>NW_028275158.1:10104889-11354889 GCF_013281855.1 Momordica charantia
ATATCTTAAATCAAGAGTCTCTCCCCACATGTTCTACTAAAAAAAATCAAATCAACTTTATCTTTTTTCTCTTATTTGAAAATACCTCTAATATTTTAAATCAACTGAAAAAATCAAAGAGAAGACAATTAAGACCTTATTTGGTAACATTTCCGTTTCCTGTTTACAGATATGTTTAATTAGCTAACTTGATAAGGTATAAATTCTGATGGCAGGAGGTTTGAATTCCACCCCTACAAGTTGTAAAAAAAAAATAGAAACAAGAAATAGGAAATAGTTATCAAACATATTTTTGTTTCTATTTCTTTTTTAAATTAGAAACAGAAATATGTTTTTGTTTCTATTTCTTGTTTCACATAAATGATTACCAAACATATTTCTGTTTCTAATTTAAAAAAGAAATAGAAACAAAAAAAGAGAAACACGAGGCCGTTATCAAACAAGCTTTAAATAACTCAATAATCAAACAAGCTTTAAATAACTCAATAAACTATGAAACAAAAAATTTGGCTCAATAATCAAACAAGCTTTAAATAACTCAATAAACTATGAAACAAAAAATTTGGCTCCCTGAAGTGAAAGAAGATGACATTGAATATGAGCTGTGAGTTTTTTCAATAAGCAATATCAAGCACAACGCAAGAAGCAGGGAAAAAAGAAAGTGCAAAATCAAGGGTCAAGGGGTGGAAGATTCCAAATCCCCAATCTCGGTAAATGGAACAGTTTCAAGAAACAATTGGAAAAAACGAAAAGAGAGAGAAATCAGCGAGAATGAGAATTCCTAAGATCAAGAACCAGAGCAGCTTCCATTGGTCATGTTCCCAAATCTTGCTGCGCGTATTTCAGCATCCAAACTCTCCAGCCGACTAATACGAGCTTCAAGTTCCATCTCTGTAACTCCCTTTACATACCTTATTCCCTCATCACCCCACACCCATCTTCTGTTTTCTTCTCCCTCATCTTCCATGCCCATCTCCAACATCTCACCTGAAGCTTTTTCCACCAAGTTCTGTGGAGCAAAAGCATCTCCATCCCCTGCTGGAGCTGAAGAACTCCCTTCATCAACATCCTCATTCTTCCGAAACACTGTTGTCATCGTTTCATCAACCATTGGTTCATCACTCTGATTCTCAGACTCAGTGGCCTCGTTTCTGGGTGGAAAGCCAATGTCGATTTTGGGGTAAGATTTTGGAGGAAACCCAGGTGGAACATCGGAATTATTGTTTCTATCTGAATAATCCATCTCCATTTTCACTGGGCTTGATTCCAGTTTCAGAGGCGTGTTGGTACGATTTTTCTTGCCACCCAACATCGACTTCTTCCACCAATCCAAATAACGAGCTGTAACTTGTGCCTCGTAAAGCCTGGGAGGAATGTACAGCTTCAAACTCCCGAGTGTGTTGTTCTTGTTGGAAATCAAGACGCAGCCTGGAAGATCTTGATCCAACCCAAATTGTCTTCCGACTCGATGTGGCGAATACAGTTCAGTGCAATCAAGTCCAAGCAATCGGGGATCCGATCTCAAGAATCGAGCAAAAGAATGTACTTCTTCTTCCATACCTAGATCAGCCCATTTTGCTTTTTCTGGGTAGAGTTCTGGAGCCCAGTCGCGTATGGCGTAAGGACGCCATAGAAATTTCTCTCCTGCTAAGTCCACAGCAATCCTCACATCATGAATCTTACCACATTTTACTCTGTGCCAACGAGCAAATTCTCGGTCGCTGCTGCATTTTGAAATGTTGGGTTTGGGCAATTTGAAAATCTCTCCCACCCCCAAATCTGAACTAACTGTAACTGTGACCATAGAACAAGCGTTGATATGAAATCTCCGCCCCTAAAATTGTCAAGTCGTTGGGCAGAAACCATTGTTGCTGTTCTCAGCAAACTCAAATCCCTGTAAATGGCAGCCAACACTGGAGGAGCAAGAGCAATCCGATTACCGTTTGCCAGATGAACAGCGATGGGGAAAACCAGCTTTCGAACCAAACTCGTGTTTGGAAGAACGAAACCGGACAACCAAGCTACGAGAAATGCTTCGTGCTCGATTTCGCTCCCACTGTTCTTGAACATCTTCATCCACGCCACTAGAGAGGCATTTCTACAACTTCCTCTCCCAACTTCTATTCTTGCTTGGATGAGTTTTTCTTCGACTTCCCTCAACTTTAGGGTTCCAAGAGGGCAAAAAACAGATTCCCCCAAAACAGAGTACCCTCCCAAAACCATAACATCTTCCAGAGTGATCGTTGCTTCACCCCAAGGGAAAACGAACGTGTTTGCTTTGGGATTCCATCTCTCCGCAATTCCAAAAATAACATCATCGTTTCTTCTAATTTCGTAACGAAATTTCACGATCGCTTCGTATATGCCGACTTGTTTCCACACAGAATGATAGGTAGAATGCAATTGATCCAACCATTCTAACCACAGTTTCGGCCGCACCCTCCATCCAGGAAAATGGACGTTCAATGGCCGCTCGTTAGGTTTCAATTTGTGCATCAATGGAGCGGCGGAGAGCGAAGGAAACTCAATCACCGGCTCCTCCGTGGGGCTTCTTACCGAGGGTTTGAGAAAATGAGCCGTTCTAAGAGTTGGAGCACGATCGCCTCCGCCGAAAGGTGAGACCATCCATTCCTCTCTCTCTTCGACAATGGAATCTGATGGTTCCGCCATTGTTAGAGGAGGAAAAAGAAAGCTTCAAATATGGAATCGAATCAATCAACAACGCCGAGGAGCAAACAAGAAATGGAGTAGGAATGTGTGGTTGATAATGGCAAAAGCGACTGGCAACGAAACTCAACGGCGATGGGAGAGCGAAAGTGAGACATTTCTGCAGAAGAAGTGGGCGTCGCCATAGCTGCTAGGTTAGGGAGCACTTGAAATTTTCTGTGCATGGCCCGTAAATGAGTCTGTGAATAAGATCAGTGACGATTCTGCAGCGTTCCCTTTGTGGAAATGTCAGTTTTCTTTTTTCTTTTTTGTACCATTTAATTTCAGTCTGATCTTTAAAAATTGTCAATTTTGTGGGTTGCTTTTAAAATGGTCAATTTTAATATTGATCTTTTTATTAAGTTATTTCGTAAATTAAAAAAAAAAAAAAAAAAAAGAAGCAGCAGCAGTTAGAATTTGTTAATAGAAACTAGAAAGATGAGGTGTTATTAAGTTATTATTTGAATAGAATATCCATATTTCTCATCTTTATTATTCGTTCACCAGTGTTAGTAAGATAGGAGAGCGACATAATTGGAAAAACCCGCCAATGTTAGAGATCATTGGGGAAATTTGCCAGCTAGATAATTGAGACGAGATAATCGAGAAAATTAGCCAAACGCCCACTGTTGCGATAGGAGAGAGAGAGGAGAGAAAGAAAAATGAGCCATAGAAGAGAGATAGAGATACAAGAGAGAGAGAGGAGAGAAGAAAAAGGAGCGATAGAAGAAAGAGGAGAAAAAAAGATCAGAGAGGAGAGATGAAAAGGCAAGAGAGAGGAGGGAGAGGGAAAAAAATATCCGTAACCTATGTTTGTAACCTCTAATTTAGAATTTGAAATTTTAAAAAAATTCTGTTACAAATACGTTGGATTGATTTGGAATTAAAAAGTAACAAATTCCAAATTTATCCTATAAAATAGCTAAAAAATAGATTTTTCATTTTTTTTAAAAATTAATCACTCCACCTTTATTTTATTTAGACAAATTGCATACTATTTTCTCTTTTGTCTCCCTTTTACTATTAAGTCAAAATATAAATTAATTTTATGTTTTGCTTTGTAATATTTTCAATGAATTTTGTTTAGAGTAGTTTCTACATTTAAAATCTCTCATTACTTTTTTTTAAAACTATTTTTTGCTTTTTTTTTTACCTTTTTATTAGTGAAAGTATTATTTTGAAAAAAAAAGAGCATAAAAATAAAGAGGAAAATAAATGAAAAAAGATAAGAGAACGTTGAATTGTGATTTAAATTTGTTTAGTTATAACCCTCATTTTGGTTTAGATTTAAAATAATTCACAAAATATATATTTCAAGAGAGAAATTTATTAGTTTTTTTTTAATTTCATTGCCAAGTTTTAAATTATTAAATTAATTGAATTAAATTATTTTATTTTTATATGTAGTTGAGATTACTCTTTCATATTATAACATTATATTATTGTTATTTATTTATACAATATCATGCAAAATGGTAAGGACATAACATGTTATGCTTTCTTGTCATTTCTTGCGAACATCCAAACAATAAATTTTAATTTCCATGATTTCAAATTAATTTGGTTCCAAACGCAATTAATTAGAATTCGGATCTTGGAATTTGAAATCATTTCTATCAAATTCCAAACACCAAACACAACGCAACGCAAGTAGAGAGAGAAATAATGAGATAGGGGAGAGGGAGAGAGAGCAAATAGGAGAGGTAAACGAGGGGAGAGATTTGATTTTATTCATAGCAAAATTTGAGGAAGAAAAAAGTAAATAAATAAAAATTGAATAAAATAATACAACCCAACAAAGAAAAATAAATAAATAAAATTCAAACAAAAAATAGCCAAAAAGAGTCGAAGATTGAAATATTTGAGTGATACTCATTTTAAATTTCAGATCCTTAAATTTTTGTACAGGAAGATTTTGTGGGTTTGTGATTTGACAGGGAGATTTATTTTGTGAATTAAATTAATTAGCAATTTTATAAAACTTGAATGGAATATTTTGAATTTGAATTTAGAGAAAAATGAGGAAACGCTTGAATTTTTTTTTATTTTAGAAAAAGGAAAAAATAGTAAAAGTAAAAGATGAAAAGTAAATAATAGAGATAGATGGAAGATAAAAAAGAAAAGTACCAAAACAAAAAAGTGGAAATTATATTGTGTATTGCATAGGAATAAATAAATCAGGGATGAAAAAATAATTTCATGGTGACACGACAAAATATTAGAATAATAAGTTTTCCAAAATGCTATTATATCTCATTGACACCATCCAATTAAAACCGCTCACGGCAATTTCCTTGATAAACTTCTAGACTATTTTTAACTCTTTTTTCATGTCAAGATCATTTAAGAAGGTGGACCATTGTTTATTCAAAAAAATGTTGAAGCGAAATACAGTAGATTATTGTACTACAAAATAAGAATAATTAGATGAATTGGATCAATATCCAGATCCTATTGTATACGTAAATGACATAAAAAAGCAAGAGTTCCTTTCTTGATTTGTTCTACAGAAATAGAACCCAGATTGTGAAGGGAAAAAAAAGTAGGTAATATGGTAATTAAGTACTGTGAATTTTCACGCTCCTTAACTACTGGTCCGCTTCTTGTAAGAGATGGGAAGTTGAAAAAGTAAGCAATAAATAACTATTTCCAAATAAAACAAAATTGGTAAGTATGAATTTAACTTTTTTTTTCCTTTCTTGTAAACAAGGGTAATCACTCATGTGTAGTGTAGGTACCAAAATGATTCGAGAAGTTAAAAAGAAAAAATTGTGGGTGTGTTGTGAATGCGATGAAGTAACAAGTTTGAGTGAGCTGACTCAGCGACTTAGTAAACGTTTTGGTGCGGGGGAAAATTTCTAATACTATTACCTACTACTTTCATTCACATGTTAATACCTTATTAAATAATATATTATATTTATTTAATGGGCTTGCACTGATTTTAAATGTTTTTTATGGTTAGAAAAAAATGTTGGTGGTATAAATATTCGAATTCCACTTCTTATTTTAAAATTAATTGAATCAAATGGATTCATAAATATATTTAGTTTCTCAAACTCTTTTTAGATTATGTGATAAAAAAATCTATTTTTTTTTGGATTTTTAATGTTTTTAAATTTTAAATTTAAAATACGAAGAAATATATTAAAAAAACATACAAACTTTAATAAATATACTATTTTATAGGTTGTAAACTCATTTCATATCTATTATAATTAAAACATATAAAACTTTATATAATATTGTAAAACAGTAATTATACAAAATTTATAAAATATATTTTAATCCATTAATTAATTATATTTTAGATTAAATTAAATATTTAATTAATGATTCCTCGTAAAAATATATTACTAAAATTGAATTGATTTTTTAAGTTGAGATTCAATTTCAAAATGAAATGAAATTTTAATTTTTTGTTTTTAGGTCACAAATCAAATAGACCTTCATAAAGGTAAATTGTGAAAGCCAACATTAAAAAATTATTTATAAATACAAGATGTAAATACATGTTCACCAATAAGTACACGTGAAAGTAAAGATTCAAACTGATCTTTTGATCGAAAATAATAAGAATGTTGTTGGTCAACACCACCCATCTATTAATTTATTAAGAGCAATCCATTTTTTAGAATTTAGAAATTAAAATGGATGTTGTTGATGCGTGGATTTTGACCCTCCGGTTCTTCTTCTCGCACACACCTAACTCGATTATAGTGAAACCAATACTTGCAAAACCAAACCACCTCAGTCACACGGGCTCCGATGCCTAAGTTAGCGAGGGAGACTTGAGAAAATAATAAGCTAGAGATAAGTCACTTCCTCTCTAGGGTTAGGTGCACTGCTATTTATAGCTGTGAGGGTGGTTCCAGAACCTTCTTGTAGTTGAGCCCTAATTCGGATTTGCAAGACCCAATGATCGACCTCGACCTCGAATAGGTGTGTTTAACCTCCTGATGTAGATCCGAGCGAAGGAGGCCCACATAGTATCTTGGCCCGAAGGCGATTGTTGAGAAGTAGGCGCCGAGGCGCCATGACGACCTCGTCTCTAGGTCGTCCTTTGGGCCGACCCGTTACGTCGTGGGTCGGTCTCCCCCAGTCGATGATCTCGGGCTTCAATTGTCTCGTCTCGGGTCGTTTTTGTTCTCTATAACAATGGCCCCCACTCTCAAAACAGAAGATGAATAACTGCATCGAGACTTTGTTTTGAGAGTACCTGTCGCTTGTCGTTACCGCGAGATCATTCTATAGCCTCATTTATATATATATCAGTGGCTAATAATGTCAAGGTTTCTAATGCACAGAGCTTCTACCAAAAGATTTTGATCCAATTTTGGATTTTAGCTGCTTGGTTCCTACCACTGGTTTTGTGCCTTGAGCTTGTCGATACTATTCATGATTTGGAAATTTTTTTCCAATTTTTCGTTGGCCATAATCAAGTCTCCTGAGCCTGGTTTTATTCTCATATGAGTTTAAACCATTTACTTTTGGCTTTGGGATCTAACTTTAATAGAACTAATGTCGATACCTTTGGATTTCTAACTTGCCTGGCTTTTTATGCCAAACAGTTTTATATCCTGTATTTTTCTGCTTTAGTTTTGACCATGCTGAGTCGTTACTGGCTTTTTGCCTGTTTGACTTGCTTCTAGGTCTGTCCCAATTTCGAGTTTCTTGATTGGTCGTAGATATGTAGATATTCATATGATGCCCCCTACTTGAGAAATTTATTTCATAATGAATATAAAAACTCAAGTATTACATCGAAGACTTTATTAGTAGCAAGATCGTCCTGTCGAAGATTTAGTTACAACAACCTTAGTTGGTCCAAATAATGGAAAAACATAAAGATATCTAGAAATATGTCGAACTAGTGGTAGTATCTTTTGAGGTGCAACCACTTTAGTGACTTCCGCTCGTGGTCTTGTAATATCAAGCTATACGATTTTTGTACTCAGCCGTTCGTAGTCGTGCTGTTTCTCGATGTTCTTCTAATAGGTCGATGCTGAACTACACAGACTCATTGTTGTCGAGTAGACTGAACTGCTCTACCCTTGGGGAGGGGAGACCAATTTCCACTGGCACCACTGCTTCAGAGCCAAATGACAGTGAAAATGACGTTTCTCCCATCGAAGTATAGGGTGTTGTTCTGTTGGCCCATATGCATTGGGAAGTTCCTCCGCCCACAACTTTTTAAGCTTTTCTAACATGGTTTTCAGAGTTCTTTTGATGATTTTGTTGACTGCTTCAACCTACCCATTAGCTTTCGGATGTGCTGGCGAGGAACATATGTGCTTAATGCCTAACTCCCTGTACTACTTCCCATTATCACTGATAATGGTGTAGGGTATTCCAAAGCAGCAAATTGTGTTTTTCCAGATAAAGTCGTGACCTTTTTCTTAGTAATTGTAACTAGGGCTTTGGCTTCGGCCCATTTAGTAAAATAGTCGACTGCCACCACTATAAATTTGGTCTAACCCTTTCCTAGTGGGGGAGGGGGGGGCCTATAAGGTCTATTCCTCACTGAGCAAAGGGCCAAAGATTCATTATGGCGATTGCCTAGGTACTGTTGCAAACCGTTGGCATTTGTCGCATTTTTTGGTGAATTGCTTCGTGTCGTTCAGCATGGTCGGCCAATAGTACCCTTGTCGAACTATTTTGTGACTTAGGGATCGTGCTCCAGAATGGCTCCCATAAACGCCCTCATGTATCTCTCTCATGACGTAGTCAGCTTCATCGGGTGTTAGGCATTTTAAACGCGGCAACGAGTAGCCTCTTTCGTACAGATTGTCGTCTTTAAGAACGTATCTGGCTGCTCGTCGTTGTAGCTGCTGGGCCTCTATCTTTTCAGTAGGCAAGATCCCATCTCTCAAATATTTGATCAAATGGCTCATCCAGTTTTCTTTTAGTTGCCCTTGCTCGTCGATATCCATTGCTTCCCGAGCTTCTAGGCTTGGCTCAGGTAGAATCTCGACCGGTACAGTTCTTCCTAGGTCGGTTTCATAAGCTGCAGCCAGTCGAGCTAACGCATCGGTGTTGACGTTTTGAGCACGTGGAATTTGTCGAATCTCATATTTTGAGAACTGGTCGAGCTGGTTTTTTACCTGAGAAAGGTATTTCGCCATTCGCGGTTCTCTAGCCTGGAACTCCTCTTTCACCTGACCTACAACCAGCTGTGAATCGTTGAGTATCAGTATGTTCCTGACTCCAACGTACTTGGCCACCTTTAGTCCTGCTAGCAGAGCTTCATACTCGGCTTCGTTGTTGGATGGATGAAAACTGAACCGCAGTGCATATTCGAATCTCTCTCTATCTGGAGAGACCAATAGAAGTCCTGCCCCGCATCCCCGGAAATTTGAGGACCCATCTACGTAGAGTGTCCAAAGTTGCTATTCCTCAACCAATTGTGGGTCGATACTATATACTTATGGTTCTGTTGGGGTTAATTCTACTATGAAGTCTGCCACAGCTGCCCTTTCATGGCAGTTCTTGGCTTATAGTGAATGTCGTACTCGCTGAGCTCCACAGCCCACTTCACCAGTCACCCAGAAGTGTCTGGCCTTTGCAAAATCTGTCGCAAGGGAAAGTTGGTGAGGATGGTTATTCTGTGAACTTGGAAATATGGACGTAGTCTCCGAGCCGAAGTGACCAGTGCTAACGCCAATTTCTCCATTTGCGGGTATCTAAGCTCTGCATCTACCATTGCTTTGCTTGTGTAGTAGATTGGGGACTGTAGTCCGTTTTCTTCTTTTATCAACATGGAACTTACTGCAGCGTCGGATACAACTAAGTATAAGTAGAGTTCATCACCATGATTGGCTTTGAGAGGAGTGGGGCTGCCCCCAGGTACTACTTCAGATCTTTAAAGGCAGTCTCACACTCTTCTGTCCATTCGAATTGTCCTTTCTTCCTCAGGATTTTGAAGAATGGCAGGCATTTGTCAGTCGAACGGCTAACGAATCTGTTGAGTGCTGCTATCCTTCCGTTGAGTCCCTGTAGTTGCTTTAGAGTTCTGGGTGGATCCATCTTCAAAACAGCTTTGATCTTATCTGGATTGGCTTCGATTCCCCTTTGGTGTACTAAAATCCCAGGAACTTGCCTGAGGTCACTCCAAACGTGCATTTGGTAGGATTCAGCTTCATCTTATACTTTCGCAAAACGTCGAATGCTTCTGCCAAATCCTCCTCGTGTCGCTTGTTCTTTCGACTCTTTACCAGCATATTGTCTACGTAGACTTCCATATTTTTGCCGATTAAGGCTGCAAACATCCGATTCACCATTCGTTGGTAGGTCGCACATGCATTCTTCAATCCGAACGGCATCACCGTGTAGCAATATAAATCTCGACTCGTGACAAAAGAGGTTTTCTCTTGATCCGGTATATGCATCTTGATTTGACTATATCCAGAGTAGGCATCCATGAAACTCAATCTTTCATGTCCTGTGTCATGGTTATGCTCGTCCAGTGCATGTCGCCCATGGCCGCATGTCCATGATAGCCTCTTCCCTCCTACTTTTATGTCATGTATTTACTTTTGCATGTTATTTACTTTTCATTGTACTTTTAGTGGCGAGTGACTCCTCGCCACTTTGCATGTTCACGCCTGCCAAAGGCAAAATGCTTTATAATCTACCTTAGGGGGGTACACCTAGTCTCCTCCCTACATTGAGTTGTATTCTTGTCTTGCCGCTAATCTATTCTCTTGCATTCAAGCATACAACAAGCTTTCCAAAATATCTTCAAACGTTTTCCAAACCTTTTTTCTCTAACCCCGTCTTCCAAAACCGTTTTCTCGAGAACGGAGGTGGAGGTTGCGATATATAGCCGTGGTGCCGCCGGCTATCCGATTTTTGTTGGCTGACTTGCTCGTGGGCAAGAGCAAGTGCCGCACAATCGCTTTGTGAGTCCTTTGAAAAGTGCGATTGTGACACCCTGCAGTGGCATCAACCAATTGATCTATTCGAGGCAAAGGAAAAGAATCATTTGGACAGACCTTATTTAGGTCTGTGAAGTCGATGCACATTCTCTATTTGCCATTTGGCTTCTTTACCAGCACTACGTTGGATATCCACTAGGGATAATATACTTCTCGAATGAAGCTTACTATTAGTAGTTCCTCCACCTGTTCAGCTACAATTTCGTTCCTTTATTGGTTGAACGCGTGATGCTTTTGTTTCACTGGCTTACAGCTCTCGTCGACATTGAGTCGATGTACCATGACTCCTTGGTCGATTCCCGGCATGTCCTCCTGCGACCAAGCGAACACGTCGGAGTTGCTTCTGAGGAAGTTTATAAGGCTTTCTCTTTCCTCATTCCCCAATCTGGTTCCAATGTTGACTCGTCGATCTTCGGCTATCAGAGGAACAAATTCTACCTCCTCAGCCGGCTCTCCCGTGTCAAGGGTGGTCTAATTAAGTCGACGACCAGGGCTCAGCCTTGCCTCACCCGAGAAGTCGGTCGCTTCATTCAGGCTCGACGTCGGTTCTCCCTTGTTAAGGGTGGTCAGACTAAGTCGATGATCAGGGCTCGGTCTTGCCTCACCCGAGTGGTTGGCCGCTTCATTCAGGCTCTTCTTTTCGAAACACTGATGGCTCTCACCAGGATTCATGTCGCCTTTCAGATCAAGTCGATGATCAGGGCTCGATCTTGCTTCACCCGAGTGGTTGGCCGCTTCACTCTACACGCCTCGGATCGGGATTTCGCTTTGACGAAGCTTGTTTTGATGTATCGTTCCCACAGACGGCGCCAATTGTTGATGCGTGGATTTTGACCCTCCGGTTCTTCTTCTCGCACACACCTAACTCGATGATAGTGGAACAAATACCTGCAAAACCAAACCGATCTAAATCGGTGTGACTATTTATAGCTGTGAGGGTGGTTCCAAAACTTTCTTGTAGTTGAGCCCTAATTCGGATTTGCGAGACCCAATGATTGGCCTCGGCCCCGAATAGGTGTGTTTAACCTCCCGATGTAGATCCGAGCAAAGGAGGCCCACATGGTATCTTGGCCCGAAGGCGATTGTTGAGAAGTAGGCGCCGAGGTGGGGTCTGCGCCGAGGCGCCATGACGGCCTCGACACTAGGTCGTCCTTTTTGGGCCGGCCCGTTACGTCGTGGGTCGATCTCCCCCAGTCGATGATCTCAGGCTTCAATTGTCTCGTTTCGGGTCGTTTTTGTTCTCTATAACACATGTTTTTTCTTTTTAGTACAACATGTTGGGGAGAGAATTCGAACTCACAATCTCTTGGTTCGAGGTACATGTCAATTACCGCTGAGCTATGCTCGCTTTAGCAACTAAAATAGATGTTAAAACTACCGCTGAAACTTATTAAGTAACTAAAGTAAGGTTTAAACCCTAATTAGAATACTTTTGAACATTTCATTAAATCATATAGTTAAATTTAAATATATAAAAATATAAACACTAGCATTAAATTGTAACCAAGATACAATAGCCATTCAACATACTGGAACATTCTCAATGAGCCGTACTCAGAGAAAGAGGAAAAGGAGAAAAAAAGAAAAACTCTCAGCGAATAAAAGTTTTATACAGACGTAAATGTAAAGTTTATTGACATTTGTCACAATTTGTAAACTAGTCGATATAATTCGTTTAAAAAAATTAATTTGCTCAAACGAGTAATATTAATATTATATGAGTGACATTTTATTGTTAAAACTATGAATTATTGTTTTTAGTTAAAATAATCAGATGGCAAAATCGTAGTCAAAATGGGGAAATTGGGATTTTTGTCCAATCTCTTATTCATGACACATTTTTTCTAATTTTTGAAATATTTTAAATTTTTGATTTTGTAAAATATCAAAGTATCCTCACTCACATCTTTATTTCCTCCACCAATTTATTTACAAATTTCTTCAATTTGAATCTAATAGGAAAAATTAGAAATCTAAAAAACCTAATTTTTAAACTTGAAATCAATTATGAATCTAATACGAAAAAAAGGTTGAAATCGAATATTAAATAGTTAATTGTTTAAAATGGAAAATCAAATTTACATCATTTAAAAAAAAAAAAAGTCATAAGGTTTAGAGGGAGGGATTGGGGGAGGGAATCAAGGAAAAATTAGAATGGATGACCCTTCAATAATTCATAAAAGTAGTTGGTGGTTCCACTCCCCTGTGAAATTACCGTGTACCCTCGTTTCAAAATCAGCAACCTCTCCCCCTTGTTATAAGAAAAAACAAATTTCTTTTTAATATTTATTCCCTCAACAAATCTCTCACAATAATCTATTACAAATTTAAAAAATTTGAAAAACCAATTAAAAATAGAAAAAAATCTAACTCAATAGTTAATTAAAAATTTAATATAGAAAAAATGGATTAATTTATTTTATAATTAAATCCAAACAAATTTTATGCATTTATTCTTGAATATACCAAACTTTGGAGGATTTAATTTACTTATTGGATGGTAAGGATTAAGAGGAGGGATGGATGGATGGATAATTTTACTTTAAAAAAACAGTGGATATATTTTGTAATTTTACAAAGACAAATGGAAAAGGATCACCAATTAGAATAAAAGGGATCACAAGGTTTTTTCAAGGGATCATAAATCCAAAATAGTTTATGGCAGAGGTCATATATCCC
The DNA here is from genome assembly GCF_013281855.1 of Momordica charantia. Lineage (NCBI taxonomy): Eukaryota > Viridiplantae > Streptophyta > Magnoliopsida > Cucurbitales > Cucurbitaceae > Momordica > Momordica charantia. Next base: position 10,118,212 of record NW_028275158.1, read on the forward strand.
TTCCGGAATCAAGAAGGGGGGAAATTTTACTTAAAAAAAAAAGTAAAAAATGTTACAAATTAGAATGGGAGGAGTAACAAATTAGGAATTTTTTTAGGGAGGGTCAAAAATCCAAATGGATTATAGAATGAGTCAGAAACCCAATTTCCCCAAAATGTGGCAAGCTCACATCTACAATTGAATACCCCTGCTTCCATAGATCAACGAACTGAATTCTCAACAAAGATATACAGATAAGATAAAAGGAAAATTAAATTAATAACCAAATCCAAAGTAACGGATCCATTCGAAACAAATATCCCTCAGAATTGATCTCTCATCAGTAAGCTTCAGTCCACTACTTTTATACAATCATCATAGGGATATAAAACTTAAACCATTCTTCACATCAACATTCAGCCAAAAAAACCAGAAACTAAGAACAGACAAACCCAACGAATGATTTGCAACAGTTTTTGAGGAAGAAGAAGAAGAAGAGAAGGAGAAACTAAGAACCAACAAGCAAGCCAGAGATTGAAAGCTGAAATTGTCGTTCAAAAACAACAATAAAGAAAAAAAAAATCCAAACGCGAGGATTTGTAGCAGCTTTTCGCAGTTGAATCTGAAAATTGCAGAAGAAGAAGAAGAAGAAGAAGAAGAAGAAGAGGTAGGAGTGGCGGATATGAAGAATTAGGGCTTTCATATGGTTTTATATGGATCCTCCAATTGCACGTGCACTCCACGTGGGTATACGAAATTACATTTTTAACCCTTGTCCACCAGCGCAGCGCCTAAATTACATTTTTTTTTCCTTACTTTACTTGCTATTGCTACCGTCACCGACAGATTTCTCTCTTTCTGGCTGCCATATAAATGGGTGGAGATCAAAATTTTGTGCTGAAATGGCCCGAACGAGTTCGTCCATGGGAGCGCAGAGGAAGAAGCTGTGGATGGGCTTGATTATTTTAGCCATCTTCGCTTCAGGTGCGAGCGGTTGGACCGGGGAAATCCATGGCCGAGTTATCTGCGATGTCTGTGGCGATTCTTCCATCGGCCCAGAAGACCATGTTCTTGAAGGTTTGTCTCCTCGCTTCAATTTTTCATTTTTGCTTTTCTGCAATTACATGTTTTGGGAGAGGAATTCTCGACTGGATGCTTTCGATTTTTTAGTGGGCGGCCATTTTTGGTATGATTTCGTCTGAAATTGTTGCTTTTGGCCATGAACTAACTGGATTGTGCTGATTCAAGTTCAGTTTGAGGAAGAATTATGTTTAATTAATGGGTTAAGGTTTGTTCGTATATAAGATCAAGTAGAACTTTGTGTAATGAATGAATTGGGCTCCATTTCTCTCGAGTTAAAGATGATCTTGAAAACTACATTAGTAAACTATGGTCTGGAGCCTTCCAGCTCGATCCCTCTGCTGGTACCATAGGTCTCAAATTTCCTTTGAGCCTCCGAGTGGTAGCCCAGTCAGCAAGACCTGAGATCTGGATTAGAGGTATCAAGTTCAAACTTTTTGGTCAGCTCAATACCAAATATTCTTGATACAAATATTCTTGATGTCTTTCGGGTCCGGGTCTTAGGGTGGGCACGGGTGTCCCTGAGTACGGGAAGCAAAACTCCGACTCTCAGTTAAAGAAAAAGAAAAACAAATCGTGCCGTGGGCTACTTTGGGTCCGGTACTTTTAGAATTCGTATAGTTAACAACTGGATTGATTGTTATGAAGTGCATATGGTTCCTTCTGAGCTTATGTCGAATTGGAGAATGAAATATTCTCACTTTTTAGGGTCTTAGGCTCTCTGCATCTAAAGCTCTGAACAGCCATTTCATTTATGCGTTTGATTATGTAATCACAGCCTCTTGTAGAACATCCCCTTTTGCTATAGTGGAAATTATTCCCTTTTTTTTATTAGTTTTGGAAATGCTTAGAAATGGAGAGTGCTTTTAACATTGGTTATGACCCATTTTTGTCTCCCAAATAAAACTATGAGATAACAAATTATCATTGCTGTTACACATTGACCGAAAGAGCTCTCCACGTATTTATTGTTTTATGTTGTGGTTGATGTTATTTTATATTTGTTTGATATTTGAGTTGGATGAATTTATTGGCCATAACTAGTAGCTGAAGCTAACATTGTTGCCTTCGGACGGTAACTCTCATTGTCAACTTCTCTCTCTGTTCGTTATAACTATTGCAGCGATCAACTCATATCATGTACTTACCGAGTCGTCCTTTTGCCTTAAAATTCAAGTCCATGTTATGTTGTGTGATAAGACTCTATAGGGTATAGAACTCTTCGTCTTTATCTCACTCATTGAAAGAAAGACAATGTTAATTTCAACTGTGGTGATGAAACTGGATATTATTAATTACCATTTACCACTGAGAAAATGCAGATTTTGAGTGCTGAAATCTTTTTGGGGACAAATTTGATGAGGAACTAGAAGCAAAATTTGATGGTGCTTTTTGGTTAATTCTAGTTTTATCGTGTTGCTTTGGCATGCTCTAGGAAAGGAATCACTTGCATTTGAGCTGCATAAATCTCAGTACTCTAAATAAATCTTCATTATCTTCTTCTTACCATCATTGGTGTTTACTCGGTTAGTTTAGTTTTGACCTCGTATCTACGCTACTTCGAGATGATAAGCAACTACAGGGCATCAACCCTTTTGCTCTTTCACACTATTTTGTTCTGCCAAAAATAGTTAGATGAGATATAAAATATTGTGGTTCCTATTCTCTTACCATTTTCAGGTGCTGAAGTAGCAGTCCTTTGCATAACAAGATCTGGAGAAGTTCTAAACTACCAGGCCTTTACGAACTCCAAGGGTATATACACTGTTGCTGAGACGATGTCAGAAAGCGACCGCTGGGATGCATGCCTCGCTCGACCAATCAGCAGTTTCCATGAACACTGCACCCATCTCGGTGCCAATAGCTCGGGAGTGAAGTTCAGCTACAATCATCCATCTGGCCACTCTCACACTGTGAGGCCATTCGTCTATCGGCCGAGCAGCGTGCCAACATACTGCATATGACAGTTTCTGAACATGTTGCCAATAAAGTTGAGTAGAAATCCAGAATTGAACTTTCTCATGAAAAAATGTAGTCTTCTATAAGCTTCAGTGAAGTAGCTAAGGTTTGTTTTAGTATATAAGCTTATTGAGTAGCTAATGCAAAGTCGACTTTGGGATAAACAAATATGCTTTGATGCCTCTGTACATCAACCTCATTTTTTTTTCCCTCTTGTGATGTATATCAATTAGAACCAAAGGTATTCATGAATTTTGAAAAATATCTATATTCCTATATTAAAAGCTAGGATTATTTTGGTCTTTAAAATTTTAAAACTAATCTTTTAGTTCTTAAACTTCATATTAAAAAAATCACTGCCATCCTTATTAGACTTCTTTATAAATTACTAAAAATTTTATTTAAATATATATATTTTTTTCATTATTTTTTAATAACTAGCCGATATAGATGGATATTTATGAAAAATGTTATAAAAATAAAAAAATTATAAAAAAATATTTAAATTAATGAATAAGCATTTGACCATTTTTTTAAAAAAATTTTGACATGTTTAAAAAATTAATAATATTAGTGATATTTTGTTGATATTTATCATGTTATGGCGTTTTTTTCTCAATATTATGGAAATGTCGGTTTACATCTTATGTTAATGTTGAACTTATGGATACAAAAAATATTGATATGTCGACGGAAATTTAATACACGAGAGTAAAACGAGGGACCACGAAAGAGCATAAATAACATGATTTCTTACCTCCAAATTTTCTCTCTCAAAATCGACAATACAACGTCTCTATTTATAGAAATTGGGCAAGCATGCGGTGGGAGGAGATGCACACTAAGAATGGGTGAGATCAAGACACATGGCTTATAAATGGACATCTAATAAACTAGTTTCATAATACTTCCCCTTAGATGTCCATTATATGATATATGTCTCGTTAAAACCTTATTATAAAAAAATCTTAGTAAAGGAAAAATAGTGCATATTTCATATAATTTAATAAACTAAAAAATACAATGTATTTGCTCCCCCTCATGAAAACATCACTTGAGATTCTGAGTTGTCGCATTCCAATATTGTGTATCAAATTTTCAAATATTGCAGTAGGTAATGCTTTTGTAAATATATCTGCCATGTTATCCTTCGAATAAATTTGTTGTATAGTGATTTTGCCATTTTTTTTCAAGATCATAAGTGTAGAAAAGCTTTGGTGAAATATGCTTTGTTCTGTCTCCTTTAATATATCATTCCTTGATTTTAGTTATACATGATGTGTTATCTTCATATACTATTGTTGGATGATGTTTAGAAGATAAGCCACATGTTCCACGAATGTGTTGAGTCATTGATCTTAACCATACATATTCTCGACTAGCCTCATGAATTGCAAAAATTTCGGCATGATTTGTTGTTATGATCTGTTTCACTGATCGCCATGATATAACAGTTCCTCTACATGTGAATAAATAACCTGCTTGATATTTAGCTTTGTGTGGGTCAGATAAATATCCAGTATCTGCATAACTAATTGGACCAGAATTCGATTTGTTAGAATAAAGCAAACCCATATCAACTGTTTCTCGAAGATAACGGAGTATATGCTTTACTTAATTCCAATGTCTTCTTGTTGTAGAAGTACTATATCTAGCTAAAAAATTTACTGAAAATGTTATATCTGGTATTGTATTATTAGCAAGATACATAAGTGCATCAATTACACTAAGATATGATACTTCAAGACCAAGAAACTCTCTTCATTATTTTCTAAAGGTCAAAATATATCTTTCTTCACATCAAGTGAACGAACTTCCATTGGAATGTTCAATGGATGTGCTTTGTCCATATAGAACATTTTTAAAACTTTTCCAATACAGGTTGACTAACGAACAAATATCACATCTGCTAAATATTCAATTTGCAAGCCAAGACAAAATTTTGTTTTCCCGAGATCTTTCATCTCAAATTCTTTCTTAAGATATTCTATTCCCTTTGAAAGCTCTTCAGAAGTTCCAATTATATTCAAGTCATCAATATATACAGTTATAATGGAAAATCTCGATTGTGATTTCTTTATAAAAACACAAGGACAAATTGGATTATTTTGATATTTTCTTTTAACAAATATCCACTCAGACGATTGTACCACATTCTCCTGATTGTTTTAATCCATATAATGATCTCTATTACTTTATTGAATACAATTCTCGAGAAAATTGATTATATTTTTGAGGTACCTTAAATCTTTCAAGGATTTTCATATAAATACCATTATCAAGAGATCCATAGAAATATATTGTGACTACATCCATAAGATGCATGTCAAGACTTTCAAACACAATCAGGACAATTAAATATCTAGTGTAATTGCTTCAACTACCGAAGAATATGTCTCCTCATAATCAATACTAGGTATTTGCGAAAAACTCTTTGCAACTAGTCTTGCTTTATATCTTGTGACCTCATTATTTTCATTTCTTTTTCTTACAAATACTCATTTGTATTCCATAGGCTTAACGCCTTCTGGTGTTCGGACTACTGGTCCAAAGACTTGACATTTTGAAAGCGAGTTCAATTCTGCTTGGATTGCTTCTTTCCACTTAAGCAAATCCTTTCTCTATCAACATTCTTCAACAGATTTTGGTTCAGAATCTTCATTTTCAGATAAAATGTCAAAAGTAACATTATAAGAAAAAATGTTGTTAATAACTATATTAGCTCGGTTCCATCTTTTTTCCTGTCATGACATAATTTATTAAGATCTCATTATTATCATCAGATACTTGATCTTTCTCGGTATCTCTATGAGTATTCATGTTTAGGATTTTTATCTTTGGAACTCATTGGTCTACCACGCTTCTGGCGTGTAGCAGACTCATTAGTTATGACTCAATATCTTGGTTAACATTGAGGAATCTATTATAAACTGGTTTTACATTTCTAGATAATGAAACAGGAACCATTTTTCTTCAAACGTGCTCCCATCTTGCAATAGTTTCATTATACATCACCGTCTGAATTATAAATAATCCAAAAATAATTTTTATGAATAAATAATAAATCCTCGTTGGAAAAAAAAACATTTTCATCAACCAGGATCAACTTCAACATTTAGAGTGGACCTCAATGGTTTGTATAAGTCTCAATTGTTCCTCTTCGAAGTACCCTGATTTTTACTATCCATTCCTTTTCAAATGACTCCAACTTCTTCAACAGAACATATTTTTCTAAAGATATGTTCACAAAAAGTTGAAAAACAAATATGCGATTTAAATTGACAATGGAACAAAAGGGTGAACATGATGCCTCAAACCCAAGACAATCTATATATATATATGGTAAATATGTGAGAAAATGAAAAGTCTCTCGTTTAAATGAAAGGTTTATTATTAATATGTAATTATTTATTTTATAAAATTTATTTAATCATCATTAATGTTCAAGTAAGGTTATGGAAGAAGTTAGAAAATTTCAAATTTTTTTTATTATATATATGTGTTGTTACATGAGTGTTGTTGTCATTGAGAAAATTAAAATCATTTAATTTTTTTGATATTTTTATTCTTATTTTGTAAAACTATCATTGCCGGCAAGTTTTTATTCAATTTTTTTAACCTTCTTTCTAACACCTCTCTCAGGAAAAAAGAAAAGAAAAAAAAACCTTTAAATAGATTTTTCTATTGAATTATCATTTTCCAGTTCTTTTCCAAAAAAAAAATAGTTAATCACTTATTATTATCAACAACCCACTATTTAACCCACCATACCTCATTTATTTAAAAAAACTCATGGAAGAAGTTAGAAACTTTTCGTTTTTTTTAATATATATAATATAATGTAATTGAGAAAAGTTTATGACAGAATGTCTAAATGTTTATTTTATAAAATTGATTTCGTAATTGAGAAAATGAAAACCATTTCATTTAAATGAAACTCTATGATTCGATGTCAAATTGTATTTATTTTTTTAGTAAGAAAATGAAAAGTCTTAGGCGTGAGTTTTTTTCTTTCTTTAAATTAGTGAGGTATGAATTTTCTTTTGAATGTCAAAATGTTTTGTGTTTGAAGAGAAAATGAAAAACCACACTCCAAATAGAATTTCAATAGACTTCTTCTCAAAATAAAAATAGTTAATCACCTATTATTGCCCACACTCCGCTATTGAACTCACCATACCTCATTTATTTATAAAAACTCATGGAAGAAGTTACAAGTTTTAAATTTTTTTTAATATAATGTAATTTGTGTAATTACTATGAGAGTTGTTGTATATTTAAAAAATGAAAATCATTTGATTAAATGAAAAGTTTATAATGAATGTCTAAATGTTTATTTTATAAAATAATTGATTTGGTAAAATATCTCTTAAATTGAAAATAAGAGATAATATTTTTAGGAGTTTAATGTTTTTTTATGAGAAAATAAAAATTTTATGATTTGATGTCAAAAAAGTATAAGTGTTATAAAAAAATGTAAAAATGTAAAAAAGTAAGGAAACAAAAGGAAATGTTTAGGTTAAAAAGAAAAAAAAAAGTTTAAAGAAAACAAAATGGAAAGTTGTTAAAAGGAAAAAAAAAAGTTAAAAAAGAAAACAAAAGCATAATGTTTAAAAAATGTTGGAAAAAAAGGAAAAAAAATGAATGGAAAGAAAAACGGAAGTATTGAAGGAAAAAAAATAAAAAATAAGTATAAAGACAACACACCACACTTTTTAATATATTATAGATTTATATTGAAATATTGATGTCAATCAAAATTCCATAAATAACCATTGGGATATGTGAAAATTTGTGAAAATGGTTTCAATTTATAATTGAGATTTTAATTGTGACTCAATTATGTTATTATTTAAGTTATAATAAAGCATATTTAAGAAAGATTTAAAATGTTGATATGGAGAAAAATGTCAAGCTTCCAAATTTCACAAAGTACATATTGATGTTGGCAAAATTTTTGAGAACATTTGTGGAAATCATAAAAACTTATCGAAATTGATTAGTTAATAAATGAAATTTTAATTGTAGCTTAATTAGACTAAAATTAAACTATTTCAATCCCCAAATTTGTAAATTTATGTTGATGTTTTTTAAATTATTAAAAAATAAAATAATTTTATAATTTTACTACAGGATAGAAATCATTTTAATATTTTTCTAACCATAAATAATTTTAGTATAAATATATGAATAGAAATATTTGAATATCTAATATAGTAATTAAAAAATGAAATATAAAAATCTGATATAATTTGTTGAATTTATTATTTTTACAACAACAAATAATGTAAAAAGTAAAATAGAGAAATTAAAAAAAAAAAAGGATGGGAATGTGGAAGGATATGAGAACGCATAAATCCTATAAAATTCTCATTCCATCCCACAAAATTAAGAAATAGCTACCCAAAGCTACCTAAATCTAGGCAGCATAACACCCCAACATCAAACCCCCAGGCGTGGCCAAACACCCCTTTAAGAACCCCTTTAAGAATCCTTCCGAATATTTCAACGTTCCATCGTTGGGAAGTTCCCTTTTGCAAATTTTTAGTTGAACATATTTAATAAAACTAAGAAAAATAACATTCAATGTACAATATTAAATACATTTGTCAAATATCATGTATGTAATCAAAATAAACTAATCAATAAAATCACATGTTACAAATAGTTCAAGCAACCATGATATGAAATTAACAATATAGATAAAAGAACAATGTGAAATAAAATAAGGGAAGAAACATATCCCGAAAATAATGTCGAAAGAATTAAACTTGCGCTTGGAACATAGGTAGGCAAAACAATATATGAGGAAGTATATCAATCTACTTTATTCGATAACAACATGGAAAACTTACCATCTTGAGAACAAAACTTCGGTTTTTGCCTTCTTATTCAAATATGTCGCGAGTCAAATGATGAAGAATAAAGTTGTGGTGAAAATAGTGATAGAGCAAACGTGTGACAGATTGTGCGGAACGAGTAGGAAGTGGTGAGAGAGAATTTGTGGGAAAACGATAAAGTAACGAACCAAGAGAGAAAAAAAAACAAAAGGAAGCAAACCTATAAGAGAGAGCAGAAAATGATAGTAGTAGCTCTGTCTTTGTGATGCGTTTCTCCCTTCCCTAAACCTAGCCACATAGCTTTTATTTATAGTGCTTCAAAACCATAATTTACAAATGGAAAAAATATTTTCATTTATTATACAATCAATCAAATCTTATGATTTTATTACAAATTTTGATATTTACCCAAATTATGATAAATCAAATTTAAAACTTTTTATATGAGTAAGATTTTATTTTATTTTTATTGAGATTTTATTTTATTTTTATTGAAAGATTTCATTATGAGAAAACATAGAACTTCATATTTGATCCAAAAAAATATTTTTGATTTTATTATATTTTGTTTTATTTAAAAAGATTTGATTTTAAAAAGGAAATCAATATTTGAAATCAAATACTTTTTTTTTATATATTTTTATAATTTTATTTTAATTTTTTTGATAAAACACACAAAAGGGAAAATATTGACCGTAAAATAAAAAATAAAATTTCACAAGAAAACTACTACAAATCAAATAAAAAAGAATGATGAAAATGAATACGGGACAAATTTAGGGGTCTACATAAAGTATTGCACTGTACATTTTTTTTTATTATCGTGTGTTTTTCAAAAATTTTTTTTTTCTCTTTTTCTTTTAAGAAAGCAAATCTTAAATAAGTTGTGAAATTTAAATAAAGTTTTTTAATAAAATCTTTTAAAATAAATAGAGTTGTTTTTTCTTTTAAAGTAATTTAAAAAGTTGTTTGACTTTTTTAATATATAAAGGATTTTGTTTCAAAAGTAGGTCTTTCTAAATATATTTCTAAAAAAAAGAGTAAAACATTTTTTAAAATTATTTTGTTTTAAAAATCCAAATGAGTTTTTTTTTAATTACAAAATAAATAAACGTCTATTTTAAATTACCAGGTAAGTGAGAAGAAGAGTTTTATTTTTTATTTTTTATGTTTAAAAAGGTGAAATTTTGATTAATTAAAGTCTTTAGAGTTTTCAAATCTACCATTTAAAGAAAAAAAACTTATTAAAATGAATTTTACAGAAAATTTGGCATAAAAAGATAAGTTTTTATAAATAAAGGAATGAATTTTTTTTAACAATTTTGTTAATTATAGTTTTGGAAAGAATCTTAGCAAATAAAATTTGTTTTAAGTAAAACTGATTTTTTTGTTAAATTAGGAAATAAAAGTTTTTCTTTTAAATAATCTATTTAATTTTGAAATAAATAAAAAGTTATTTTTTTTTGTTTTAATTTAAAAAAAAATGCAAATTTTTCTTTTTAGTTTTAAAAAATAAATGAGAAGTTTTGTTTTTTTAAAAGAAAGTAAAGTTTGTATATTAAGGTGTTGGTAGAGTGGAAGTTTGAGTGTTAACACTCATGTGGTCCTAAATAATTTTTTTTTACTTATCATTTTTTTAAAAAATAATTATTATTTTAAAAAACTCTAACGATGGAAATTGGAACCTTCCAATATTCTCGACGTGATAAAATTTCTTAATGGCCTTCGTGCCACTTAGTTCATATTTTATAATAAAGTATGAATTAATAAAATATGAGACATTTAAATAAAACACAAAAAATATTTTCTTGTGGACCAAATAATATAATAGGATAATTTCTGACAAAATTTGGTAATCATTTTCGAACGAATGTCGTAGGGTGCTACCACCTTCCTTACGCTCAATCGACTCCCGAACCAAAAATCTGTTTTGTTTTTCGCGGACCAAGTTTTTTTAAATAGGTGACCAATCACACCTTATAGATGGTTGGTGATGACTCTAAACCCTTATCTCGAAAGAGACCCTTCAGGGGATGATGTCGGTCTCTCTCCATCGCGATGATGTTGCGACAGTCATGTGGCTGCAAATTAGAGAGTGTTGAAAGACCACTCGAATTTATTGTGACAGTAAATAAGCTATATTTGATTAACATTAGAAATTCATAAATTCTTAATTGGGAAAGAAATAGTGCATAGTAGACACAAATCTATAGAGCACATTGGGACAAACTCCATAATAGCTTATCTACTTGCAAAAACATTACCACCAAGGTCTTTCATCTTTCGTGAGCATATGGCTCACATGAGTGCTATTGGACATGAGGAAATTATGTTTCAGTGGGAGTTTGTATTGCTCTATGATTGATTTGGATATATATATTATTATGTATTTTGGATTCTGATTAAAAATATGGAAATTAAGTTCATTATACGTTGCCTCATTAGGTTAAAGATTTTGATCTCATTTATCACATTTCATGTAATTTCTATACTATACATCCATGGTTTAATCTATGTCATTTAGTTATATTGGTATCTTTGACCAATGATGGATTTAGTTCCATTTTATTGCAACAAATACTTCTTTGATTCTTACTGATGTAGATAATGGACTAGATTGTTTAAGTTTACTCCTTTTTACAATAGCAATTTTGGAGCGCATAAAGTCAAACACATTTGTTAGGTTACATATGTGACCCAAAGGGAGATTGTTGGAATTTTCAATAATATTGTGCCACACATGTATTAATTTAATGTGTTTTTGCTATTTAATTAGACCAAGAGGAGTAGTCTAATTATGTGTAAGTTCTCGTTAACAGAGTAATTATAAAATGACCATGGTTAAAATGTGTAGATATCATAAAATTATTTTCAAATTGATGAGGGGCAAAATTGGAAATATTCAAACCTTGTAACCGACTAGTGGTTATTGGTTGGTTACATGGAGGTTATGGTCCTCAAGTCAGTATAATCATCACGTTAGTTTCTCTCATCCCTTCATAGAGAATCTGTTTCTTCTTCTACGAATAATATACATAGTAGAAACAAGAGGGAAATCGTGATTCATCTAGACTTGGAAGATCAAACCCATCAATTGGCATTCAATTATGGATCAAGGTAAGCTTTCACTTCTTTGGTATTAATTCTCTGGAATTGTAATGGGAAATGGATCTATTACTTTTAAGTTTTGAGTTTCAATTTTCCCATCAATTATGAGTTTTACTTTTAAGAGATCTGAACAAACCATTAATAAATACTTCCATGAATGTCTAAAAGCTATGATTCGATGACAAAAGTATTTTTGGAAGACTCCTGAGCCTATTTTGGAAGATTCAATGGACTCGAGATGAAAATGGTTTAAGGTATGCAAAATATAATTAAATTATTTATTAGAAAATTTTATGTACTAATCCAAATAATAATACTTTTATTTAGGATTGTTTGTGTGCTTTAGATGAAACTCACGTTAAGATACATGTTCCAGAGCTAAAAAACCAAAGTAGAGAATAAGGAAGAATGAAATGGCTACCAATGTTTTAGGAGTTTGCTTCCCTGATATGCAATTTATCTATGATCTACTTGGTTGGGAAAGTTTAGTACATGATGGTCAGGTACTTAGAGATTCAATAACTAGGAGCAATGGATTGAAAGTCCCTCATGGTAAGTTTTTCACATAATACATATATAATTTTGGATTTATTAGATACAAGTATCACAATATTTAAAGAACTTTTTCTTTACGTAGGTTATTATTATTTAGTCGATGTTGGTTAAACTAATATCAAAGGTTTTTTAGTACCTTTTAGGGCCCAACGATATCATTTAAATGACTGGAGAGATGGTCAACAACCAAAAACACCAAAAGAATTTCATAATATGAAACATTCTTAATATAAAACACTTCGTTGCTAGGAATGTAATCAAACGATGTTTTGGCTTACTAAAGATGCGTTGGGCAATCCTTAGGCGTCCTTCCTTTTTACGACATAGTTACACAACAAATAATCATTTTAGTGTGTTGCATGCTTCATAATTTTATAAGAAGAGAGATGACAATTGATCCTTTAGAAGAAGAACTTGACAATTAAGAATTGGTAACTAAAGTAGTAGATGACACGAGTAACTACATTAGTATGATTGAGGCTTTCAAACGAATGGAGAATGTGGAGACAAACTTTGACAACTTAGATGTTCAATACTTGGCAAGAAAGTTTAGAATGATATCATTATGTTTGTTATTTGTTATTTGTGTAGGAAAATAAAGGACAAAATTGGAACCGGGAGGTAAAATCGTTGTGCCGTGGGCAGAACCACTACCTTGAAAGCAAAATCAGCAACACCTTGGTACACAACCTCCAATTCAGACGTGCACTCGTCAGAATGGGAGTGGAATCAATCTCATGCTCAGTTAAGGTAGTGGAAAGAAGTGGGAAAAGTGAAGGAATAGAGTGGAGAATAAGAGAGATATGATATGAATGAGATGAAATGAATTGGTAGGGAATGACCTTTTTACAGTGACAGAGTGGCCAAAAATATAATTGATTTTTTTTAAATAAAAAATTCAAAATGATTTGGCCCATGTGTCCTTTGACTAGCCCTTTTTTCTCTACAGTTGCCACGTTTCTTGACTTCCAACTCAACTAACATTCATCCATACACGTACCTACCAATGCCAGACTCGAGGCAGAGCTGGCTGGACAACGGCGACAACGCGCGTGTGGGCCTTGGTCTTGGCTTACCTCACACAAAGTTTATAAGCACAATACACAATCAATGCTTATAAACCAACTTCCCAAATGTTATGCTTCCAATGTGGGACAAAAGCAAGTTTTAATATTTTTCAACTGCTTTTAGTGGTCATGTACATATACCTTGGGTCATCGTGAAAGCTCTAGAAAGAGGCTCCTCAACTCTGTTATTTCATAGAAGGCGGCCTCACCTTTACAGTCACGTTTGTCGCTTCACCAAGTCTATAATAGATAATCCACTAAAAAAATCTAACCTTTTTAATTTAAGTTAATTTAAACTTTATATTAAAACTAATAATAAAGTAAACTTATGTTATTTTTTAATTAAAATAAAACTTAATAAAGTAAAATACAATAATATAAATTAAAATTAAAAATAAGCCAGACCAAATACGGTGTCTACAATCGGTAGTTAGAAAACCTTCATGTTGTGTCATGTAGATCTCCTCTTCGAAATCACCATTGAGGAAAACTATTTTTACATTCATCTGATGTATTATTAAGCCTTTAATAGCAACCAAAGTTATCAAAAATCTAATCGTAGCAATCTGGGTTACAGGAGAGTACGTATCAAAGTAATCAATGTCATACTTTTGTGTGTAACCTACAACTACTAGTCTAGCTTTATAATTTTCTATCGTTCCATATGGTCTCATTTTTCTTTTAAAGATCCATTTACACCTAATAGGTTTATTTCCTACAGGTAAATCTACCAATCTCAGGTTTGATTCATAACTATGGAATCTAGCTCACTTTTAATAGCTTCTTTCCATAGGCTAGAATCTAAAGCATTTATAGTTTTTTTGGTAGGTTTTAGAATCTTCGTCTATCAAATACATGCAAGCAAACTCATCATCTATCTCGTCAAAGTTTTCTATTAGATAGGAAGTTAGGAAGTCAGGTCCAAAGCTTTTACTAACCTTTTGCCTTTTACTTCTCCTAGGTTCAGAATCTATTGTATCGTTAGATCTAGGTTCAGAGTCTAGCATATAAATAGAAGTGGAGGGCAACTCCATGCATGCAGTTTTTGAAGTATCACCATATTCACCATCAGTTCTAATCTTTGGGAATATATATATTTTCAAAAAATACAGCATCTCTATATTCACATATTGATTTATCATTCAAGCTCATGAACCTATATGCAAAATTATTTTGAGCATAACTAATAAAAACACAATCAAAAGTTTTAGATCCAACCGTAGGTTTTTTGAATGTTGGATATGCCACCTTTGCTAAGCACCCCCACACCTTCAAGTAGCTCAGGTTTGGCGAATACCCTTTCTAGAGCTCATATGGTGTCTTATCCAGCCTTTTGTGAAGGACCCTGTTAAGAATAAAATAGGTAGAAAGTGCAGCTTCCTCCACATATTTGTTGGGTTTTATGCCCTAAACTCGTGGTTTGTAAATATAAAACAAATATTTCATTCAATAAAGCTGTTATTGATATAATTGCATTAACCCAAATCCAATAAACTAACATATGAGGTTATGTCATGTAACTGGAACAGTATATAACAGATATACATTATATATTTAGAGTGGCCGATGTCATCCCCTGACGGGTCTTTTTCGAGATTCAGGTTTGGAGTCACCACCAATCATCTACGACGTGTGATTGGTCACCTATTTAAAAAAAATTTGGTCTATGAAAACATAATTTTGGTTCGGGAGTCGGTTGAGCGTAGAGAAGGTGTTAGCACCCTACGACACCCGTTCGAAAACGGGTGAAGAAGTAAAGAAGGTGATGGTAGATAGAAAGAAGAAAGTGAATTTTTCTTCGTCTTCTCTATATGGGTGTTCTGTCTGCCTTCTCCTCCCCACTGCAGCTCTCCTTAAATACACCTAAAAATAACGATAAAAAAGAAAAAGGGGCAAGAGAAGAGAGAAAAAGAGGGAGGAGAAAGAAGGGGATGGGATACACATATGAAGGAAAAAATCAAAGGGGAGAAAAAAACTGTTTTTTTTTAAATGTTAAAATCAATTTTAAAAAAACCAATTATTTTCAAATAAAATCTAATTTTAAAACTTAATTTGATTTAGTTAAAACTTTACATTAAATTTTATAATAAAGTAAATTATGTTATTTTAAACTAAATTAATAAACATAAAAAAATAATAAATAAATCAGTAAAATTTTTTTTTAAAAAAAACAAAAGCGAGCCGGACAAAATACGGTATCTATAATTATAATATAAAGTTAATTTTTAATTGGATTCAAAATTATGAGAGAGATGAATATTAGAATTTGAATCTAATATAGTTGATTAATTTAAGTTTAATTTAATTAAATCATATTTAATTAAATTAATGTGATATATTAATTTGGTTATGGTTAAATGAAATTAGATTTAATTTAATTAAATTGATAATTTTTTTATAATTAATTAAATTAAATTTAATTAATTATTATTTTAATTAAAATTGTTTTAATTAAAATAAAAGGAAAAAAATGAAAGAAATGGGAGGAAAACCTCCCCACCCCACCATTAATGGTGGGAAGTGGGAAAGTGGTGAGTGACTTCCTCACCACTCTTCCTCCCTTATAAAAAGGGAGGTTTGTAGACACCGTGTTTGGTCCGGCTCTCTTTTATTAGTATTTTTTTTATTAAGTGTTATTTAATTGTTTGGTTAAAATTAACATAAGGTTTTAATGTAATTGTTTTGGTTAAAAAAGTAACATCAGGTAAATTAAATCAAATTATTGATTTTGTTTTAAAAGAATTGGATTTATTAAAACAAATATATATTAAAAAAAAGAATTCGATTTATTAAAGCAAATATGTATTAAAAAGAAAAAGGATTTGATTTAAACGATAATGTTTTTTATTAAAACAAATATATATTAAAAAGGAAAAGTATTTGATTTTAAATGAGTTAGTTTTTTTATTTGATTTTTTCAAATTGGTTATGTTTCTCGTCAAAGGCCTATTACGTGGTTTTTTATCCATGTTCTTCTCCCTCATTTTTCTCCTTTGGACTCCTCCCTCTTACCGTTACTTTTGAGTGGGTATTTAAGAGTGGACAAGCACATTAGATAGGAGGGACAAAGAGGAGAAAAAAAAAATCAAATCATTCACTTCTTTCTCTTTTTTTTTTTTACCATCATCTTCTCTTCTTCTTCACTCACACCGGCGACCTCTGGCCATGATCAACCCCAGCAGCGGTGCAAATTAATTCCGACGCAACAGACCCAGCAACCTCTAGCGACAGTGACATGACTTCCACTCCTACGACTACAGACTCCGACGAGTGCTCCAGCAACGATTGACTGGCGGCGTCAAAGGTAGCGGGCACCCGACCAAACCCGTGGCAGCGACGAGCAGATCCGGCAGCCGCGCGACCAATGCTAGCACGGCAGAACGGTGGTATCTAAACCCCATCAGCACCCAGTTTCCGACGATCTCCACGACCCGCAACAACTCCGCCAATGACACGACCTCCATTCCGGCAACTACAGACCCAACGACGGTGCAGATTCACTCCAGTTAGCAGATCCGACGACCCCCCAGCAGCGGCGAATAGATCCGGCGGCCCCACGATATCCCGACAAGTACCAATAAAGCTACCTAGGTGAGAGGAAGAAGAAAACCTTTGGTTTTATTAAAAAAAAGAAATCTATTCTTTAAAAAATGAATGAGGAGAGAAAACAAAACAGGAAAAACTAAGGAAATTTTTTTTTTCTTAACAAGGAAAACATTGTTTTGTGAAGAAAAGTTGTTATTTGTTTTTCGGTTTTATAAAAGAACAAAGTTTAAGGAAAGAAAATAAGAGAGAATTAAGTGTTTTTTTTTAAGATGTTTTTTTCTTTCCTTCCAAGGATGAATTTTGAAAGGCTTTTTTTTCCTTTTTTTTTCACAAATTTCAAAATAAAATATTTGTATTTTAAGAAAGAAATTTGGGTCGTATTACAAGGTGATAACACATTGGTAAGGCACCTGAATATTAATATTTATGACTTGTGTTCGAGTCTTTACATGCATCAACTTTTTATTTTATTTTATTTTTTTTATCATTACTTTACTAAATAATTCTTTCGAAAATCCCAATGACGGAAATTTGATCTTTCCAATATTCTCGAGGTGATAAAATTTTTCTAATGGCATTCGTGCCACTCATACCTATTAATTCATATCTTATAACAAAATGTTAATTAATATAACGTGAGACATTTCAATCAAAATACAAAATAATTTTCTTTTGGACCAAATAAAATAATAGGATAATTTTTGACAAAATATGGTATCGTTTTTGAACGGGTGTCGTAGGATGCTAACATATTCCCCACACTCAGCCGACTCCCGAACCTAAAGTCTATTTTTCGTAGACCCAATTTTTAAAATAAGTGACCAATCACATCTCGTAGATGATTGGTGACGACTCCAAACCCTAATCTCGAAAGAGACCCTTCAAGAGATAACGTTGCGACAGCTTGACGACTCCACTAGGGATATCTAGAGAGTCAAGCCATTATTTTTGTCATTTATTATCCTATTATATTTCTTTTTTTTAATGTTGTATTATTAATTTGATTTGGCACCACATGCATCTCGCACAAATACACAAGCCTCCTACCCAGGCTTTACCTTTAAGGTTAGATCGGAGACTAAGTAGTGTGACCTTCGTGGAATTTCGGTTCCCATGCAGGCGCATGAAATTCCCCACTCAAGTCGACCATACTGCGAAAGCGTATGGAAGATTTGGGGGCCGTTTTCCTCTAGGATGTGTAGGCATTAACTTTACACTCATTTTAGCATCAGATTTCTGCTATTTATTTATTTGTTTGTTTAGTTTGTTTGAGTTGGTGTTAATAAAGTGAAGCATAAAAAAGGTCTCATTGCATTAAAAATAAGATGTCTAATGAAAAAAATCTCATTACTTAAAAAAAAAGGGGGACTTAATGCATCAAAAAGAGGAGTCTCGTTACATTGACATTAACTTTTTCATTTTCATCATTTTATTTTTATTATTATTATTAATTATTTTTTAAAAAAATATTTTTCTAAAACGTTTTTCAAAACTTTCTTTTTCCCATTTAAAGTAATTCTCACAAATTGTGCAAACTTTGACCTAAGTCTTAAATCACTAATTGGCAATAAATTAAAGCGTGAGTTATAGTAAAATTCCAACCCAATAATGGGAAGAGGAAGAAACTGCCCGCAAATGGTCGAAAAGCAAATTACGTATTCATGGCGATGCCTCATTGGAGAATGTCATAGCACTGTTTCAAAGCACATGAGGAACTTGTCAATTGGATATCTTAGAAAAAATGCTCAAATGCCTTGGCGAACTAAGACAAGATTTAGAGCATTGGGGACAGTGTTATTGATACTCTGCTTTAATCTATTTCCAATTTAATGATTTAAGCTTTGTGGTTCAAATTTGACACAATCGTTTGTTTTGTAATCTTTATTTATTTATAATAAAACCACGATCTTATTTATTTATGGTTTTCTCTCTCTCTTTCTTTTTTTTTTTATTTTAAAAAAATAAAAGGGATTGTTCAAGATAGCTCGCTCACCGGCACCACATTGCACTTACCGTACCAGAAATAGGGCAGGAATAATGATGAAAGATCAAAAAGCTAAGCACGAGAAAACAAGGAAAGATATTGAGGAGTTGCACAAAAAGTTAGATGTCATCCTCCTCGCATTGGAAAAAGGCAAGGCGGCTGTAGATCCTACTACATCTAGCAACCCCGTCCATGAGC
Organism: Momordica charantia; assembly: GCF_013281855.1. Classification (NCBI taxonomy): domain Eukaryota; kingdom Viridiplantae; phylum Streptophyta; class Magnoliopsida; order Cucurbitales; family Cucurbitaceae; genus Momordica; species Momordica charantia. The sequence continues at coordinate 10,137,528 of NW_028275158.1, forward strand.
CACAAGAAACCCCGCCTTATCCACATGGGTACGATCCACCTCTTAGGCCAGTGACAAAGGGTTTCATGCCACAATATATAACGTACAACCCTCTGTATGACGTCCCACTTGGTCAATATCCACTTCCCTTTGTTAAGGGAGCCCAGCAAATCCCAACCAACATCATTTTTCGAGAGCCCGAGCAAATCATGTCACCCCTACAGTCCTTAATCTAGGTGGTCTCCCAGCTAAGACAGACACAATCGGACAAAGTGCCCCAGTAACGAGAAGTTCGAAGTTATGGAGGAAAGATTAAGAGCAGTAGAGGGGACAAACGTTTTTGGTAATATTGATGCCTCTCAATTATATTTGGTATCTGGTTTAGTCATCTCTCCAAAATTTAAGGTGCCAGAGTTTGAGAAATATGATGGTTCTTCTTTTCCTAAGAACCACCTTATAATTTACTGCAGGAAGATGGGAGCGTACGTCCAAAATGAAAAACTATTGATACACTGCTTTCAAGATAGTCTATCTGGTCCAGCTTCTCGTTGGTACATGCAGTTAGATAGCTCTCATGGAATAATCTGGCTGACTCCTTCCTAAAGCAATAGAAGCATAACATAGACATGGCTCTAGTCCGCTTAGATTTGCAAAGAATGGAGAAGAAGAGTACATAAAGCTTTAAGGAATACGCCCAAAGATGAAGGGACACGACAGCTCAGGTTCAACCTCCTTTAACCGATAAGGAGCTATATTCCATGTTTATCAACACTTTAAAGCAGCCCTTATATGATCGGCTGATAGGAAGCGCTTCCACTAATTTCTCTGATATTATGACCATCGGAGAAAGAATCGAGTACGGTGTCAAGCATGGTCGATTAACTAATATTGCTGGTGAGACATCGACCACGAAGAAGATAAGTTCTTGGAAGAAGGAGAAGGATGAGGTGCAAATGGTAGGAGCAGACCGACACTCTTGGAAACAACAACCATATGGTCAGACACCGCGTTATGCTCCATATTATTACCCAGCGCCACACGGGTATAATCAACCATATGTGAATAATGCAACTTCACATTACTCTCCTTATACCTCTCAAAATTTTCGACCTTCGGTTTTTCAAAACTTCCAACCTAAGGGTCAGCAACATAATACATTCTATACTCTTGGGCAGCAGAATAACAAAGGGGCACGTAAACAGACTTAGTTCGACCAAATCCCTATGACTTATACTGAACTTCTGCCTCAGTTATTTCAAAATAATCAACTGGCATCGGTACCTGTGGATCCGATCCAGCCTCCATATCCAAGATGGTATGATGCAAATATCCGTTGTGACTACCACGCAGGAGCCCTAGGGCATTCAACAGAGAACCGTACCGCACTTAAATACATAGTTCAAGCTTTAATAAAAGTAGGATGGTTGAACTTTAAAAAAGAAAACGGACCCGATGTCAATAACAATCCTTTGCCAAACCATCAGAACCAACAAATAAATGTAGTTACAGCCGTGATAGAAGAAGGAAAGCAAATTGGTCCTTTTGTCTTTCCGTGCCCAGATGGTTTCGAGTTGAGCAATTGGAGCGTGTTAGAGCTACCGTCTTTTATAAATAATAAGTCAAAGTAATTGTCCATTCCCCCCCCCCCTCATTTTCTTAATTAATAAATTAATTTTCTATTCCCTGTGTATTCTATCCATACGTATCATTTGTCTATAATTCTTCCATATTAACAAAGTTTAAATTCATTCACTTTGTTTCTTTCCTTTGTTATTTCTCTGGGCCAATTTATTCATTTGTTTCCTTTTTCTTTCTTTTCTCCCTTATTATGTCTTAAGCAGTAATATTGAGATTGAATGTGATAATGATTTGAAATACAAGCTTGATACACCTATATACAATGTCGAGTCTGATGAGGAAATGGATGATGAGCCCTCTGCTAAGTTATTAAGAATGCTAGAAGAAGAAGAAAAGATGTTGGGACCACATGAGGAATTAACTGAGACAATTAACTTGGAATCACAATCCGAGGTCAAAGAGGTTAAAATAGGCACTAATATGTCTTCAGAGAGTCACAAAAAGTTGATAGAGTTACTTCATGAATATGCTGATGTTTTTGCTTGGTCCTATCAAGATATGTCTGGTTTAGATACAGACATTGTAGTGCACAAATTGCCAATCAACCTAGAGTTCAAGTCAGTGAGACAGAAGTTACGGAAAATGAGGCCAGATATGTTGATTAAGATAAAAGATGAAGTAAGGAAACAAATTGATGCAGGGTTCCATAAGGTATCTAATTACCCTGAGTGGGTGGCGAACATTGTCCCTATAGCAAAGAAAAATGGACAAGTAAGAATGTGTGTGGATTATAGAGACTTGAATCGTGCAAGTCCAAAAGACAACTCCCCGCTTCCTCATATCGATGTGTTGGTGGATAATATTTCTGGATTCTCAACCTTCTCCTTTATGGATGGGTTTTCAGGATACAATAAAATCAAATGGCACCTGAGGATCGTGAAAAAACCACATTCATTACGCTATGGGGAACTTTCTGCTACAAAGTTATGTCGTTCGGGCTAAAAAACGCTGGGGTAACCTACCAACGTGTCATGGTTACCCTCTTTCATGACTTGATGCACAAAGAAATTGAAGTCAATGTGGATGATATGATTGCCAAGTCAAAATAGGGCGATGAGCACACGATTATTTTAAGGAAGCTATTTGATCGATTGAGGAAGTTCAAATTGAAACTCAATCCCAACAAATGTATATTTAGGGCAACAATTGGAAAACTTTTGGGCTTTGTAGTAAGCCAAGAAGGCATCAAAGTTGACCCGGATAAAGTCAAAACAATCTTAGAGATGCCACCTCCACAGATGCAGAAAGAAGTTAGAGGGTTTTTAGGACGACTCAATTACATCGAAAGGTTCATATCTCACTTAACAGCAACTTGCGAACCTATCTTTAAATTGCTCCGCAAGAACAACGATGGTGTATGGAGTGAAGATTGTCAAGCAGCATTTGATAAGATTAAGTAGTATTTGCAGGACCCTCTAGCTCTTGTGCCACCAACTTCAGGACGACCCCTTATTTTATATCTCACAGTGACTGAAAACTCAATGAGATTTTTACTGGGGCAGCATGATGACTCAGGCAGAAAAGAACATGCCATATATTATTTGAGTAAGAAGTTTACCGATTGCGAGACTACATACTCTTAAGTAGAAAAAACTTGTTGTGCTCTAGCTTGGGCTACCGGATGTCTAAGACAATACATGTTGTATTATACCACATGGCTCATTTCAAAGATGGACCCCATAAAGTACATTTTTTAAAAGCCATCTCTCTCAGGTCGAATCGCAAGGTGGCATGTTCTCTTGTCCGAATACGATATTGTCTATGTGACTCAAAAGGCCAATAAAGGGAGTGCTCTGGCCGACTATCTAGCTCAATAACCTATAAATGACTACGTACCAGTGAAGTTCGACTTTCCAGATGAGTATATCTCCACCATAACTGCAGGTGAGGAAAGCTTAGACCCACAAACTTGGACCATGATATTTGATGGTGCATCTAATGAGTTAGGTCATGGGATAAGGGCTATTTTGATATCACCCAAAGGGGAACTATACCCTTTTACCGCCAGATTTTTTGACTGCACACATAATATGGCCGAGTATGAAGCATGCTCGATGGGCGTCCAGGCTGCTATTGATATGAAGGTTAAAAACTTAAAGTTTTTTGGGATTCTATGCTAGTAATTCATCAGCTAAGAGGAGAATGAGAAATAAGAGACGCTAAGTTGTTGCCTTACAAACAACTTATAATAGAATTGTCACAAGAATTTGATGAAATCTCAATTGATTATTTGTCAAGAGAAAATAATCAAGTAGTAGATGCATTCGCCATATTAGCAGTGATGTTAAATTTAGAACTCAATCAAGAGGTCCGTCCAATTTAAGTTGGGAGGAGAGATGTCCCAGCTTTTTGTATGAGCATTGAGGAAGAACCCGACGATATCTCTTGGTTTCATGACATCAAGCAATAGATCAAGAATAATGAATATCCATCCAATGCTTCAGAAAATGATAAGCGCACCCTCCGCAAGTTGGCAATGAAGTTTTTTTTTTAAACAGGGAGATATTGTACAAGAAAAACCATGACATGGTTCTCTTAAGGTGCGTCGAAGGAAGAAAGGCCAATATGATTATGGAGTAAATCCATGAAGAAGTTTGTGGCACTCACATGCAAATGGGCATATGATGGCTTTTAAGAGCTGGATATTACTGGCTGACTATAGACACAGATTGTATTAAATATGCAAGAAAATGTCACAAATGTCATATTTACTCGGACAAGACTCATGCTCATGCTTCTCATTTGCATACTTTGACAACTCCTTGGTCTTTTTCTATGTGGGGCATGGACGTGATAGGTTCTATCAAACCTAAAGCATCAAATGGGCACCGATTCATCTTCGTGACCATAGATTATTTTACTAAGTGGGTAGAAGCGGCTTTTTACCTAGATGTGACAAAAAGAGTTGTAGTCAAATTCATCAAGAAAGAAATTTTTTGTCGTTATGGTCTTCTTGAAACAATAATTTCTGACAATACAAGGAATTTGAACAATAAATTGATGAACGAGCTTTGCAAGCAGTTTAAGATCAAGGATCTCAACTCAATTCCTTATTGACCTAAGATGAATGATGCAGTGGAAGCCGCCAACAAAAACATAAAAAGAATCGTTGAAAAGATGACTGTAACTTACAGGGACTGACACATGAAATGCTTCCGTTTGGCTTACATGGTTATCGCACTTCAATCCTACTTCAATTAAGGCAACGCCATTTTCATTAGTTTATGGTATGGAAGTTGTTCTTCCCATAGAAGTAGAAATTCTATCATTGAGAGTTATCGTGGAAGCTAAGTTACAAGAGGCTGAATGGGTCCAAAGGCATTATGAGCAGCTAAATTTTGTATAAGAAAAGAAGTTGACGACATTATGCAGAGGACAACTTTACCAAAGAAGAATGATGAAAGCCTATGATAAGAAGGTGCACCCAAGAAGGTTTAGAAAGGGAGATTTGGTTCTAAAGAGAATCTTTCCGTTGCAGAAAGATCATCGAGGTAAATGGACCCCAAATTATGAAGGACCATTTGTGGTGAAAAAGGCTTTCTCTGGAGGAGCATTAGTTCTGACCAACATGGATGGCAGCAAGTTTTTAAATCCAGTCAACTCAGATCATGTTCGAAAGTATTATGCATAGTCTCCAATGTATTTTAGAAAATTTCACTTTGATCTCAGTATTTTACTTGAAAGACATTTTGTTATCCATTATCTATTATAACCTACAAATTCGAACAACATTTCTGAGATTTTGTCCTTTGCCATAATTGGAAATATCATTTATAAAGTTTTTTCTCTATTCGTCTCTTCCTATTTATGAATGACGGTAGTTGCTTACATTCACATTCTCCAAGATCACTTGTTACTCGAGGGGCATAGGAAGCCTAAAGATAAAGATATTTGTTCTCTAGAATCTTTGAGGCAAATATAACGTTACAAAGTTATCAGGGGCAAAGTCGTCATCCCATTTCAGGAGTGTTTGGCCAAATCGCATTTTGTTTGTGTACTCTCGATCCAGTTAAAAGGATTTTTGAAAGGAAGCGAAATGCGGTGATCGGGCTATCTGAACAATTCTAAGTTTATATTACAAAAACAAGTGATCTCACCCTTTTTTTTTACATCCAGGATAATTTTTCCTGTTATCATCATGCGTCAACACGCACATTTCATGCATTGATTCATGCATCATTTCATCAATTTTCCTTGAAGAAGTCTCTAAAAAGCCCTATGGTAGAGAATTTCATTTTATTCTTGCTCAAGCAAGCATGTTTAGTTTACGTTGGTTAAATCGAACCTGATCAAAACTCATGGTCGAAGCCTGTGTCAAGCCAGGTTCGTTGCCTTTTAGTTTTCCATTAGTTAAATCAAACCCGATCAAAGATCGTGGTTGAAGCCTATGTCAAGCCAGGTCTGTTGCCTTCTAGTTTTCCGTTGGTTAAATCGAACCCAATCATAATCGTGGTCGAAGCCTATGTCATGCCAGGTCTGTTGCCTTTTTTTTTCCGTTGGTTAAATCGAACCCAATCATAATCGTGGCCGAAGTCTGTGTCAAGCCAGGTTCATTACCTTTTAGTTTTCCGTTGGTTTAATCGAACCCGATCAAAGGTTATGGTCGAAGCATGTGTCAAGCCAGGTCCGTTGCCTTTTAGTTTTCTGTTGGTTAAATCAAACCCGATCAAAGGTCGTGGTCGAAGCCTGTATCAAGTCAGGTTCGTTGCCTTTTTAGTTTTTCGTTGGTTAATCGTGGTCAAAGCCTATGTCAAGCCAGGTCTGCGAACTTTTATTTGTTTGATTAAATCGAACCCGATCAAAGATCGTGGTCAAGTCTGTCAAGCAAGGTTTGTCATTCTAGCCTTTTTAAAATCTCGTCTTCTCAATACTTTGTCTTTTGCCTTTGTCTACCTTTTTAGTTCTGCAAGGATACACAAAGGGGGGCAAGCTGTAGACAACGTATTTGGTCCAACTCTCTTTTATTAGTATTATTTTTTTTATTAAGTGTTATTTAATTTTTTGGTTAAAATTAACATAAAGTTTTAATGTAATTGTTTTGGTTAAAAAAGTAACATCAAGTTTAAGGTAAAGTTTTAATTAAATCAAATTATTGATTTTGTTTTAAAAGAATTTGATTTATTAAAATAAATATATATTAAAAAGAAAAGAATTTGATTTATTAAAACAAATATGTATTAAAAAGAAAAAGGATTTGATTTAAACGATATTGATTTTTATTAAAACAAATATATATTAAAAAGGAAAAGTATTTGATTTTAAATGAGTTGGTCTTTTTATTTGATTTTTTCAAATTGGTTATGTTTCTCGTCAAAGGTCTATTACGTGGTTTTTTATCCACGTTCTTCTCCCTCATTTTTCTCCCTTGACTCCTCTCTCTTACCGTTACTTTGAGTGGGTATTTAAGAGAGGACAAGCAAATCAGATAGGAGGGACAGAAAGGAGAAAAAAATCAAATTATTCACTTCCTTCTTTTTTTTACCATCATCTTTTCTTCTTCTTCACTCACACCGGCGACCTCCGGCCACGATCAACCCCGGCAGTGGTGCAAATTAAGTCCAGTGCAATAGACCCAGACTCCGACAAGCGCTCTAGCAACGATTGACTAGCGGTGTCAAAGGCAGCGGGCACCCAACCAAACTCGCGGCAACAGCGATCTACAACAGCGGCGAGCAGATCCGGCGACCGTGCAACCAATGTCGGCACGGCAGAACGGTGGTACCTGAACCCCAACACCACCCAATTTTCGATGATCTCCACGACCCACAACAACTCCGACAGTGACATGACCTCCATTCCGGCAACTACAGACCTAGCGACGACGCAGATTCACTCCAGCGAGCAGATCCGGTGACCCCCCAACAGCGGCGAATAGATCTGACGACCCCACGATATTCCGACAAGTACCAATAAAGCTATGTAGGTGAGAGGAAGAAGAAAACCTTTGGTTTTATTAAAAAAATCTGTTCTTTAAAAAATGAATGAGGAGAGAAAACGAAACTGGAAAAACTAAGGAAAAAAGTTTTTTTTCTTAATAAGGAAAATATTGTTTTGTAAAGAAAAGTTGTTATTTGTTTTTTTTTTATAAAAAGAACAAAGTTTTTTAAAAGGAAATAAAATAAGAGAGAATTAAGTGTTTTTTTTTAAAAGACGTTTTTTCTTTCCTTCCAAAGATGAATTTTGAAAGGCTTTTTTCTTCTTTCCGTTTTTTTAAACAAATTTCAAAATCAAATGTTTGTATTTTATGAAAGAAATTTAAGTTGTACTCTAAGGTGATGGCACATTGACAAGGCACTTGGGTATTAATATTTGTGGCTTGTGTTCGAGTCCTTGCATGCAGTAACTTTTATTTTATTTTTTCTATCATTACTTTACTAAATAATTATTTCGAAAACCTCAATGACGAAAATTGGATCTTTCCAATATTCTCGTGGTGATAAAATTTTTCTAATGGTCTTCGTGCCACTCATACCTTTTAATTCATATCTTATTACAAAGTGTGAATTAATATAACGTGAGATATTTCAATCAAAATACAAAAATAATTTTCTTTTGGACCAAATAAAATAATAGGATAATTTTTGCCAAAACATGGTACCGTTTTCGTACGGGTGTCGTAGGATGCTAACACCTTCTCTACACTCAGCCGACTCCCGAACCTAAAGTCTATTTTTCATAGATCCAATTTTTAAAATAGGTGACCGATCACACCTCGTAGATGATTGGTGGCAACTCCAAACCCTAATCTCGAAAGAGACCCTTCAAGGGATAACGTCGGCCGCTTCACATCGCGATGACATTGCGACAGCTCTCCCCTTTGTTTGGACCGCCGGCTCTCGGTTGTTGAGTTTTCGAAACTCCAACGAGAAATTATCTCTCTTAATCTTTCGGTTTCCCTTTCAATTATAAGACGGTTCCCATAAACTGAATTGTTAACATCCAGAGGATAGCGAGGAAGACTTTTTGGTAGCGTTGGTGTGTACATTGAAGATGTGTCTTCAAAGGTATGTATCATTAACTTCCTATTACTAATATTTATGTCTTTTCTTTATTGTAATTCTAAAATAAGTTTGAAGCACAAGCGTTCGCGCGCTTCCGCTGCGGGATCCGATCTCTTCAATATCATCAGATAAATCAGAACTTAATTGCATGACATTTATCATTTCTTTTAAAGTTCTATTTTTTCGTTCAGCTATTCCGTTCTGTTGAGGTGAATATGGAGCTGTAAATTCATGTATAATTCCACTTGATTCACAAAAATCTCTAAGCGAATTATCACTATATTCACCACCCCTATATGATCTTATCCTTTTTGTTTTGTTGTTTAATTGGTTTTCTACTTTAGCTTTGAATTTGAAAAACATACTACTAGCTTCATTTTTATATTTCAGGAGATATCGTTTCATATATCTAGAAAAATCATCAGCAAAAGAAATATAGTATTTTTTTCCACCTCTGCTAGTTGTGTTTTGAAATCAGCTAAATCAAAATGAATTAATTCTAGGAGTTCAGTACACCTTGTAGTGACAGGTTTAAAAAGTTTTTTACCAAACTTTGCTTCTACATAGATAGGACACTTTGTAGTTTCAGGCAAATCAGAAGCATTAATTAAATTTAAAATTCTAAGCCTTTTAATCGATGCAATATTCACATGTCCTAATCTACCATACCACACATCAAGAGACCCAACGATGTAGGTAGAACTATAATTAATTTCATTTGAAGATGTAGTATTGAGAACAAACAAACCATCTGCGAAATAGCCCTTATCAACAAAGTCACCATTTTTTGTGATAATAACTTTGTCGACCTCAGTGTTTTAAAAAGCTCGAGGCGCACTAAAGCCCAATAGACCTCTGGAGCTTAAGCGCGAGGCGCAAAAAAAAAGCGTGGGCTTTTTTTTGCGATGTGCATTATATATAAAAATAAAATATATATATATATATATATATATACACACACACACATGTAAAACATATAAAAGCCAAATAAGATTAGAAAACATCATAGGTCTACTCTTAGCATAAAGAATCATGGTCCACAAAAACATAAAAATGGTCCTAAACTAGTATAAGACTATAAGTATGATAGTTCAAAATAAAAATCTAAAGATCAAACTCATCATCACTAAATAGTCCTTCAATTTCATCATTTTCATCATCTCCATCATTAGACTTGTAGCCATCTGCATCTTCCTCCTCGGTGTAATCTTCATCATCAATCAATTGTATGGGTGTGGATTGAGAAGAACTTAAAGCTCCAACCGTAGTCCTACTTCTTGACCTTGACGTGCTTGCTCTAGAATGATAGGCAGGTTCTTCTACTCCAGCAGCTCTCGAAACATCACCCCATGTTAAGGAATCATCACCAAATACAAGATCATTATCCTCTTCAGAATCACTATCCATTCTCCCTATCAGCCATTCATTACTATCATCGATATCCTTCAAAGAGATAGGGTCGATTGTGTTCCGCATGTTATGTCGTCGTTTCAATGTTCTATTATACTTTATGAAGACCAAATCATTTAGACGACATTGTGCAAGTCTATTTCTTTTTTTGCTATGAAGCTGCAAAGTATAAAAGAAAAAAGTCCTATAACAATAATTCTAACCAAGAAGTTAAAAACATATTCATCAAGTGTCAAAGAACTAACCTGTTAAAAAACACTCCAATTTCGTTCAAATCCTGATGCACTACAAGTAAGACCTAGAACTCTCATAGAAAACTTCCTCAAGTTTGGAGTTGATACTCCAAAATCATCTCACCATCCACTGTTAAATTGAACTAAACTATGTTAATAATTTTCAACCAAGTAATCAATCAAACATAATAAATCAATACTATTAAAGATTACCTGGAGATCTTTTATTTCTTTGTCTAATCGCCATGGGTTGTCCGAATATCCCTTCGACGTTCTTGTACTTGGTCATCTCTTGAATTATCTTGTCTTGTATTTCTGGGGAAGGGACCATTCTTATGACACATGCATACATCCCATTAACAACTTCATCATCTTCAATAATGTTAGGATTTGAATAGAAGAATTCTGGATTTAGATAATATCCTGCTGCATGCAAAGGACGGTGCAACTGAAGATCCCATCTCTGATCGATGATTTGAAAAACGTCCTTGTATTTGTCTTCCTTACCATTAAAAGATTTAGCAATGGCCTCCTTAGCTCTATCCATGGCCTCATAAATGTATCCCATAGGAGGCTTCTTTTGACCATCCACCAATCTAAGCACTCGAACTAAAGGGCCCGATACTTTAAGAGCAAATACAATTGTATTCCAAAATGATGCCATCAATATTGTCTGAACAACTCGCTTGCCTTGTTGTTCCTTGCTCCATTTGCTATTTTCCATTCATCAGAAGTAAACATCTTCCTCAAGTTATTCTTCTGACGATGTATGCTTGATAATGTTATGCAAGCTGTGGCAAAGCGAGTCTTAGCTGGCCTAACTAACTCCTTATGATTCGTAAATTGCCTTATCATATTTAACAATCCTGGGTGAACATAAATAAAATTACTGATCTCCATGGCTTGTTTCAATGTGTTGCGGATATTTCCGATCTTAAATATGTCCTCCACATCAAGTCCAAGAAATGAGCAGCACATGGCGACCAAAATAAATTTGGTCGTTTTGCTTCTAATAATCTCCCTAGTAACAAAATAAAATAAAATGATAACATATTAGCCTACTTGAAATGTTTAACTAACATAAGACTAATTTGTAGAGAAGCAAGGAATTTGATTTCTTACCCGCCAACACATTTGCTGAAGCACTATCAGTAACAACGTGTGCGACATTGGCTTCTCCAATGCGCTCGACAAAATCGTCAGTAACTCAAACATTTTCTTCCCGTTCTTTACATAAGATGAAGCATCAATGGACTCAATAAACATTGTGCCTTTAGGACTATTAACTAAAAAGTTAATTAATATCATCTCTCTCCTATCGGTCCATCCATCGGCCATGATAGTACATCCAACCTTGGCCCACTCTTCCTTGTGACTCTTCATCAATTCATGTGTTGCTTCTAACTCCTTTTTCAACAACGGCACTCTAAGCTCATAATAAGATGGTATTTTTAGTCCAGGACCGAATTGTCTTATTGCTTCAACCATAGGAGCAAAGCTTTCAGAATTGATAACATTCAAAGGAATTCCAGAATCATAAAACCATCGCGCAATTCTTTGAACTGTGCGCTCCCTCATTTCCTTTTTGTAAGCTTCATTGAGTGTCGTTTGTTTGTCTTTCTCATTCTTTCGATTCAGAACTACTGACTCTGGATTAGGAGTAAAAAATGCATCAATTGGACCTTTCTGCCTTGGCTTCTTAGAGTCTAAACTTGGCCTTTGACTAGAAGGTCTCTTACTCGAACTAGTTATGATCAAATCATCCTCATCTTCATCATCCATACCGAAATCCTGATCATCAATATCAAGTATAAGATTTCTTTATTCTTTGATTTCCTTCTTCTTGGACATGTGCTCCCTAATTTCTTCCTTCACATGATCCGGACATTTCTTGCATGCGGTTGTATTTCTATAACCACCAACAAGGTGTTGTTTCACCCTATAAACTCCTCCTTTTGTGACTTTTGAACAAAAACTACATATAAAAGTAGTCAAATCTTGAGGATTTGCCAAAGTAGCATACTTCTATGTCGAATCTTTTCTTGGGCCTTCATTAGACATCTATGTAAAATTGTAATCAATAGAAAAAAAAACAGACTATTAGAGGGACGGAGCTTACTGTTTTGGATTGGAGAAATTGAAGAAAATAGTGTTGGATTGGAGAAATAGAAAGTGAAGAAGGGATAGAGAAATAGCTTACTGTCTGTAACTTTGTTGGAGTGGAGAAATAGAAATTGAATACAGAATACTATAACTTTGTTGTCGGAGCTTGCTGTTTTGGATTAAAATAGAAACAGAGGGAAAAATATGCACTTTCTGTTGGATTGGAGAATTAAAAAATTAGAAATAAAGATAGAGAAAAGAATAGAAACAGAGAGAGAGAGCATACAAATGGAGGGGGAGAGTTGCTCACAGTCACAGAGTCCCTGCACCGCTCACGTGCGACCACCGGCGGTCGGCCACAGGTGATACAGAGAGAGACAGAGAGTGTCGAAATCGAAATAGAGAGAGAGATGCAGTGAAAATCGAAAATCAAAATAGAAGGAGAAGAAGAACTAAGTGACTGTTAAGTTTTTTACGTGCATGGGAAGGAAATGAAGAAGATGATACAGTTGAGATTCTTTCCATTTAAAAAAAAACCAAATTAAGATTGAAAATCGGAAAAGGTGTGCGGCGGTTATCATACTCATTCCATTTAATTAAACAGACCCTAAACGCAAGGGTTTAGGGTCTGTACGTTTTATTTAAAAAAAAAAACAAAGCCATGAAGCCCGCGCTTCATGGGCTTCGAATTTTCTAACGAGGCTCATGCTTTACGCGCGCCTCATTCATATCACCTCGCCTTAAAAAGGCGAGGCGCAATAGGTAGGCATAATGCCTAGGCGCGCCTTTTAAATCACTGGCGGCCTCAAACACAATCCTAAGTCTGGCTTAGTTCAGTAGACCTCTTGACACCAGATTCCTACACAGAGAAGGAACATACAACACTTTTAATGATAAAGTTTTACCATATGTGAGTTTCAAGAGAACCTTTCATTTCCCAAGTACTCCAGTTGTGGTAGAATTCCCCATAAAAACACATTCACCATCAGCGGAGTCCTGAAAGTCATGGAAGAGGTCACGGTTCGAGCATAAATGTCCGGGCGCTCCTGTATCAAGAATCCAGTCGGATTTGTTCTCTACTAGATTTGCTTATAAAACCACAACGGCAATGATGTCATCCGTCTCTGCAAGGTTGACTTGTGGAGTAGCCCTTTGATCTTTCCTATCTTTCCTTTGAGTGCAACGATAGGATTTGTGCCCAGGTTTTCCACAGACATAGCAAACCAGTTTTAATTTCTCGATTCTTCCACCAGTATTTTTAGGTTGGAGATTTTTGTTCTTTTAAGCTCTATCCCTTGCAATTTTCTTCCGTTTGTTTTTGAATCTGTCTTTGGAAGCACTAGAAGATTCAACCAAGTTAGCTTTAACTGAATTTAGGGATTGAGAATAGATCTTATCCTTTAGCATGTTGGCTTCCTCAATGTGCACGTGACTAATCAGTTCTTACAGAGTCAGGTCCTTCTTCTTATGTTTCAGGTGGTAACGATAATCGCTTTAGGAATGAAAGAATTTCTCGAGCAACACATTGGCTTGAAGAATCTCGCACATCTTCATGTCTTCTGACAAAACACTTGCCACCAAGTTATCGTACTCATGAACTTGATACATCACCGATTTGTCGTTCGAAATTTAAAATTGTAGCCATTTATCGACGACGTACTTCCTTCTACCTGCATGGCCCCACCATATCTAGACTCTAATGTGTTCCAAACGACCTTTGAAGATTTTTGGACTACAAAGATATCAAAGATAGAGTTGTTCATATGGTTTAGAAGATGGCCAGGAACCGTTTTGTTGTCTTTCTCGAATTTGTTAGTTTCAACGATAGTGGCAGTAGACGTCCCGAGATCAGCTGCAACAACTGAAGTGGTGGCAGCAGCAACGGCAGGCGGATCAGTGACGATTATGGTGATGGTAGCGTAGTGGCAGTAGCGACAGCGGTAGTGATGGCAGCGGTAGCAACGGCGGCAGGCTGAGCAGTAGTGAGGATGTAGTCGATCTCCAACTGCTAAAAAGAAAATCAGTAACTTCTGTGACCATCGGCGATAGTTGGATCCGTCGAGTGGTTCCAATTTTGACAAGTCCGGCATGACCTTCCCAGATTGGAAAGTGGCCATGGGTAGATAAGTGATTTTTCTTTCAACTGTAGGAAAATAAATGACAAAATTGGAATCGAGAGGTAAAATCGTTGTGTCATGGGCGGAACCACTGCCTTGAAAACAAAATCGGCACGACCTGGGTGTTAAATCATTTTACTGCTGGTATGCTCCCTAAGGTTAACACAACCTCTAATTCATACTGCACTCGTCAAAATGGGGGTAGAATCAATCTCGTGCTCAGTTAAGGTAGTGGGAAAAGTGAAGGAATAAAGTGGAGAATATGAGAGAATTGAGATTAATGGGATAAAATGAATTGGCAGGGAATGACCTTTTTATACTGACAGAGTGGCCAAAAATAAATTGATTTTTTTTTTAAATTAAAAATTCAAAACAATTTTGGCCACCCATGTGTCCTTTGACTAGCCCTTTCTTCTCTACAGTCACCACGTTTCTTAACTTCCTCTCAACCTACGTTCATCCATCCACGTATCCATCAATTCCTCTAAGTTCACTACTCAGTCAATGCTTATAAACCAACTTTCCAAATGTTATGCTTCCGATAGGGGACAAAAGCAGGTTTTAATATTTGTCATTCTCAACAATTTGCAATTTGGTTATTTGAAATGATTATTAAAACTTTTTAATTCTTTATTTGGAACTATTTGTTAACTTTTGTTATTTGATATTATTGTTTATAAGAGCATGTGGAGATATTATTTTGAATTATGTGTTAACTTTTGTTATTTGAAATTTGGTTGTTTTAGTTTTAGCAATTTATGTGTTATTTCATTGTATGTATTTTTTTAATTTTGGGTAATATAGGGATTACCTAATATCACTAATACACAAAGAGTTCGAGGATTAAATAAATATTTTTGGACAATAAAGGAAGTTGCAGTGTTGGTGGGGGCGCTTCAAGAATTATGTCATACTAGTTTATGGCTAGTGGAAAATTGGATATTTGAATCAAATTTAATGTTTGATGTTAGAAAAATTATCTTCGTCTACCTTAAAGGTATCTCCACGCATTGAATCTCAAGTGAAGACGCTAAAGTCCAAATACAATGCATTATCCGAGTTGCTTAGAGATAAACGTGCAGGTACTACTGAAGATGATGAAGGAAATGCATATGATGAATGGGTTAAAGCATGTAAAAGTAGTAAAATTTTATATTCTATATTTAATTCAAATATTCAAATAAGTTATACTTTTTAACTTGTAGGCTCACAAGGATGCTAGTGGTTTATATGGAAAACATCTTCCACACTATTATGCTTTGGGAAAAATATTTGGAAAAGATAGTGTCATTGGTCAACATGCAGATACTACTGAAGATGATGAAGAAATTACATTGGAGGATGCTAACCTCATCATGGTTTCCATGTGGATATCAATAGTTCTGACATACATTTTGACACTCAAATTAACACACTTAATCCGTTTGACACACTACTACAAATTTGGCATTTGTTGACGCTGACCTTTTTTGTTTAGTTGACACTTTTCTAAAAAACGTCAATAAAAGTTTATTTTTGACCTTAAAATAAATTATTTTTTAAAAAATACATATATTGACAATTATAACACGTCAATTTACGTCTATATTAAAGTTGGCGCGATAGAGTGTCAACTTTCAATCCCTGTCAACTCTCCATAAACTTTAGTAGCCCCCGTGTTTTTCACATAGTTGACGGTTTTTAGCCATCAATATTTCCCTTTTTATTGACAGCTAAAAACCGTCAATAAAATGGAAAATATTGACGCATTTTAGCCGTCAACAAAAATACGCATTTTTGACATCTAATAACAGTCAATAATTCTTGTTTTATTGATGGTTTAAAAGTGTCGATAAAAAAAATAAATATTGACAGTTAATATCCGTCAATTATACTACATTTTAATTGACGTTTTTAATAGTCGTCAACTTACATTCATATAAATTGTCAACTAAAACTGTTAAATTTTGATGGGTATAATCGACAGATTTAGACCGTCAATTTAATAAAACAATGTCGTGTTGATTTTTTAAAAGAATATTAAAATTTGGTTGGATGAATATGTGATTTTTTAATTAAAAATAATAAGTTCATAATAAAAAGTAAAACATTCTTATATAAATTATACCATGACTTTTTTTCCTTAGAATTAAGGGTCTAATCAAATTAATCTAATGTTTTGAAGGAAAAAAAAAGTCTTAATTCTGATTAAAAGAACTAGTTAGGTGAATGAACCCTTTAATTTTTTATAAATTAAAAATTTGAGTTTTGGATAGACATTTTTAAATTAAATCTTAAGTTTTGGAAATTTAGATTTTTTTCGTTGGATTCTTGCCTAATTTTTTAAGAATATTAATTGAAATTTTTTTAAAAAGAAAATAGAAAATTAAAAGGCATAATTTTTCTCAATAAAAATGAAACAAACTTAGATATATAGATTTTTAATAAAAAAAAATTAATATGTGGGGTGCTGAGAAAGTTGGATGAGACATCATTTCCAAAGCTCATATGATGTCTTATCCAACTTTTTGTGAGGAATCCTATTAAGGATAAATTTTACAGAAAGAGCAGCTTTCCCCCCAAATATTATCAGGTAAGCCAAAACTTAGTAGCATAGCATTTATCATTTCTTTTAAAGTTCTATTTTTGCGTTTGACTATTCCGTTCAGTTGAGGTAAATATGGAGCAATGACTTCATGTATAATTCCATTTGATTCAAAAAACTCCTTAAGAGAATTATCACTATATTCACCACCTCTATATAATCTCAATTTTTTTTTTAATTTTCTTGTATAGTTGGTTTTCTACTTCAGCTTTGAATTAAAAAAATGTAGTACTTGCTTCATATTTAGATTTTAGAAGATAGATTTTCATATATCTAGAAAAATCATCTACAAAAGAAATAGAGTAATTTTCCCCCCACTAGTAGTGGTGTTTTTGAAATCAACTAAATCATAATGAATTAGTTCCAAAAGATCAGTACACCTAGCGGTGACAGGTTTAAAAGTTTTTTTTTTTTTTCAAATTTTGCTTCTACACAAACATTACATCTTATTGATTCAGGCAATTCAGAAGCATTAATTAAGTTTAAAGTTCTAAGCCTTTTATCGATGCAAGATTCACATGTCTTAGTCTCCATGCCATACATCAAGAGAAGAAAGCTTTTATTTTTGCCTATTGGTTTTATTTGTGCGCATGTGACTGATCAATTATTGCAGAGTCAGGTCATTTTTGTGTTTTAGGTGGTTACAGTAATCGCTCCAAGAAGGAGGGAATTTCTTTAACATTTTCACCTAAAGAATCTCACACATCTTCATGCTTTCAGACAGCATATTATCCGCCAGGTTTTCATACTCACGAACCTAGTCCATTACTAGTTTATTATCTGACATCTAAAATTGCAACCCATTTACTAATGACGTACTACTTCTTGCCTGCGTCATCCCTCATATCGTTGAGGAGATACATGCAGATCGTCTTGTTGTCTTTCTCAAAAAATTTGTCAGTATCGAAGATAGCGCGGGAATGGACGTCTGGAATCAAAAGTGGCAACTGAAGTGAAGAGGATGTGAATCTCGGAACGGAAGCAGTAGAATGTGTTCTTGAATTTATTTTGAAATTTAAAACACAGAAAAATATGAAACAGGGAAGGATGTTGGATTTTACCTTTGAAGACTATTCTTTGTGTAATCCCAATGAGACAGCACCACTTAATCTTTCTCGCTATGTCTCTCGATCCAGAATCCGAATTGTGGGATCTAATTGTATGGGATTGAGAGAGTAAGAGAGTTGAGAGAGTAAGAGAGTTGAGAGATTTTTTAGCTTTTAACTTACCCTTTAGGGTTCAGCTTACTGTTATATTTATAGAGAGGGAAAATTCTATGACCATTAGGATATCTTATTTTTGAATATAGGATAGAGATTAGTACATTGATAGTCTATTTAGGAATCATAATTACATAAAAGGATATAAATGTATAAAATTTACATTTTTGTCATGAAACAACACTAATTAGGATGGTACCCATCACATAAATTATTGGTATATCCTTTTAAGAATCCACCTCAATATTAAATAATTTTTAAAATCTAGAAATGGTAAATTGGGAAGTTACAATTTAAATCTCTTAAAATGTGCTTAATTTTACTTTCCAAAATAAAATAAAAAAATCTCAAAACCACAAAAATCCTCAAAATCATCCATTTTCGAAACCCTTTTCTTTTTCCTCTGAACACCCGTTTTTCTTTTCTTCCTCCGATCGTCCGTTCTTCTTCTCCGACCGTTCGTCTCTGTCTACCTACCTCTCCAATCGGCTCCATTTTTCTTCGTCGCCTGTCTCAATTTATCCCGTTCGAAAGGAGATTTCTATCCTTCCTTCTTCTCCAGTCGTTTCTGCCTGCCTTCGTCTCCGGTTGATGTCTGCCTGCCTTCATCTCCGATCGC
This sequence comes from Momordica charantia, assembly GCF_013281855.1. NCBI lineage: Eukaryota > Viridiplantae > Streptophyta > Magnoliopsida > Cucurbitales > Cucurbitaceae > Momordica > Momordica charantia. The sequence goes on from NW_028275158.1 coordinate 10,156,432, forward strand.
CTCTGTTTTTCTCCGTCGCTAGAGCAGTTCGTCTCTGTTTATCCCGATCGAAAGATTTGCATTCCAACGATTGTTTTCGATTTCTGATTTCGTGTGAACTATTGTATATATGAGATATATATTATAGTGAGTTTGATTAGGATATATCTTATAACTCAACTTTTATATATGCGGATATGCGGATATATACTATAGTGATTTTGAATGTATATATGCGGATATATAAGTGGATATATCTTATAACTCAACTTGTATATATGTGTATAATGGTGTTAATTCAATTTACTCGATAAGTAAAAGAATTTATCTTCATAGTTACTTTTTCTAACATTTTTTATGAGAATTATATTGTTTCCGCGACAATTTTTCTTCAAGAATTTTCGTTCAAATTTCAGCTAAATCATCCTATAATGTCAATTTAATAATGTTAAATTTGCACAATTGTCTCTATTAGTTTTTCAATTAATAGTATTAAATAATAACAACAAATCTATATAAGTATAAAAATAATAATTATAAATATTACTTATTAGCCATGATTTGGATTTCTCTCTTCTTGCTATAGTTTGCTTGAAACTTCTTAATAATTATCGACTTTACTTGTATTACACCACCAATAGCATCTACACAAAAATTAAGAATTTATTATCAGGTAATAAATAAGATAATTAAAATAAACTTACAATATTAATATTACACCTACCCATTTGCGAATCTTTGTCAATTGCATTTTCCACCAATTTGAAGTTGGCCAGTCTATTTTCTCCAAGTTGTATATTTCTCCAATTTCCTCAACTTCACTGTTTTGTATCAATGTAATCTCAATTCTGTGTTTGACATTCTTGTATCTTGTATCAACTGGCTTATACTCCTATCAAATATTCTGTAAGTCTTTCTTCTCTAATTTCTCAACGAATTTCTCAATCCAATCATTAAATAGGGTCATTTGAATACTCTCCCTACAATAATATTTAACATATAATTTTAAACAATTCTTTTAAAAATGAAACAAATAGTGTGCAAAATAGTTTTACATCCTTATAAATAACAATGTGTTTTTGAATCTGTATAAGTTCTCATTTTCTGCTTCTGAATTCTTATTTGAGGAATTTTCATACAATGGTGACTTTTGTGGACTATTCTCTATGAAATGGTTTAAACTCTACAATTGACATCTCTGTAATTGAAATCTCTGTCATTGATATATGTGTATCGTTGAAACAAATTATGTTAGGATGATCAAACTATATTACGAAAAAAAAATGAATTTAAAAAATTATGTAACTTACCGTGAATGATCAAATTTTGCTAGTGTACACCAGCAAAATTGTAAGCAAGCTGTGGATAGTCTGAATGGGGGCAAGCTGTGACAATTATGTTGGTTTTTCGAACTTCAATCATACCATATGTTTTAATGATAACAAACTTAATCTATTGATGATTTTTGTGTTTCAAAGTCTCTATTGTGTGGAGCTTGAAAAGACGAATCCAACACAATTTGAGTTGCTTAAATTTTAGTTCAAATGAAGAAATTATGATCCAAACAAACTGGAAGAAAAATACCCGAGAAGATACGTGGGCGAATTATATACTGACACATGACGAGCTAAATTCAAAAGAAAACGAGAGAGAGAGAGAAGAAAAAGAAAAAAATGAAAAAGAAAAAGAAAGAAAGGAAAAAAAAATTAAAAAAAAGGTTACCATTTGAAAAAAATAAAAACAAAATCAAAGTAACTGTTACACACACGCGTGTATATATATATATATTTTTTATTTTATAATATATTATTATTATATATTATATTATAATATAATGTAATCGTTACTTTTTAAAATTCAATCTCCACCTTTCGTTTCTCATCATTAAGATCCAAGGACCCAATTTGATTAATTCCAATCAATTTTTCACCACTTTCCTCTCCTATTTAAACCCGTCCTCTCCCATTTTACAACATCAATTTTCTTATTTTCAAATCTTCTATAACCCATTGTTGCTCTCTCCAAGCTCTCAATTCTACTTCCATTTTTATTCTTGTTAGAGATTTTCTTGTTGTGAAGATTGATGTATTTGTGAGCTTAAACTTGTAAATCTACTCTATTGGAGAGTTTTAGTGTGTGAAAAATTCTTATTTCTACACTTAGTTGGGTTTCGTTCTTGAGCCCGGTAAAAGGCACAGAGTGTGGGTTTTGATCTTTGTCTCGGGAAAAAGATTGAGTTTAGTTCTAGATCCCGTAAAAAGAGCGATTTGTAAGGTTTGGTCTTGATCCCGTAAAAAGACCAGGTTTCCAATCTTGAACCCGTAAAAGGATCGTGCTTAGTGGAAAATTTCAAGAGGTACTCGGGGAGTGGAGTAGGCCGGAGGTTTGTCGAACCACTATAAATCTCTTGTGTGACGTTTTCTCTATCCCTATACTTTTTGTTTATTGCAATTTAATTTTCAAACATCTCTTATCGCAAATATATGTTGTGCTCATGTTGAATATTTGTTTTATTATATTTTGAGTTATTATAAATTGTGCATAAATTGTTTTGTCTTACAAAGTTTACTTAGTTATTTGATTTGTGCTTAAAATCGAAAAAGTTTAATAAATTGATCTTCAACATTATTCCCCCCCCCCCCCCCTCTCTAGTGTTGCCATACCGATCCAACAATTAGTATCAAAGAGGATTGCTCTTTTTTCCGTATCTAAAATATATTTCAAAAATTATTTTGTTTAATATCTATTGTTTGAGTTTCTCTTCAACAAGTGATATTGTTGCAAGATCGCTCTTCTTTGAAAGTTTTATTTCATAAAATATTTAGAAAATTATTTGTAAAATTTTTGAAATTATCTTTGAAAATATTTTTTTTGAAAAGTTTGAAAAACTTAATTGTTAGAGCATTGTGGCAAACTTTGTGGTAAATGGAATTGTTGAAGGCAATTTCCTTTTAGACCTCATTTATTTGATCGCTCAAATTATAAATATTGGAAAGCTAGAATGAAAATCTATTTACAATCTATTGACTTTAGCTTATGGTTAAATGTTGCTAAAGGTCCTTTTATTCCCATGAAGAAAATAGACGGTAAAGATTTGCCTAAATTAGAAGATGAGTATGATGAAAATGAAATGAAAAAGTGTTCTTTTAATGCTATATCTATGAATTGTTTATATCGTGCTTTGTGTAAGGATGAATTTAATAGAATATATATGTGTACTTCGGTTAAAGAAATTTGGAATATTCTTGAAGTTACTCATGAGGGAACAAACCAAGTTAAAGAGTCCAAAATTAGCATGCTTGTTCACAATTATGAATTATTTAAGATGGATGCTAATGAGTCAATTACCGATATGTTTACTCGATTTACTAACATTATAAATGCCTTGAAGGGTCTTGGTAAGGAGTATACAATATTGAAAAATGTTAGGAAAATTCTTAGGTCTCTTCCTAAGAATTCCTAAGAATTGGGAAGCAAAGGTGACGACAATCTAAGAAACGAAGGATCTCACCAAACTTCCTTTGGAGGAACTTATTGGCTCATTCATGACTCATGAGATTACCATGAATGAGCACTTTGAGGATGAGTCCAAAAAGAAGGAAAGTATTGCTTTGACGTCCACATCCAACCAAGAGGACTCCAATGATGATGATATGAACCAAAGTGTCTTAGTCTTCAAAGAGTTAAAGGAAGTTGTTGGAGAATCCTATGTCCAAGTTGACAACAAATTGGAGTTGCATTAAATGCACTCTAGTGTCATTTATGGCAACCTCAAGTGGCATTGAATGAAGTCAAGAACAAGTCCAACTTCATTTACTAGATGATATGAACCAAAGTGTCTTAGTCTTCAAAGAGTTAAAGGAAGTTGTTGGAGAATCCTATGTCCAAGTTGACAACAAATTGGAGTTGCATTAAATGCACTCTAGTGTCATTTATGGCAACCTCAAGTGGCATTGAATGAAGTCAAGAACAAGTCCAACTTCATTTACTACAAACTCAAGTTGCATTAATGGAAGTCTAAGTTGAACTCAAGATGCATTAAATGAACAAGACTTCAAAGTACTTGAAAGTAGTTCAAACTCCAGTTCATTCACTCTTGAAGGGTTACAAACTCTTGGTTTTATGGTGGAGGAGTTTCATTCTCGGATTTAAAGCATGTTTAATTGTATTTTCAGTTTTAAACATTTCATTTATGTGTTTTAAGTTTTATTTGTGTTAGTGGTGGTTATGGTATTGATGTAGTAGGGAGTTACAACCTTTACAATTCTTTTAGGTTACTTGAAGGGTTGTTTTGGAGGCTATAAATAGCCTAGCTTGTTCCGTTGGAAAAACAGATTTTGATGATTGAATGAAGTTGCTATTTTTCTTTGCAATTCTTGAGTGTTAGATTTGCATGCTAGAATCATTCAAGTAGTCTTGATCAAGCTATTTGTGGAGTGGTTCGAATCTTGAGTTTAGAAACAAGTTTTCTCTACTCTTGATATTGATCATCAAGGTAAATCCGTTCTAACTTCTTCCTTGGGTTGACATCATCTCGATTTGGGGGTTTTAGCATTTGTGATCTAGGGGTTTGCATAACCATAAGGGTTCTTAGATCCAATTGGCTATTGTTTTCTTATCATATGAGTTTGAGCTCAATGAAGAAGAACTTGCTCATCTCACAAGGAAATTCAAAAATCATTTTAAGAAGAAGCATTTCTCAAGAAAATGTTTGCACCAAGAGTCAAAGGGAGAAAAGTGCAATCATGAAAGTATTATTTGCTATGAGTGTAAGAAAGCAGGGCACGTGAAAATACGATTGTCCTCAACTAAAATATTTTTTTAAAGAAATCTAAAAGAAATGCATTTAAAGCTACTTGGGATGACTCGGATGAGAGTAGTAACGGAGATAATTAAGAAATTGCTAATATGTGCTTTATGGCATTTGAAAATAAAGAAGATGACAACAATGAGGTAAGTATTGAAAAACCCTTTTTCTGATGAGTTTATGGATGCACATATGAAGAAATTAGAGTTGAATTTGAAAAAGTATGTTCAAAATATTTAGCTCTAAAAAAGAAATATTCTATCATGTCTAATGAGATTAAATCTTTAAAAGATGAAATAGATGCTTTGAATATTGAAAATAATTCTTTAGTTGATGAAAATGCATGTTTGAAAAATGATGTTGTGAAGCATGATGTGATTGAAATATCATGTGATGAAAAACTTGATTTATTTGATAAAATTAAATTTCTCAAGCATGATATTTTTTTATAGAGATGAACTTATTAAAACTCTTAGAGAAAAAGAGTCAAATTTTATAAACCAGCTTGAATGTGCTAAAGAAAGTATTAAGAAATTGACAATAGGTGCACAAAAATTACATAAAATTATTGACGTTAGCAAATCTTGTAATGATAAAAGAGGATTAGGTTATGTTGATGAGAGTTCTACTTCATCTACTTCAAAACAATTTTTTGTGAAAGCTTCATCTAATGTGCATAATGAAAATTTGTCTAATGTTGTGTCAAAGTGTGTTGTGCATAAGCATGATGTACCTAAATTTGTGCCTAATCATTTTCATGCTAAATCTAAATTTGTGCATAATACTAAATTTGTTCCTATATGTCATTCTTGTGGAGTTAAAGGTCATATTAGACCAAATTTCTATAAATTGAAAAATGCTCCTAATTTTTATGGAAAAAGAAATTTCTTCCATAGACCAAAATCTTTTCATGCTTATAGAAAGAATTCTTATGTGAAAAATAATGTGCCTAAATTTCTTGTAAGAGAAAAATTCAGGCATAATATCTTGTGTTTTTTTTTTGTGGTAAATTTGGACATAAATCTTATGCTTGTTACTGAAGGGATTGAATCTCAAGCAGAAACGGTTTATCGCTTGTGATTCAACTCGAATTAGAAATTAACGTTACCGGTCTTTGAAAAACAGAACCATTCTATTTAAATGTAGAGGTTAAGCCTCTTGGGGAACAAAGAGACTTACGTTTGAAGACCATTGGCAAAAGTTCTTTCCCAAGCACGGATCTTGTGGTAGCACGAACTAACGAACGCGAATGTACGAACCCAAAGTTTGGACACTACCACCACGTTACCTTGCTATTCCCTTTAGGATTAAGAACATGATTGTGAGATCCTTCTTAGCAAGAAAACAAAAGGGAGTAAAAAAGAGATTGTGAGTGATAGAACGTTTTTGTTCTAATGGGATGAACAACTAACAACCACACCAACCAAAACACAGAGAAAATCTTTGTGTTTTGAAGGCATGAGGGAAGAGCCCACCTCACCATTTCCCAGAAATTTTGCTGGGAGGTGGTGATGTTAATTATGATATATATATATATATAAATTTCTGGGAAGTGGTGATTGTTAATTATGGTATCTATATATATTATTTATTTATTTATTTAATCATATTTAATTTAATAAATTAATTAAATTAAAACCTATTTTAATTTAATTAATAATTAATTAAATAAATAAACATAATTTAATTAAATTAATATTTGAATCATATTCAAATATACCTATCCCTCGTAATCTATGGTATTTAATATGAATTTAACTCACATTAAACTTTAATCTATAGTATTTAATATGAATCTAATTCACATTAAACTTTAACCTATAGTTTTAATATGAATCCAATTCATAGTATTCTCATAATATAAAGTTTTATAATGTATCATCATACATTATATTAAATTGTGTCATACACAATTAACTCAAAATCCCTTTAATTAAATTTGAACAATTCAAATGCCTTCCAAGATTTTAATGTTCTTAATTACCCTTTACGAGCTAGCAAGGGGGCCTAATGGACCTATAGATCAGAAGCTCCAACGTTACGAGACTAATTAGTTAAACTCATTAACCACCTTAATCAACATACGTTAACTACTGGTTACTCCACTAAAAACCCGTAGCTGAACTCTTTTCACTATAGAATATTTCTGTGTCCACGGATATCGACCATTAATGGCAAATCAATCCTTTACGAGTGTTCGTAACCACGAATGGGTCAAATTACTGTTTTACCCCTATATTACATCTTATACCTTAAGTACCCGCTAATCCTCTAATGAGCAACCCGGTTATGGTTCGACCAATAACCGAAAGTCCCTCTCGGGCCAGTGAGAGGGTGGAGCCCCCTGTTCAAGTCCCGGAGTCAGCACTAAAGAGAACACTCATCTACTTTCCTAAAGTTGGGATGAGTGAATTTCATCTTGTGTAGTTATGTTTCCAGCTCCCCACTCGGTCTCGTCCCCAAAATGGTGGGAATGTTGAGTAGGCGACTCGGACCACTCTCACCCATACAAGTCAAAGAACGAGTCCTCACAGGTAGGAGTTCATAACTCACTCAGGATTGAGAATGAGTTGTATGGTTATCCTATGAAATAGCAATCTGTTAATCAACGGTATTACATCTAAAGATTGGCTATTTCGTGGTCCGGTCAAATACAAACTCATTGTACGGGACACCACCACTCGCATGTCTCCACACGAACGACATGGATCAAGTCGTCTATAACATTTACAAAGTGGGTCGTATCCATAGTGTTGCCAGGCTAAGGTACTCAACCTTATCCATATACTATAGACCCTTTAGGTTATTCCTGAGACATTATCCACTTGTATATCGAGGGTATAACAAATATATACTCAGTATATATATTGTCCCGGTTACATGATAAAAGCCTTGGATGTTTAGTTTATTGGATTTAGAAAATGCAATGCTATGAATTCAACAACAAATTGATTGAATAAAACTTTATTGAATATAAATTTATTTTTATATTAATTACAAACTACGAGTTTAAGGCAACACACCCAACAGTTATTTGCCCAAATTGAATGTTATGAAAATGAAACTAAAAAGAAATGGGTTCCAAAAGTTAATTCTACTAACCTACATGGACCCAAGAAAATATGGGTACCAAAATCTTTTTGAAAATCTTTTGTAGGTTGGCTCCAAAATTCAAATTTGAAATGTTGCTTAGTTCAAAAAGGAAATGATCACAAAATCAATTCTATAACTCTTGGTGCTTCAAGTGGAAAATCACATTATTTGGTAACTTTGTTTATTTCTAAATTTGCATTGAGATTTTTTCTAATACATTGTGATATTGAAAATATTCCTGTGATATTTATTTGATGGATATATTTAATATTTTTTGAGTTTAAGTTAAAATTTTAAAATAAATTTGTCTTGCTTGGAGGAGTTTGTTTGGTAGTGATTATTTGAAGAGTTGATATTTTTTGGAACGATTATTTTTGGATTTATAATGATGTATGATCTTGAAGAAATTATTTGATTTGTTTGAAATTTTATGAAAGACATCTATGCTTGATAATAATTTGATACTTGGAATTAATGGTTGAATTCTTCTTTATAGGGGAAGTTCTAATAGTTTATTTGTTTTATTTCTTGAACCCTTATTGGTTGATGGATGAAATTGTTGTTTTCATTGCTTAAAATTAATACCTCTTTTTATCTCAACAAATTTGTTTATTTTTTAGAACTATTGGTATATTTTTTAACAATTGGTATAATTGGATTGAAATTCTCTTGATCAATGGAACAAAATTTGTAACTTGTTTAAAGTCATTTGAGTTTCTAACATTTGTTATGACCTTAGAAATTTTATCTCTTAAAATTGGCATATTTGGATTATATCATATTTATTATGATTATTTGAGTTATCGAATAATATTTGCATTTTAGCATTATTATGAAAATTTTGAAACATCTTGATACACTTTTTTAGTATGCTTAGTTTTAGGGGGAGTTATGTCTTTTGAAATTTTTGTGCATTTATTATATGATTCATTTATTTAGGGAGAGTCTCATGCTTTATTATTTAATAATTATATATTAATTGATTTATGCATTTTTATGGAAAGTGAACTATTGAATTTATATGTTTTGATGATTTATTCTTGTTACAATTGGTATTAATAGATGAAAATATTTATTTATCCCTTTTTTATGGGATTAGTACATTGATGGGCTATTTAAAGATTCTAATTACATAAAAGGATGGAATGTATAGAATTTACACATTTGTCATGTATCAACCCTATTTAAGAGGGTACCCATCATATAAATTACTTAAATAGCCTATTGTATTTACAAATTAATTTTAAATTAATTTTAATATGCAAAATTGATTAATTGGAAGGTTATAATTTAGATATCATAATTTTAGGTTAATGATACTTTCCAAAACAAATTAAAACACCAAAACATTAAAAACAAAACCCTAAATTCCCCAAAATTGAAATCATAACCTCCCAAAATATCTCCAAATCCCGTCCAAAAATCTCCCAAATTCGAAATCTAAGAACTTTTTTCGCTTCATCCATGAGACGTTTAAAACTTCAATTTTGGAAGACACTTTCTACATTACTATAGGATATATGCGTTTATATCTTGTATACAACTATAAGATATATACACATATAAGATATATACACATATACAATATATACCTATATATACGAATATAATCGGGAATACTAAGAATATGAGACATTTAGAACTTCAATTTTCTATACACATAAACAAAATATATTCCCATATATACCAATCTTAACGGAAGACTAATAATTACAAATGATAAAAACAGAAGGGGACAGAACTATAAGATATATGTATACACATATAAGATATATTCACATATACAATATATACCTATATATATGAATATAATCAGGAATACTAAGACTGTGAGACGTTTAGAACTTCTATTTTCTGTACACATACATAAAATATATCCCCATATATACCAATCTTAACGGAAGACTAATAAGTATCAATGGTAAAATGGTAAAAACAGAAGGGGACAGGAGACGAGGAACGTGCTGAACGGCGTCGGAAACATTTAAAGACGTCGACGGAAAGTTTATTCGGCGACGGAAATTGAAGGAATAAATACCTCGTTGACGGAAGCACGCTGCACGGCATCAAAAACGTGGAACAAGGTCGACGGAAAGTCTATTCGGCGACGGAAAGAAGAAGAAAAAAATCGATCGTTGATGGAAGCTCTGAAGAAGTACGCAGACGGTATGCACTTCAATGTTGTCGACGTTGATGAAGGTATGCACGAAAAAAAGGAAGACGCCGGGGGAAAAAAATCAAGGTTGGAGAAGGAAGCACACAAATTTGGAAGTTCTTAATTGATGAGAGAATAAAATCTTTTTGAGGGAGAGATTTGAGGAATTTAGGTTGAATAATTGAACGGGACCCACAAGAATTAAATGAATATAATAACAAATTAAGGATTCAAATCTTTTAAATTTTAAAATTATAATAAAATAAAAAAACAATAAATAAGGGTAAAAACGGTATTAGAATAAAATCCTACATGAAAAAATCTAAAAGTGTAAATTTAGAAAACTAAAGACATTTATGAAATTAAGAATTAAAAATAGCTCTCTCAAGACATTATCTCCTTTTTGGGACTTTTTTATAAATGAAATTATATTATTGAATATATTTCTTATGCCACTTTAAAATTATTTTTCTTAAGTGGTTTGTCATCATAAAAAGGGGGAGATTATTGGTTTTTCGAGCTTCAATCATACCATATATTTTGATGATAACAAACCTAATCTACTGATGATTTTTGTGTTTCAAAGTGTCCATAGTGTAGAGCTTAAAAAGACGAATCCAACGCAATTTGAGTTGCTCAAATCGGAGTTCAAATGAAGAAATTATGATCCAAACAAGCTGGAAGAAAAATACCCGAGAAATACGTGGGCGACTTATATGCTGACACATGACGGACTGAATTATTCAAAAGAAAAAAGAGAGAGAAAAGAAAAAGAAAAAAATAAAAAGAAAAAAGAAAAAAGAAAAAGAAAGTTACCGTTTGGAAAAAAAATCAAAGTAACCGTTACACACATATATATAATATTATTTTATTTTATTTTATAATATATTATTAGTGTATATTATATTATAATATAATGTAATAATTACTTTTTAAAATTCAATTTCCACCTTTCATTTCTCATCATTAAGATCCAAGGACCCAATTTGATTTTAATTTCAAATCAACTTTTCTTTCCTCTCCTATTTAAATCCCTCTCATCTCCCATTTTACAACACCAATTTTCTTATTTTCAATTCCTCTAACCAATTGTTTCTCTCTCCAAGCTCTCAATTCTACTTCCATTTTTACTCTTGTGAGCGATTTTCTTATTGTGAGGATTGATGTATTTGTGAGCTTAAACTTGTAAATATACTCTATTGGAGAAGTTTAGTTTGTGAAAAATTCTTATTTCCACACTTAGTTGGGTTTCGTTCTTAATCCGGTAAAAGGAACGGAGTGTGGGTTTTGATCTTTGTCTCGGGAAAAAGATTGAGTTTAGTTCTAGATCCCGTAAAAAGAGCAATTTGTAAGGTTTGGTCTTGATCCCGTAAAAGGATCGGGTTTCCAATCTTGAACCCGTAAAAAGATCGTGTTTAGGGAAAAATCTCGAGAGGTGCTCGGGGAGTGGAGTAGGCTGAGGGTTTGCCGAACCACTATAAATCTCTTGCGTGACGTTTTCTCTATCCCTATACTTTTTGTTTATTGCAATTTAATTTTCCTCCTATTGCAAATATATGTTGTGCTCATCTTAAATATTTGTTTTATTATATTTTGAGTTATTATAAAATTTGCATAAATTGTTTTATCTTACAAAATTTATTTAATTATTTGATTTGTTCTTAGAATCGAAAAAGTTTAGTAAATTGATCTTCAACACTATTCACCCCTTTAGTGTTGTTATACTGATCCAACAAATTAATCTATATAAAATTGTATGTAATTTTGAGTGTGAGCAGTTATAATTTGAACAACAAAATAAATAGGCTTAATTGAATTCAATCTCTTAATTATTTACTTCAAGTCGTTCATAGTATATCGATTACATTTCATGTTTAATCTCTTAATAATAAGTAGCCATTTAGAATCTCAATCATTTTCAAAGTTGTTTATCTATACTATATCTAAATGAGGCTATGGAGAAGAATATTTACCTCCCATTTTGCCATGAACTTTTTAACATATACCCAATTTACCTACTACATCTAAATGGGGCTATGGATGAGAATCTTTACCTCTCCATTTTGCCCTCAACTTTATACTCAATTTACCCTTCACAAGAGACGAATGTTCAAACAAGATGTCTGAGAGAAATTAATCTAAAAATGAGTTGTGACTGTTTGACAAACAATGTATCCATTCACATATATGTGTGATTGAAAATTATTATAAATGAGTTGTCGGTTGAGAGAAGCAGTGTGTCCATTGATCTAGAGGTGTGAAGACAAACAATTAGTCTATTCCCTTACAAACTATTTATAAAAGAAAAGAACATGATATATCAAAATTTGTATTATTTTATTTCTCCCAAAATATCTACAAAGGTTATTCTTTTGAACATTTCTAAAAATAATGAAAATTAAAAGTTTTCTTTTTTCATAGGGAAACATTGAACATGTCAAAATGAAGATTTGCGAATACAGAAAATAATTTTAGACAATGAATAGGTAAAGTAAAAAATTTATATTTAATGTTCTTATTTATCCCGTTTGATTGTTGTTTTCATGATCTTAACTATTTTGGATTTCTTATTTTATATTTATACTTTTTTATTAATTAATTTGAATTTCTAAATTGATGTGATTAGTTTTGACCAATAATTTTTGTATTATGATATACTGTGAGGGTTCTATTTTCTAAATTGATGTGAATTTTTTATATATGAGTGTACTGTTTTCTAAATTGAGTGATTATTGACGGCTGTTTTCTTGATCTTAACTACTTTTGAATTCTTATAAAATTAAATATAATGTTTATATTTATTTGCTAAATTGAGTGATTATTGACAGTTGTCTTCTTGATCTTTAACTACTTTTGAATTCTTATAAAATTAAATATAATGTTTATATTTATTTGCTTGATTGTTGTTTTCCTGGACTTTTGAATTTCTTATTTTATATTTATATTTCTTTTATTAAAAACAGGTTTTGTTGATTTAAATGGAGATATAATTCTAAACCCAATAGATGATTTTAAGTTCCCACGGACTTCAACTAAAATAGAAAAAATTAAACAATAAAATCTTCCGTCAGAACAACAGATTCCCAATTAAAAATAGAAAGATAGACGATTATGAAAATTACAAAAAATATATATATATATATATTTATCTCTTGTTGTTTTAATAATCTTAACTACTTTTCTATTTCTTATTTCTTATTTATATATATATTTTTTTAATTTGTAGTGTGATATATTTTGAATATTTTGTTTATTAAATTGAGGTAGGAGCGATTGTTGTTTTCTTATTAAATCACAATGATCAAAGTCGTCCCTCCTCACATACAAAAAATGTGTTTATAGAGAGATTCTTCCTTAATCAATGTTCAATTTATTATATAATTATTTTTTTAAGTTAACCTATAAAATTATTATTAAATATATTTCTGTCATTTTCTTCATAAATCAAACTATTCACAAAAGACCAAACAATTACCTATAAAGTAACAATTTTACTTTACAACTTTAGGTTGAATTACATTATATGTAATTAAATTCTAATTATCTATATAGTCTCTATCAGTTTTTCCCTTTTTATTTTTTTTAATTCACGTCAAACTATTTCATATTTAAACTCAATAAAAAGTTTATTTATTCAAAATTTAAATTTCACCAAAAAAATATATGTTAAAAAATTTGAAACTACATGCAAATGCATGTGATTCTAACTATTGTTGATTAAGAGGGTAAGACATGAAATATACATTCTATTCTAATGTATTTAATTATTATTAGAGATTTAAAAGGATAAATATGTAATTAGTTAAATATTACAAGGATATATTTGACTTAAAATATTTTCTTAAGATCCTGACATTTTAATGTAGTGTGTGTATATATATATATTTAAACGTGTTGTATTAGTAAGGTAGAGAGAATGGACGGATTTTATGATTTTTTTAGATCTTTTGGGTGGGATCTCGACTTTGGAGATGGTAATAGATAGTCTCATCGATTTAGCTATATTGGAATTCGTAAGAAACATTTTAAAAATACGAGAGTTTGGTAGGAGAGACAAAATCTTTTTTTTTTTCTTTTGTAAAGGAATACTAGTTTCTGTTCCATTCTAAATTTGGTATCAAGACTATTAAAATTGTGCCTATTTATTATTTGTTTTTATAGAAATTTCTAACCACAGTAAACTTTTATGCTTTGTTTGTGACCTCAGATTTGGAGGAATTTCAAAATTATGATGCATTTCAAATAAATGTGTTTATGCAAAGATTTGCACAACAGTGTGTTCCTGGTTGTAGCTCGAACTCGAACCCGGCCTCCGGACCGACCTGAACGCTTGGGCGGACCTGCACAAAAAGGTGAGCACTCCGACGATCAAGTCAGTATAGGTCGGATTCCAAGTCTAGTTCGAAGCCAGAAATCATCGTACCTGATCGGGGAGTGAGGTCCCCTACTTATGGGTGGTGGTCCCGCTAATCTAGCGACTGTTACATTCGGTAATCTCGGGACCGTCGGTTACATCCGGTAATTTCGGGACCGACGGTTATGCCCGATAATCACGCCGCAGACAGTTGCGCACCTCGGCCCATACCGAGCTCCCCGGCGGGTCGGACCTGGGCCAGGCTCACCTCGGCCCTCACACTTGGCATTTGTCGGCGTTGGTGGCGGCCATCTCGACCTTCCGAGCTGGGCATGATTCATGAGTCATCTTGGAGCACCAATAGGGGTCTTCCACGTGTCCAGAGTATTCCCTTCCCCAAACATTGGCCCCCTCTCTGTCTGGTCCGATCTCGACCTGGCAGAGAAGTTCATTCGACTTGCTTTGGACACGTGGCGACTTCCTATTCGTGGGAAAATACAACCGTCGCGGAAGATTTATCGTCGGAATATTCAAATATTCCGACGCTTCGGATCTCAGAGAGGATCCCAGCCGCTCGTTGACTACACGTGTACGGTGGGGAAATTCTTCCGATGGGCTATAAATGCCCCCAATCCTTCAGATCATACCTTACGTTCCTTGAATTCTTGGAGTTCGATCTGAAGGCAGCTCGAACCCTTGGTAGGTCGGTCTCTTCCCTCTCTCTTTCGAACATAATTGCCATGTCGTCCTCTATTAGCAGCAACCTAGGATCCGATTTAGCTCGTAGGTTAGAGTCCGAGCTCGAGGAGATAAAAAACTTTAGAATCTCCGATAACGGGGAGGATAGCGACGCCTCCACTTCCGGTCAGGGTTTGGAATACCCTTCTAGGATACCCGAGCACTACCTTGGATCCCTTCGTAGGGGGTTCGCTATCCCTGAGAACATCCTCCTCAGGCTTCCGGAGGAGGGGGAGAGAGCTGACCATCCTCCAGAGGGATGGGTCACTCTCTACTTCAAAATGTTTGAGTACGGCCTCAGACTTCCCCTTCACCCTTTTGTCCAAGAATTTCTCTTCCGGACTGGGTTGGCTTCGGTTCAAGTGGCCCCCAATGGGTGGGGTGTCATTTTCGCTTTGGCCATCCTCTTTTGGCTTCGAGCTCGGGATAGTGAGGAGGCCGAGCTGTTGGACGTAGACCAGCTCTTCGCGTGCTTCGAGGCGAAAAGGATAGCTAAGAAGCCTGGTCGGTTCTATATGTGCGCAAGGAAAGGCGCAGGCGGTATAGTTAAGGGGCCGACCTCCATCAAGGGATGGGTGAGGAAGTGGTTCTACGCTTCGGGGGAATGGCTCGCAAAGGACGAGTCAGGTCGTTCCTTCTTTGACGTCCCCACTAGGTTTGGGAACCTAGGTACGGAGTAGTTCTTACTTTTCGTAATTTTCTTCTGTCATTCAGGTCTAACTCGGATTTTGTCTTCGTGCAGTTTCAATCCGACCAGTCCCCGAGCTTACGCAGGCCTCCTTCGATACTCTGAAATACTACAAGGAGCGCTTTCCGAGGGGTAGGAAGGTCGGAACCCTGGTGACTGACGAACTGCTGCTTGAGTCCGGGCTGCTAGATTACAACCCTGCAGTTCGTCCTATCGAATCCTCAAGGCCGAACTCTGAACTTGGTATGCCGAACTTGCCTTCCCCCTTTTTCCTCTAACCTTGTGTTGACCCTTGTTTTTATCTTGTAGCCATGGTTTGCGGATTTGCAAGCGGCGTGAAGCGCAAGTCTAAGGGCCGAGCCCATGCTCTTGAGGCTGCCCAGAGTTCGAAACCTCCCACCCCTGCCGTGGTAGGGCCTGCCTCGGAAGATCCAGCCCCGGTGATCGAGCTGGAGTCTTCTGGGGGTCCCTCGAGGGAGAAGCGCCCCAGGGATCAGACCGAGGCGGTGGACGCCCAGACCGAGGCGGCGGACGTCCCGCCTTTGGACGAGGAGGCGAGGGAGGAAGCCCCTCTTAAGCGAAGAAGGAAGAAAAAGAAGGCGATCTCTCCCTCGGAGGTCGGAGCTTGCAGGGTCGTGCCTGCAGGCTGGGCTGATCGGGTGGACGATCCTGCGGCCAGGATGGGCGGGACGTCCGATGTGACGGCGCGGTTCAGAATTGAGGCGTCAAGTCTCGGGGTGAGGGAGCAGGTGACTCGCATCTCAGCTGCGAGTTTGGACCGCTGCCTAAGGAGGGCATCCAAATTTGTGAGCGCCCCTGGGTCCGTTCTGCAGAGGACCATTGACTACGCCGCCGAGATAAGACTAGTGCCCCATTTTTTGCTTGATTTCGCCCAACAGGTAGTTCGATCTAACTTTTTCCTTGTACCATTTCTCAGGCGTTTGTTGCTTCCATTCAATCGGCTCTGGTTATAAAGGCCGAGCTGGATGGGAGGGAAGCTTTGGCAGCGAGGGAGAAAGAGAAGTTCTCCGCTGCCTTGGAGGCTGCTTCCTCCACCATGAAGGATGAGCTGCTGAAGGCTCACTCCGAGGTGGAGACTTTGAAGGCCGAGGTGGAGTCTCAGGCCGAGCTACTGAAGAAGGAGGAGGACAGGCGCAAGGCTCAACTCCGAGCCTCCCACGCCATCACCAGGGGCTTGGAGAGGGAGAAGTTCCAGCTCCTGAAGGAGAAGGACGACATGCTCCAGGCGCTCGAAGCGAAGGATAAGGAGTTGGAGCATGCGACTGCCGAGCTGGAGACGGCGAAGGAGCGCCTCAGCAATGGAGTCGTGCTGGAGGAATCGTTTAGGCAACATCCTGACTTCGATGGATTTGCCAAAGACTTTTCTGACGCGGGCTTCAAGTTCCTCATGAAGGGCATTGCTTCCGACATGCCCGACCTTCAGATCGATTTCAGTGGTCTGAAAAGGAGGCGCGGGTCAATGCCAGGCATATCCTCATGGGACCACGCAAAGACGTCCGAGTTGGATATGAGGAAGTGGATTAGCTCCTCTCTGTCGGTGGCCCCCAGCTTGGTTCTTATGCTTACCTGCTTCTCGGGACTAAGCAGAGGAAGAAGCTCGAGCTCCTCAGTGGGCGCGGCAAACTCCTTCCTCGGCAGGTCGGCCTCAAACTCGAGCGTCCCATCCCTGAGAGTTTCGAGGGCGCAGACCGATGTGCCTTTGAGTGCGGCGGCATAACACTCCCTCGAAGCAGTTTGTCCTCCTCGGACCGTGCCCACGCCATTGGGGGTGGGATACTTCAAAACTTGATGAAGTGTCGAAGGAATGGCCCGAAATGAGTGGATGATGGGTCTCCCAAAGATGGCGTTATAGGCCGACCTACCGTCAACTACCACGAACTCGGCCATTTGAGTGATCCGGGTTTGGTTCTGCCCCAGCGTGACCGGCAAGTCGATGGAACCCTCTGGGATGACCGATTCTCCAGAGAACCCAACCAGCGGCGTCGGGCTTCTCTTCAATTGCGACCTCGTCCAGCCCAAGGCGAGGTAGGTCGGTAAGGACAGGATGTTAGCGGATGCGCCCCCGTCTACCAGCACTCTCCTAACCACCACATGATCAATCAAGGGAGCAATCACAAGGGCATCATTGTGGGGCAGGTGGACCTCCTCCAAGTCTGCACCGTCGAAGGTGATTGGGCAGGTCGGCCCCTGCTCCCTGATGATGCACACCTCGCGTCTGGCTGCACGGGCTAACTCCTTTCTTTTATGTCCAGATTGACCCCGCTTGGCCCTCCAAAAATGGTATTGATGACCGCAGGTCGGTCGGTGCGCCGAGGTGGCGTCTTTGAACTCTTTCGCTCCTCCTTTTTCTCTGCTGAGCTGGTCCCGGGCTTTCCCACAAACTTCTTGAAGTAGCCGTCTTGAATTAGATCTTCAATTTGGCGCTTCAATTCCCAGCAGTCCGACGTGTTGTGGCCGTGCTCCCGATGGAAGCGGCAATACTTGTCCTTGTTGCGCCTCTCCGGGGCTCCCCGAAGTTTCTCCGGACGCTTGAGTAGTTTTTCCATTCCAGAATCCTCGATGTTCGTTAGGATCTCGGAAATTGGAATCGTGGTTGGGGTGAAGCGCTCGTAAGGTCGGCTCCTGGTAGGTCCGTTCTCCGCCCTTCGATACTCAGCTTGGCCGCTGGAGAAGGATCCTTTGTCCTTGGACTTGGGATCTGCCCTTTCATCTTTTCCACTTCTGCCCCGGCTGATCTTTCGTTCAGGTCGGCCGGTTTTGGTTCGGAGGAGCTCCTGTCCATCGATGACTTTCTTCGCCTTCTGGAGCACCTCGGCGAAGGTGGCCGGGGCCTCCTCTCCGAGTTTCACCGTGAGGGCCTCATCGGCTAGACCGGTGAGGAAATAGCACATGGCCGAGTCATCGGAGCAGTGTGCGACCTTCAACTGCTCCTCCTGGAATCTGGTGACATACTCCCGCAGCGTCTCACCCTCCTTCTGCCTGATGGTGGCGAGATGGGTCGCTGTCTTTTTGTCATAGTGCCGAGAAGAGAACTGGGCGAGGAACTCCCTTCTCAGCTGATAGTAGGTCGAGATCGACCTGGCTGGTAGTCTTCGATACCACAATCGCGCGCTGCCAGTAAGCGCGATCTGAAAGGCGCGGCATTTGATGGCGTCTGATGCCGCTTGGAAGTCCATGAGGCCTTCAAAGACCTCAACATAGTCCTTGGGGTCCTTCGTCCCGTCATAAAGCTTCACGGTAGGAGCTTTGAACTTCAGAGGGATTGGTGCTTCCAAAACGTCCGAGGTGAAAGGCGATTCTCCCAAGTCGCCATCGTTCAGTGAATCGTCTTTCTGCTCACATTTGGCCTTTAAGGCCTCCACTTGCGCATCGAACTCCCCCCTCAGCTGGTCGAACTCCTCCCTTGTGATTATCCCTGCGGGGTTGTGAGAGGATTCAGCCTGCTGGTTGGAGCTCCTGTGGGAGTGGGACGGCGACTGCCCTGCTCGGAGAGACGAGCCTCTCTTTCGGTTGAGATGCTCACGGAGGTCTCCCCTCTGGCGAGTGTACCCCTCACTCCCGTTGTCTTCGGGACGTTCCTCCTCGGCCGGGCCGAGGCGGGAACCCCTTTGCTCGCGTACGTCCATGCGCGTCGCCCGATTTTCAAATCGGGACCCTGCGCCTGCAGCTAGCACCATTTCGTTATACATTGCCTCCATGGAGCGCATTTGTGTGCGCATTGCCTCCATCTCTCTCTGGAGCGCATCAAAATTCTCGCTTGTTGGAGCCGGGGCTGGACCCCGGACGCCCTTCTTAGAGGTCCCACCTCGACCACGGGTGGCCTTGGACGTCCTCGGGTGTGCAGGCGGTAGGGCATGCGCGGTGATTCGTGCCGATCTACGGAGGGGTTCCGCTGCTAGGCCGTCGTGACCTTGCCCCTCTACCGCCGCTGCTCCGACCTCCCTCTGGTGGGCATCGCTGGCAACTAGAGTCCTTCGATCCGTCGTATTGGTCGAATTCGCTGGTTGCACCATGTTCGCTCGCGTGTTGGTTTAAAGGAATTGGGATGACTTAGATTGTCAGTCGTCCCCACAGACGGCGCCAAATGTTTATGCAAAGATTTGCACAACAATGTGTTCCTGGTTGTAGCTCGAACCCGGCCTCCGGACCGACCTGAACGCTTGGGCGGACCTGCACAAAAAGGTGAGCACTCCGACGATCAAGTCAGTATAGGTCAGATTCCAAGTCTAGTTCGAAGCCAGAAATCATCGTACCTGATCGGGGAGTGAGGTCCCCTACTTATGGGTGGTGGTCCCGCTAATCTAGCGACTGTTACATTCGGTAATCTCGGGACCGTCGGTTACATCCGGTAATCTCGGGACCGACGGTTACGCCCGATAATCACGCCGCAGACAGTTGCGCACCTCGGCCCATACCGAGCTCCCCGGCGGGTCGGACCTGGGCCAGGCTCACCTCGGCCCTCACACTTGGCATTTGTCGGCGTTGGTGGCGGCCATCTCGGCCTTCCGAGCTGTGCATGATTCATGAGTCATCTTGGAGCACCAATAGGGGTCTTCCACGTGTCCAGAGTATTCCATTCCCCAAACAAAATGAATTATGTTATTTGGTACCTCATGATTTTAAATGATTTTAAATCTTACCAAATTTTTTGGATCCGGTAAGATTTTGCAGGATTTTATAGAATTTCAAAGTAAATTATCTTTTTAACCTTGTCATATTTTAATTTCTAATTAATAAATTTATACTAAAAGCCTAAATCAATATAATTTTTGTTTCCTTTTCCTTTCCAACAAAATATAAACAAATAAATTTGATTTAATCTATTTCAAATCATTTTTGTTCCTAACAAGATAAAGAATTTAAAATCATTCTTTGGATTTTAAATTACGAAATTTAAAATCATTTCTTGGACTTTCTTGATACCAAACAGAAGGTTAAAGTTATGTCTATGTATTTTAAAAAGTTTCTCATGAATCTTAATTTTTAATTTTGTATCTAATCAATCAACTTTATAATTTTTAGTGACATAAGCGTTAAATTTATGGAGTAAAGGTTAAAAACCTAAAATTGATAATTCAATGGCTTACTAGAATTTTTAAAAAATATAAGGATGAATTAGACATAACAAGTTGAAGACTTGGTCAAGCTACAAACTTCATCAAGCTCTGTAGTCGAAAAACTCTTCACAAGCAATAAGATGAAGAAATCTTCTCAAGCAACAAGTTGAAGAACCCTTCACAAGCAACAGACTGAAGAACTTCATCAAGCTACATATGGCTGAAGAACTTCATCAAGCACCATAGTCGAAGAACTCTTCACAAGCTTATAAGCCGAAAAACTTTATTAAGCTATGTAGGCGAAAACCTTCGCAAGCTACAAGCTGAAGAACTTCATCAAACTGCATAACCGTAGAACTTTGACAAGCCGAAGAACTTCATCGGACTACAAGAAGATCTTCAACAAAATCAAAGTCGAAGAATTCAAAGATTTTCAACAACCTTAAAGCCGAAGACTTCAAAGACTCTTCAACAAGCTCGAAGTTGAAGACTTCAAAGATTCTTCAACAAGCTACTTACTTAAAGCTAAAAACTTAAACAAACTCAAAGTCAAATACTTCAAAGATTCTTCAACAAGCTCAAAACTGAAGGCTTCAAAGATTCTTTAAAAAACCCAAAGTTGAAGACTTCAAATATTCTTCAAGAACTCAAAGTCAAAGACCCCAAATATCCTTCAAAAGCAAAAAGTCGAAGGCACAAACCTTATTGATTCGAGAACAAGCTCACAAGCCCTCGAATCAAAGTTTACATCCGAGAGGAAGCATTAGAAGATCATACATTAGAGATTGTAACTACATTCGAGTTTTTCTTATTTGAAAGATCGACATCCACGTTGAAACGTTGGGTATTGTACAGTGTAATGTCGTTTATAACGTTTTTCCCCCCTTATTGACGGTATATTATCATCGAAATATCGTGAATATATCGATATTTCGACGATATTTATCAAATATCATTAAAAAAAGATTAACTCTATCGTCAGTCCCGTATAAACAGGCCCAACGTTGGATGTGATGACACTGATGAGAAAAGAAAGTGTGGAGGAGGCGCTCTGCTGCCCCCTCAATCCCTTTCCGACATGAGGTTGTTGGGAGATGATGCTTTTTTTTTTTTAATTCTTTTAATTTTATTATTATTATTATTTAAATTTAAATTTATACCTTTATTTCAATTTTTACCGTTTGGATTATTTTTATTTTGGTTGAATTTCTTTTCAATTTTTTATAATTTAATTACATAATTCTCAAACCTATAATATTTGTTTATTTGGATATATATACCAATATTTCATATTTTATTCAATTATGTAACTAAACATTAGATTTATTATAAATTATCAATCAAACAGTAACATTAAATTTCAATTTATTAATTAAAATTATTTTCATCAATCTTCATTATCTTGTGACAACATTTCTATCGACATCGACATTTTCATAAGTTATTCATATTTTTATGTAATGATTAGGAGCAATAATTATATCTTAATTAAGTTATAATTAAAATTTTATTTATTAAAGTTTTATTTACTAATTAAAATAATTTTTATTATTTTTTATAACTTTCGTGACTTTTTTCCAAGTATCCATCGACATGT
This sequence comes from Momordica charantia, assembly GCF_013281855.1. NCBI lineage: Eukaryota > Viridiplantae > Streptophyta > Magnoliopsida > Cucurbitales > Cucurbitaceae > Momordica > Momordica charantia. The sequence goes on from NW_028275158.1 coordinate 10,178,921, forward strand.
CCTTAAAATCGATACTCCACATCTCTAATTTCTATCGACGTTGACGTTCGGAAATTGGAATTGTATATGTATGAACAACAAAATTGATTTTTCCCTGATATTTTCCCTGATATTTTCCTCTTGTTCCAAAACTTGACCATTTCTGGTTTCTCGGCTCCGTTGAAGATCCCAATTAGTCCAATATCAAGGCATCTGGTCGGAGAAACACATAGAAATCGAAGTGAAAAATGAGGAGGAGACCTGGCATTGGAGGCTTGCAGACAGCCGCGGCAGCGAGGGTTCGGTTCTGCTCAATCTTTTTCTTTGAATTTGATCAATTTGGCTGCATTACAATTCAGATTTCTATGAGTTTTATTGTTCTTCTTTTGAGATTGTGTTTTTCGATCAATTAACCGGATATACTATTTGTAGGATCAATACCGCCAGCTGGGTGAAAATGTTGCGAAGCTCAGAACCGATATGATGAAGGAACAGCTCTCCACCTTTCGATCTCAGTTAGAGGATTTCGCTCGCAAGCACAAGGTCTTTTTTCTTCCCACAACACCCCCCTATTATTTTGCCATCGAATTTATGATATGAATTAAGTTATCCACTGGAATGTCTGAACTAAGATCTACTTTACTTAATTAGAAATTTTGCTTTACATTATTAGAGTGATTGCGAATTTTAGACTATTGCTCTTATGTTTGTATTTAAATAATACTTGCTTTGTTGATGTTGGAAAGCATTGTACTGCACTTTGGACTTTGTAATGACGGCTTATTCTTGCTTCAAAATAGTGAATGCGGGTTGGATAATTTATTGTCTGGTTTTTAGTTTTCTCCTTTCTGGCCCTTGGAAAAGTAGTATCATTTTATTTGCCATCTAATGGAATTGAACTCCTAGACACTAATTTGATTTGTGCAGAAAGATATCAGCAAGAACCCGACTTTCAGATCACAGTTCCATGAGATGTGTGCTAAAGTTGGAGTGGATCCCTTGGCCTCAAACAAGGGGTTTTGGGCAGAGCTCTTAGGCATTGGTGATTTCTATTACGAGATTGGTAGGTATGGTTTTGATCTTATCAGATTGCATTATCTATAACGTTGGAGGGGTAGATGCTCTATTGATTGGTGTGTTCTTCTGATGAGCTCTCATTGTCTATTCATCTTATATTCTTTGCGCTTTGTTTCTTCTCAAATTGCAGAAGACATTCCTTTGGTTGAAGGAAAATTAGGCCTGAAGTTGAGGGCCTGTGAAATCTGTATAACATCTTTGGTTTCGTGTACATGGTTACGTACGCTTGACATATTACGCATGCCTTTTTTTCTGTGCAAGGAATTTTCATTTAGATTTCTTCTTGAGTTGGCAAACTAGGGGAAATGTCATCTCAGTCTCTTCTTTTTATATTTAATAGTCTCTTTATTCTTATTTTGGCTTGGAACTTGGACGGGGAATTTTCCACCCTTGGGGGAGTGTGAAGTAAACTGACTGATATTCCAACTAACCTGTAATCTGTGCGGTACAGGATTGCAAGTTTCTCATGTGAAAGTCAAGGCATTTTTTTCTTTGCTTATTGATTAAAGATGTTGACAGTTGACAAGAATAAATTGTCATTATGGTTGAACACAAGTCATGGCTCTAATATATCTTTATCTTCTTGCTGGATGTGTATGCTAATTGATAAAAATTCAATTGTTATTATGGTCGAGCTCAAGTCATTGTTCTAATATATCTCAATTTTATCGCTCTTGTAAATGAACTATTTTGCTAGACAGGAGTGCAAATTGTTGACATTTGCTTGTCTACAAGACCCCACAATGGAGGTTTGATTAGTTTACAAGAACTCTGTACTTTGCTTCGGCAGAGACGAAAAAGCGATCGGGAAGCTGTATCTGAGGATGACTGCCTGCGAGCTATAAGTAAACTGAAGGTATTGGAACGATTGATAGATCCATTTCTATATTCTCTCTCCTCTCTCTCTCTCTCTCCATTTTATGTTGAGAGGGTTTCTTAAGAAAGCTTCTCAAAGTGTGACCATCTTTATTTGATACGGGTTGAAATTATTAATTTATTATATAAAATGGAACATCTTTGCTGTTCTGGCTTCAGTATTAGCTAATTTAGGTATTACTTGAATAATCTTTGGATTTGATTTCATTAACCATGATATGTCATATACTGTGAGTTAGTGCAAGGTCAAGGGAACAAGTTATAAAACCCAAATGTGTTTGGGGTCATGAGTTCAAACAATAGTCTCCACCTACCCAAGATTTAAATAGCTCGCAAGCTTCCTGTAGTAGGATAATCCGGCTATCTTATAGAAATAATCAAAGTTAGGAGCATAAACGAGCCTTGACGTCATCTAAAAAAAGTCATATATGTGGGGAAAATAGATGAGAGTATCATTGTTATCCACAATATACTCACCAAATTATTTGTACTCGAGCTATGTGTCTGTTCATTAGCATAGTATCCACCAAAATTGGTTGTCATATCATAGATTTTCATGACTATCCATTGACATATTCAACATATTTGTGAACGTCCAGCGATTACTGTGTAAAAGAAAGTATCTTAATTTTAAGATATACCTTATGTTATTTTCATGTAACTCAAATTATTATTTATATTGTTTATTTCTATCTTTCTATTTATCATTGGAAAAGAAACAATTTCATTGATATATGAAATTACAAGAGTGGCCCATAAGAGGGATTACAAAAGTGGCCCATAAGAGGGATTACAAAAAGCTTTTCCAACTGAATAAGAGAGTTGAAAAGCTATAGCTGTGAAAGAGAGGAGAGCATTTACACCAGGATATAACCAAAAAGACTATATCTTCAAAAAACCGATCATATGATTGCTCTTTTCTGTTGAAGGTGTGCTGATTCTTTCCCTCCATAATTGCCATAGAAATGCCCTAATAAAATGCTTCCAGAGAAGTTGCTTTTCCCGTTTGAAGGGGTGTCCTACAAGGGTGGCTTCCATAAACTGAGGGGGTCAGCTGGAAGGGCAGTGTTCCATCCAAATAATGAGAGGATACAGCTCCAAAATCTGCTTGCGAAGGCACAAGTGATAAATAAATGTGGGTGCGATTCTGCATTTTCCTTGCATATAGTGCACCTATTGGGTGAAATTGAAATATGAGGGGATCTTCTTTGAAGCTTATCACAAGTGTTGATGGCTCTGTGGCTTAATTCTCAGAGAAAGAACTTGATTCTTTTGGGGTAGTGGTCTTTCCAGATGGTTTCAAATAGGAGGGATGAGGGAGAAGTGGCCAAATGTGGGAGGGAGAGGGCCTTGGAAAGGGATTTTGTTGTAAAGATACCTCCTGGTGGGTCCAATTTCCAATGGATTTAGTCCTCAGCACTATTGAACTGGAAATTGGATAGATTATGAGATAAGCCAGCCCATTCCTCGATTTCCTCCTCCTTAAGATTCCTATGAAGCTTTAAATTCCAGCTTATATATTCATTATTCCAGAAGCTTTTGATTATAGAAGATTTCTCCATAGTGAGACCGAAAAGTAAGGGGAATTTTCTATGGAGGGGTTCATCAGACAGCCATGGGTCTTTCCAAAAGGAGATTTTCCTTCCATTGCCAGCCTTGTAGAGGAGCCTGTCATAAATCTGATTCTGGTGTTTCAATATGGATTGGATTTCCAAGGGCCCCTAGCCTTTGTCATTGATCGATTGTCCGGTCTATAGAAGCTCTCTGAGAGCCCATATTTTGCACCAATAACTCTCCTCCGTAGAGTATCGCCAAAGACATTTTGCAAAAAGGACACTGTTTTTCTGTTTTGTGTGATGCCAACTCCTCCTTCCTCAATTGGCCGAGAGGTAACATCCCACTTCACAAGGTGCATACCCTTATTTTCAGAAGAGCCTTTCCAGAGAAACCTTCTAAAGATACTGTCTAAGGAAGCAGCTACCTTAGATGGCATGGAAAACAAGGATAAGTAGTATGTTGGAAGGTTATTGAGGGTAGCTTGGTAAAGGGTGAGCCTTCCTCCTTTGGAAATGTAAGTGTGCTTCCACGAATGTAAGCGTTTCTTCACCTTTTCTATCAAAGGTCCCAAAAGCTAAGGGTTCTGTGCTTCCCATTTAGAGGAAGACCAATGTAGGAACTTGGCCAAAAGCCCTTCTTGCAAGCAAATTTCGAGGTTAAAGGATCTACCTCCTGCTCCTCTACGTTTATCCCCAAAATTTCAGACTTTTGGTGATTTATATTCAATCCCGATGCCTTCCTCAAGGCTCAAACAGATGGATATTGCTAAACAGATTCACGAGGGAGCTGTCATCATAAGAGGAAAAAAGGATGGTGTCATCATTGTACTTCTCTCAGTTCTTTAAAACTGGTAATATTTATATTTAACTTGTAATATAAACAAAATACCCATTAGTCAATACATTTATAGACATGACTCATGAGTAATAGTTAATACAAATGTACTTTTACATTTTTTTAGTCATATATAGGTTTCATTAAAAAATCAGATAATTTCTACAAGTTCTGTGATTATCCATAATTTTTCTCGAAAAATTCATTGATATATGTGTAAACTTGATTCATAAAAAATCAGTGTTGGCATCAATATTTTCTTTTCTGGTGGGGTAATTCTTTCTTCATAGTTGGGATGACTGTTAGATGAACCATGTGATAGAACTTTACTTCTATTATTTATGTATTAGAGGAGCTACAGGGCTGAGGGAGATTTGAGAGCTCCTGATCTCTCCTACCAAACCCCCCAGCAGAAGATATATAACTAACTCTCTTTACTGTCCAAATACCCCGTAACAAACTGGGGCCCACAATACAAAATTCCCTCTCTACCCTACTCATCACTCCTAGCCTTTTTCCTACTGTACCGTTTAGTAATCGGGGGTCTATCACCATGTAGTTATTCTGGCAGGAAAATTTTCTCCTCTAGGGAAGGTTGTTTCCAACTTAAATCTTAACTTTTATGCAGGGTTTCTGGGTGAGATCGTAACAGAGAAGTTTATGTCCTTTTAGTAATACAAATATTTATATGCTGACTAATGTTTTCCTGAGGCACTTTTAGCTTTATTATTGTTTGTTACTCCTTAATGAAAAATATTTTATTTTGAATGGACTAAAGGTCTCGTTGGTTTGCAAAGTGGCATTCTGGAATGTATCTTACACTAACATCTGGATAATGTACTCCAGATATTGGGAAGTGGTTTTGAGGTAATTACCGTTGGCAAGAAAAAACTTGTTCGGTCTGTTCCGACCGAGTTGAACAAAGACCATAATGAAATTCTTGAGCTTGCCCAGGTTACTTTCTCATTCAGTCGTTTCTGCGATGTATTTGCTTTTAGGCTTTGGTCACAAAGAGACTAATGGTCATATCACAAACTGTACTCTCAGGTTCAAGGCTTTGTAACTGTGGATGAGGTAGAGAGACGGCTTTCATGGACGTCTGGTCGTGCAGTTGATGCCCTCGAAACTCTCCTGGATGTAAGTTTTATCTCACATTTCTCTTCTCCCATGTAGCATGGTTAGCTACTGTGTTTGAAATAGATGCTTCACTTCTACAGGAAGGTCTTGCGATGATTGATGATGGCCACCGTGACGGTAGGCGTCGATATTGGTTTCCTTGTGTTTCTCCTATCTCATCTTCTCTCAGTACTGATGCCTGACATGATACTTTTTAACAAAACAAGCACTGTGGTATATGGTGCACGATAGAATGACGAAGCAATGTATCCTTTGCTTTTTGTATCAATACTGTTGTTTTTCATTTTCCCCTTTGTTTTATTTCTTTATTCTACTTGAACAATGATGGAAAATGCATAAAGGAAAAACACTTCTGCAAATAACACAATTCATCATATATAGTTTACATGTGAAACTGTTTCAAATCAACAATTTTGTTTCCTTCCATTCTGCAAGGAAAACCATAATATGAATGACAGAAGAATGTGGTCAACTGGCTGTAGTTTGTTCTACAGTTTCAGTCTCTTCGGTCCATTCAGTGTTAGGCTCACTCCAAGATCTTGGTCTTACCCCGAGCTTGAAAAACAAGATCATCTCAAATGCCTCGAAAACCTTTGTTTCATCCAAAAGCTGATTCCATATTCCACTTACAATACAATAGTTGTTGTTATAGGGTGGACGATGATGTGCGGAATGTTGCATTCGTGACACGAGCAGGCCAGCATCTTGCATTGCTACCACGAGTGGTGGTAGTTGGCTCTTTTTATCATGAGCCCATGCATGAAACTGTTGGCTAAACATTATGCAACCTGAGCATACACTAACAAAACCATGTAGAATGGGATCACCAAATGCAAGGTTTATGGGAAGCACAACGAATGTCACAGCTCGTGCCAATGCATACAAGTTGTTGGCAAACTGACGCTTCGTGATTGTCCATGGCCACTTATGGTGGCCTTGGAATGCTTCTATCTGGGTACCGAAGATTGGAGTCGAGGCATCGCCATAGTTATCAATGCCCCAATGGTAAACTCCAGATCCAAGGTCTGCTAGAATGTAACCTACCAATGCTGCTAAAGTAGGCTCAAGCCAGATGTGTGAACTGGCTGCACCTACTATTGATTTTGCCAAAGAAATGAGCACTGTGGTGCACCCACTCGCCACCCACGCACGATGGCCCCAAGTCGATCGTAAACTTGGGTCATTAAGAACATAATGATAGGTTGAGGCTTTGCCCAATGTGAGTGGAGGAGAGACAAACTCGCGTTTAATGACTAGTTGGCCATCGGCATGCTTGGGTTTGGTGGTGGTGGCACCAGCAGCAGCGACGTCGACTGTGTTGGCTACACAGTAGACAATTTTACGTGGAATCGGAGGGCTCAACGGGTTAACACGGGTTCGGGAGCTCAGAAGGAACTTGTTCTGAGCTAAGATTGACATTGGAAGGGAAGGAAGAAGGAAGAAAGCAATCCAGAAGCGTGATGAATGGCAAAATATTGAAATCTTGAGTTGAAATAGTGGCCAAGAAGAAAGCACACTGAATCTGTGGAGAGAAAAGGAGAACAAATTGAGGTTTATTCTAAATGGATTCTCTGAAGGTAAAACTATGGTTTCTTTGTGGAATATTTTTGAGACTACGTGGAACTATTTCTGCCTTTGAACCTCCATTAAAGTTCTGTGTTTTGGTACCACAAATTTCTTAACCCTTTTGTTTGGTGGATTGAAGATAGAGACGCAGATGGTTGAGGTTGAGATTGGCCTCATGTTTCCTCCTTTGGGGCGGTTTGAATTGAGGCAAGTCTCGTGTTTATTTAATCGTCACATCTTTAAAAGTTTGAGTTAGATTATGATCTTAAATGATTAAGTAACACGATGTGACATGTATGTTTCATAAAATATTGATAGATTTGAGACTATATGAAGAACAGATAAAAGCGAACAATTGAATAAAATAAAGTGACATTGTTTATTAAAGAAATTTGATATATTGTTCTAAAGAAATGATGTTGTATAGGACATTGTATTTTGTCCAATTCTATCTCATGTCACAATTTAGTGAAATTTTTTTGAAAGTTTAAGAATAAAATAAATAAAAAACTTGTTGAATTCTAGACCTACATTATTATGGAATTCACTATGGATCTATGATATCTTAATTTAAAAATAATTAGAAACTACTTTTGCCATACTTTGGGTGATTTTACAAGTTAATTTTAAGTCTCATCTCTCTATAAGGAACTGTAATTTGTTTTCCTTATTTCTCCACCTCCAAAACCCATATAATATGTTGCTCCCAACTCTTCTAATCTTAAATTTTCTTCTTCTCAAGGATGCTAATACCAAATTCTAACACCTTTATTTTTAGGAGAAACGCGAGGAAGACTAAAGGAAAATAATTCAAAATATTCATTTTGTTGTCTATACTTTTAAAATATTCATTTTGGTTCTTGTACTTTTAAAAAACGACCATTTTTGTCTCTATTTTCAAAATTTAAACACAAATTCTATATATAATGAAAATCTTCTAACATAAATTCATGAGTATATTTCAAGAAATATATTGTCGTGTTGAAATTGTGATAGAAAAAATAAAATTAAGTGATTAAAATGGTCCATTTTTAAAAGTACAGTGATTAAAACAAACATTTCTAAAAAGGTATCAAAACTAAAATGAACTAAAGTTGAAGTTGAAAGTGATTAAAACAAACATCTCTAAAAAGGTACCAAAACTAAAATGAACTAAAATTGAAGTTGGAAGTACGTATGAATCATCATAAACTCATAGTATTTTAACATTTTTTTAACTATAAATTAGACCCCACTCTAAAGTCTAGTGATCTCAAAATTAAATTTGAAAGAGTGAATGAAAGAGGCAATAATGGACAGAAGAGCAAATAGTAGAACTCAATCTTTTGATTTAAAAATGCAAGAACATGAGAATGGCATTCTTTGAATGTGTATTAGCAACCCAAAAACTCATTGTTACCAAAAATAAAAATTCCTTCCAACATATAAAATTTTGACAACCTTTCATTTTTTACCATAATTAGCAAAGCCAACAATAACCTGATAGGAAAATTAGAAGCCTCAAGAAAAATTATATATATGAACAAGAAACCCCATAATTACGCCTCTCTTCTCATTTCAACACACATTTCCCTATCTTCCTCAAAACCTTTAGAAACCAAGCCAAAACGCCATATTCTTTTTCACAGGAAGAGGGAGAGAAAGAAGAAGACGAGCAGGACGACGGGGACGATGGAAGGGATCCACCGCCGTCCGAAGAAGGGTGGCCGGAGCCTGGAAATCATAGACGTGAGAAATCTAAGTGAAAACAAGCTGTCCTTAAGCCAATCACGCTCACGAGCCGCTGTCGATCCCTCGCCGTCTACGAAGCGACAAGCGATCAAGAAACCATCGGAATCGTCGAAAAGTTCGGTGAAGTCGTGGTGGAAGAACCCGGAGATGAAGAGACGGCGGCGCGTGGCTAAGTACAAGTTGTATACAGTGGAAGGGAAGGTGAAGAATTCCATAAAGAAAGGGATCAAGTGGTTCAAAACCAGGTGTAGCAGAATCATGTCTGGATTTTGAAACAAAAATTGTAATATTGGTGATTTTTTTTAATTTTTTTTCCAAAAGAAATTAAGAAGAAAAAAAAAGCTTCAAACTTCATTTCCCATGGCTTCTCTTGTTCTTTGTTAAGGAAATATTTATGGTTATAAAACGTAGGATGGCCGATTATATATCTATGCTTTGTCTTACGTTGTTTACATGCATGATTGCATGGTTACTTTTGTTTGGTTTGCTTGGATATCCAAAAATGATTAGAAAATATAAATTCTGCATATATTTAATCTTTTAGGTTAAAGGTGAAGGGATGAATCATTGTTTTCTTTTCCTTGAGATACTCGTGTCAAGAAGCTTGGGTGCGGGGCTCGGGTTCAATTTCGCAAGCCTAAATTTAAGTAGTCTGATTTATTTTTTAGTACAACATGTGGGAGGGAGCTTCGAATTCACAGACTTTTTAATCGGAGATTTGTTTAACTAGTTGAGTTATGTTGAAGTTAGACAAGTAGTTTGAGTTTAATCGAAATGATTAAATAGCATTTAGTTTTAAAAATTGCATTTGGCATGCAATAGGTCAAAAAATATGTTTAGGGATGCAAAATTAAGAAGTCCCAGCCATTTGATATATACGTTTCTCGATTTTTTATTTTATCCGCTTCAAAATAAATACCACTATTCAATTCATTTAAACAAGTGTATTGAGTTAATTATACGCTAAATATATGTTTTAGTACTTAATATTTGTCTTCTTTTACAAAGTTTATAATATTTTAAGAAATTTTAATTTACTTTCTTATGTTTTAACATTTTTAATCCATTATATCTTTATTATCAGTAAATATGAAAATTGACTGGTTATAAGTTTTTATAACATGATATTTGGAGATGTAAAAAAATTGGAGGAGGTATATTAAGACTTCCAAGGTTGAAATTTTTGCTAACTTTTTAGAAATTTTAGACGAAGAATTAGAAATTTTTCAATCAAAGACGATATAATTCTTCCTCTTACATTTTTATCAATAAGTATCACATCGTATGCAAGCGAGTTATAATTATATTCACTCATGAAAGGGTGTAACTATGCCATTGTTAAAATATTACAAACTAAGCTAAAATCTTTGTTAAATAATTGTGGACTTAGAGAAAAAAATATGAAAACATTAAGGACTAAAAGATTTTTTAATTGATTAAATTTATCCTCCACTTTAAAATTTTAAGTTGATCCGTGATTTAACTAGAAATATTTAGCTGATAGATTTTTTAAATGTGAATTTATTATTATTATTTTCTTATCATTCTTCCGGCTTTTCCTACTTGGATGTAAAGTTAATTTTAAATCTACTTTCAAATTATTGATTAAATTAAAATTATTTATTGTACTAAATCAATTGGTGGAATTTGAATTTGTTTAAGTTTTCCTTTTTATTATTTACTTTTGAGTATTAGTTGTTTTAAAATATATTGGCTTTTTCAAAATTTTATTTAGATCTAATGTAAATTTGTCAATAATATTATCCTAGATAAAAGATACAGCCTAAGTGCAAGTACGACACAATGAGAAGTTGCAGCAAGTGATCAAAAGTTGTCTCCAAACTTCCACGGTAATTGTTGTAACTAGATTGCTCTAAATTTGACTTAAAAATGGATAACCAAACAAATATATATATTTTGTTCAAAATTCACTAGCAAATTAAACATAAAATGCAATCCAAAACAATAAGTTAAAATAGTACTAAAACGAGTTGCAATCGAGACAAAACAGTGATGTGTTATGTCCTTTTACTATATTGTTACTAACCGATGCTCCAACATTGAAGTTTCTAAGGTTTCCGGCCAAACAAATTAAACTTGGTACCTTACCAGATTAACCTAGATTTTACATTAACCAAACTATCATTTGAATAAACGAGTTGTAACACAGTTCATATAGAGCTATAATAGGTGAGCCTCCTATCCCCAGCTAATATAAGCACCGAAGACACTAGATGTAGTATAAATTAAAGCCTTTCATATATCCCTACCAAATTCTTTCAAAATCTAATAGAACTAATCAATCTGCAGGAACATTAGGATGAAGCTCAGACTTTAGTCAAAAGTTTATAACCCCGCAAATGGGTTTAGCTCGTATTAATTGTAAAATCAAAGAAGAAGAGGAAGAAGTTATAGCCCACCATGTATTCAGAGAATGGGAAAAGAAGAATGAAAGAAAAACGATAGGAGTCTTTGAAATATTACGTGGGTAGAAGTCTTTCTCCATGTTTCTTGTTGAGTTTTCTTCCAATGTCATAACACTTTTCTTCCTTGATTTTCTTCTATTTTCTCTCTACGACGTCGCTCCCCTTTTTGGGATCAATATATCCTGTACAACACTCTCTTAGAGCTCCCCAAAAACCATTTATTACATTTTCTCTCTACATTTCGAAGCTATTATCTCGAAGGAATTTTCTGCAAAATCTACATTTGGAAGATTAGATCGATCTCAAAGACTCTTCCCTTTAATTATGGTGAATTGATAAACTGAATCTTTGTAGTTTACAGGAACAGAAGAGATTTTGATTCTTCCCGTTAATTATGGGGAATTGATAAATGAATCTATGTAAATTTATAGGAGCAGAGTAATTTTCTACCTCTCTATTTTGACAAACAATATATTTTACACACAGAATGTTTTTTCCCATGTGGACGGCCAAGTTAACATCGTGAACGGAGTGAAAAATGCAAATTATTTTTTCAAAAGTACAATATTCCTATCCATTTGTTATATTTTCTGAATTTGAAATAGAGGAGCAGTTAACTTGTCCGGTTGATTCTAGTCTAATATGGATTTGTTTCACATAAATAAAATTATAAAGGATATGCTTTATATGAGATTTGATCTCTTACCCTCTCACTTGGAAAATATGCCCCCTATCACCTTTGTAAATCACCTAATTTTTATATGTCATTCTGTTTTATTGGTTAAAAACAATTTGTTTTTATTTTGTTTCTGATTTTCTCTTAATTTTGTGTGTGTCATAATCACCTTCGTGATTTATTTTTTCTGTATTTGTTACAGAAAATATGGTAAGGATGATAAAGACACTAAAGATCTCTAGGATAAAAGTTAAGAGGGCTGTAATGAATAAGATGATAGAAGACGTATCCCTTATAATTTTTTAATCGGGTCACGAATTGGATTTAATATACTTAGTCCAGTTTATAATCCAAGTTAATAATTAGCTTCAAATGACTATTTAGAAAGGAGGTTTATTGCTAGATGATCAAAGACTGAGTGTCTTAAGACCACTCTTACCTCTCGAGTGCCTTAAGACCTTCTTAGATAATGTCTGAAGTCGACACAGTGGAGATGACCTTTACAAGATAGTGACCCACTACAACAAATTTGCCTTTTCATGATGGGCATTGCCCATGTCGGTCACTGACCGACATCTATACGAGTGTCCTTGTTTCCCTTTCATGTCGGACAGTTTTAAGGTCGGACATTGCCCGTCATGTATATTCTCTTTCCATCTGGACATGGCCGTCATGAAAGGAATATTTTAAGGTCGGGCAGCGCCCGTCATGTATAGCGTTTTTCATGACGGACATGCCCGTCATGAAATGATAACCATGACGGGTGACAACCGACATTGTATGTGCGTCATTGTTTGTACGCCATCGTCTCTTCGTCATGGAATGACTATATTTCGTGACAGGCATTGACCGTCGTTATTTTGTGAATAAATTAATTAAAAAAATATTTGGTTGCCCAGACGTGGCTAACCAACTATATATATTTCCTTCAAACCTATGATAATATCTCAATATACAACTAAAATTTTAACACATTCATCCATTATAAAACAATATCTATTATAAAATTTAACTCAAAAACTAACCTTAGACTCAAAACACAAATAATCAAAAGTACAAATTTCAACATAACCTCTCCACTTTTAGAATAACTCAAAACTAGCCAACAATATATCTGTCCCTTCCAACCTATTCTATAAAAGCTTAACAAAAACACAAACAATCAAAAGTAAGTACAAATTTCATCATGACCTCTCCAATTTAGAATATAACTCAAAACTAACCAACCAATATGTCTTCTTCCAACCTATTCTCACAAAATAATTCTCAATATTATTGAAACTCAAAAACTAATAGGCAAGTAAAACTAACCTTAAACTCAAAAAACAAATAATCAAAAGTACAAATTTCAACATAACCTCTCCACTTTTAAAATAACTCAAAACTAGCATGGTTATAAACAAAACAAACACTTCTATATTAACACCCTTCCATACAAGAACAAATGGGACCGCCCGTCCCTCTAACAAAACTACATTCAGCATAAGAATCCAAACTTCTATATATTATAAACAAAACAATCCAACACTTCTGTATAAACTTCCATATTTAAAGATTAATGGGTCAACCACCCATATATTCCTAAAAAAAATTACTCAGCAACAATTCAACACTTCATATAAACATCCATACATATTTAACATCTTTCTATACAAAAAAAAAAAAAACGAGTAAGGCCACCATTCCTCCACAAATGTGCATTCAACAACCATCCAACACTAATATAAACAAAAAAAATATTTTCATTCTACTAATACTACTACAGAAACAGCAACAATTCAACGATAATATAAACACAAAGTATTTCCATTATACTAATACAACTACAGAAAGTAACCCGACCCAAATACTTACATCAAATGAACAAAATGAGTGAATCCATAAGTAGGCCTACACAAATCTTCGTACAAAAGTTGCCCATTCTATTCGAACCTCGTCAATTTCTTCTTGTCGATATGCATTTTTTCTGTTAAACTACAAAAAAAGAAAGATAATCATAATATAAGAATAAATACAATATATAAACACATAAAGATAGATAATAATATGTACAAGTTCATTTATTGGAGTAATAGAGTTCTGCACCTTTCCTCGTATATATTTTTGCACATAGTATCGGCACTCTATAGACCCCTCTTGACGGATACACTACATCTAGAAGATTTGAAAAATAAAATAATTATGAGTTACTAAAAAGATTTCAATGAAAATTTGATGAAGTTTAACAACATCAGAAAATGATTGCATAAACAATTTGCAACCTAACAACAATAACCCAAACAGAAATATTGGCACCTAAAAAGTTTGACAACAACAATCCTAGTGTCATCAGTATTCCAATCAGATAAGTAGGCAAACTTACTCTTTGCTTGTACTTATTGTACTTTCTCTGTGAGTTTTTCTTGTCTTGGAAGAGCTTTATTGCAAGATGATGTACGAATCATGTCAAATAAATCATCCTCAGTGAGAAAAGCAGTTCTACAAAAAGGGAGAGAAAATTAAAATTTAAAAGAGGTAAATGAAGATACAAGAGTGAGTATAGATTTCATTTCAATTATAAACTAAAGGAAAAATACCCCAGCTCTTTGGCTTTGGAAGATTTTCGACCCAATATCTTCATCAAATAGTAGATAATTCTGCAAACATAAATGTCCATAATTTGTCTCCACACAGAGAATTGAATAGCCAACCAAATCACAAAAAGTGTGCAAGTTCATTTTTCTTTTTTGGATAAGTAAAAAGAGTACAAGAATGAGTTAACTTTTTTTCTTTGGCTGATAGATCCAGTTATTCGTCCACCATGGCGTTCAATCAAATCTTCTTCTTCTTCTCGTTCCAAACTGTAATATGGCTCGTGACCATTACCACTTCCATGCTTATAGGATGTTTAACAATACAATGCAACACAAAATACATCGAGATGAGAACATACTTCATAATAGAGACAATATGATACTAATATATGAAAGTTTAAAGATGACCATATAACAGGAATCCTAATGATTGAAAATTTTGGATTCATTTCAAAAGAAAAGGAACGTGTAACCAAAAGATGTTAAGAAAAACAATGATTCATTTGCATAACAAATTTCATTGCATTAGGAGAAATACATTTTAGTTTAACAAGACAAAATGTTCGGAAGAAACCAACACAAGTGTGTAAAAAAAAATAGAACTTATGAATTTGAAAACAATAAGTTAAAATAACTCAATGAAAGTTGGCACTTTCATAATACCAACAAGTCAAAGCATTATGGAATCTGTAAATCTACGACCTATTTTCTTAACATAATTATGAGTTAAAAAAAGATTTCAATGCAAATTTGAGCATATTAAAATGTAATCAAATGCAAATTTACCTTCACAAGTTTCCAAATTGTAGTACTATGACAATGTTGAATAGAGTGTTTGGCTTGCCACATTTTCAATGATCTAAATAACTTGAAACATTAGAATGACATAATTATAAAAATTATGACTATAAGAGTTCAAGGCACTTACGTATTTATGATTCCCTTATAATTTTCTTCAATCTTACTTCCTAGAGAGTCCAATACATAAACACAATTCTCTCGAAGATGTATAACAAACAACTTTCAGTGAAAAGTATTAATAACCAACATGATAATATTACATTCATGGATGGACTAAAGAAACTATAAATAAGTAAAATCAAGTTAAATTGATATCTTACCTGTGGTTATGTGGGATGAGTACTGCTTGTTCCAAGTTGCTATGTCTAACCTATTGGCTAGATGTCTAGAACAAGTTTCTTAAGACATAATTTGTGGTACAATGTTGTCAGGGTCAACCACCAAGAACTTCTTATGTGTCTCCTCCTCACATTCATTCCAAAGATACCTAATCATATAATTGTAAAACATTAAACTTTATAGTTAGCGACGTTAAGATATGAAATAGATTTAATATACTTACGCAATGCACGTGAGCCTACACATATAGTCTATTTGAATAATTTCGCAGTATTGCATGATGTCATCACGTGTTAAACCAATGAACTTCTCCATTCCAAATATGTAATCACTGATATTGAATTCAGTTACATCCTTGTTGTTCATTGAACACACGTCATATTGATTTAGGAGTTTAATAGTCATGTGGACATCAATATGTTCAGATGATTGTGTTCTTGGCTTGGATGTTCGAGGAGAAGGAACCTTTGACAAACAAAATTACAAACAACATTTAACAAACGAAAAGTTAAAACTTCACTCAAGTTAAAACAAGACATATATTTTTCTCCTCATTTAAAATTACTAGTCGCGAGGCCATGCCACAAAGCTACCAATAGTTTGATTTAATGTCTCTATCTCACCCTTCACAAGAATTGGTATCGTAGCATCTTCGCCCATGACAATGTCTATCATCACTCTGACATTGCCCACACCTAATGGCATTCCATGAATTGTTGGACTTTGAACGTCATTATCAAATACTGTGCCAACTACAACAATGTTCTCCACCGATTTGGGTCAGTTTGAAGGGTGAGTGAATATAGATCTGAAAGTAGTATTATTATTGATGGGAGTAGCAAAGTGCACAATAGAATTGAGAAGACAAGAAAGTAGAGACTAAAAGAGGGTGAATGGCGTGTGGAATTAGAATTTTAAAATATGCTAATTGCCATTCCATTCGGCTTCACCCTTTTGTCGACTTTGGTTAAATTCTATGTCCAAGACAAGACAAAACCATTCTATGCCCAAGACAAGACAAAACCAACTGCTTTCATGTGTTCTAAATCCACACATCTCAATTCAATTCACCAAGCAGCAGCAACAACACTGAACCAATTCAAATGATGACTAGGACTATCGATCTAAAATCTACAGGATGAGATAGAGAGTGGGTGGAGGCGTAGGCAGCAGAACAAGATTATTTTCCTCCTTCCCTATTCAATTTCAGGTTCTTTAGTTTTTTTCCTCTTCATTTTCCATTTTCCGAATCTTCTTTTCCCTCCAACAAACAATAGTATCCCCTTCCCTTCCCATCCCATCCCATCTAAACCCACTCCAATTTTTATTTTGTTTTTTGTTTTGATTTCACTTGTGCAACAGGGCACAACAGAGAAAGAGAAAAAAAAAACTAAAATTATAGATAAAATAACATAAACTCAAACCATAAGAAAATGATAAGTTACCAAACTAGAAGGAGATGAAAACGAGCTAATACTAGGGAAGAGCAGAGAAGAAGAATGGAACCTTCGATGTTGTGGCCGCCGCCTAATATATTCGCTCGTCGCCGCCGCCTACTGCCGAATTGAAGCTCGTCGTTGCCGGAAAATCACTCCTAGACCATCGCTCGCACCGCCGTTCATGGCTATTCGTTGGCCTTCCCACGTAGTGAAGCTGGGTTCACAACGATGGTAGAGAGGATTTTGAAGTTGAAGCTGGGTTCGCAAAGGGAGGTGGGAGGCAAAAAATTATCGATTGTAAAATTTTGGGTGAAATTTTGAAGTTAGGGTTAATTAAAATCACACATTATCCATGTCGGGTCTAGCCCGCCATTAAAATTAAACTTACAATGGTGGGCTAGGCCCGACATAGATACTTAAAAATATATATATATTAAAATTAGCGCGTTTTTTACCTTGTCCGACATGGTTTCCTCCGTGTTTTTCTTGTCCGACATCATTTCCTCCGTGTTTTTTTTGTCCGACATTAAAACCAAGATTTGCTGTAGTGACCAAAGCTTTTGTCCATGAGCTCGGTATACGAACTGCTTTGGAAAGGCAGAAGGCCTCAATCTATGGAGAAAGGATCTGTCTCAACCGAAACAAACGTGGAGTGGTTGTTCGCAATCACAAAATTCGAACAGTTCTTTATGAAATTTTTAAAAATTCATTTCCTATTTGTCGGATGCAATTGTAAATATTTTCATGTACATGTTTGTGTATATATATAGTTGTTGACATATATACTAAATGAAAATTGTGCCCGCTTTCGTGGCTTAATTTTACTATGGGCTATGAATGATGATTGTGTTTCATTATTCTCGTATACTTTTTGGTAAAGTCTTTGTTTGTTTTACAATGTGATAAGTTTGTCTATAATTATTTGGTTCAAACATTGACGATGATTTGGAAACTTAGTGAAATTTCGACTCAGTGTTGAACAAAATAATTATGATAAAATTTATTTGAAATTTGTAAAATATTAAGGGGTAGTGTGTATGCATGTGAATTGATATATGTGCTGATATGGTATGTAGACTCTGAAAATTTTGCATCTGCTTCAAAAAATATAATTGCTGAGTTAAACAAAGGAGAGAAGCTTAATGGGGATAATTATGAGATTTGGGCCATGAAATCTAATATGTACTGGAAGAGCAAGAGGCTCTAGAAGTGTTAAGCAATGTGTTGACTGAGCCTGAAGAAGGTAATAGTACTCAACATAGGAGGGACAAAGAGGCTTATGAAGCCTGGAAGAAGAAAAACTCACTTGCTCGCATAATTTTGTTGAGCAGCATGGACAACGATGTCATGCGTGAGTTTCGCTCTTATGACCGGGCCCAGTACATGTGGGATGCGTTAAAGTTGAAATTTGGTAGGACCTCTGTTACCAAAGTTAGACAACTTACTATTAAGTTTGATACTTATAAAAACGCCCTAATCATAATATGAGACAACACATAAGAGAGATGTCTAATATGATTAGTGAGCTGAAAGAAGCTGGTCATGTCCTGACTGATGAACAGCAAGTTCAAGCTGCTATTCGATCTCTTCCCCAAAATTGGGAACACATGAAGGTGCATCTTACCCATAATGAGGGAATTTTAACTCTTACTGATGTTTCATGTCATCTTGAACTAGAAGAAGACCGTATAGAGGCAACAAGGTCTTACAACGCTGAAGCCTATGTGGCTGGCCCTAGTTCACATGGGAACAAAGGGCACAAACGTAAACATCAGAGAGATTTTAAAGGAAAAGGAGATCACAAGAATAAGAAACCCAAGCAAGGTCAGAATGACAAGGGTAAGGGGAAGCGTCCCATGGTTCGTCCTAGAAACAAGAAAGCAAATATCAAGTGCTACAATTGTCACCAAAAGGGTCATTATGCTCGTGAGTGTACTGAACCCAAGAAGGTACAAACTTTCAAAATGTTTAAGATTTGTTCTTTTACTTTTGAAAGTTGTGTTTCTAGCTCTGTCTTATTGACTGACTCTCATCCTTTGTGGACTGTAGACTCAGGAGCAACCGACCACATAGCTAAAGATCGTGGGGTGTATGTGGAATTTTGTCGAATTCCATCAAGTGCTAGGTGGCTGTATGTAGGAAACAATGCCCGTGTGCCTGTAAAGGGCATTGGTTCCTGCAAGTTGCACATGCGGAATGGACGCACTCTACTTTTGCATGATGTGTTGTATGCACCTGATATTCGGCGAAATTTGCTTTCTGTTACTATGCTTCTCAAACTTGGTTACACTTTTACTTTGGCTGGAGACTTATTAACTCTGTCTTTGAACAACATACATTAGGATTATGGTTTTCTTTTTAATGGTTTTATTGTACTGGATATTGTTGAAACGATATCTTACAATTATGCAAGTTTTTCCCTTATAACGTCATTTGTTGATGCTAAAGTTGACATGACTATATGGCATGCTAGATTTGGTCATATAGGTCAACATAGAATGACTAGATTGGCTAAGGAAGGTTTATTAGGTCAATTTGACAAAATAGAATTACCTTTACGTGAAAGCTGTCTAACGAGAAAAATGGCAAGAAAACCATTTGGTAAGGGAACTAGGGCTGAAATTCCATTGCAATTAATTCATTCTGATATTTGTGGATCCATGAGTATAAAAACTAGACATGGAAGTGAATATTTTATCACTTTCATAGATGATTTCACACGTTATGGTCATGTTTATTTGATCTCCCACAAGTTTGAAGCATTAGAATGTTTTCGAAAATTTGTAAACTTGGTGGAAAATCAATTAGATAAAAAGGTTAAGGCCTTACGAACTGACCGATGGTCTAATCAGTTTAGACAGCTATGTGACGAAAATGGTATAGTAAGGCAGCTAAGTACTCCTCGCACACCGCAACAGAATGGAGTAGCTGAAAGAAGAAATAGAACTCTTCTTGAAATGGTTAGGTCAATGATGGCTCAAGCGAAATTGCCAATCACTTTTTGGGGTGATGCTCTATTGACCGCTGCTTATATCCTTAATCATGTACCTTCAAAATCTGTTGCTTCCACACCCTATGAGTTATGGATTGGTAGAAAACCCGACTTTAGTGGTCTAAGGCCATGGGGTTGTGCTGCTTATGTATATGAGTCATCACATCCACATGGAAAATTAGGTGTAAGAGGTAAAAAGAGTATATTTATAAGATACTCGGAACACTCAAAAGAGTATGTGTTCATTGGTGAACAAGAAAGTGGGAGTGTAACTGAATTTGAATCACGAGATGCTACTTTCTTGGAGAATGATTTTCATGGAGAGGTGAGATCAGTGATGAGATATCCCTATTTGAAAATTATAATCAGAATGATTTGCTTGAAGGGATGTGAATCCCGGAGCGGAAGCGGATTTTCGTTGCTAATTTTCGGGATACAAAATCTAGTTTTAAAGAAGAAAATACAGGGGAAATTCCAAACCTTTGAAGAACGTTTCTTCAACAAAATTCCCTCGAACACCACCACCAAGCCTTCCTCGCTATCCTCTGGGTACGAGATCGTTCTTGTGAGAGAATTTCTTTTGGAACGAGAGGGAAAATTTTATTGAGAGCTTGAACAAAGAGAGCATCACCTTTGGGAGTTCTGTGTTCTTCTGTTTTTGCAGAACACTTCTGCAAATTTTCCCAGAAAAACCAGTGACGTGGGGTGTTATCCCACGTCACTTAACTCCCCACCCCCCTGCATTAATGAGGGGAGTTAATAATTAATATTAATTAATTAATATATTAAATAATTATCAATCAAATTAATAATTAATTAATTAAATGTAATATAAAATAATTTATTAATCAAATTAATAAATAATTAATATTAATAATTAATTAATTAAATGTAATATTAAATAATTAACCATTAATTATTTAACATTTAATTAAATATCTCATATTTAATTAAACCATATCCTTGTATAACCTATAGATTGAATGTACATCTTATGTGCATTAATTTTTAACCTATAGTTTTAATATGAATCATATTCATATTAATTTTATTTGAATCTCATTCAAATAATTTCTCTCATAATATATAGTTTTAATTTAGAATTAACTATATATTATAATGTATCAATATACGTATAATCCCTTAAGAAATTTGAACAGTTCAAATTCTTCAAAAAATTTGATCCTCGTTTTACCTGTTATGAGCTAGCAAGGGGACCTAATGGACCTACAGATCCGAAGCTCCAACGATGCAAGATTAATCGGTCAAACTCATTGACCGAGTTAATCTAGATTCGTTAACTACGAGTCATTCCACTAAAGACCCGCAGTTGCACTCTTCTCATTGCAGAATGTTTTTGTGTCCATGGATATATGACCATTAATGACGAGTCAATCCTTCACGAGTGTTCGTAACTTAAGTTGGGTTAAATTACCGTTTTACCCCTGAGTTACATCTTACTCCTTAAACACCACTGCTCCTCTAATGAACAACTCGGTCATGGTCCAACCAATAACCGGAAGTCCCTCTCGGCCAATGAGAGGGTGGGGTCCCTTGTTCAAGTCCCGGAGTCAGCATTTAAGGGAACACTCATCTACTCCCCTAAAGTCGGGGAGGAGTGAATTCCATTTTGTGAAGTTATATTCCCAGCTCCCCACTCGGTCTCGTCCCCAAAATGGTAAGAATGTTGAGTCGGCGACTCAGGCCACTCTCACCCATACAGATCAAAGAACGAGCCCTCACGGGCAGGAGTCCATAACTCACTCAGGATTGAGAATGAGTTGTCTGGTCATCCTAAGAAATGGCAATCTATTAGTTAACAGTGTTACAACTAAAGATTGCCTATTTCGCGGTCCGGTCTTATACAAACTCATTGTGTAGGATACCCCCACTCGCATGTCTCCACACGAACGACCTGGATCAAGTCGTCTGTAACCTTTACAGAGCGGGCCGTATCCATAGTGTTGCCAGGATAAGGTACCCAGTCTTATCCATATACTATAGACCCTTTAGGTTATTCACGGGACATTATCCATTCATATATCAGGGGTATATCAAATATATACCCCGTATATCAACTATATACCCAGTATATATACTGTCCCGATTACATCACAAATAACCTTGGATGTTTAGTTTATTGGATTTTGGATAATGCAAAGCTATGATTGAACAACAAATTTATTGAATAAAACTTTATTAAATAGACATTTGTTTTTACAAAATACAAACTACGAGTTTAGGGCAACACACCCAACAAACTCCCACTTGAACTAAACTCGAGTGGGGTGTACATTATCATAAAGCAAAGGGAAAATACAATAAACTAGGGCATACACTATACGCAATTACATTTCTCCCACTTGCCCTAGACTAACTGTACAAAGTTCATAAACCTAGACTTTCTAGATGGCCCTCAAACACTTTAGCCGTGAGTGTCTTTGTAAAAGGATCAGCAATATTGTGCTCTGTAGCGATCTTTGTGACAATCACATCTCCTCGCTGCACTATCTCCCGTATAAGGTGCTACTTCCTTTCGATGTGTTTGCCTCTCTTATGGCTTCGAGGTTCTTTAGAATTTGCCACAGCACCACTGTTATCACAATAAGGTGTGATGGGTAAGTTCATGTTTGGAACAACGTCCAAATCTGTCAAGAACTTTCTAAGTCAAACCGCCTCTTTTGATGCTTCACAAGTTGCAACATACTCAGCCTCCATCGTGGAGTCTGCGATGCATCCTTGTTTGATGCTTCGCCAAACTACCACTCCTCCGTTAAGAGTGAATACTGACCCCGACGTGGATTTCCTTGAATCATTGTCTGTTTGGAAGTCAGGGTCAGTGTATCCTGTAAGGATCAAATCTTTAGCGCCATACACGAGCTTGTAGTCCTTCGTTCTCCTAAGATACTTGAGGATTCCCTTAACAGCAGTCCAGTGATCATATCCTGGGTTGGATTGGTACCTACTGACTATCCCTACCGCATAGCAAATGTCAGGCCTAGTGCACAGCATAGCGTACATCAGGCTGCCCACTATTGAAGCATAGGGTATACGTCTCATATCCTCAACTTCTTGAGGTGTCTTAGGACACTGCTCTTTAGACAGATGAATTCCATGACTGAAGGGTAATAAACCTTTCTTGGAATTCTGCATCGAATATCGAGCAAGCATCTTGTCGATATAAGTTGCTTGAGACAGGGCTAACGTTCTGTTCTTGCGATCCCTTAGAATTTGGATGCCAAGAACATACTAAGCTTCTCCCAAATCCTTCATTTGGAACTCAGTCGCTAGCCACTTCTTTATGTCAGTAAGGTATCCTATATCACTCCCAATGAATAGAATATCATCCACATACAACACTAAGAAGGCTACAGTGTTGTTGACGATCTTCTTGTATACACAAGGCTCATCAACGTTTTGGTCAAAACCATAAGATTTGATCGCTGTATCGAACCTTATGTTCCAAGAACGAGATGCTTGTTTTAGTCTATATATGGACCGTTTAAGCTTGCAAACCTTTTGCTCTTGACCTTGTTCTATGAACCCTCCGGGTTAAGACATATAAATACTTTCTTCAAGATCGTCATTCAAAAAAGCAGTCTTGACGTCCATTTGCCATATCTCATAGTCATAAATGTGGCAATGGACAAAGTATTCTAATAGACTTGAGCATAGCTACAGGGGAGAAGGTTTCTTCATAGTCCACCCCTTCCCTTTGTGTGTAGCCTTTTGCCACAAGTCTCGCCTTATAGGTCTGTACCTTTCCTTCGGCGTCTCGTTTTAGCTTGTAGATCCATTTGCACCCAATTGGATTTACCCCGTCAGGTTGATCTACAAGTTCCCAAACGGAATTGAAGTACATCGACTCCATTTCCAGGTTCATTGCTTTGACTCATTTGTCCTTGTCAGTATCTTCCATTGCCTTTTTATAGGTCAATGAATCCTCGACGCCGTTATCAGGTATGACAACTTGAGTTTCAGTTAAACCCACGTAGCGGTCAGGTTGTGACACAATCCTCCCACTATGTCGAGGCACCCTCAACACTTGAGGTGAATGCGACTGACGCGATGTGCTGACTTCATCAACAACTCTTGTTGTAGTGCCAGTTTGATCAACAACTCTTGTTGACGTGTTTGTAGCCTCTTCGGAAATCTCGTTAATTACTACCTTACTCCGTGGTTTATGATCTCGAACATGGCCTTCTTCTAAGAAAGTAGCATTTGTCGATACAAACACTCTGTTTTCTTTATGATCGAAGAAGAGACCACCTCTCGTCTCTTTAGGGTAACCTACGAATAGGTATACTTTTGAACGAGGTTCCAGTTTCTTCGGGTTAGTCATGAACACCTGTGCCGGGCATCCCCAAATGCGAAAGTGACGTAAACTAGGTTTACGACCCTTCCATAGCTCAAAGGGTGTTTCAGAAACACTCTTTGATGGAACTACGTTCAAAATATAAACTGCAGTCTCCACTGCATAACCCCAAAACGAGTTAGGCAACTGAGCATAGCTCATCATTGATCGAACCATGTCCAACAGGGTTCTGTTTCTCCTTTCTGATACACCGTTTTGTTGAGGTGTACCAGGGGCTGAGAGTTGGGACGTGATTCCATGTTCTATCATATAGTCCTGGAATCTCAAGTCCATATACTCTCCACCCTATTGAGATTAATGTGACCTAATTTTAAGTGCCAAAGATAGGTATCTTCCTTTTGAGAAACTTTTTGCCTTTTATTTTGAGTTCTAGCATTTTTAAACAACTCGGTATTTAAAACTGCTTTCGTTATGGTTGGTCTTAGCACATACAAGTTGTTTTCAAGTAAAGCTGAACAGATATTAACACCATTTCTTGAAATGAACGCTTCATTTAAATGAAATGAAATTGAATACATCTGTTCCAACAAACAAGAAATTGAAATTAAGTTCCTTTTAATTTTAGGAACAACGTACACATTATCTAATAATATATACATATTCTTGTTTGTAAACAACTTCAGCTCCCCTACCGCCACAGCTGAGACGACCTCTCCCGTTCCGACCTTGAGAGTCATCTCTCCGGCGTCAAGCTGCCTCCAGGAACTAATTCCCTGAAATGAAGAACAAACGTGATTAGTGGCTCCTGAATCCAGTATCCAGGCGGAGTCATCATTCTCCACTAAACATGTTTCCAATACAAGTAAATCATATTTACCTTCGTTGGCTTTCTTCTTCTCGGCCAAGTATTTTGGGCAGTTGCGCTTCCAATGCTCGTCCATGTTGCAGTGGAAACACTTTCCTTTCTCTGCAACCTTGACCTTGCCTTTTTGTTATTTCATTTTAAACCTAGTTAAAACAAAATAAAAGACTACCCCTAATCACATTAGAAGATATAACCTAAGGTCTAATTAATTTTAAACCCCTTTAAAATTAATTAACTTAGACCTTATGTTTGCATGCAACTCTTTATTATAGATTTTAATTTCTATCTACCACATTTTAAAACTCTTATAAAATTTTAAGAAATTAAAACTATAAACATGCATTGAAAGCATACATTAATATAACAATTATATTATCCAAAATAATGTCATGCTCAATGCAACTTTATTTTCATCTAATTAATACAACACTTATATTAATTATGAAAATAAAACATGCATTCATACATTATAACATTTATAACTATATGATGCATGACCATATATACATACTATATATCAAACATACATATTATGCATGTAACCTGTGGTGGGATTTTAAAACTATATGGCATACAATATGCAATATGATTTTAATTAAAATACACATTCATAATGCATAAAATAATTAAATAGCAAAGTTGGAACGGTTTTTGGCACCCTAAGAAAACGAAATAATACAAAATAAGAAAACCGACTGCATCCGCCCTCGAACCGCGAACCGGAGCCTCGGAACCGCGTTGAAAACACCCGGGACAGCGCCTCGGCGCCTAAGGGCAGCGCCACGGCGCTCTGTGCTGTCCCGCAACGCCATGACGCTATGCAGCAGCGCCATGGTGCTGTCTGTGCAGTCTGCTTCGTCTTCTTCGTTGTTTTCTGCAATTTTCGCCCAATCCGACGGCACGAACGACTTTCGAACGACCCGGACTTACAAAAACATTACAGAAACTAAATGCCCAAAACACCGGGCCCTTACATGATCAAATCACGAAGAAACACGCTATCTAAATGCCAAAAACCGGAAATTTTCCAACCCGCAAACCCATATTTCGAAAATATGAAATCACCCACCAAACTCAACGATTTTGATCCCAAAAAATCAGAACTACAACCTGGCTCTGATACCAATTGAAGGGATGTGAATCCCGGAGCGGAAGCGGATTTTCGTTGCTGAATCCATCGTTGGATAGTCTCAGTACTGTACTAACAGTATCTCCAAGTGGGAGATATCTAAATACTACGTGTGTTTTGGACGAACCACAAACCACTCGTGACTCAATTGATCAGTTGTAATGTGATTCAATGGAATCAACACGTGAACAATCAACAGAACCACAAATAAGACGTAGTAATCGTGATAGAATACCGAAACATCGTTTTGACGATGAAATTTATATGATTACACCTGATGATGATGATGAGCCGATAAGTGTTCAGGAAGCTCTTCGATGTCTTAATAGAGAGAAATGGATGAAAGCAATAGAAGAAGAAATGGAGTCAATGAAAGTTAATAATGTTTGGGAGTTAGTCGATCTCCCAAAAGGATGCAAAATTGGTAACAAATGGATTCTTAAGATTGAGCGTAAGGCTGACGGCTCTATTGATAGATATAAAGCCAGACTTGTAGCAAAAGGATTCACACAACAGGAAGGAATAGACTATGATGAGACTTTCTCGCCTGTTGTGAGGTTTACCTCTATCAGACTCATTCTAGCCATAGTAGCCGGTTTAGATTTGGGATTACATCAAATGGATGTAAACAACATTTCTAAATGGTGAATCAGAAGAAAAATTTACATACAGCAGCCCATCAGTTTTGTTACCGAAGGACAAGAAGATAAAGTATGTAAATTAATTAGGTCAATTTATGGCCTTAAACAATCTTCGAGACAGTGGTACATCAGATTTCACCAAGTAATCATCTCATATGATTGATGAGGACCACTGTGTGTATGTCAAAACAAACAAAGATAAGTTTGTGATTCTTTCACTATATGTGGATGACATACTGTTGGCTGGAAAGGATAAGGAGTATGTGTTAGCCATTAAGGAATGATTATCCTCAAACTTTCAAATGAAAGATATGGGTGAAGCAGGTTATATACTTGGAGTTAAGATTGAAAGACATCGCTCCAAAAGGATGTTAGTCTTGTCACAAGGCCAATACATCTAGAAAATTCTTGAAAGATTTAATATGCAAGACTGCAAACTCATTGATACTCCTATCGCAAAAGGCGAAAATTTGAGTCAAAGAATGTGTCCTACGACTCCTGAAGAAATAGAACTCATGAGAAAAGTTCCTTTCCAGAGTGCTATTGGAAGTCTCATGTATGATATGATGTGTACGAGACCAGATATCTGCTTTGCCGTTGGCATGGTAAGCAGATACCAGTCAAACCTTCGCCAACCCCATTGGATGGCTGTTAAGAGAATACTTCGGTATCTCAAAGGCACTATGAATTATTCGCTGTGTTATCAAGGAAACAATTCATAATTAGAAGGCTACTCGGATGCTGATTGGGGAGGAGATATGGATGAAAGAAAATCTACCTCGGGATATGTCTTCTTGCTCAATAGTGGAGCAATATCTTGGAGTAGCAAGAAACAAACTTGTATAGCCTTGTCTACAATGGAAACTGAATTTATGGCAATTTCAGCGGCGGTACAAGAAGCAGTATGGCTTAAGAGATTCTTAAGTCATTTGGGATTTAAAGAAAGTGCGCTTGACTCAATATTGGTAAACTGTGATAGTCAGGCTGCCATAGCTTTCATGAAGTATCCCAAATATCACTCTAAGACAAAACACATAGATATCAAATACAATTTTGTTAGAGATATGATTGCACAAAAGGAAGTAAATGTGCAATATATATCAACGAGCAACATGGTTGCGGACCCCTTTACTAAGCCTATTCCTAGAGATATATTTAATAGCCACATTAAATATTTAGGATTACGAAGGCTTTAAGTTTGTATTTCTGAACAAATTGCATTGTGTATTTTAAACTATGGAATAAAGTTTTATACTTTACTATGCATACACACAAAATGTTTAGTACGTTTAATGAGAAGTATGTCGGACAGTAGATTGGCTCTCTCACACGAACAATCGCTTCTATGAGTTGCGTGTCAGTTAGAAATGAGATAATTTTAAGCATTTTTATTGTTGTAGTAGTACAATAAAATTTGAGAGCAAGTGCTAGCTTAAAATGAGATATCGCCTTGATATGTGATCAAGATGAGATCATATTATGATCGAAGGTGACAAATCTCATTATTCACCTTAAACTGTCTTTGAATTATTATGGTAGAGTTGAGGACTCAAGTTAGATATTGAGTATATCTGAACTATCATCTGTACAGTATTTGGTTGAGACAAACGCTCTAACGGTAAAGAGTAAAATACTGTAACACGTGTTTCATACCACGTGTGCACAATTTTACCATCAAAGGTAGCAGAAGTTAATTGATCTCTTTGTGTGAGACCCATGAGAGTAAGAAATCTCCACAAGTACCCTTATGACCTTTTTGGCTAAAATTTGGAAGTTCTGTTACAATGTTAGCTGGGAGGTTGCCAATGATCATGAATGATTCGATCTAATGGGACCTACCTAGAAAGAATGGAAATCTTTTAGGAAAGGGAAGATAATTTGGAGTGTCACATTATAGTGTATTCACAGGTCGACCAATTATATTTTTGTAATATAATTGTGAACACACACATATATGAAATTAATATTTCAAAAGAGATCCTGAGTTGTGATAAATGTGACTAAATGACTTTAGGGCACTTCATACTGACTCTACTCACTTATTCAAGTTACTTTACATACTTAACAGTTGTAAAGTTACTCGCTCTCGAAATTAAAGTATGACAGTCACACGACCTGTTTTTCTTATATGATTTTTATGCTGGTGAACTAGAATGTGTTTCCTATTTTTGAGACATTAAAAGAGTCCCATAAGAAGATGAAACATAGTTTTTGTGTGGTCCGCCCATAATGAAAATACATTATGTGCGAGTGAGAGATGTAGGATTTATTAAATAAAACAAATTCGAATTTGAATTTGAAATAGGGGAGTGATACCATGCATGAAGTTTTCTCTAGAAAACAAAACAGAGAGAGAGAGTTTCTGTAAAAATCATAGAAAAAGAATCAAGAGTTGGATCGTCTCAAAATTCTTCACCACTCGAAGAATTCAGGCGATGAATCGTGAGATTTTTCCGTTCGTGATTAATCTCCGACCGTGACTTGATTTTCGTGAATTCCACTGCAACGCTACAAGATGTTAGTATCCTATACCCATGAAAAACCCAACAGTTTTTATAAGTTAACCATGATTTCACATGCACATTAATTTCAACTCAAGCTTGTAATAAGCCACACAATCAAATTTCTATACAACAACTCTTAAAAATTGTTCCATTTGCTTTTGTGAAATTAAGACTTGGTTTAAAAATAAACTTTAACATCAAATTTAGTTCAAAAAAATGACTTTCCAAGGCTGAAATCAAGTCAATTGCAAACCATGATGTAGTTGCTTCAATAGTTATTTGATTAACTCCATAAATTTATCGAGATTTTGGTTAATTTCATCAATAATAGATATTTTATTAACTTCATTTATTATTAATATTTGATAACGAGGGATTGTATTGATTCACATTTGGTTAACTAAAATTATGTTGGAGGAAAAATTTGCCCTAAAGTTAGACTTTTAGCCGCAATGAATGTTTTAAGCTTTTAAGCTTCACATTTAATCTTTTAAGCTTCGCGCTCCCAATTTCATCGAATTTCTAAATTTAAATAAGTGATAAAAATAATACTTCATCAAAACAAAGTTAGAAAATCATCTAAAGAACAACCAATAAAACACCTCAAAAAATACTTGCATACTATCAATAAATCAAATAAAAAAAAGTACTCCAACTCAAGTGCCAAAATACTCGAATCTAATTCTCATGTATTTAAAAGGGAAATACGTTTCTTATGTTTTGTTTTTAAAGAAACGCTGAGGTAATAATTGAAATTACAAAGCAGTAAATCTATTTCTTTAAATAATTACAGAAGAGACCCATTTCAAAATGCTACAAAAGAATATAAATTGTAACCCCAGAACAAGACAACCTTCCACGGTTTATGGGGGTGATAAACTCAGACTACAAAAACATTTCTGGTGAAAATTGACCATGGTAAATCTCATGAGCTCTAACTTCTCTAGTTCTCTAAGTATAATACGAAAAACTCTTGATATCTTCCAGATCCGGACCTTAGCATGATACGAAAAACTCTTAATATCCTCCCGATCCAGACCTTAGAGGTGGGGTGCCCAGTATAGGAGAGCAAAACTCCAACTTCAGGTCACAAGTAAATTAGAAAAGTATAGGAAAAAAAAAGTCTAATTCTGCTATTTGAACTGCCACCAAACTTTGACTCTATTGAAGCTGTAACCCCAGAAGAAGAATACCATCCACAGTTAATGGTGGAGGTGATACTCTAACTAGAAAAATTTGAGGCAATAAAAAACTACTTGATATTGAATTTTGAAGAGTTTAAATACCATACCAATTGTAGTTCATGAGCGCTGAGAACTCAACAATTTGAGAGCTAACTCTTCTAGTTCTGCCACTGAGCTTGACTCTGTATTGAAGTTGTTTTCCACTTTATTGTCAACCTCGCCATCACTGTCGGAATAATATTTCTTTGACCTTTTCTGAGGCCTGTCTTCTTCATCCCCAGAAATGTCGTCGTCGTCCTGACTTTCTTTGCGAGCCCTCTTCAATTTCTTCTTCTTCTCCTTGTCCCGCTTCTCTCTAAGACGATTACGCTCCAGAAGTTTGTCTTCCTTGTCAGCTTCCTTTAACTCTTCCCTCCTCTTTTTGTAAAACTCGTCTTTTTTATCTGATACATAAACCAATAATAAATAAAAACGAATACTAATCCTTAAAGCAAGCAGTTCACTCTAATAAATTGGATTCAAGCTACACTTGTTTACTATCTATGTCATGTCTAATCTAATAATCAAAACATTTTTTTAAAATTACGAGTATAGTGTGTCCTAAACTTTATAAAATGTGTAATAAATCTTAACTTTCAATTTTATGTCTAATAGATCCAATTTTAATATTGTCTAATAGGTCCAATTTCAATATTGTCAATATTGTCTAATAACCCTCGACCTCTTCAACATTATTTATAATTCACAAATCTATTAAACACAAAATTAAAAGTTGAGGATTCTACTAGACACAATATTGAAAGTTTAGAATTATATTAGACATAAAATTCAATTTGATTCTAATTGATCCATTAATTTTTTAAAATGTTGAACAGATCAAGGATCGATTAAAAATTAAATTGAAATTGAAAGTTTAGGAACCTGTTGGATAGAAAATTAAATGTTTAGAGATTAATTAAATACTTCCTTTGAAATTAAAGACCTATTAGACACAAACTTGAAAGTTTATAAACTTGTAATTTAACCCCTTTTTTTTCCAAAACAACTAGCTTTCCCAACATTGAAATAAAAAGCAATACAAAAGAAGAAAAGAAAGAATCGGCCATCATGAAAGAAAGGAGCCTAAAAGGAAGAAAAAGAATTAGTAGCAACTAGCAACTACAAAAAAAGAAGGCATAGGGCATTACCGTTATCGACTATAAATGACTCAATGCTAGTTTTGATGTCAGCTAGCCTAGCAAGAGGGGCAAGTGGGTTGCCCTCATCGTCAAAACTAACCCTCGTCCCTACTGGCCTGTGGACATTGATCTTTAGCTTCTTTTTCTTCAAAATCCGAGTACGTGGCCTGAGCAAAGTTTCCAAAACTTCAGATTACAAGAAAGCTAAAGAATAGAATGGTAAATTATAAGATTTAGCCCTGTAATGACATTTCTGACACAACCAACCAAAGATTTCAATCAACACAAACCTCAGTGAAAACAACATTTTCCCACGCAAACTATCCTCTACCAATTAGCAAGATCATGACCTTTTACTCTACTGTATTAGAATAAATTGAAAAATATAAAAAACAAATAACTCACACTGCATCTTCGACTTCACTAGAAGGGGCATCGGCATCAATAGGAGCTGGGGGAAGGAGTCCTTGGTCGCTTTCTTTAAAGTCACCATACTCCAATTCTCCATCTGATGTCTTGAAAGCATTCTCCTTATCAGACGATTCCAACACAAGAAAAGTAGAGTTAGCAGACACCTTCTCTGACTTCCTCCTTTTCTGATCGATGAAACGGATTTTTGGGGTCATTGGTAACCCCAATGAAGCTGAAAATTCGTCAATTGACAGTTTCATAACATCAAATACTTCCTTATTCTTCTGGATATGAATTGACCGTAGATATGTGATAAAGGCCCTTTGAGCAAGTTGCTGAAAATTGGGATACTTGACTAACAAGGCTGCCAGCAAACCAGAAACCGGTTGAAGTCTTTTTGTGTTTGCCTACAAAAGCAAGTAAATATGATGGCACAGTAAGTACGTAGTTAATTTATGATATTACCACCGGTCCCTTCCAACATAAAAAAGGAGCATCATCTGTTATGAAACCTAATTGCAGCTTGCTAGTCCTCCCACACCCTAGATGATCATGGACTTTTTACATAACTAACTTTTTTTGGTGTTCTTTCATAAACACCCCAAAACATGATAACATAACATGATAACATAATTATATCACCCATCATGGATATTAAATATTGAATGTTAGCAAATACTTGTATGCCATAAATGTCCCTTCAACCTTATAAGTAAGGTTACCTATCCAAATTACATGTTCGCCTCATTCTCCAGGGTGTCAAAACTTATCCAAATTTCATACAGGGTCACATTTGGTATAATAAAAAAATTAACACAAGGGTAAAAGTTAAATAAGTTTCCCTTGATATATTCAAAACAAGTCTTTGGTTCATATTCACTGAGCGTCATATTTCTCTTCTCTATATTTGAGACAAGCATTATATAAAAGTTATAAACTACAATCTCTTTGTAAAATAGTAATAAATAAAAACCAACAGAACAGGAAGAAGGAGATGGGAAAGTAAGAATAAAATTTGTACCTTGATAAGCTGAATAGGTACTTTAGCTGATTGTAATTGTTCAAGCATTTTCATCTCCGAGGGCATAAGAAATAAAACTGATCTCCCACCTGAATGGTAGCGGGCAGTGCGACCAACTCTATGTATGTAAGAAGCCACATCTTCTGGGCAATCAACCTTCATAATCAAGAATGCATTTTATTGGCATTAAGCCAATCACCAGTGAAGGGTAAGCATAATCACTTCTTTAAGTAGTTTACCTGTACAACCCAGTCAACTGCCTTGTTAAAATCAAGGCCTCTAGAGGCTACATCTGTTGAGAAGAGGACTGAGCCCTCCTCACGTTGACAGAACTCAGAATATATACCCATCCTTTTGTCCTGCTTCATCCTTCCATGGAGGCACTTCAATGGGATTCCCGGACGCAACTTTTTGAAAGTTTCAAAAACAAATTTCACCTGTTAAACAATGCTGAGAGAAGTCAACTATTGATGCAACATCGGAGAGTGTGTAGAGATATTTATAAAATAATAATAATGAATTCTTGCTCTGTAACTTCATTTTCTGATTACTTGTTGAAGAATAATGATCTTTTCCCACGTATGCATAAAATGAATTTTTTGTATGCATAAAATGAATTTTTTTTTGTAAAATGAAACAATTTCATTGATGTATGAAATTACAAGAGTGGCCCATAGGAGGGATTACAAAAGAGGCCCAAAAGAGGGTTATAGAAAGCTTCTCCAACTGTAAAGTAGAGTTGAAAAGCTATAGGTGTGAAAGAGAGGAGAGCATTTACACCAAGATATAACCAAAAAAACAATGGTGTCAAAAAACCGTTCAAAAGGCTGTTCTTTGTCGTTGAAAATGCACCGGTTGGATATTAAATTTTACATTGTTGCCATTGTTGCCAACTACCCAAATTTTTTGTATCAAATGATTAAAAGCCAACTAGTACATACAAACATTGGATATATATTCATAAACTAACAACAGAGCATGTAAATTTAGAAATATTGGACTTGGGACTGAGGCTAGGCAAGTTGGATATTAATCTAACAGCTATTCTTAAGCAATAATAGGTCTAATATGAAATCTCTTACAATCAAAGTTCAACTTGTAATAAAAAAGCATCATCTGTGGTTACCTGCTTACAACTAGAGAGAAACACAAGAATCTTAGATTTAAGATGCGCCTTTGTGAAGCTCCATAGCATGTCGAGCTTTTGCTCAAGAGGAACAACCATAGCAGTTTGCTGTAAACGATTAGGGGTAGCAGTCACAGATTCCTCGTGTACACTAAGGTACTCTGGATCTTTTAAACTGAGTCTGGCAAGATCCTGAACAGACTTTGTTTGAGTTGCTGAGAACAGAAAGGTTTGTCTATGCTTGGGTAGCTGCGAAATAATAGCATTTAAAGTCCTCTTAAATCCAACATCAAGAATTCGATCTGCTTCATCAAGGACTAAAACCTGTTCGTTGGCCAAGCACCGTCCAATTAGTAGCCAATAATATAAAATCTAAACCACCACAAGTGAACAAAAGGTTATAAGCATGTTCAGCAGGAAACAACACACACACAAAAAGGAAAGTTCGAGCCTGGAAAATCCATAGGAGTACTTTTATTTTCAATTCCATTTCCTAATCTTGTTATCCCCTCCCTCTTTGTGAGAGTGGGAGAGAGAGGGCCCTCATCAGGTATCAACAAATGAAAAGATATTGGCCAATGATTAAAACCAAGAAACATTATATACATAAATAATCAAATCTACTTTTCTGTCTAAAAATGCAAGTAGATAACATGTGATGAAAAGGTTGACAAGAATCATGTTGTGAGTTATCAAAAATTACAGCTTAATCATTTGTTTAAAACAACGAGTATGAACAAATTGCTTCAGAAATTAAATATGATGACCTGAAGCTGTGAACAATCAAAATTTGGAGTCTCATCCATGTGCTGAAGAAGCCGACCGGGAGTGCAAACAAGAATATTCAACTCATTCACATGCTCCTTCTCAGTGTTAACATCTTTACGACCACCAATCAAAAGGCCAGCACTGAAATTATGATATTTCCCAACAACTTTCAATACATCAAACAGCTGAGCTCCTAATTCTCTTGTGGGAGATATTATTATACTCCCTACTCCATCCTCGGGACCCCACCTCTCTCTATACAACTTTTCAAGAACCTGAAAAATGGATTCCCTTGATCAATTTAAAGAGGTAAGAAACACCCTACATTTTATTTTAGTTGTCAAAACTCCATTCACATGGTTTTTATTTTTCTATAACTGGGAGTCAGAGTTTACTCCCAAGTACCTATGCCAGGAGACATCAAAGAATTTTTTATATTAAGATCACCTGAAGGGTCAAACTTAAAACTTCTTTTGTCTCTGTGTTTCCCAAGTACCTGCCCTTGTATATGTGTTTCTATTTTCATCTGTCCCAATGAAAAGTGCAGTTTCCTAAAAGAAAAAAGAAAAAAAAAAACTTAAAACTTCTAAGCCAATATGAGCAAGAGACCCAAACCCTTGTCAAGGGCAGCCATTCACATAGTTTAATTTAATTTGTTGTAGCTTATGACTACATCTGGGGTTTTCTTTAATGGAAAATCAAATTTCATAAGAATTCAAGACCACAGAATACCTATTCAACTTACAGGTATGAGAAAAGCCAAGGTCTTTCCTGATCCAGTTTTGGCTGCACCAAGAATATCTCGGCCACAAAGCGCGTGAGGCAGCGAAGCCCTCTGAATATCGGTCATATCAATGAACTCAGCTTTACGCAACCCATCCTTCATCTTCTTCGAAATAGGCAAATGATCAAACCTTGTTGCTCCCGCGTAACGCGAGTAAGAATCGGCACTGATGCGGCCAACGGGAGCATCTGTGGGCAGCGGAGGGAGCGACATAGGGTTGGAGCCTGAGTCGGGCTTCTGGGATTGAATCCATGAGTTCAAGCGCTGGATTTCTTCAACTTCAGATAAACGCTTCTGCTTGCTAGAGTTCTTGGATTTGAGTTTCTGCTTCATTATGGGAGAGAGAATTGCAAATGTTATGGTTTTAATAGAGAGGGCTGTAGAGGCGGCAGCGACGGGCGCGGCAGCAACGGGTGATGGCAGCGACGGTCGCCGGCCGGCGGCTACGAGGGACAGAGGGGGCAGAAATGGAGAGGACTGAGGAGAAGAGGCAAGGAGGTCTGAAACCTATAACCTAAAACGGATAAAACAAAAATTAATATATTATATATATAATTTCAGTTCGGTAACGATTCGGTTCGAGTTGAATCGAATTTTTATTTATGTAATCTGCGAATCGAACCGAACCGTTCGATTCTCTGTAAATCAAATCCAACCCAAACCGAACCTCTATCTAACCAACCCAATCTTTACAATTTGGTTCGGTTGCTCGGATTCTTCAAGATATCGAATTTTTTTAACATCCCTATTTTAGACTGCTACATATTTAAGATTTTTTTATTATCTCTTTCTTTATTATTAATTCACCCATTAATTTAAATAAGTACAAAATACAAAAAAATTAAAAATTAAAAATCCAACTAATTTAATAAAAATCAAGTTTTTCTTGAATTATATTTGATTATGCACTAAATAATCCTATTGAATAGCTCTGCTGAAACTTACCAATTTCAAAACAAAAAAACAAGATTCAACTCTAGTATTATTTTTTTTTTTTTATCAATTTCATAACACATGTATGTTTTTTAATTTATTTGATAAACACCATTTTTCACAAATTTTCTAATGAAAATTTATTCGAGGATAAAAATTGCAACACTTTTTAAAGTTTAAAGTGATATTATAGGTACAATTTGATAAAATTGAAAATTTACAGTATTGATACACATTATTAGTTCATGGTTAAAATTGATCTTTCCCCATTATGTTTACTAGTTTTTTTTATCACATGGGATGCACGTCATATATATTTTTAGTTTATGTTATTTTATAATTAATTAAATGCTAAAATAAAATTAATTACATTTTTAATAAAATAAATTGTTAAATATAATGTAACACTAATAATATACAGGGTAATTGTAATGGGTAGCAAAAATATTTTATATATTTAAAGAAATATCACTAGTTTTTCAAATTTTCAAATATAGCAAAATATTTGAATTTTTATTTTCGTAATTTTTATTATTCCAATTTTACCCTTATGATATCTAATATACATCCAATCTATAGTTGATATACATCTTATGTATGTCTATATCTGATATACATCCAATCATATCTGATGTACATCTGATGTATCTCTGATATACTTCTGATATATATCTGATGTACTCTTAATATACATCTGATGTACTCCTGATATACATCTGATGTACTCTTGATATACATCTGATGTACTCCTGAATATGGTCAATACTAGGATATTCATTAAAACAGTTTAAACTTGTAATCAAGCTAAACTCCCTCAATCCAAATCTTACAAAGTTCTCATTAGATTGAATATCAATGCTTCTCGTGGGCTCTTTTAAGATATTCGGTGAATTAGATCCACTAATAACTGTAGTGGATATCTCATAATATTAAATGACAGCAAGTGTCCAAATGTGGTCCACTTCTAAAAATTTCTATTTGGGTTGGTGTTAGCATCTTGAGAATGTTATCTATTGATTATAATTTTGAATATTGTTGCACTTTTGCACCGGAATACCATATTTCATTCTCCTGTTAAGGTAAAATCAACATTATATCAGATGTAAACCAAACTTATCACATCAATAGTATATCAAACACTAATTTCAATGGTATATCAAACACTCGTATCAGTAGTATTTTAGACGCTCATATAAATAGTATATCACATGTATATCAGATATACATATTAATAGTATATCACACACTCATATCATGCGTATATGAGACTATGATACCAGCAGTATATTAGACACTTATATAAGTAATATATCTGTAACAACCCGTAATCTTATAAGGTATTTTAGTAGTTTAAATTGCATGACTAAATAGATCACCTTTCCTTTTTTTTTTAAACTTCCTCATTGATAGGATTTTTTTTAGTTAGTCCTCCTTTTGAAAGTAAGCAAAAGAAGCGAGTTCTTATTTTTCATGAAGAGTCATGAAGGAAGTATGAACATTTTGTTTTAGTTAAAGTTGCTAAATTAAAAAAAAAGTTAAAAAAAATTAGAAAATGAAAAGTTTATTAGAAAAAAAGTAAGTAGAAAAGAAAAAATAGTATACCAAAGAACAAGTAACTAACGTGTTAGCGTAGTGGTAAGAGGCTTGCACTCATCATTAACGGTAAGTAAAAGTAAATTTATATATATATATATATATATATATATATATATATATATTTGTTCTCTACAAACTAATTTTCAGTTTCAAGGAAAAAGAATATTATTTACTGTGTTTGATTTTTTTTTTAATTGCTTTAGATTGTGTTAAAAACTTTGGTAGATTCAGTCGATAATTAATTTTGGTCTATTAAGGTAAGTGACTCTACTTTCGGAATGGTCTTAGAGCTAGGTTGGAAATTTTACATGATTTTTGATTCGCTATGTGATGTGTTGTTTATGAATTGGCTATTACGTGAATTGTTGTACTGCATTACAGAAATTTTAATTATGGGACCTCATTCATGCATGTGGTCTCATATATATATATATATATATATATATATACATATATATATATATAAAAGTTGTGGCAGCCACCCTACTGTAATGCACAGACTAGACTAAAATTGAGGACTTTGAAATTGAGGACCTAGGTGGGTGAGACTTGGGCGTGCTGACTGGGTGTCAACTACCATCAGTTGGGGTAGAGTCTCCCAAGAAACCCACCTAGTACCATAATGGAATTGGTATCTGAAGGGATGTGAATCCCGGAGCGGAAGCGGACTGTTGTTCGTGATATTTGGGTAACAAAATCAAAATGTACAAGAAGGAAAAACAGGGGAAAATTATACCTTTGAAGAACTTTTCTTCAATGAATTTCCCTCGAACACCACCACTGAATCTTCCTTACTATCCTCTTGGGTTTCGAGATCACGCTTGTGGGAACATTTCCTTGGAACGAGAGGGAGAGTTTGAGAGAGATCAATTGAGAGAGTATAAGAGTTCTTTCTTTTTTTCTGTTCTATAACCTTTGCAGAACTGGAAAAGGAAGAACACCAAAAAAACACTGACGTGGGGAGTTACCCCACGTCACTTAACTGCCCACTTCCTGCAATTTTGCAGGGGGGTTAATTATTAACTTATATATTAATATTATTAATTAATAATAATAATAATTAATATATATATAATTTATTAATTAATTAATAAATCTAATTAATAATTAATCCAATTAATAATTAATTGATATATATATATATATATCAAATAAATAATTAACCCTTAATTATTTATCACATGAATAGAATCATATTCTAAAACATTTCTCTCGTATAACCTATAGTTCTAATGTACATCTTATGCACATTATTTTTAACCTATAGTTTTAATATGAATCTTATTCATATTAATTTTATTTGAATCTCATTCAAATAATTTCTCTCATTATATATAGTTTTAATTTATAATTAACTATATATTATAATGTATCAATATACATATAATCCCTTAAGTAATTTGAACAATTCAAATTCTTCCAAAAACTTGATTCTCGTTTTACCCGTTATGAGCTAGCAAGGGGACCTAATGGACCTACAGATCAGAAGCTCCAACGATGCAAGGTAAATCGGTAAAACTCATTGACCAAGTTAATCAAGATTCGTTAACTACGAGTAATTCCACTAAAGACCCGAAGTTGCACTCTTCTCACTGTAGGATGTTTTCGTGTCCATGGATATACGACCATTAATGATGAGTCAATCCTTCACGAGTGCTCGTAACTCAAGTTGGGTCAAATTACCGCTTTACCCCTGAGTTACATCTTACTCCTTAAATACCACTGCTTCTCTAATGAACAACCCGGTTATGGTCCGACCAATAACCGGAAGTCCCTCTCGGGCCAATGAGAGGGTGGGGCCTCTTGTTCAAGTCCCGGAGTCAGCATCTAAGGGAACACT
Organism: Momordica charantia; assembly: GCF_013281855.1. Lineage (NCBI taxonomy): Eukaryota > Viridiplantae > Streptophyta > Magnoliopsida > Cucurbitales > Cucurbitaceae > Momordica > Momordica charantia. Next base: position 10,219,219 of record NW_028275158.1, read on the forward strand.
CATCTACTCCCCTAAAGTCGGAGAGGAGTGAATTCCATCTTGTGAAGTTATGTTCCCAGCTCCCCACTCTGTCTCGTCCCCAAAATGGTAGGAATGTTGAGTCGGTAACTTGGGCCACTCTCACCCATACAGATCAAAGGACGTGTTCTCATAGGCAGAAGTCCATAACTCACTCAGGATTGAGAATGAGTTGCCTGGTCATCCTAAGAAACAACAATCTATTAGTTAACGGTGTTACATCTAAAGATTGGCTATTTCGTGGTTCGGTCTTATACAAACTCATTGTATAAGATACCCCCACTCGCATGTCTCCACACGAACAACTTGGATCGAGTCGTCTATAACCTTTACAGAGTGGGCCGTATCTATAGTGTTGCCAAGATAAGGTACCCAGCCTTATCCATATACTATATACCCTTTAGGTTATTCACGGGACATAATCCACTTGTATATCAGGGGTATATCAAACATATACCTCGTATATCAGGGGTATATCACTTATATACCCAGTATATCAAATATATACCCAGTACATATACTGTCCTGGTCACACTAAAATAACCTCGGATGTTTAGTTTATTGGATTTTCGACAATGCAATGCTATGAATTCAACAACAAATTTATTGAATAAAACTTTATTGAATATACATTTGTTTTTACACAAAATACAAACTGCGAGTTTAGGGCAACACACCCAACAAATTCTCACTTGAACTAAACTCGAGTGGGGTGTACATTATCATAAAGCAAAGGGAAAATACAATAAACTAGGGCATACACTATACCCATTACATTTCTCCCACTTGCCCTAGACTAACTGTACAATGCTCGTAGACCTAGACTTTCTAGATGGCCCTCAAACACTTTAGCCGTGAGTGCCTTCGTAAAAGGATAAGCAATGTTGTGCTCCGAAGCAATCTTTGTGACGATCACATCTCCTCGTTGCACTATCTCCCGTATAAGGTGGTACTTCCTTTCGATGTGTTTGCCTCTCTTGTGGCTTCGAGATTCTTTAAAATTTGCCACAGCACCACTGTTATCACAATAAAGTGTGATGAGCAAGTTCATGTTTGGAACGACTTCCAAATCTGTCAAGAACTTTCTAAGCCAAACCGCCTCTTTTGCTACTTCACAAGCTGCAACGTACTCAGCCCCATGGTGGAGTCAGCGATGCATCCTTGTTTGATGCTTCGCCAAACTACCGCTCCTCCGTTAAGAGTGAATACTGACCCCGACGTGGATTTCCTTGAATCCTTGTCTGTTTGGAAGTCAGAGTCAGTGTATCCTGTAACGATCAAATCCTTAGCGCCATACACGAGCTTATAGTCCCTCGTTCTCCTAAGATACTTGAGAATTCCCTTAACAACAGTCCAGTGATCATATCTTGGGTTGGATTGGTACCTACTGACCATCCCTACCGCATAGCAAATGTCAGGCCTCGTGCACAGCATAGCGTACATCAGGCTGCCCACTGCTGAAGCATAGGGTATTCGTCTCATATCCTCAACTTCTTGAGGTGTCTTAAGACATTGTTCTTTAGACAGATGAATTCCATGCCTGAAGGGTAATAAACCTTTCTTGGAATTTTGCATCGAATATCGAACAAACATCTTGTCGATATAAGTTGCTTGAGACAATGCTAACGTTCTGTTCTTACGATCCCTTAGAATTTGGATGCCAAGAACATACTGAGCTTCTCCCAAATCCTTCATTTGGAACTCAGTCACTAGCCACTTCTTTATGTCAGTGAGGTATCCTACATCATTCCCAATGAGTAGGATATCATCCACGTACAACACTAAGAAGGCCACAGTGTTGTTGACAACCTTCTTATATACACAAGGCTCATCAACGTTTTGGTCAAAACCATAAGATTTGATCGCAGTATCGAACCTTATGTTCGAAGATCAAGATGCTTGTTTCAGTCCATATATGGATCGTTTAAGCTTGCAAACCTTTTGCTCTTAACCTTGTGCTATGAACCCTTCGGGTTGAGACATATAAATACTTTCTTCAAGATTGCCATTCAGAAAAGCAGTCTTAACATCCATTTACCATATCTCATAGTCATAATATGTGGCAATTGACAAAAGTATTCTAATGGACTTAAGCATAGCTACAGGGGAGAAGGTTTCTTCATAGTCCACCCCCTCCCTTTGTGTGTAGCATTTTGCCACAAGTCTCGCCTTATAGGTCTGTACCTTTCCTTCGGTGTCTCGTTTTCGCTTATAGATCTATTTGCATCTTATGGGTTTTACCCCGTCAGGTTGATCTATAAGTTCCCAAACGGAATTTAAGTACATCGACTCCATTTCCAGGTTCATTGCTTTGACCCATTTGTCCTTGTCAGTATCTTCCATTGCCTTTTTGTAGGTCAATGGATCCTCGACGCCGTCATCAGGTATGACAACTTGGGTTTCAGTTAAACCCACGTAGAAGTCAGGTTGTGACACAATCCTCCCACTACGTCGAGGCACCCTCAACACTTGAGGTGGATGTGACTGACGTGATGTACTAGCTTCATCAACAACTCTTGTTGTAGTGTCAGTTTGATCAACAACTCTTGTTGACGTGTTTGTAGCCTTTTCAGAAATCTCGTTAATTACTACCTTACTTCGTGGTTTATGATCTCGAACATGGTCTTCTTCCAAGAAAGTAGCATTTGTCGATACAAACACTCTGTTTTCTTGAGGATCGAAGAATAGACCACCTCTCGTCTCTTTAGGGTAACCTACGAATAGACATACTTTTGAACGAGGTTCTAATTTCTTTGGGTTAGTCATGAGCACGTGTGTCGGGCATCCTCAAATGCGAAAGTGACATAAACTAGCTTTACGACTCTTCCATTGCTCAAAGGGTGTTTCAGAAACACTTTTTGATGGAACTACGTTCAAAATATAAACAGCAGTCTCCACTGCGTAACCCCAAAACGAGTTAGGCAACAGAGCATAGCTCATCATTGATCGAACCATGTCCAACATAGTTCTGTTTCTCCTTTCTGATACACCGTTTTGTTGAGGTGTACCAGGGGCTGAGAGTTGGGATGTGATTCCATGTTCTATCATATAGTCCTGGAATCTCAAGTCCATATACTCTCCACCTCGATCAGATCAAAGTGTTTTAATGGTTTTACCTAATTGATTTTCAACTTCAGTCTTTACTCCTTGAACTTTTCAAGGGCTTCAGACTTATGTTGCATTAGGTATAAATAATCATACCTTGAATAATCATCTATAAAAGAGATGAAGTATTCATACCCTCCTCGAGCTTTAACATTCATCGGACCACAAAGGTCTGAATGTATAAGTTCTAAGGGCTCTTTGACTCGATAACCTTTTCCAGTAAAAGGTCTTTTAGTCATCTTGCCTTCAAGACAAGACTCACATGGTGGTAAAGAATCGTCTTCTAACTCACTTAGAATGTCATTCTTAACCAATCTCCCAATCCTATTGAGATTAATGTGACCTAATCTTAAGTGCCAAAGATAGGTATTTTCTTTTTGAGAAACTTTTTACCTTTTATTTTAAGTTCCAGCATTTTTAAACAACTCGGTATTTAAAACAGCTTCAGTTATGGTTGATCTTAGTACATACAAGTTGTTTTCAAGCAAAACAGAACAAATATTAACACCATTTCTCGAAATGAACACTTATTCAATTGAAATGAAATGGAATACATATGTTCTAACAAACAACAAACTGAAATTAAGTTCCTTTTAATTTTAGGAACCACGTACACATTATCTAATAATATATACATATTCTTGTTTGTAAACAACTTGAGCTCTCCTACCGCCGCAGTTGAGACGACTTCTCCCTTTTCGACCTTAGAGTCATTTCTCCGGCGTCAAGCTGCCTTCAGGAACTAATTCCCTGAAATGAAGAACAAACGTGATTAGTGGCTCCTGAATCCAATATCCAGGCGGAGTTATCGTTCTCCACTAAACATGTTTCCAAAACAAGTAAATTATATTTATCTTCGTTGGCTTTCTTCTTTTCGGCCAAGTACTTTGGGCAGTTGCGCTTCCAATGCCCGTCCATATTGTAGTGGAAACACTTTCCTTTCTCTGCAACCTTGGCTTTGCCTTTCTTGGCAGCGGTAGCAGTAGAGTCAGGTTTAGACCCCTTTCTCTGCTCGTCTATGACAGCCCCGTTCGACTCAGCCACGTTGAAGTGGACCATCAGGTTGAGAACGTGTTCTAGCACTGAGGAACCCTCCTTCATGCGGGAGTTCTAAACGAACTTAAGGGCTTCATGTCGAGCGTGTGAGGACAGTTGTCCAAACATGCTCTGCAGCGAGTCCATGATCTCCTTAGCGGTGACCATGTCCTCGTGCTTCTTGGCAAGCACATCAGATATGCTAGCCAAGATGTAGAACTTGGTCTTTTCATTGGCCTTGATCCACCTGTCATAGGCGTTGCGCACTGCCACACTGGCGTGAGGCGTAGGAGCTTGAGGACAATCCTCTTGCAAGACGAACCTAAGATCATCTATCACGAGAATAATGTTTAGATTCGATTTCCATTGTTTGTAATTCTCGCCGTTAAGTTTTTTAGCGGCTAGGAGTGCAACAATGGAAGTAGATATGCTGAAAGTAAAAACAAACCTATATCAGTTTCATGCATTAGCCTTTAAACCCAACCAAATTTTAGCAAAAGTAATTAAGCACCCTAACAAAATTGTTTTGCAACGACACTTCAGTGATTTAGAGCAATAGCTACCGTAGGGCAGACACTGAATTGAGACGTTCTCAACTAAATTTTACACCAGAATAACTCTTATTCCTATAAACTTTAGTCATCGTTTATTTGATCAGGAAATTGCTAACTAACTTAACAACTCCTCGTAAGTGTGACCCGTCATTTTCAGACCCTAGAGATCCACCCCAATAATCTCGCCGTAGGGAAGGAAAATATTGGAGCAAAACCTAAGAGACCCTTATCCATTTCTAGAGTCTGCCTTGGTTTCAATTCCATACAATGAACCCTCCGTAGGGATGGTCGCTCCAAGACGACACGCAGGTCATGTATGAAACCTCACGATGCAAACCAATGGCGGAGACCGCAAGATGTGTTGTCACACGTCCTTCTCCCACTTACTATGAATACTATCTCCATTCACCTCGATATTGAACCATGCAAACACCTTCCGTAGGGAGGCCGCGCCTAGGGTGACACGAGGCCGAGCATGGAACTTACAGTGTGAATATAAAGGAAAACGTGATAGAGAGAGAAAAGTATGTTATATATACTTTGTATATCAAATATATACGCTGTATATTACATATTCTCTTTTAGCTCCCACTTAGTATTCTAAGACTAGGGTATATTACTTAGATAAATCCTGGCTAAGTGAAAATAACTAAGTGAATTTTTAGTCGGCCCAATATAACTATTATATTGGTAGTTGTACAATAATGTTTTAGTTCATTAAACATTATAATAAACCAACGACATTATTGCATGTATATAAAATATTGACTAATTCAACCCTCAGGTCGGTTCCCAAGTAGAGGTGTTCCCTTACGGACAGCTTAAATACCTCAACCTAAACAGAACCTTCCTTAGACAAGGTTCCCTTATAGGCAATATTTTATATTTAGTCTTTTATCATTTCATTTTAAACCTAGTTAAAATAAAATAAAAGACTATCCCTAATCATATTAGAAGATATAACCTAAGGTCTAATTAATTTTAAACCCCTTTAAATTAACTTAGACCCTATGTTTGCATGCAATTCTTTATAGATTTTAATTTCTTTCTACCACATTTTATAACTCTTATAAAATTTAAGAAATTAAAACTATAATCATGTATTGTAAACATACATTAATATAACAATTATATTAACCAAAGTAATGTCATGCTCAATGCAACTTTACTTTCATCTAATTAATACAACACTTATATTAATTAAGAAAATAAAACATGCATTCATACATTATAACATTTATAACTATATGATGCATGACCATACATACATACTATATATCAAACATACATATTATGCATGTAACCTATGGTGGGATTTTAAAACTATATGGCATACAATATGCAATATGCTTTTAATTAAAATATACATTCATAATGCATAAAATAATTAAATAGCAAAGTTGGAACTGTTTTTGGCACCCTAAGAAAGCAAAATAATACAAAAAAGAGAAAACGACTGCAACCGCCCTCGAACCGCGAACCGGAACCACGGAAACGCGTCGAAAAACACCCGGAACAGAGCCTCGGCGCCTAAGGGCAGTGCTGCAGCAAAATGCCGCAGCAGCAGCGTCGCGACGCCCAGACATGGCGCCATGGCGCTGCACAGCGCCGCGGCGCTACACTGCAGTGCCGTGGCACTGTGTGCTGTCCCCGCAGCGCCACGGCGCTGTCTGCGCAGTCTGCTTCGTCTTCTTTGCTATTTTCTGCAATTTTCGCCAAATCCGATGCCACGAACAACTTTCGAGCGACCCGGACTTACAGACTCAATACAGAAACAATATGCCCAAAACACCGGGCCCTTACATGATCAAATCAAGAAGAAAAATGCTATCTAAATGCCAAAAACCGGAAATTTTCCAACCCGCAAACCCATATTTCGAAAATATGAAAACACCCACCAAAAACACCGATTTTGCTCCCAAAAAATCAGAACAACAACCTGGCTTTGATACCAATTGAAGGGATGTGAATCTTAGAGCGGAAGCGGACCGTTGTTCGTGATATTTGGGTACCAAAATAAAAATGTGCAAGAAGGAAAAACAGGGAAAAATTATACCTTTGAACAATTCAAATTCTTCCAAAAACTTAATCATCGTTTTACCCGTTATGAGCTAGCAAGGGGACCTAATGGACCTACAAATCAGAAGCTCAACCGATGCAAGATTAATCGGTAAAACTCATTGACCAAGTTAATCAAGATTCGTTAACTACGAGTCATTCCACTAAAGACCCGCAGTTGCACTCTTCTCACTGTAGGATGTTTTCGTGTCCATGGATATACAACCATTAATGACGAGTCAATCCTTCACGAGTGCTCGTAACTCAAGTTGGGTCAAATTACCGTTTTACCCCTGAGTTACATCTTACTCCCTAAATACCACTGCTCCTCTAATGAACAACCCAGTTATGGTCCAACCAATAACCGGAAGTCCCTCTCGGGCCAATGAGAGGGTAGGGCCCCTTGTTCAAGTCCCGGAGTCAACATCTAAGGGAACACTCATCTACTCCCCTAAAGTCGAAGATGAGTGAATTCCATCTTGTGAAGTTATGTTCCCAGCTCCCCACTCGGTCTCGTCCCCAAAATGGTAGGAATGTTGAGTCGGCAACTTGGGGCACTCTCACCCATACAGATCAAAGGACGTGCCCTCACAGGCAGAAGTCCATAACTCACTCAGAATTGAGAATGAGTTGTCTGGTCATCCTAAGAAACAACAATCTATTAGTTAACGGTGTTACATCTAAAGATTGACTATTTCGTGGTCCGGTCTTATACAAACTCATTGTATAGGATACCCCCACTCGCATGTCTCCACACGAACGACCTAGATCGAGTCGTCTGTAATCTTTACAGAGTGGGCCGTATCCATAGTGTTGCCAGGATAAGGTACCCACCCTTATCCATATACTATAGACCCATTAGGTTATTCACGGGACATAATCCACTTGTATATCAGGGGTATATCAAACATATACCTCGTATATCAGGGGTATATCACTTATATACCCAGTATATCAAATATATACCCAGTACATATACTGTCCCGGTCACACTAAAATAACCTCGGATGTTTAGTTTATTGGATTTTGGACAATTCAATGCTATGAATTCAACAACAAATTTATTGAATAAAACTTTATTGAATATACATTTGTTTTTACAAAAAATACAAACTACGAGTTTAGGGCAACACACCCAATAGTATCGTCTATATAGGGGTTGCCTTAATTGCTCACATTGGCCAAAAGGAAAGTGTAAAGGAAAAGGAAAAAGGAAAATGATATTGACGGATAAAGATTTAGGTCTCATATAGTTATTTATGTGCGTGTATGCATGTCTAACCCTGTTAGCTGGGTTACTTACTGGTTATTTTTAATACTCGTTGTTTTTCTTCGAAATATTTTTAGGTAATGGCAAGACATATTAGGCGAGTGACGGGTTGTTTGCTCAATGTGCCATGGGGACCCCGTCAACATAATTTTATTTTCGCATTCCATACTGAATTACGTTGATGTGTTTTATTTTAAAAATTTAGAGATAGTGTTTTCTTTTTATTCACAACTTAATTATTATTATATTATTATTTTTTTAAATTGTTTTGTTTTGTTTACTTTTTTTTTTTATGGGATCCCAAATAAAGGTTCTAACTATTTTGTAAGTCATGAGATTTTCGCTATGACATTCATGTTGTTACCATTTTGTTTAAATTTATAACGTTGAAAGCATGCATGTAGTAACGTCCCTAGTTAGTCTAAGTCCAAAAAGCCGGGTCGTTACAATATAAATCACGAATATAAGCAGTATATCATATGGAAATTAGAGGAAAATCGAAACATACAGTTTTCTAGGCTTGGGTTTGGGCCTGCAGGACAATGTTGTCATTTAATATGTGGCCTCCGTTTTTTTTTAAATGCTATATTTGAAAAACCAAAATATGGTTGCTATTTTGCTTATTTTTCTAATTTTTTTTTGTTATATCTCAAGTTGACCCTAATATATATTCTTCAATCTTGATCTCCAACCCATTCCCTAATTTGGAAATCTTCCATAGAATGACTCCTCAATACATTATCTTGCAAGTGCGATTTACACACCTTTCTACATCACCAAAATTACTAATAGTTGAATCGGACAATTTGGTTAAAACTTGACATCTATAGATCGCAATCGAAGTAAAGTTGCGGAGAGTGTGTCGGTAATCTTCTCCATAATGGTAGCTACAGTGAGATATATTTGTGAAGCTCATACTAAATTAATAACTTAACAAATCAAAATTTACCAAATAGAATACTATAATTTAATAAACAGGCTACTTTTCTTATAAAAATAAACTTATTGGCAAATCCAAAGCATGCACAAGTATTTTGAATAAGAAAAAAACTAATTACAAAAGAATAAGAAAACAAAAAGTGTAGATACCGTATTTGGTTCGGCTTAATTTTTGTTATTTATCTATTTTTTTATTACTTTATTAAGTGGTTAATTGTTTTGTTTTAAATTATCCTAAGTTTACTTTATCATAAAGTTTTAATGTAATGTTTTAATTGAATTAAATATTAAAGTAGATTATGTTTTAAAAAAAAGAATTTGTTTATTATTATTATTATCATTTATTTATGTTTAAATGGTCAAGTAAAAGGAGTAAGTTTCCTTCTTCTCCCTTTTTTTTCTCAAAATCAATTTTACTTCCTATTTTGGCTCACATATTCCCATATATAAGGAGGGTCTCTTTGGTTTCATAAAGGGAGCGAAGAACAAAGTGAGTGAAATCCTAAGCATACTCATCTCATAAAATCACTCAATTCCATCACTTTCATTCTTCTTGTACCAAATCCTCAAGCCTCCCTTTGTTCCAATCTCTTGGCGGCGTTGGGTTTCTTTCTAGCCATTGTCTCCAAATAACTTGCAGCGACTGACACAACGGGACTTCCGGCAACGACATAGTTGGACCTGACAGTAAGAACACAAACTCCAGCGACCCATCCTGGTGCAACGACGACCAGCACTTTTGTGACCTCCATTTCGGTGATTGAGGCAGCTTGAGTGAGTAAAGGAGATGTGTTTTTTTTAGGGAATTTTTTTTTGTTAATAAATATAAATGATTTTGGAAAATGTTTGTTTGTTTTTTCTTTTACCAGTAAACCAAACCAAAATTTTTATAAAAGATTTTGAAACAAAATTGAATAAGAGTTTATTTTAACTAAGTTGGAAAAAAGTTTTCTTTTAAAGTAAAATTTTTAGGAAAGTAAATAAGAGATTTTAAAAGGAAACAAATTTTGCTTTTAAAATTACAAAGTACTATTTGCTTTTAAAATGAAAGAATGGTTAAATAAGGTTTTGAAAAAAATTGAATAGGAGTTTATTTTAAATAAGTTTGGTTATATGATTTTTTTTATATATAAATAAAATAGTTTTAAACGCATTTCAAATTCAAAATAAAATGAAAGTTTTTTTTTCTATTTTTTTATTTTTCGTTTATATTTTTTTTCCTTCTTATAATTTTTTTTCAAACAATACAAAGTTTATATTGTAAAAAAGAAACCTGGTTTCTATCTTAAAAGTCTTGGCACAGTGGCAAAAGCTTTGGATATTAACATTCACAGTCCAAGTTCAAGCCCTTTCTTTTATATTTTAATATTTTTTTATCATTGTTTTTTAAGAGTTATTTCGAAAACTCCAATGACGGAAATTGGATCTTTCCAATATTCTTGAGGTGATAAAATTTTTCTAATGGCCTTCATGCCACTCATATCTATTAATTCATATCTTATAACAAAGTGTGAATTAATATAACATGAGACGTTTCAATCAAAATACACAAATAATTTTCTTTTGGACCAAACAAAATAATAGGATATTTTTTGACAAAATATTGTACCGTTTTCGAACAAGTGTCGTAGGATGCTAACACCTTCCCTACGCTCAGTCGACTTCAGAACCTAAAATCTGTTTTTCGTAGACCGAGTTTCTAAAATAGGTGACCAATCACACCTCGTAGATGATTGGTGGCGACTCCAAACCCTAATCTCGAAAGAGACCCGTCAGGGGATGACGTCGGCCGCTCCGCGTCACGATGACGTTGCGACAAAAACAATAGCAACAAAAGAAAAAAATTGAAACGTGTCTATACATAATTTTCTTAAAATAGAATTACCCCTCGCTTGATAATTGTTAGACAAATATCATTATATGACTTCATAGAATGAAAATGAGAGAAACTAAAGTACAAAAGAATAAGAAAAAAGAAAACAAACAAAATCAAGATGTATTTATGTCTAACTTTTTGAAAATAGATTTACCTCTCACTTGATAATTGGTAGACAAATACCAGTACATGACTTCCTAGAATGAAGGGGAGAAATTAATGTAGAGAATAAATGATAACTCTCCTTTAGAGAGTTATTTTACAATAAAAAAAAATATCTTGTAAAGATAAGAACATATATAAAGAAGTCCTAGACAACATAGTTTTATGCTCAGTATATTAACATTCAAAGCATCTTTGCATTACTAGTTGATGTTGTGATTTATACGAATTATTCCTAAGTTTGAATGTTTTGTTGCAACATTATTAATGCTGAAACATTGGAGCCAAAAGCAGAAAACGATAGAGAGCTCGAAGTGACAAATTTTTACCTAAGGTTCATTGTTGTAAAAACGGAGAAAACATCTGTAACTTGGGCTGAGCCCCACTTTATCTATTGTGTTGCCCTAAAATGAGGGGTACAAAAGATACTATTTAAGGCTACCTCCAACATTTTATTCCGTTCATTCCATCTTTCACTTTATACAAATCCCTAAGAGCACGAAAAGACAAAAGGGAGTCAAAGGAACCTTGAGGATTCTGAAGAGCACTCAAAGAGAAAGAAGCTAGAGCAGGAATTATTGTTTTCTTTTCTTCTTTCTTCTTTTGTATTCTCAAGTAAATGAGCTTGATAGTTCTTCGTTTCCTTTTCTCTTCCATGACATTGAGTAGCTAAACTCATAAAAGGGGATGTTGTGAATTTGCCTTGAGTTGTGAACTTTGTTTTCAGTTTATAATGATGTTGCTGCTGAGTTGAAGTTTATTCATAGTGTATTAATTTCAATGTGCTTGAACCATATTGAATTAACTTTTTATTAACTCTTGGGAAATTGTAATAGAGAGTGTTTGATTTCAACTTGTGCTAGATCTACATTTGAGCATAGAGTGTGGATACTTAAGAATAAGACTCACCAAACATGGCTAAAAAAACAGAACTAAAACGTTATTTTTCTGAAATAAAATCTGAATAGCATGAAATCTAGGCAATCTGGGAAGATGTTGCGTCTGTTTGGCCAATGTGTCAACATCATTGTTGCTGGAGATCTTCACTTGCATCAAAGTAAAGCATACAACCTCCCACTTTCCCTATAACACCATTATTTTACTCTACCTTTCTTTATGTGATTTGCATCCTTCTTTGACATTACGTTGTTTCTAGTTATTTTATTTCAAACTTTTATGTAAATTAACGTTTATAGCAACCATTAGTAACCTTCATGTTGGGTGTGTTGCCCTAAACTCGTAGTTTTTATTTATGTAAAAACAAATTTATATTCAATAAAGTTTTATTCAATCATTTTATTGAATTCATAGCATTGCATTGTCCAAAATCCAATAAACTAAACATCCAATGTTATTATCATGTAACCGGGACAATATATATATTGGGTATATATTTGATATACTGGGTATATATTTGATATACTCCTGATATACAAGTGGATAATGTCCCAGGAATAACCTAAATGGTCTATAATATATGGATAAGGTATCCTACCTTATCCTGACAACACTATGGATACGGCCCACTTTATAAATGTTACAGACGACCCGATCCAGGTCGTTCATGTGGAGACATGCGAGTGGAGGTATCTTATACAATGAGTTTGTATAAGACCGGATCGCGAAATAGCCAATCTTTAGATGTAATGTCGCTGACTAACAGATTGTTATTTCATAGGATGACCAGGCAACTCATTCTCAATCCTGAGTGAGTTATGGACTCCTGCCCGTGAGGACTCGTCTTTTGATATGTATGGGTGAGAGTGGTCCAAGTCGCCGACTCAACAATCTTACCATTTTTGGAACGAGACCGAGTGGGGAGCTGGGAACATAACTTCACAAGATGAAATTCACTCCTCCCCGACTTTAGGGGAGTAGATGTGTGTTCTCTTTAGTGCTGACTCCGGGACTTGAACAAGGGACTTCCGGTTATTGGTCGGACCTTAACCAAATTGTTCATTAGAGGATCAGCGGTACTTAAGGTATAATATGTAATACAGGGGTAAAACAGTAATTTGACCCACTTGTGGTTACGAACACTCATGAAGAATTGACTTGCCGTCAATGGTCGATATCCGTGGACACAGAAAACTCTATAGTGAGAAGAGTTCAGCTGTGGGTTTTTAGTAGAGTAACCCATAGTTAACGTATGTTGATTAAGGTGGTTAATGAGTTTAACCGATTAATCTCGTAACGTTTGAGCTTCTGATGTATAATTAATTAATTATTAATTAAATTAAAATAGTTTTAATTTAATTAATTATTTAATTTATTTATTAAATTAAATATAAATAAATAAATATTATATATATATGTGTGTTAATTATGGTAATTACCATAATTAACAAACTCACCACTTCCCAACAATTTTGCTGGGAAAGTGGTGAGGTCCTCTTCCCTCATCGTTTATAAAACACAGAGATTTCTCTATGTTTTGGTTAATGATCTAATCAAGAACTAGATCATTCTCTTACAATCTCAAATTTAATTGCTTGAGTTTTTCTCTTCAAGAACCTAGATCCCACAATTCGGTTCTTAATCCTTGAGGATAGCAAGGTTACTAAGTGGTGGTGCTCAATCACGCATACAAGAACGACAGTTCGTGCTATCACAAGATCTGTGCTCGGGGAAGAACTTTTGCCAACGGTCTTCAAATGTAAGTTCTTTTCTTCCCCAAGAGGCTTAACCTCTACACTTAAATAGAACGGTTCTGTTTTTATGAAAACCGATATCGTTCCATTTCTAAAATCGAATTGAATCACAAGCGATCAACCGCTTCCGCTTGAAATTCGATCCCTTCACTTCAAACTATCGTTTATTTGTTATTATGTTTCTTGAGTAGTCGGTGAAGTGTTTATTCAATCAATCCTTATGGGTTCGATCTTTTATTACTTGTTATGCGATTTGTGTACACTTGCACAAGGGATCTAAATCGTTAACAATAAATTAAGCTCAAATTGTTGGAGATAAAAATTGTGGAAGAAGACTCGAAAAGTCACTTAGTTTTTGTCCTACTTTTTAAAAAGTATATTTTCTATCATTTTGCTTACGTCAGCCAGAGTGCCAAAAGACGTCACTTGCTCCTCCACTAACTTTATTACACTTTTGATTTTAGTGTTTCCCTCATTTCCCTCTCGGAAATTGACTCAAATGACGTTCAAAAGTTTATGGAATGCTCAAATGACCCACCCTTTTTAAATGTGCCCAAATGACCTACTTTAAGCATTAATGATGTGTCAGAGGAGATGAAATGACCAAAATATCCTTAATTACAAGACATGACTGCTGGAAAAAACCTTGGCCGGGGTCATATTAATTCCCGCCCGGGAATCATTTAATTCACAACAACCATTGTCTTTAATTTTGCTGTTTTTGATTTCTTCTTAAGATTGGACTACATTTGAAAAGCAATTTTGCTGTTTTTGTTTGCTTTGATTTTGAAACATGTTGTCATTTTTAAATTTAGTTTCGCATTTCGGCATGATTCTGCTAAAGTTGACATGAACCTCGGGCGGGAGTTATGGTTTCCCGACCGAGTTTCATAAGAAACGATGAACCTCGGGCGAGGTTTCGCCCGAGGTCAACGGTTGGTGATAGAAAAAGTTGACGCAACCTCGAGGTTTCTAAACCTTTGTCATTTTTCTCAGGTTCGATCTCGATCTCTAGTGAGGTTGAGCCCGAGGTAATTGAAAGAGGCTCAACCTCGAGTGAGGTTTCTCGCGGTTCAGCCTCTTTTAATTACCTCGGACTCAACCTCGCCCGAGGTAGAACCCGAGAAAAATGACAGAGGCTTACTAAACCTTGAGCGACGTTTCAAATCTCTTCAACCTCGCTCGAGGTCCATCCCATTTCATCGAAATTACTTCTTCATCTTCAACCTCCCACCACACCACTTCAAACATTTCAAATGAAACTCCCACAGCTACAGACCTAAATTCCAACATAAATGAAAAATCGAAGAAAAACAGGGAACGAAACACCAGAAAACAAAATCAACAGAAAAAAACCTAAATTGATGCAATATTATACATGTATTCGTTCATCTAAACATCGAAAAACTGAATCAACGCAAATAAACAACCATTCAACTCCTCAACACACATAAAATCGAAGCCAATCGCCAAGAGAAACAAAAATTAAGAAGAAATTCGAAGGAACTGCAAAGAAAAATCGAGAATATGAATTTGGGCTGAAAACGGCAAGGAAAGGAGAAAAGTAAAGCAAATGGTTTGGGTTTCTAAACAAAAGGGTAGTACTATAATTTTGCTACCTTTTAAAATTAATTAAATATTCCAGTGGGTCATTGGGCACATTTAAAAGGAGCAGGTCATTTGTGCATTCCACAAGCTTTTGAAGGTCATTTGAGTCAATTTCCCTTTCCCTCTTCTTCCTCCCTCTTTCTTCCCCCTCTCTTCTTCCTCCCTCTCTTCCTCCCAAACCAATTTTCGTCCATTTTTTGTCTATTTTTTCCTTCATCTTCTTCGTTGGGCTATCTCTCTCTATTTTTCTCTCTTTTTCCCCTTGATCTTTTCTCTCTTTTTCCCCTTGATCTTTTCTCTCTATTTTCTTCCTTTTCTCTATTCTCTCTTCGTAGGTGGAATTCGACACTGCAGATCTGAGGTCGATAAAGTTCGGGCTTATAGATCTAGTGCCGAATGAGAATGATAAAGTTTGGGCTCTCGTTCTTTTCTTTCTTTCAGTCTCTCACTTATTTCTCTTAGTCTCGCTCTACTACTTTCTCTTGATTTTGCTCTCCCTTTCTCTCGATCTCCGTCTCCCTTTCTTGCGGTAGTGTGAGCATGAACGAGTTCCCTTTTCTTTGACGGTGCGACATCAGATCCAATAGCTATGATGCGAGCATTCACGACGTCAGACCCCAAACGAAGTTAGATCTGTGATAGTCAATTTTATGTGAAATTATGTATTTGCCCCTCTTTCAATTCTTCTCTTTTCTCACTCTTCTAGTGTTCTTATCTCTCCCAAAATCTAACATCTCAAAAATCCCTTTTTCACTTCTTCTCTCTCTTCGGATTCTTCATCTTTCGTATTTTTCTTTTTCTCCTTCTTCTTGTTCTTCATTTTCCTGGGTTTTTTTTTTCTTTTTCTCTTTCCATTCATTGTATTCCTTTTTTTTTTTCTTTTCTATTTCTTTGCACAATTTCCACAATTATACAAATCCAGCAAGCTTCTCGATTATTCTATGCTACTGGGGCTTTTCTTCAAACTGCAGTAGTTCATTTAATCTAGTTTAAAATTTCTACTTGTTTACTGGGACTTTTCTTCAAACTGCAGTAGTTCATTTAATCTAGCTTAAAATTTCTACTTGTTTACTGGGGCTTTTCTTCAACCTGTAGTAGTTCATTTAATCTAGTTTAATACTTCATTAAGCTTTCTTTGAACTCGAAAGACCTGATCCGTACCTCATATGGATTGAGAAGAAACAACACCGGTATTTTCATGCTCTCTCGCTGCTACACGATTGACATGAACAGGAAACATAAAAAAAGAATAGAGCACCATTAGAGCTCTAACAGCACAAAAAATGGAGAATTAGAGCAGTTTCCAATAGCTAAAATCAAAACCCAGTTGGAAAAAAATCCAGAAAAGGAAACAATTATGTTGATAAAAATAACACATCCCCTGCAATTTTTCCAAACTTGCAAGTCTCAAAATCAACACCTAAAAAAAATCTTGATATCTCTCGCTCTCTTTCGGTGAAATCTCGTTCTTGTTCATGGTTAGATCTCAATTGAGAGCGAGAGCGAGAGTGTTCCGATTCGGTCAGATCTCGATCTCGCTCTCGGTTGAGATCTGAGCGTGAACGAGAGCGAGATCGTGTCGAGAGTGAGAGCAAGAGCGTGTCAAGAGCGAAAGAGCAAGGTTGGGAGTACCGTTTGATTTGAAGTCGGCAGCAGGTTCGGTAAAGGCATAAGAAAACAAAAAAGTGATAATGAACTCTTCCCTTTCTTTTGTTTTCTTTCTTTTCGGAAGATGAAGAATTCTTCCCTTTCCAAAAATGGAAGAAAAAGCAGCAAGATGAGGGAGGGAGAAAAAAGAAAAATGAAGAAAAAGGAAAGGGAAAATGAAAGACATTAAAAAAAATGAATACAAGATAGAGAGCTGCTTGGAGAGGGAAAATGGAAGAAAAGTGAAAAGAAAATTCATTAAAAGAAATTCAATACATGGGAGAGAGAGGTGTTTGAAATTTTTTTAAAAAATTTACAAGATAATCATATACTTGTAAAATTTTCATACTTTTAAATTAAAAAGACATATAAAAGGTCCACTTAATTAATTAGATGCCACAAGGCTTTATTAAAATCCTAGACACTTATTTTCCCACTTTCCAAACACTTCTCCCTCCCTGTATTCAATTTCTTTTAATATATTTCATTTTTCTTTTTCTTCCAATTTCCTACTTTTCAACCAACTCTCTCTATCCGGTATTCAATTTTTTTTTTTAATGCATCTCCTTATTGTTTTAATTCCATTTTCCCACTTCCCTATCTAGTATTCAATCTTTTTTAATATCTTTGTTTTTCCCTTCCCTTTTTCTTCAATTTTCCCTTTTCTCTTTCCCCATCTTACCGTTTTTTCTTCCATCTTTGAAAAGGGGAGAATTCATCAATCTTCTGAGAAGGAAGAAAACAAGGGAAATGGAAGAGTCCGTTGTCAATTGTTTGTTTTCCCACGCCTTTACCGAACCCTCCGCCGACTTCATATCGGTACTCTTGATCTTGCTCTCTTGCTCTGGGCACAATCTTACTCTCATTCACATTTTGACTTGAACCAGAGATCTCGCCCGTGAAGTAAATCATCACACCTACGGTCCAACCAATTGGGAGAGAATCAATATATTCCTTTTCGGGAGCGATTCATCCTTCCCGAACGCAGCATACAACTCTCCGTTGTACTGCGCTCTCCAAGTGTGCTTGTTCCCTCCTTCTTCCTTACCATGACAAGTCTTTGTGAAATAACTCTGATGAGAAGAAACGGAAGGTGTTAAGAAACCCTCCTGATCCAACCCTAGACACTCTAAGATCCTTTTTCAAACCTGCTCCCATTTCGAGTCAAGAGATAGATAAATAGACACATCTCATTGCACTGATCGGAGGTGTTCTCGCTCTCCTTCACGCTCTTGCTTTAGCTCAAATCTCAACTAGAAGCGAGAGCGATATCGAGATCTGACCGAATCGAAACGCTCTTGCTCTTGCTCTCGATTGAGATCTGAACGAGAGCGAGAGCGAGAGTAAGATTTGATCGAGAGATCAACATTTACAGATTTTTTTTGGGGTTGATTTTGAGATTTTTGTGCAAGTTTGGAGAAATTGGTGTTAGAGCTCTAATGGCACTTTGTTATTCTTTGATGTTTCCTGTTCGTGTCAATCGTGTAGCAGCGAGAGAGCATGAAAGTAGCAGTGTTGTTTCCTCTCAATCCATATAGGGTACAGATCTTGTACATTTTCCGAGTTCAAAAAAAAAAAACTTCAATAAAAGTATTAAAATAGATGAGATGAACCAATGTAGTTGGAAGAAAATCCCTAGTAAACAAGTAGATATTTAACTAGAATATATTGTTAAATGCATAGAATAATCGAGAAACTTGCTGGGTTTGTATGAGTGTGAATATTGGGCAAAGAAATAAGAAAGAGAAAAAAAAAAGTAAGGAAGAGAATGAATGAGAAGAGAAAAAGAACATAAAGAACAAAACCCAGGAGAATGAAGAACAAGAAGAAAGAGAAAAAGAAAAATATGGAAGATGAAGAATGAGGAGAGAGAGGGATTTTTTTGGATGTTGGATTAAGAACACTAGAAAAGTGAGAAAAGAAAAAAATTCAAAGAGAGACAAATGCATAATTTTAGGGAAAAGTGATATAAACAAAAGATTCGAAAACGTGAATTTTAAAAAGGGACATACATCAAAGTGGGCCCGAAAAAAGGGCCATTCTACCCAAAACCTTCAATTTTAGCCTTTATAAAATTATCAAAATATTCTTATTTTTCACGCTCCACCAATCTCTTGCCTTAAACCTCACTTTTTTTTAATTTGAATCTAATATGAAAAAATCTTAATTCTTTGATTTGAATAATCAATTACCAATCTAATATGGAAAAAACCTAAAAAATATGGTTGAAATTACGTAATGAAATATTAAACCGTTTTATACAAAAAAATCGAATTTGCATAATTTCGACACAAGAGGCATAAATGCCCCGATTTAATAACCAAAAAAATTCAAGATTCCATGAATCCCAGGTTCATAAATATGCCCAAATTTAATAGTATTAAATTCTTTTGGTCGGCCTGGGATTGTGTTATCCCAGTTCGAATGTGCTATCCCGGGCTCGGATTTATGCAATTCCAGTTTTTTTTAATTTGTGCAAATTCTTGGCCCTCTTTGTTAATTAAACCCCGAGCATTTATGCAATTCTCCTGAGATTTGTGGAATCTTTGATTTTTTTTTGTGACATTTAATGCAATCTTGTACCAGAATGATGCAAATTCGATTTTCCATATAAAATGATTAAATATTTAATATCTATTATGTAATTTAAACCATTTTTATAGTTTATTTCCATAGATTCGTAATTAATTCTTCGAATTAAAAAGTTGATATTTTTCTCCAATTAATTTTCCAAATTTAAAAGTTAGACTTTTTACGTTTGTAATTGATTCTTCAAATTAAAAATTTGGGATTTTTTTCCATATTAGATTCAAATTGAAAAGAGAGTGATGTTTAAGGTGAGAGATTGGTGGAAGAAATCAATATGGTGGAGAAATTTACCTTTTGAGAACCGAGAATATTTTGATAATTTTACAAAGGAAAACAGTGAAAAATGGTTAAAAAATTATAATGGAGGGTCACAAATAAGAGCTTTGGAGAAGAAGGTTAAAAGATCAAATTAAATTTAGAAAATAGTAAAAAATCTAAACTTTCCCAAATGGTGTCTTTTTAACAATTTTGCTGACATCAAGTGACCCATCTCAAATTGGGTCAGTCTGACTGATTTTCGAACTTTTTTCTACGGTGGTCGAGAATAACAATCGTGAAACTTTTAAAATTTTAAAAGTCGTTTGAAATTTCATAATTAATTATAATTAAAACCAAATTTTTTTAACTTATTATAAAATGACAGTATAAAACTTTTCGTATTCAATTATTTTAGATTCTGTACCTTTGTAAATTTTATTTTAAATTTTTATTTACTCAAAAGCTAAATTTAGATCTATTTATATTTGTGTTATTATAAATTTGAATGAATACTTAAAAGCTAAATTTTATTTTGCCAAACTTAGAAAAAAAAATTATATTTTCATATTTTCACTCTCAATAAAGTCAATTGTACTTATTTGGATCTAAATTAATATATGTGTATTTAAATATCATATCCACAAGATCTTCAAACCCGACTAAGGTTGGTGGAAACCTCCTTCAAAGAAACATAAACTTTTTCCTCTAAGCCCTACGGAAAAAATATGGAGAGAGAATCTCCTCATAGAAAATGTGTGTTTGTTTGGCTTACCCAAATGATCCTAGTTATAGAATGAATCTTTTAATGTCTAATATATTAAAAATTTGAGATTATTTTATTCTCATTCAAATAAATAAAATATTTGTTTTCCTTATAATTTATCAATACATTAATCGAGATAAAATCTTTAAATAACATAATATATTTTAATTATTTCCTTGCTTAGCTGCCCTCGAATGGTTTGGTACGCGCTTGCCAGGCGTAAGCCCTTGTTTGGTTTGTATAGGTTGGGCTTACGTTTTTCAACTGCATCATATTGTACGGTGATGGTAGGGGTCCGTGACTAGTTTACAGGAAAAAGGGCAATGAAATACGCTATTATAGTTGCCGAAATAGCAAATTCTATCTCACAAATAAAAACTTTAGGATTAGTACAGACCTTTTAGAG
Organism: Momordica charantia; assembly: GCF_013281855.1. NCBI lineage: Eukaryota > Viridiplantae > Streptophyta > Magnoliopsida > Cucurbitales > Cucurbitaceae > Momordica > Momordica charantia. The sequence continues at coordinate 10,240,158 of NW_028275158.1, forward strand.
ATTATAATTTCATAATGAAGTCAATTCTACAAAATTTACGCTTTGTCTTAAAATAAACTCATTTAATATTCAACAATTTACCAATATATCCTTTTTTATTTACACTTAAATATTATTAAATTATGAAAATTCAAAAGGGTTGATTTTGGGAGGTTAAATTTTAAATCATTAATTTTATGTAACTTTACACTTTCCTAAAATAAAAAATACCAAATTACCAAATCCCAAAATCTTTTTGTCTTTCTCTACAGCTTCAACCATGCGCAAGCTGCTAAAACCACTAGAAATGTTTCTGAATTTGTCTGCAATCCCGCATTCTTCATTTTCTCGAACAAAGCCACCTCATCATCTCTTTCCCCATATTCCTTGATCATCAAACCATCAACTTCAACCTTGTTTGTTAATTGTGGTGTGATATATCCGGATGTAGTTAAATAAGTACGTAGTTGATTATGAAACTCAATAGTCTGATATAGTTTATATTTATCATAATCTTCTTCACTTACCAACAAGATGAGGAAGAAAGAATATCGTAGGAATTTCAATTGTGAATTAAGGAAGATCATCAGAAAATTTTGAATTTAAAATCATGGGTAAATCTTTTTGTCATTAATTTTATTCTTTAGTAGAATATATCAAAGTGTAAATTAAGGAATTATGGAAATAATTGATTTGAGGCTACAATAGTTAAAGGTTTAGAAAATCAAATTTGGAACATTAAATCTTTTATATTTAAATAAAAAACTAACAATAATAAATATAAATGTCGTAAATAAAAGTAAAATTGACATGAATAAAAATTCTTAAATACATGAATTTAAAAGTGTAAAATTAGAAAACATTAAACATCTGTGAAAATTAGTTTCTAAAAGAGCCCGTCCAAGAGATTATCTCAAAATTTTATATTATTTGAATCTCTATTCAAATCAATATCTAATTAGTATATCTTATTTAGTAATAAAATATAATTTTCTAATTAATATATCAAATACATTAATTCATATTCCTTTATTATTTAATATATCCAAATACATTAAATATGAATTTGAACATTTGAAATTCAGTTTTATTTCAAAACAATTGATCCATTAATGTTATGTGAGCTAGAAAGAGACCTTATGGATCTATAGTTTATAAGCTCCAATGATACAAAATTAATTAATTAGACTCATTAATTAATTAATTTTCATTCATTAACTTGAGATTACTCTACTACGAACCCATAATTGCAATCTTATGTATTGTAGGATAAGTTATGTCCATAGATGTAATCATTATATGCAAGTCAACCCTTCACGAGTTTTGAAAATTACAACTGATTCAAAAGTCTGTTTCACCCCTTGTAATTACGTCTTATACCTCAAGTACCACTCATCCTCCAATGAACAATATGCTTATGACCCAACCATAAACTAAGTCTTTCTCAGGCCAATGAGAGAGTGGATCCCATTTTTCAAGTCTTTAAATCATAACGTAAGAGAACAACTCATCTACTTATTCTAAAATGGGAATGAGTGAATTCCATCTTGTGACATTATGTTTCCAACTCCCTATTTGATCAAGTACACAAAATAGTAGGCTTATTGAATCGACTGTAAAAGCCAATTGTTTATGCAAGAGTTCGCACAACGGTTCTTCACGAATCAAGCTCGAACTCGGTCTCCGGTCCCAACCTGGATACTTAGAGTGGACCTGCACAAGAGGGTAAACACTCCGACGCTCAAGTCAGTATAGGTCGGATTCCGTATTTAGTTCGAGGTGAGATTCCATACCTGAGCGTGAAATGAGGCCCTTTATTTATAGGTGGTGGATCCGACAATACTCACGACCGGCGGTTATATGTCTTTTCTCATGTCAAACCTGTCGGGTTCCAAGTAGATCGGGCCCCAGCCAGGTCGAACCTTGACGTCTATACTTAGTCTTTTATAATGGGCGAACCCGGTCTCCTCGGTAGGGCCGAAGTGGACCTAGGCAATTCCTTTTATTCAATTCTTCAAACACCAATAAGGGTCCTCCACGTGTCCTGGGTATGTCTACCCCCAAACATTGGCCCCCTCTCTGTCAGGTTCGATCTCGACCTGGCAGAGAAGTTCATTCGATTCCATTCTGGACATGTGGCGACTTTCATTTGTAGAGGGAATACGACCGTTGCAAAAGATGTTTCGACCTGCCAGGTTGTCGGAGCACTCAAGTATTCCGTCGTTATAGATCTCGAGATGATCCCAGCCACTCGTTCATTACACGTGTACGGTGCGGAGGTTTTTCCGATTAGCTATAAATAGTCCTGAGACTTCAGGTCAAACCTTACGTTCCCTAAATTTTTGGAGTTCGATCTGAAACCAGCTCGAACCCTTTCTGTAGGTCAGTCACTCTTCCTTGTTTTTATTCTTCTTTAAAATATGGTAGTTTTCTTGTCTTCCCCCTCAAGTAGTGATAGCCTAGGCAGCGCAGGTCGGACTATAAGTAGTTCGCCCCTCAAACCAAGTGATTCTGGGGAGGTCCTAGCTCTTAGGTTAAAGTCCGAGCTGGAAGAAATAGAGAACTTTAGGTTTTCAAATGATGGAGAGGATAGTGACACCTCCACCTCGGGCCAGGGTTTGGAGTACCCTTCAAAGATGCCCGATCACTATCTCGGACCCCTCTGTAGGGGGTTTAAAATTTCAAATGATATCCTTCTTAGGATTCCGGAGGAAGGGGAAAGAGCTGACAATCCTCCAGAGGGATGGGTCACTCTTTATTTAAAGATGTTTGAGTACGGCCTTAGACTCCCCCTTCATCCTTTTGCTCAGGAGTTCTTAAACCGAACTGGATTGACTCCTGCTCAAGTGGCCCCCAATGAGTGGGATGTCATTTTTGCTTTAGCCATTCTTTTTTGGTTGTGAGCTCGGGACGAGGATGAGGCCGAGCTACTAAGCGTTGACCAACTTCTTGGGTGCTTTGAGGCCAAGAGGATAGCTAAAAAACCAGGACAGTATTATATGTGGGCGAGGAAAGGCGCGGGTGGCATAGTCAAGGGGCCAACCTCCATCAAAGGATGGGTAGGGAAATGGTTCTTTGTCTCAGGTGAATGGCTGGCAAAGGACGAATCAGGTCGTTCCTTTTTTGACGTGCCTGTTAGGTTTGGGAACCTAGGTATGAGGCCGTTGCGTTTACCTCTTTAAATTTTTCTATTCTTCCTTTTTCATGTCTAACTTGAATCTTTTTTGTCTTGTGCAGTGTCGATCAAACCGATTCCCGAGCTTACACAAGCCTCTTTTGACACCCTCAAGTTTTACAAAGATCATTTCCCAAGAGGTCGGAAGGTCGGAACTTTGGTGACCGACAAGCTGCTTCTGGAATCTGGGTTGTTAGACTACAACCCCTTGGTGCCCTCGGTCGAAGCTTCAAGGCCAAATTCCGAACTTGGTAGGTCGAGCTCAACCTTGTCTCGACTTTGTATTTTGGCATTTCTGACTTCTCGTTTTACTTGTATTGCAGCCATGGTGTATGGATTCACGAGCAGCGTAAAGCGTAAGTCTAAGGGCCGTGCTCACGCCCTTAAGACAGTTCAGAGCTCCGGTCCAGTGACCCCTACTGTGGATCAACCTGCAGCTCAGGACGAGGCTGGGCCATCATCTGGAGTTCCAACTCCGGTGATCGAGTTGGATTCTACTGGGGAGCGCTCTAGGGAGAAACGCTCGAGGAGCGAATCCGGAGCGCTAGAAGTGTCACCCCTTCGCGAGGTGAGGGAGGACTCTCCTCTGAAGAGGAGAAAGAAAAAGAAGAAAGCCAGCTCCTCTTTGGAGGTTGGACCTCGTGGCCACCTACCCTCAAGCCACGTCGACCTGGTGGACGATCCTGAAGCCCGGATGGGGGGGACATCCGACGTGAAGATGCGGTTCAAAATGGAATCTAATGAACTTCTCTGCCAAGTCGAGATCGAACCTGACAGAGAGGGGGCCAATGTTTGGGGGTAGACATACCCAGGACACGTAGAGGACCCTTATTGGTGTTTGAAGAATTGAATAAAAGGAATTGCCTAGGTCCACCTCGGCCCTGCCAAGGAGACCGGGTTCGCCCATTATAAAAGACTAAGTATAGACGTCAAAGTTCGACCTGGCTGGAGCCCGATCTACTTGGAACCCGACAGGTTCGACATGAGAAAAGACATATAACCGCCGGTCGTGAGTACTGTCGGATCCACCACCTATAAATAGAGGGCCTCATTTTATGATTTTATTTATCCCCTCAGCCTGCCCATTTGATTTTGGATGTGCAGGGGACGAACTGAGGTGGCTTATGCCCAACTTTCTGCAAAAGTCCTTGAACTTTGCATTGTCGAATTGCTTTCCATTGTCTGTCACAATGGCGTTCGGTATACCGAAACGGCATACGATGTTTGACCATATAAAAGATGTGACTCTGGATTCCGTGATGTGGGATAACGCCTCGGCCTCGGCCCACTTAGTGAAGTAGTCTACAGCGACAACGGCGAACTTGGTTTGCCCTTTGCCTAGGGGAAAAGGACCTATGATGTCTACCCCCCACTGTGCAAATGGCCATGAGGCCGAGATGGGGGTAAGCAGCTCGGGAGGCTGATGGATAATGTTTGCGAAGCGCTGGTAGTTGTCACAGGTTTTCACAAATTGCTTTGCATCCTGCTCGACAGTGGGCCAATAGTACCCTTGTCGAACCACCTTGGCCGACAACGATCTGGCGCCAGAGTGGTTTCCACACACCCCTTTATGGATTTCCCTAAGAATGTAAAGGCCTTCTTCGGGAGTCACACACTTAAGCAGAGGCAGGGAGAAACCACGTCGGTACAACGCTTCGTCTCGGAGTACGAACCGAGCTGCTTTTCGCGCCATCCTCTTTTGCTCCTTTGAATCTTGCGGCGGATTCCCTTTGATAAATTCCTGGATTGGATCCATCCACGAGGGTGATGGAGTATCAATCTCCATCACGTCTGGATCCAGGATTGAAAGACTGTCCAAGATCTCGACCGGGACCGATCTAGCCAGGTCGGCCTCATACGCTGATGCCAATTTGGCTAAGGCATCTGCATTGGAATTTTCTGATCTTGGAACTTGATTCACCTCATAAGTCCTGAACTAGGCGAGGTGCGATCTGACCTTGCTTAAATACCTTTCCATTCGGGGGTCCTTCGTCTGGTACTCCTCCTTAATCTGATTTACGATTAATTGAGAGTCACTAAAGACCTTGATGTGGACGGCCCCCAGTCCTTCGGCAACGCGCAGGCCTGCTAGAAGTGCTTCATACTCGGCCTCATTGTTTGAGGTCCGAAAATTGAACCGCAGCGCATACTCGAACCGCTCGCCACCTGGTGCGAGCAAGAGGATCCCTGCCCCCCACCCTTTCTCATTGGAAGAGCCATCAACGTAGATCGTCCATGGAAGGTCGGACTTGGCCAACTGAGGTGGTGGGGTAAGCTCTGCTATAAAATCGGCCACTGCTTGCCCTTTCAACGCAGTTCTTGGGCTCGAACTGGATTTCGTATTCACTCAATTCCAATGCCCACTTCATCAGGCGCCCTGACGTTTCAGGCTTATGGAAGATATTCTTCAGGGGCAAGTTCGTAAGTACTACGACAGTGTGCGCTTGGAAGTACGACCTAAGTCTTCGGGCCGAGGTGACTAAAGCGAGGACCGGCTTCTCCATTTGGGGGTATCTGGTCTCGGCCTCGGTCATGGCTTTACTTGTGTAATAGATAGGACTTTGGCGTACTCCTTCCTGCTTGACTAGGGCCGAGCTGACGGCGCTATCGGACACTGCCAGGTATAAGTGAAGCTTGTCTCCTGGCAGCGGCTTGCCGAGCAAGGGTGACGAGCAGAGGTAGTTCTTTAACTGCTCTAATGCTTGCTCGCACTCCGTTGTCCATTCGAAAGGCCCTTTCTTTCTCAAGACCTTGAAGAAAGGAAGACACTTATCTGTTGACCTCGAGACAAACCTGTTCAGAGCTGTAATCCTGCCATTGAGGCACCGAAGCTGTTTAAGAGTCTTGGGCTCTTCCATCTCGAGCACGGCCTTTATCTTCTCTGGGTTGGCTTCGATCCCACGGTTGTTTACCATAAAACCAAGGAACTTCCCCGAGGAGACTCCAAAGGCACATTTGGCTGGATTGAGCTTCATTTGATACTTTCGCAGAACTCCAAAGGCTTCGGTCAGATCGGAAAGATGCGACTTTGACTGCTTGCTCTTGACAAGCATGTCGTCCACATATACTTCCATGTTCCGACCGATCCGCTTGGCGAACATTTTGTTCACCATCCTTTGGTAGGTTGCGCCCGCATTTTTTAGGCCGAAGGGCATCACCTTGTAGCAGTACAGACCTTGGTCTGTTATGAACGCGGTATGATCTTGGTCTGGCACATGCATTTTGATTTGGTTGTATCCGAAGTAGGCATCCATGAAGGTGAGCATCTCGTGCCCGGCTGTTGCGTCTACGAGCTGGTCGATCCTCGGCAGGGGGAAGCAGTCTTTTGGGCATGGCTTATTTAAATTTGTGAAGTCCACGCACATTCTCCACTTCCCGTTGGATTTTTTAACTAATACAACATTAGAGAGCCACTCGGGATACATAATTTCTTGTATATATTCAGCTTTTAAAAGTTTGTTAACTTCCTCAACAATTACATCACTCCTCTCTTTATTTACAGGTCTTCTTTTTTGCTTTACAGGTCGAAATGATGGGTATATGTTGAGGCGATGCACCATGATCTTTGGGTCGATGCTAGGCATGTCCTCGTGAGACCATGCGAAGATGTCCGAATTGGACCTGAGGAAGTTGGCCAGTTCTTCCCTGTCAGTGGCCCCCAGCTTGGTTCCTATGCTTACTCGTTTTTCGGGGCTAAGTAAAGGAACAAGCTCGAGCTCCTCTGTTGGCGGGGAGAACTGCCTTTTGCCTTCCTTCGGCAGGTCAGCCTCGGACTCTTGTAGCTTGTCGCGATTGGTTTGTTCTTCTAGGACACATACTGACGACCCTTTAAGCACGGATGCATAACACTCCCTTGAAGTCTTTTGCTCACCTCGGATCGTGCCCACTCCATTAGGGGTTGAGTACTTCAGTACTTGATGCAGTGTGGAGGGGACGGCCCGGAATGAGTGGATGATGGGTCTCCCGAAGATGGCATTGTAGGCCGATCTGCCGTCAATCACCACGAACTCAGCCATCTGAGTTACCTGTGTAATATCTTGCCCAATAGTAACCGGCAAGTCGATACACCCTTCAGGAGAGACTGATTCTCCAAAGAATCCAACCAAGGGTGTTGGACTTTTCTTCAATTGAGACCTGGTCCACCCCAAGGCCAGATATGTCGGGAGGGACAAGATGTTGGCAGACGTGCCTCCATCTACCAACACTCTTCTGACCAGGACATGATTGATAAGGGGAGCGATCACAAGTGCATCATTGTGGGGCAAGTGGACCCCCTCCAAGTCAGTATCGTCAAAGGTAATGGAGCAGGTTGGCCTCTGCTCCCGAATGATGCACTCCTCGCGCCTGGCTTTGCGAGCTAATTCTTTCCTTTTATTTCCAGATTGGCCCCCACTTGGGCCTCTGAAAATAATATTGATGACCGCAGGTCGGTCATCTCGATGAGGCGGCGTTCTTGAACGCTTCCTCTCTTCTTTCTTTTCGACCGAGTTAGACCTCGGTTTACCAACGAACTTTTTGAAGTAGCCATCTTGAATGAGGTCTTCAATCTGGCGCTTCAGCTCCCAGCAATTTGTCGTATTATGGCCGTGATCGCGATGAAAACGGCAATATTTATCTTTATTGCGTTTTTCTGGGTCTCCTCGGAGCTTCTCAGGTCGTTTGAGGAGTTTTTCCATCCCGCTTTCCTCGATGTTCGTAAGTATCTCAGAGATGGGGATGGTGGTAGGAGTATAACGCTCGTAAGCTCGGCTTCGGCTGGGACCGCTGTCCGTTCTACGATACTCAGCCCGACTGCTGGAGGAGGTCGATCCCTTATCCTTGGTCTTGGAATCAGCCTTCCTCTTTTCTTGATTTAGCTTCTTCTGGTCGATTTGCTTCTTAGGTCGACCAGTTTTAGTTCTGAGGAGCTCTTGCCCATCAATAATCTTCTTTGCCTTTTGCAGGACCTCGACAAAAGTGGCTGGGGCTTCTTCTCCAAGCTTAACAGTGAGGGTCTCGTCGGCCAGGCCGGTGAGGAAGTAGCACATGGCCGAATCATCGGAGCAGTGCGCGACCTTCAGCTGCTCCTCCTGGAACCTTGTGACATATTCTCTCAGCGTCTCTCCTTCCTTCTGCCTGATGGTAGCGAGATGAGTCACTGTTTTTCTATCATAATGCCGAGAAGAGAATTGGCTAATAAATTCTTTCCTCAGCTGGGAGTAGGTCGAGATCGACCTGGCCGGCAGTCTTCGATACCACAAGCGCGCGCTGCCGGTGAGTGCGATCTGAAAGGCGCGGCACTTGATTGCGTCTGTTGCCGTTTGAAAGTCCATGAGGCCTTCGAAGACCTCAACATAGTCCTTTGGGTCCTTAGACCCATCATAAGGCTTCATGGTGGGAGTCTTGAACTTTGGAGGAATTGGAGCCTCTAATATGTCCGAGGTGAATGGCGATTCTCCCAGGTCGCCATCGTCAAAAGAATTCTCTTTCTTCTCGCACCTAGCCTTAAGCGCCTCGACCTGCTCGTCGAACCTGTGTTTCATCAGGTCGAACTCTTCCCTGGTGATCACAGCTTCTGGTGTTAGAGGCTTATACTTGGATTGAGCGTTGAGGTCAGAGTTGGAGAACTCTCGGGAGTAGGACGGAGAGTCTTTCGGCTCTCGAGATGCTCTCTTCTTCTTATCAGTGAGGTGCTTTCTAAGATCGTTGTCCCGCAAGCTATAATCCACCCCCTCATTGTTGGGAATGGGCTCACGATCGCCAGGGTGGAGAGATGGAACCCGGCCTTCCTTCTCTCCAGGTGCGCTTGGGACCCTGGAAGGAGACGCTGTTCGGTTAACCCGCGTCGCATCGGCATACATTTCTTCCATCGTGCGCAACCGATGGCGCATATCATCCAACTCGCGCTGGAGAGTAGACAAAGCCTCTGGGTCTGCCGCCGGGTCGGCCCTTCGGGAGGCCTTTCTCGAGGTTCCACCTCGGCCTCGGTTGGCTTTTGAGGGTTTCGGGTGAGCAGGGGGTAACTCTTGGTTCGCATGGCGGGCAGATCTCCGTGGAAGATCTCCCTTTTGTCCTGCTCGAACCTTGTCCTTGACCATTCTAACGTCGGGGTCTCGCTGAGGGCCGTTATCAGCGTTCAAACCCCTCCGTTCTGTCGTATTAGCAGAGCTTACCGGCTGCACCATCTTTGCGTATGTTTCTTAGATCGGAATGACTTAAAATTTCTGTTCCCCACAGACGGCGCCAAATGTTTATGCAAGAGTTCGCACAACGGTTCTTCACGAATCAAGCTCGAACCCGGTCTCCAGTCCAGACCTGGATACTTAGAGTGGACCTGCACAAGAGGGTAAACACTTCGACGTTCAAGTCAGTATAGGTCGGATTCCGTATTTAGTTCGAGGTGAGATTCCATACCTGAGCGTGAAATGAGACCCTCTATTTATAGGTGGTGGATTCGACAGTACACATGATCAGCGGTTATATGTCTTTTCTCATGTCGAACTTGTCGGGTTCCAAGTAGATCGGGCCTCAGCCAGGTCGAACCTTGACGTCTATTGTAGCAGAAATTGCTTACCGCAAGTATACGGGTCAAGTTTTAATAAAGGTGGTAAGTGATTACCGATATCGTCCACTGGATTGGGTTTCTAGTCACTCGAGTACTACGGATATTAATGTCCAATTTTATCTAGAGAAACAATCAGGAATTTCTTGTGACACACACAAGAGATAAAATAACAAAGTGAATAAAAATACTCTAAGAAAACTCTTATGGAGAACGGGTCCTAGGGAAATGATTTCACCAATTGAACTTACCAGCGGACAAATTAAACATGCCGAGATTGAATATGCAATTAATCTATAAGTCAAGAAATCAAGAATCATAAAAGTCTCTCCCGAGCACAATTAATTCTCCCACTTATTGAGAAACCAATATCCCTATCTAGTTTCATTAACAAGCAGGGCCTTAAGACTTAATCTTTTAACAACCTCTAAGATAATTCTAAATCTCCCGATCTTAGAACAACCCCAGTCATGCATTCAGGTTCCAACCTAAACCACCTCTCCCGAGCATAAGATTCAGATTTAGCAACAATTAATCAGTGATCAAGAGATTAAAAGCATTAAACAAATAAATGCATAAATAGATTAAAAACAAATCAATCGAGACAAATGTTAATAAGTCCAACTCATAAATCCAACGGCTACGTCAATCCCTAGAACAAGAAGATTAGCTACTCATGTTCACGAAAATACAATAAAATCCTACAAAAATTTTCATAATAAATCTAGAAAAGATAAGGGAAAGGAGAGAAACTAAAGCCGTAGTGTCGATTGACCGTCCCCGACTCAATCTCCACGTTCACGAGCCCTCGAAAATCATCTCCTCAGCCTTCTTGCCTCCAAAACCGAGCCCATCCTCTCCAGAATCCTTTTCCCCCTTTTTTCATCCCCCCAAACGGCACACTCGTCTTTCTCTTTAAGTTAGGGCATCGCTACAGCGCCATGGCGTCGTCCCAGATTTGTGACGGACATGCAAGTTCGTAGCGCCAGCGCTGCGGCGCTGCTACTTCGGGATTTTGCTACCAATTTTGACCTGTACGCACGCCATGGCACTAAATGGTGGCGCTGCAGCGCTGATGTGGTTTCAACAAGCTCCTTTTTTTCGCTCTAGTTTCACTTAAATGCTCGCTTATTCTTCAATTCTTTCTAATAGCTTGATCCTATAAAAAACATCAGTTATACACGTAAATAAGCCACAAATGGTCGAAAATTATTAAATGATTTCTACCTGAATATCATGAAATGTGGTGCATAAAGTATACTATCAAAATACCCCCAAACTTAGCTTTTTACTTGTCCTCAAGTAAACAAAACTAGTTAATGACCACTAAAGCCAAGCAACAACTGACACCTAAAGCACGCTTATCCTTGAACATCTCACAACTCAATATGCTGACTCCCTTTTCTAAGCCCTTTCAACCTTTTAAGCTCCAAAAAAAAAATCGATAAGTTAATCATACATCCTACGAGATCATTCCAGATGACAATCAAGAGGTTAAGCAGTGAACGAAATATTTTGAAAAAATAAAACTCAAGCATCTCATCAACTTCTTGAAATCAAAAGCAAAGACTCAACACTCTCGTAGGAATTCACTCCAATCTCTCAACATATTTTCAAGGTGTTTTAACTCTCAGAATCAGAACAAAGCACATTATTACCATAAGCTTGCGAGTGAATCAAATCTCCCCTCTCAAATATGAATTGAATGCACAAAATCAAAGGGACTTTGATAAAGGTTGTAATGGGGCTTAGGTAAAGGTGAGATAAAGGAAATTTAAGAGGCTCAAAGTCAAAACAAAGAAGATATTAGGTTGCATGCTAACTACATGACGTGCTGAAGCCAATAAACAATGAATACAATGCACCATCGAACACTAACACTCCTAAGGAAACACAAGAATTATTGCACATTGGAAGATAATTCTCCAAATGTTTTTTTTTTTTTACATTACTCAACGAAGAAGAGAGAATACGCTTATGAAACTTTTTTTTGTTTTTTCAAATTCTTTTCAATCAGACCTTTTTTCTCTTTTTCACTGTATATATATATATATATATTTTCTTTTCCTTTTTTTTCACATGTTTTTCGCTTACAAAGTTGGCTTGAATCGAGACAAATTAAACATGCAACTTTTCCTTCCTTGTCTTGACACTGGTAAAACAATATGGAGGATAATATTTGAAACAGGCCTCAGGGTTAATAAATGTGTTCAATCCAAGAAAAAAAATGGGAAATTAGGCTCAAATATGGCTCTCTAAAGGAAAATATAACAAGGTAAGCTCTTTAGAAGTCTCAAATTATGGGTAAACATAAATTGCCCTTATCATCTTAAGACACCAATTCAAACAAGTGGTCACAAAATGCATTCACTAGCAAGTTCTAGAATAAATATATCAAGTTCGATCACACACAAGAATGAAAATTGAGCAAGATGTAATGGATTGCTCTAAGGCTCAAAAGCTCACTGGGTATGTAAATAGTGTCAAGTCAATGACAATTTTCATTCAATAATCCGACGAGAAACCATCATAAAATTTTCAAGAAGGAAGACCACAACATTCACACTTAACTCTTTCATGCATAAGGAAACCACTCAAAAATGCATTCATAACCCACCAAAATTTCAAGGATATTAATCAGAATTCAAGGTTTCAAAAAGGAGATCAGCATATATGAATCAGAGTAAACCTATCATCCAAAAATAATTATTACAGACCAGATTCCACTACCCCCAAACTTAAATGTTACATTGTCCCAATGTAAAGAAAAAACAATGCAATCAAATTAAAAATAACAGTCCGAACAAAATATGAGGGAGTAGAAGGAAACTGCCCTGAATGACGACGTAGAGTCACTAGTCCTCATCCTCAGTGGATGAATCATGAAATTGTGGAAGTGGAGGAAGAGGTTGCGATGATTGTTGAGCCTGAAAGCATTGAACAAGATAGTCAAATTGCAGCCTCTGGTTCACCTGAAAACGATGGAACTGGCGTGAAAGATGGTGAACTTCCTCCTCAAGTGGTCGGGGAGCGCGCTGCTGTGGAGGTGGGTCGGCATGGACTTCCGGTTGTTCTTCCGCAGGGCCGTCAATCTCCATAAGGGGCTCCCACCCACGGATAGACAAAATGTAATTCTTGTCCATCACACTTTTGGGACCTAGCAATGTCTCCGTGGGGTCGCAAACAACACCAACCTTCTTACAGAGGCCGATTATCAACATGGGATGGGGAAGGCCACCGGTTGTGGTACCGTGTCTTGCATGCTTAATGCTCTGCTTGATAATCCGCCCAACATCAATAGACTTACCAGTAACAATGGCGTATAGCAATATGGCTCGTTCTTTGGTGACGTCGCTCATGTGGGTCACTGGGAGTAGCTTTCAACAAATAAAATTGTGCCAAACCTTATTGTGAACACTCAGATCTGTAGATTTGAAGGTAATGGCTTCACCGTGCCGCATTTTCCATTCAGCATTCGGGCGGCATAAACTACGAAGGATCTGATCCATGTCAAGCTCCTCACTAGCATACCGATTATAGTTGTCTCGATCAAAATTGGGAAGCTCATAAAATTCATTGATAGAGATACTGTCGAAAGCCACGCTCCTTCCCCGGACAAAAGAAATATTGGACCCCTCCTGGATATTAGCATAAAATTCACGAACAAGGGGGACCACAGCGACATTGGGCTGCTGAACAAAATTGACCCACCTTCTAGAAACAATATTCTCATACATACTCTGTTGGTGGACCTCATCAGGCAATAGACCCCGTTCCTGAATAAGACTTTTATGGGCCGCTATAGTAGAGAACCAAGTGGATGCCTCCTCATTAATAAATTTTTTTCTATCATATGAACTAGCAGAGGAGGCACCACGTGCTCGTTTTGGAGCCATAACAGTACAAACACAACAATACGACAAAAACGCTCTAGAAAAGTACTGACGCTTCAAAATGTTTCAACCCAAGTTCAATAATCTCAATAAATATCAACAACAGCCAAATATCAGTGTAAATATCGGCCCAAAACAACAAAATCTTACTTGGTTGGGAAGAACGTGTGGATTTGACAAAAACCCACGACTTGAACGCCCAAAATTGCTCAAAAAGAACACGCAATCCTGAAATACAGGGTAGAAACCGTTAATCGAGGATGAAATCGGCCTAAGATGGAGGAAAAACGAAGAAAAATCGAGCAAAAACGGAGGGAGGGAGGCGGAAGAGCGCTGCGGCGCTTAGGGTTTTCGAAAGCGGCTGGAAACGGTGGGGCGAAATCTGGGTTTAAAAACCCAGAAATCGTGACAGTGCCATGGCGCTCTACTCTCGGGAAAATCTATTGGGCCAGGTGCTACAGAGCGCTGTAACGCCCTTGAATGCGCCAGCGCTTCCACGCGTCCAACATGCGTGATTTTTTTCTTCTTCTTCTTCTTCTTCCTACACAAAGAAAGAAAACAAAACAAATAAGAATAAAAGAAGTTAATAAGAACCTAACAATAGAGAAAAAAACAAAATAAAATTAAACTCAAAGGGAAGAAATATATGGGTTGCCTCCCAAAAAGCGCTTTATTTAACGTCTGTAGCTAGACGGTGTAACTATCGTTCAATTTGGCTCATCCAAAAGAATTTTATCAAAACTTCTCTCTTCCGTGCAAAAGTAATGTTTGAGTCGTTGCCCATTGACTTTGAAAGATCTTCCATCACTTGCTTCTAATTCAATGGCACCATGTGGAAAAACAAACTTTATGGTAAAAGGACCTGACCATCGAGATTTTAGTTTGCCAGGAAATAAATGTAGTCGAGAATTAAATAAAAGAACCTGTTGCCCGGGCTCAAAAGATCGATGCTGAATCATCTTATCATGCCACTTTGTTGTTCTTTCTTTGTAAAGCTTGGCATTTTCGTAAGCCTGACAACGAAATTCTTCCATCTCATTTAGTTGTAAAAGACGTTGCTCCCCAGCTTTTTGAAGGTCAAAATTTAATTTCTTGATCGCCCAAAAAGCTCTGTGTTCCAATTCCACCGGAAGGTGACAAGCTTTCCCAAACACCAACCGATACGGTGACATACCAGTAGAAATTGCTTACCGCAAGTATACGGGTCAAGTTTTAATAAAGGTGGTAAGTGATTACCGATATCGTCCACTGGATTGGGTTTCTAGTCACTCGAGTACTACGGATATTAATGTCCAATTTTATCTAGAGAAACAATCAGGAATTTCTTGTGACACACACAAGAGATAAAATAACAAAGTGAATAAAAATACTCTAAGAAAACTCTTATGGAGAACGGGTCCTAGGGAAATGATTTCACCAATTGAACTTACCAGCGGACAAATTAAACATGCCGAGATTGAATATGCAATTAATCTATAAGTCAAGAAATCAAGAATCATAAAAGTCTCTCCCGAGCACAATTAATTCTCCCACTTATTGAGAAACCAATATCCCTATCTAGTTTCATTAACAAGCAGGGCCTTAAGACTTAATCTTTTAACAACCTCTAAGATAATTCTAAATATCCCGATCTTAGAACTACCCCAGTCATGCATTCAGGTTCCAACCTAAACCACCTCTCTCGAGCATAAGATTCAGATTTAGCAACAATTAATCAGTGATCAAGAGATTAAAAGCATTAAACAAATAAATGCATAAATAGATTAAAAACAAATCAATCGAGACAAATGTTAATAAGTCCAACTCATAAATCCAACGGCTACGTCAATCCCTAGAACAAGAAGATTAGCTACTTATGTTCACGAAAATACAATAAAATCCTACAAAGAATTTCATAATAAATCTAGAAAAGATAAGGGAAAGGAGAGAAACTAAAGCCGTAGTGTCGATTGACCGTCCCCGACTCAATCTCCACGTTCACGAGCCCTCGAAAATCATCTCCTCAGCCTTCTTGCCTCCAAAACCGAGCCCATCCTCTCCAGAATCCTTTTCCCCCTTTTTTCATCCCCCCAAACGGCACACTCGTCTTTCTCTTTAAGTCAGGGCATCGCTACAGCGCCATGGCGCCGTCCCAGATTTGTGACGGACTTGCAAGTTCGTAGCGCCATGGCGCTACGGTACAGCGCTGCGGCGCTGCTACTTCGGGATTTTGCTACCAATTCTAACCTGTACGCGCGCCATGGCACTAAATGGTGGCGCTGCGGCGCTGATGTGGTTTCAACAAGCTCCTCTTTTTCGCTCTAGTTTCGCTCAAATGCTCTCTTATTCTTCAATTCTTTCTAATAGCTTGATCCTATAAAAAACATCAATTATGCACGTAAATAAGCCACAAATGGTCGAAAATTGTTAAATGATTTCTACCTGAATATCATGAAATGTGGTGCATAAAGTATACTATCATCTATACTTAGTCTTTTATAATGGGCGAACCCGGTCACCTCGACAGGGCCGAGGTGGACCTAGGCAATTCCTTTTATTCAATTCTTTAAACACCAATAAGGGTCCTCCACGTGTCCTGGGTATGTCTACCCCCAAACACCAATTTCACCAATGTAAATCAAAGGACATGACCTCATAGGCAGGAATTCATAAATCACTCAAGATTAAGATCGAGTTGCATATGATTATCCTGTGAAATACTTACCCTATATTTTAACGAATTTACAATGAAAGATTAAGTATTTTGCGGTCCAGTCTTATACAAACTCAATGTATATGATTCACTCACTCACATGTCTCTACATGAATGATTTAGATTAGACCATCTATAACATTTACAAAGCGGGTCGTATCAATAGTGTTACCAGAATAAGACACTCAACTGTACCTTATCCATATACTGTAGACTCTTTAGATTATAACTTGAACATGATCCTCTGGTAAGTCAACCAGATATTGTTCAAGATTGCATTTATAACATTGGATTTTCATAAAAATGGATATTAAATATTGCATAAAATCAAAATAATTAATTATTTATTTTTCAAATAAATAATAAAATATTTATTAATTACCAGAGTTTAAGGCATAAATCCTAACCATGTCTAAAAAGAATTGTGTTAAGGAATATAATACATTACGAAAACTTAATTCACAAAGTAGAATATTATTGATTATTAAATAATAAGCTTCACAAAATAATAACGTTATTATTATAAATATTAATTTTTAGTCATTTTTGTCGACAAATAAAATAAAATATAAATAATTTCATATTTACCATCATTATTATAGAAAAGGAGGGAAAGAAAGTTATTTTTTTAATTTTTTAAAATGAAATAATTGTAAAAATTGTTGAGATTCCAATACTTTTGATGTTATAAAATAAAATGTAATAACTCTTAAATAAATAAATAAAAAATAACAGAAAAAACGACTTTTCATATTCTAACTATTTAAACCACAATTTATGATTTAAATTAAACATATGACATTGATAATTAATTAGTGACATATTTGTAAATATAAGATTTGATAAATGACACAATGTCTAAAAATTTGTTTTCGTGATCCTCCATTTTTAATATAATATAGATATGATAGTATAAATATGTAGTGTTGTACCATTGACATTAAATTCTTGATCCGCCACTACTCTCAGTCATAAACACTAGTCCTTCACCCTCCACCCTCAACTGAATCATAATTTTCGACCTCCTCTCATGATGCTGCCAAATGACCCACCTCTTCAACCGTCATTTATGCAAATCCCTTCGCCTTTGTCTCGTCCATGTCCTCAATTTGGAAATTATAAACCTCAACTATTTAGTCCAGTCCAGCCTCAATCGGCCTTTTGGAAAAGTTAAGTACTCAACGTTATATATGCATATGATCTTGAAAGGTGAATCAATGGAACCACTTTCCCAGCTACTGAGGTTTTTGATAATCTCTGTTATGGGATAATTAAGCTAGATCTGATAAACAAGACACAAGCCCAAACACAAGGATAAAGTCCAAGCAGGGGCCAAGTGAGAGAAGAGTAGAGTCAGAGGCCCAAAAAGTGAATTGCACCACAGAACCCAACCAACCGGGAATTGGTACCCAGTCAACCAGGTCTCGTCCGACTAGGTTGTAGCCCTCCACCACCTCGTGCTTGTTTTATGCACGTCGCGAATAAACCTGATAACGTATTGACTCTTCCACTCTTGCTCCGTCCAACCCCCAACGACACCATCTCCTATTCAAAAAAGAAAACATATCCTATTAACTCGAGGATTCCTATAAACCCTAGGGTTCTCACATCTATAAATAAGGAGAGGAACCTTATGATCAAGGTACGCTACAAAACCCTCTTCTTCGCTACACTTCACATTATACCCTGATTTTGACTTAAGAATCAGAGTGTGTGTGCTAGCACCACACCCATGTTAGTCGTTCTATTTTGCAGGTCTATCAAATTTCTTTTATTATTGAAGATTGGTGCAAATTTTGTGAATCTCGAAAGGCAAAATTTTTGCATCAACATTTGGCACCGTCTGTGGGGACGACATAAGCAGTACTAGGACTATACATCGGTCGGTCGGGTCGGTTATTGGGCAAAAATCGACGCCGACTGACCAACTGTCGGTTTCCAGAAATGGAAACCGACCGACCAACCATTGAACATGTAACCGACCGACCAAAGTGTCGGTTCGGTCGGTCGGTTTTCGCCACACCGAATTTTTTTTTTCTCCCTACTATTTTTATTATATTTCCCTTACTTTTTTTATTATATTTTCTGTTCTTTTAGCCAATTCCTATTGTAAATCCATATTCAGCCCATTCTTATTTTAAGCTCATTCATATTGAAAATCCATAATAATCCTAATCCATATTGGCTTCAATAAATAATATAATGAGAATCCAATAAATAGTTTTAATGTAATCTGATTTCAAAATCCATAGAAAATGAAATAGTCCATAAAAGTTGAAGTCAATATTTAAATTAAAAAGAGTCCAAAGTTAAATTAAAATAATAGTAAAACTTCAAACTTCAAATTTAAAAAGTGAAAATAGTCTAAAGTCCAAATTTAAAGAGTCCAAAGATCAAGTACAAACAATTATAGTCTAACACAACAAAGTCTTAGTCCTCTAAAAGCACAAACTATTACATCGAAATAGTTGAAAAATCTTCAACTTCTTCAATGGTTTTCTCCTCGTCCATAATGGCCTTGAATCTTGTAAAATTATATTAAAATAGAAAATAGACAGCAACGTTAAAATTGAATAGAGAAAACATTTAGAAAAATGAAAAGAGTAGAATAAATACCTTCTTCAAGCATCGAATCCTCCTCTACATATTTATGAATATCAACATTTATCGGCTCAGAATTTAGCCAATTTTGACAACATATGAGAGCTTCAACTGTTTTTGGAGCCAATGAACAACGTGAAAAGTCAATTACACGTCCTCCAGTACTAAAGGCAGACTCAGATGCTACAGTCGAGACTGGAATTACTAAAATATCTCTACTAATTTTGCTAAGAATCTCAAATCGACAACCATTCTGCTTCCACAATTTAAGTATGTCAAACTTACTATCATTCTTAGCAAGAGATTCTAACAAATACACGTCAATCTTTGAGTCGTTATTAAAAGTTGTAGTATCTTTAGTTGAAAAATCAGACCCCAAATCATAGCCCTCATCAAACTCTGAATCCAAGTCTGTACTAGTAGTATAGGTACGTGAAGCAACAATTGATGGACTACCACTTCCACTACTACCATAAGACAGACTATATTTGACAAAGAGACGCCTCAAAACATACTCCACGTTATCTGTTATGGATTTAGCCATTTCTGGTCTTAACTTGTTGAAACAATACGACAAGAATTTCAACTTATAACGTGGATCCAACACAATTGCAATATACAACAAAACATTAGTCTTTTCACAGTTTCCCCAATATTTATCAAACTTAGCTTGCATGCTCTTAACCATATTACAAAGAATTGAATTTCCACTCTTCAGAGAATTCAAATGTATGCAATTTTGAACTGTGCTAATCTCATGATAAATCAGATTCGATGTAGTGTACAAAGATCCAGAAATTTTTAGAGTGACCTCATAAAAGACTTTAAAAAACTTAACTAACATTCTAGCATTCGCCCAATCCTCCTTGCTAGGACGTAAATCAACTACATAAGCAGACTCTTCATCCTCTAACCTTTCAAAAGCTTTTTCAAACTTCGTAGCTGCATGAAACATCATATACGTAGAATTCCATCTATTAGAAACGTCGAGACAAACAATACTCTTACAAGATATCTTAGCAATTTCAGCACACTTTTAAATTTCAAAGCACGTGCAGGAGAAGACCTCACAAATCTAACAGCATTGCAAATTTTAGTAATGCAAATATTATGCTCCTTCAAAGCATCACACACAATAAGATTTAATATGTGTGCACAACATCTAACATGCATATATTCATCCTGAAATAACAAACCTTCACTGAACCTCTTGATAAGATACGAAACGGCAGTATCATTCGAACTTGCATTATTAACCGTCAAAGTCATAACTCTTTCGATCCCCCATTCCTTCAAATTTTTCTCAACAGTCTTACCAATAGTATCTCCTTTATGATTCTCAATTGGACTAAAACTAAGAATTCTCTTATGCAAAATCCAATCAGAATCAATAAAATGAGCAGTCAATACCATATAGCTTATATTTTGTGCCTTAAACATGTTTCTCAAACGTTGTTTCTCACTAAGATATATCTTCAGAACATCCCTAGCCACAGTTACTCGAGATGGAATAACAAACCTAGGCTCAAGCAAACCTATTGATTTATCGATAAATCTTCGAAAACCTTTACCCTCCACTAATCTAAAAGGTAGCTCTCTAAAATAATCATCTCAGCTAAAGCTTTTCTACAACTCTCCAAATCAAATGAGTCACATACAAGTTTTGAATCAGATTCTACACCCCCACCAACTTTTTTATTTTTGAAAGTCAATAATTGTTGGGTTGGATCTCTCTTCTTTTGGTAAGGATACTTCTTGCAATTTTCTATGTGAAATTTCAAAGATCCTGTCCCATTATGTTTAGGATGGCATGCATACATATTTCCACAATATTTGCATTAGCTTGAGGATTAGAAGGACCACCTTTCAACTTCTCAAAATGATCACAAACAATGCTCTTGATATTCTTCCGCTTCCTTTTTTTTGGACTTGAAGAACAATCTTCTATTGGATCTAAGTTGATAGTATCAACTTTTTTCTCTCCGATCGTCATTCCATGTTCTGTAGAATTCATATTTACCCTACAAAATACAAATATATAAAAGTTTTGTTAAAAATAAATAAAGTTAATCTATCTCTCTTTCTCTACACACGGCACCACAGGTAGAAGTTGTATATTCCAAAGTTTGTATATTCGTGAACAAAATAGATAGAACAACCGAAACAAAAATCATTCTATACCCAGTTTCATATATAAATATAAATATGTAAAGTAATGTATCTGAAAGCATGAGTTTGAAATTGAATCTACAAGGAAAAAGTCTGAGTTGATTAGAACCTAGAAAGGCCAGCGCGTGGGTTGAGTAAAGTGGTCAACACAAGTTTAGTTTCCAAATAGTTAGCAAAACCAGAGAAGCATAAAACTAGAAAACTACCCATTTTCTTAGAAAACCACTTGCAACCATCATTACAAAACCAAATCCCACTATCGTTGCATTCCCCAACTTTTTCCCACTCACCTCCATCACTTTTCTCGCCGGTGGCTGTTCTCACCCACCTCCAACATCGTTGCCTTCTCCGGCCGGTGGCTGTTCGAAGTTGAAAAGAAAAAAACTAAATCAAATCAAAACTTACTCCGATTCCGATTCCAGTTTGAGTAATGGGTGCCGCCGTGTCGGACCGCCAGTGACCGGTGGGGTTGGATCGCGTCAGAAAGCGAGGATACTGACTACTGAGGGAGAGAGCGTCGGCGACGAGGGGAGGGTTGAGTGGGATTTCCGTCGCGATGAAGGTTGAGCTATGGCCAGCGACAATGAGGGC
Source organism: Momordica charantia (assembly GCF_013281855.1). Classification (NCBI taxonomy): domain Eukaryota; kingdom Viridiplantae; phylum Streptophyta; class Magnoliopsida; order Cucurbitales; family Cucurbitaceae; genus Momordica; species Momordica charantia. Next base: position 10,261,799 of record NW_028275158.1, read on the forward strand.
AATGAAGGTTGAGCTGTGACCGGCGACAATAAGGGCGACATAGGCGAGATTCAAGAGGAGAAGGAGAGAGAAAATGGAGAGGAGAAGCCGAGATTCGAGAAGGAGAGGGAGGCAGAGAAAAAATGGAGGGAAAATGAAAATGAAACCCTAGAAAAGTTGTAAAAGTTATAAAACTGAATATTTTATAAAATATATATAAATTATAATATTAGATAAATAAATATAAAAAATTGATTTTTTATGTATATGTCAATCGGTTCGGTCGGTTATAGGGGTTTAATGCCGCCGACCGACCGACCAAAAATTTTGGAATCTAAAAAACCGACGACCGATCGATGCTACCCAAAACCGACCGACCGACGTCGGTTCGATCGATTACGATCGGTCGGTTCGGTTTTGGGTAGTCAATTGTACACCCCTAAGCAGTACAGTAAAACTTAATCAGATCCAGAAGGTGGATGACAAGATTTTTGTGGGTGCGATTGTAAGACAACTAGATGATAAGAGAGATGTCACACTATTGGCTCCGTATCTCCAATGGATGACAACTAACCGCCAGTGGGATGAGAACATGTCATGCAATATATTCGATATCTCTAGTAGATGACAACTTGACTACCCGTGAGATGAGAACATGTCATGCCACAGGGTCAAATCGTGCAGCCAGTTCAATTTCTCTAGTGGATGACAACTTGATTGATAATGGACAAGAGGCCTACTCGAGCCTTGGTTTCATGGAGTCCCTGCCCAAAGAGAGGTAAAACACTTGAATATCTGCTACATCTGAAGAGCAACAAGTATAACAAGAATGCTGCTACTTTAAAAGCTGACATCTGTTAGGTTTGATTTGAGTTTAAAGTTCATTTTATTTTCTTTCATAGTCTAGATATATTTGATTTGCAGCATATTATTTGATTCCTGGTTAGGTTAGATTTTTATTTTCTTGACTTAGATAGTTTCTTTTCTTTATATACCTGAGTAATTTTTCTTATATATCATTTTGTTTAAAAAGAATAATAATAATAAATAAAACACTCTTCGAGTGGGAGGCTAGGTAGGTTAATCAACAATAACAGCTGATCAATGAAGGCAAGTAAGCTAAAGTCAATTAATAAAACTGGGAAAGACAATGGCAAATTAAGCCTAAATGATCAAAACCCAAAGGTGTTGAAAAAGGTAAGCGAACGAGCCCAGAATGGTTAAAACTGAAAGCGGGAAAATGAGTCCAGCCATATCAACAAAACCAAGGGTATAAAACCATTAGTTAAAAGCCAAAATAGGTTCAGAAACCCAATGGTGTTGTAGGCGAGCAAACGAGCCTAGCTGGTTAAAGCTCAAGGCCAACTAAACAACAACGGATAAATCAAACCGTGTAGCAGAGCCTAAGAGACTTGATTTAAAGATGATCGCAACAAGAAAATATAAAAAAGTTGTTCCACGAAACTACTATTGAGACGTTTAAGATAAAATACATACTGTTATGGAGAGAAAAATCGCACCTAACACGTAAGCTACATGGATATGTCTAAACTAAATTAAAAGAGAAAAGAAGCCTAAATCAAGAGGTTGAACAAAGGTGCAGGGCTTGGCCCATCAAAGATCGAAGCCCGATTGGTCGGAGCAACGACCAGTTCTCGGCCAATGGCCACCCGAGCTCTCCCCCATTTTTTTTCTTTTGACCCAATTAGATCTCTCAAGTGGGCCTATGACTACTGTACTCTTTCTAAAATCTGGTCCACGACGATATCTATATTGAAGCCTAAGAAAACTAGGTTTCCTAAGACAACGAGGATTCGACTCCTATAAATAGGAAGAAAGGTAGAACCCTAGAGCCTTATTGGTTGGGCAGATCAACGTCGAGTCCCACTGGTGCATCAACACAAACGAAAGCAAGTCGAGCCTAGACGGTTGACTATGCAAATAAGGTTTAGGTAGATAAAGTTGTAGCAAAAATCAAATTATATTAAAAGGCAATATACCAATTTACAGAAAGATTGTTGAAAACTCTTATTCATTATCTCCGTATTAGCGCATCACAAATCGACTCTGAAAGCTTCTGCGAAAACGAGTAGTCCATCCCAAAATGTTGACATATTTGACAATTTTCTTGAACTCTTCCACCAAAAATTCAGAATTGGAGAGTAGGGCTTTTTGCCTCATCGAGCTTCACCTACAGGTCGACGGTTTCAGCATGAGGCGTCATTTTCTTAAGCTTTCAACTCACGCCATGTAGTTTCCAACAGACGTTTGGTTTGATCAAGAGAGGCAGAAGTCCGATTGAGCTCGTCCCAATGAGCATAATTGGGTGAAGCTGTTGGAGTTTGCCAATAATTCGACTAGAGGAGACGACCAAACGTGTGAGACCCAGAGTCCCAATAGATGAATAACACAACAAGACCTACTGCCTAGGATTCAATGTCTGGTTGACCAGGCCTTGACAGACCAGGTCTCGGCTGATAAGAGCTCGGTCGACTGAGCTCAACTTGCTACTATATCTTGTTTGTTGTACCTCCTCTCTATTGTTGTTCTACCGCTACCGTAGAGTGTAGATTTGTTAACGATTGAGTAAACATCAAACAACACCTTGGAAGGATGCAGATGTAGAACCACCATGAACACAAGTAGAGCGACGAGAAGCCAGTAGGAGTGGAAAAATGAATGATGTGATGATGAGAGAGAAGATCTGCGTTGTTCAATAGATGATCTCGACATCTGGTACGATAACGAGCTTGATACCAAAAATCAATTTGAGGTCGAGCACGAAGAACGAAAATTAAAGTCAAGCAACGCTTAGACCAAATAGCCACCTAGAAGAACTAATCAGCACAATCATTCAGATCACCATCGTTCATAAATTTCTAATTATTATGCTCTTCCATAAGCCAACAAGTCAATATATCGATCAAGATCAATGAACCAGAAGGCTTATAATGAATAACTGACAACGGGTGGTAGGCCAAGTGTGACTAAGTTTTCAAAGTAAACCGAGTGGCAAATACAAGAAATACTCTCAAAATAAAAGACATATTGTAAATAACACTTTTACTATGAGAGTGAAGGCTAGTATTATGGGATAATTAAGCTGGACCCAACAAACAAAACACAAGCCCACAAACAAGGAGAAAGTCCGAGCAGGGTCCAAGTGATAGAAGAGTAGAGCCCTAACGTGCAAAGGGCGAACTGCGCCACGAGACTCAACCAATTGGGAACCGGTACCCGACTGATCAGGTCTCAGCCGGCAGGTCCCAACCGACGACCAGGTCCCGACCGATCAGATCCCGATCGACCTGGTCTCGACCTCCACCACCTCGTGCTTGTTTTCTGTGCGTCAACAATAAAACTAGTAATGGGCCGACACCTCCGCTCTTGCTCCGTCCGACCCACGACGACGTCATCTCCAAAAAGAGAATATATCCTACTAACCCGAGGATTCCTATAAACCCGAAGGTTCTCACATCTATAAATAGGGAGAGGAACCTTATGATCAAGGTAGACTACAAAATCCTATTCTTTGTTACGCTTCACACTAAATCCTGATTATGACTTAAGCATCAGATTGTGTGTGACTAGCATCACACTGGTGTGTAACCCTTCTAGGTACACTACAAGTCTGTCGAATCCCTTTTCATTCTTGAAGATTTGTGCAAATTTGGTGAATCTTGAAAGGCCAAATTTCTGCATCAACAATCTCCATCACCAACCAAATCCAAAAGTTCTGTTTGACAATAATACAATATGATGTATTGGTTAAATTATTCTCTCATAGAAGAAAAAATGGAAGAAAGTATATCCTTTTCCATTGCTTTTGATATTTTGGAATCTTTACGTGCCTATATGAATCCACCTCATCATCTCACATTCTAAGCTTAAAGTTGCTAATCCAAAATATCAAGAAGGATGGGTTACCGGTTCGCTACAATGCTCTTGTTACCTCGATTCACCCTATTTCATCTTATTTGAAATAGGCAAATGATCAAACTTTGTTGCTCTAGTATAATGCAGGTACATATTGGTATTGATGGGCCAACGAGTGCATTTGCAACAGTGGAGGGTTGCAACTTGATGAGTGTATAGTTGGAATTTGAAATTTTTTTTACTATTCTTTTTTTATTGTTATTTTATATTTAGTGTTTTTTTTGTTTTGTTTGTTACTACCGCTTTCTTTTAGTTTGAATTTCTTTAATAATTTTAATTATAATATGAAATTAAATAAATAAAATAATTTGATCTCAGGTTAAAAAGTTTAACATCTGTCGTTGTAACGTGGAGCGGTCGACTTACTTCCTAAGAGGAGAAGAATGGGGTCGCCACCAGTTTTTATTTATAAGGTGTGGCTGACCACCCAAATGCACGGATAAGTTGATCTGCACAAAAAGATTTAGGTTCGGGGATCTTTTGTGTATGGGGAAAGGTATTAGCACCCCACAATACTCGTTCAATGAATGATAATTTATTTTTCATATTATTTTCAAGAAAATGACCTTTTAAAAAAATTATTTTTATTTTTCTTTTTAAATTTCTCACATGTTTTATTGATCACTATTCGTAAGATAAATAATGAACAATAATTATGAGTGGCTTAAAGTCATTAAGAAAATTTTAGTTATTTGAATTTAATTTGGTATCCCAAAATAAATTCATCCCCTCAAGAATATTAGGGAATCGACCTTTCGAGTTCCACAATTTTCGTCTTGGGGGAAAAAAATTAATGACAAAATCTTGGCCTCCCAAAATACTAATCTTTACCCTCAAGAATCCAGGAACATCGGCCTCCCGAATATCTCAAGGTTCCATCGTAGGGAAAGTTTGCTCTTAGAAAATTATTTACACAAAAAAAATAATAATAATAAGAGGATGCCTAATCAAACAAATAGAATAGAAGAACATGGGTTCAAAAAAAGACTTAATGAAAAGAAAAAGAAAATTAGGACTAAACCGCATACTAAAAAAAACTTAATATGCAAATATTTATTTTAGACTCAAACAAATTAGAACAATATGAAGAGTAAAACAAATAATTCTATTTTACTATCAGGCCATAGGGGTAACAAAAAAAAAAAAAAAAGGACTAAAACAATCTATACCATATACGTTTTATATACAATAGGATGTATGAAGAAATTTACCAATCACTTTAAATACAATCAATTTAGCTCTAATAATTTTGCATTGTTATTTCCAACAATTCCATGATTTACGTGTACAAGCAAAAAAAAAAAAAAGAAAAATAAAACAAAAAATAAATAGTCAAGAACATAGCAAACCCAAAAAATAAATAAATAAATAATCATAATAATAATAAATAAGTAAAAGTGCACGAGGGACTAAGGGATTTTAACGATTTTGTTGGTCTTTTTTTTACTTACCACTTAGCAGATTAAGAAGGTGGGTATCCCTTGAGAAAATGTTGTCCGTTAGCATTTCAAGATTTTGTTGTTGTATGATGGAGATGTCGCGCACAAAAAAAAAAAAAAAAAAAAAAAAAAAAAAAAAAAACAGCGCAATATTTGTGGGGAAGTTGGTTCTGGAACCGTAAAGATGGGTTTGTTTCATCCGACCAAAAAAATACTCCCCTTTTACGTCAAGACCTACCTCTATTTATAGCATATGGAGACCCTCCCTTTGTTAACGAAAAAACTCGATTAATTAATCCAAATCAAAGAAGATATCCAAATCTCGGCAAAAAAAAAAGAAGAAATATACCTGATTAAAAGCCTCATTATATTTTTTTTTACCAATTTTGTTAAATCGAATTAAAAGATTTTCCAAATAAGAAAGATTTCATTTTATTATTATTATTATTTAAAAAAAAAACTAAAATCTCTCAAATCTCAACTAAATAATATGACTCATCAAAGTTGGATTTTTTTTACTACTTTTGTTAAATCAAATTAAAATGTTTTCCAAATAAAAAGATTTTATTTTTTTTCCCCCAAAAGATTTTATCTTGAGAAAAGGAGGGAATCAAAATATATTTTTTATTTTTTTACTTTTATCACCCTTTTTTTATAAAATACCAACAGGAAAATATTTGCAATAAAGAAAATGAAAGTCCTAGAAAGAGAATTATATGAATAAAATGTAAAATAAAATAAAATACAAATATATAAAAATAAAAAATGAAATCGATGTCGGATAAATTTAGGGTCTACAGTTTGTCCCCTTTGTTCATCCTTATAAAATTAAAAGGTGGACAAAGTAGTAGATCTCAATTTGTTCGATATTCTACTTTTATCGAATGATGTGATAAGAGAGGAAAAACAACGGGAGGTATACTAACTGTCAATTGATATTTAGAGACGTCACTGTCAATCGATAATTGATACTTGTAGACATCGCTGTCAACCGATAATTGATATTTATAGACATCACTGTCAATCGATATTTGACATTTAGATAACCAGTGGTAAACACTTATGTCAACTATGAGGTTAGCACAAACAAGTAATGTTTTACGAGGAACTATATTTAGAGATAAACATATGCAAATTAAACAAATTCGATGTAAAAACTTTAAACTACAATTTGCCCCAATATTAATTTTCCAAAGGCCCCCATTTTTTTTATTGTCCAATATTAACCTCAAAACTGCATTCTTTTTTTATATTAATGTTTCAACGAATCATGGATGGAAAAGATCTTCTTAACGAAAACCATATGACTGATATTGTGTGGCTTGTCCTTATTAGCTTAGAGAGATCTAACGCTTTGGATGATTTGTCTTATTTTGAAACTCTTTGACTCATGTTATCAAATTAACTTTGGTGTATCAACCATAATGTCATGGTACCGCTTTATTATGTTTGTATTTGTAGGAATTAGGAGCTTGAATAGTAAGAGGTTGAGATACAAGTGAACTAGCAGGGACATATGCAGATTGTTCTTTGAAAATAAGCACCAATGGCTCCAACTTCGGTGAATAACCAGACGATGCATCTTCTTTTGTGACATTGTTTACAAAATGGCATTTTGCTTCGTTTTCCCATACTAAACATATTGTTTCGCTGTAATTCAGACAATCATCTCTCGAATTCTGATATACAAAGTCAATATCTTCCTCACCTTCTAATAATACATGAATGGCATTAACTGTCGGGTTTTCATGATTAGGAAGTGGATGTCGTGTGACATCTGGTACCTCTTCTGCCTTTTGGAATTTAAGCCATCATGCCCTCATCAAATCTTGCACCTTCCCCTTGAGTGAATAACAATTTTCTGTTGAATGCTTAATTGTCCCTGAATGGTAATCGCATCGTGCATTAGGATCGTACCATTTTGGGTATGGTGGTTGTATAGGTTCCATAGATATTAAAACGATCTGTCGATTCTGAATTAGTTGTGGAAGCAACTCTGTATATGTTAAAGGAATCGAATCATAGTTATTCCTCAAATTGTTTCTGTAACTTTTTGGAGCACCAGACATATTAGAGTTCCAAGTATTAACATGAGTATCTAATGGCCCAATTATAAGAATCTTCAGGTTTGCTGCTGGCGAGGTTAACGTATAGGCTTCAGATTTCCAATAGGTGATTTCTGACCACTTCTCCTTCTTTCTTTTTTGGAATGAAATTCTTCGTGTTACTTAGAATCTAATTTTGAATCCATGGTCCTTCCATATTTCACTCCATATTCAATTCTTTCTCTGATAGTAATGATATCTGAGAAATTAGTTCAAGCGTTTCGAATCATTCAATCATAATAAGGAGATCAAAGAGTGTTTATGAACATGGTTGTCATTTATTTGTCGAGGTTGAATCTGTGTTGCCATATCTCTCCATCTTTGTGCATACTCTTTAAAGTTCTCCGTGCTTTTCTTTTCTAGTCGTTGGAGATCCAGAAGATCTTGTGTCATGTCCATCTTAAGCTTAATTTGGTTATGCAGCAATTTCCTAGTTTCTGCCAAGTCCCTCTTTGCCTCTACGGTCTGTTGTTTCTACTAATTCACCTTTCGCAGCAACTCTTCATTCCTGTGGCGGAGTAACAAGTTTTCTTCCTTTAGGTTGGTGCTTTCGTCTGTCACTTGTCGTTGGATAGAGGCCATTTTCTCCTATTCATCCATTTTCCTTTTTCTTAATTGTGTGCACTATTCGATGAGCTTCATACCAGGACTTGTACTCTAGTGTGGTGGAATCACTGTGCTTTTCGATTTTTATCTTTCTGGCATTTCTCCAGGATTCTATCACTTGCAGGATCTTCTTTCCCGAGTCTTTCAGATTGTAATCAAAGTCAAAGTCTCCTAAACCTTGCACCACAGGAACGAGCTGTTCTATCAACATTTGGCATAGAACTAGAAGAGTCGCATAACTCGTATTTCCCAAGGACCTAACAATGATACATTCTGAAGTTTTCCACACATGTAAGTGATTGGCTTTAACGACATCTATAATGCTCTCCATATTACTTATTCAGCTTTTAACTCTTTCAAGAAAGATACCCATATGTCTCTGCTCTATGAGTTTACTTTGCGTTCGACCATCCCAAATTCAGCAATTGGATTTCTCTCAATATTCCATGGTCTTGAGAATTTTACGTGTGGTTGACCGAATTCTGATGGGAACTTTAGATGACTCATCAACCATACATATAGTAGAAGAGTGCAAGCTATAAATCTGCCTTTCCCTTGCATTTTGCAAAAATCCAACGAGCGTGTGGTTTCAGCGAGATTGGATAAAATTGGACTAATGCCATGTTGAATCTGGAGGAACAGCTTGACAACATTCATATCTATGTATCCACAAAAATTTGGAAACAAGATGGTCCTGAACATGCATAATGAAAATAGCTCCAAGCTTAACTCCTCACCCCTATGCTGATGAATGAGAGTTATAAGGTAATCCAATGATATCCCGTCATTCTCGCCGTTGCTTTTGATTTGATGCTCTATCTCAATAGAAGTTATATTTCCAGCGAGTTTTTTCAGAGCCCTCTTGCCCGTCAATCTTTTATCATAGAAATACATCTTAGTTTCGGACACAACAGGCATTTGGAGCAACTCTTGATATTCTTCGATGGTGGGAGTCAAGTCGAGGGAGTTAACTTGAAACATCTATAAGCTGGATCCCAGAAGTATTGTGCGACTGCTAAGACATTCACATCGACCTGAAATTATAACAGACTTGCTATGTGCCCGTACTTCTTTATAAATGTGAGTTTCTGCTCTGATGTGAATCCCTCTCAAATCTCTTTCAATTTGCTTACATTTTGAACACTAAAAACATGGGTCACTGGGAGTTCAACTGAGACATGTTTTGATAGGCCGCTCCCTTTCATTATATACATCTCCTATGACCATTGACGTACAAGCTTCTGGCTATCAATAGTGACATTTGGCTTTCCCTCCATCCTAATCCAAGTATTAGATTCGTCCAAAAGATATCAAAATTTCAAATAATAAAAATTGAAGGTTTTTTTTTAATTATTTTTACGCAACCAATTATGAGGAGTGAAGAAACTAAAAGAAAAACAAACAAATGGATATGGGCAGATATGTAATATATAACCAAACATGAAGGAAAAAGGAAAAGGAAAAATCATAATCACAAATATAAACCACAAAATAATACATACATGGACAAACATGTAATATACATAAATGAATATTCTGTGTGGTTAGTCTCTATGTTCTAAAGGATAAAGGTCCCCAAGTTGTCTTCGATTCCTTCCTTACATGAAGAAATATAGGCACCCTTATCAGCCTCCTGATTAAGGTCAACCTGAGTGAGGGTTTTCATGTGCCTACACGGGAGTCCAATACTCCACGAAGGTCGCCAATACTCATCCTCAATTCTAACTTAAATGTAAAGCCCGGGTAGGAAGCTTGTGTATGTGTGTGTCAAAATAAAAATAAAATAAGGCCATATATAGAAAATAATACAAAAAATAAATTTGACCCGCTTAAAAGATGAAATCCTCATGGAGTCGCCAAATTGTCGCTACGGCGTGGAGCGGCCAACTTTCTTCCCGAGAGGAGAAAAATGGAGTCGCCACCAGTCTTTATTTATAGGTTGTGACTGCCACTGAAATGCATCGATAAATTGATCTGCACAAAAAGATGCACAAAAAGATTTAGGTTCGGGGGTCTTTTGTGTATGGAGAAGGTATTAGCACCCCACAACACTCAATGAACGATAATTTATTTTTCATATTATTTTCAAGAAAATTGTCTTTTTAAAAAAAGAATTTTATTTTTATTTTTAAATGTCCCACGTTTCATTGATCATGAACAATAATTATGAGTGGCTTAAAGCCATTAAGAAAATTTTAGTTATTTAAATTTAATTTGGCCTAGGAATTTTTAGGAAAAAAAAATTAATGACAAAGATTTGATTTGTTGTTTTTTAGAAATACCGTAAATGCTTTTAAAAAATATTTTCTTAGTTAAATCCGTCCTTTAAAAAAAATCCTTATGAAAGAATATTTACAAGAACGAAAAAATATATATTTTTTTGGTATTTTTAAAGACAGATGTAATTTACTTGCTTAAAATGATAACCCCTAATTAAAATATGTACAAAAACAATTTTTTAACCCATATTGATTTAAAACAATACACATTTCTCTTTAGGAAAAGATGTTAAAAATCAAATATTGGCCTCCCAAGATACTAATCTTTACCATCAAGAATCTCGTAACATCGGTCTCCCGAACATTTCAAGGTTCCATTGTTGAGAAAGTTTTCCCTTAAGAAAGCTATCTACACCAAAAAAAAAATAAATAAGAGGATGTCTAATCAAACAAATAGAATAGAAGAACATGGCTTAAAAAAAGGACTTAATGAAAAGAAAAACAAAATTGGGACTAAACCGCGTACTAAAAAAAACTTAATATGCAAATATTCATTTTAGGAAAAAAATTACTAAAACAGTTCTATACCATATAGGTTTACATCCAAAAAGGAAAAAAAAATAATCATAATAATAATAAATAAATAAATGTACACGAGGGATTAAGGGATTTTAGAGATTTAGTTGGTTTTTTTTACTTACCATTTAGCAAATTAAGAAGGTGAGAGTATCCATTGAGAAAATGTTGTCGCGTCAAAATTTTGTTGTTGTATGATGGAGATGACGCCGGCGGAGCACACGACCAAAAAAATCCTCCCATTCTAGGTTAATACCTACCCCTATTTATAGCATATGAAGATCCCCTTTCTTAGGAAAAAAATCGATTAATTAAACCAAATCAAAGGAGATATCCAAATCTCGGCCAAAACAGAAAGAAATATGCCTAATTAAAAACCTCATCATTTTTTACCAATTTTATTAAATCAAATTAAAAGGTTTTCCTATTAAAATAATAATAATAATAAAATAAATCTTTATGAGAAACTTTTTTTTTTATTAGGAAAACCTTTTAATTTTAAAAAAATAATAATAATAATAAAAAGTTTTCCTAATAAGAAAAATTTTATTATTATTATTTTGAAAAACAAAAATCTCCCAAATCTCAACTAAATGGAAAGAAATATGACTTATTAAAGTTTGATCTTTTTACTACTTTTGTTAATAAATTAATAGGTTTTCCAAATAAAAAATATTTTTATTTTATTTTCCCAAAAGATTTTATTTGGAGAAAATGAGGGAATCAAAATACTTTTTTATTTTTTTATTATCACCTTTTTTTATAAAATATCATTGGAAAATATTTGCAGTAAAGAAAATGAAAGTACTAGAAAGAGAATTATTAAGAATAAAAATTAAAATACAAATACAAATATATAAAATGAAAAAATGAAATCAAATGTGGGACAAATTTAGGGGTCTACAACATCTCTAATATATTAACAAATCGGGAAAAAACATTTTTAGACTATGATACGCATAATTTCTTAAATTTATAAATTTACAAAACATGCCATATAAAATTAATGCTAATAGTAAATAAATTTATCAATAATAAATAGCAAATTAATTATCAATTATAACAATTATATAGAATTTAAAAGGTTGGAATACTAAAAGATTGTTTTTATTTTTTAAAAATTAAATAAATTATTGATAACATTTTTTCTACGGTAAGTGTCTGGAGATTTGAACTCATGACCTCTTGGTCAAAGATAGTTACCTTAACCACTTGAGCTATGCTTGATTTGGTATCATAAGAGTCTATTATAATTCTTAATAAATCCTCATAAATTTTGAAAAGTTTAAAATTCTTTATTAATTCTATAATATATCGCAATTATTAGACAAGTAATATAAAACAATAACCAATTTTTATACACAAAAAAATTGCATAAAATTAATTTTAATTATTAATAAAATTTTAAATGGTATAATATTCTATTAATCATTATTAATATATTATTTATATTTTGTTAAAAAATTATTCTAATAATTATAAAAAGAATTATATAATTAGATACAGATTCATGGCAACTAAGTAAACCATTAAATGGTAGGTTTTTCTATGATTTTTATGTTTTTTTTTAATAATGTACACTAATTAACTTTAATGATCACTAATATTTTTAGATGAATTTTTAAATTATTTTTATTTTAAATAGCAAATAAAATAAGCAATTCTAATTTTTAAAATTACAACTTTCATTTTTATATATATAATGCAGTCATTCGTTCATTGCCGTAAGTTTCGCCGTAAATCTCTCGATTCGCATCAACGCACCATTGCAGATCTATGGATTATGGTTCATCTCCTCAGGACTCCATCGATACATTTTTCTCTTTCCCCTATGCAAATCTACATCAATTGTTTCTCATCACAACATATCTTCCTGCATTTTCTTCTCCATTGTAATCTGATTAATCCAAATCAACACCCAAATATATCCAATCCTATCTCACTTATTAAATATATCAAACTTTAAATGATTTGATAATATGAAATAGCTGTAATTTAATGAATTTATGAACTTGTATCCATGAGTGTTATAAGTTGTTTATTATCTTGTCTGTTAAGCCAGCTCATTGAAATATACTGATGTGGCTAGCTTATGTGGCTTCTATTATTAGACAAATTAAGTCATTTGTTAGTTTACAATTAGTTTGTTAATTATTCTTGTTTTACTGCGTTCTTTCTGGCTTATGTAGAGGAGTTTTTATGCCTCTCAAATATAAGAGATTCTCTGTATCTTTCCTTGAAATAGAATGAGAAGAAGAGATGGCTTTTCTCCTGATTTTTAGAATTTCACTTTGTCTAGTAACTAAAAATAACTCTAACTTTTATAAATTAATCTATAAAAATAAGGAGGAATTTTTTTTTACCTATTCTAACACTTCATATTATAATTATTGCTATTTATAATTAAATAATATAAATAATTTTTTCGTACGCAACAACTAATTAATATTCATTGTTACACAATAATTAATACCTTATTTTGATGATTCAACAATTCGTGAATGGAAATGAGAGAAAATTAATAGACAAAATAGTGGAGAGAGTGTATATGTTAGTTGGAGGAGAATGTGGATGAGAGAGGAGCAATTAGAGAGAGAGGGTATGGGAGAGAGATTTATATTTAATGGACAAAATTGCTGAAAAAGTTTAGAATAAAAGTATAAAATTAAAACAAAAAAGTCTATTACAAAATAATATTGAAATAAAAATTTTGAATGTGTATGTTAGTTGGTTAAATTTTAAAATACTTGGTTAAATTTCAATATGTATAAATTCATTGGGAGTTTAGTAAATTTGGCATAGATTTATGTTTGGGTAAAAAAATTATAAACCTAACAAAGGAAGAAGAGTCACACCTACATTTGCTACTATATATGTCTTTTTTTTTAACTACTATATATGTCCTCTTTTTTTTTTTTTATTTAAGTAAATCCTATACAATAATTAAAAAAAAAATTTAAGAAAAATGAAAGAAGTTAGAAAAGTAGTGCTGCTCTAGGTGTCAGTAATAAAAGTTAAACACTTTACTTTGATTAATAATATTTTATATGAATTTTTTTCATTTTATGTTTTTTTATACAGGTTGTTCACGTGCAAAACAAACCAGACAATCTTTGGAATCTAAGGAAAAACTACTTCGAGGTAATTATAATAAAGCTCATATACAGTAAAATTTAATAGCCATTTTCTTTAACCTGATACTGTTTTCCCATTCGCTAGACACATACAATATGTAAAACATCCTTAAAAATAGGCAAACTAGTAAGTATATTTTCTTACTTCTTTAGCTATCACCGCTGTATTTTGCTTGCAGAAGGAATTGACCTTGTTAATCTCTTCATCCTTGGTATTTCTTTAAATGTCAGTCAAACTCTTTATATTCCTCTACCATGTAAAAAGTAGTCTTAATTAATACGGAAGTTTACTTCATCTTGCATCTAGCTAGGTTGGCCATTGAAAACTACATACAACAAACAAAGAAGAAAACATTTAAAAAAAGGAAAGAAAGATACTATTTTTCTACTTTCCATCCGTTAATACTACTTCTTCAAACATGCAGTTTTCTCTGCCTAATGACTATTGATACTTATTTTCATTTTTCTCATTTCTTTTCTTTTGGTGATGGAAGAAATACTTATATTAAACTATTATTGTATGAAATTAACATCAAGATGATTAGGAGTCAAACATAAAATAGGCTAGAGGTGTACAGCTAGCTATAATAGGACCTTGAAAAAACATTAGCGTTGAGCACCACCCAATATGAAAGCATTAGCTAACTAACTCTTAAACCTCAAGTGGCCCAAACTAGCAAATTGGAGATTCAAAAGACATCGAGGCCATAAATCAAATTATGATATGGTAGCACACCTTCCTAAAATATTAAGTATATATCTTATAATCAATCACAAATTTACATGTGTCTCCAAATTAAATGGTATAGACATAAAATTCACGAATGAGATAATTCCACGTATCTTTATTACAACGACAACCGTTTGATGACATTGGCTAATCAAATTAGTCCATGCAGCGATCGAGTACTACAAACTCATGTGGGCACAGATCTACATAAAAAGAAAACCCTTAAAGGTCCACAAGACTTTGTAAATAGAGATGGTCACCTCTTATTTAAGGAGATTCATTCACAGCTATCTAGAAGAATTTAGAGGCACCCACAAGAATTTAGAGACATCAAGGGTCATTCAAAATTCAAAGAAAATTTCTAGAAGATCGACGACTCTCTAAAGTCTTGAAAACTGAAGACTTGAGAACAAAAAACTTGGAAGAGTTAACGCCTTTCAATAAGACGAAGAACTTCATCAAAATCAAAAGTTCTTCATCCAGCTACAAGCCAAAGAACTTTGTCAAGCTACAAGCGAAAGATTTCATCAAGCTACAAGTCAAAGAAATTTGTCAATCTACAAGCGGAAGACTTCATCAAGCTACAAGGTAAAGAATTTTGTCAAGCTACAAGTGGAAGACTTCATCAAGCTACAAGGCGAAGAACTCGTCAAGCTATAAGCGAAACACTTCAACAACCTACAAGTTGAAGACTTCACCAAACTACAAGCTGAAGAATTTTACAAGCCAACAACCCTAAAAAAAACAAAAAAAAAAACAAGTTAAAGAACCTCATCAAGCTACAAGTAGGATACTTCAACAATTTCCCAATCGAAAACCTTAAAGATCTTTAATAAGCTCAAAGCCAAATATCTAAAATATCCTTCAACAAGTTAGAAGTCAAAGGCATCGATATCCTCGATATGAGAACAAACTACCCTCAAATCAAGTTTACATCTGAAAATCAAGTTCATTAAATCTGAGTTTCCCTTCTCCAAAATTCTTCGCAAATATACACTCGTCACTCATCACTGTAGTAAAACTAAACTGCTTTAAAATAATAATAATAATAATAATAATAATAATAAAACTAAACTGATACACTTGTGGGAAGTAATGCATGTATGTTACTAATGAACTTATATACCTTTTCTTTTCCTTTAAACTTGGATTGACCTAATAAACGAATATGTCTATTAGCTATTATGTCGGCAAATCATTGATTAACCTAGATATTTATTGCTCTCAATCATTGATATACATTGTATTTACCATTTGCTACAAACCACTAAACTCATTTTTGATATAGTCTCAATTATTTATATGATCTATTTCACAAAACTTCATGGAAACTATGCTAGAATGTCAAGTATCATAACTAATATAAATGAGATTTAAATCCACATACTTCCGGCAATAAAAATTGACCCAGGATATGGATATTTGGCAACCTATTTTACACTGCATGAGCTAAGTGACACGGCAATTTGGGTTTAGTTTGACGAGTTAAGATATATATTTTTCGATCAAAAAGTCGTAAGTTTGAATTTCCACCCTACATGTTGTAATTTAAAAAAACAAAAAAAAAAAAACAGTCACACGACACCTACTCATCTTAACACAGTTATGTCACATGTCTAGTGTCACAACCATACTAGTAGAGAGTAGGTTGTGACGCCCACGTAGTGTGCAAGTGTCAGCGACAAGCATATGTCGATCATCGGACCATGACGAGGGCCGAGAGAGAAGTGTCGTGATGCGACCAAGGAGGATGGTGCATCACCTATCACACCATATGGATGTGCTCAAGAATGCCTAGAGAAGGCGTATGCATAATGCAAGGCGAAGGTGGTGTCAGTGGCGTCGGTGATAAGCTCAACGGGGGCCAGTTGGGGCCCCGGGCCATGACCCTAAAAGTCGGGGTTTTGTCGAGAGTTTGGACGAGCGGCTTTAGAGTTATATGCATATTAGTGAGATATGTAAGCATGCCAAGTTTCGTGTCAATCGGAGTTCAGACATGCGCTCTACGTTGGCGAGTGACTCATCGCCACTTTCGACGTCCATGCCTGCCAGACCAAGTTTGCCTTAGAATGTACCTTAGGGGGAGGCATGGTGTTGGCTCTCCACCACCCCTGGGCTATGTCAGGGCCTAAGCGAGCCACCTCATGGCACATGCGTGTGTCATGGCGAGGGCGAGCGTCTACAAGACGAGTGTCTTGGGCGACTTCCGTCGAGGATAGTAAACTCGAAGACAGTGTCGGGCAGCATGGGTGTGCCAACATTGCGCCTCAGTCCATGTGTCGGAGGTTGTACCACGGGGGTCCCTATGCGGTACGGTATGCTCGAACTACACGGCACGAGCGCAAGAGTCGTCGTGCCACGATAGTGTCCGGATGGTCCCGATCATTAAGACAAGCACATGGGTGGTTCTTAATATGCGTGCCCAAGTGAGCAGCGAAGCCCGATGACATCCCGATGCTCGAGGTGACATCCTAAAGTACTGATGCGCACCCGGTAAGTGAGAAAAAGCTAGTCTTGGCCCGGTAAGCGGCAAGACTCATCCCGGTTGCCAAGTTTAATCATTCCTTGTCCGGAAGTTGGCAGGAATCATCCTGGTAGTATCCAGTAAGGCCGTTTAGCCCGTTATTTACTAGTTTCTCGGCAGGAATGGTCTTAGAGGCGTCCGATGGGCCCGATAAGCTAGTTTTGACATAGTTAAGCGGCAAGAATCTCCCGATTGTACCCGGTTGGCGTTTTAAGCTCGTTCTGGCCCCGTTATGGGTCAGAACTCATCTCAGTAAGATCCTAGCTCATCGTAGGAGCGAGACGGTCGAGTGGTCGAGAACCAAGATGGTTGAAATCAAGTTGCGACGTCGCGTTTAGAAGACCTTGGCCTAGAGTAGAGGCAAGGTCGAGCCGTGGGGCTTGGCCTATCGTAGAGGCAAGCCGGCTAGAGTCGCGTTAGAGTTTAAATGCACGTACGGGCGACGTGCATTGCCAAGACAAGTGAGAATTCCGCTGCAAGTGAAGCTCGGTTGAGGAAGAAAGAACCTCGCCTAAGGTCCGACGAAGCCACAAAGGGGCGCGAAAAGTGGATTGGAGCTAGAGTTCCTCGTAAGGCTGGCCATGATCGAGCTTAGATCATGGCGCCGCACGGTTGAAAAATGTACGACCGTGATATTTGGTATCAGAGCCAAAGTTGGCTCAGTGAGTAGAGATCAAAAGCCCAAATCACAGAGTGTGATTTAGTATCAGACCCATCCTTTGTGCGTTTGGTCGGACAGTTTGACAAAGCCAAGTTCAGATTGAAGACTTCGCAAGTGTGTCAAGAGTGCCAGTTTGGCAGGACAGTTGCGTCAGTCAGTATCAGAGGCAGAAAGAAAGAGTTGAAGTCGGACTTCTTGAGACTCAAACGAAGTCGTCAATAGGCATTCGATTGGGGGAAGTCCATCCCGTTAGAAAGCAAGACCCAAGTCCTTTGCCTAAGGCTTGGCGGTTCCGTTGTGAGCGAAAGCGATCAAAAGACAGCGTTTAATGATGCTCCCAAAAGTTGTGAGGCTATCTTGAAGCCAAGTGCGGAGTAAGACGCAAGAAGTAAGAAACGCACGTCAGTGGTCATAGAGTAGGCCAAGACTGAGTGCGCAAGACCAAGCACGAAAAAACCGAAGGCGAACCAGGTAGGGTGTCTTCGAAAGAGCCATTACCATCAGAGGGATAGTGTCAATGGCTACAAGCAGACAAGTTGGGGGTCAGTGTGACATGCGCCGATCAACTATAAGAGAAGCATCAAGTAAGTCCACAGATGGTGGACAGTGTGGCTAAGCAGAGAGCCAGTTCAAGGAAGGGGAGTGGCCGAGACAATGGGTTGCTCGCCCCAAGTTATGCTCAAGAAGTGAGCACGCGTGTCCCTTAAGTTGAAACACTCTTTAGTGCGGGCTTGCAGGTGCGCTCAAGAGAATGGACCAGGTTGCATGACGATTTTAGACTGAACGACTTCGCAGAGAAGTTCAGAGGCCAGTAGTTGCTCAAGAAGGAGCCTTAGTCTGGTGCGATTGTGTTCGCAGGAAAGCTGCAGGCAGAGAAGAGTCGTGCAGCGTATTTGCCACACGAAGGTGGCGTGAAGGCAGCCATCTGGGTTGTCCGTTTGTCGCATGAGGCGGCACGAGAACGTTACCCCGAAGGGTGGCATAATAGAAGCCTTGTACAGTTTGTTTACATACCACAGCAAGTAGTTTGAGAAAAGGCTTGTTGCAGTTGTGCGTGCCACGACAGATGGCCTATTGAAGACGTTGGTTGAAGGGTAGAGCCAACTTGAAGTGAACCTCAGAGTAAAGTGTTAGCTGCCTCAGCAAAGTGTCAGTTGTTCAGAGAACTTGAGAGTTGAAGCCAAGTGTGCTTGAAGCAAGGGCCAAAGTGTGCCCAAGTTTAGTACTGTGTTTCTGAAGCATGTCTTGGGCCAAGTCCGAAAGTAGGGTGCGAGAAAGTCCGTGAAAAGAGACTGTTTCATGAGCATTGTGCCAAGTTGATGTTCTGCTATAACGCTGAGAAAGAGCCAAGTCAGTTAGACAGTCTGAAGAAAACGTCATCGAGAGCGATGACGAGTTTAAGTGGGGGAGAGTGTTACAATCCTAACTCTTATCTTTGGATTGTACCCCATGAGTAGGTCACCGAGGATGATGACAGTTTAAGTGGGGGAGAATGTCACAACCATACTAGTAGAGAGTAGGTTGTGACACCCATGTAGTGTGCAAGTGTCAGCGACAAGCATATGTCGCCATCGGGCCATGACGAAGGCCTAGAGAGAAGTGTCGTGATGCGACCAAGGAGGATGGTGCATCACCTATCACACCATATGGATGTGCTCAAGAATGCCTAGAGAAGGCGTATGCAGAATGCAAGGCGAATGTGGTGTCAGTGGTGTCGGTGACAATCTCAACGGGGGCCAATTGGGGCCTCGGGCCATGACCCTATAAATCGGGGTTTCGTCGAGAGTTTGGACGAGCGGCTTTAGAGTTATATGCATATTAGTGAGATATGTAAGCACGCCAAGTTTTGTGTCAATCGGAGTTCAGACGTGCGCTCTACGTTGGCGAGTGACTCCTCGCCACTTTGGACGTACATGCCTGTCAGACCAAGTTTGCCTTAGAATGTACCTTAGGGGGAGGCATGGTGTTGGCTCTCCACCACCCATGGCACATGCGTGTGTCATGGTGAGGGCGAGCGTCTACAAGACGAGTGTCTTGGGCGACTTCCGTCGAGGATAGTAAACTCGAGGACAGTGTCGGGCGGCACGGGTGTGCCGGCATTGCGCCTCAGTTCATGTGTCGGAGGTTGCACCACGGGGGTCCCAATGCGGTACGATATGCTCGAACGACACAGCACGAGCGCAAGATTCGTCGTGCCACGATAGTATCCGGATGGCTGGATGTCCGGAAGGTCCCGATCATTAAGACAAGCACATGGGTCGGTTCTCGGTATGCGTGCCCAAGTGAGCAGCGAAGCCCGATGCATCCCAATGCTCGGGGTGACATCCTAAAGTACCGGTGGGCACCCGGTAAGTGAGAAAAAGCTAGTCTTGGCCTGGTAAGCGGCAAGACTCATCTCGGTCGTCAAGTTTAATCATTCCTTGTCCGGAAGTCGGTAGGAATCATCCTGGTAGTACCCGATAAGGCCGTTTAGCCCGTTATTTAATAGTTTCTCGGCAGGAATGGTCTTAGAGGCGTCTGATGGGCCCAATAAGCTAGTTTTGACATAGTTAAGCTGCAAAAATCTCCCGGTTGTACCCGGTTGGGGTTTTAAGCCCGTTCTGACCCCGTTATGGGTCAGAACTCATCCCGGTAAGGTCTTGGCTCATCGTAGGAGCGGGACGGCCGAGTGGCCGAGAACCAAGATGGTTGAAATCAAGTTGCGACGTCGCATTTAGAAGACCTTGGCCTAGAGTAGAGGCAAGGTCGAGCCGTGGGGCTTGGCCTAGCGTAGAGGCAAGCCGGCTAGAGTCGCGTTAGAGTTTAAATGCACGTACGGGCAACGTGCATTGCCGAGACAAGTGAAAATTCCGCTGCAAGTGAAGCTCGGTCGAGGAAGAAAGAACCTCGCCTAAGGTCCGACGAAGTCACAAAGGGGCGCAAAAAGTGGATTGGAGCTAGATTTCCTCGTAAGGCTGGCCATGATCGAGCTTAGATCATGGCGCCGCACGGTTGGAAAAATGTACGACCGTGACATCTAGCACACCCGACCACCTCTTTCTTTACTACATTTTTGGTTGAGTGAGATAAAAATAGTTTTTATCATTCCTTCTAACTGGATTTGACTATCTAATATTTGCACTGGTTTTCTATGCTTAATAAATACACCTAATTGTCAAATTTTGCCTAACAATTTATTTGACTAATTCTTCATATTCCAATGGTTCTTGCTTAAAGAGTTTATTTGTTAGTAAAGGATGGAGGGTTAATGTGTATAAAGTGGTACAGATATATTGATCTATTTGCACTTGTTGCACTTTAGTGGCTAGGTAAGTGAACCTACTAATACTCATTCTCTAAACCATCAAATAGAATTTTAGATTTATGTATCCTTCTAATTTTATTTTAGTTGTTTCTTTTACTACATTGAGTAGATAAAGTGTTTTTGTGGTTTTTAATTTTTGTAACATAGGATTGAATTTAACTTTAGCCTTTTAATTTTTAATGGTAAGAAAAACTTCTATATCCACTCATACTTTTTATACATGTTTTTTCAATTCTACACATTCTTGTAGTGTGTGTTTAACATTTTCCCTAAAAAAGTAATTTATTTTCAACTCACAACATAGGCTAATTTTTAAGGGCAAGCAAAACTTCTTTATTTACTCATACTTCTATACATGTTTTTTCAGTTTTATACACTCTCGTAGTGTGTTTAACATTTTCTTGTTAAAAGTAATATTATTTAAATTCACAACATTTGATGTCAAGAACTCGTTAATGTAGCTACTGTTATTTTAGCACGAATGTGTCCACACTCATATGTTTTCTCTAGTGATATGTCTTTCATAATGATGTGTGCAATATAGCTTTGTTGCCTCTATTGTAAGGAAAATAGTTGGAAGCAGGTGTTATAAGTTTTCTAAGCCTAGTATACAACCAATTAGAGGTGTACATCAGTTGGTCGGGTCAAAAATCGACGCCGATCGACATCGATCAATTTCCAGAAATGGAAACTAAATGACTACCCATTTAATTCGAAATCAATCGACCAAATGGTCGATTCGGTCGGTCGGTTTTAAACAAACTGACTTTTTTTTGTTTTTTTATAATTTTTGTGTTTTTTTTAAATATATTTTTCCAATCCGTTCCTATTTAAAAATTCGCTATAGAATATATCAATTCTAAAATTCAAAATCCATAATAATCCATAGTCTAATTTCAAAATAATTTTAATATATAATAGAATATCATTCAATATTTTTTCCACTACAAAAGCCATACAAAATAAAAAGTAGCTCTAATCTAATTCGATTTCAAAATCCATAAAAGTCTAAGTCTGTATCTAAATTCAAAAATAGAGTCGAAAGTTCAAATTAAATAATACTAAAACTAATAGTCTTAACACAACTTAAAAAATCTGAGTTCCACAAGCAGAAACTATTACATCGAAATCTTTGCAAGATCTTCAACGTCTTCAATATTTTTTTTCTCATTCATAATGACCCTACACCCTATAAAATTAAAAAAATAGACAACAATGTTAGGATTGAATAGAAAAAAGATTTAGAAAAATGAAAAAAATAGTTACAATACCTTCTTAAAGCATTGAATCTTTACCTAAGTATTTACGAAGATTAACATCTACAGGCTCGTAATTTAACCAATTTTGAGAACATATAAGAGCTTCAACTGTTTTTGGAGCCCATGAACAATCTAAAAATTCAACTACACATCCTCCAGTACTGAAAGTTGACTCAGATGCTATAGTCGAGACTATTATTGTCAAAATATCTCTACTAATTTGGCTAAGAATCTCAAACCGACAATTATTTTGCTTCCACCATTGAAGTATGTCAAACATACTATCATTCTTAGTAAGAGATTCTAATAAATACACATCAATCTCCAACTCGTTATTGTAGTCTCTTTGGTTGAAAAATCATACCCCAAATCATAGCCCTCATCAAACTCTGAATCAAAATCCATACTAGTAGTATTGGTACTTGGAGCAACAACTGATGTACTACTCCTACCACTTCCACTACTACTATAAGACCCACTATATTTAACAAAGAGATGCCGCAAAACATACTCCACATTCTCTGTCATGGATTTAACCATTTCTCTTATCCTAACATTTTGCAACACAATATCAATATGCAACAAAATATTGGTCTTGTCACTATTTTCTTAATATTAATCAAACTTAGCTTACATGCTCTTAGCCATACTGCAAAGAATTGAATTTCCACTCTTCATAGGACTTAGATGTATGCAATTTTTGAACTATGCTAATCTCATGATAAATCAAATTCGATATAATATACAAAAATTCATAAATTTTCAGAGTGACCTCATAAAAGACTTTCAAAAATCTAACCAACATCCTAGCACTCACCCAATCCTCATTGCTAGGTCGTAATTTAGCTACATAGGCATGCTCTTCATCCTCTAGCCTACCAAAAGCTTTTTCAAAATTTGTAGCTGCATCAAACATCATATATGTAAAGTTGCATCTAATAGCACTGTCAAGACAAACAATACTCTTACATTATATCTTAGCAAATTTAGCACACTTTCTAAATTTCGAAGCACATAGT
Organism: Momordica charantia; assembly: GCF_013281855.1. NCBI lineage: Eukaryota > Viridiplantae > Streptophyta > Magnoliopsida > Cucurbitales > Cucurbitaceae > Momordica > Momordica charantia. The sequence continues at coordinate 10,285,290 of NW_028275158.1, forward strand.
GGAGAAGACCTCACAAATCTAATAACATTGCGTATATCACTAATACAAACATTACGATCATTCACAATAAGATTTAATATGTGTACATAACATCTAACATGCATATACTCACCCTCAAATAACAACCCCTCATTGAGTCTCTTGATATGATACGCAACGATGGTATCATTCGAACTAGCATTATGAGTAGTGGAAGCCATAACTCTTTCAATCCCCCATTCCTTCAAAAATTTCTCAACAATCTTACCAATGACGTATCTCCTCTAAGATTCTCAATTAGACTAAAACTAAAAATTCTCTTATGCAATTTCCAATCAAAATCAATGAAATGAGCAGTCAACATCGTACCATATAGTTTCTATTTTGTCCAGAAGTCCAACAATTGGTAGTGAGATAAACATTTTTTTTTTGTCTTAAATATGTCTTTCAAACAATGTTTCTCACTAAGATATATCTAAACATCCGTACGACAGTTACTCAGAATGGAATAACAAACCTAGACTAAAGCAAATCTATTGACTTTTTCATAAATCTTCGAAAACTCTTACCCTTCACAAACCTAAAAGTCAATTCATCTATAATAATCATCTCAACTAAAGATTTTCTACTACTCTCCAAATCAAATGACTCACATACAAGTTTTGTATCAAATTCCACAACACCACCAACAACTTCTTGATTTTTGAAAGCTAATAGCTTTTGGGTTGGTTCTCTCTTCTTTTTGTTATGGTATTTCTTGCAATTTACTATGTGAAATTTCATAGTTCCCATCCCATAACGTTTAGGATGACATGCATACATATTTCCACAATATTTGAACTTAGCTTGAGGATTAAAAGGATCACCTTTCAATTTCTCAAAATGATCCCAAATAATGCTTTTGATATTCTTACGCTTCCTTTTTATTGGACTTGAAGAACAATCTTCCACTAGATCTAAGTTTATCGTACCAACTTTCTCCCCGACTATTGTACCACTTGGATATTTCGATTTATTCATATTAACCATACAAAATCTACAAAAGTTTTGTTAAAAACAAATGAAGTGAAAACAAAATATGTATTTAATTTACACCAATACTTATATACATAAAAAACTGCTTGAATAATTAAATTTATACATATTAGATAAAAAAAATAAGTCTACTTATTTTCAACAATAAAGGAACAAATATTGAAATAAATTAAGCAAATATTAGCCTTTACAAATCAGAACACCTAATAAGAATTTACACCTAATAATACCTAATAACTAACTTGAAATCTCAAATCTCAAATACTTAATACCTAAGCCTTTCAATTTACACCTAATAACGAACTCTATAGAAATCTCATATTAGAACACCTAAAAACAAACTCTACAGAAATCATAACTTACTCCTCCGAACTCGAATTTAGCCTGAAAAGGGAGGTCCGCCTATTTAGTGTCAATTGGAAGTTGCGAATGTTCTGAATGGCTTGGGTTTGAGCGATAGGTGAGGTTGGGTCACGTCAAAAACTGAACAGCAAGGTTTTGAGTAGCGAGCGCTGGGTAGGGCTGGGTTGCAACAGTGAGGGTGTGGGGTCAATGGTGTTGAGCGGCAGAGTATGGTGAAAATCAAATGACAAGGGGTTGGTGGCGAGGTGGCTGATGCTAGCAGAGATCGGAGTGGTGGAGCGGAGACATAGAGTGAAGGAGTAAAGAGATGGAGAGTTAAAAAGTGCAAGACGAGAGAGAATGTGAGAAAGAAAGGAAAGGTGGAGGCGACTGGTGCAAGAATTAGGAGAGAACCTTAAATTCATTTAAAACATCATATATATATATATATAATATTCCTTTTAAAAAAAAGACATCTCGATCAGTTGATTATGGGGTTTTTGGGCTGGCGAACTAATCGCTTGACATTGGTTCGGTCAATTACGGTCGATCCGATCGGTTTTAGCTACTATGATGCACACTCGTACAACCAATTGCTATATGATCAGACATAAAAGAACTTGAAATTAGTTGAAATTACTTTGTTCTCTTAGTCTCAACTTGTGTTTTTTATTCGACTAACTTCTTTAATGATAAGACCTTTTTTGTTATGTTTGCTAACTTTTGAATTATTGCTTATGTATAGTTGTGATATTTGCTCATATGATTACCAAATTGCCCGTTTGAACTATTGCTTGTGTATGATTGCGTAAAAAGTTGCTCGTAATTTGTTTTTGAGATGATTATAGGCGAATACTTATAAATCAAACATAGAGATACTTGTTGTCTCAATCCTAGTACCTTTTGAACAAATGACGTCTATTGAAAGAAATGAATTTATTTAAAGATTTGATTTGTGTTATATGATTGGAGCACAATATTTTATATTGCACGTTTCTCTCTATGGCATAATCATGTTTTATTTCCCTTTCTTTTATTCTTCTATTGCTTCACAGTCTTATTGAGTGTATGACTATAAGACCTCGTTTACTTACCATGAATCGTAATCAAAATGTGCATGTCTTTTGATTGTGTTTACCAAAATAAAGGAATGAGAGTAAAAAATAGGACCCACCCCAAATTTGGGAATCACTCCCCAAAAAAAATATAATCTCATTCCTATTCCTTATTTTGTGGATCCACGATACATTTTTTTATTATTTAACGATCAATGCTCTTTTCTCTCTCATATACTCTCACGATTTTCTGCTTCTTTTAGGGCTATTTTTTCGACGGCTTCCTTCCCGGTTTTCCTCCTACCCATTTATCTGTTTGTCACCTTATCCTCTGCCGCAGATCTGTTTGGTAACTTTAAATTTGAAGTCTCTTACATCATTGCTTCTCCTCTGGGTGCATTTGAACATTCGACCTGGTTTGGACTTTTTGGTTTTTTTTTTCCAAATTTCAATCTCTATCAGGTACCAATCTCTCACTTTTTTTGTATGAACCAAGCATTGTGTGACTTACAAACTTTCTTCTAACTCAACATATATATTTTTTTTATCTACGGTGCCTAACAATGAGTTTATCATTGGGATATTGAAATCGACCTTTTGCCCCCCTCTCCCGTTCTTTTTTGTTAAATGAGATTTTTTTTAATATGAACATTTTTTCTTGTAGATTTTTCAATAGCTAGTTTTTTCATGTAGATTTTGTTTTTTATTTTCCTAGGAAATGAGATCTCAAAAAAATAAAATCCATCTTTCTATTGTTTTTGTCTTTTGACCTTTTTTTTTTAAATGAGATCTGTTTGCATTATTTAAGAAGAATATAATAAAAATGAACTCAAGGGACTATGTAGAATGAAGACACAAAATTATTTTATTTTTTATTTCTTTGCTTTTACTTTTAAATATCATTCGATTCCACCATGGTATTACTAATGATGAAATTCATCTTATGTCTTTTTTTTTATTTAGATATGACTCGGCTTACTATTGAAAAGAATAAGAAAATATATATTGTCATAAATATGTTGGTTGTCATCCTTCGAGAAATGCTTGCACTGTGTATTTCCATTTCTACCATCCAAATTTGCATTACTTAAAAGACAACTTCAACCAACATTTTCTAGAATTACGTATCAAGTGTGTCACTTGCAATCATTAATTCATGAGAATGATGTTCAGTGAGAAATATTTGGACAAGATCATGCCACTAGTCAATATGCAGATACTGCAGATGATGATAATGAAGAAATTAGATTGGAGGATGCTAGCTCTCATCATGATTCCTATGTGGATATCAATGGCTTTGACATGCATTTTGATATTCAGGATGACACATTCAATCCATTTGGTGATGAAGGGACATCATTCTCATAACATCAATCTCAATCCAATTCCACTGATAAAAGTTCAAGTCAGGGCGTAAAACGAAAGCATGCAAAAAGGATGGAATGAGTTATCATATCTAATGCATGGCAAATTCGATAGAGAAGTAGCAGCAAAGCTTGACGGGCTTAAAGAAGTCCTATCAAATGATAGAGAAGTGACTAACATGCAAGATCAATTAATTGATCAGTTAAAACAGATAAGCAAACTATCTACCTTTCAATATTTTAAGGTCACTAATATTTTGGCAAGATCACACGACCTCTAAGAGTGTTTTTCACCATTAATGAAGAGGAGAAGAAAGAATGTGTTCTAAACTTATTAGAACATGAGTTTGACTCTTTTATTAAAATATTATATTATATTTTGTTTGACTCGTTTAGTTGTTTTAAGAGAGCCTTTAGGTGTATGGATAATTATAATTATTTTGTACTTTTAAATACTTGGTAATGTAACTGTTAAGTTATATTTTATATGACTAATTATTTTGAACTTTGATGAGATAGTTTAAGATTACTTTGAAGTTTGAGCTAATTGCGATAAATAGTTTATATAATATTTGCATGACTCGTCTTTTATATATATACATGAATAAATATTTTGTATGACTCATCTCATTTATGTTCTAATTCACGCAACACTAGAATTGTTTTTTAAATTTCTAATTATTTAGTTTTGTATTTTTTTAGAAATTGTTTAATTTTAAATTGAATTGGTAAAAGAAAATTCATTATAATAAATAATGTAATAATAATATCAAATAAAGTGTAAAGATTTTTTTAGACTTAAATACAAAATATACAATTTATTGCTATTATGTAAAATAATATAAAGTATATCTAAAAAATTATTACAAATAATTATTTTTTTAATATAAAAAATCTCATAACATCCTTTTTAATTAATGCAATTTTAAATTAGTTACAAATAAATAAGAGTATTTTGGTGATCATCATATGTTTGATTACGATTTCTAATGGAAGTAAACACCAAAAAATGGTTTTTGGATTCCAGATAATATCAAGTAAATAAAATCAATTGAATAACATTCTGATTCTGATGGATTTCATTATGATTCATGATAATTAAATGGGGCCTAAGTGTTTCAATACTTCACTCTCATTTGCAAAGTTTCTTAGTTGAGGCTATGATTTATGACAAAAAAAAAAACTAATGATTACGTGGTTCTTTGCATTTGGTTTCCTACAATTATGGTCTTATTCATATTGGTACTCTATCTCTCGCTTCTCTATCACTTTCTCTCTCTAACCTCTTGGAAATGGGAATAAATTTCATTTGAAATTGTCGATTGCATGAAATTGTTGATTTCTTATCTCTTTTGCAATGGTGGGAGCAATCTACACCTAAATTGTTGTGGTAAGGTGGTACACCTGAAGGTATTTGGCAATTTTTTAGTCTTTTTCACCTTAAATTTGTAGTTGCTCAATTGGTATTAATGGTTGTTATTTGTATGTTGTTATGACATTTATGAAATTTATATGTATATTGGTGGATAATTTTACCATTCATTCCTGCCACATCTGAAATAAATATCTCCTTTTCAAGTGGGAACTTTTAATTTTTTGTTCTTGCACCTTTTTCATGGTAGGTCAATCCATCTATTATATTCTAGATTCTAATACATTAAATGGGGCTATAGGCTCATCCCAAAGCAGCTGGAGTATCTATAGTTGATCGCCATAAATAGGGTATCGTGCATGCCCACCTACATGCAAGCCATTGACAGCCTTGGCCACATGCCAGTTGTCTGGTCGCATGTCCATGTCGTCAACCTCCTGTCTGGCGCCTGTGTGTATAGAGGACTGCACGCACTCCTACGTTATTATGCCCATGCCAACCACTGACTGCATGCATCACTTGCGCTCCTTGCCAGCATGTTGTAAGGCTTCATTAAGCGTCCACCTACGCTCAACTCTTTTCGCGCAATGTGCATTGCTCATGCCCGCCATGTCATGCAACTTGGCTCCAAGATGCCAATCATATGACACTCTGATACCACATTGTATTGCTTCGCCCATGGCCTAGGCCAAATTCACCTAGCCATTTATGCTCGTTTTCACCCTCGTAACACCACGCCAGAGATTAAAATTAGATTATCGTACATATTTCTTATGCATAATTTTAAAAGAACTCTCTTCCTGAATTTTATGCTACAATTCCTTGCTCTAATCTCTTTGATGATCTATATTCACAAGCTCCCCTTATGTTAGATTTAGTGTATTCAGAAGCTCGTCATCTTCAATTGAAGTATGAACTAATCAATATATATATTCTGCCAGTAAATCAAAACCAAAAGAGAACAAATAAATCTTTTTGCTTTTCACCAACCAAAAAAATGATCCAGCAGTAAGTAAGAGTAAAAAATGATCCAGCAGTAAGTAAGACAACCAAAAAATAATGAAAGCTTTTCACAAATCACGCATTCATATCACTTGTATACATCCTTCAAAAAAATAAATCGTTTTCATATCATAGTTAGATTATGAAATTAAGTATCATGCATTGTGCATTCATAATCATATTCCATTGCAATGCATACATGTTGCATTCTAGCTTTTAATAGGCATATACATTATTGCATACATGTTGCATTCTAGCTTTTAATTGGTCTGACCTCTCGCTCGGATGTCAGAGTCCCACTACGATAAGTACTGCATACTGCCATTGGAAGTTCGCATTAGCATGAACACGTGGTTTTTGTTAGTCTTATCGTGATGCGTCAAGTGCATATCTCATGCAGTTAGCAAGTTTAAAAGAATCTCTAAACTCTACACTTAGGTGGCACATCCTTATTAGAAGAGAAAGGTTTTATCACCTCGGTACTTCCACTGTCTATCGAGCCAACGCCCGTTATGGTCGAGCCGACAAGATCTCCTTTGATCCTGTTCCCATTCGTTGTTTGAACTGACCTAGATGTGTCTTGCTCTTCCTCATATTCCAATAAACCCCATGGCAGAACGCCATGATTTATGCTTACCTTAAAGAGTCGTTGAAGGCTTTGTCGGGAATTCTGTTAGAGACTTTGCCTATATATAGAAATCATTTGCCTCTATCCAAGCTACACAAACACTGTATTTTCTCTCGAATACAACTCGAATTCTTCCTCACTTGGGCGTCAGAGTGTTTTCTCTTGCAGGTCTCATCCTCATCACATTTCAGCTCATCCTCGAGCCAAGCTCGCAAGCTTGGTCATTTTTATTTATCACTCGGTTAAATCGAACCTGATCCAAGTTGAGTCGAAGCCTGTATTAAAGTCAGGTCCGTTGCATTTTCTCTTTCGATTAAATCGAACCCGATCCAAGTCGAGGTCAAAGTCTGTGTTAAAGTCAGGTCTGTTGCATTTTCTCATTCGGTTAAATCGAATCTGATCCAAGTCGAGGTCGAAGCCTGTGTTAAGGTTAGGTCCGTTGCATTTTCTCTTTCCATTAAATCGAACCTGATCCAAGTCGAGGTTGACGCCTTTGTTAAAGTCAGGTCCATTGCATTATATCTTCGATTAAATCGAACTCGATCTAAGTCAAGGTCGAAGCCTGAGTTAAAGCCAGTTTCGTTCCATTTTATCTTCGGTTAAATCGAACCTGATCCAAGTCGAAGTCGAAGCCTATGTTAGAGCTAGGTCCATTCCATTTTATCTTTGGTTAAATTGAACCCGATCCAAGTCGAGGTCGAAGTTGGTGTTAAAGCCAGGTCCATTGCATTTTATCATTTGGTTAAATTGAACCTCATCGAAGTCTGTGTTAAAGTCAGGTCTCTTGCATTGTATGTTCGGTTAAATCGAACTCGATCCAAGTCGATGTCGAAGTCTGTGTTAAATCCAGGTTCGTTGTATTTTATCATTCGGTTAAATCGAACTCGATCCAAGTCGAGGTCGAAGCCTGTGTTAAAGTCAGGTCCATTGCATTTTATCATTTGGTTAAATTGAACTCGATCCAAGTCGAGGTTAAAGCCTGTATTGAAGCCAGGTCCGTTGCATTTTATCATTTGGTTAAATCGAACCTGATCCAAGTCGAGTCGAAGCCTATGTTAAAGCCAGGTCTCTTGCATTATACGTTCGGTTAAATCGAATCTGATCCAAGTCGAGGTCGAAGCCTGTGTTAAAGCCAGGTCTATTGCATTTTCTCATTCGGTTAAATCGAATCCACTCCAAGTCGAAGTCGAAGCCTGTGTTAAAGCCAGGTATGTTGCATTTTCTCTTTCGGTTAAATTAAACCTGATCCAAATCAAGGTCAAAGTCTGTTGTTAAAGCCAGGTTTGTTGCATTTTATCATTCGATTAAATTGAACCTGATCCAAGTCGAGGTCAAAGTCTATGTTAAAGCCAGGTCCGTTCCATTTTATCTTCGGTTAAATCGAACCCGATCCAAGTCGAGGTCGAAGCCTGTGTTAAAGCCAGGTCTGTTACATTTTCGCATTCGGTTAAATCGAATCTGATCCAAGTCGAGGTCGAAGCCTGTATTAAGGTCAGGTCCGTTGCATTTTCTCTTTTGATTAAATCGAACCCGATCCAAGTCAAATTCGAAGTCTGTTGTTAAAGTCAAGTCTGTTGCATTTTATCATTCGATTAAATCGAACCCGATCCAAGTCAAGGTCGAAGCCTATTGTTAAACTCAGGTCTGTTGCATTTTTCTCATTTGGTTAAATCAAACCCAATCCAAGTCGAGGTCGAAGCCTGTGTTAAAGTCATGTCTGTTGCATTTTATCTTTCGGTTAAATCGAACCTGATCCGAATCGATGTTGAAGCCTGGTCAAGCCAGGTCCATTGCACTTGTCATGTTGGTAAAATAAAACCCGATCCAATATCGAGGTTAAAACCTGCGTCAAGTACAGGCCTTTTGCATGTTTGAGATCCAGCCTAGTGTCAAGCTAGGTCTGTCTCTATCTTGCATCATTTAATAAATTTTTTTGCTTCCCAAATACTTTGTCTACCCTTTCAATTCTTCAAGAATACACAAATGGGGGCAAGCTGTAGACACCGTATTTGGTCCGGCTCAAAATTTTTATTTTTATTTTTATTTTTATTTTTATTTATTATTATTACTTTATTAAGTTGTATTTTAATTGTTTTGGTTTAGAATATCGTAAGTATACTTTGTTATTAGTTTTATGGTAAAGTTTTAATTTAATTAAATTAAATAGATTTTATTTAAAAAGAATTTGATTTATAATTAAAATAAAAAATATATAAATAAAAAGAATAGATTTTAAATAAAGAATTTTGTTTTAAATAAAAGTTTTTAATTAAAAAAAAGTTAGATTATGTTTTGGTTAAAAATAAAGATTTTGTTTCTCTTCTCCCATTTTTCCTTCGCCAAAACCCAACACGTGTCCTCCTTACCTTCTTCTACTCCCTCATTTTTATCTCTTCTTTTTTACTCTTCTCTTTTTACCGATATTTTTTTATGTATTTAAGAAGGGCTACAGTCATACAGAGAGCAAGCACAGAAGATAGAGGAGTGAGAGTAAAAAACCTAATCTCTTTCCCTCTTCTTCTCCACTACCCAAAGCCCAAGTTCTTTTTTTCGTTTTGTTATTCTTTCATCCTCTCTCAAATCCCACATCTCCCTCTTCTTTTACCTCTTCTATTTTATTATCACTACCACAGTTTTTTTCAATCTCCCTCAATCACTCCGTCGAACACGAACGGTGCGGCAACTAGTAGCAGCACGACCCCAACGCCCTCCAACAACCACTGGCGAATAGATCTGACAATATTCCGACGACGGCAAAGAGTCTGAGGACCCACTTTGACATCCACGAACTTTTGTTACTTTTTGACAAAAGCCAGACGGTAGAAATTTATGTACCTTTTCTTTAAATAATAACAAAAAAATTTCTTTTTAAACAAAAGAAACTAAAATTTTCCTTTTTAAGAAAATAAACATTTTAAAAATAGATTCTAGAAAATAATAGAAATTACTTCACAGTAAAATTTGTTTTAAAATAAAATAAAAAGAGTTATTTTTAATGAAATAAATATAAACTTAATTCCATTTAAATAAAATATTTTGCTTTAAAATTTTGGTTAAAATAAGTTTGAAAAAAAATAGGAGTTTTATAAAATAAATCTGGTTTAAAAAATAAATTGGATTATTTCAAATTTCAATTCAAAGTTTAAAAGTTAGTTTTTATTTAAAAATGAAATTTTTTTTAACAAGGATTTTTTCGTGTGAATTTTGTTTTTTTTTAATTAAAAAAATCTTTTGTGGCAGGATTTTAAAAAGGAGATAGAAAGATAGTAACTAAAGAAAGATTGGTTTGGTTGTTACGGTTTGGAAAACAATCTTAACAAAAAAAAATCAGTTTTTTACCAAATAAATTTTTTTAAAGTAAATTTGACTTTATTTTTAAATAAAATTTTTTTTCTTTTAAAGAATCTCGTTAATTTCGAAATAAATAAAAAGTTTTTTTTGTTTTAATTTAACAAAATTTGTAAGTTTTTTTTTGTTTTAAAAAATAAATTAAAACTTTTGTTTTTTAAAAGAAGACAATGTTTACACCTTAAGGTGTTGGCATAGTGGTAAGATGCTTGTTATTTAATAGACATGATTTGAGTCCTCGCATGCCTTTAAATAAAATTATTTTATTTTATTTTTTATCATTGTTTTTATTAAATAATTATTTTAAATAAAAGATTTCATTTAGAGTTTTTTTGAAACAAAGTTTAAAAATAAAAATTTGTATTTAAAAAAAGAAAGTTAAGTTGCATCCTAAGATGTTGGCACATTGGTAAAAGGTTTGAGTGTTAACACTTATGTTACAAGTTAAGTCTCAATGTGCCCTAAAGTAAAATTATTTTTTTTATTATTATTTTTTACTAAATGATTATTTCAAAAACTCCAATGACGGGAATTGGAACTTTCCAATATTCTCGAGGTGATAAAATTTTTCCAATGGCCTTCGTGCCGCTCATACCTATTAATTCATATCTTATAACAAAGTGTGAATTAATATAATGTGAGACATTTAAATAAAAACACAAAAATATTTTCTTTTGGACCAAATAGGATAATAGGATAACTTATGATAAAATATGGTACCGTTTGAACGGGTGTTGTATGGTGCTAACACCTTCCTTACGCTCAGTCGACTCTCGAACCAACAATCTATTTTTCACATACCAAGTATTTTTAAATAGGTGACCAATCACACCTCGTAGATGATTGGTGGCGACTCCAAACCCTAATCTCGAAAGAGACCCTTCAAGGGATCACGGTGGCCACTCTGCGTCGCTATGACATTGTGATACCAATAATAAAACCTTTTTATATACAATTTCATTTTATTAAATATCAAATTCTAAAAATTCTAAAAAATCATATCTCCATCAACCAAAACTCTAAGGTGTCGTTTGTTTTTCGGGAATGTAGATGACCGGCATCTAGAGATGCTCGGAATGTTAGATGTCCGGCATCTTCAGATAACCACGTTTGTTTCGTAGGAATAGTTTTAAAGATATCCGAGAATATTTGGATAGCCACGTTTGTTTTGCAGGATTTATTCTTAGGAATGTGTTAAATTTATAGAATGTTCCAAAAATGCCCTCACAAATATTTATATAATTTATAAGTTCATTTAATATAATAGATTTTTTATATGTTATTTTGTAGAACAAATTAATTCATTATTAATTTAATATAAGTTTCATTTTCAACTTTGATAGTTTTCCAAAAAGACAATTATATAATTTATGTTATCTTGGGTAAAATTTATTTATCCTATCATTACATTATATTTTTTTAAGAGGAAAAATATCATGGGTATGTTGGCTATAAAAAAATGTTGTTTTACAATTATATATTTATGATAATAAATATTATTAATAATGTAATTCCTTCACAAAAAATAATGGATATATTGTATAATTTAATTGTTGCTTATTTTACATGTAAATTTAATGTACAAATATACTTAATAGCATAAAACTATTTATTAAACGATGAGTATATTAATTTATTTAATTATAAATATAAAAATAAAAATAAAGAAATTTTTTAGGAAAAATTTAAAAAAATTGATAAAAGAAAATATATAGAGAAAAAAATGGAGGGCAGAAATATAAAAAGTGGATGCCCCCAACATGAGGATCTTGGAAACCCGTGTTTCAGAAGGGCATCCAAAACTCGTAAGATATTTTCCATATGGGCATCCTAGGATACCCGGACATCTCGAGATACCTAAATATCTTACATTACTGCAAAACGTGGGAATTCAGATGCCCGTCTCACAGGAATCTTGGATTCCCAAGAAACAAACGGCCCCTAACAATTTTGTAATTCATATAAGAATGATTATCATCCCATTAACCACTAGGAAAAAAAAATTGTATCAAACTTAGACTATAACTATGCAAATACTTCAAAAATATAAAATATTGTTGATATTAGTATATCAATCAACAAATAACAATAATATATAATAAATAACAGCGATTAGCTATATTTAAACAACTAACATACCACTCAAAACTAAAAATAATCGATATACTACTAAAATTTAAAAATCTGATATACTTTATAAATTTAAACAACTAATTTACCTTATATTTAGTATATCAGTTATTGATATACCTAATATGAAGTATATCAGTGGTTCTAACCAGGGAGCACGCAGATCCCAAAAACACATAGTCTGTAATACCTAAATAGGGCACTCGATCCGTACCGAACCCTTTGTCAGGCTGATATACTTTATCACACTGATATACTTCATTAAATAGATTAACACTTGACATATCACTGATAGTAACTAATCAATATTAATATATAATAAATAGTAGTGATATATCAATCAACATTGATGAAATTAGTATATCAAACAACAGTAGTAGCTAAAAAGTTGATATACCACTAAAAATTAAACAACTGATATATTTTATATTTAGCATATCAATTACAGATATACCTAATATAAATTTAATCAATGTGTATACCTCACTAATATACTTCATATTAAAATATAACGAAGAACGAACAAAGATTAAGAATGTAACAGAAACACTAAAACAATGACAAAATCAAATTGATGAACAAAAAAACCTAAGAATATAAAGAACTAAAATCAATTAAAAGAAACAATTAAAACTGCTATGAAAATTCTCAAAAATTGAACCTTAGATTGCAAGGAAGAATCTTGTTCAATTCATTGTGTTCTTCTCTTCCTTTAATCACTTTCTCCACTTCTTGTTTTGACGACTCTTTCTGAACACATAGAAGGATATGAAATTAAATCAGAACAATATCATTATTGAATCTCTTTTCCTCTACCAATTTAATTTAGGTCTAGCGAAAATTATATCAGATTCAGATCTTGACTGAAATTTCTTCTCCACCGCAAGGATCTTGAGTGAAATTTCAGTAATTTCCCTATCTTCTTCTCGATCTCTTTCAATGCTTTCACTAAAACACAACAACTTGCATCAAATTTCTATCAATTTAATTTAGGGCTAGTGAGAATTATACTAAATTCGGGGGAAAAACATCAAACACGAAGCTGTGAGCTTAACCGATAATCTGTACCCAAACTTCAAGAAGCAAACTTAATCAATAATGTGTAGAAACTCAGCCAAACGCGAAGAACAATCCAAACGTAAGATTAACTAAAGCTTCAAACGAAGGTGAGTCAAAATCCGAATGCGAACTAAAGCTGCGAACGAAGGAGAACCAACGAAGAAAATTCCTAACACGAAAAGGAAGAATTGTGTGCGAGATCTGAAAAGATAGGAAAGGGTAAAATTGAAATAATGAAACGTTCCAAAATAACAATTCTAATGTTTTGCTATATTTGCAAATTTAAAAGAGGCTGGCATTTTTTGAAACATATAAAATAATTTTGCTACCCAATGAAATTACTTTTTTTTAATCTTTTACATTATTTTTTTTAGTAAAAATTACTACGTAGAGTAACAAAACTTAAATAGAAAGTCAAAATGGCAACACTATCTAAGATTAAAGTTCAATGTGAGGAAATTGAAAATTTATGATGACAATTGAAATTTGTAGGATATTAAATCTTAGATATGTGACCATCATGGTTTGAATCTATTTCCTCTTTCGAACTTCCGACTCTATAAACTTGGATGGCTTGCTTGTTTAGCTTGTCCCCTCTTTGAATGTGTACAGTTCGAGCAAGCAAATGGCTAGCAGGGCCGAGGAACCACAATGAACGGGACGACAGAAGTTACACAAGAATATGACCAGAGATATATATTCTTCTTCGTGCATGTAGGTCTGGTTCCTGAGAAAACAGATATATATTATTAGCGAGTTTCGCCATACAATAAAGAACCCGAGACAGGCTGAAATTAATGAATTTCCACGGTTGCCGCCGGCTAGCTAATAGGGCGAGCAGCGTAATAGAGTCTCCAGGACGGACGACGTGAGTGAGAGCCCAGACCATAGCGGCTTTAGAGACTTCTCTCTCGACTTTAACGGCGACAAAAACTTTCTCCGAGAGGCTTTCTCTTTATAGGATCTGCTGAGGTTTTTGGCTAAGGGATTGTTAGATGCAAATCCAAGTAGTGTAATAGACTAGCTTCTAGGACCAGAGAAGGTCAAACTCTAGGGGGGCTGCCAGGTTTCGCCTATGCTATAGTTTCACAAGATTGAACCTTTTTTGTTCAACTGAAGTTAGTTATCACTCTAGGTCTCTCGAGCCTTGCTAGGGATATCAGATGGGGTAAGAATTCGTGTCGATCTCAACACCCGCTATAGGCGCGCGCATAAGTGACACAGGCCTCTGGTCGTCTGTCCCATATCATCTTTCTTTGGCTATACTTGTATGTATAGAGCCATGTTAGCTTCACGTGAGAGCCTAAACTTGGATGACTTGCTTGTTTAGCTCGACCCCTCTTTGAATGTGTACAGGTGACGGTGTATATGGGGCTCAAAGGAAGTACACAAGTCATCGCTATTTACCAGTGAGTGGTATTATTGGACTGGTCTTTTGGTGGGAAATGTTCTTCATTTTAGATAATGAAACCTTTCCATTACTATCAACCTAAAGAAATACGACCTGATTGTTCAGAGGGCGATCACGGAGTCAGTGAATGAAGTCCTCCGTTTCTTTCGGAGGTACTGACCCGGGCGAGGCAGAGATGACTAAGTTACATATGGAATATGGCGACGACAACATGTCGTAGAAGGAGAACAACCACAATTCCATTATCATCGAGAGGTCTTCTCCCCTGCCTTTCATTACTTACTAATATATACTAGTAGGAACTACAAACAGCTATCAAGATCCATTCTTATTTGAGTACCTAGGGAGGGAAAGTTCTTGAGCGTAGAATAAGAAAAGTCAGAACTTAGAGTTATACTACAAGCGTTGGTTCGAGACCGGCCAAGCAACCCCAGGGGTAGGAATAGAGAAGGACGTTGATCGAATCTTTCCATACCTAGTCCCAGCTTTGGTTAAAGATCCAGAGCGGGCTACAGATCTATACCAGATTGGGGGCAGTGAAGTAGGTAAAGTGGTTGGATTTTGCGAGCTATTCCAACCACGGCTGGATGTGAATGAAATACAAGTGGATTGCATTCGAAAATCAGCTCTGTAGGATTTGAACCTATGACATCGGGATTTGGAGACCTCATTCCTCCTCTTTTCTCTTACATCCCTTAGATCCACACATTGCCCTATTTTGTATGGGTCTTTGTGAAAAAGACGCGCTAGGCTAGCACTAGAATAATATACAAGGTTAGGCTTCAAAGCTTTTAGTTTAGGGTTGCGCAGGCACTGGTACCTCAAGCCATTCTCGAAGTGGACCTGACCGTCGTCCAACATCCTAACAAAGCTGCAATGTTGAAAGAAACCCAACTCAATATCCAATTAGGACAAATTCAATAGCTTGCTTTAGGGTCGAATCTTTTACTGTGCCATAAGTGTTTCAAGTCATTCAATTAAAGAGTTCCTGCCACCTATGCAGCTTCCTCTATTGATAGGTTCCAAGAGTCTCCGCTAATTAAACCTCGTCCAGTAGACTCCCTATTTGGGAGGAGCCCCCATCCAAAAAGTCGAGAAATAAAGAAGCGACGTTCGTGAGAATCCAAGATTTCCATGAGACGGGTATCTGGATTCCCATGTTTATTGTCCATGAATGTAAGATACCCAAGTATCTCAAGATGCCATACAGGAGGCATCCGAGTTGTCTTGGATGCCATTTTGTAACATGGATTTCCATGATTCCAATGTCGAGGGTATCATATGTTAACATTTTTGCCTCTTCATTATTTTTCATATATTTTATTTTTATCAAATTTCCTTATTTTATTTTTATCAAATTTCCTTACTTTTATTTATAATTTTATAATTTAAATAAATGAATGTACTCACTGATAAATAAAAAATTTATGCAATTAAGTATATTTATATATTACATGTACATATAAAATAAGCTTCAATTAAATTATACAATATCTCTATTTACTTTTAATATTTGAAAGGAATTATTATGAATAATATCTATTATCTTAGATACATAATTTTAAAGCAATATTTTTTTAATGATAAGCTTACATTTGATATTTTTCTTCTTAAAAGAATGTAATTTGATAATATAATAAATGAATTTCACCTCAGATAACATTAATTATACTAGTTCGATACTTCGTACAAATGCACGAATATTTTCTATTTAACTTAATTTTACAATAACATAAATAAATGAGAAAAAACAATATTAGTGTAACAATAACAATAATAAACAAAAAAAGAAAAAAATTAAGATGTATATATACAAACTTCATTAAAATATAGGTACTTTACTAATTTAATCATTTAATCTATGAATGTATTTAAATTGCATTGTTTCGTACCTCTTAAAAGAATTTTATATTTGATTAAGAAATGTATAAATACTTTAATTTTTTATTTTAATGTTATTTTATCTAATTTTGGTCCATTATTTTCTAAAAATATTTTGTTCGTTTATTAAAAATTCTAAAAAAATTTCAAGCTAACATTGTGTTATATATTAAATATTTTAGTTTATACTAATTTAAATTCAAGTTAGTATATTCCAACTTTTTAGATTTCATACAAATTATTGTACATAATTAATTTATTAATTTACTATTTACAATTAATTAAAACTTTATGACCTTACACAAATTTTTTTTCAACAAAATCAACATGAACTTGTAATAGATCAATATATTATTATTATTTTCTCAAAAAACATTCTAAATACATAAAACACTAATTATAAAAGAACAATACAAAACAATAGTAACAAAAAAATCAAAGTTTATCAATACACTAATCTAAAATATGTTGATGCTTAACAATCACTATTATTTTACCTCATAAATTATGGAACGATGATCTCGCAAGCCTTGGATTCAAGATATAGTGTCGACACATGTATTCTCTATGACTTGATGAATATGTCGCCAACATGATTTTGAGATGTTTTTGAGATTGAATAATATTTGAGAGCAATGTTTTGAGAGAATTAAGTGTTGTGAAAAAATAGCGAAAGAAAGTATGTTTTTATAGTATTAGGAGATAAAACGTTACAAAACTCTTGTAATTCTATTATAAATTGTAATTAAAGAAAATAATTTAATTTAATAGGGTGAAAAACCTTTTGTATTCTAACATTGTTTAGATCATGGATATTTATTATTATATTATTATTGATAATTAATAATCAATAATTAATTTAATATTTATAATAAATTATTAATAACATAATTTGTAAATTAATAAATTAAGAAAGGGACAAAAGCGTCCAAAAATGTTTGTCCGAGATCCTCCCATTTTAATATAGTATAGATAATTGTATATTTTGGAAAATATTAAAGTTGAAAATGAAATTTATATTCAACGTTAATTACTTTTTAAAAAGTCTTATAATTCTACCTAATCACATAAAAAATTAATATATATACAATTAATATAAAAAATCACAATATTAAATTAATTAAAAAAATCTATTACATAAATGCAAATTATATTGGATTAATTTATAAATTATATGAATATTCGTAATGACATTTTTGGAACATTATACAAATTTAGAACATTCTCGTGAATAAATACTGTAAAACAAACGTGGCTATATCCATATTTTCCCAAATATCCTTATATATTTTCTTACGAAACAGACGTGGTCATCTAAAGATGCCAGACATCTAAAGTTCCGAACAACTGAAATATTACATGATGTCGGACATCTACATTACCAAAAAACAAACGACTCCTAATTCTTTACTATTTACCTTGGCCCTTATTGACCACTAGACTATACCATGATAGTTTTTATAATGACAATTAGTACAATAAATTTAAAAGTATCAATTTGAACATAACTCAAAAGAAATCCATCTCCGACCAAACGGTTATGAGTCGATTCCTCGCTCGCACACATGCTGTATTTGGGGAAAAAATTCAAAGGTATGTGGCAGAATGGTAATACTAGAAGAATTGAGGGTAGGCGTGCAAAAAAAAGAAGAAAATAGTAAATTAGGTTCTAGAAATCGAAGACAGTGAAGCATTACGCATAGCACGTAACGCAACAGCAAAAACTTCTCGTTTTCGTTTTCGTCTTCGTTTCCATTTTCCATTTTCCTCTCGTCGTCTTCTCCATTAGATCTTGTTTCTTCTGCAACACCAACCCTTTTCCTTTCACTCAGAGATTTGAAACGAAACCAAACACCGAGGGATCAGCCAATCACACACAGAAACTGGCATATGGGTTGCAGAAACAGGGATTTTTCGGAAGATGAGACTTGTTCTTCCACGCTCAGCGAGGCCTTACTCTTTGCCACCATGTGCCTCATTGGCCTTCCCGTTGAGGTTCATGTCAAAGATGGCTCTGTCTATTCCGGCATCTTCCACACTGCCTGTCTCGACAATGAATATGGTGTGTTTTCCTAACCTTCTTCATCTATTATTTGTTAGAATGCTTGTGTTTGTGTTCATTCTTTATGTGAATTGTGTCTTGGGTTTGCCGGTGACCCTGATTGTGAATTGGATCCGAATTTTGATCTGGGCATTGATGGGATGGATGAAAAGATTGCTGAATGTTTAGAAATTACCATTGATCAAGTTCGTAGATTTTGACCTTTTCTTTGATGTTTTACGATGCGATTTAATCGTTCGATGTTTTTATTAGAAACTACTTCGATCCAACCCCTTTGCTTTTTCCTATACATCGTGAAACGGCGATGGTCATGGAATCAATCTTTGTATTTTTGCTAGGCGTTGTTCTGAAGAAAGCTAGGATGACAAAAAAGGGTAAAAGGAATGTGAATGTCGATGATGGCGCTGTAATTGATACTCTTATTGTTCTTTCTGGTGATCTTGTTCAAGTTGTCGCGACGGTATGTAATTAGGGTCACTTTTATTTTGCTTCTCCTAATTCTCATTTTATTTAATTTAATTTAGTATAAATCTAGGTCATATTGAGTTCTGGGCTATTTCCAATGTACAGGAAGTTCTACTCCCGGCTGGTAGTTTTTCCAAAAGTTTGGTTGGTTATGATAATGAAGCCATGGCCAATGTTCCTGTTTCACTGCTTCCAACGGTGGAGGCTAAGACATGTATGGAGTCATTCAAGGAGGGGAGTCAGATTAATCAAATAAGGTATACTCCCATTGTGACATTGTATATTTATATGATGGACA
Source organism: Momordica charantia (assembly GCF_013281855.1). Taxonomy (NCBI): domain Eukaryota; kingdom Viridiplantae; phylum Streptophyta; class Magnoliopsida; order Cucurbitales; family Cucurbitaceae; genus Momordica; species Momordica charantia. The sequence continues at coordinate 10,304,721 of NW_028275158.1, forward strand.
AAGAGCAATCTGGTCTAAATTTTGGAGGTTGATATTCTTTTGTTTCTTATAAGAAAAAAAACAGATATTCTTTTGTCAGTGGCATTTGGACTGATATTAGTAATAAATGTTCCTCACAAAGCATGGTTGTTGTTGGAAGATAGTTTTCAAGGTCACTGCTGGTACTAATGCAACCTTGTTTATTACGTGAAAACAAATTAGCTACAGATTAACTTACCAAAAAGGTATTGCAATCTATGATAAGGAATAGAGTCAATTCAGCCTCTTACATAAAATTAGAACTGAGGGTTTTGTCCTTAAAAGAGTGCCTTTTCCATGATTGAGAAGGTTACGCTGTCTTCAAAATGATCTTGTTTCTTCTTGATTTTTTTTGGAAAGTATATTCTGTTCTCTCCTACTTGGTTTTACATATATACTAGATAGATCCTTGCAATACTAAATCAACTACATGAAATTAGCTTCAGGAAATTATTAATTATTGCATGATTGAGTTGTGGGCGTCATTTAGAAAGCCATAACCTGTTGCTTAATAATCCATATTTGAAGATGGGAGAAGGTTCTTCAATTATTTTCTACTCTGATTTATGTGCTTAGTTTTATCGGCGTGACTACCAACCACACATTTCACTTTTAAAAGCAGCAACTTGGTCCAAGATCAAAATGGGTTTGCTCATGGTTCAGTGCCTACTATAACTGGGAAGCATAGCGATGTTAGACAGCTTTTGCGAGATAACATTGAGAGCAACCAGGGGGATGCACAGCAGAAAAGGGAAAGGATTAATTGCAAGAAGGTGAACTTTAATGCCTTGGTTGCATGGTAGAAACTCACTCACGCAGAGTATGCTTTTGAAAGTAAAAGTTTAAATGGAGCAATGACCCTATTAAAAGGATAGTTAAGAATGACTCACGTGTTTAAACATTTCCTAAAAAGAATGGCTCATGTATTTTTTAAGATTTGACTCCTTAAGATATCTACAGTTTGTATTCAATAAGTAGTATTCACCCAACACGCCTACACAGCTAACTTATTGTCTGAGTTATTTCTTAGGCATGCTATTTAAGCATGTTAGTCTCTGTTTTGAAGTTTGTCATTTTCCTATTTGTAATTGCTCCGCCTTCCCCCCATCCTCCTTGCAGCCTGAAGATGCCACTGACGCTGCAATCAATTGGAGGTATGAAGGAAGTAACTTCTCTTTTTCCAAAATATGTTTCTTGTTTTATGGTTGTCCAGCAAACAATTAGGGCTTATCCCATGATCGCATCAAAAGTAGATGTGGTTCATAAACTATTGTCAGTTCTTTTGTTGTTGTTGTTATTATTATTTTGGGTAAGAGACAATTCATACCAAATAGGGAACGTGCTGTGTGACATATGGATCTCTTACTCTATTTGAGATTGATAAATCTGTTGGTTTGATTTTACTTTGCAACTAATTACTCTCGTCTCAGTCAAATTTCCTTATCTTTGGGTTTATGTTACATTATTTGACAGACAGGACCCAGACAACCAATTAAAAAGGGAGAAGGATGATCACAGTCAGGAATTTGACTTGCATAAAGGAGTCAATGTAAGTCTAGTAGGCTTATTCAGGACCCTAGTTTTCTCGAGGATTATATTTTTCATCTGGGTGTGGACTAATTTTAAAACTGACTACTTTTCTCTATAGGTTGATCGAGTTCAATCCTCTATATCAAGTGGTACGTTCCAAGTGCTATTCATGATATCTGGCTCATATATGATTTGGTTATTAAGTCATGTACGAAGGGGTACCTCAATATAGAAGCACAATATACTTGCAGATGGTTTCTTATTTTGAAGATTGATTTTGCTAATGACATTGCATCATTAGTTTTAGTTGCAATTTGCCTAAGCTGAGATAGATATTAAATACTTGATGAATTTTTTGACATCAAATGATGCAGGATTAGGTAGTTGTCTCTTGGGATTAGTCGGTTCGGAAACCTATGGTTTTCTATATAATTTTCAAATACCCTTCTTTAGAGTGGACTTGAAATGTTTATTATCTCTTGCCTACTTGAATTGTAGACTCTTTATACGCAGTGGATTTTATGCTTAATAAAGTGAATTATGAGAAGAAAATAATGTAATAATGACATAAAAGAATTGATTACAGTATCTAATGGTTCTTCTCCCACTGTTGTTAAAATAGAGAAACCATGCATTGAAAGACCCACCTCAGCCAACACTACTCCAAATGCATTTTCAGTCGGTGTATCAACTTCTTCACTTTCGTCCATTGATAGTAGCATGGACTCATGTCATAGTTCTATAACATCGACAATCGACGTAGCCTCTCCTCATGGTTCAGAATCCAATAAAAGTTCCAAGGTACATATCATTATCAACTCATCACTATCACTCCTATATTTGAAAGGTAGGATGTTAATGGGACATTTCTAGATACTTATTATTTTATTTGGATGATGTTAAAATATACCTTCCTTTTTAGGTTGGGCACTTTTAATGCTCAAACAGTCTCTGTTTGAGGGCGTTAGTGTCTAAGGATTTTTTACTTATTCTCTAAGTCATCATTTTGAATTGGAGACCCTTTTTGTATAGTAAGCTTTGAGGCTTCCTTTGTTGTACTGTATTTTTGTATGCCCTCTCGCTTGTTTTTGTATTCTTTCATTTATCTCAATAAAAGCTTGGTTTCTCATAAAAAGAAAAACCTTCATCCATTTTATTGGTTCAATTTTTATGTTAGAGATCATATGCCAGCGGTGGTTCAAAATTTATCATTGTGATTTATATGTAAAAAATTCTTCTCCTCTCAGCCAAACTTCCTTCAAATGAGTACAATTTCCTTGAATCTAAGAACTTTTTATCTTGGAGCCTTTTTTTGTTGATGGAACAAAAATTTATTGGTTGGATGGCCAAAAGCCTACAAAAGTTAAAAGGAGTTGCAAAAACGCACTCCAATTTGCACAAATCAAAGAAGAGCCATAGCCATAGTTGCAAAAGTCATTATAGAAAGTACTACCTGAATAAACAAAAACACCATAAAATTTCCATCTCCTTTTTTTCACCTAGGAAGAATCTCCTATTATTTTATAAATAAACCTTCCGAAGGAAACAAAAATTTGGTTTTCTTTTTCAAATAATGGCAACACAAAAGAGAGTACAATAAATTTCTCCTAATCCTTCTGAGCCTAGACAATTGTAAGACCAATTGAAAATTTTGGAGAAATTTTTCCTCCACAATTGCACTCTTAAAGGTACTAAAGGTGAAAGGAAAAGAGGTGGTCCGCCAATTCATCCTCTTTTTAAGTTTACCCATCACACACCAACTTGTAGAAAGACATAAGATCCTTCGATGAATCTTAATTTGAGTATTTTAGACCTCCCAGAAGATCAAGCATCTTGATCTTGCACAGATTTGAGAAAAAAAAAGTCTTTCTAACATTGACTTCCAAGGGCTTTTGATTCTTGACGCTTAACCCTGGCTTGAGCACCAACTCTCTAGAGCGACTGCTTGACTTTACACCTAAAACCTTCAGCCACTTCATGAAGGAAGATGCTGCTCATTGACCCAGAACACATTAGACCATGGATGGAGACCCTAGTTTTCATTAAGGAAGATGCTCTCATTGGCTCTACACCAAATCCATTAGCCACTTCTTTTTACCTTTGAGATAGTACAACTAATTCCAACTGCATTTTCGAAGGAGTTGAATTTTAAGCTAAACATTGATCGGATTCAAAAAGTTTTGGAAGATGAAGAGTCACTAGGGTTTTTTTGTACCTTTGCTATTTGATGAGGAAGATGAAACAACAACCGACCCTATTAAGGAAGTTGGTGGAAGTTATTCCATGCACGATTTGAAAATCAATGATAGACTAATGAAAGTGTTGTAGACAGCATGCGGAAGATGAAAAGTCATCTGATCTAAATGCACTTCCATCAATGGTGATTGAGACTATAATTGAACCTTTGGTAGATGAGGAGGCCAATTGTAAGTCCTTGGGGACATTATCATAGCAATACAACTGGATCTGGATGTTCAAGCCATTAATGTTTTAAATATGATCTTCCCATTATTCCCCTCTTGTTTAAGAAAGGTTCCGCTCCAAGAAGAAAATTAAAGCAGGCTTTTGCATTATATTATTCTCGAAGGAAGTACTGCAGTTCAGCTCCTCAACCCCAAATCCCAAGTAAGAGAAGAGTGGACTAACAATCAGCCACCACACTCTTTTTTGGACGAAATCCTATAGAACTCCAGAAAGCTACTAGATAAAGGAGAGGTGTCGATCCATTCATCCTCCTAGAATCTCACTCGATCCCCCTTGGAGACTTTGAAGGAAGCCATTTTCCAAAACACCCCTCTAATTTTATCAATGTCCGACCATGGGCGGCCTCTAGCTGAAACCTTCGAAGGTTTAGTCATCCAACCATGAGCCTCAACTCCGTAAATAGCTCCTATGACCCTCCTCCTCAGGCTGTTTTCTTCATGGGCAAATCTCCAATGCCATTAATGAAGAAGGGATCGATTTCTCTATTTTAAAGACCCCACCTCGAGCCCTCGTTTCTGGAGAAGCGAAGCCACGTTCCAATTTACAAGGGAGTTGCCTTTCTTATTGTTGCCCCCGTTCCAAATAAAGTCCCTCATCAGCTTTTCCATAGACAACACCACAGCCTTATGGGCTTCCAAAATAGAGAAATAGTAAACTAGAAGACTATTCAACACCGATTGTGCGAACGTGTGTCTACCTCCCTTCAAGAGCAAGTTCCACCATTTATCAAGCTTGGCTCTCATCTTGTCCACTAGAGGCTCCCAAAAGTTGACCGCCTTCTGGTTGCCTCCCAAAGGAAAGCCCAAATAGGAGCAGGGCAAGAACTCCACTTTTCACCCGAAAATACTACACCATGACGTTACAATAGAGTCCTCAAAGTTGATGCCTATCAAAGATGTCTTCCCCACACTAAGAGACAGGCCAAAAGCGAGCATGAAGATATTGAGAATATCCCCACCACTTAGTCAACATATTTGGGAGATCAAGGCTGAAAATTAGCACATGTCAGCATATTGAAGATGGGTTAACTCCACCTCATTGTGACCAAAAGAGAAACCTCTCAAGATATTCTTTTCCTTACAAAAATGAATCAAGCGACTGAGTGCATCCCCAACAAAAAGGGAGATGGGGGGTCACCTTGTTGTGGTTTATGAAATGAAATTGAATCTATACTTTCTTGTTGTGACAAACCCTGGTGCATTGGTGGTGACTTCCATGCTACTATATGGTATAATGAACATTCTATAGGTTGAAGAAGACAAAAGAAATATGAGGTTCAAAATCACTTGTTCTTCCCATTTTTCTATTCGATGGGAGGATCAAGACAAGATAGAAGGCTAATGAGGATCAAAACCGCATCTAAACGTTTATGTGGGCTTTCATATTACCTTTTTAGTTTGTTCTCTTTTCACTCCCAACGAGAATTTGTATCATTCAACATTTTTTGTTTCTTTTTATTTATCTCAAGGTAAATGCCATCTTTTTCTCAATGCTAAGAAACCCTTGAGAATTGGATCTAAGAACATTGCTATCAAACAAGACCCATAGAACTCAATCCCAAAAATCCCAAAAAACGATTAAGGAATCAACCCAAGGGGCAAGGAAAGTAAAAATCGGATTACCTTGTTGATCAAATATCTCAAGGCAAGAAAACTTGTTCCTTGTTTGAGATCCAAATCACTCCACAAGCAAGATAGATCAAGTCTCACTTGAATATTGTAAACATGCAAACTATCACAAGATTGTAAAATACATTAGCTCTTGGCTAAAAGAAAGCCTCAAAGGCTCAAAGGCTCATTTCCTTACATCTCAATTCTATATTCTCAAATCTGACATACATGGCTATATATAGGCCTTCAAAATAGTCCTTAAAGTAACATATGGGCATTTGAAGGGTTGGAACACTTAAGTCCAACAATGCCATAAACAACCATTAACTAATTGTAATCTAAAAAGGTAAATGAAAAGTCTTAAAACTTAAATACATCATAAATCTGAAAATTAAAGATGAAATTAGCAAACCAAGAGTTTTGTAACCATAAAGAATTAAATAAGTCTCATTTAATGTAGCATGAACTTGAGTTCCATAATTGATGCTCTTGTCTTGAATGAATCTTGAGTTGACTTGTATTTGCTTAGAATATGTTGGAGGTTCATATCACTCAACAATGTCTTTGTCATTTGATCCTATAACATTCTGTTAGATAGGAACATATTTGATGAATACTGATAACTCCTGGGTGGAGTTCTAGAGTAGAAAAATTCATTAGATAATGAACTATTGGTTCTAAGCCATCTCTGACGATGTTGGGATGAGGAGGATTGACATGGCGAACTGTCAGTTTTCGAATACGAGATATCCATCCTAGTCATTATGGACACATTTGCCCAATTGACGTGTCTAAAGGAATTAATGTTGGACTTATTGGATCATTAGCGATTCATGCAAGGATTAATCATTGGGGATCTCTAGAAACTCCATTTTATGAAATTTCTGAGTGAGAAAAAAAAGTGTGGATGCTTTATTTTGTCACCAAGTCGAGATGAATATTATATGGTAGCGACAGGAAATTCTTTGGCACTGAATCCAAGTATTCAGGAAGAACAGATTATTCTAGCTCGATACCGCCAAGAATTCTTGACTATTGAATGGGAACAAGTTCATTTTGTTTCTTGTTAAAAAAAATAATTAATTATATCTTGGATAAAACTTTTTCTTAAAGATAAGAATAATTTTGAAGAGACTGCTCATCATTGTAGGATCTGCCAATTAAGCAAGGATAAAAGGGTGTCATCAAAGGACTGGAAGTCATTGAACTGAGTTCTTATCCACACTTAAAACCTCTAAGGATGGAAACTTAGAGGAATACAAGAATATGTTTGGAAAGTTGGGCACTTTCCAAGAGATTGGGAAGCATAAAGGTATGACCTTGGAAGAGTCTCGCCGTTTCTCAATCTGATCACCTGTTAGGAAATTAATGTAAAAGGAAGATATTCTAGAGGAAAATTTGATTACGCTGGTGTGGAAAGGTACGGTACCATAAAAGGTGAGACTTTCTAGGGGAGTTGCTTATTTAAATCATTAAGTGCCTCATATAGTTACAGAATACCCAAATTGGCACTTCCTTCAAACTTGTGTGTATTATCAATGTTTTAAAAGGCTAAAGGCAGCCTTGAGGCTTTTCCTCTTGAAGAGGCGAGGCGTAAGCCTTAAGGCGGTATGAGGCGCAAGCCTCAATTTTAATTAAAAGAATTATACAAATCTAAAATTTGTATGATCAAGTATTGTAAACATAATAGTTATATAAAAATATAAAAAAATCACCTATTAATTACAACTTAAATAAAAATCCTAATATTATCACTAATAGGATTGAATTATTCTATAAAATTTGTTTCCAATGTTTTTAAAGTCTAGGTAGTAAAAGTAGTAATAGATTGAATTGTTATCACTCCTAGAGCGCATTCCATATGCAAAGAAACCTTTATATTTTGTAAGAATTGGGCAAATTACTAATATTGTTCTAATCATTACACGAGGCATAAAGACTTTAAGTTCTCAGTGCATCTTCAAAGAGGCGTAAGCCTCTTATGGTTCAAAGAAGGTGTAAGTCTCGAGGCTAAAAGTTAGAACCTTGCCTCGAGACGAGCCTCAAGGCGTAAGCCTCAATAGCCTTTTAAAACATTGGTATTATGTCAAGCCAAGTAAGGAAGTCAACGTGGCTTGTTCCAGTGTGAGTTTAATTCAAAATGCCGGTATTCAATTCCAAATCTCCTAAATGTTGGATGGGGTTTTCACAACCCATGAAGAAATTCGCAGCAAATGGCAGGCAGGGGTTTGGGAGAAGAAGAAAGAGTCTAAAATTGCTTGGAAAACCTATTAAAAGCAGAATTATGTTTGGAAAGGAATTACAGAATTTTTGCAAATGGGGGAATAAAATGGGAGAACGTAGTTGAAAAGGCTTGGTTTAATGATTCTCTTTGATGGCTCTTTACACAAGTTATTTATAAATTATACCCCTTCCGTAATTAACTTTAATTATGGATTTTTTTGTTTCCTTTCCAAGGGGTTCTACACTTTTGTAACTTTTCAATATGTCCACGTAAAGTTCCTGTTCCTGTTTTTCTATAAAAAAGAATATCTACAATGAGAAATCCTGTACTATTTTAGGTTTTCCAACTAAGACCAAACTTGATATTTCGTCTTTCATAACTAATGATATATAATTCTTCTATTTATACTTCTGCAGGAATTTAAGCTCAATCCAAGAGCGAAACTTTTCTCTCCATCTGTTGCAAACAACATGACAGCATCTCCTGCAACACCGGTGGTTGCAAACGTGGCTTACATTTCAAACAGCTCACCAGTAGTACCTGTGGCTGTTGCACAGCCAGAGGTGGAGTTCAGTCCTTTTGTACCTCGTTCATCTGTGCCTCCCGCAAAGTTTGTCCCTTATGGCAACTCAATAGCTGGTTTTGGTGGCAATGTTGCTCAATTTTCGCAACCTGTACGTATTGTTTGGGCAGGTTTCTCTTTATCAGTTTTTCTTATCAAATTATCCATATAGCCTTTTGGGTCCTAAATAAGCTTGTCTAGTTTCTGTTTCTCTCTCACAACCAAAATATATGAAAGCTAACCCAGAGTCTGAATATGGACTCGTACATCTTTGTCTCTCCCTGGAAATTTTAATTTTAATTTATAAGATCAGTTCTTTAATAATTATATTTTATATATCTTGGGCATCAGAGATTTAATGATGGAGGAATGTCTTTGGTAATTAGGAATATTAATAGTATAGTAACCGTATATCAGTAATTAGATAAGAAATTGGTTAGTATGAATTTGTTATTAGATAGAGTGAGGGGGAAGCGATGAAGGTAGGCAATTGTTTAATGTGGTTCAGGCTGGAGTGATCTTAAGAGGGGAGGGTCTAAGTATCTCTAATTACTTGAGATTATTTTTCAGCTAGTTGGAATCATTCAGAATCTGAACTCCATGATTATTTTAAGGTGTTTGTTAGTTTCAACCTGATTACATCTAATTGATATAATTGTTCAGATAAAAAATATTGGTTTAAGTATCAGATAAGAAAAAACATATGTGCATGTTTTTCCTTGAATGTTTCTATTGGCATTTCTAACGATAATTTAGTGACTAAGATTAAGTGGTGAAAATGCGTGATGATGATTAATGATGGAAACAATTTTAGCACAATGGTTGTACTGAGACTTTGCTATTATAACGAGCCACATGTAATAATTTAGTTTATTAGTTATATTATATTTCCTATAGAGTTCACCTTACCGGTAATAGCAGTATGGAAATTTCAGGGCAATGGCGGTAATAAACTTTTTTCTACAAATTTGCTGAACCGAGTTCTCTCTTTTATCTTTACTGCAGATGGTGGGACATGTGGGAACCAGGACGCAGCCACTTAGATATGTTGGTCAGTATCCTCTCCAGGCTGGCCCAACCTTTGGGCCCCCAAATTCTCAAGCAGTAAGTGAAAACCATTTTTTCTTTCAATTTAGTTTATTGCCACATGGTTGCAATTTTAGTGAGAATATTAGAACGTTTTTATAAATGTATTCATGACCAGATGGTCATATCTGTTGCTAATCTCTGCCCCTTAACTTCGACTGTTACAGGTTATGGTTGGACGTTTTGGGCAACTTGTTTATGTGCACCCTGTCTCCCATGTAAGCATTTAGTGTCCCATTTGTTAAAAGTATAAACCATCCTCCATCAATTTTATTGCTTCCTTGAATTATTTGACCTTGTTGAGTTAATATCTTTGTTCACTTTATGTTTCTTGATGCCATGAGCAGTTTAATATCTACTTGGAGTTTGACTTGTGAAGAATGTATGTTTTGCTTTGATATTTTCAATCTTTATGGTTGAAGCTCTTTGGTTTTTCCTAAAGGCCAATTATTTGTAATCTGTTTTCATGATGTTGCATCTTCCTCTGCCTTAATATTCTACTTCTTTTTGGTTTCTGTATCCCTTTTTTCTCATTTTTATTTCTCTCTTTCCGAAGTGTTTATTTATCTTTGTCACATATTGAAGGACTTGGCTCAGGGTACAACAGTCGTCTCACCGGTATCACCCTGCCCTTTGTTGACAACACAGCCAGCTCAATACCCAAAACATCAAGGTGAATTTCTTTTTCCTGATTGATGACAAGCATCTTGATGCATTGCTAAACTTTTATCATGAGTGTTGGTTTTTTCTTTTTAAAGATGATGCTTCTTTATCGGAAGAGGGAACGCATCGGTTCAAAAGTGATCTAAATAATACATCAATTTGAACTTGTTATTTGCCTTCTTCATCTAAATGGTGTCCTCTACAAATGCAGGAACTGCAGCAGCACAGCAGGCATTGCAGTTTTGTGTTCCTCCGCCATTTATGGCCAGTGGACACCAACCGCTCGCCGCAGTGCCAAACCACATTCCCATTTTGCAGCCTTCCTTCCCGCTGAATCGCCCAATGCAAATGCCAGGATCTAATGCATTCTTCAGCACCAAGTTCACATGAATTTGTTCCAACTGTTAATTCTTCGTGTAGTCAACCACAAGCTTAGCAAAATTTTGGTCCTCAAAAGTTTTTTCCTATTTTGTTCTGTTAATGGCATTTATTTTCTTGTGTGGGAGGGAGATGCATTGTTTCCATTCAATTCAAGACATTTTTCTTTTGATTGGTGGGATGAGGTCTGTTGAACTTTGTATAGGATGAACTAAAATTTGTTTAGGATGAGCATTATTTCTTGTGAGGGAGGGGAACTGTGTGGCCATTGTCCTTCATATGAGTTGGTTTAAAATTACAGAGGTGTGAAGAAAATTAAAAAGAAAAGGAAAAGAAAAGGCAGGATACTATTCTTTTGACTTTGGTAGCCATCTTGAATAAATGTGATCTCTTGCTGATTACAATGTTCAGAGATAATTTTATAGTTGCTTTTGCTCAATTTGATATTAAATTCGAGCCTTTTCATTGCCATAATAAAATGTATATGTTAATTCTTGCTTTAGTAACAAAAGTTTAGAACCATTGATGGCTGGCTTTTGAAGTTAACAATTATAACCACTCTTATCAATACTTGGCAGAATCACTTTCCAGTGTTTTTTTGTTTCAGAACTTTACATAAAAAAAAGTAGATTTTTACTGTTTAATCCTAATAATTACAAAAAAAACTCCAGTATCCAATTCAAATACTTACATATATTTTTTCTAGAAGTAATTACTCTGATGTCAAAATTTAGTTAAATAGTTTTTTGAAACTTTAATTCAGCGACAATAACTGAAAATTGTTATTTCAATCTAACGTTTAAAACTTAAAATAGAATATTTAAAAATTTATGAGTTCAAAATATATTACTTAGAACTTAAACTTCATGAAATCAAATAGTGAATATATTAAATGAAGTTAGATATATTTCAAGGTAAAGAGTAGTATTTGATTTGCACTAGCGACACGAGCATAGTTCTACTAATCAGACGTATTACTTACCTACCTTCTCGCACTTCAAATTCGAGATTTGATCCACACACTTGTTGAACTTATTAAGGAAAAGGAAAAAAAAAAGGGTCAGGTAGCAAATATTTTTCTTTTTTCTTTTTCCTTTTTTATGGATCAATTTGGCAATGAAATTTTTTTCCACATATTGAATCCAGCTGCCCAAAAAAACCTTGTAATTTAAGGCTCTTAGCTACCTTACTCCCACAAAGGAGAAAATGTCCATATCCAAATATCCCAACTAGAAAAATGTATTAACTTTCTAATGAAACATCCAACTACACTAAGTTAGATTAGACGTGAGGTAGCATCCAGAAAACAGCTACACCTTGTGATACCCCTTCCCTATACCGAAAATATTACTTTCTACTCAGATCTGGTTTTGGTTGCTAGCTTCTTCATCCCCAACCTCTGTTTTCGACTCCTCTGGTTCATCTGACTTCAGCATCAAACCCGGGTTCGGAACTTCAGCCCATGGCTCTGGATTTTGCATCATGTTTTCCTGCAAAACCTTGTCATCAGAGCATATTACTTCATTAGTGCTGGCAGTGGCATTAACCAAATGAGTTCCACATATAGAAAAGTTATCAGTATTAGTAGTAATGTAACCGAAGACTTAAGATCAGTATAAACATCGAAGTATTGCTTACCTGTAACAGCTCAGTCATTTTACCAGTTCTGGACTCGTCATCCAGAGCTTTGGGAATGGACACTGGACTGTCAGGAAGGGGTTGCACTGCTTTTAGGGGCTCAATCATCAAAGGTCCATCCACAATGTTAGCTGCAACCTCTGAGCTATCTTCACATTCTTTAGCTGACAATTTTTCAGTTTCTTTGTTATTCTCAGTCTGGATCTCAGCTGACAGAGAGGGGGCTTGAATTCTCTTGATCACTTCAGTCACAAGATTCTCAAAAGGCGTGCTAGGCATTGTCATTGATTTAGCTTCTGAATCATGCACTTCCACCACCGAAGATTGGTTGTGAGAATTATTTTCTATTGATGCATCATCTTGTAGGACCTGCTGGCTAGTTTGGGGTTGGAAAGGAAAGCTTTCAATCCCAATGGTCACGTTGGTGGGAGCTGATTCATTCGAGGTAAAAGTACCTACAAGAACCTCTTTCCCTTTTGAGGATTCCACCTCAGTAGTTTGAATTGTAAATGATTCATTCGCAACTGAGGGTCCATTTGTTGATTTAGCAGGTTGTAGCACAACTGGGATCACATTACCTCTTGAGCTTCCTGAAGGGGTAATTTGGGCAAATATGGACGATATAGTTTTGTCTTTTGAAGCATCCCAGTTCGAATGCGAAGGTGTATGTATGAACCCCAGCTTGGCACCTGATGAATCATGGGATGGGACTTCTCCATTTTTAGACCGGTGGTGGGTTTGATTTCCGGTACCAAAAGGAACTGTATTTCTTCGGATCATTTGAACATCTGGAGCTACGTCGTTCTCAGCCGAAACAGGAACATAGTGCCCAGGCTTAAAGACAACACCCCTCAAAGTGATTCCGGAGTTGCCGACCCTAACACACAGCAGATATCCAGCTTCGAATACTGCCTCAATGACACCAGACACAACTTGTCCCAGCATACCGTCAGCTGGGCTTTGAATTGGAATTGTTGGATGTGATTGGTTTCCATTCACTCCAGAACCAGGTGAAATAGGAATTGCCTCCAAATGTTTTTTACCTCTATTCTTTGCAATAAGAAGGCTCTCATCATAATTTAACTTCGGATATTTTCTTGGGCGACCACGTTTTCGCTTCAAGGGAACATCAACCAAGTTATCAGAGCTGATTCCTTGGTCAGCCTGACTCATCCTCTTTAATCCCAACAAATGGTTGCTTGTTCAGAAGAACTGATTACTTCCCTCCCCCTGCAGCAAAATGTACAGTATATGTCAAGCTTACAAAAAGGAGACAAATCTTTTTTTTTTTTTTTTTTTGTGAAAGAGACAATTTCATTGATGAAATTACAAAAGTGATAACAAAGACCCAAAGAGGGTTTACATAAAGCACTCCCAATTGTATAAAAGGGAGACAAATCTTTAATATGTTAAAATGTGGGATCTTTCAGAATATAAATTCTACACGAGCCCCCTAATAGTTATTAATCTTCTTAATTGTTTCATTAAAATAGTCTTACATTCTCCCACTATCATTGTTATTTTTCCTTCCACTATCATTGCTAATTCTTTTTTCTGTGTAACATACTCTCTGGTTCGGTTTAATTTAATTCCTATTTTGATCCCTAAGCTTTTATAGGTAATTCGTTTTAGTCCCTAAAATCTCCACTTTTCAATATTAATCCTTCAACTCTCAATTGTTTTGGTTTAGTCCATCATATAATCTTAGTTGGATTGGAATGAGTCATAACTCATTAAACTTCATAGAATATACCAATTAATCAATGTAAATAATTACAAAAATCATTTAATTGTACTACTTAAACTTAATTAAACTTCACCAAATCCACCAAATATGAACCACCAATAATACAAATTACAACTATTAGAAAAAAGTTCTTTAACATTAGCAAGACTATAAAGGCCACGACTATTAGAAACACATTTTTGTCACTTGCAACTGTTCATCAAGGATGTGGTACAAAATATTATCTCTCTTCGGAATGCTGTCCCCAATGATACTAGCATCCTCATGACATACACTTTAGCGGGTCACCCATTTGACAAGGAAAAAATAATTCTTTGAATGCATTTTGTTCGAGGTTTGTTTTGGTCTATTTGGATGGAAAGGGATAATTTTCCGTGACAAAGAACTCCCCTTTGATTGAGTATTCGAGTCTACTTTTTTTGGCCCTCTCTAGTGTAAATGTTCCCCTCTTTCATCACATCTCTACTTTGTTATCCAATTAGAGAGCCTTTTCGCTACTCCCTCGGAATGGGTTGTAATGCTCATTTTGTACTTAAAATTTCATAATATCAATGAAATTGTTTCTTCTATAAAAAAAGTTCAAATCGAATCAAATAAACCATAAATAATTCACCTAACCGATTGACATAGTTTGATGCTTGTGCGTCCTTTGTGGGCTTGGTCTGTAAATATTTATTTTTTGGCTCACTATGGTTAAAAATTGAACAAATAAATGGTTCTATTTGATTTTTTTTTTTTAACAGTAGTCATTAGGAACTAAAAGTATATATAAAAAATCACGTTTAAGCAAAAAATCACACAAATTGAAGTAAAACTTGAAATCAAATAATAACTAATGGAAACTACCAGATTACCATATGTAGCCGAATAAAAAAAAAGCAAAAAACACATGGCAAACAGTTTGACCTTCAGATTTTCATTTTTCTTTTTTGAGGTAAAAAAAAAGAAACAGAAAACAAAAAACCATTCTTTCATAGAGCAACAAAGGAAGTCTAAGAAGCACAAACACGGATATGAGATCCAGATATGATGATATGTTAATTTCTAAAAATCTAAGACATGGCCACATTTAGTATAATATATATTATTCCTATACAATTCAATGATTCTCATGCTAAACATGGATGGTACTTCTACATTTACGATACAATACTTTATCTCAAAATGCCAGACGCATCCAAACCAACTTATCAATTTTCTAAATGAATTAATATCTTAACCAAAAAAGAAAATTTAAAGTCAATGATGCTTATTGCATTTATGTGTATTTCTCCACCAAGTGTCCAGTACATGTTTACTAAATAATTGCTTGTCATGTGCCCAACAAATGTAGGACTTGTATTTAATTAGTTCAACTATTGCCTCACACGTGTTTATTGTGCTTAACAAGTGTCCACACGTGTCAGCAAGTGTTCGAGTATTCAACACATCTGAACATACATATTGCCCAAACTAAAGTGTTGGTGCCTTATAGACGGGCAAGCTATTCAACTTCGAATATGTTTTTGCCAACTACCTGATACTTATCCCTTACTATGAACATGCATATATAAATATAAACTGGTATATGATATGTCTATCTCTTGCTTATTTCTTATCTAACGGACTAAATAATAAATAAGAGCATGCATATCTCTTGCTTAGTTCTTTTATAATTGACTAAATCTGATTTGTTTCAATAATCTAAGGATTAAGGTAGTAAATAGTAATCTGATTGACTAATAATGATAGCCTACGAATTGAACAAATCTAAAAGGCAGCAATAACTACAATCAAATCAAAGATTTAACCTGAAGTCGATCAAGAATATTCAAGAGTAGCTATGATCTACAAAAGTGAGAAAGAGCAATAAAGATAGGATTCTGCAAGGATACCAGATATACTAAACAAACCAAGATAACTATACTGCAATATCCTGAGAGAAATTAAAATATCATTAGCCTTTCGAGAGGGGTCTCTCTCCCAAAGAACTCTTTCAAGTTCATCACACTAACTATTCTCCGATATACCTTTCTTTCCTCCCTACTACTATTTATAACAAACTCATCTCTATCTAATTACTCTAATGCCCCTAACTATAATACTAATACTATTCCCAAACTAACCCTAATAGGATCCTCACAGATTCAAGAATGAGAAGAGTAGCTACATGATATGAACAAGAGACTTAAATTAATCTCCAGCCGTGTGATGGCCAAGAATCAAAGCTATAAGTTCTAGATGCAAATTAAACCAAGATCCAAGCTTCAAAAATGCCTCCAAGAGATTGTGAAGACACCAAGCTAATCAACGGCATTCCAAAGAAGATCAAGATGGTGATAAGCTACCAAGAGGAACTACAAAGGCAACGAACTGAAGACCTCCATTGGCTTGGAGGATATGAAGGAAATGATATAGATCTTTAATGGAAGAATGAGGGCCACACAAAAATTCAAATAGGATACTTGTCAACATCAAACTTAGAGGGGTATAGAGAACTTGGGAGAAGGTTTGATCTCTCATTAGATTTCATGTTTCCCTAGGTGGTTAAGGACTTCTGTTATTATCCGTTAGGTCTTTTTTTTTTTTTTAGATTGGAGCACCTTCTTGGTTTAGCTTGACTCCTTTTGCTAGGGCTATCTTTTTGTATGACCCTTTATATTCTCTCATTTTTTTTCTCAATGAAAGGTTGGTACCTTTTCAAAAAGAAAGAAAAGATCAAACTTTCTAAATTTATGATCTACATCTTATTTTAAGGGCTTTGATATAACTTTACTGCTTTCCAATATTCCCTTTCTAAGGTTAGTTTAAATAGGGGTATTTGAGTCTTTGCCTAGACTGATGATGTGGCCTTAATTAGGGCTTCTTAGGTTCAACTTTGATCCTTAGCTTTAACCTCGCTGTCAAGCTCACGCGCTTGGTTAGTTTAGGTATATTGCTGTTGTAAACTTTTAGGCTCTAAAAGCCTTAGTTCTCATTTGATGTAATTCACATTTGAATACTTTATGAACTTGTGCAATGCACTTTTCTTTTAAAATCCAAACGGTTTTCCATTCCCCTTGCAATTGTTCTAAAATTGCATGTTTTAAATCGCTTATGGAGTGTTCAAACCTTGAGTAAAGAACTGGTTTTCCTTACCTAATGATTATCAAGTAACCTGTTTTCTTCAATATTCCCTTGGGGCAGATCTCATTTTGAGCAGGGACTTTTGGTGGTTGTAAGTTGGTCCTTATCAGTTATTATTCAAAGATGCTTCAATTTGCCAAGAGATTCTTATCATTTGGTATCATAGCCTAGGATCTTAGTATCTTGTTTGAACCTGAAACACAATCACATCCAAAACCATACAAGCTTCAGCACATGGGGAGAACTCATGGTAAATGAGCAAGTCAACAAACATTTTGCAACTGGGAGGAGCCAAGATTAAGTCTTATGTGACATTGCCCTTATAGAAGCATGACATCTCCTACTTGGAAGACCATTTCAATATGATAGGTGTTTTTTTGTTATGGTTTCCAAAATAGGTATTCTTTCACATTTAATGGAAAGAAGTATACTCTTGTACCCTGTCCCCACATGATGTACACATTGATCAATTGAAACTAGAAAGAAAAAGGCTAGAAGAGGTTGAGGCAAAAGCAATTGAAAACGAAGAGAATTTGGGTGGAAAAACAAGAAAGAGAGAATAAACTGGGTAGCGCTCAACCTAGAGTTCAAAATGAGAGAAGTCAGAAAGGTGAGTTTTTTAAAAAAATAAAATAAACAAACTTTTCATTGATATATGAAAAGGAAGAAAATGTTCAAGGATACAAGATTCCAAAGGGAGCAAAAAGAGAACAGAAAACTAAAGATACCAGGAGTAAGCCAATAAAGAACAAAGCTCCTGAGAATTTTAAGCCAAAAACAGCCGAGGGGGAAACAAAAAACTTCAAAGCCGAATTTTTAAACACCATAGGGCTCCAAATCCACTTCTTGATGTGAGAGTGATAAAGATGGATATTTCTTTTGAGAGTGAAAACAAATCTGCTCACATCAGCCACAATGAGATAAAGGATGGTGGTTGTTCCAAAAAAATAAAAAATAAAAAACTGTTGATTTCCTCCCTAATAGCTGAGAGACTCCTCAAATTCCTTAGATCTTTGTTTGTGTGATAAGAGTGAGGTTAGGTATTTTATATCCTAACCAAGCTAACCTTTGTCTTCCAAGTGCTCTTAATCAATTAGTGCAGTGGCTACTAGGAGAACAATAGAGAGGTTTGGAGATAAACTATGAAGACCAAATTCAGGTGAATTCCAAATCTGAAAATTGGGCTCAACTCTACTCATGCCGTACAATCCAAAGACTAGGTTATGAACAAACAAGTCTAAGGTATTATGCTTAGAAAGGGATGTAAACGGATGGAGACAAACATTGAAGGAGTACAGAAAGCATCTAATTGCAAACTAAAACCAAAACTCAAGCATGGCCGTTGGCAAAATATCAAAGATGTTTGTTACTTCCTAAGGATCGAACCACCAACATATTTCAAAAGAAAATATAAAGGAGGCTGAGAAGACATCAAAAGAACTCCTTTACAAGATAAGCATGATCTTAACTTCAGCTTGGATATTAATAATTGGTTTCATTTGATATAGGAGATAGAAGAACCCGCCTAAAAACTACAACAATCAGGAAGAGCTTTCTCAGCACCAGCTATCTAAACTAGTTTATGGTTCATAAATCTTTGCAAGTCATTCAAAAATCATTTTCCAGATAAAACTTCTAGAGATTAAAAAGATATATATATATTTATTTATAAGAAACCAAGCTTCCATAACACGATATAAGTCTTTCCTCTACTTAATCATGACAATGATATATTCTCACTATTTCCAAAATAGAAACTTTGTCAAATTTACTACCCGCATAGTAAGTAAGAAAACCTAGAGTTTGTAATAATCAAATATACATTCAACTGTGATGAAACTTCCATAAAAATTTAAAGCCAGCTATGGTTCCAAACAAAAATTCTATAATAACACATACACAAGAACAGAAATAAAACCAAAGATCACCTCCTGTTCCATTTATAGACACCACTCGTCACTAGATATCGTCAACCTAAAAACAAAATCCAAAATGGAAAAGAAAGTCAAAAAGACAAAACAAGACAACCCAAATGTCAGTACAAATGTAAAAATCCCAAAAATTACTATTGCTCTTCAAGACCTTAATGATTGATTGAGAGCAGAGAAATTGTTTGAATAATACATCATGAAATGAATTAGCCAAGGGAGAAATTTCTCCTACAAATTATTTTTTAGTTTTATATACCAATCAATTATTGCACAAACAAACTATGCTAATGAAAAAAGTTGAGAGAAAACCCCACCTAAAAGTTACTACCATCGGGAAGAACTTTCACTAGCACAAGCCATCCTAACTTGTTCACGGTTTATAAATCTTTGCAAGACATTTAAGATCATCTTTCAGATTATACAGCAGGCTATTGTCAAGATTTAAGTTTTTCCTCTACCTATTCATGACAATAATATACTCCTCACTATTGTCAAACTGACTACACTTTTCACATAAAGGAAGAAAAGCTACACAGTTTGGAAATACTCAAATATAGATTGAACAGTGACGAAACTTCCATAAAAATTAAGGGCAGCTATGGTTCAAGGACAGAAACTCAAATATTATTTTTGACTGAGAATTAAAATCTCTACCCTAGCCCCATCTGCATGTCGCTCCCTTCCCTCTCCTCTCCCCTTCATTTCAATTTCTAATTATGTAAACACAGTTTTGCTTTTCATCAGTGTGCCCATTTATTAATTTCCTTGAGTATTAAATATTTATTTTAAGTTGTCCCTTGAAAAAATTACCGAACAAGTGAAAAAGTAGTCCACCAAAATCATTTGTGCGTCAAGCAAATTTCCAAAACATGTTTTCCTATAAATATGTCTAACTAGGTTGGGCTAAGTTATTCCTCAATTGTTTTAGCCGTCACCAAAAAAACTGAAATGACCAATTACAAAAGAAAGTAACCATTAGCGAACTTTTTAAAAGCGCAACTTTTCTTCTAACCCATGGTCCCAAGACTCCTAACAAAATCTTAATTACCATAAAAGTCCGAAAAAAAAAAAAACTGGTCAAACTTAAACATTATAAGTTAATAGGAAAAAATAATATTGGAACCAAGATTTGTGAACCACTTCTTCACCAATGAAAAAAAAGGGACCCACAAGAACTACTGGTAACAAACTCGCAAACGCCATCTTTAAACATAGCTCAGAATAAAAAGAAAATGTACCCTTGAGAAAACCTATTGCATGCAGCAGAATTCGAAATCCTGTTTGAACAAACTCATTCCACCAGGATTGACGAAACAATCCTCATCCAACAAACCCATTATAGTGGAACTGAAGAAAACCCCCAAATTAAAACTATCAACAGCACCTCAAGAGCCGTCTTCGGGGAAGAAAACCACAAACCCGTAAGAAAAATGCACAGAATCAAATCGAAATAGCTTACAATCGAGAAAAAAAGAAAAACCCCCCACAGAAACCGTCAAGACCACCAAGAAAAAGATGTACATTCTTCGAAAATCCAACATAACCAAGCGGAATCGAGGTACACAGAAATAAGGGTAAAATCTGGACGAAAATCGGGCATACCTGGCTTTGGACTAGCACGAACGAAATTGAGAGAAGAAATCAGTGACGCACCAGGATTATTCATGAGAAAAACCAAGCTAGGGCAAAAATATTGATGAGAGAAAGCTCGAGATTTTCCATTGAGACGGGGGAGAGAGGACTGAGATTGAGGTAGAAGAGAAAAATGAAGTTTTTCAAATTTTGAGGGTTAAAATAAAATAAAATATTCCTTTTCCTTACAGGTGACATCAGAAAAAGGCTTAATTTTTGTCTTTAATGACATTAAATTAAAATTAGTTCTCTTTTTTTCTTTTTTTAATAAATTACCCAACTTCTCGAAATAAATGAAAGTTTGGGTTATTGGTAAAAATTACCTCATTTTGAAAGCGTCAAAATGACCCACCATTCAAAATTAAAAGAGCTTGTTAGGATTTTTAATTTAAATTTGAAGGTTTAAATTTTACCTGTAAAAGTTAATGGATAGCAACCATTATAGTTTTTTTAGGTGGTTTAAGCAAACTGTCTTTATATAGAATTAAATATAAAATTACAAAAATCAGTTATAAACTTATAAAATTTTAGCAACTATACCCTTGAAATTATAGAATTTTTGCAATTAAAAAGACGTTTGAAAGGAAGGAGAAGACAACCTAGAGGAAGTCCGAAGGACTGTACATACAATCACAATCACAGCTTTTAACTTTTGACGACGGAATCTTTGGCGACCAAAGAGAATTTCGTCGCCTTAACTCATCTTTCGGCGACGAAATACACATTTCGTCGTCGAAAATTGAGCGCTTTGGCAACGAAAACAGGTTTCGTCGCCTTAACCCATATTTGACGATGAAATACACATTTCGTTGCCGAAAATTGATGGCTTTCGGAGACGAAATCTTCATTTCGTCTCCAAAACATGATTTTAATCTGCATTTGTTGGCGGTAAAAATGGCGCACCTTTGTGGTGACTAAATACACAATTTGTCACCTAAAGTCGCCCATTTTTGGCGACGAAAAAAGAATTTCGTCCCTGAAGCTCGTAATTGGCGACGAAAATGTGGTATCGTCGCCAACGATCTTCGGCGACGACTTCTATTTCGTCGCCGAAAAGGTCAAACGGCAAATTTTAATTTTTTTTTTTGCCACGATTTTTTAACCTTTGGAGACGACATTCGCTAAAGGTTGCCCTAAAATCGTATTTCTTTTCCATTCCTCCATTTCTCCATCTTCCTCTCCTCTCTCTCGCGCCCCCACCCCTCATCTCTCTCACTGCCACGTCCGCCGTCACCGCTCCGGTTGGAGCCATCCATCCTTGCCGCCGCTCGATCTCGTCACCGTCCGCCGTTGCCTCTCGATCTGTGCCGTCCGTCCATCCCCGCCGCTGCCTGATCCCGCACCCTCCCTTCTTCTGTCCAACGTCGAGGGAACGCCGCCCGCACCAGCTTCTCCTTCGCTGCTGCCGCACCGATGCCCCAACAACCCGTGGCTTGAGGTAATTTTTTTTAATTTTTACTTTATTTATGTTATTTTTTTGTATAATATTAGAATTATTTAGGTTTTTTTATTTTTAAAATATTATATTTATGTATATTATTTTGTTTGTTATTTGATAAATTGTGAATTCTATTTGATAAATTGTGAATTCTATTTGGGAAATTGTAAATGTTCTTTGGGAAATTGTAAATTTTCTTTGAGAAATTGTGATGTTTTATGTGAGTTACTGTAGAAATTGTGAACTTGATGTTTTGTAATCTTGAACACATGCTTGAGTTATGTTTTGTATAATAGTTGATGTTTTATATGAGTTATTGGAGAAATTGTGAAATGAGTTATTTGAGAAATTATGAAAGTTGTTAATTGTTTGATTTTGACGTAGTTTATTTGTTTGTGAGATGTTGAAATGTTGTTTGTCTGATTTAATTATTGGTTTTGTAAGTATGAAATATTGTTACTTATTTACTTTAAAAGCTACCAAATGAATATGTGTTGATTAAGTTAAGTACTTAAATTATTCGATGCTTGTGCGCATGATTGTTTTATTTATATGTGTTCTTTGTGATTTTATTGTTGTTAGTTTTTGAATTTATAATGAATTATGAATTCGTTATTTTGGTTGTGAGCGATGTTGGTCTAGATTTTTAGACGACCTCTCTAAGTATATTTTAGTTCTTTTTTTTTTGTGGCTATATCTTAGGAATATATCAGAGCCCTCAATAATACTTTCAAACTCTCATAATTTTAACTACAACACTCATAATCGACAATAATGACCACACTCCTGTCATCCTCGTCTCAGTTTGAAAACAAATTTTAGATATTTCTATTTTCAAAATATCCTTAGGTTAATGACAAAATGAACCTAATCTTTTGTCTGATTCTTTTAGGATTCAACATCGACCATTTATACTGAATTGGAGGTTTTTTAAACAGTATTATCATCCAAAATGAATAAGGATTGGATTAAGGTTAAGGATAGATTATCGCCCGAGTATGTTGAAGGAGAAACATTTCATAGAATTGGCAAAACTTCACGTCAACAATACAAGAAAAACAAGATGTCCATGTAGATATTGTATGAATTGTAAAGTGGCTTTCAATTGGTGGAGTAGAAAGACACTTGTTTATAAATGGAATATCACATTCATATACTCAATGGATATACCATGGAGAAGAACCAATCCCTTCAAGTTGTTATACAAGACGTGAAACTCCTTCGCACAATGAATTAAGTAGAGAACCCAATGTTATGAATAATAGGGATGTTGATATGTCTGGACTTCTCAATGATTTACAGTGCCCCATGGTAGAAGAAAATGTAGAAGATGAACAATTTTGTTTTGAGACGCCTCCAAACGAACATGGAAGAGACACGTTTAACAATTTCGAGCAGTTGTTCAATGAAGCGCGTAGTCAATTGTATCCAGGTTGTACAAAATTTTCATCATTGAATTTTTTAGTAAAGCTGATGCATATCAATGTCATTAACAATTGGAGTAATAAATTGTTTGATATGTTACTTGAATTGTTAAACGAAGAATTTACGATAGCTGCATCTATACCTAGTACATCATACGAAGCTAAAAGAAGACTGCGTGATTTAGGACTTTCATATGAGTCCATACATGCCTGCAAGTATGACTGTATATTATTCAAGAAAGAATATTCTGAATGTCAAAGTTGTCCAGTATGTGGTGAACCTCGTTATAAAAACAGTGATGAGAAAGCTTCACAAGCCCCCAAAAAGTGTTACGACATTTTCTGTTGATACCAAGATTGAAACGGTTCTTTTCTTCAAAATATTTCGCTTATGAAATGATACTATTGTCGGTTATAAAAATTATAGACATTTTGACGTATTCAGGCTAAGTGCACGTCCTCTAGGGGCATCAACTTCGAAAACATTATCTGTCATAGAAAGAAAAGTTGTACACTGGTATGTACTGAACAATTGTGCAGAGATAGAGTCGTATTGCGAGTAAGTTCGGCTTATGCTTCGTTCACTTTAATTTCACACTTAGTACATATAACACTAATGTTGTTTTTCTCCTTTTTTGGAATTGTAGTCAACATTTGAGCTCAATTCGAATTCCTAAAGACAATGTTTCTGCCCTATATGAACGACACAGTACACAATCCTGATTGGTTCAAAAAAAGGTAATATTATTCATTTTTAGGGTTTGAATGTAGATGAACACAAAACGAAATCGTTAAGTATTTTGTTATGATCTATTACAGGTTTTGACATTACGGGAACAAGGCGAATTAGATGATGATCTTTATTCACTTGCGTTAGAGCTCTCACTAACTGCACGTTTATATAGTGATTGTATTGTAAACGGACTACGATTTCATATTATATAATACGATAGTCGTCGAAAGACACAAAATAGCGGGGTCATGGCGTGTGGAGGAGAAAGGGATGACATGAATTTTTATGGTGTCTTGAGTGATGTTTGGGAGTTAGATTATGCTAAGGGAAGAAGTGTCATACTTTTTAAATGCAAATGGTTTGACACGGACTCTAAGAAGAATAGAATTCGAGTTGACTTAGATTTTAAGTTGATTAATACATCTAAGTATTGGTATGCCGACGACCCGTTAATTATCGCTGGTCAAGCTCAACAAGTGTTTTATTTGGATGACCCCATACTTGGTAATAATTGGAAAGTTATACAACATATTCTAAATAAACGTGTATGGGATATTCCAGAACAATAAGACGTTGAAAATGATCAAATTTCATTGTTAGAAGTATGACCTAGGATTGAAATAGATGAATCCACTCAAGATAGTTCATTGCGTCGAGATGATGTTGATCCTATTGTCGTTGAGGGTCGAGAACAGTCCAATAGAAGCATAGATGCGAGCAATGTGGATGATTTTATAAATGACGAATCAGACGATGAGGACGCGTCAACTGATAATAGTATAGATGATGTTGATGATGAGTACTAGCGAATAAGTATTCCTCCAAGTATGTCGATTTAAATATATGTTGGATAAATTATGCATCAAAATTGATTTATGTTGAGTACTTGTTTTGTCAATATATAATACTTTTCGTTGGTTGCCTAAGTTCGTAGAAAAATAAGATCGGACTAAGCAGGTCAGTTACAGGCACACGTACAGGGTCGTGAGCATCCACTAGCAGACCCGCCTGTTCCGACTTTTCCTCCAGGTACGTCAATTTAAATATATGTAAAATAAATAAGTATGATTTAACTAATTGGTTTACTGTTTGGCAACATACAGATAGATTAGTCGTGCGAGGATATACCCGATTGATAGAGCTAGAAAATCAAGTTCGTGCCACGAATGCAAAGGTATATATCGAACGTGACCACATAGTTAATAAACCAATATGTCCCATGGCCACCACATTCTCTATCGCGATCGGGGTACATACATGCGAACAACTGGATCTAAAGGTTAACAAGTGGAGTGAGGTCGAAGAAATTCAGAAGAGGGAAATTATAACTCAGCTCAAGGTTTGAGATTAATTACTTAATATGTTTTATCATTTTTTTATGATGCAACAGTAATAACACTTAAATATATGTTCGATGTTTTTTTTTGTTGTAGGGTAATTTCGATTTCAACGAATCAGACAGAGATATGATGAAATTCATCGAGCATGAGATGAGATCGCACATAAGGCGTATAGGGCAAAATTGTGCCAACACTACGTGAGTTATTCCACACTTGAGATTGCGCGCAACAATCCTCCGGAGCGGTTGTTGGCAAAACCATACGATTGGAACATGCTGTGTGATAGATGAGAGACAGATGAGTGGAAGGTAATTTACCAATATAACTTATACCTTATTTTTTTAAAAATTTATATTCAATATATATTCTCATTTACGTTTTCTTTTGTTAGCAAAAATTTGAGATCAACAAACGCAACAGGGCGAAGATGCCATTCAACCATCGTGCAGGGCCGAAGGCGTTTGCTATTATTGGGAAGGAAAAGGTACAATGCAATAATATTTTTTTAGCCATATACTTATATTACTTAAGATCGATTATCAACAATTATGTGTTATCAATTGCAGAAAGAAGAAGAGGGAGGTGACAACTTTTCTGAAATCGATTTGCTCAATCAGAAGAGATACTCTGACACTAAAAGTTGGGTCGAAGGAGGAGAGACAGCTTACGTAAGTTTACAAATCTTATAACAATTAACTTCAAATTACGCATTGAATTTTATGTGTAAACATTTTGTTCTTTTTTAAATATGTATGCAGCTAGATATGATGCGTGTTAGAGAAGAATCTATGCAAGACGGAGGCGAACCGATGCCAGACCCAGAAGTATTAGAAATAGTTCTTGGTTATCGATCAGGCTACATTAAGAGTGCTGGTTGGGGCCCAAAACCAAAGTCTCGTAGAAGTTCTGCTTCAAGTGTAGCATCTTCACAGCGGGAAGAAGTGCTGTCTCAAGAAATATATACTCTAAGAGAAGAATTTTAGGAACGTCTCACGCAGAAAGACAAAGAGCTTGGGGATCGTCTCTCTCAGAAAGACAAGGAGTTAGATGAGCATCTCGCAGCCAAAGACTTTGAGATTACGGGTCTACGCAGTGAAATGTCAGATTTGAGATCAATGGTGCTACAACTTATGAGTCAATGTAGTGGAGCCAGCTCGTTAAAATAGGTACGTCCACGTAGATTGTTGTTAGAATTCAATAACCGTAAATGTGGCTATCCTGCAGTTATGGTAGCCATTTAGAACGTGAATCATGAATGATTTAACTGTGTTTATGTTTGAAGTGTTTTTGGATGATTTTGGTGAATTTGTGAAGTGAATTGGTGAGTGCATGTTTTAGATATTAATAGCAAGTTTTGGGAATTTGAAGTTTGTGTTATTAGTTTCGTCAAAATAGGTACGTCACGTATAGTGTTGTTAGAATTCAGTAACTGTAAATGTGGCTATCCTACAGTTATGGTAGTCATTTAGAACATATGTCATGTATAGTTTAGTAATGTTTATGTATAATGTGTTTTTGGATGATTTTGTTGAATCTGTGAAATGAATTGGTGATTGTGGATTTTTACATAATAAAAGCAAGTTTTGAGAATCTGAAGTTTGAATGATTACTTTTTCTTAACTTAGAGGGGGGGGGCGGGTTTATACGTACCTTCTCTTTAGTTTGTGTAATTTGGATTGAAGTTATATGGACATGAGAGAGCTGCGTGTGTGTTTTGATAGTGAGATTAAGTTTTGTGCATTTTAAGTTTATTTGGAAGAGTTTTTATTGGCTTTGAATATATGAGAGTGTCTCTGGGAGGGGGTGGTTATTAAGTGTTTTTGGATAACGTTGTTGAATTTTAAGTGAATTGATGTTAGAGTTTGTGTGCATGTTTTTAAGACTTAGTGAGAGTAAGTTTAATGAATTTGAAAATTGTTTTAATGAGTTTTTGTTAACTTTTAATGCTTACTTTGAATTCATGCATATGAAGTGAGAATAACATTTTAAGTTTATGACATGTGACGTGTGGAATGAGTTAGAATTGGAAGTTTGTTTGAATGGAAGTGGTGAGTTAACTTGTGGAACTGTTTTTGTTAACATAAGTTTATTTGTTATTTGTTTTTTCATGTTCGTTTGATTTCTGTATCGAAAGCTTCTGAAAAGTTGATAATATTTATCGTGAAGAATTTGATGATATCATTTTCATATGTTTAGGTTTTTTATTTTGAGACTTCTTAGAATAGGTTTTTATTATTGAAGTATTGTTGAAAGGGGGAAAAAAAGCATCGGCGACGAAATCTAAATTTGGTCGCCGAAGGCTAGCTTCGACGATGAAAACTGATTTGGTCCTTCGGCAACGACTACGAATTTGGTCGTCGAAGGTGCCTTCGGAGACGAAAAGCAACGGCGACGACTTATTTTCGTCGCCAAATGTGTTTGGGGATGAATTTTGACCTTTTAGCGACGAAATTTATTGTCGTCGAAACCCTGAATTCTTGTAGTGATGCTTTAAATTCATAAAAAAAGAATTCTCTAAGAACTTTTTATCTTAAAAAAATCTATTGTTTCTTTATTTCCAAAAGAACTAAAACAATGCCCTAATCGCATAATTCCACAAAACAAACACTTTGCCTTTGAGAGAAATTCCATTAGAACCTTCCAAAATAAAGTCATCAATTTTCAAAGGGAGGCAATGAGAAATACCCAACTCAATGGACACAAAAGCCCAAGCCTTAGAAGCTAACGAGCAATGAAGGAAAAGATGATCTACCATTTATGTATTGCACTACACATGTCATATGCTGAAGGAGAGAGAACTCCTATGTATTTTTGAAGTTATCTAGGGGAGCCTTCAACTTAGGTGATGGGGAGTCTAGATTCTCTATAAAAGTAGCCCACATAGTCATCTCTTTCGAAAAGATTCCTATGAATCCCAATATCCCACGTAAAGTCCTCTTCGTTCCAACACTTGACTACTGATTTCTCCCTTTTTTTAGGATGGGCCATAAAACTCTAAAAAAATAGTGGAAAGAGGATAATAGTCTACCCAAGCATCTTCCCAAAACCTCACTCTTCCTCCATTAAAGATATTAGAAATCACAAAACTGAGAAAATCCTTTATGTTGTTGTCTATGTTGATCCACGATCTTCCTATAAACGAATCTTTAGTGCATTTCATCATCCACTCATTTGAATCCACCCTATAAATGGCAGCAATAACCTTACATCATAGGCTCGACTCTTCGAGGGCAAGTCTCCAAAGTCATTTGATAAGATTAGCCTTATTTCTCCATGAAGGGATCACACATCGATTCCCCCTATTGATGGGGGCAAAGAGGCCCAAGACTGTCTTGTTGGCTTTTTTGCCCTTAATCTCAAATTAATTAATTTTAATTAATTAATTAATGTTTTGATGATAACAAACCTAATTATGTTAATTGACAATTTTAGTGTTTTTTAGTATCCACAGCGTAAAGTTGGAAACAACAATTCCAACGACATTTGAATCATCCAAATCGGAGCTCAAACGAAAAAATTATGACAAAAACAAATTGAAAGGAAAATATGGATAGGATGACGTGGCGGCTAAATCAACTAAGCGGACCAGTGAAATAGCGACACGTGGCGATATGTATTTACTTAAAAAAATGGGGAAAGAAAAAGAAAAGAAAAGGAAAAGTTAAAAAAAATGAGAGAGAAACAAAGTTCCCGTTAAAAAAATAATTAAAAAAAAACATGTTAAGCATTAAATGTTGGCATGTGTCAGTTTTTTTTTTTTAAAAAGGAAATGGAAGTAGCTGTTGAAAGTTATATATATATATATATAATATTTTATTATTATTATTTTATAGTTATTTATTTTCAAATTAAATCTCAACCATTGATTTGTTTTTCTTTGAAATCCAATGGTCCAATTTGATTTTGGTTTCAAACTAATTTCAAATCTCTTTTCCCTCTATTTAAACATCATTCTTTGCCCAAATTTTGAACAATTTCCTCTCTAATTTCCTCTCCAATCTCTCATGTTTTTCTCTCCAAAATTTCAATGTTCTTATTATTTCTTTTGAGAGAGATTTTTTATTTGAGAGATATTTGAGCTTCTAATTTTATTTCTCTTAACCAAATTGAGGGGTTTTATTTGTAAGAATTTTTTCTTACAAATTTGTGAGCAAAAATTTGTATACTCACTCTTTGAGAGAGTTTGTAAGTTTATTCTTACATTTCTATATCATTTGTAAGGGTTGCTCTTGAGCCCGAAAAAGAGCATTGTAACGGTTTGATCCTGAACCGTAGAAAGGATCGGGTTTATTCTTGCTCTCAGAAAAAGAAGACTTTGTACTGGTTTGACTCCTACCGTGGAAAGAGTCAAGTTCCTAGTGGAACACCCAAGAGGAGCTTGGGAAGTGGAGTAGGCCGATTGTTGCCGAACCAGTATAAATTTCCGGTGTCATTTTCTCTAACCTTTCTCTATTTAATTTTTGCAATTAATTTTCTTTACTACAAATTGCATGAAATTACTTGTTTGAATTTGTTATTCATGTTTATGGTCAATATTTATATTTGAATTATTTGGGTGGTGAAATTAATTAGGGTGTTTGTATTTTTAATTTGTTGTTTACTTTTGTATTAAAATCATTTGTTCATAAAAAAAATTTATTTATTTGTTTAAATTGGGCCCATCATGTTAAAAAGTTTATAAAGTTTAATTAAACCCTATTCACCCCCCCCCTCTAGGGTTGTCATATCGATCCAACAAGTGCCATCAGAGCGAGGTTTTGCTTTTCTACATAAATTATTTTTGAAATTTTATCTTGATTCTAAGTATCTTGTTAATTTTTGAAAAATTATTTGAAAAGCTTAATTGTTAGAGCTATGACAACTTTAGATTTTCTTGAAAGTTATTGTATTGATAAACCTTTATTGTTTGATGGTAAAAAATATGATATTTGGAGACATAGAATGAAAACTTTTTTGCTTGCTATCGATTTTGATATGTTGTTTGTTTGTGAAAATGATTTATCAAAATCCAAATTAAGTTATGAAATGATTTATTTTAACGTCAAGCTATAAATATCATATGTTTTGCTTTAAATAAAAATATATGTGATAAAATTTCACATTTAACATATGCATATGATATTTGGAATTTTCTTGATGATACTTATAGTATTGAAAATTTTCCTTGTACTACTAATTATTTATTTAATATGAAGGAGAATTACAATTCTCAAAATCAAGAAAAATTCCATGAAATCAAAAGGAAAAACGTGATGGATCCTCATTGTGCTTGATGACTCATTCAAATGATGGGAGCGATGTTGAAAGTGATGAAGATGAGGTAAATCATAAACCTCTTTCTTACGATGAATTGTTGGAAGCATTTGAAAATATGCAAAATGACTTAGAAAAACTTGGTTCCAAATATGTTGTACTTAGAAAGAAATATCATGTCTTAACTAGTGAAAATACATCTTTGATAGATGAAAATAATTACTTGAAAAATAGAACTACTAATAATGTGTTGCATGATGATTGTTGTGATGAAAAACATGCTTTGAATAGTGATAGGATTAAATTTGTCGAAAAAGAAAATGAGGATCTCAAATCTCTAGCATGTGAATTAAAAATTGATTTGAATGATTTGAGAAATAAGAATGAGAAAGTTGAATCTTTTTCTTTGGAATTAAAGGATAAGATTGCTAGCTTGAAAAGTGAAATTGTTATTTTGGAAACTAGCAATACATCTTTGAAGAAAGAGAAAATTTCTTTTATTAATAAAATTAAATTCCTTGAATGTGATATTCATGAGAAAAATGATATTTTGCATGTGCTTAAGGAAAAAGAATTGCTTGCTAGTAAAGAGCTTGAAAGTACAAAAGAATCTATTAAGAGATTAACTAACTCAATCAAGATAAGCAATTTGAGCGTAAACGCCGTGCTATCTGATAAATGTAATTAAAATGATGGGAACTAAGTCATTCGTAAGAGGGTTGGAAAAGCAAATTAGCTACTCATAGAAACATGAAAAATAGAAATAATAAGAAGTGGATTGAAATAAAATGTCATATTAAGTTAAGAAGTAATTACAATAACTAAATTAAAATCGAGAACCAAAATCTAAAGAAAATGATAACAACAAAAATGGATTGCAATAAAAATAATTCCAGGAATGTTGAACGCAATTAAAGACAAAAACAAATTATAAAAGCGTAAATTCTAGAAAGAAAGCAAGCTGGAATTTTAAATGTCAAGTGAGCTCCCCCTTTGAAGCTTGATGGAACTTGGTATTTATAAGCTAAACCTTGCAAGTTGGTGGAGAAAATCTTGGGTATTTGAGTGGAGGAGCTACAATGGGGCTTAACAGTATTTGGTTGCACGGATCAAGGGATGGATTGAGAGTTCTTCCAACTGCCCGATCAACAAAAACCCTTATTTGTAGGTGGAGAATGCGCCAGGCGAATTGCTGAAGTATCTGGAGCGTTGGCGATGCGCCAGACGAATCGCTGCTAGCTTTTAAGATAGCCTCTGTGTCATTTGCAGCAGGTGCATTGCTGCTTTTTCCTTCCTTTTTCCCCTATAAAACATATATATCTCCTCGTAATTCCATCTATTTATCCAAAACCAAGTGTACAAGTCTTTCTTAAGAAATAGTCTCATTTATACCGGATTCAATGCATGAAACACACGTATTTAATTTCAAAAGACACTAAACATGCACAATTTGTAAACACTTTTTCCTAAAATTCAAGACTTATCAATAAATTTGTTGAAAGGAATAAAACATTACATAATGTTGTTTGTTCTTCATGTGGCAAGTATGGACATAAAAGCTTATTTTTGTTACTTGTCTAAATCTAATGCTTTAAATGTCAATACAAATGCTAAATTTATGCTTAAACATGGAAATGGTATAAATATGCATGCAAAATTGAATTTTATGCCTAAACATGCTCATGCTAGAACTAATTATATTCATAGTGCTAAACTTGTGTCTAAGCATGTTCATGGAAAATCAAATTATATGCATAATGTCAAATTTGTGCCTACATGTCATTTTTGTGGAGTTACAGGTCATGTTAGACCAAATTGTTTCAAATTGAAAAATTCTCCAAAGAAAATTTTATTTAAGAAAAATATTGTGCAAAATAATTTTGTTAAGAAGAAATTATTATCTAATGATTGTAGCAAAATTGATCATAAATTTCATACATGTTATTTGCCAAAATTAAATACAAATAATGTTGAAACTAATTTGAAATGGGTTCCAAAATCTATACTTCCTGACAATGAAGGACTCAAGAAATGGGTACCAATATCTTTTGGTTGAGCTTTATTTTTGTAGGTATGTTTCAAGAAGCAAATGGTTGCTTGGACTTCAAATTGAGAAACTAATTCAAATTGGTCAACTATTATAGCTTGCTTGAATACATCGAAGGAGAAAGAATTTTCCGGTATCTTTAAATTATTTTTTTGTTGAGATTATTATTATGCTATTGATATACTTTATAGAAAATTTATCTCTATTATGGGTTAGAAAAGATTGAATTACTTTATTGAATTTTATTGTTAGATTAAGATTAAATGCATGAACCAAAGTTCTATAGAAATTTTCTTTATTGTTACTTTATTGAATTTATCTCTATTATGAGTAATTCATGAACCGAAGTTTCTCATATCTTGCTCTTCAATGGTAGTTTCTATCATTATTACAAGGATTGAATGTGAAACAAGTATACACTAGGTCTCTTATTGCTGCCCTTTTCATCCATGCATAGCAAAAGGTAAGATTTCAAATTTCATGGTTTCTTTCTATTATTTGCAAAGCTCATGAGTCTTGAGTTGTCTGCATTTCAATTTTTAAGTTTCTTTTATGCCTACTGCTTATATCTCTTTAGCATAAAGGGCTTTCATTGACATGAACGTAACTTTTGGGAGGGAATTGAAAGGGAATTGAAGATCTCTGTTGTTGTTAGTGTGCTGTTGATATGTTGGAGAACTTATTTTTTAATCTTTTTTATTTTTCCTATTCGAATTTGTTTCTGATTCAGTGGGTGTAATATTATTAGCCCTTATTCTTTTGTCTTATTTTATGTTGTTTATTAGTTTTTATTGAATAAGACAATTATTTTGTTTACACAACTAGTTCTTAATAGACTATAATGGTCGACTTATTATAATAGAAAACTTTAATTATGTTGGGGGACTCATACCTTGTTGAGGGTAGATTAGGACATGTATGTTGTTAACTATTGAATTAAATAATTTGATGCCACACCAGAAGTGCATATTGCCAAGAAGAAATTGACGAGGTTTGAACTGAATGAGCAACTTTTGTTGAAATATTTGTATAGGCTTACTTGCGGAATTTATTTGAATGTTGTTACTTAATGAAAGATATTAGTTTATGAAATTTGTGTGTAAAATGTTGTGAATATTGCTAATCAAACTATGATAAAGAAGAATTGATGTGTATTGTGATTGATGAATTATATTAGAGGTGTATTAAGATTTGTGATGGTTAAAATTATGTTGGAGGTGTTATACTTATATTATTTATACTTTTTCACATGTAGTTCAATTTGAAAAAGTCGTATACTTAAGCCGAATTCAATGAGGTACTATGAACCGTATTTGTTACGAACTACACTTAGTTGGGTTGGAGAGATAGTAAATATAGTTTTATTACTTAGCTTTTAATATGTGTAAAACCTTGAACATCTATTTCAATATACACTAGTGCTAGTATGACCTTTTGTTCGTACTTTTTCTTATTCTAATTATCATCTTGCATCAGTCTTTGAAATTAAAAAGTTTAACTTAATGACTCATAGTTTTATATAAACCTTATTCTAATTATGTTCTTTCTATCTGCTTGGACTCGTGTATTGGACATTAGGTTATATTTAGAAATATTGTTTATGCAGGAGTTTGCACAACGGTTCTTCACGAATCAAGCTCGAACTCGGTCTCCTGTCTCGACCTGAACACTTAGTGTGGACCTACACAAGAGGGTAAACACTCCGACGCTCAAGTAAGTATAGGTCGGACTCCGTATTTAGTTCGAGGTGAGATTCGATATATGAGCGTGAAATGAAGCCCTCTATTTATAGGTGGTGGATCCGACAGTATACACGACCGGCGGTTATATGTCTTTTCTCATATCGGACCTGTCGGGTTCCGAGCAGATCGAACCACAACCAGGTCGAACCTTGGCGTCTATA
The DNA here is from genome assembly GCF_013281855.1 of Momordica charantia. Lineage (NCBI taxonomy): Eukaryota > Viridiplantae > Streptophyta > Magnoliopsida > Cucurbitales > Cucurbitaceae > Momordica > Momordica charantia. The sequence continues at coordinate 10,339,467 of NW_028275158.1, forward strand.
CTTAGCCTTCTATAATGGGCGAACCCGATCTCCTTGGCAGGGCCGAGGTGGACCTAGGCAATTCCTTTTATTCAATTCTTCAAACTCCAGTAAGTGTCCTCCACGTGTCCTTGGTATTTTTATCCCCAAACATTGGCCCACTCTCTGTCAGGTTCGATCTCGACTTGACAGAGAAGTTTATAAGATTCCATTTTGGACACGTGGCAACTTTTAATTCGTAGAAGGAATATGACCGTTGTAGAAGATGTTTCGATCTGCCAGGTTGTCGGAGCACTCAAGTATTCCGTCGTTGCAGATCTCGAGAAGATCTTAGCCGCTCGTTGATTACACGTGTACGGCGTAGAGGTTTTTCTGATTAGCTATAAATAGTCCCGAGATTTCAAGTCAAACCTTACGTTTCCTGAATTTCTGGAGTTCGATCTGAAACCAGCTCAAACCTTCTGTAGGTCAGTCATCGTTTACTTCTTTTTTCAAACTTCTTTTTTCAAATATGGTAGTTTTCTTGTCTTCCCCTTCCAGTAGTAATAGCTTGGTAGTGTAGGTCGGACCATAAGTAGTTTGCCCCCCAAACTAAGTGACTCTGGGGAAGACTTAGCTCGTAGGTTAGAGTTCGAGTTGGAAGAGATAGAGAATTTTAGGTTTTCAGACGATGAGGAGGATAGTGACACTTCCACCTCGGGCCAGGGTTTGGAATACCGTTCTAAAATGCCCGAGCATTATCTCGGACCCCTCCGTAGGGGGTTTAAAATTCCAAACGACATCCTCCTAAGGATTCCGGAGGAAGGGGAAAGGGCTGACAATCCTCCAGAGGGATTGGTCACTCTTTACTTAAAAATATTTGAGTACGGTCTCAGACTTCCTCTCCACCCTTTTGCTCAAGAGTTCCTCAACCGAACTGGTTTGGCGCCTGCACAAGTGGCCCCCAATGGGTGGGGTGTAATTTTTGCCTTAGCCATTCTTTTTTGGTTGCGAGCTCGGGATGAGGACGAGGCCGAGCTACTAAGTGTCGAGCATTTTCTTGGATGCTTCGAAGCCAAGAGGATAGCTAAGAAGCCTGGTCGATAATACATGTGCGCAAGGAAAGGCGCGGGTGGTATAGTCAAGGGCCGACCTCCATCAAAGGATGGGTAGGGAAGTGGTTCTTTGCCTCAGGGGAATGGCTGGCAAAGGACGAGTCTGGTCGCGCCTTCGATGTTCCCACTAGGTTTGGGAACTTAGGTATGGAGTCCTTGTTTCCTTTCCTTTTAATTTCTTGCCTTTCACATTTAACTCGAACCTTTGTTCGCTTTGTGCAGTATCGATCAAGTCGATTCCCGAGCTTGCTCAAGCCACCTTCGACACCCTCAAACACTACAAGGACCACTTCCCAAGGGGCTGGAAGATCGGAACGTTGGTCACCGACAAGCTGCTTCTAGAGTCAGGGCTATTGCACTACAACCCTTTAGTTCGTCCGATTGAAGCTTCGAGGCCAAACTCCGAGCTCGGTAAGCCGTGCTCGATCTCGACTTCAATCTCAACTTCAAGTTTTCACTTATGACTTTTCGTTTTATTCGTATTGCAGCCATGGTGTGCGGATTCACGAGCAGCGTGAAGCGTAAGTCTAAGGGCAGTGCTCACGCCCTTAAGACAGTTAAAAGCTCTGATCCAGTGACTCCTGCTGTGGATCAACATGTAGCTCAGGACCAGGCTGGTCCATCTTCGGAAGTTCCAACTCCGGTGATCGAGTTGGATTCTACTGGGGAGCGCTCTAGGGAGAAGCGCTTGAGGAGCGAGTCCGGAGCGTTGGACGTGTCACCTCTTTGCAAGGTGAGAGAGGGCTCTCCTCTGAAGAGGAAGAAAAAGAAGAAAGCCACCTCCTCCTCGGAGGTTGAACCTCGTGGCCCCCTGCCCTCAAGCCACGTCGATCTGGTGGATGACCCTGAAGCTCGGATGGGGGAGACATCCGACGTGAAGATGCGGTTCAGAATGGAACCGTCAAGCTCCGGGGTGAAAGACCAGGTGTCACGCATCTCGGCTGCCTGCTTGGATCGCTGTCTTAGAAGAGCATCCAAGTTTGTGAGTGATTGGGGTCCGTGCTGCAACGGACCATCGACCACACTGTCGAGGTAAGATCTACTCCTAACACTTGTTTCCTCATTTTACGGCTTGAACTGACCTATGTTTGTCTTCTGTGTTCCGCAAGCGTTCATTGCCTCCATCCATTCAACAATCATGATCAAGGCCGAGCTGGATGGAAGGGAGGCCTTGGCAGCGAAAAAGAGGGAGAACTCCTCTGCTGCGTTGGAGGCTGCCACTACGCTCAAGGGCGAGCTGCTGAAGGCTTGGAGCGAGGTGGACATTTTGAGGGCCGAGGTTGAAGCCAAAGCCAAGCTGCTGAAGAGGGAGGATGAGAGGCATAAGGCCCACCTCCAAGCTGCCCACGCCATCACTAAAGGGCTGGAGAAGGAAAAGTTCTAACTCCTTAAGGAGAAGGACGACATGCTCCAGGCCCTTGAAGGGAAGGACGCTGCAATTGGACGCCTCACTGCTGAGCTGAAGGCGGAGAAGAAGCGCCTTACCAACGGAGCTCTTCTTGAAGCAGCCTTCAGGCAACACCCAGACTTTGATGGGTTTGCCAAGGACTTCAGCGATGCCGGCTTCAAGTTTCTGATGAAAGGCATTGCTGCTGATATGCCGCACCTCCAGGTCGACCTCGGCGATCTGAAGAAGAGGTATGCTGAGAAATGAGCTTCTGGGCCCAACGACACTCTAGGTCTTGCATCCCTGGTGGACAAGTACGTCAGAGATCTGGACTCTGACTACTCCGACCTGGACGAAGACGAAGCTCCTAGTCAGGAACCTACTGAGGTCGGCACTACCCAGGAGGGAGCTCTTTCTCAGCAGAACAGATCTCAGGAGGTCAACCTTCTAGGCTCTCAAGGCGAGCTGTCCTTTTAATCAATCAAATTTCCATTTTTCAATTTCCGTTTGTTCTTTTACTACTTTTTCTTTGAGCTTTTTTCTTTTCTTTTTTTTAAGCTTGCTTTTGTAAGTCAGAACTCATATATGAATATTTTCATCTCGCACCTCTAACTCGTGAGTTTAAAGGATTGAGTGTGGGATAACTCTTTTCACATCGCACCTCTTATCCGAGGTTTGAATTTGAGAGTTTCTTTTATTAATTTTTAATATTTCTCCTCGAACTCGGGAATCCGAAAGATAATATTAAGCAATCTGAACTTTCTACATCTCACCTTCAACTTAAATGTTCAAAGGGTTGAATTTTGAGTCCATATTTAACATTCACATCGCACCTCACACCCATGGGTTTAGAGGATTGAATTCCTTGGACCTTCAACATCGCACGCTTAACTTAATCGTTCAAAGGATTGAATTTTGATTTGTGATTGATTTTGACATCGCACCTCGAACCCGTGGGCTTTGAGGATTGAATTTTGCCTTATGGGAGTCCGTGGCCCCCATTTAATTTCTAATCGAACTCGGAGTTATGAAATTAAATCACTCCATTTATTAAAAGTTCTGCCCCTTGAAAATTTTTACAAGTCCATTTTAGGACCATTTTGACATTTCAAAGGTAATAGCACTTCAAGTGCTCCGCGTTCCATGGATGTGCAAGCATTCTTCCTTCCAGATCGGCCAGCATATACGTTCCAGGCCGGACTATGCCTTTAACCTCGAACGGTCCTTCCCAACTTGGGTCAAGGGTACCCACATGACTCTGAATTTTCCTTAAGACCAAATGTCCAACTTGGAAGCTTCGAGGTCGAACTCGGGCATTGTAATGTTTGGCCATTCTGTTCTGATACTCTGCTAAGCGCAGCTGAGCCATTCCCCTTTTTTCTTCCAATAAGTCCAGGTTAAGGAGTAGCTCTTCTTCGTTCTTCGCTGGCTCATACTGCTCTACCCTGTCTGTTGGTATGCCGATCTCAACCGATACAACCGCTTCAGAGCCAAATGCTAGCGAGAACGGAGTTTCGCCAGTTGACTCCCTTGGGGTGGTCTGATATGACCATAATACTTCAGGTAGCTTTTCGGCCCATCTTCCTTTTCTGGAATCCAGTCTTAGCTTGAGGCCTCGTTTTATGATTTTGTTTATCGCCTCAACTTGCCCATTTGATTTTGGATGAGTAGGGGACGAACTGAGGTGGCTTATGCCCAACTTTCTGCAAAAGTCCTTGAACTTTGCATTGTCGAACTGCTTTCCGTTGTTTGTCACGATGGTGTTCGGTATACCGAAACGGCATACGATGTTTGACCATATGAAAGATGTGACTCTGGACTCCGTGATGTGGGACAACGCCTCGGCCTCGGCCCACTTAGTGAAGTAGTCTACAGCGACAACAGCGAACTTGGTTTGCCCTTTGCCTAGGGGAAAATGACCTATGATGTCTACCCCCATTGTGCAAATGGCCATGGGGCCGAGATGGGGGTAAGCAGCTCGGGAGGCTGGTGGATAATGTTTGCAAAGCACTGGCAGTTGTCACAGGCCTTCACAAATTGTTTTGCATCGTGCTCAACAGTAGGCCAATAGTACCCTTGTCAAACCACCTTGGCCGACAACGACCTGGCACCAGAGTGATTTCCACACACCCCTTCATGGATTTTCCTAAGAATGTAGAGGCCTTCTTCGGGAGTCACACACTTAAGCAGAGGTAGGGAGAAACCACGTCGGCACAACACTCCGTCTCGGAGTATGAACCGAGCTGCTCTCCGCGCCATCCTCTTTTGCTCCTTTGAATCTTGCGGCGGATTCCCTTTGATAAATTCCAGGATTGGATCCATCCACGAGGGCGATGGAGAGTCAATCTCCATCACGTCTGGATCCAGGATTGACGGATTGTCCAAGATCTCCACTAGGACTGACCTGGCCAGGTCGGTCTCATATGCTGATGCCAATTTGGCTAGGGCATCAGCATTAGAATTTTCCGACCTTGGAACTTGACTAACCTCGTAAGTCTCGAACTGGGCGAGGTGCGATCTGACTTTGCTTAGATATTTTTCCATTCGGGGGTCCTTCGCTTGATTCTCCTCCTTAATCTGATTTACGATTAATTGAGAGTCGCTAAAGACCCTGATGTGGATGGCCCCCAGTCCTTTGGCAACGTGCAGGCCTGCCAGGAGTGCTTCGTACTTGGCCTCATTATTTGAAGTCCGAAAGTTGAATCGCAGAGCATACTCGAATCGCTCACCACCTGGTGCGAGCAAGAGAATTCCCGCCCCGCACCCTTTCTCATTGGAGGATCCATCAACGTAGATCGTCCATGGGAGATCGGACTTGACCAATTAAGGCGGTGGGGTGAGTTCTGCGATAAAATCGGCCACTGCTTGCCCTTTCAACGCAGTTTTTGGCTCGAACTGGATTTCATACTCGCTTAGCTCCATTGCCCACTTCATCAGGCGCCCTGATGTTTCTGGCTTATGAAAGATGTTCTATAGGGGCAAGTTGGTTAGTACTACGATGGTATGCACTTTGAAGTACGGCGTAAGTCTCCGGGCCGAGGTGACTAAGGCGAGGGCCAACTTTTCCATTTGGGGATATCTGGTCTCGACCTCAGTCATGGCCTTACTAGTGTAATACACGGGACTTTGGCGCACTCCCGCCTGCTTGACTAGGGCCGAGCTGGCGACGCTATCGGACACCGCTAGGTATAAGTGAAGCTTACCTCCTGACAGCGACTTGGCGAGCAAGGGTGACGAGCAGAGGTAGTTCTTTAACTGCCTAACGCTTGCTCGAACTCCGTTGTCCATTCGAAAGACCCTTTCTTTCTCAAGACCTTGAAGAAAGGAAGACACTTATTTGTTGACCTCGAGACAAACCTGTTCAAAGCTGCAATCCTGCCATTGAAGCACTGAAGCTGTTTAAGAGTCTTGGGCGCTTTCATCTCGAGCACGACCCTTATCTTCTCTTGGTTGGCTTCGATCCCACGGTTGTTTACCATGAAACCGAGGAACTTTTCCGAGGAGACTCCAAAGGCACATTTGGCTGGATTGAGCTTCATTTGATACTTTCGCAGAACTCCAAAGGCTTCGGTCAGATCGGAAAGATGCGACTTTGACTGCTTGCTCTTGACAAGCATGTCGTCCACATATACTTCCATGTTCCGACCGATCTGCTTGGCGAACATTTTGTTCACCATCCTTTGGTAGGTTGCGCCCGAATTTTTTAGGCCGAAGGGCATCACCTTGTAGCAGTACAGACCTTGGTCTGTTATGAACGCGGTATGATCTTGGTCTGGCACATGCATTTTGATTTGGTTGTATCCGGAGTAGGCATCCATGAAGGTGAGCAGTTCGTGCCCGACTGTTGCGTCTACGAGCTGGTCGATCCTCGACAGGGGGAAGTAGTCTTTTGGGCATGCCTTATTTAAATTCGTGAAGTCCACGCACATTCTCCACTTCCCGTTGGATTTTTTAACTAATACAACATTAGAGAGCCACTCGAGATACAAAATTTCTCGTATGTATTCAGCTTTTAAAAGTTTGTTAACTTTCTCAACAATTACATCACTCCTCTCCTTATTTACAGGTTTTCTTTTTTGCTTTACAGGTCGGAATGATGGGTCTACGTTGAGGCGATGCACCATATTCTTTGGGTCGATGCCTAGCATGTCCTCGTGAGACCATGCGAAGACGTCTGAGTTGGACCTGAGGAAGTTGATCAGTTCCTCCCTGTCAGTGGCCCCCAGCTTAGTTCCTATGCTTACCTGTTTTTCAGGGCTAAGTAAGGGAACAAGCTCGAGCTCCTCTGTTGGTGGAGAGAACTGCCTTTTGCCTTCCCTAGGTAGGTCGTCTTCATTGGTTTGCTCTTTCAGTGCACATGCTGACGACCCTTTAAGCGCGGATGCATAACACTCCCTTGAAGTCTTTTGCTCACCTCGGACCGTGCCCACTCCATTAGGGGTTGAGTACTTCAGGACTTGATGCAGCATGGAGGGGACGGCCCGAAATGAATGGATGATGGGTCTCCCGAAAATGGCGTTGTAGGCCGATCTGCCGTCGATCACCACAAACTCGGCCATCTGCGTTACTTGGGTAGCATCTTGTCTGACTGTGACCGGCAGGTTAATACACCCTTCTGGGGAGACCGATTCTCCAGAGAATCCAACCAAGGGTGTTGGGCTCTTTTTCAACTGCGACCTGATCCACTCCAATGCTAGATATGTTGGGAGGGACAATATGTTTGCAGATGCACCTCCATCTACCAATACTCTTTTAACCAAGACGTGATCGATCAAAGAGGTGATCATAAGTGCATCATTATGGGGCAAGTGGACCCCCTCCAGGTCCGTATCGTCAAAGGTAATGGAGCAGGTTGGTCTCTGCTCCCGAATGATGCACACCTCGCGCCTAGCTTCGCGAGCTAATTCTTTCCTTTTGTTTCCAAATTGGCCCCCACTTGGGCCTCCGAAAATAGTATTGATGACTGCAGGTCGGTCATCTCGGCGAGGCAGCGTTCTTGAACGCTTCCTCTCTTCTTTCTTTTCGACTGAGTTAGACCTCAGTTTACCAACGAACTTTTTGAAGTAGCCATCTTGAATGAGGTCTTCAATCTGGCGCTTCAGCTCCCAGCAATTTGTCGTATTATGGCCATGATCGCGATGAAAACGGCAATACTTATCTTTGTTGCGCTTTTCTAGGTCTCCTCTGAGCTTCTCAGGTCGCTTGAGGAGCTTTTCCATCCCGCTTTCCTCGATGTTCGTAAGTATCTCAGAGATGGGGATGGTGGTATGAGTATAACACTCGTAAGCTCGGCTTCGGCTGGGGCCGCTGTCCGCTCTACGATACTCAGCCCGGTTGCTGGAGGAGGTCGATCCCTTGTCCTTTGTCTTGGAATCAGTCTTTCTCTTCTTCTGGCCAGCTCTCCCCTGGTCGACCTTCTTTTCTGATCGGCCAGTTTTGGTTCGGAGGAGCTCTTGCCCATCAATAAGCTTCTTCGCCTTTTGCAGGACTTCGGCAAAAGTGGCTGGGGCCTCTTCTCCGAGTTTCACAGTGAGGGTCTCATCGTCAAGGCCGGTGAGAAAGTAGCACATGGCCGAGTCATCGGAGCAGTGTGCGACCTTCAGCTGCTCCTCCTGGAACCTTGTGACATACTCTCTCAACGTCTCACCCTCCTTCTGCCTGATGGTGGCGAGGTGAGTCGCTGTATTTCTATCGTAATGCCAAGAAGAGAATTGACTAATGAATTCTTTCCTCAGCTGAGCGTAAGTTGAGATCGATCTGATCGGCAATCTTCGGTACCACAAGCGCGCGCTGCCGGTGAGTGCGATCTGGAAGGCGCGACACTTGATTGTGTCTGTTGCCGCTTGAAAGTCCATGAGGCCTTCGAAGACCTCAACATAGTCCTTTGGGTCCTTAGACCCATCATAAGGCTTCATGGTGGGAGTCTTGAACTTTGGAGGAATTGGAGCCTCCAATATGTTCGAGGTGAATGGCGATTCTCCCAGGTCGCCATCGTCAAAAGAATTCTCTTTCTTCTCGCACCTAGCCTTAAGCGCCTCGACCTGCTCGTCGAACCTGTGTTTCATCAGGTCGAACTCTTCCCTGGTGATCACAGTTTCTAGTGTTAGAGGCTTATACTTGGACTGAGCCTTGAGGTCAGAGTTGGAGAACTCTCGGGAGTAGGACGGAGAGTCTTCCGGCTCCCGAGATGCTCTCTTCTTCTTATCAGTGAGGTGCTTTCTAAGATCGTTGTCCCGCAAGCTATAATCCACCCCCTCATTGTTGGGAACGGGCTCGCAGTCGCCAGGGTGGAGAGATGGAACCCGGCCTTCCTTCTCTCCGGGTGCGCCTGGGACCCTAGAAGGAGACGCTGTCCAGTTAGCCCGCGTCGCCTCGGCGTACATTTCTTCCATCGTGCACAACCGATGCCGCATATCATCCAACTCGCACTGGAGAGTAGACAAAGCCTCAGGGTCTGCCGTCGGGTCAGCCCTTTGGGAGACCTTTCTTGAGGTCCCTCCTCGGCCTCGGTTGGCTTTTGAGGGTTTAGGGTGAGCAGGTGGTAACTCTTGGTTCGCATGGCGGGCCGATCTCCATGGAAGATCTCCCTCTTGCCCTACTCGAGCCTGGTCCTCGACCATTCTAGCTTCAAGATCTCGCTGAGGGCCGTTATCAGCATTCAAACCCCTCCGTTCTGTCGTATTAGCAGAGTTTGCTGGCTGCACCATCTTTGCGTATGTTTCTTAGATCGGGATGACTTAGATCGTACTATCCCCATAGACGGCGTCAAATGTTTATGCAGAAGTTTGCACAACGGTTCTTCACGAATCAAGCTCGAACTCAGTCTCCGGTCTCGACCTGAACACTTAGTGTGGACCTGCACAAGAGGGTAAACACTCCGACGCTCAAGTCAGTATAGGTCGGACTCAGTATTTAGTTTGAGGTGAGATTCGATACCTGAGCGTGAAATGAAACCCTCTATTTATAAGTGGTGGATCCGACAGTACACATGACCGGTGGTTATATGTCTTTTCTCATATCGGACCTGTCGGGTTCCGAGCAGATCGAACCACAACCAGGTCGAACCTTGGCGTCTATACTTAGCCTTCTATAATGGGCGAACCCGGTCTCCTCGGCAGGGCCGTGGTGGACCTAGGCAATTCCTTTTATTCAATTCTTCAAACTCCAGTAAGTGTCTTCCACGTGTCCCTGGTATTTTTATCCCCAAACATAGTTCAATTTGAAAAAGTCGTATACTTAAGCCGAATTCGATGAGGTACTATGAACCGCATTTGTTACGAACTACGCTTAGTTGGGTCGTAGAGATAGTAAATATAGTTTTATTACTTAGCTTTTAATATGTGTAAAACCTTGAACATCTATTTCAATATACACTAGTGCTAGTATGACCTTTTGTTCGTACTTTTTCTTATTCTAATTATCATCTTGCATCAGTCTTTGAAGTTAAAATGTTTAACTTAATGACTCATAGTTTTATATAAGCCTTTTTCCAATTATGTTTTTTCTATCTGCTTGGACTTGTGTATTGGACATTAGGTTATATTTAGAAATATTGTTCGGAATGATATTTCTATTGGATATAGGGATCTATATTAAGATCCATGATGAGTTGGAGATAATATTAATCTTCATGAAGGATTATACTCTCAATTGTGCAGGTGTAGGTGCATTCTTCTTCTCCCAACTTGTGCATCACTCTCAATTGAAGGTGATGTAAATGTACATCTCAAACTCTTGTATTTCACCTCAATAATTCATATTTGTCTTCTTTTTTATTACTAAAGGATGTAGGAGAAGTGTACGTAGGTTGGTTTTTGTTTAATCAATTTTATTGTGTTGGAATCTGTATTTGCAAAGATTACTATTGTGATAGGCTGCTTGTTTTTTCGGATGGTTAACAGATCCTATGGTATTCAGCATGTGTGATCAGATGGAAGGAACATATTGAAGAAACTAATAGCAATTAGGCAATTAGCAACCAGTTTAAATTGTGTATTCTCTGTCCATTTCAATCTCATATTTTGATGTGTCTGAGTATAATATGAAACTTTTCTTCTGCAGAGCGTGCAATATCCAAGCTTACCCATACACGATAAACCATGGCGTGTAGATCTTTATTTTTCAAGTTAGATCATCAAGGTAGGTGAGGACTTAGAATTCTCTCTTTTGTATTAAAAAGTGGTGGAGGGATAATGTCGAAGTTAGTTTCTTTGATTTTCATTTTCAACCTCATCAAATTAAAGTTTTTTTAGAGAGTGGCTTTCTTACTTTATCTATCTTTCGTTATTCATTTATCTAACTTGGGTATTGTTTTTTCATTAGGTCTTTCACGACCCCAAAGACGTCGACAATTATGAATGCAACTAATTGATGGATGAGCTTCGTTGTCGGGGTTGGTGTGTAGAAAACATGTTTAATTCTGTAATTTTGTAATTTGTGTTTGAGAATACTATTATATTCTAAATTAACATATTAGCTTCCTTGTTCATGTTTAATATAATTCAACTTTGATATCTAAATTAATATATTTGCGTGTTCGATCGACAATTTGACTATATGATATTTCTATTACGCGACATCTGCAATCAAAATTAAATACATTTTCTGTGACTCTTTTTTGATCGTCACAAAATGAAATCATTAGTGACGTTTGTAAACTGTCACAAAAATATTTTTTAGGACAATTATCGACCGTCACTAAATATTCTTTTTGTGACGTTTAAAATCCGTCACGAAAGAATGTCACGTGACCTTGCCTCCCCTGTTGAAGGTCTTTTCGTGACCTTGTATCATCGTCACGAAATCATTTTTTATGACGCTTTATGAACGTCGTGGAAGTCTATGTCTTTCATGACGGTAATTAACCGTCACGTGTATTAATTTTTGTGACGTTTTTAAAACGTCTCGTATACCTTTCGTGATGGGCGTATACGTGACAGCGTTAAAAACGTCACGAAAGATTTTTGTGACGTTAAAAAAACGTCACGGTAAATCGAATTTTTACTAGTGATGCATGCAAAATTGAATTTTATGCCTAAACATGCTCATGCTAGAACTAATTATATGCATAGTGCTAAACTTGTGTCTAAGCATGTTCATGGAAAATCAAATTATATACATAATGTCAAATTTGTACCTACATGTCATTTTTGTGGAGTTACAGGTCATATTAGACCAAATTGTTTCAAATTTTCATATTAGAAAATTTTATTTAAGAAAAATATTGTGCAAAATAATTTTGTTAAGAAGAAATTATTGTCTAATGATTGTGGCAAAATTGATCATAAATTTCATACATGTTATTTGCCAAAATTAAATACAAATAATGTTGGAACTAATTTGAAATGGGTTCCAAAATCTATACTTCCTGACAATGAAGAATGGGTACCAATATCTTTTGGTTGAGCTTTATTTTTGTAGGTATGTTTCAAGAAGCAAATGGTTGTTTGGACTTCAAATTGAGAAACTAATTCAAATTGGTAAACTATTATAGCTTGCTTGAATACATCGAAGGAGAAAGAATTTTTCGGTATCTTTAAATTATTTTTTTGTTGAGATTATTATTATGCTATTGATATACTTTATAGAAAATTTATCTCTATTATGGGTTAGAAAAGATTGAATTACTTTATTGAATTTTATTGTTAGATTAAGATTAAATGCCCTTGAGTACGTTGAAAATATTTTTGGCATTAATCTTTTTGATTATTCATAATTGTGAATTAATGCTCTTAAAAGTATGTGGTAGATTTTGTTGAGATTTATCCATAATCATTATTGCTTATTGTTTAAAATATTGGATTATATGCTATCAAAAAATTATTGAATATCTATTTTAGCCTGATACTGTGGATATTGAGATTTGGGAAATATTGTTATTCATAGTTGAGATATATTGTTTATTTCTCTTGAGAAGAATTATGATTTGTTTAATTTGCTTCTTAGATTTTTTTTTTTTTTTTTGGCATGAAGTATGTAATTAGTAAGTTAAAATTAATTTGAGTATATTATTTGCTTATTCTCTTGGAACAAATTGTTTAAATACTTTTTGGCCATAACCTATGTGATCTCTATGAAAATTAATTTCAAAATTTTGTTCATTGTTGAAAATTATTTGTTTGGATATTTCGTTTGAAAAGAATGTGTTTTGTAATATTTATTAAATTAGTTTTCATAAGGGGAGTATATATGAAAGTGATTAATACTTGAAAATTTCATTAGCTTGATGCTCAAAAGAGTAATTATTTTTGTAACTTTTTTTTATCTATATTTGATTTATATTTTTTGTGGTGACATAAGTCAAATTAGACATATGATCAAGTACATTTGACATCAATGTTTGTTTGATTAATATTTTTATGATGTCATTTGCTTATATTTAATATGCAATTCTTTTTTGGTGGCATAAATGGTGATATTGTTATTTTGACAAATTGATATCAATTTTGGTTTTTCTTTATCAATTGGTATTTATTCTCTAACATTTAATATTTTGGTATCATGATGGTATTTTATATATTGCATGGATTTGAAAAGTTCATTCCTTGAGATTAATTTGCTTGGACTATCATTTGATTTGAAAATTTATTTTTGTGCATAACCATGAGAATTAAAATTACTCTCTTGAAAATTTTCTTGTCTTATGCCATATTTTCTTGAATGAAAATTTTGTGTAATATTTTGATAATTTGTTGGAGAAAGATTAATCTACCATGATTTTTTATATATATCTATCTTGTGTAAATTGTTAAGATAATTTTTGTTTGTAGCTCTTTATCTCCTTCATATTTATTGATATGTCTTTTTAAGAGGAGAATGCATATCCTTAGGGGGAGTTATAATACTTGTGAATTTGATGAAATTGTTTCTACATATTGTTTTTTTATTGTTTATGTGTTTTTTTAAAGAGTATACATAGTGATTTTGACATTGAGTATGCTGGGAGAATTTGCTCAAAATGTTTAAAGCCAATTAATCTAAAATTGCAAAAACTCTCATAAGCACCTCTACTAAGCTTGACAAAGATTAAGTACTAAATGTGTTGACGTTAAAACTTATTGAGGTATGTTGAAACTTTACTCCTCTTATGCATAATGTTTATCTATTTAGGGGAGCAATTCTATTCAAGCAAAATTTATTTTAGAATTTCTTATAATTGATGCCTTTTTATTTTCTTGTTAATTTTTATTTAGAAGGCATCTTGATAGGGGAGTTTTATAAAAACTTGAAAAAGATGAGCTAAGTGTCTTTTTTGTCCCTTATAAAAGGAAGTGTTAAATTGCTTTAAAAAGATGAGCCTTCATGTTTTTATTATTTTTCTTATTTGTCATTTTTGATTGATTCCAAAAGGGGGAGAGGTAATAAGAAAAATGAATTAATTTGTGGAAAATTAAGTTTTGAATGAATTTCAATTATCATTTTTTTGGTGCTATGTTAGACATAATGTTGTTATTATTTATTGTCTATGCATTTTTCGTTACTAGTTTGTCATCATAAAAAAGGGGGAGATTGTTGGTTTTTGGCTCTTAATCTCAAATTAATTAATTTTAATTAATTAATTAATTAATGTTTTGATGATAACAACTTAATTATGTTATTTGAAAATTTTAGTGTTTTTAAGTGTCCACAACGTAGAGCTCGAAACAACGATTCCAACAAAATTTGAATCACCCAAATCGGAGCTCAAACGAAGAAATTACGACAAAAACAAATTGAAAGGAAAACATCGAGAGGATGACGTGACGGCTAAATCAACTAAACGGACCAGTGAAATAGCAACACGTGGCGAGATGTATTTACATAAAAAAAATGGAGAAAGAAAAAGAAAAGAAAAGGAAAAGTTAAAAAAAGAGAGAGAGAAACAAAGTTACCTTTAGGTAACGTGTTAAAAAAATAATTAAAAAAAAACAAGTGAAGCATTAAATGTTAACCTGTGTCAGTTTTTTTTTTTAAGGAAATGGAAGTAGCCGTTGAAAGTTATATATATATATATATATATATATATATATATAATATTTTATTATTATTATTTTATAATTATTTATTTTCAAATCAAATCTCAATTTGTTTTTGTTTGAAATCCAATGGTCCAATTTGATTTTGGTTTCAAAATAATTTCAAATCTCTTTTCCCCTATTTAAACATCCTTCTTTACCCAAAATTTGAATAATATCCTCCCCAATTTTCTGTCCAATCTCTTCATGTTTTTCTCTCCAAAATTTCAATGTTCTTATAATTTCTTTTGAGAGAGATTTTTTATTTGAGAGATATTTGGGCTTCTAATTTTAGTTCTCTTAGTTCTCTTAGCCAAATTGAGGAGTTTTATTTGTAATTTTTTCTTACAAATTTGTGAACAAAAATCTGTATACTCACTCTTTGGAAGAGTTTGTAAGTTTGTTCTTAAATTTCCATATCCGTGGAAATGATCGAGTTTCTTCTTGCTCCTAGAAAAAGAAGACTTTGTACCGGTTTGACTCTTACCGTGGAAAGAGTCAAGTTTCCTAGTAGAACACCCAAGAGGAGCTTGGGAAGTGGAGTAGACCGATTGTTGCCGAACCACCATAAATTTTCGGTGTCATTTTCTCTAACTCTTCTCTATTTAATTTTTGCAATTAATTTTCTTTACTATAAATTGCATGAAATTACTTGTTTGAATTTGTTATTCATGTTTATGGTCAATATTTATATTTGAATTATTTGGGTGGTGAAATTAATTAGGGTGTTTGTATTTTTAATTTGTTGTTTAATTTTGTGTTAAAATCATTTGTTCATAACAAAAAAAGTTTATTTATTTGTTTAAAGGTTTCATTCCAGATGAAATCCCTCATAAGTTTTTCCATCGCCTTAATCACTGCTATAGAGGTTATTTCTTTAGACAAAGTGAGTCTACCGCGCTTGGAAAGCATTAAGTTTCTCCATTTTTGAAGTCTTTGGATCATTTGGATCCAAAAAGCTTATAATATGATGATTACCACTAGGGGAAAACTAAAATATGAAAAAGGAAAATATTCCCCCTACCACCAAAAGACATCGCATGTTTCCAAAAAAAAAAAAATGAAGAAAGAAAAGAAAAGAAAAGAAAAGAAGGCACTGCCCAAAATTCAACCTCGAAAGGACTGCAATTAAGGCCCATCGTTGTTGTTTTGGAGATATTAAGGGACAAACCTGAGGCCAGTAGAAAAACATTGAGAACACCCCACCAGTTTCCATCACGGACAAAGAATAAGGACAAAATACCAACATATCATCTACATACTGAAGATGGGTGACTTCTATCCTATTAGAACCTAAAAGGAGCCCCTCAGGATGTTCCTCTCTCGGCAAAAATTAATTAATCTACCCAAAGCATCGCCCACAGTAAAAAAGAGAAAAGGGGAGAGGGGATCTTCTTATATAAGGTCATTTTTGGCAAAAATCTTACCTCTATGCTTACAATAAATTATGACCGAAAAGTTGGAGGACGAGAGACAGCCCAGAATCTACCTACACTATCTAATATCAAAGCTTTTAAGCTTTAAGACAACATCTAGAAACGACTAATCCACTTTGTCGTAGGCCTTTTCGAAGTCAAGCTTTAACTAAAAGAAATCCTTTCTTCTTCTCCCTTTTCCAAAGCCCCCACTGCTTTAGACGCTACCAAAATTGCATCAAGCATTTGACAACCTTCTACAAAAGCTACTTGTGCGATGTTGATAATGAGGGGAAGAACTTTCTTAAGTATCTCAATAAGCACCTTGACAATTTGTACGACTCTTATAAAATGCTACTGAAGTTATTTGTTATTGCACTTGTAAAGCGCTATAATAGTTGCACCGTTAGAACTTAAAGGAAACCCCTCAAGATATTTTTATTATAGCAAAAATTAATCAATCTATTCAAATGATCGCCACAATTAAAAAAAAAAAAAAAGGAAAAGGAAGTGGGAGAATGGAACTCCTTGTATATAAGGCCCTTTTAGCAAAGTTGAGAATGAGAGATAGCTCATAATCTACCTACGCCATCTAAAATCAAAGCCTTTAAACTCTAAAATAACATTTAGAAATGCCAATCCACTTTGTCCTTGGCCTTTTCAAAGTCAAGCTTTAACAAAATCTTTTCCCTTTCCAAAGCCCCACCGTTTTAGACGCTACTAAAAAGATTTGTGGATCTTCCACAAAAGCGGCTTATGCATCGATGATAGCGAGGGGAAGAACTTTCTTAATTATCTTAGTAAACACCTTGGTAATTTTTATGACTCTTATAAAATACTATTAAAATTATTTATTATATCTATAGTATATATAAAAAGGGCTATAGGGAGAAGTTTCTCCCTATTTTGCCCTTTTAATTTCAACATTTTCATAGATATTTTGGGGGCAATTTTGTCCTTCAAATATAAAATTTTCTCTCGCTCCCGTTTCTCTCCCTCCCACGCCACTTTCCTTTTTTTTTTTCATTTCTTTTAAAATATTTAATCTCCATTATTACAAATTTTACATTTCTCAAATTAATTTTCTCTTTCTAATAAACTCTCCATCTTAAAGGTTAGAATATAAAGAGTTAGAATATGAAGTTTTGTCTCTTTATTTCTATGTTAAAAAATTATAACTTATTTTGAATTATAATTAATAAAGAATTTCAAAAGTTTCGTAACTTTTTATTTTTTACACCTATATAAAGAGTTTTTTCTTACTCTTTCTCCCAACTTTTTCTTCATCAAAACTTGAGTTTCTTTTCTCTTTCGGTAGGTAAATTTTCTCCTTTAGTCAATGTCTTGTGTTTTCTTATATTTAGTTAGGTTGTTTGATCGAATACAACTTTTTTAGTTATTTTTTTTCCAAACGACTCAATTAACTGGAAAAAGAAAAGTGAAAATGAGTGATAAGGTCGAATCACCTTCGACGGATTCACTTTGGGATGACACTTGATAACCGAGGACTCTCTCAATGACCTCCTCCTTGGTAAGGTGATCATCATGTGATGAAAATAGCCGGAGCAATCCATCTGAACATGGCTGTGGTTGGCATTCCTGATGAGCTAAGACAAGGAATTGGACTGGAACTCAAACATGGCAAAGAACGGCTGTCCTGAACGCATCTCTATCTCTCACTATTTTCTTTTTTTGTCATTTTATTTTTCAATGACTCAAACAAAAAATTGAAACAAAGTTGTATTTACTTTTACTTATTGTTATGTTCAGGGAAAAAAAAGATGAAAAATCCATGAATATGTGTTTTTTTTAAAAAAAATTTAAGTAATTGAAGAATAATACTTTTAGTCACACTAACCACATCAATGAGTGATGAGAATTATTGAGACGTTGTTTTATGAGATAAACATTGAAAATATGAAAAAACTTGGTGAGGTAAACATTTAGAGAAAAAAACCAAACTATATTATAAATTTTAACTATTTAATTAAATTTTATATTTTAAAACGTTGAAATAAAAACTAGGAAATTTCACGTGCACCGCACGTGTTTCTTACTAGTCATTTTTAAAACGATATAAAAAGTTCCCGACTTTGAATAACTTAGGAGGTCACGAATTTGGTCAAAATGCTAGAAAAGGCATAAACATTTTTGTATAGCTATCATAGGTAAGTGTTTATCTTTTAGAGTTGGTGAACTTATTTTTTTGGTTATCTTAAATGGAATCTACCGAATTTTCATCAACATCCACATTTTAATATTTGTCGGACACAATATATTAAATATCTGTTGACATGGTGATATTTACATATTCCTATGGATTCGGACTAATATTAAAACTAAAATGATGGGATTGCAGTTTCATTTTTTTTAATATCAGTGCATTTATGTTTTAAGTTGATTTACGTGGATTTTTTTCTTCATTTTTTGAAAAGATTTGCGTGAATTCTGTTATTGAAAGATTAAGCTATATATGAGAGGATTTTTGTTGATTTGTTGAATTGGTAATTGATTCTCAAATTAAAAAGATTGATCTCCCTCTTTCACGCTCTCTTTGTCGCTCTCTCTCCTTTCTCTCTCTCTCTTTGTCGCTCTGTCTTCTCTCTCTTTCTTCTCTCTCTTTCTCGTCTCTCTTTCTCGCTCTCTCTCCCCTCTCTCGTTCTCTTTCTCCTCTCTCGTTTTCTCTCTCCTCTCTCGTTCTCTTTCTCGTTTTCTCTCTCTTCTCGTTTTTCTCCGTCCCTCTCTTCTCATTTTCTTATTCTCTCCCTTCTGGTTTTGTTGTTCTCTCTGCAAAGGCATTCCGGGCGGCGACGATGTCTTTCATAAACAATTTTCTATCCTCACATCGGGAAACTACCTCCTCTTTTTCGATTTTAGATTGTGAACAAGGTCTACTTTACGCTTGCGATGTTTTTCGAATATCGGAAAAAGTTTGGCGGTTTCTTTCATTTCTTCGTTGAAGATAGAGAAAGTTTGAGGGAGAGGGAAGAGAGAGAAGGAACACGAAGAGAGATGGGGGAGAGAAGAAGATGAAGAACCAAGGAGAGAGAAAATCATATTCAAATGAAAAAGAGGGAGGGAAAGTAAAAATTTAACTCAAGTAGTGGAGGGACACAATGATCATTTAGTTTATTGAATGATGTAAGCAAATGTTTACAAAATATAAAAATGAGAAGAGAAGCACGTTTCATAATAGACATTTGAGAAAGGCTATTCAATCCAAAAATCCAAAAAGCATTGATAAAATATTAAAAATATCAACACAATATCACTATAGACATAATATTAATATTAATAATTTTTAACTTTTTAATGAAAGGTTTATTTATCAATTTAAATATTTATTACAAATTTTTTATTTTTATACTTTTTTTTTTCTTTTCAAAAATCTCTATCTACATCGATATTTTATAGATATTTCTATCTCTATTTCCATAAAATTGAGAACTCCGACATTTTCATCAACATCAACGTTTTAAAATCTTGAAATTGGCATTCATCGATACTTTGATTTACATTTACATAAAATTAAGATCTCAACATTTTCATCCACATCAATATTTAAAACCTTGATTAAAAGACACAACTCCATTGGTAAGAGAAGAGTGAAGAAAACATATTCTTTACAAGATTAAGAAGAAGAAACTATTACAAGTTCAGTAAGTGGCTGAATAAAGCTAGTTAGTTCTTAGAGCAAATAATATACATCCCTCGGTTATAACTTAAATTTCAAATTCTTGTCTTCACCAAAATGGCATAAGCTTTTTGAAAATGTACTAACTTTACAATCTTTTTGTCGATCTCAGCATAATTCATATGATTAAGACATATTCCCAACTAAAAGATCGTAGGAATTCGAATCACCCACATGTTGTACTAAAAAAAGCTTTATCATCAAGATGGTCTTTGCGACTCTGGCAGGTATTTGACATACACGTTGTGTATTGTTTTCATGTAGTCGTCGATCTTCTCCACTGTCCAATTATAGGTTGTTATCGGAGGAAGATACTTGACAGTCAGAGGGGCTGGTCGGACATGTAAGCTGCCCTTTCTCCAAGCTCGATGAGTGCCGGTGAAGACGATAGGAACTATTGGCAGCTGTGTTTGCAATGCCAAATGGACAAACCCCTGCAACCAAAAAATGCAACAATATTCCTTTGCCTGGTGTCTAAATATAGACAATGAGCACAACATTAATGATTGATTGTACTCGATCACTGATATCGATATCGAACCATGAACACAACACATCAAACATCCACCTTAATCAGACAAAAATATTAGATTTTTGACAAAATATTATTAGAAGAGCAAAAATCTCACGTTTGAAAGGTAGAGCGTGCTCCAAGTGCAAGTTACCTTTTTGAAGGGGAGCAGCCTTCCATCTTTAGACCGAGTTCCCTCGGGGAATATGATCAAGGATAAGTTGTTTTCTGAAACTGCTCGAGCTACCTAAGAACGTGAAGGAACGTACACATACACATATACACTATTACTGATGACGAGGAGGAAATGAGGATCAACCAAGAAAGAAAAATGCAGGAATCAAGAAGTACCTGCTTCATGGACTCAACTGCTGCAACTGGATTCGAACGATCGATGCGAAGATGGTTCGCGAGAATGTACAGTTGTCCAAATAGAGGGTACCATATGATCTATGCCAAACAAAAAAACCTCCATATTAGCAAAGTATAAGGCTGTCTGCAGCTTTGTCACAATAATAGTTCCTAAGAACATTTTGTATAAACTGGGAAACTAAATGGTGATGAATCTACATTGAACTTGGCATGACCCAACCTGATGTTAGAATACTATAGTGAAATCACTTGACCAAATGCACCCGGAAAGGAGCCAAAAAAGTAACTACAGGGTTGGAAATCGAGGTCAAAACAAAACGAATGTCAAAGAATGAGGCACATCATAAGTTATAGATTAAAATACTATTTTGATCCCTATAATTTCAAATCTTGTTCATTTTGATTCCTATACTTTCAACTTTTGTCTATTTAATATTTGAAAACATTCATTTTGGTCCCTATATTTTTAAAAAGCAATTATTTTTTGTCCTTTAATTTCATTTTTTATCTCATTTTCTTCGATCACAATTTCAACACGACATTGCACTCAATATATTTCTTGAAATGTAGTTATAACTTTGTATCAAAGGATTTCCATTATGGATATATTTTGTTGTAAAATTTGGCAAACATAGACCAAAATCCTCTTAACAGTATAGGGGCCAAAATAAACGTTTTAAAAATATAGGGATTAAAATGAATAAAAGTTGAAACTATAAGGACCAAAATAAATATTTTAAAACTAGATAGACCAAAATAAATATTTTAAGACTAGATACACCAAAATGACAGAGATCAAAATAGTATTTTAACCTATATTATAATGAGGGTGTTTTATCCTGCAAGCAGAAGGAAACTTGGGATGTGACATTTTTCCAAGAAATGACATCAGATAGAGGAAGAATTGAACTACAAATCTCTACACCTTTGAACTAATTGAATTTCTGAAGAACTAAATATAAATAGGAAAAAGAATCTCCATGAACTGTTTAAGTAGGAATATACAGGTATACCTCCTTTTTTGCAATGCCAACAGAGCCAGTGGGTGTCAGCCACATTATGAGGAAAATGTCCAAGGGTGATGCATGGTTGCAAATGTAAATAGCCCTCTCATTGCAAAATTCAGAACCTTCAATCTTTATTGGATTCCCAAGGATCCACATCTGCAAAATAACAAATGTACAAAACAAAATATACAAAATTCTTTGTCACTCAACCACCTATCCAAATTAAAGCTTTACAACACAAGTTTGGGGGAAACCCTCTTTCTTGTTGCTTTAACTCAATCAAACAATCTTTAGCTCTATCTTATCATAGTTTAATGAGGGTGAAATAGCTCCTTATTTGACAACTCCCCTGGTCAAGGATGAGTAACATCAATTTCTCTAGGTTTCGATTACCAATGAATAGAGACTTTACAAATAAAGCCTGAGGAGTGACATCCTATTGCATTTATTTTACATTTATATGGTTACCATTATCTACAGCTATGATGTAGGACCAGACGGACTGTTAGCTAATGTGAATCGTCTTACAAGAATCGACTATGGTATAGATCAATTGGAAGAGATATATATAGAAGTATTTGCTGCAAGGATAAATTCTAAAATTTCATCTGTTTTTTGGGTTTGGAAAAGTGCAGATTTTCTAGAAAGGGAATCTTATGTTTATGTAAATTAGCATAACAATGGAAGACAGTAGCAACAAAGATGGCTTTACCAGTAATCTACCAGTCACATGGCCATATATATTGCCCTGTCTAATCCTCTGGTATGGCCATGGGAGAAGCACAAGCATAATCAGAGCCCAGATAGAAGTAGTGACCATCATAGCCAGAAAGCAAGTGACAATTCTGAAACATGAGATCAGAACTGAACTCCATCCATTATCATCCACATAGAAATCAGCCCTCTCCATCCTTCTTATCTGTTGTTCATCAACAGAACATTTTGGGGTTTCTCTCTTGATTGGTTCATAGCTTGTATTGAAGCAGCTCTCTAACCTTCTACTCCTCAAAGAAGCAGCTCCAAGATTATCCATGCTGTATATTGGCAAGATTTTGATGAAAATGATGCAAAAATTAGCAATCAAAGAGAGAGCTCATTCTATGTCCAGACATCAGACTAAGTTTAAGATGAATTGTACAGTTTAAGAACACAAAAGTCAGCATGGTTACTTGAAAAGAGAAGCAAAAGAATTATGGGTTCTGACAAACATTATGTGTCGTATGAGAAGCTGAAGGGGAAAAATGATTTCTCCAAACAAAAAAAAGTTGGGTTCAAAAATCCCCTGAAGGTTGAATCGGTTGAGCAGAAGTTTCCCAAAGTTAATCCCCCATTCCATTTAATCAAACAGCACTCTCAAGCACTTACCACTTGGGATTGGTTGTGAAGAACTTTGTTATTCTTCTGTGGGGGTGAATCCCAACTTTCTCGGGAGCCAAACAGGCCCAGAATCGCGAGAAAAGTTTTGACAAAGAACCAACCAAAAACACCCACTTGGGAAATCCAAGTCCAGAAAAAGATGGAGAAAGGCAGAGGAGAGGAAAAGGGTGGATGGAAAATCCAGAAGAATGTGTGGAGAAAAGGGGAAGAAGAAGAAGAACAAGAAGTAAAAACAAATGGGAAATTGACTCAATTGATCTGAAAAAGTTTCTATTTTGCTCAAATGACCTAAATTATAAAAATTGACTCAACTGACCCAGTTTTAACTTTTCTGACATTTCAGAGAGTCTACAATTACGAATATACCCCCAAATGAATTGAACTACAACAAATCTGGCACAGGATCACCTAGGTTGGTGTAATTAAAACCATGGGCGAGTTCCACTTGATTCATGGCCATGAATTTATTAAAATACCACCAACTTAATAATTCCCCACCAAATTTTTGTACTATCATTTATTATATACCCACACATTCTCACCGAGTGCAGAGAATAAAAGTATGTTTCAGTCCGTATTGTCCAGAAGCACATCTTTCACGTGGTTTTGAAGAACTTCCATACCTTTTCCAACATTTTTCACATGAATCCATTAAAGGAAGTCAATTTTCATCTCTGACACCTTGAACGAGGTTAGTTTTTTATTGGTTCATAATATTGTTTTCGATTCGTCTAGAATATGATGTATTTAGTTGGAGTAAATGGAATTTCTAAATTTTTGTTAGTATTTTTGTGGGTAAAAGAAGTTACGTAAGTCAATGATTCATGGCCGTGTTTATTCGTTTAATGGCCGTGGTCAATGGTTTTATGATTAACGACCGTGGTTTTAGGTCGATTACATACAGATAACCTTGATCGGCTGACGACCATGGTCCATTTTATAAACCTGAAATACAAATACATTATTCAGCAAGCCAGAACCCAAACAAAGAAAGGAACCGATGAAAGGAATGGATGAAAACCCAAACATAGAAAGGAACAGATGAAAACCCAAAAAACAACATAATCTGTCCAAATTCATGGGCTTACCATGACCTAGGTAGTGCAAATTCAAGAAGGATATTGATTCTGTCAAATTTCAAGGTCACGACCATGGCCGTGGTACGACTGTGAATTTGGACAGAACCAATGCCGTGGTACTCTTTTTCATGGTCGTGGTCAAGCAATCATTTTAACCACGGCCAAAAACCACGCCCATGAAATTTGCGTTGAACTACGGCCGTTAACGTGCCCATTAAAACCTTCCTTTTTCCACTGTAGAAAACCCACACAACGATAACAAACGCAGCAGAAAACGTTCAGCCCACACAAACCCATGCAAACACAACCGAAAACAGAAACCCCGAAACCCTAAATCAAAATTTCAACCACAAACGCAAATCATAAACAAAAAACGCCGATTTCGAGCCCTACAAGTACCGAAAATACTAAATAGGCTGTCATGGAAGAAATTAATGGACGAATAACGAAAAAAATCGCAAATATAAGTAAAAAAAAAATTATTTTCTTGCCATAAAAGGGACGCAAATACGAAATAAAATGTTCTAACCTCGAAGTTTCGGATATGGGAAGCGATTTGGAGCACGATATTGACTAGTAGAGAGTGAAACAGAGGAAATTGAGGGAGTGTAAATCGAATGGGTGAAAACGAAAACGAAAACGGAAGAATAGAAAAGAAGATGGAATGAGAGATACGAACAGTTTGAATTTGAACTGAGGGGTATAATGGTCATTAAATTAACGGCCGTGGTACTCTTTTTCATGGCTGTGGTCAAGCAAACAATTTAACCACGGTCCAACCTAGCTCATTAGTTGTCTTTCATGAACACCACGGTCGTGGTACTAGTTTTCACGGCCGTGGTCAAGCATTCATTTTAACCACGGTCCAACCTAGCCCATTAGTTGCCTTTCATTAACACCACGGCCGGGGTCCTATAGTTCACGGTCGTGGTGAAGCAAAAAATTCGTGTTACTTTTCTACTAACCAAGGTCAAACTAACAATAACCACGGTCAAAACCACGGTCGAACCTGCCCATTAATTTCCTTTCGTGTTAATTCGTTTGCGACTTCACTTACATTCCAGATTGAGGCTAAAATAGTAATTTAATCCTTCAATATTCTATTCAAAATATTAAATTGGGTCAGTTG
This sequence comes from Momordica charantia, assembly GCF_013281855.1. NCBI lineage: Eukaryota > Viridiplantae > Streptophyta > Magnoliopsida > Cucurbitales > Cucurbitaceae > Momordica > Momordica charantia. The sequence goes on from NW_028275158.1 coordinate 10,364,504, forward strand.
AGTTAAATTTTTTAATTGAGGTCAGTTGAACAAAGAATAAACTTTTTTAGGTTATCCATGCCAATTTCCCAAAACAAATGTTCCGTTGGCGGGGCCGTAAGATAAGGAAAACAGGGACACAGAAAAAGAGCGCCACGGAATTAAAATGTGCTAAATTACAAAGAGAAAAAAAAAACCCAAAAAAATCTTAAATAGAAACTGGCGAATATTGATATGGTATCAAATCTAAAAGTTCAAACATCCCATCCAAAAATAAAATTTGGCCAAAATTGATGGTCCCACAAAAGATATCATTTTGAAGAGGCATGTTAAGGATCCGTATCCAGCATCCAGTCCAATCATTTCAGTTGAGTAAACAATGGATATAGGAAGTAAAAAGATTTTAAAGGTCAAATTAAAACTTTAGGGCGTGTTTGGTAACGTTTTCGTTTCTTGTTTCTCGTTTTCAATTTTCTTAAGAAATCTAAGCATTTTATAACTAACTTGAACAATCAAGATAAATTTCTCCTTTTTTGTTCCTATTTCTAATTTGTTCCAAAATATAAATTTTATTATATTCGAATTCTTGGCGATTGAAACTATGAAATACATCCTTCTTAATAAAAATAAAGAAATAGGGAGAAGAAACAACCTACCAAGCTACTCCTCCGAAATATTAACAAATATTTGTTTTAAAAATATTTTTTTACCGCTTATCAAAAAGGCATACTCAGTACTAAAAAAAAAGGTCATATTCATAGTGACACTTTTTTTTTAAATAATTAATTTTAGCCATTAAAATGTGGCCATCTATTGCCCTCTTAGAATCTTGGTGTCTGTGTCGTATTTTAGCTTTTGCGTAGCATATCACCAAATGCCACTCGAAGCCAAACAAATATTTAATTGCCGTCTGAATCATGTGCATTTGACTATTACCAAAATTTGGTGCTTCACTGGTTAGAAATTGATAATATTTTCCAACTTTTTTTTTCTCTCACTTTAAAGAGAATTTATAAAATACATCAAAGAATTCAACATTCTAACAAACAAAAAGCTACAAAAAATTTCAATCCAACGAGGAGAAAGTGCTCAAGGATTTTGCTTGTAGCAAAATTACACCAACTTTCGATATGGATAATGTCGAATAAAGAAACATGAGTAGAACGTTATTTTCTATGTCACAAAAAATAGAGCCTATTTTAGTTGAATTGTGCACTTTATCTTACAAGAAATTGTTCGCCCATAAAACATTCATATAGATAATAACTCCTCCAAGTCAACATCAATAAGATTTATTAATTTTCAAGTTGGATACTTTTTCTTTTGAGGGTTATAAATTTGATTTATGGTATTAATAAAATTGTTTGGCCCGAACTTGGGGTTTATGTAACTCCAAGATTATTATGTTCTAACTTAATTAGGTTCTAAGTGTATGTGACCGAGTACCAAATCCATGTAAAATTCTATTTATGAGATCATGACTTTAATTGACTTGTTCCCGCTCGACCTTGTCCTGTTGACACACGAGGCACGTCTTCACATACTCAGCAACGTCGTCTCGCATGCCCGGCCAGATATAGATTCGACATAGGTATTCTCCTAACTTGATGAGTATGCCACAAATTGAGATGTTTTTGAGATTGAATAAAACATTTGAGAGCAATGTTTTGAGAGAATTAAGTGTTGCAAAAAAATAGTGAAAGAAAGTATGTTTTTACAGTAGTAAGAGATAAAACGTTACAAAACATTATAACTGTTTGCATTTTAATATTGGTTAGATCATATATATTTATTGTTATTGATAATTAATAATTAATATAATATTTATACTAAATTATGAATGATATAATTTGTAAATTAATAAATTAAGGGAGGGACAAAAATATCCAAAAATATTTTTTCGAGATCCCCTTTTAATATAGTATAGATTATCGATAAGACGTTCAAAATATGCATCGTAACCACAGATGAAAGGTTGAAAACTGCCTAAAATAAAAGGACAAACGGGTAACTTTTGAAGTGATCATTTGTCAAATGTGGTTAAGACCTGTACATCATATTTTGACTTGAATGTCTCATTCTCTCTCATCAATCTTCTTCTCTCTTTGTAAAAAGTCTCTCAATTCCGACCACAAAATTTGTCTAAAATTATAACCACAAAAATGAACAGAAATTTTGTAGAAAGCAGACAGAGATAAAACACAGTAGCCAGTAGCACTATAGCTGAAGGGTACGTGTCATAGTATGAAGTATCACGTCTTAAATTATAAGTTTAGTTTATAATTTTTCGGATTCTGTCTATTGAGTTCATAAAAGGTTTAAAATTGTGTCCATCTAGTTTCTAATAACGATGGGTTGTGTCTATCTAATTTATTGAGCTTTTAATTTGTGTTTGTGTCCCTATGTTTACTCCATTAGTTTAACACCAAAGCGAGCATATATAGTTTAGCGGTAATTGACATATACCTCTAATTAAAAGGTTGTGAATTCTAATCCTCTCCTCAATATGTTGTAAAAAAAAAAAACTCCATTAGTTTAACGATTATGTCTCTAAGTGCGTCTTTTTAGTCCAATAATGGTAGAGATAAGGCCAAACCAAGAATCTTTAAAATAGTAATAATTAAGTACTTTTGAATACTTGAAGGTATTTGAAATCAAAATATCATTTAATTTTTAAATAATACTATTAATGTATTAAAAAAAGAATTAAATTGATGGAACTAATAACAAAATTTTATTAGATACAAAATTGAAAGTTCATGAACCTATTGAAAATTTTTTAAATTATAGAGATAAAATAGAATTCAATTAGAATTAAACTTGTAATTTAACCAAATAAAAATAGTGGCATCAATCTTCTTCCAATAGGTTTTGAGAGAGGATTAGGCAGACTCTTGAATGAGATTAGGACATACAGTTTTTCTTTTTCTTTTTTTTTTTCTCTTCTCTTCCAATGTTTTATTTAAGTTTCTTTTAAGTATCAAGAAACGCAGATTCGAACTCGCAACCTCTTGATCGAAGATATATACTCTAATCAGTTGAGAGAGTTAAGTAGTTGGCTATCGGAGGGTATTAGTTCACAAATTCTTTCACTAATTTTTTATTTACCAAGACGACATTGTTTTGCTTATATATATGTATATACATCATTGTTTTTATACATATATCAAATGAAACTGATAGACAAATTATAACCTAAAGTTTGTTTTTGTTTTTGTTTTTTTTTTTCCATAACATAACCTAAAGTTTGTTAGATGCATATGTAACCCCACATTATTAATAAATTATTAGATGCGGAGGTAGAACCTTCTCTGTGGTGGGCCAACTTTTTTAATCTTGTTTTCCGCGTGGCCTTTATATAAACCTCCAATATAATTGGTTTACCTAATTACTTTATACTATTGTTATTAATTATTTTCTTTTTTTGAAATGCTTGATTTGATCCACAATTTTTGCTTCTGTTTATACTTTATCACAAGTGTCCAAATAAGAATCAACGCCTTTTTTCTCGAATTAATTGCATTCCCCCCTCCCCTTATAAATAACTAAATATTTCTGACTAATGTAACATAGTTGAATTGTTAGCACATCCCTAGTAGGTCATCGGTTTGAGTAGGTAGTAGACGTAGTATTAAAGCTCAATAATGTGTTTGTTCAAAATGAATTTTAAAAAAATGAAACTCGAAATGAATGAATTTGATTTTACAATCTCTAATGTATAATGAACGCAAACTTCATTTCGAGGGCTGATAAGCTTGTATTCAAATTAAGGAAGTAGGACTGATGAACTTGTTCTCAAATCAATGAGGCAAGCGCCTTCGGCTTCTTACTTGTCGAAAGATTTTTGAGGTCTTTGACTTTAAGCCTGTTTCATGTTTAAAAATTTTCGGCTTGTTACTTGTTGAAGTTTTTGACTTGTAGCTTGACGAAGTTCTTCGACTTGTTGCTTGTTGAAATCTTCAGCTTGTTGCTTATGGAAGTTCTTCAACAACTTGTTGAATGACTTTGGCTCTTCAAAGTATTTTGATCTTCAAGTCTTCAGCTCCAGAAAGTCCTCTGGACTTCTAGAGCCTTTCATATTTTAGGAGTTTTCTTCGAATTCTAAATGATCCTTGATACTTCTAAATTCTTTTGGATGACTCGAAATTCTTGATCGCTTTGAATGATTCTCCTAGCCAAATGGGGGCTGACCTCCTGTATTTAGTCTTGTGGGCCTTTGGGTGAGCTTTCTTCTCATGTGGATCTAGGCTCACGTGGATTTGAGCCCAATCGCCACATTTTTCAATTTGATTAGCCAATATCTATCCTGAGATGGTCGTAATAAAGACACGTGTCATTATTTGATTTGCCAATTTTCAAATTAATTTGAAGACATGTGTAAATTTGTGACTGGTGTTGCGGGCTCACACAATCACGTTACGATGCAAGTGTACACTATATTGTCGATTGTAGCACAAACAAGGTCGAAATCCACAAAGATTGAGTTATTACCACAAAATATGCTTAAGAATATCATATGGACCAAACTAATAATAATAAATGAAATTTAACTAAGAAATAGAAGAAATAAACAATGGATTAACAACAAGCATAAAAACAGAGTAAATACTACGAACCAAAGATGTCGGGATAGAGGACGCTCTAGCAAAAAGGAAAATATAGATAATGAAATGGAGACGGGGGAGGTTACAATGTTGTAACTTGCTCACAGATGACATTCTAGCAAATCGAAATAGTTGAGACTTAAACAAACATGGTTCCCTTGTGAGATACCCAAACATGAATAGTTGATAACTCTCTAAAATAGAGTTATTTGTGCAAGAATTTCATATAAAATTAACTAAGAATAGCCATACACAAACACCCACTCTACACTGATTTTGTGCAATTAATACTTTGAATTTACTAACATCATTGCCTTAGTAAATAATGGTGAGAGTTAGAATGAATGACTTTATTTTGAATGTTTTGATGCAGCATTGTTGATGCTGCAACATCGAAACAAGAAGGGAGCAGAAAACGATCAAAGTTGACAGTGACAAAGCTTAACCTAGGGAGTTACCAAATTTACTCGGAGAATGCACCTGAAAGTTAGAGTTGGGGCCCACTTTATTTGTTTTGTTGCCTAAAATTGATTGGTATATATATACTAATATTTAAGGTAGCCTCAATGGACATTCCCCAAGCATCACTTCACTCGCATTTCAGGAAAAGCTCTCAACCCCTTCGAAGAAAACAAGGAGGAAGGAGACTTGCAGAAGCTTAGAAGATAGAGACCAAATTTTGGAGCTGATATTCCTCAGCTCCTTCTTCTTTCCTATAGTTCTTATTCAGTATTTAACTCATTACTGTTTCTTTCTTTCATTTTCTTATGGCCGTGCGCAGCTAAATCCACATTGTAAGGGGTAGGATGTTGTGAACCTATTCTTGGGATATAAACCTTGCTTTTGTGTTTAATGATGAGATTTTACTGAGTTGAAGTTGTTGTTATTGTTTTAGTTTTAGTTTTAACATACTTAATCAACATATTGAGATGCCTCTTTATTAACTTTTGGAAAATTATGATAGAGAGTATTTGACTTCATCTTATGCTAGATTTACTTGAGTTTAGAGTGTGGGTACGTAGGAATAAGACTCACCTAATAAGGCTATAAACTGAACTGATATGCTTTCATTTTTGCTTTAAAACTCGAAACTTTAACTCTTCCCCGTACCTTTATTACATTAGTAGAATCTCCGTTTTGTTAAGCTCACTCTAACTCATGTCCGCTTTGATTTTGCTTGTTCCCTTTATTGTTTTCTTACTCGGTGAAAAAAGCTTTTTGCACTATTTCGTTTTAGTTTCATAGGTCATCTTATTAAACATCAAGGTTCGAAATGTCGATGTCGATGGAAATGTCGAGGTCTCGAATTTATGGACATGTAGATGGATATGTCAATGTCGGTGGATATTTAGGAAAAATCACGGAAGTTGTGAAATTTAATAGAAATTGTTTAATTAGTAGATAAAAATTTAATTATAGCTTAATTAAGCTATAATTGATCACTTTCAATCGTCATATGTAAAAATATGAATAACTTATGAAAATGTCGATGTCTATAAAAATGTCGGTATAAGATAATGAAGATTGATGAAAATAATTTAAATTAGTAAATTGAAATTCAATGTTGTTTAATTATGTTTTATTAATAATTTATAACCAAATCTAGTCTTTAATTACATAATTGAACAAGATATGAAATATTGATATATATATATACATATATATGATGATTAAATTGAGTTATTAAAAATTGGAGGATAGGTTTGGAAATTTTATAATTAAATTTGAAAAGAAAAATAGGTAAAGTTAAGTTAAAAAAAATCAAATAGGAATAAAAAATACGACTAGTCAATATTATTGTTACAAAAATAATCTCATGGCACAATGACAATGTTGCAAATATCAAAAGAAGTAGTATCCAAAAAGTTAATTTGGAGAAAATATGGAAACACGAATTTGAAATTTTTTTTGAACAATAATTATTTTTCAAAATGTGAAGGTATACGAGGGAGCGCCTCCTATAAAAGGCCCCCTCCCCCACAATTTTGACATCAGTTACTTTTTAGCCTTGTGGATGGGGCCGATGGGCTGGGCCTTGTGAATGGGCCAGCTTTTTAGTTAAATTTAATTTTTTTACGATATGTTTGAAAATATCGATATTTTATCGATATTTTGTAATATTGTCGACAAGGGGGGAAAGACTATTTTCCTCCCCTTGGACATGTCGACTTTGGTGACATGTTGACATGTCTGTTGACATTTGGAACATTGTTAAATATATTTTAGTTAAGTGTTTGTTTTCTTAAGTGAATATTGAGGTGTTTAGGCATCAATTCCTGTGGATACGATCTTTTTATCACTTTCTACAACGGTTGTATACACTTGCACAAAGAAACATAAATAGTTAAACAATAGTCACAACTTCCTTTGCTAAATAATTAATCATTCAAACAGCTTATCGAACATGGTCAAGTAAATCTCATTTATAAGCATTCACAACCTACTAGAAAAAAGTAGACTAACCACAAGTAGAACAAAACATGCATCTCATATACCTTTCCAAGTCATACAAGAGCAAAAAATCCGAAAATGGTGACCAACAATTTCAAATAGGTGAAAGAGTAAAAACAACTCTACTTATCAACAACATACATTCGAGCTAAAAGACTACAATTCACAAGTTATAGCAAGTAGTCCCCCGCCCCGGAAACGAGGTTTAGTTCATGGGTGAAGGAAAAAATACAATGAGTAAGAGAAAGTAACAACCCATTTTGATGAAAACTGAAGAAATACAACAAAAAAACCTTCAGCTCTCTTAAAAAAATCAGTAGTCTTCGAGCTTCCTTTTAAGCTTCCTCTCCAAAAATGGAATATCCTCTTTTTATAACTTTTCGGCTTCTTTTGGACTTGGGATATGCATGTTATGTCGGCTGGCTCTCATTGAGCTTTTACATCAGCCCTTAATTTTAGGGCAACAAGCAGAAATAGTATGGACACAGGTGAATTCCTTGGGAATAAAAGTTACTGTGCTGCTCGTAAACATTTTGCCGCAAGCAATGCTCCTGCATCTGAAAGTCCTAAAAATTCTTTATGCTTCTACTCCTCTACTTCTAATACTTTCAAATTCAGCAAAGACAACCCAAAAACAACTAAGTTGCAAAGACAACCCAAAAACAACTAAGTTGAAATTTCTCAAAATTAATAGAATAAGGAATTCAGACTTGAATTTTCTATTTCTTACTTAATTCCTCATTTTGGTGAACTTTTATAGCTAGTATTCTCTTGCCCTCAATTTAGCTGAATATAATTCTACAATAACTCTATTTTTGAGAGTTATCAATTAGTCCTAAATATAATTTTGTATTTTTTAATAAGGTACTACACTTCATTAAAAAAAAAAAACTAAGGAGTCAAATTGAATTCGGCCAAACACAACAACCAATAAGCGAAGAAAAAGTCTCAAACCATATTCTCTACAATTTTGAGCACTCTCCTAACACTTTCATTCTCAATTCTTTTAGCACCTCTTTTGATCTTTCGAGTATAAATTAATTTGATGTATCATATGATCACTACTACAATATTTGGCCGTGGTTTATCAAAATAGACTACAGTTTTTCGACCGTAGTATATGGGTACTATAGTCTATACTAAAGACTATGATTGACATTAGCTTTAGACTATAGTATAGACTACGACTGACATTTGACATTAGTTGTAGTATATAATATACTGATCTTAACCCCCGACTTAGATGAGGACCCACTCATACTTAGAGTAAACAGAACTACAAAAGGGAAAAGGAAACCGACCTACGAATTGGGCGGACGAGCTCTAAATACCTCAGATTCAAAAGAATTTGAGAAATTGTGGAGAATTCGAAAGCGTAAAACTGGCAAATTAACTCCTCTATTTATAATGAAGGGGAGGTTGATCTCAGCCGTTAGATATAATTCGAATTCAATGACCAGATTAAATCCCTCCAAAAATCAACACATCATCACACATTGTATTGTTGCCTCGATTCTCGTGACATCTCAACTGTTCACTATCATCTCATAGCTCGACACGTGGGGGTGCAGAAGCTACTTTGTGTTGGGGAACTAATAACCCTAAATAATTTCCTCTTCCACATGAATATCCAAACACACACCACAATATGCAAATAAGGAAGAAACTGTAAAATACAAGAATACGACACAGTAAAATTATACCGGTTCACCAACTAAAGGCTACGTCTAGTCTTCTACTCATATGTGGGTAATTGTTCGATTCCCTCACAACTAGGAATTAATAATGCAAGTATACACTAATTTACCCATTATAGTACATTAACAAGGTCGTCTCCTCAGGGAAATAGATTATAAATCTATTCAGTAACTTCGAAATACCAAAAATGAAAAAATAAAAGATGCTTTGATTTGTTTTGTTATATCTAAAAGACATAAAAAAAAACAAGTAAACGATAGATAAAATTTTAGATCACACTCAAAAGCATCCACCCAGAAAACATAGAAATGATGTGAGATTATGATTTGTTAGAAAATTGGGGAGGGGAGTTCCACTAGCTGCTTTTATCCAAGTTAACTATCTAAAATTACTCTAAAAGACTGATTGCCCAGACATTCACGACTCTCTCTCGAGATACCCAACACATGTTTTAACTCAATTCCCACCGTGATTAAAACAAACAATCCAATCAGTCTATAGGCACAATAGGGTGAACCCATCCCTGAGTATTCACCTTCCCACTCCACGAAAAGGAAATTATGGCTAATAGAAGTAAATCCACTTAACAAGGACTCTCCCGAGCCTTAAGTGAGCTAACACACTAAACAAGTTGACCACACAAATTTAGTGAGATGGAAAATAAGCACACTTCTATTAAATTAGTTTTTTAAGTTCTAAAACATAACAAACATGAATATTATGTCAAGCTTGAGACCCCCCCTCCCCTAAAGGTAGGCGTTTAGTTCATAAAGAAAGAGAGAAAAGACATGGAAAAGACATAAAGAGATTTCATCGCTAATGAAGATGACAGAGAATAAGAAGCTTCCTCAGGTGTACAGTGCGACCCACGAGCAAGACAAATCACTCTTCAGCTCCTTCTTCGATGAGAACCTTTGATGTCAATGAGGGAATGTTCCTTGAAATCGATGCTACCCAAAATGAATCAAAAAGTGTCTTTCTCTTTTTTCGGCTAGGGCATCTCTTCATTATATATTGGGTCCTTAAAATTTAGCGCACCCCTTGGAGGTTGTACGGACGCAGTAACAATTTAAGTCCATCGAGTTACTGCATTGTCATAAGCTCTGGGGCATTCGGGTGACTATAGACTCTAGCATTAACGCCTCTCCTACTATGCTCCAACATAATCCCCACAATCTTGGTAGTACTCCTCTCGTCCTTAGCTAAATTCTATCATTCCTGCATAAACCATCCATAATTTAGCATAAATCATTAAAATTGAGAAATTTAAGAATTATAACAGCTTGGGGGCCCACTCAATAAATTCTCACATTTTCCAAGGTTTATTGATAAGGATCCTCACATTTCCGCATATAAAATATCCCAAATAGCCCATAAAACACTCTCTAATTGAGAGTTATCACACCCCGAAACTTAAATTCTTGCTTGTCCTCAAGCAAGATTACTCTTCAGTCCTAGAAAAATGATAATGCTTGCATATAAAACGAGCGCCTTTTGCGTCAACTCTACTTTCTGCTTTCACACCTACTGCTAACTCATACCTAAGAATATGACTTTGTTTTTCTAGTAGCATCCTCAAGAGAGCAACCAAACATTTGCTCTAGCACTAGCCAAGACTTCTTTCCTACAGCACTAACATTCACCTACTTTCCTCCTTAAAGACATCAATTCACCTAACACCGCACTTCTCAACTACCTTTCATTTATCAAAGCTCGGCCTTCCTATTTCCTCCTGGCTACCGACTATAGGCTATTAGTCCTTCCTAAACCTGCAGCCTCATGATATTCAATTTTTCTTAAGATGGCTGAATTACAGGCATAGAAAGATACATAGTCTTACAAGTAAAGTCTATCCTTATGAGTATCTAAATGAATGTACACCCCCAAATTTAGAATAAAGCATTGTCCCCAATACGACATGTGACACGACAACATACCCCCAAACATAGAACTAAAGGTAGACATGATATAGAAGGGGAAAACTTAGTGATAGAAGAACAATGTGATGTTAGGGACATAGAGAGCGACTAAATCTAAAAGGACAACATATGGCGAGAAATAGCTAAGCAAGGGGTGCCTCAGGGAGGCATTGGGAAGGTTAGTATGGGGGTTTCTTTATCTCAAACTTGTACTTACAGGCTAATGCTAGAGCCTTTGGACTAAGGCCAAGGCTAAAACAGAGCAAAGACCCCTGCCGCCCTCAAGCAAATGCTGCTAACTCAAAACCAGAGGGAAGACTCAGGATGCTTTGGTAGAGACGTTGCTCAAGAAAGTAGAGAAAGATACAAGAGGCTACGTAGATGAAACAAAATCATCATATTTCTATTCAGATTACTTTCAAAATAGTAGGGGGAAGAACAGGATGATTACAAGACTATCCTAACATAAAAAATAGGAAGATAAAGCTTGGCATATAAAATAAAGACAGAAATGAAAAGACAGAATTTAAAATTGCATAAAAGTAAATGCAGAAAGTAAAAGTTGATTTGATTTTTGTGGTGGGTGGTTGGTAAGGTTTCCAAATCCAGAGAGATGAAGACAAAAGGAGGGGCACCATTGGCTAGATTGAACTGCTTTCGCTCTTTTCGTCTTCAGAGCCACTGTCTTTCTGCGCTACTTCCTTCGTTGAACTGGAGCTATGCTCCAGCAAAGAGTTGATTGCACGGTGTTGAGTAGAGGAGGCTGGGGCATCCGACTTGGCCAGACGATCCAAGAGGCTCTTGAATTCAGCGTCCCGAGCAGTGATTTGCTCGGCTAATGCTGCCACCATAGCCCGTATCGGAATGGCGCTACGCCGGGCTACTTCGTTGGTCATGAGGCGGTCAAGTAGCAGCTTATCTAGGAAGCGCTTCTCCGTGAGGACCTCTTCATCTTGTACAATTGGCGCGCCCCTCTTTATGCACATTTTAGAAATGAGGTTGGGGAAGAACAGACGTCCCAGCTTCTTAGTGGTGCAGATTTCGCGGTGGATGAATTGGCCAATTTCGATACTCGTGCCCTCCATTAAACAGGCGAGGAGGAGAACCCTTTCCTTTGTCACGGAAGAATCATGCATGGTTGGCGTGATTAGGCATTTAAGGAAATAAAGCCAGATATTGGCTTCCGGCGTGAGAAAGTTGGAGTACTGGCTCCTTTCGGGGCAATGCTCCAGGATGCTCTAGGATGAGCAACAATGGTGAGTGCATGAGCAAACTGAGCATCAGTAGGCTACTCCAGCATTTAGTTGAATTTAGCCGCGGATTGGAGGGTAGATGTAGGGCCTTGTTGATTTGCACTAGGCTCCAATTGACTTCTACCTCACTCACCATCGTTTTGTCGATGCTATCAGTGCAAAGGTTGGTGTAAAATTCCTTCACCAGTCGAGGGAGTAAAGGTCCTAGCGGTGCGCAGAAGTAGGCTCAGCGGTTCCTGTCAATGACGTCCTGGATGAATAGGGGCACGAGATCTAACTGAAAGCCTTTTTCAAAGAAAAAGTCCCGCTTGTGCAGTCTTTCATATGCCTCAACCACGTCCTGGGAATGGACTCGTCGGAAGGTAGCATCCTGAGGCGCGACCATGTTTGCTCTCTTGCGACCAGGCGGAAGCTGCTGAGCTTTTACCTGCACAGAAGAAACAGAAGGCTGCTGCTTCCTCTCAGTTGAGGAAGCAGTCTTTACTAATTTATCCTAGCGTGATCCTTTCGACACAGAGGAAGAGGGAGCTGCCGTTAGTTTTGGAGGCTTCGGAGCATCAGACAATTTGGGTTTCTTTGGCAGCTGGCGAGCATTCAAATAGGATAGTAGAGGGTCTTATTTTACCAATTAAGAAAAAGCGATAGGTAAATTTAGAGGGAAACGGTAATTAATTCGGTTGGAGATAAGTTCAAAATTCAAATTTCTATTTAAGACCTATTCACTGTCACCCGTCTGCTGCAATCATCACTTCTCTCTCTCTCCCTTTGCAATTTAATTGCTCCTTAATCCTTCAACAACCTGCCATTAAAATCAAATCAGTTTTGCAGAAACTAAATCTACTTTTTTGTAAATGTAAATTAAATTAAAACAATGAGAGATTTTCAAAATGTATGAATTCAAAAATTAGCTGCTTTATTCTTAGATGCTTCGTGACTTTCTGGGGCTAGTTGGTGTTCCAGCATCTCTTTCCAAATTTTCTCCCCAATAGTGCTTTAATCGCTGTCCGTTCAGTGCAAATTCTCTGTCCATTTTTTAATTCCTTGATTGTCACTACTCCATGAGAGTAAACCTTCACGATTTGAAATGGTCCTGATCACTTAGACTTTAGCTTCCCATGAAATAGCTTAAGCCTTGAATTGTAGAGAAGAACTTGCTGCCCCACTTCAAATTTCCTAGGGTGTATGTACGCATCATGCCATTTTTTGTTTTCTCTTTATAGATCTTGGCATTCTCATATGCATCTCTCCGGAATTCTTTTAACTCCTGAAGTTGTAGCCTCCGAATTTCCCCTGCTGTAGTATAATTGAAATTCAGTTTTTTCATTGCCTAAAAGGCTTTGTGTTCCAGTTCTGGTGGTAGGTGACAGACCTTCCCAAATACCAGCTTGTATGGAGATGTTCCCAATGGAGTTTTAATTCAATCCTGTATCCATAGCGCTTCGTCTAATTTGAAAGCCAATCCTTTATACTGACATTCACTACCTTCTCTAGGATGCTCTTGATTTTCCTGTTTGAAATTTCTGTCTGGCCAGTAGATTGGGGATGGTAGGCTGTAGCAATTATATGCTTGATGTTATACTTGGCTAGCAGTCCTGCCACGGCTCTGTTCATAAAGTGTGATCCTTCATCACTTATGATTGCTCTAAACAATTAGTCACCACTTTAGCGTCACTTGTGGGGTAAGAAATTGCTTAACCCAGTTGGACACATAGTCCACTGCCACTAAGATAAATAAATGACCGTTCGATAGGAGAAACAGACCTATGAAGTTCATACCCCATACGTCAAATAGCTCCACTTCCAAAATATATGTTAATGGCATTTCTGATTTCTTGGAAATATTCCTAACTTGCTAACACTCATTGCAACTCTTGACCAATTCATGAGCATCCTTGAAAATTGAGGGCCATAAATATCCACTATGCAGCATTTTGGCTGCTGTCCTTGGTCCACCGAAATGTCCTCCATAACGGGCAACATGACAGCTCTTCAAGATCTGGGATGCTTCCGCCTCTACTACACATTTTTGAATTATATTGTCCTACCCCAGTCTATAAAGAAAGGGGTCATCCCAATAGTAGAATCTGCATTCATAAAAGAAACGCTTCAACTGCTACTTTGTCCATCCTTTTGGGTGTATCCCACCTGCTAAGAAATTCGCAATCTCAGCAAACCAGGGTTCTTCCTTTTTTGCGTCCTTATAGGACAAGGCAAGTAGCTGCTCATTTGGGAAATTGTCTTTAATTGCTACGGCTTTCGTTCCCTCTTCTGCTCTAGCAATTCTAGACAAATGGTCAGCCACCAAATTCTCAGAACCCATTTTATCTCTAATTTCCACATCAAATTCTTGCACCAATAAAATCCATCTAATCAACCTCAGTTTGACATATTTCTTAGTCAACAAAGATTTCAACACGGTGTGATCATTGTGGACTATCACTTTTGCTCCCATCAGGTAGGCTCTAAACTTTTCAAATGTGAATATCACTTGCAAGTACTCTTTCTCTGTAGTGGTATAATGAATTTGAGCCTCTATCAGTGTCTTGTTGGCGTAATAGATCGAGTGTAGTACTTTGTCCTTCTTTTGTGCCAACACTGCTCCTGCTGCAAAATCACTGGCGTCGCACGTTAGCTTGAACGAAAGATGCCAGTTTGAGGCTTGAATGATTGGGGCGTGGGTGAGTGCATACTTCAATTTGGAAAATGCCTGCAAGCATTTAGTAGAAAAGTCAAACACTCTATCGTTTTCTAGCACAGAACATAAAGGTTTTGCAAGTTTAGAAAAATCCTTTATAAACCGTCGGTAGAACCCCGCATGACCTAGGAAGTTTCAGACTCCCTTAACATTGGTGGACAGTGACAGCTACTCAATAACTTCATATTGATTTATTTTTTAAGAAACATGTTTGATGATTAATCTTTATTTTTTGTTTCTAATATTATATGAAATTTACTAAAAAAAAGAACTACTTTTCAGGTAGAATTTTAGAGAATAAAAAATCAGAGACAATTATCAAACCCATATTTATATATTTTTAATTAAAAATGAAACAATTAAAACAAATAAGTTTTCCTTTCCAACTCTAAAAGAACAGAAAACAACACTACAAAACAGAAAATGAAAAAACAAAGCCAGAAACTAGTTAGAAGTTTCTACAATGGATCATTAAATATTGTTTCCTTATTTCAAAATTTACCAAAACAAAGCAAAAATATTATTTCATTATTTTTTGAAAATTGTACAATAAATATAAAAAAAAATAACATAACAATTTTGAATGTTATATTTTTCAAAAGATTAGTTTAAAGTAACTTTGATTTTTAATTTAAAATTTGAGAGAACAACTATCAAATACATTATTTATTTGAATAAAAAAGAAAATAAACAAGAAATTGTTACATAATAAAAATTTTCTTCTTTATCGAAAGACAGAAAACAAAAAATATCAAAAAACTAAAAGAAATAAAAACTTCACCTAAGAATTTTCTTTTTCTTTTTTGAGTCCAAGTATGGAATTTAACCTTCAACTTCAAGGAAAATAAGCATACTTGATATGTTTGGGAGGAGATTCGAACTCACAACCTTGTTAGAGGCATATCAATTACTGCTGAGTTATGCTCACTTTGGCAAATTAACAAGAGTATTACTTTAACATTAACCTACAACCATAATGGGTGGTCCATTTGTCCAAAGGAGGCTAGGATTAACTAAGAGGGAATATGTTCAAACCCCACGATGGTTACCTACCTTAGGAATTAGTAATTTATATCGAAGTATATCTTCTATGAGATGAAATAATCTCCACCCACATTTATTGAAATAAAAGAAAGAAAGATTAACCACATGCTTTTGTCCAAAAGAAATAATCATCACATTTGCAATTCTCATAGAGAACAAAGACTATTATAAAATTTTTAACCAATAAACTATTTACACAATATTTTGGTCGAACCTAACCTAATTTGATGGAGGGACATTATACATCTACTCTAAGAGAAATATTCAAATCTTCACCAAAATATATATATATATATATATATTTAACTTTAAAAGTTTTACCATTATGTATCTGTATGAAATGTGTTAAATTACTAATTTTGCCTTTTTTATATATTTATGGGAATCAAATGGCAATCAAAAATACTTTAAAAAAAAGGGAAATATATATATATATATATATATATATATATATTTAACTTTAAAAGTTTTACCATTATGTATTTGTATGAAATGTTTTAAATTATTAATTTTGCCTTTTTTATATATTTATGGGAATCAAATGGCATTCAAAAGTTTTGTATTCTTATAATGGCAATCAAAAATACCTTCACCAAAAAAAAAAAAAGGAAAAAAAATATATATATTTAACTTTAAAAGTTTTAGCATTATGTATTTGTATGAAATGTTTTAAATTACTAATTTTGCCTTTTTTATATATTTATGGGAATCAAATGGCAATCAAAAATACTTTTAAAAAAAAGGGAAAAATATATAGTGATCTCCCCCCTTTTTTCATCTCATTATCTTTTTCTCTTTTCTGTTAGTTTTGCTAAAGCATTTTTTCGGAACGATTTGGGCAGTCAACATTTCCATTTTATGCTATAGCATCTTCTGTGAGCGAGCGAAAGCATATATTGATCTCCCCCATTTTTTCATCTCATTATTTTATCTCTTTTATGTTAGTTTTGCTAAAGCATTTTTTCTTTGTCCTAGAATCTGTCATTACAATATTTCTCTCTTGGATTTCTTTTCCACATTTTTATAGCATTTTACTTAGTTTAGTTATAGAAACATGATTATCTTTCATTTGCATTTTTTGTATTCATAACGCATGCTTAGAGTAATATCCTTAGTCCTTGTGGATTTCGACCTTGTTTATACAATAATCGGGGAGAATAGTTACACTTGCACTTGCATTCACATTGGTTGTGGACACGCAACAATAAGTTAGAAACTTATTTTTCTGATAAACAAGAAGAAAAATATTCTTTTTGAAACATCTTCTTGTTTACTCCCTTGGTCATCTTTGGTTTTATTCTTATTATTTTTTTATGGTATCAGAGCTTCATCTTCACGAAGGATAAAACAAAAGGAACTCTTACCATTCAAATGTTTCACCAATGCACCTGTTCAAATTACCCCTTGTAGGAATCACGAGTGGTACCTCTTGTCAGAAACACGGGGATTAAAATCACTTGTTGAAGTACTTTCCTCCTCAACAATTCAACATTGGTGAAGAAAAACATGAGTCAAATCCAAAATACATCATATGGAGGAACAATGATGGACCGTTAACCTCATGGCTTTTGGGTACAATTACAGAAGAAGTGCTAGCAATGATCAATGGAACTGAAAATGTCCATCAAGTTTGGAGGTCTCTAGAAGAACAACTCCTTACATGGAAAACGAGCTTCATCTCAATGAAGCACTAATCGGACTAAGGAAAGGCAACTTGAGCCTAGATGGTTATTTAAAGAAATTTCAGAGTTTGTATGATAAACTTGTTACCATGAAGAAACCTTTGGATGATGTAACCAAGGTAATGCATTTAGAAGGGGGCTATGCCTCAAATACAAACGTTTTAAAACTACTATGCTATCTAAAGCTCCCTACCCTTCTTATAATAAATTTGTGCTAGCATTGAGATCATATGAGCAGCAACTTATCCTAGAAGAAGAAAAGATAGGCACTCAGCTCAATCACAACCAAGCCTTCTTTAGCCAAAGAGGGAGATCAACAGGACTAGAAGAGGACTCTCCTATCGAGGAAGGGGATTCCACCAAAGAAGACAACCCACTTCTCAGCAAAACATCTATCCCTAACAAATCAACCATTATTCATCTCAGAAACCTACAAGGGGCAACACTTTGAAAATTCCAACAACAAGTTTAAACAAGATAAGATGATATGTCAGATATGTGGCAGATTCAGTCACGCTCAGCCTTGGAGTGTAGAAATAGATTCAACCATGCATTTCAAGGGGAGGAGATTCCAAAGGCCTTGGCTGCATTGTGCATTGATGAAGCTGTAGATGACACTCTTTATACTGACACAAGAGCCACCTCTCATATTTTGACCGATCTTGGTAAGCTTAAAACCAAAGCATCTATAAAGGTAAATAAAAACTATATGTTGGGAATGGACAAGCTCTAAAAATATCTCATATTGGAAATGGTAAACTCAACACTGGTCATGGAAGCCTTGATTTGAAGAATGTCCTAATTGTTCCTAGCATAAAAAGAACTTGATCTCAATTAGTAAACTTACTCATGATAATAATTGTTCTATTGTGTTTGCGGCTGACAGCTTTATTGTTAAGAATGCCCCAGAACAAACATTTGCAAAGGGGAATAAAGGTGAAGGATTATATGTCTTAGAGGAACACGAACTACTTGTTGCATTTTTTGCTTCAACAAAGGCTTCACACTCAATTTGATGGGGCATCTTAACGATCAAGCTCTAAAATATTTTTGCAAATTTTATCTTTATAAATATATCTAGACGATATGTGACCTGTCAATTGAGTAAAAGCCCTTATTTACCTTTCAACTCAAATAAAGAAATAAGTAGTGTTCCTTTGCATAAAATCTACTATGATCTTTGGGGCCCAGTGCCACTTATATCTTGTCAACATTTTAAATATTATGTTAGCTTTATCAATGACTATTCTAGATTCACTTGACTTTACCCTTTGAGAAAAAAATCTGACTTCTTACAAAGCTTTCAAAGGTTCCAAAAACTGGTAGAAAATTAGTTTAACAGGTACATTAAGATCTTTCAAATTGATGGAGGAAGGGAGTTTCAATCCACGGCCTTCAAAACTCATCTGGAACGACATGGAATTCAACAGCAATTGTCTTGTCCATGCACTACTCAACAAAATGGAGTGGCCGAGCGAAAAAATAGACATATCGTGGAACAAGTTTATCTTTGATCTTCCAATCTAAAATGCCTCTTAAGTATTGAGTAGATGCCTTTTTAACAACCATATATCTTGTAAATAGAATGCCCTCCAAAGTATTGAATATGCAAACTTCATTCCTTAAATTATTTGAAAAAGAACCGGATTATAGTGGTATAAGAGTGTTTGGATGTAAGTGTTTTCCTTACAAAACTACAACAAGGATAAGTTCTCCAAAAGAACCTACCATTTGTCTTTGTTGGCTATAGTCCTATACACAAAGGATATAGATGTTTAGATCCCAACAATAATCATATCTATATCTAAAAAGATGTTTGATGAAATTATTTTTCCCTTTGATAAAAATTCTAACAATGCACAAGAGAATCCCAAAACTCTTGCAATTACTGAATTTTTCAGGTATGGAGGGATGAAGTCAAAGAGAAAGAGAGAAAAAGAACACTTGTACGGAGACTAGCACAACTAGGACAGAACCAAGCAGCAACGATTGTGCCCCCATAAGCTTGATTCTAATGAAAACATGTTTGATTCTTCTATTCAAGAAGGAGAAAATGAGCTAACTGAAGAAAAAAGTATGCATTCTTCTATTGAAAAAGAGCAAAACTCAGAAACACAACCAGCTACAAAGGATGAACTAGAGGAAGAATCAAACCAAACAAACATGAGGACTATCAACCTATCTCAGGATGTTGTAAACTCACATCAAAATTATACAAGTGATAGAAGCATTTCAAACACCAAGGAAATTACCTCACAAGAAGTTGCCTCCTTACCTGATATAAGTACAAATTTGTTCGTTGACCTTGATTTTAAATCTGTAGGTATCCCATCAAATAGCCAATTATGGAGACAATTCCAATAATATCAGCAGCCATCAAGAGATAAACAATGAGAATGCATCTGCACTTGCTCACTCTCATCACATGATAACTAGGAGCAATCTAGCTTCATCCCCAATTCACCCTCAATTCACCTCAAGACAGACAAAACATAAGGAATGATAAGAGAAATCAATCCTACATGGCAATACAGCAAGTGAATGAACCAAAATCCTTCAAAGTAGCCCTCAAGATAGCACATGGAGGAAGCTCGATAATGTTGTTTTATGTTACTTTATGCTTAAAAATAGTACTTTTGGGTTTAGTTTGATACCCAAAACCATGCATTATGTTTTATCTTAGGTTATACATGCATAAATCACATTTTTATAACATTTAGAAATGATTTATGATAGAAATTGCGTTTCTACGCAGAAAACTACACCTAGGAGCCACGTGTCGTCCATGCAAGGAAGGTTGAATATTTGGTTGTAAATTATAAGTCAAACAAGTTAAACCAATGGATCTCCACGAATCTCTCAATCGTTCAACCAACTTGGAGCTTCCTATAAATTCCAGCTTGCTACACCTCCATTCTCATAAAGTTTTCTACGGTTCTTGATCACCTTACAAGCTTTCTGACAGCATAGATTAGGTTTATATTGACCTTCATTTAAGTTTATTTCTTTATTGTCTTCCTTTACTTTTTAAGAAAAACTCTAGCGTTGTTACACATTTTTGTGGAGTAGAACGAGTTATCACTCCTCTAAGCTCGAGAGAGAAAAGGTAAAATTCATTCAGATTGCAACTTCTCATTTACAGTTTCTTCCTTAGTATTGCAATCTTAAATCATGTTTTTTTATTGCAAAACCTTTACATTCTGTCTTTCCTTATAAATGAGCTAATTTAATTTTTCTAGCTCAATGATGGATGATTAGCTAATTCTATTAAACGAAACAACAAGAGTAAAAGACATTTTCTCACTCTTTCATCACTTAAGATGGTTTTATATAAAGTTTAAATTTTGACTTGGCCAACTAAGATTTGAACAAAGTCAATACTGAGAAGGTTGACAAGTTTTTACAACTTAAGGAATTAAACCAAAGAGAGGAAGGTTTTAGATATAAAGATTTTATTCAAGTAGCCTAGATATAGGACCTTGACATGAGATTGCGATTATTTTTAAGTCAAAACTAAAGGATTTTCTAATATATATATTAGGAAGAACTTAGAACTTCGAGATCACTTAAATATAAGCGAATCAAGAAGGAGAATCGCTAAATAACAAGAGAGGCGCCAGGCGCCCTAAGCTAGTCCCTATATTTTTCTAGCTAATTAGAAGTAGCTAGGGCTAGGTTTATTTCATTTAGTTTTAAAACAAACTAACTAATATTCACTTGAGTTATTTGTCACCTCGAATCAATTATAACTATCCGATCATTATTATTTCTAACAAAAATATTACATTAGTTCCTGAGGATTGATACTCGAAATACTCATTCCACTTATTACGAGGTGTATATTTGCGCTCTA
The DNA here is from genome assembly GCF_013281855.1 of Momordica charantia. Lineage (NCBI taxonomy): Eukaryota > Viridiplantae > Streptophyta > Magnoliopsida > Cucurbitales > Cucurbitaceae > Momordica > Momordica charantia. The sequence continues at coordinate 10,385,682 of NW_028275158.1, forward strand.
TTCATTTCGAATCGTAAATCCGAAACAAGATTTTGGCGTTGTTGCCGGGGACTATTTGTTTTTAGTCTTTTCTTAATTCTTGTGATTGGAATTCGTAGTTGTTGTTTTTGTTCTTAAAATGTTATTGATTTATATCTAACCTCAAGGGTTGCTATTTAGTGTATGAGCACAGGATCATTTCCTTTTTCCTTTGATCCTTAAATTGACATAATCTTTCGTAGGTTGAGAAAAGAACAAAGACTTAGAAACTAAAACATCGAAAAAGAGAGAGAAAACTAGGAGAAGATATTTTTATTCTTTTATCCAACAGAAAGTGCTTGAGATGATTCATTTTTAGCTTGGAATACTCTAGTTCCATCGATGTTTCAAATGCAACACAACCAAGCAATGAGAAGTAACTTTCCATAGTTGATGAGAATTAAATTCCTTGTATATATTGTGGCGATAACCATTTATATTTGTATTTTCCATTTAATCCTAATTCTATTTATTTTGTAGGTCAACAACAGAACCAATGAAACTCAAGCCCTTATTTGAACACCTACGACCAAAATTGTGGAGATCATCCAAATTTCTCACGAGGAGGACAATATGATGAAAGTTATTCTAATCCTATCCAGCAATACTAGTAAATATTCCTACAAGAATTCTCAATTCAGCCTCAGCAAGAGTATGATTAATAATGGATGCCAGAACAGATACAATCGTCACAAAGTTGTAGCCTTGAAGAGATGATAATAGAATATACGGCGAGAATTGACACTATAATTCAAAGTCAAGCAGTCTCATTATGCAACCTACATATCTGAATAACGAAGTTGGTCGATGAGCTGAGGAACATTACACCAGAAGCATTGCCTACCAACGTGGAACCCTCAACGCAAGAACAAGAAAAGCAAAGTGAGGCAGTGAACCTATGAAGATTGTGCATTAACTGCATCACTTACACTTTCCCAAATTCTAGCAAATAACCATTTGTGATTAATGTTTCCTAACTCTTTTTCTCTTTTTGCCTTTATAACTCTTCATTTGTATTCATGTTTAAGTTCAATTGTAACTCCTAGATTTAAAAAATTTTAGTCATTCTTTTCAACAATATAAGAGTTACATTATAAGAAAGTCATCAATTAGTTGTTTTCATTAATTTATTTTCTTGTTGGATATCTGAATTTTTCCATAAGTAACATTTACTTGTTTGTGTCTAACTGTGCTCCATCGATCGGATTGCAAACTATCTTAGCTTCTCTATTTTCAAATTGAGAGGTGAGATTGAGAGCAAACATAAGTGGCCTAAACTTCTTTAAGTGATAACACGTGAGGGAGTGTTGTGAAGCTCTTTGTATCTCATTAACTTATTTTTTTTGCAGCAATGTATCACGAAAGACAAAATTCATACAAATCAATGTCTTCTCATAGATGACAACGTCATGAGAACCACTATAGTGAAGATCCATATGCAAAGGAATTGGCTGGGATTCGCAAATCCGTAAATTACCAAAATGTTAAGAAATCCTTGGGAATTGTATTTAATAACCTTGTTGACAAATCAGACCTTTAGATACAAACTCAAAAACCCCAAAACAATAATCGAACTAACTCAAGGAAAAATTTAAAAACGGATTACCTTGATGATTAATATCAAGAGTAGAGGAAACTTGTTTCTAAACTCGTGATTCAAATCACTCCACAAGAGGCTCATCAACACAACTTGAATTATCCTAACATGAAAATTCTAAAGACACAAGAAACTGCACAAGAAATGAGAGATGAAGCTCTCAACTAAGCTAATGAGAAAGCTCACTTTTCATTCAAGTTTCAAATTGTGTCTACATAAAGGAACCTCAAGGCTATATGCAGCCCTCCTGTCATGCCATATGAAGAGTCTTAAACAAATGGAAAGACTTATAACTTACAAGAAATGAAAAGACTTGTAAATGAAAAAACATAACTTACAAGAAATGAAAAGGGTTGCAAATGAAAAGACGTAACTTCAAGAAAGGGAAAGACAATCAAATGAAAAAGCCAACAAAATGGAGAGCCAACAAAATAAATTGCAATCTAGTCCATAAAGAGAGATGTGAGTGTTTGACTTAGATTTTGAATTGAATGAACTGACTTTGATTTGACTTGAATGAGCTGGCTTTGACCTTGACCAAGTTGAATTTTACTTGCCTTAAAAATACTTAGAAATGCATAAGTTGCACCAAATTATAGTGAATTATTCCAATATCTTGCACATCTTGCACATCTTCCTTTAATTCCATTGTTGAGCTCACCAATGCTTGAACACGAAGTAGTAAGGCTCGTTGAAGTTTCCTAGCTCTTGATCTTGTAATCAGTCTATGAGGCATGTCAAAGGGAGCCCATTGGTTCATATCATCCTCTCGCTCTTCAAAAGAATTCCTCCTCGAATTGAATTTGTCACCTACATCAAAATAAGACAAATAAAAAACATTAAAAGTAACACTCACCCCATACCAACCTGGCAAATCAATCGTATAAGCATTATTATTGATACGTTTAAGGAATTGAAAAGGACTATTTTTTCCCATATAGCAACTTAGACCTATGTTGAGTTGGAAACCATTCCTTTCGGAAATGTACCCTAATCCAATCCCCATATTGGAAAACTACGAGCTTGCGTCCTTTGTTTATGTGAGAAGCAACCTTAATGTTTTGCTTCTCAATCCTTTCCTTAACTTCTTTATGTAGCTTATGAATAGGATCAATCTTTGTCTAGCATCAAAACTAATAAATTCATTAGGAGGCACAGGCAACAAATCCAGTGGAGTGATAAGATTAAAGCCATATACAACAGGCGGTGGTGCCACCATCTGCAGGCCTAGAGCATGTTGCCTGCCATTGGAGCTCAGCGTGCTACCTGTCACAATCACACTTTAACATGACTCAGAAAGCGATTTTGTGGCACTTGCTTCCACCCTCTAGCAAGTCGGCCAATATGAAATCGAATAGTCGGCTGTATAACGGTTATATGTCGCAACCTCTACCTCCATTCTCGAGAAAACAGTTTTGGAAAACGGGATTAGAGAAAAAGGTTTTGGAAAACGTTTGAAAGCATTTTGGAAAGTTGTTGTAAGTTTGAATGCAAGAGAATAGGTTAGCGGCAAGACAAGAATGCAACGCAATGTAGAGAGGATGACTAGGTGTACCCTTCTATAGTACATTCTAAGGCATATTTGCTCTGGCAGGCATGTACGTGCAAAGTGGCGAGAGTCATTCGCCACCAAAAGTACAAGAAAAATAAAATAACGTGCAAAACTAAATACATGGCATAAAAGTATGTGGAAAGAGGTTGTTATGGACATGCGACCACAGGCAACAGGTCCTGGACGAGCATGACCTTGGCGGGCGGTTTCGCCCCTCGTAACAATTCAATTTAATGGTCTATCTCCCGCCTTGGAGGTTGGGCCTTGGGCAGGCTATCTGGCATAACATCTGCATACACATCTAAGACACGTTGGATTTCTCGGGGAACTAACTCTTCAGAGTTTCTGTCTTCCACTACAGGTATGGTCATGAACGTTGGTTCATCATGAGCAAGACCTTTATTTAGTTGGAGTACTGATATCATCTCCACTCTGCTTGGTTATTTGATGCTTGTCTGAACAACCATAGGATCGGACCCCATTACAACCAGACACTTGGTGAGAGGCATGGGGATCACTTTGTGTTCCAACAAAACTTCCATTCCTAATACTACGTCAAAGTCATCCATCCGCACTTTCACAAAATCGACTTGTCCACTCCATGCTCCTAGTTTTACTGAGACTCTCTTAACAACTCCCATGATGGGGAGGGCGGCCGAGTTGACAGCTTTCATCTTTCCTGTGTCCTTATCCCATCACAAGTTCAAAAGATGCGCTTCGATTTCAGTCATGAAGTTGTGGGTGGTGCCAGAATCTACCATAGTGCTCTTTGCAGCTTTCTAGTTGACCCACACTTCAACGTACATCAGTCCTTGTTCCAGTGGTTCTTTCACCCCCTCAACTTTCTTCTGAAGAGCCGACAAGAATTTTAGTGTTTCCATACGGGGGTTGTCATCGACGTCTTCGAGAGGTGTATTCCTTTTAGGGCCTTCCTACTCGATCTCTTGATTGTTCGTCAATGTGGCTTGGAAGGCCCTGAAGGCGACTCGATTCGGACACTTGTACACTCTATGCTATCCTTTACAAATGAAGCAAGAGGGTCCTGTCCTGTTGTTATTATTTTGTGGGTTCGATAATCTCCATGTATTTCCACCCCTCTGCTGGAAGAGTCTGCGGTCTCCCCCTTCGTTTCTGTCTGCTCCCCCACTTTTGGGGGATCTTGATCTAGCAGGTTTGTTTCCACCGCTAGAAGAAACATGTGTCTTTCTCTGTTCTTGCGATGTATCGTTGCTGAGATCAAACAATCGTTCGGCTGTGGCATAAGCGGTAGTGATATCTTGCACTTTCTGTTCATACAGTTTATCCCGAGCCCATGGTTTCAAGACTTCCACAAAGGCAAAGACCTTGTCTTTCTCAGACATATCACGAATGTCCAACATCAATCCCAAAAACTACTTTACATAGTCTCGAATATTTCATGTATGTCGCAGTTCCCGTAGTTTACGGCGGGTAAAGATCTCTACATTTTCTGGGAAGAATTGTGATCTAAGTTCCTGCTTTAGTTTTTCCTAGGTGTGGATGGTACATCTACCTTCTTGTACATCTATATATCTCGCTCTCCACCATAACTTCGCATCGTCAGCAAGATGCATTTTAGCTAGTGTGATTTTCGATTCCTCTGTCACAGTGCTTGTCGCCTTAAAATATTGCTCAAGGTTGAAGATGATGTTCTTGAGATTTAGCATCTCGCGCCCCACAGAAAGGCTTGGGTTCTAGAACTTTCACCTTGTTGAACTGAATAGGTTCCCCAGCTGGGGCTTGATTTCCCACTGCTCTCATAGTGAGATTTACTTTTGTACCTAATTTGGCAATCTCCGTCCTCATGTCGTCAATGGCAGCTTTGAAGTTGTCGATCAGCTCGCTAACCATCTGAACAATAGTCTTTTGGGAGGTGTCCAGTTCTCCAACACGCTCCTCCATGTGGGCGATTGAGCTCAATGAGCTTTCGCCACGCTCAAGGTTATCGGTTCGCTTAACCTTACCTTCAAGGGTCTCAACCCGAAGCATCAACTCACGTACAGCAAGCCCATTTATACGGGCATTCACGGCGTCAATTCTGTCAACTTTGGTAGAGATCTCATCCAGCCAAGATTCCACATATCCAAGGTTGTCATGGTTTTCCCTTAAGAACAACAGTTGTTCTTCGATCTCGACGAGTCTGTCAACGTAGGACTTGCCCAACTGCTTTGTCGAGGACATGGTTATGTTTTCCAACTCGATGAGCCAACTAGTCTCTGATACCAACTATCACAATCGCACTTTAACGGGACTCAGAAAGCGATTGTGCAGCACTTGCTTCCACCCTCTAGCAAGTCAGCCAATACGAAATCGAATAGACGGCGGCACGACGGCTATATGTTGCAACCTTTACCCCCGTTCTCGAAAAAACGGTTTTGAAAAATGGGGTTAGAGAAAAAGGTTTTGGAAAACATTTGAAAGTATTTTGGAAAGTTGTTATAAGCTTGAATGCAAAAGAATAGATTAACGGCAAGACAAGAATACAACACAATGTAAGGAGGATGACTAGGTGTACCCCTCTATATTACATTCTAAGGCATATTTGCTCTGGTAGGCATGTACGTGCAAAGTAGCGAGGAGTCACTCGCCACCAAAAGTACAAAAATAAATAAATAACATGCAAAACTAAATACATGGCATAAAAGTATGTGGAAAGAGGTTGGCATGCAGCCACGACAATAGGCCCTGGACGAGCATGACCATGACACTACCCATACTTCGGAGACGGAAACGCGTATCCCCTGCCATTGCAGCGTACAGTGTGTAACCGTCTACGGTCCCCACCTCTTTGAGGTGGACACGCGTCCTGCTCGGTTTTACCCTCAACAAATATATTTTAATTTATTTTATTACTATTTGATTGGTATTAATATTTTTTATCTTAACAATTCATTTAATACTAATAATTAAAATAAGATTTCATCAACAAAAAAGAATTAATATAATTTTTATTGAATAACCATATTATTAAAAAAAATTAATATTTAATAATTATTATTCTATTTTTTAGTAATTGTATTGATATCATTAATAATAAAGTAAAATTAAATAAAAGCCCGTAGTATTTCATTATAAAATCACACAAATAAGAATAGATAGATGAGGGAGGAGTACAAAGTGTAAAGTAAAAGTATAAAGTAATTATGGAAAAGGTGTAGAACCCATTGAATAAGAAATATGAATGAGATTGATGATTTTTTTTTTTTAAGAAAACGAAATTATTCTGGGTCGTTTGTTTCATGGGAATCCAAGATTTCCATTATATTTGATGGACATTTGAATTCACACATTTATTTCAAAAATGTAGAATACTTAGTATTCCTAGGATGTCTACATGGGAAGACATTTAACTTGTTTTGGATGTCCTTTTGAAACAGGATTTTTAAGATTTCATCGTTTTTTCTAATAAATTAATGTACACATTTACAAATAAAGAACTTTATATATTACATATAGATATATAATAAGCTTCAATTAAATTATATAATATCTCCATTTATTTTTAATATTTTGAAAGAATAATTATTAATAATTATATATATTATCTTAAATATATAAATTTAAAGTAATTTTTTTAACAACCAACATTCATTTGATATTTTTCTTCCTAAAAAAATATAATTTTATAATATGATAAATAAATTTCGTCCAAGATAACATCAATTATATAATTGTCTTTTTTAAAAGAAATTAAAGTAAAAAATGAAATTTAATATTAATAATTTTTAATAGAAGTTATACTAATATGAATTAATTTGTTCAACAAAAATAACCGACAAAAATTAATATTAAAAAATATGAAATTAATAATACAAATCTATTATATAAATGTAAATATATTAAATTAATGTATGAATTAGATGAATATTTCTAAGTACATTTTTATAACATTATATAAATTTAAAACATTCTTAAGAATAAATCTTGCAAAACCAACATAACTAAATATTCTTGAATATTTTTATAAATTTTCCTACGAACAAATGTGGCTATCTAACAATATCATACATTTAAAATTTCAGACATTCGAAGAAGTTAGACACTACTAAAAAAATGACCCAAGAAGAGTGATTCTTAAAAGATTTCACCAATTAATTCTATTCCTATGTTTTAGTAAACACTATCAAAGAAAACTTAATTCTCATTCCTTGAAGTAAATGGAGTCTTAATCCTTAACAAGAATATATGACCTGCCCATTAATTCCAGTTCTACTTTATGAGAATGCCAGTTCAATTTTTTGTCTTGCACTCACCTCCCCACCAAATTTCTTTACCCCAACAAATTAAACAGATTCTTGGGTTTCGAGTCTCGTCCCAGCTGTCTTTTTTGTAGCCCAACGTTTGAATAATAACCTTAATCCACACCAACTCCAGCTGAGAATCAATTAAATTGAATAAAAATATTATGATATATTCAAACATGTAACTTAGGTCTTCTTATATGGGAGAATGACCTACTACAAACAAGGAAAGTAATAAATACCATAAAGACTAAATATTAACAACTAATATGGACAACTAATATTTACACAAATATTAATAAATCCAACACTCCCCTCAAGCTGGTTTGAAGATGTCGTCCATAGCCAGCTTGCTGGGAATTGTTTCTTTGGAAGTTCCTTAGTTAAAACATCGGCAATTTGCTCTGTTGTCGGAAGATAAGGGATACATATTGCACCTACATCAATCTTCTCTTTAATAAAATGTTTGTCAACCTCGATATGTTTGGTTCGGTCATGTAGCACAGGGTTATAAGCTATAGATATGGCAGACTTATTGTCACAATAAATCCGTATAGGTGTTTTCTGAGGAATCTTCAATTCTTCAAGCATCCTTCTGATCTATATACCTTCACAAATTTCATGAGCCAATGCTCTAAACTCTGCTTCAGCACTACTCTTGGCCACTACATTTTGTTTTTTACTCCTCCATGTAACTAGATTTCCTCCAACAAAGGAACAGTAACTAGAAATAGATCTTCTATCGGTAACACTTCCAGCCCAATCTGCATCAGTATAAACTTCTACTTGGAACTGGTTATTCTTTTCGAATAAAATACCTTTTCCAGAAGTTCCCTTCAAATATCTAAAGATTCTGTAGACAACTTCAAAATGAGTTGGTCCAGGAGCATGCATGAATTGACTTACCATACTTATAGCAAATGCAATATCTGGTCGCGTATGTGATAGATAAATTAATCTTCCTACAAGTCTCTGGTATTATTCCCTATCCTTTATTTATTCTGCGTTTGCCGCTTGTAATTTCAAGTTAGGTTTAATAGGAGTTTCTGTGGTCCTACAGCCAAGCAATCTTGTTTCTCCAAGTAAGTCAAGGACATATATTCGTTTCAATCTTGCGAACTTCATCCCTAGAAAATATTTTAATGTTCCCAAGTCTTTGATTTGAAACTCACTTGCCAGATTTTTTTTAAGATCAGCTAGTCCTGCTTCATCATCACCAGTGAGAATAATATCATCTACATAGACAATCAGAATTGAGATTTTATTATTCTCAGAGTGTTTATACAATATAGTATAGTCAACCTGACTCTGAAGAAGTCCATAACTCGATATGACTTTTCTGAATCGTTCGAACCAAGCTCTAGAAGACTCTTTGAGACCATAGAGAGATTCCTTTAATTTGCAGATTTTATTCCATCCAAGTTCCTTTACAAAACCTGGTGGCAAATTCATAAAAAGTTCTTCCTCGAGATTGCCATTAAGAAAAGCATTTTTCACATCAAGCTGGTGGAGAGGCCAACTGCAAGAGACAAAAGAATTCTAATGGAGTTAATTTTTACAACAGGAGCAAACGTTTCCTGATAATCTATCCCGTAGGTTTGAGTGAAGCCCTTAACTACCAATCTAGTCTTGCATCTCTCGATGCTACCATCTGCATTACATTTTACGGTAAACACACATTTACATCCCACTGGTTTCTAATCTTTTGGCAACTCTACTATCTCCCAAGTACTGTTTTGCTTTAGAGCATTCATCTCCTCCATGACAGCTAGTTTCAAATTTGAATCTTCTAAAGCTTCATGTATATTCCTTGGAACAAACAAATTAGTTATCCTAAACGTGTCGCCTTATGACTATTTGATAGTTTTTCATATGAAATGTAGTTCGAAATAGGATATTTGGTACAACTTCGAATGCCTTTTCTAATGGCTATGGGAACATTAAGATCAGAGACAACAAGTGAATTATTTTGAAATTTTGAAGAAGATGGATTACCAGAAAAAGTTGAAGAGGGAGGATTATTAGACAGTTCAATTTCATTTCTCGGAGTCTCAGATTGGCATTGTGGAGGAGTAACTATTTGATCTTGGTTCCTCTGATTGAAATTCCTTCTAGTATAAAACTTTAACTCAAGAACTAGGATTCGCAGAATCGTTTTATAGTATTTCTCCCCTTGATTGAAGGGTTTCTATACTTGGCATCGAAGGACTAGTAAAATCCGAACAGACAGGGCTAGGAAGAGGAACAGAAATATCCCAAAAATTATATTCCAAATTCATTTTCTCTCCTGAAGAGAATTTTGGGTGAAATATGGTTGATTTTCCAAAAAAGACAATCCATACTCACAAAAAGTTTTTTTTGTCTGAGGATCAAAACATTTATAACCCTTTGACCTGAAGCATAGCCTAAGAAAATACATTTAATAGCGCAAGGATCAAGTTTTGGCCTAAAATGACTAGGTGTGTGAACGTAAGTAGTACACCAAAAACTTTGAGAGGTAGATCAGAATATATGCAAGATGTTGGAAAGATATTTTTAAAGGACTCAATGGGAGTTTTGAAATTTAAAACTTTAGTAGGCATTCTATTTATTAGGTAGGTGGCTGTGAGAACCGCTTCCCCCCATAAATATTTTGGAACATGCATAGAAAACATTATAGTACGTGTTACTTCAAGTAAATGTCTATTTTTTCTTTCAGCAATCCCATTTTGTTGAGGAGTATCCCGACAAGTAGACTAATGAATCATACCTTTTTCTTTCAAAAAGTTACCCAAAAACTCATTAAAATACTCAGTTCCATTATCATAATGTAAAATACAAATTTTTGTTTCAAATTGAGTTTCAATCATCTCATAAAAGTTTTTGAAAGTATTTTTCACCTCAGATTTTTTTGACATTAAATACATCCAAGACAGGCGAGTATGATCATCAATGAAAGTAATAAACCATCTCCTTCTACTATGAGTACTGATTTTAGAAGGACCCCAAACATCACTGTGAATCAAGTAAAATGGTCTGGAAGCTTTATAAGGTTTTGGAAAATATGTGGAGCGATGATTTTTTGTTAAAACACAAATTTCACAATTAAAAGATGAACAATCAATTTCCTTAGATAACTTGGGAAACAGATATTTTAAATAGAAAAAACTGGGATGTCCTAGTCTACGATACCAAAGCACAATTTGTTCCCTAACAGAAAGAGAACTAATACTATTAAGACCCTGAGTTATTTTATTATAAAGGTACCTTCATCAAAGTAGTAGAGACCATCAAGCATCCTACCGCGGCCAATTATCCTCTCCGAGTTCTGATTCTGAAAAATACAATGGGATTCAAAGAAAGTAACACGACAATTAGAATCTTTAGAAAGTTGGTTGACAAATAAAAGATTACAGACTAATTGTAAAACATGGAAGACAGACGGTAACAAAATGGTCTCTATCAATTTAATGGTTCCTTTTCCTGCGAAAAACTACCATCTTAAATTCTAACTTTTTCATTGGAATATGAAGGAATGTATCATTCAAAGAGATTAGAAGAACTTGTCATATGATCGAAGCTAACAAAATCTATAATCCATGGAGATGAGAGTTACTACACGAGAAAGCCTTAGAATAAATACCTGTTTGTGTCAAGGATATACATGAATTATTTGAAGCTAAATTGGTGGATAGCAATTTCAAGAGTCGATGAATTTGTTCTATACTTGAGTCACTATTATTGTCACCGAACATTCTTCTATTATTGTTCGCAGAAATTTGACCCATTTTAAATGAACAAACTGTTCTGAACCAAGGTTGTCAACTGAACCAAATCAGATAAAAATTAACCAAACCAAATCAGGCAATAAAGAGATAAAGGAGAGTCAAACCAAACCAGAAGCAGACCGAACCAGCAAGACCAACTCACAGCACTAAACCAAACCTCATGAACCGAACCGGACTAGTGTTTAAAAAATAGAAACACACTTGAATCTGAAATCTTTTAGGTTTTTGACTTCTGGATGTTGAGGAGGCGGTAGTTGCTGTGTCCACAAAGAATAGATCTATGGAGAAGAAGCGGCGTACGCGTTGGGAACAGATCGATGGACGGGTGGCAGACAGAAGTGTGCGACGGTGAACGGCGGCGGTGAACGACGACAGCGAATGGATGATGAACGACGACCTAGCGAACAACGGCGGTGGATGAATAGATAGAAAAAATTTGTGAATGATGCCGACGAATTATGATTGCGACGGAGAGAACGATTATGTAGATCGACGGAGAGGACGATTGCGACGAATTTGCTCTATACTTGAGTCACCATTATTGTCACCAAACATTCTTCTATTATTGTTCGCAGAAATTTGGCCCATTTTAAATGAACAAATTGTTCTGAACCAAGGTTGTCAACTGAACCAAATCAGATAAAAATTAACCAAGCCAAATCAGGCAATAAAGAGATAAAGGAGAGTCAAACCAAACCAGAAGCAGACAGAACCAGCAAGACCAACTCACAGCACTAAACCAAACCTCATGAACCGAACTGGACTAGTGTTTAAAAAATAGAAACACACTTGAATCTGAAATCTTTTAGGTTTTTGACTTCTGGATGTTGAGGAGGCGGTAGTTGTTGTGTCCACAAAGAATAGATCTATGGAGAAGAAGCGGCGCACGCGATGGGAACAAATCGATGGACGGGTGGCAGACAGAAGTGTGCGACGGCGAACGACGGCGGTGAACGACGACAGCGAACGGATGATGAACGACGACCTAGCTAACAACGGCGGTGGATGAACAAATAGAAAAAATTTGTGAATGATGCCGACGAATTATGATTGCGACGGAGAGAACGATTATGTAGATCGACGGAGAGGGTGATTGCGACGAGCTGGAGATCGATCAACGTCGTGACGACATGTCTGTAAATGTGACATCGGTGGATTGACGGTGAAGATGGCGGAGCGACGACAACAGCTGCGTTGCCATGGAGAGTTCGCTGGAGGTAGACTTACCAGAAGGAGGAATGGATGATGGCTACGGTTTTGATTGTTGGCTAGGATTTTAAAATTAGGGTTTGGTATTTTTTATGATGGCTAGGGTTTTGAGAGTTAGGGTTTATTTCTTAAGTTCTGATACCATTTCAATTTGAGTGAATAAAAATATTCTGATATATTCAAACATGTAACTTAGGTCTTCTTCTATAGGAGAATGACTTACTACAAACAAGGAAAGCAATAAATATCATAAAGACTAAACATCAACAATAAAGACTAAATACTAACCACTAATATCTACACAAATATTAATAAATCCAGCACAAATATTATTGTAATCATTAATAGACAATGTAGCATAACAAGCACAACTTGATCTAATTCAACCATCCTTACCACTAAAACTGCTATATACAGGAACATTGCTAACCAAATCCTTCACATTCACTCTTTTGCAAAATGCAATCGCAATATTAAGCATCATTGTATTTAACATAGCCTATCCTAAAAATATGACATAAGACAATTATGACATATAACATAGTTTCGTTCAACAAGTTCCAAGGAGTAAAATTCCAATATATAACATAATCTAGTTAAACAAGCTCAAATGGGTATAATCTAAGATTCATAGAAACTTTAATGGATAGATTGTATCTCATAAATTGAATATGTTTCAAATTCAAATAACTTGATGCATGATGGTCTGTATAAACAGGTGAAGTCTATCTTAGTCTTTACCCTCTTCTTTGAAACAGTTTCAAAAGAAACAGAGACTGTTTCAAAAGAAACAGAGAAAAATCACGACAATTCCCAAACAAGGCTTTAGAATTCCTTGCCATATTCCCAATTAACTTGGTAGATGATTCTCAAATTGATAGAATATAGTTGTACAATGTTATTGCTACAAATCACTATTTCAAATCAGCAAATAAGGAGAAAAACTTGCCATTGCAATTTCTAATTGCGTGAATATAGAATTCTAATTCCAATACAAATTCCCCTAGAGACAAAATTTCAGAAAGAATAAGATTTACTTTCACAATCTTCCACTATTCACAAGCTTCCAACTATTCACTCTCAAGCTTTGTAATGTCTCCTTCACTATAAATAGCTTCAACAAACCAAAGCCGTAAATCTCAGTTTAGCGGATCTTCATCAAAAAATTAATTTAAAATTTAAACCGAATCAAAGAAATTAGACTATGAAATGGCGAGCATTTTATCCTCAGCAGCAACTATTCTGACGCATATGTGATGATTTACGAACAAAAAGAAAGAATGAAAAATCACAATACCCAAAGATTGACGAACTGCAGCGTTCATCGGCGTCCAGCGGCGACCACGTTCACCGGCGGGGACGGCGTTCAGCAGCGGCGACGGTGTTCTACCCTCAACAAGATTCAGCGGTGTTCGACCCTCAAAAGGCGTCTATCTTCAACAGTCGTGTTCGACCGTCACCGGCGGCATTCGCGGTGGCTGATCAATCAGGCGATGTGGTCTTCACAATGGAGAAAGAGGATAAAGAGATTTAGGACACAGGAGAAAGGGAAAGATATTTAGGAAAAAAAATAAAAAAAATAATGAAATTTGACCTAAAAACAAAATTTGTATATGTTTTGAATAACTATTTTTTATTTTCTGTGTTTAAAGAGTTAAAAAAATTCAAAATATATATTAGCTCGATAGAGTGTAGATGATAATGGTGTGGGGCGGGAGTGAGATGTCCTCTCCCATTCGTGTCCATGAAAAATGTCGAAGGTCCTGTCAAAAGCCCAACCTATAAATAGATACCTCTTTTCTCATTTTTAGGTATGCAGAATTATATCCTTCACTTGCATTCATTCGTCCTTAAAGTCAGTTTGTCATTGCTGACATTCACATAATTGGTCAAATTTTTTATGAATCAGTGGTTTAACTTGAAAACATATAGGAGTAGAGGTGGGGTATACATATGACACTCATTTGAAGCTAAACAAGTTTGCAGTGTTTGCATAACATTATAGGATATACAAGTTTGGTTTGCATAAGTTTTGATAATTATAGTTTCATAAATTAATTTGTTAGTCATATTCTAGAATATATAATCAATGAAATGGATATTATAGTTCTACAAGACTTGGATTTGGATAACTCAAAACAAAAAGAGTCTCTCATCCTGACTTGAAAACCAAACCCATGAGATGAGAATCATCCTGATCCAACCAACAAGTAATTGACTGTACTATCATCTAACCAAAATCAAACTCAAAATCAAAATACTCTCACTCAGACTAATATGGATATGATTATTGAAAAACAAGCCTAAGCCTAATCCTAATAGGGTGGGTTGATTAGAAAATTTTTGTTCAATTATATGGAGCATCAGCGAGACCAATATGGAGCAACAATAATTGAAAACTGAGTTAATTTCAAAGGCATATGAAGCAAGAATCATAACCCATTTACATGGATTGTTTCAGAACTCAGTGGCAAGAAATAAGAAAAAAATTCAACTAATGCTTTATTGAATTAGACTGAATTATTTGAAGTTAAAAGATCACTGATCTCAACTTTTGGGAGCCCCTAAATAGTTAAGACACACTGCAAGTTCTCATGAAAAGCTAATTTACTTCAGAGATAAATGCAAGGGAGGCCGAGTAAAGAAAACGCATAACTTAGCCAACTTATGTCAACAAGTTGTTCTAAGCTCAAATTGGTCTCTAAAAGCTTAGAAGAAAATAATTAAACCGCCATGATACCAGTTCCATCTCACACGCAATGTAGAAAAAACAATTATTCCTTATTCTATCATCATCAGATCCCCAAATTCCATAACACCTTTATATAGGAGTTGGAATTCTTTTAAGAACTAATTCAATTGGTTCGTTACATCAGTTCCCTTTATACTCTCTTCCTATAAATACTAATAATTTCTGTTATGTAAATTGGTTTTTTCAGAACTTAGTTACAGAGAGAGATTTGCAAAACAGAGGGTGTAGAGTAAATACCTCTTATTGTACTACTATTATATCACCTTCCAGCTTATTGAATAAAATCCCTAGCTCTCCTTGTAAGGTGGACGTAGACCAAACCTTGGTCGAACCACTATAATCATTCTTGTCGTCTTCTTCTTGTGTGTTGCTTTATTTTTCTGCATCAAATGGTATCAGAGTCTTTGTGATCTTGAAGAAATTTCTCTCTTTACAAATTCCAGAAATTCGACTCAACCCTCTGTTCTTCGAATTCAACCGAAGAAATTCAGCATTCATGGCTGCAAAATCCGAACTTGAAAAATTCGATGGAAAGGGAGATTTTAACTTATGGCGGAAGAAACTAAAGGCAATTCTTGTCCAACAGAAAGTGGCCAAGATTCTTGAAGAAAAATTACCAAAAACGATAACTCCAGAGAAAAAACAAGAAATGGAAGAAACTGCTTTTAGCACGATGATCTTGTACCTTTCAGACAACGTTCTCCGTCAAGTGAATGAGATAGAAACTGCTGTGAGATTATGGAAAAAACTGGAAGACCTCTACCTCAGTAAGTCTCTATCTAGCAAAATTCTATTGAAACAGAAATTCTTTGGATTTCGTATGGATCCATCAAAGAATTTAGAAGAAAATTTAGACAATTTCACCAAGATTTGCCTTGACTTATCAAATATTGGTGAAAAACTTGATAATGAAAACATGGCCATAATTTTGTTAAATGCTTTACCTGAAAGCTACAGAGAAATAAAGTCAGCTATCAAATATGGAAAAGATTCACTAACATTAGATCTTGTTATTGATGCACTCCGATCAAGAGAATTAGAAACCAAAAATTCCAAAAGGGAGTCAGAAGCACTTTTAGCTAGAGGAAGAACTAAGTTCAAGAACAACCATTCTAAATACAACAAAAATTCTCAAGAAAGGAATAGATCGAAGTCAAAAGAAAAAGACAAAGATAAAGGGTATTTTTATTGCCACAAATTAGGACATCTGATCAAGGACTGCCGCAAATTACAACATAAAAATCGAAACCAAGGAAGTAAACAACCTCAGTCTTCAGCAAATGTGCATCAGGAGTATGGTTCTGCAGAAGTTTTAATGATATCAGAATTAAATCCCGCAGAAGAATGGATATTAGATTCAGGATGTTCATACCACATGACTCCCCACAAACACTACTTTCAAGATCTGATGAGCAAGAAGGTGGAAGAATGCTTATGGGAAACAATCAACAATGTTCAATCAAAGGCATAAGTGTTGTTCGATTAATTCTTCCAGATGGAATGGAGAAAATTCTACCATCAGTAAGGTATGTCCCTGACTTGAAACGCAATTTAATTTCTTTGGGGACTTTAGACAAATCTGGCTATAAATATAAATCAGAAGGGGTACACTAAAGATCTTCAAGGGATCTTTATTAAAGATGTCAGGAACATTGAAAAATGGCTTGTACATATTGAATGGACACACTAAGAATGACTCTGCAAGTGTAGCTGATGCAAACATAAATCAGGAAGCATTACTATGGCATCAAAGACTTGCTTATGTTAGTGAACATGATCTGGTTGAATTGTTTAAACAAGAGTTACTAGGTAAAAATAAGTCTAATAACTGTTGGGTACTCTGTCCTAAAACTCGTAGTTTGTAAACAGTGAACATTAATGTGAGGTTATTCAGACAAATGTTGTTAAATGAAAGTGAATTTTTTTTTTTAATAAATCCAATAAACTACGAACCCTTGGCTATTATAATGAGTACTTGGACTTTATGTGGAGACATAAACTGGATCAAGTTCAAGTAAATAGCCTAAACAGTCTATAGTACATAGATCAAGTTGGGTACTATTTCCTGGAGACACTATTGAATACGGCCCGCTTTATGATTGTTACAAATGTTGTAAGGTGTCATAAACGAAGTGATCCTGATTCATTCGTGTAGAAACACGTGAGCAGGGGTGTTCTACACAATGAGATTATGTAAGACGGACCCTGAAATAATCACTATTACGTATTAACACCGTTTACGGATAACACTAATTAATTTCATTTATCGATAACCTAAATAACTTGATCTAAATTCTGAGTCATCTATGAACTTTTATTTATTCAGGATTCTCCCTTGATCTGCATAGGTGTGAGTAAGCTCATCAGCGCTGCTCAATATGCCTCCCATTTCAGGGATAAGACTGGGTAGATAGCTGGGGACATAGAATTAGCAAGACGAAATTCACTCCTACCCGATTTAGGGATAGTAGAGAGGTTGTCCCCTTAAGGGCTGATCCCGGGTCTTGAACAAGGGGCCCCATCCTCTCACTGGCCCGAGAGGAATTGGATTTAGTGATTTGATCCTAAATCAATTGTTCATTAGAGGGATAGTGGTACTTAAGGAGAAAAGATGTAACTCAGGGGTAAAACGGTATTTTTTTTGACCTAGCTGAGGTTACGAACGGCCTGTGAAAGATCAACTTACCGATGACGGTTATATCGAATGGACACAAATATATCTACAGTGAGGGGAGTGCATCTACAGGCTATAGTGGACAGTCCTATTAGTTAACGAATGTTGATTAACTAAGTTAAAGAGTTTGACCGGTTAGTCTCGAATTGTTGGAGCCCATGATCTGTAGGTCCAACGGGTCTCCATGCTAGCTCATAAAGGATAAAATTGATGAACTAGGTGAAGCAAGAACTTGAAGTGTTCAAATTCGGTTTTTAAAGGAATATTGTATTTTATATGAGATATAATATATAATCTAATTGACATTTAATTATTATGGAGAGTATGACTTATTTAAATTAGTTTTAAATAAGTTCAAAGCATGAAAAAGAGTTGTAATTTGATTAATGTGATTAATCAAGCTTAGGTGTGAAAGACCAATTAATATGAGATATTGATTTGGCTTGGTTTTTGTTTTAATAGAAAATTGATATTTCAATTTTGTTTTTATAAAAATTAGTTTTATCAAAGTTGGATTTTCCCACTAACTAGTGGTTTTTGAAGTGTTTCTTCAAGGTAATGACACATATCTTTTACATGCTAGTGGAGTTTGAAGTGGAAGGCATGCCAGGCATGTCTTTGCATGCATTTGGTCTTTATATAGGTGATGAAGATCACTTGGATTAGACTAATGCTTACTTGCATAAGTGCAGAATTTTTCCACTCAAATTTCTATTGTCTTCTCCTAGCCATTAGTGTTTTCCCTTTGTTTTCACTCAAAATTCGGTCCCACAACCGTGTTCATCAGCCCGAGGATAGCACGGATTTGTCGTTGGTGGTCCCATTGAGTTAGGAGAAGAAGTTATAACGGAGGTCTTCAAAGGTATAAAGTTAATCTTTTTCTCTTTACCTTTTTCATCTTTTTTCCAAGCATGCTTATTTTAGTTAAATTGCTTCATTAAGTGTATTATGATCCTTAGCTTCCGCTGTGCATGTCTAAGAGTTCCATCAATAACCTCTCTTTCTGTGAGTACTGTATAGTAGGCAAGGCAACTAAAGTTCAATTCAACAGAGCAGTGCATTCCACTAAGGGGATTCTTGATTATATCCACTCAGATCTTTGAGGACCAGCTAGAGTTCAAACTCTAGGTGGAGCTCGTTATTTTCTTAGTATCGTGGATGAATATTCGAGAAAATTGTGGATCTTTACTTTGAAAAACAAATATGAAGTGTTTGAGGTGTTTAATCAGTAGAAGGTACTTGTTGAAAATCAAACAGGGAGGAAGATAAAAGTCATTCGCACTGATAATGGTCTTGAATTTTTAAACGAAAAATTTAATCAGATGTGCAAGAAGAGAGGTATTCAGAGACACCTTACGGTACCATATACACCTCAGCAGAATGGTCTTGCTGAGAGGTTTAACAGGACAATCCTCGAACGAGTCAAGTGTATGCTATCAAATGCCTGCCTACCAAAACATTTCTGGGGGGAAGCTGTAAATACAGCTGCTTATCTGATTAACCGGAGTCCATCTTTAGCCTTAAATCTCAAAACCCCACAAGAAGTTTAGACTGGAAAACCTCCTAGCTTCAAACACTTACAAGTTAGCCGAGATGTTCATTTTGATGAAACAAAAATGCCATGGTGTGAGAGAGAGGTATCAAATCAAAAAGAAGTAAGTGAGCAAAACTAAATATCCTATGAGATTGAATTAGAATCATGTGAAGTTAATGACTCAACTTCAAACCAGCAAGCACAAGAATCAGTTTTGGAGGAAACTGATCCGCTAAACACAGAAAATCCTGAACCATCTGGCACAAATCCTCAAACATCTGAGTCAGAACCCCAACAACCAGTTAATACAGAAAATAAACTCTCGGATTATCAAGTCAGAACCCCAACAACCAGTTAATACAGAAAATAAACTCTTGAATTATCAACTAACTAGAGACAGACAAAAACGAATAATTAAACCTCCATCCAGGTATGATGAATATGTAGATTGCAATATTGACCAAACTGATTTTGCTGCTTATGCTTTATACAGTTATGATGAGTTAGATTTTACTGAGCATACATCATTCGATGAAGCAATGAAGTCCAATGAAAAACATCAGTGGAAAAAAGCAATGGAAGAAGAGCTTACCTCACTTGAGAAAAATAAAACCTGGGTCTTGCGAGAAAAACCAGAAGGGCACAAGCTAGTAGATTGTAAATGGATCTATAAAATAAAACCAAGCATCAATGGAGAACATCAACCTAGGTTCAAGGCGAGGCTTGTAGCAAGAGGATTTACACAAGAATTCGGAGTTGACTACAACGAAGTCTTTTCACCAGTGGTAAGACACTCTTCCATCAGGATACTTTTATCTTTGGTTGCTCATTTAAACCTAGAACTAGAACAAATGGATGTGACCACTGCTTTTTTACACGGGGATTTAGATGAAGAAATATATATGAAACAACCTCCCGGTTTCATAAAGCAAGGGGAAGAAAACTTAGTTTGTAGATTATATAAGTCTCTCTACGGCTTGAAACAATCCCCAAGGCAGTGGTACAAACGTTTTGATTCGTTTATGACAAATTGTGGATTCAGTCGAAGCAAATTTGACAATTGTGTCTACATAAAACATATCTCACTTACTACCTCGGTATTTCTTCTATTGTACGTCGATGATATGTTAATTTCATCTCAGCAAATCAGTGAGGTTAATTTTTTGAAGTCACAACTGTGCAAGGAATTTGAAATAAAGGACATTGGTCCTGCCAGTAAGATTCTAGGAATGAAAATACAAAGAAGCAGGGATGCAGGGCTGTTAACTATCACACAAAATGACTACCTTGACAAATTAGTCAAGAAGTTCGACTTAGAGAAAGAAAAAACAGTCTTTGTCCCCTTGGCCCAACACTTCAGATTATCAAAACTACAGTCACCAAAAACAGACCAGGAAGTTGAAGAAATGAGCAAAATTCCATACTCCAATGCAGTAGGGAGTTTGATGTACGGAATGACCTCGAGACCGGATATTGCACAAGCAATGAGTGTAATAAACCGTTTTATGAGCAATCCCGGCAAACCTCATTGGGAAGCCACTAAGTGGATAATTAGATTTATCAAGAGCAGCTTAAATCATGGTTTGATATACACAAAAGTTGAATCAAATCAAAGTGGCTTGGTGGGCTATGTTGATTCAGATTTTGCAGCCGATTTAGACAAAAGGAGATCAACTATGGGTTATGTCTTCACTCTTTTTGGAAACACTATAAGCTGGAAATCCTCACTTCAATCAGTGGTTGCTCTTTCAACAACAGAGTCTGAATACATAGCCTTGACAGAATCTGTGAAAGATGCTACATGGTTAAAGGGCTTAGTTACTGAAATGATAGGAGATATATCAGTTCCAACCGTCTACTGTGACAGCCAAAGTGCTCTAACTCTCTCAAAGAACCCTTTATACCATGATCGTACTAAACACATAGATGTTAAGTACCACTACCTAAGGGAAATGGTGATTAATAAGACCATCAAGCTGGAGAAAATTCTCTCCAGCAGCAATCCAGCTGATATGTTAACAAAACCTCTATCAAGTTCAAGAATAAAATACTTATGTGACCTACTTAAGGTAGACATTGGCTGAAATTTGAAGCATACAACAAATCTACAAGGGAGCTCGAGACAAAGTTTTGTACATTGATATATTCGGGTTAAGAGGGTGATTTGTGAAGTTTTTGCCCCTTTTATATCACTGCAATATAGGAGCTGGAATTCTTTTAAGAACTAATTCAGTTGGTTCGTTACATCAGTTACCTTTATACTCTCTTCCTATAAATACTAATAATTTCTGTGATGAAATTGGTTTTTTCAGAACTTAGTTACGGAGAGAGATTTGCAAAACAGAAGGTGTAGAGTAAATACCTCTTATTGTACTACTTTTGTATCACCTTCCAGCTTATTGAATAAAATCCCTAGCTCTCCTTGTAAAGTGGACGTAGACCAAACCTTGGTCGAACCACTATAATCTTCTTGTCATCTTCTTCTTGTGTGCTGCTTTATTTTTCTGCATCAACCTTAAACAACGATATATTTTCCCCAAAACACCACAATATCCCAAAATTCCAAAAGAAATGACCATGAAAAGAAAGGTGCATATTGCATAGGTAGACTCAATAGGAAATTTAGTAACAAATCCATCCAAAACGACATTGATTGATCTAAAAAAATCCAATTAAACATTGAAATCAGAATGAGAAACTCACTCAGGCTAGAGATCTGAGATAAGAAGGAAAATCAAACAACATAGGTGCGTAGCAATGAATGTGTCATTAAATTTGTGGACGTTGGGGCAAAAATTAGACGAAGAAGAAGACGTCGTCTCTATGTGAGTTGAGAAATCCAAGACCCTAGAAATTCACATTCACAATGTTAAAATTCGGAAACGAAGAGCACCTAGTAACAATAACGATCATAAAACCATCAGATTAGAGCAATGAATGTGGATCCCTAATCCACAATTTCTTTTTGTTCCACAAGACTTGAATAAAGAACGCACTCATCAAAGATATATAATGATGAAAATTTTAGAGAAAGAAAAATAATAATAAATATTTAAAATATAAAAATTTTAGTGAGAAAAAAATAGATTTTGTAGAGGAAATTTAGGATGAAAAAATTTTAGGGTGAGAAAGAATAAAATTTTGTTAGAAATAAATATGAGAGAGAAAAAAAAGAAATTGAGTATTAGAAGAAAAAAATTAGATTTTGAAAAACAGAAATCAATTCTTGAAAACTTGTTTTTTATTATTATTATTATTATTTTTTAGAATTTACATAGGATTTCAAAATGGTTTTTGAAAAACAAAAAATTGAAATTAAATCGGTTATCGAACAACCCTGTTTTTAAAAAATTAAAAACCAAAAATCAAAAATAAAAAACGAAATGGTTATCAAACGGGCTTTCAGAAACCTATTGAATATGTTTAAAGTTCAGCACCCCTATTAGATACCATTCATAATTTAACCAATAAAATTTGCACAATAGAAGGTAGAACAAAATTTTCAATATAAATATATAAGAAAAAAAATGAAACTTAGAAATAATAAATCATTCTATTTCGTTTTAGAAGAATTATAAATTTTATATGCAATTAATTGTTTTCAATAAAAAAATTTTTTCTTCACTTCTTTTTATATTTGACGTCAACAAAAAAAAATTAAAAAATTTAAAGAATAAGCTAAAAAGTTATAATATATATTGTATGGAGTCTAAATAATATTTGAAATGAATTAAGTGAAATAAAAGATTTTTAAAAAAATAAATGAGCTATAATTTATTTTTGTAATTTATGGGAAAAATAAAAACATGGTACAATATCAAGTATCAAACGGCTAACCTGATCACAGCTCAACTAGTTAAAACACTAATCACCGATTAAAGGGTCTCAAGTTTGAATCTTCACCCCACATATTGTACTACAAGACATATTTTTTAGGTAAAACCTACCAACCTGAGAAGATATATAATATCATGACTAGAAGACTAAAAGTTCAAATCTCCACTCCTACACGTGATAATGAGCAAAACAAAACCTTAGGAAAGCAAGTAACATTATTGCTCCTAAATATACTTTCATTGACATTGACATAATAAAGCCAAAGACAAAGTTGTTGCTTGCAAGAATAATAATAATGAAGATCCTCCATGCCCAACCAACTACTTAGTTGTTGCTTCCAAACTAGAGATGGGATTGGGTTTGGGCAAGGTCAATTATGTCTTTCTCTCTCTAAAAAGAATCATAATCTTCCTTGTTACTTATAATGTTATTTTAGATAAATCATGCCAAAGTTTAAAGTTGCGTTCTGTTGGTGATTTGAAAATAGTGGATTCAATTAAAAACATAGTTGAATTCTTTGTTTTCAGACATGTATTTGATAGCAGATTTGAAAATTAAATCTCAATTTAAAAAATTGTTCAATAGTAATATATTGGTAAGTTGTCAACTAAATTTTTTTTGTTTAATTTAAAATAATATTCATTAATTTATTAACATTTTTGTTATAAATTTTGTATAATTATATTTTAAAATCTTATATTATTTATAATATATTATAATTTACATGTTTTAATTTTAACAAAAATTAAATAAGTTTATAACATGAAATAATATATTTATCAAAGTTTTTATATTTGTTTAATATTAGTCCCATTTAAGTTTCAAATTCAAAATAAAAAAATACAGTAAACATTATTTTCAGAATCACTATTGGATCATATAATCTGAAAACAATTTTCACTTATCCATTTAATTTAGTGAATCTGAAAACAATAAACCGAAGGAATATGGGTTGACATCAAACCGGCCTTAAGTTATTCTAACGTGATTCAATGTCCCATTCTCTATTTTTCTTTTTGACTTTTGTTTTCATATTAAAATGAAAACTATAAAATTTTCTATTGAGGTGAAAATATTATTTCTTTATTATAATTTTTTTTATGGTTTAGAATTCTCTTAAGATAAAAAGAAGGAAAAAAATGACAAAGGCAAATTTCATGGTTCTCAAATAACTTCTACTAATTAATTCCTTTTTAGAGATGGATTTGAGTTCATTTTAATGTTTAAAAAAAAAGTTTTTTTTAGTTCAGCAAACAGCAAACAGGGTGGAGATCAAATCATTGATTTTGGAATGGTAATAAATACCTTATAAAAGAAGTTAATTTTATATAACAAAAGAAAATAGTGCGTTACATACTAGAAAAAATTCAACCAGTCATCTAAAATTTGTTCTATTTTGTTTCCGAATTACTTTTTAAAAGTTAGGATCCAACTATTATTAATAGGTTAAAAGTTTATTTATTTATTTATTTTAATGAAGGTTAAAGTTTAAATATATATATTTCTTTTGGAAAGGAAAAGTTTAAATTATTGGCTGCTTAAAGTTACCATTTATGCAATTGTTTCATTTTGTGGCACATCATAAGAAGTTTGAGAGTGTCTCTTGTGAAAAATTAGTATATATATTGACCTTCTTTTCATGTTTGGATGATTAGGTGATTGATCGTAGATCGAAAAATGATTGCATGAAATTTTATAAATATCTGAAAGATTGTAACGTGACAATCATCTAACTCTACTACATTTGAATGCCAACAAAACTCGTATGATATTAAATCTTAAGTAGGTGCCACCATAATTTGAACCCATCCCGACTAAATTTTAGAATTTACTTTGGCCACCCAAAATACAATAACAACTTTAATAGTCTTGGAGACGAATTATCTCATAAAAACTTTAAAAAGATTACTGTTGTTCAATTTATATTCTAAAGCAGAAAGATACTATTTTGGGAAAAAAAATGTATTTATAAAATATAATTATTTTTTTAACAATATCATAAAAGTGATTTCCAGTTGTTCTTGGTGGTATAACTTTACAATTATGTCATTTTTGTAAATTTGTAAAATTTACCTTATCTTTTTGTAGAAGTCAAAAGTTTTTTTTTTTGAAATCGTTCTTGTCCATTGTACATATGTGTATCATGGTTCTAAATATCCGTCGACACGTCGACATTTCCATCAATATATCTATGTTTTCATGGTTTCGACATCGACACGAGGGATAAATCGACATTTCTATCATAGTACAATAAAATCGACCAAATATAAAAAATATAAATAACATGTCACTAATATATACATAATATTAATATTAATTATGTTTAACTAATTTAAGAATAGGAAAATGTTTATTTATTAATTTAAATATTTTTTACGATTTTTTAATTTTTCTAACTTTTACAGAAACATCCATCGACATCTTATCGATATTTCATGAAATTGAGACCTCAACATTTCCATCGACATGGATATTTAAGACCTTGATGTGTATATACATTTTTTTTGTGTTATTTTGTTCTACACTATTTACATTTTAAAAATAAATCAAAATCTAATTTTATTTAAGGAAAAAGGGAGTTTTTTTTAAACAATTAAATATCAGTGGCTTCTTTTTGTCAATTTACGTCTCAGTTCGGAAACGGTCGTACTTCTTTGACGCAGTCTTCTGAAACGCGTTTTGTTTTTTCAGATTTATAAAAAAAAATAAAAAAATAAAAAGTTGTTTACCTCGCTAAAAGAAAAAAAAAAAGGACCAATCACACGGTTTCTTACGTCGGCATAAATAATCCAACACAAGTTCCACGTGGCCAAGTGGGGGCAATGGCCTTTTCCAATAACTTATTTCTCCCATTTGCAAAATAACTTATTTCTCTCGTCTTAACTCTTAACTGTGTTGAATAGTTTAAAAAAAAAAATTATCAATCTTTAATGGTCAGTTTGTTACTATTAAAAAGTTGTAAGTTCGAATTCATCATCTCACGTTTTGTACTAAAAAAATTTTGTTAAATAAAATAATATTTTTGTACTTAGTAATATAACGTTATCAAAAGATAAAACTAAAACTAAGGTAAAGTACCATTTTAAAACTCAGAATTTTTTAAATTGTGCATTTGCTTTGAAGTTTTTAGAAATTGGTTTAAGGTTCCCTCAACTGATAAATCTACTAAGTCATGTGGTTCAGATAGTAAATTCGAGTTACAAAATTGAGGCTTTAAATTCATATCGTGTAACGCAATCAAATGGATTGAAAAACACAATTTTAAAACAACATTGATGTTTTTTTTTTTCCATTTGATCTCGTCATATTGCAACCTTTTCTTTGGGTAATACCATAATGTGGTTTAAGATCGCTGTGTTTTTCTTCTGATTGTGTTACGTGATGACCATGTGATAGCACGATTGTATTATGATCAGCACCGCAATCTTAATTTTGAGTATAACCACGATATAGTCTAATATCATTGTATTTTGTCATCATATTACGTTACACAATCCACATATGAAACACTATCTCTGTAATGATCCCCAATAACCCCAATCACTCTAACTTGTACTAAGATACCATACTTCCACAAATTTGTCCAACTATATGAATCAATTCATGCTCATGATATGCTGAAAATGATTTTTGCTTATTCTCAAAATGGTTAAAACCTTAAAAAACCAATCAATTTAATTTGCTTGTAACATGATCTAGTGCAAATTAATTTATTATCCACATAACGACACTCTTATTTCCAAATTATAATTACCGCATCAACCATCCTAAAGTCCATCATATTTTTGTGTCATAACTTAACAATTCTGTCATTGAGGTTAAACTTATTTATGAAAACTCATGAACAAAAATGTACCATTTTGAAACATAAGTACCACACAAACCTATAATAGAAAACTCAGACCAGAAAGACAACTTTCTCTCCGACTAAGTATAATTGATAAATTTGAAGATATATTTATTTGTCGACATTTTTCCTTGAAATATATTTATATAATTAAATGTGTTAAAGATCCCACGTTGAAAATATAATAGACCTAATAAACATTTATTTAGACATGAGCTACTCCTCTCCTTATCAAAATTACCTCAGATAAAATGAATCTTGACTTGATCTAATTCTAATTCCATCTTATTAATTGTGAAAGAGAAGAACATGTGGATGTTAAAAGTGGGTTAAAAAAAAGTGTATGACATGATTTTTTAAGTTTAATTTAACCGAAGATACCAAATTGATAATTTAACTTATTTTAAATAATTTAATTAAGACTTTTCAGTTGACTTAGGCACCTCTCTCAAGATAGGTTTGTATCCCATTCTTGAATTAGGTCATTTTTTTAATTAATCTTTATTCTTTTTAAATATAGTTTTATAGATAAATATTTCAAATTTTATTACCTACCTTCTTTCTCCTCGCTATTGAAATTTGAAAATGACATTATTATCGAAAATAGGTTTATATTGTGAATTTTGAATGTTATTTTCTATTGACTTGTTTTTTTTAGGAAAACAAAAAACAAAAATACATATATCATTTTCGGAAATAAAACATTATGAATAGTAATATATACGCGTTCTATTTTTTTCCCAAAGCGTAATATTATGTTTTTTTTTCTTTTTTCTTTTCTAGTAATTTACTTTTAAGTATTCAACTTTATAAGTAGTTCTAAACAAATCTTCCTAAGTTAGCAAAAATAAATAAATAAATAAATGTTAAGTTAGATCTTTTAGTTTAGAGAGTATAAAGAGAGGGGCAAGAGAAAATGGAGAGGTGCTTGGTTCGTAATTTGAATAAAAATTTGCCTCTCAAGAAAAAATCAAAACGTTGGAGTGTTTTTCAATCTAATCCCTATTATTTAAAAAAGTTTCAATTTAGTTCCTCGTCACTAATAAATGTTAAAATTGGTTGATGATAAGCTTTAGATGATTGATTATATGCGATAAGAAACTTTATAATTTCACTAAATTTCTAAGAAATTGGTAAAATTTTTTAGTTTTCTTATGTTCACGAGTTTTTCTTCTCTAAATTTCTGTCACTCGAACTTGAGGCTTCAAGGTAGGTGGTACCTCAAGGCCCCGAGCACTTACTAATCCCTTAGGGATGATAAATGATTAAATTGAAAAATATTAAAATATAATGAATTAAATTGTAACTTTTTAATCAAGAGGACTAAAAACTCTCAAAACACTCCAGACTAAAACATACATTTAGAAAAATAATAACAATAATGAGTCTTTCATGTGTATTCAATTTTCATCTTTTAACTTTTGAAGTGTCTATTTTGTAGTTTTTAACATTTTAAAACCAATAGTTTTCGTCACCTAATACCACTAAATACCTGTCATAGCACAATTCGAAGTCATGTCATCCATTTATTAAACAATACGTCTAAAAAATAACAAGAACTATAATAACTATTTTTCTTAAATTTGAGGATTAAAATATACGCTTTGAAAACTTAGAGACTAAAATAAGTCTTTTAAAAGTCGAAGAGTCTGTGAATCAAAATGAAATTTAAATATATAAAGAAAAAAAAGCTCTATTATTCTGACAAAATTGACGATGACTTTTCAATTTCATTTTTATTGTTTGAGAGAGAGTATTTGATGGTGGCTTTTTTTAATTAATTAATTTTTTAGACATAAATTTGTTGGTGGCTTTAAAGACTATTATTTATTGATGTTATAATAAATATATATATAAGATATAACCTACTCTGCTGGCTGGCTATGTGGAAGATATTTTTTAATTACATAATTTTCTCGCCTTGGAAGTTCATCCCCTTCAACAATGGACAATAATTGACCAACTTCAACTTCAACTCCTTCCGATTCAAAGACTCAGCTCATCCTCCATTTTCTCTTTAGCTCAAGCTTCGATCCCATTTCCCATAAATCTGCTTTTAGCTCTGAATCCAGAGCTTCGCTTCCTTCTCCTTCAACCCTCTGCAATCTTCCCTCTCTGAAGTTCTTTTCAATTTCTGTTCCCACTGATTACCTCCCGTTTCAAGATTCAGCAAAATCTGCTTCTCACTACCAATCTTTCATCTGGGCTTTTCTTCTTTTCGGGTTTCTGATTTTCAATTTTAGCCACGGGATCGTCGATTTGATCTGAAATTGAAATGGGCATCTGCACGAGCAAAGGCAAATACTCGCCGCAGTATGATCGTTACGACGATCAACCAAAAGCCCCGCCTCAGAACACCCACCGGTCGCCGGAAAATCGTGCCGAGAACCCATCGGCGGCGAAGCCCTCTGGTCCTCCCAAGAGCCCCAGACATGCTGCTGTTAGGTCTGATACGATTCTTGGGAAGCCATTGGAGGACGTTAAGCTGCATTACTCTATTGGAAAAGAATTGGGGAGAGGCCAATTTGGGGTCACTTATCTCTGCACGGAGAATTCCTCCGGTAAGCAATATGCTTGCAAATCCATTTCCAAGAGGAAGCTCGTGACCAGAAATGATAAGGAGGATATAAGGAGGGAGATTCACATTATGCAGCATTTGAGTGGCCAACCCAACATAGTTGAGTTCAAGGGAGCTTATGAAGACAAGCAATCGGTTCATCTGATTATGGAGCTTTGTGCTGGCGGAGAGCTGTTTGATAAAATTATTGCAAAGGGCCATTATAGTGAGAAAGCAGCTGCTTCAGTCTGCAGGTCAATTGTTAATGTGGTTCATATCTGCCATTTTATGGGAGTGATGCATCGGGACCTCAAGCCTGAGAACTTCTTGCTTGCTAGCAAGGAGGAAAATGCAATGCTCAAAGCAACAGATTTTGGGTTGTCTGTTTTTATTGAAGATGGTAAGATTCTTGCTCTGCTTATTGAATTTGTTCTTTATGCTTTTTGATTGTTGACGATTTTGGAAGGTCAAATGTGTGGGAATTTTTGTGTATGGGTTACAAGTTTCAGATGGTAGAACTAGATATTTGTTTTATTTTCTGCTTTTGTTTTCTACAGTTGCTGTTGGTGATCATCTGTTGTAGTAGGCAACTGTTCAATGTCTTG
Organism: Momordica charantia; assembly: GCF_013281855.1. Classification (NCBI taxonomy): domain Eukaryota; kingdom Viridiplantae; phylum Streptophyta; class Magnoliopsida; order Cucurbitales; family Cucurbitaceae; genus Momordica; species Momordica charantia. The sequence continues at coordinate 10,415,890 of NW_028275158.1, forward strand.
GGACTTTCTTTTTTCAGGGAAAATTTCATTTTTCATTCCTGTGTTTGGTGAAACGAGTCAATTTTAATTTTGAACGACCCCGAACTTAAATAAGTGATGAAATTAATACAATTAATTTGGCTGTGTTGGATACTTTTTAGCTAGGTTTGGACATTTTATCGCAAAATTTGGGCACTTCTTTTACTTGTTTGATTTTGTAGCTAGATGTGGGTATTTTCCATAGATGGATTTGGGCATTTTGACTTGATTTTGAATATTTTGTTGATTGAATTCTGCAAGTTTATTGGTTGGTTTGTACGTGCTTTTCTAATTTATTTTTGAGAAGATGTTAGATTTCATTGATTCTTCAAGTATAGGGTTCAATTTAGGTTAAAATTGGCTCACTAATTTAAGTACAAGGGAAAATATGAAAAATTTCTTCTGTGCTTATCCTGAATATTTTTTCTTAATTTATTCATGCTGGTGCTGATTCAAATCTTAGAAAAGTTACAAGTTTGATGATTGGGCAGTTAGTGGTATTCATGTACTTATGCAACAATGAGAGATAAGATTTAGTCAACTTCAATATAAAAACAACATATTTTTAGAGAACAACATGGAGTATTCAACTTACATGGGCAGAAGGCGAATTCTTCTTGGTCAAGGTTCATCCATCAGTATGGATTGAAAACCTCAACCCTGAACTTTCCTAGGTATTTTCTCCATCAAATAAAATATACCTAGACTTGGCATGTACCCAACTATTGAGGAGGCCTATTGTCTTTTTCGTTTTAGTCGTTTGAACAGTTGTTAATGGCTTCATTCTGTCGATATTGGCAAATGATGTTGAATTGTCTTAGTCTCTTCCATGCCAACAGATTCTTGATAAAACTTTGCTCGCTTCTAAGATACATCACATGATGATGATTATAGGTTATAATAGATAGTTCTGTAACACTCCTTTCCCACAAAATTTGGTGGAGGCTGAACCTATGACTCGAGATTTCCTAGTGCGAGTTTCCCCAGCTGACTTGTTTTGAAAGCAAGTGCTGGACAACCGCTAGACCCAAGTAACAAAGTGCAATTGTGTTATGTGGGCTCATGTGATTTGCTTAAGAGTTCAAGAGATTTTGGTGGAATTATATGTGCTTCCACTGAAAAATCATCATTTGAATTTCTTTCTTTATTGACTACTTTCAGGAAAGGTGTACAGAGACATAGTAGGGAGTGCTTACTACGTCGCCCCTGAAGTTTTACGTCGCAAATATGGAAAAGAAATAGATATTTGGAGTGCTGGGGTCATGTTGTATATATTACTCAGTGGTGTACCTCCATTTTGGGCAGGTAAATTAGAGAAGTACTTTTTTTTTTTTTTTTTTTGATATCAGTGAGTATCCGGGCAACCTTTCTTTTTTCTTTTCATTATGCTTCTTTTATTGAATGTTGGGTAGCATTTTCTTTTTCCGAAAAATGCCTGGCCAGTGTGGTGTATAACATGATCTGTATTGCAGAAACTGAGAAGGGCATATTTGATGCAATATTGCGAGGACATATCGACTTTGAAACTGATCCATGGCCAACAATTTCTAACAGTGCCAAGGACCTGGTGAAGAAAATGTTAACTCAGGACCCGGCAAAAAGGATTACGTCAGCCCAGGTTCTCGGTATGTGTTTATCTGTCTGTGAATGCTTTCTTGAATTCTTTACCTAAAATGAAATCCGAAGATCCATATGTGAATCTGTAGAATCTAACCGGGGTTGGGCATTGTGTATTTTATCAGAGCATCCATGGATGAGAGAAGGCGGGGACGCATCAGATAAGCCAATGGACAGTGCAGTGTTTACAAGACTCAAGCAATTTAGAGCAATGAACAAACTGAAGAAACTTGCCTTAAAGGTGATCTTCCTTATATCTAGGCTTGTTTCTCTAGATATAAGTAGTTATACTTGATCAGAGTGGGGGAGGGGGGCATATTAGAAGTATTTTTGGTAACGGTACTTGATTGAAAGCGGGCAGAGGACAGAAAGAAGTTCATGATATTAACACGTAGTTTATGAAACAATTGCAGGTTATAGCTGAAAGTCTTTCTGAAGAAGAGATCCAAGGCCTGAAATCAATGTTCACAAACATGGACACTGACAATAGCGGAACCATCACTTATGCAGAACTGAAGACAGGACTGGCTAGGCTTGGCTCGACGCTTAGTGAGGCCGAGGTCAAACAACTTATGGAAGCGGTAATACATGATTTAACATGATCAATCACCAGAAGTTATTTGTTATTTGTGTTTTCACCTCACATGAACTGAGAGAACTTGCTACGACGTTTCAGGCCGATGTGGATGGAAATGGTACAATTGATTACATCGAATTCATCACCGCTACTATGCATAGATACAAGCTAGAGAAAGAAGAGCATCTTTACAAAGCCTTTCAGCATTTTGACAAGGATAACAGTGGGTCAGTATCTCATCCTAGAATATGTAACATTTATCTGCTTTTAGAAACAACCTTATCTCAGTTTTTTTAAGTGTTTGCTTCCTGTTATTCCCAGTTATATCACAAGAGATGAACTAAAAGCTGCAATGAAAGATTACGGGATGGGCGATGAGGCAACTATTAGAGAAATTATTTCTGAAGTCGATGCAGACAATGTAAGTTCGTTTTCATAGTCCTAACTAATCTTCTGTAGTAAAACGCAACTAATTTTGGTTCGGTTTTTACAGGATGGACGAATCAACTACGATGAATTCTGTACAATGATGAGAAGTGGAACCCACCAAGCCAAACTCTTTTAACTCATAGAACAACACAGAAAGGAGATCGCTGAAGGGACCATTTAACGCGAGATCGGTTTTGGAAAGCTTGCCCGTCGATGGTGAAAATGTCAAGACTACACCTGAAACTGAAACATTGGTTTTGGGTTTTAATGTGTGATATTTTTGCATAGCAATTGAATTGTTGTTTATATTGTTCTGTATAATTTGTTGGCTTGTGTCAGCCAGGTTCATGTCTAAAGATAGTTTCCCTGATGGGAGAATTTGTATTGCCTTAAATGATCTTGTTTCCTTGAGTACTAATTATGTCCACTTGATCTTTAACTTTTTGTGTGTAAAAAAAGGAATTGACTTTTTTGCCCAACATTGACTGACATTGAGATTGGATCCAATATGAGTATCCCAAAATTGCTTAATAAAAATGGAGCAGGTAAGAGAGGAAGAAGTGGACTTGGAAAGAGTCATGGCTTAAAATGGTAATGTGGATTTGTTTTGCATTTTTGAAAATTTTCTAGTTGTTTAGAATTTCATTCATCTATTACAATACTTTGCCCTAAAATATATCAAACCAACAGCTTTTAGGGAATACAAGCAAGTGAGCCAATTTAGGGTTTGGGATAAAGTGTTTAGGGTTTGGGCTTGTGCCCTTACAATACAAAAATCAAAGAAAATTGGAGCGAGCATATCTGTTTACCCCCTCGTTATGAAAAATGACTAAAAAAAGTTACCTATCTTACAAATATATAGCTCAATCAAATATTAAAAAGTAGATTACTAATTATGTCTATGGATTTTTGGGTTAAATAACTCGTATTATTTTTTACTGACATCACCTTAGATACCAAATTACTTTCACTATCCCTCTATTCATTTTTTTAGATTTCTCTCTCTTATTCTCTCCCTCTTTTTTCGGAATTTTTTCCTTCCATCTTTTTTCAGAATTTTATTTTCCTCTCATTTTCCATTTAACCCATTCATTCTTTCTTTTCTCTTTCTCTCTTTGCACACATCATAGTCGACGAGGGAGAAGAGAGAAGAGAGGAGAGAGAAGAGAGAAGAGAGAAGAGAGGAGAGAGAAGAGAGAAGAGCGAGAGGGAGAGAGGAAGAGATTTATTTCCTATTTTAAGTGATTAGTTCAAATAATTAAGGAAAAGAAAAAAATCTTAAACAAGTTTAGATTAAATTTCATATAAGTAGATATCTAATGGGTTTATATTATAGAATTAAAAAGATGGTTTGAAATCCTGTATATTTTCAACCTAAGTGCTCTTTTGATTTTGGAAAAAAACTCTTTATCAATATATTGCTTCTTCTACACATTTCGCTCTACCCCATAATGTAGAGTAACTAATAGTTAGGACTTATAAAAAAATCGATAACTCACTCATGAGAAAAGTCCTTCCCGCATCAAGCACTTATATAGTTTTAATGTCTAATTAGATCGGGTGGGGGAGATTGAGATTCGTTTTCCTTCCTTACAATTTTCAAATTTTCTAAATGATTTATTAAACACTTTGAATTTGAATTTGACCAGTTAATTTATTTACTTAGTTCTGTTAATTTAATCTTGTTTATGATTTCATTTAAATTAATCAAATTTTATTATTATTACTATTATTATTTAGATAAGCAACATTTTATTTCAAAATATTTGAAATTATTCGCTTTATAAATTGATAAACATTCCTTCAAAATTAATTCAATAATTTAAGAATTTTATTCATTTTATAAATAGATTTTTAAGAAATTAAATTATTTGACCAAATAAATCAATTAATAGGTTATTGAAATTTAATCCAAATTGTTTAAGATTTTTTTCTTTTCCTTAATTATTTGAAAGGCATCATCTAGATCTCTCTCCCTCTCTCCCTCTCATAAACAATACTATCTTGATAAAAGAGCTACTCAGTGCAAAAACCCGATAACAATATAGAATTGTTCGGCTGAGTAGCACTAGGTATGACTCTCTTCAACTCTGTTAACATTCTCTTCTTCTTCTTCTAGTTATAGTTTTGAATAAAATAATATCATAGCCAACAAACAAAAAAAATCATTTTTTGAGATTAATAAAACAAAACAAACAAACAAAGCATCCATCCATGTAGACAAGACAAGACTAAGGGAGAAATAGAATTCTTGTAGACTCAAAACATAATCTCCTGAGATTAATAAGAGGAAGCCATTACATTCCATGGCAATAATACAACGTAAAAACAAACCATAGACAACGCAAGTACAGTTGCCTGCATGAACTAATTAAAAACCATTCATCAAAACATAGACATAGACATATAACATAAACAGATCAAAAACCATGAATCTTGATTTGATCCTTCTTGACGAGGCCGGCCTGAACGAGGAACTGGGAGACGTTCTTGCGCTGATCGCCTTGGAGTTGGATTATCTTGCCCAGCTCCTTGTCCTGCACCACATTCCCATTGCAACAGAAGTCCTTCTTCAGGTCCTTGAGGATCTTGTCGTAGCTGAAATCTTTCTTCAGCCCTTGAACTGTAGTCAGACACTTCTTCCCATTCCTCTGCTGGACCCTTACATGCACGTACTCCTTGTTCCCCGGCGCATCCGAGTCCTTCGCGTCCGCAAACGGATTGAAAGCTGTTGGAATCTCCACGTCTAGATCAACCATGTAATTTGCTTCCTGCTACTGCTACCCAACAACCTGTTTTCAGGATATACACATTTCTTAATCAGCTCCTAAATGACAATTCTACACTTAAAACTCAAAGCAGTCACACAACGCAGCCGTATCAATATGGAAAACAAATCACTGCAATAGATTAGTTTACCAATTTTAGTTTCTACAATTGTTACGGTAACGCATCCATTCCTTAGGTCTTGTTTCCAATTTTATTAAAAAATCTAAAATTTTGTCGAACTATTTAGGTTTCTTATTTCAAATTTCTTTGCCCATAAGTAAAGATTCTGTTTTATACTTCTTAAATCCGAGCGCCACTATTTTTCTTTATTAAAACAAGGAGGAAATAGGTCAAGGAGCAGTTTTTTAGGATATTTAAGGAGATTAAATTAAAATCAAATACAAACACTAAAATAGTAATTTAAAGAAAAGTGGAATAACAGGGCTATCACAGATTTCAATATCTCTCCAGAAAAACAGGTAAATAGTGAAGAAAGCAATCCAAATAAGCAGGGCCTCCACATCCATCCAATCCAATCCACCATGTTTAATTAAATCAATTAAACAAACATCAAACAGACATCAAACTCCCAGAAAGCAGGAAATTAGAAACAACAATTAAACAAAAACCGACCCACAGTGGAGAATCAAGTGAACAAGGACAGCGAAAATCAACTTCTAAATTCTCACCAGAGACCAATTACCCAAGAATCAGAGATTCAAAACGACCCGTTTCGATCACATACTTTTGTTTCCAAGAACTCAAACGAAAATTAAATAATACAGAAACCCAGAAAATAATATCGATTCAAAGAATCAGGAAGAGGGGAACAGTACCTGAAGCCGAGAGAGAGCTTGGAAGAAGCAAAATGCGAATCGAAGGAGTGAGGAGAAAGAAATTGGGTCGAGGCTGAATATATAGAGGTGGTGTTTGGGGACGGAGCAAGTCTTCGTCCACGTCACGACGGGTTAATATTCTGGATAAGGTCGGTGTACAACGTGGACGGCGGAAATGGAGGCTTGTTGGAGTATGAACGGCTGGGATCAAACACAGGCGTATGGTTATCAGGATAATATATTCCCGAAGTGGAAAAAGGGAATGCTTATTCGCGTATAATGAACGCACGCTAAACTCGAATCCAAACACGACGATGATGGTGAGAAAAAATTAAAGAAAAAAGGCGGTGCGCCCCACATCTGAAGGATTTTTCCTTGCCATCCAAGTAACGCAGAGATTTTAATTTTTTAATTAATAATTACGATGCATGGATGATATCATATTTTCAGGGTTTTAAAAAATGTGTTTGGTATCATATTCAAAAACTAAATCTCAATTTTAAAATTTGGAAAATGTATTTGATATCATATTTAGAAATCAGATCTTAATTTATGAATTTGAAAATATTATTAAAAAATAATAAAAAATATGTATTAAAATAAGTGTTAAATCTCAAAATTTCTCAATATGTTATGGTAGTATATTTTATATTACAATATTTTTTATTTTTTTTAGCATAATTACAATATTTTTATAATTAGTTGTAATTTATACTATATCATATTTGTAAAAGATGATAATATAATATGTAAAATAAATATAGTATTCCTATTTAGAGATTTAAATAATAAAAAATTGTGTCAAAAGTGGACATTAAGTATAATTAGCATATATTTTTAATTAAGCTCTCATAAATTTATGTTTAAATTGTTAATAAAATAATAATAACAATGGCTAAAATAATTTGTTTAAAACAAAGTTTATGAACAAAAAAAATATTTGAAAGTACAAGGATTAAAAGAAAAATACTTTAAAGCTTACAGACAAAAATAGAATATTTGAAAGCCGTGAGACTAAATAATATGTTTTAGAGTTTATGAACTAAAACACAATAAGAGTAGGTTCGAAATACCTTTTGAAAAAAATGTTTTTAAGTGAAATACTTATTTTGTAACAAAGTTTGGAATAAATCAAATTAAATGGTTCATCTGAAGGTATATTAAAACTCTATTTACTTACTCGCAACTGTAATCAAGGAATTGTAATGAAAATTTTCATTGTCTATCAAATTGTAGAAATAAAATAAATAGTGGAACCACTAGTAGAAACATGGGCTTTCATGACAGTTGTGAACAGCAAAAAAGTTGGGAGGAAAAAAAACTGTCATAAATGATTGGGGCGCGTTTTTTGCGAGAAAAATCAAAACTTTTCGAATTTTTCAAGTTTTATGACAGTTAAAAACTGCCACGAAAACTGAATTTTAGATGACAGTGGAAAAATGTCACAAAATAGTGGAGATGCATTTTTGGCGGGAAAAAATGGCCACTTACAAAAATTTTCTTGCTTCATGACATTTTATAATTCTCAAGAAAAATAAAAAAATTTCAAGTATTCCATGACAATTACCTAGGCCATCTTGAGAATCTATGACATACAAAAGTATCACAAATGATTTTAAGCACGTTTCATTTTTGTCGGAAAAATTGCCGCTTCGTTAATGATATTAATTATTTTGGGATTGTCTGGTCGTATTGAGCATAAATTTATGCTCAATGTTTTTCCTGCATACTCCATCAAACAAGTAGAAAATGTGGCTTTGGTACAGTGGTAAGCTTATCCTGCGTAATTATGCTCTTCCTCTCTTCGGTCTCGAGTTTGAGTCCGATTGATTTGAATTATTTTATCAACCATGTATTATTACATTTTTACTAAATTTTACCTTTAACCATCATTAATTAATTAATTATAATTTCAATTTAAAATAAATAATATGTATTTATTTCTTCTAACAAAAAATGAATTTATTCCTCTTATTTTAGTTGTTTAGCCCTTTATATACATTTTTTTTAATTTAGGTTTATGTTGTTAAAGAAAAAATTTTTAAAAGAAAAGAACAATAAAAGTAAAGGAAAATAGGGTGGAAATCCCAAATAGAAACCCCACCTAACCTCCCTCCTCCTTCGTGTACTCCAAAATTAAACCCTCACCATTTCGCCTCTTTCAGCCCCCTCACCGTCGCCGTGTTGCCTTCTTTAGCCTCGCCGTTGATGCTCCATTGTCGTTCGTCACCCATCCGTTGCCAATTGTCGTCATTCCGCCATTTGCCGTCTTTTCGCGATAGTTCGTCACTGGTTCACGACAGCTTCTTATTCTTTGACCACCGACGCCACGACCTATTCACACCACCGGCAATACGCGAAGCAGCGGCGAAGGGCGTGTTCTTCCATCTCTGTTGTCGGTTTTCTTCTTCACATGTATCGATTTTTTTTCGATTTCATACAAAGCTCTAAACCCCTTCTCTGTTTGGATTCTTCTAAGCTTCGTGTTTTTCTGCAGGGTACTTGCGCCTTCGCTTTCCCTCTGCAATCTCTTCAACTTTGCTGCACTGCTGCAATTCGCCCTTCAAGGTAGGTGTATTTCGGACCCAGTTTTAGGTTTCTTGTGATTTAATAAACTAAGAAACGAACTATGAGATGATGCTGGTTTCTTGACAAGCTATGAGATGATATGTGGCAATAGATAGCATCACGTTGATAGGGATATGACATAGGGTTGATAGTTACGGCCCGTTTGATAACCGTTTCGTTTTTTGTTTTTGGTTTTTGATTTTTAGTTTTTAAAATTTGATAACATTTCAAAAAAAAAAATGGTAATTTTCAAAAAACAGGTTTTTGTTTTTCAAAATCTCATTTCTTCTCCGAATACTCAACTTTTTTTTTCTTTCTCATATTTATCTTTAAAAAATTTATTTTTCATTCTAATTTTTTTTATTTCTAAATTTCTCTCTCCAAACTTTATTTTTATCTTTCTAAAATTTTCATATTTTTGAATATTTATTGTTCTTTGTCTCTCTCTAGAATTTTCTGTATTTTTGTTTTTTTTCCTTAACAGATCAGTTTCATTTCTCTCTCTAAAAATTTAATATTTTCCCTAACTTTTTTCTCTCGAAAATTTCATATTTTATGACTTTTATGTCTCTTCGTAATCTATTTTTTCTTCTAAAAGTTATATTTTATTTTCTCGTCCAATTTTCTTTCACTGTAATTTTTATTTATCTTTGTATTTATTTATTTTATATAAAAATTATATAATCTTGTTTTTATGTCTAAATTTGTTTCCACTATAATTTTTCTCTTTCTTTATAATTTCTTTTTTTTTCTTTAACATATCTTTTCCTCTGACTTTATTTTTTTCTCCAAATTTTTTTTCTTTTTGTCTTTAACTTTTCTGTAACTATTTTTGTTATAAATATTTTTATTTATCTCTCCAAAATTTATCTTCCAAAACTTTATTTACATCTCTATTTTCATGTCTCTACATCACGGGAAGACAAAAATTTTCGTAGGGTCAGGTCCAAAAAATAGAAAATGGACGTCCCGACCCCGTCCCCGATTCCTTTTTTTGAATAATATATATATATATATATATTACACTTTTTTATATTTAAATTCTAAAAATAATTAAAAACGTTTATAAAACTGATAATTTTTTTCAAGGACATCTCTCGGAACCAAGAACAAGGTGGAGACGGAGACTAAAAATTTTCACGAGCCCTAGAATTAGGGAGAGTATCCTCACTCGCACCCACACTATCTCTACTCTACATAAAATTTTCTATCTCTAATATGTATTTTCAATTTTCTAACTTTTTAAAAACACAAAACTAAAAATGGTTACCAAACATTTGGTTTGTTGTTTTTTAAAAACAAAAAAACAAAAAACGAAAAATGGTTATCAAACATATATAGTTTTTGTTTTTTAAAAACACAAAACAAAAAACAAAAACTAAAAAAAAAAAAACCAAAAACCAAAAACTAAAATGGTTATCAAATGGGCCCTACATGATTTAGAATTTTTAGAAGGAACTGACTCATGTTTGCAGCTCGAATCTGAATATGCGATTTAGTAATATGTTGGAATACAAGAAAAAGTACAACCAAAACAAAATGTGAAGTAGAGGACTTCTAAATCCATGAACCGTCAATTAGAGTAATCGTTGCAATGACAAGGATTTCAAAATACTAAAACAGTTTTTTGACAACCAGGTTTTAGCTACATTTGAGTTATTAGAGAAGAGGTACGAACTACAGGGAGCACTACAACAAATATCACATACGTTAGCATCGAAAAAATGTTATCATAGATTTTTCATAGCGTTTTTGTAACGTGGTGGTAGGCGATGTTATTGAAAGTCTCTGACTTTTAATAGCATTTTTTTAACGCTATGCTAAATGTTATAAAAAGTTATTTTCGATGGCATGATTTCAATGTTATAAAAACTATTTATAGCTTTAGAAAAAACGCTATCGTAAATGTTCTATAGCACCCAAAAAACGCTATGAAATAGATTTTATAGCATTATTCATAACGTCTCATAGACGCTATGATAAGCTTTTCATAATATTTCTACTCTACGCCGTGTTAGCCAATGTTATGGAAAGTCATTGATTTTTTATAGCATTGTTTCAATGCTATGCTAAATGCTATTAAAAAAAATACAATATCTAAATCCATAATTGTACTGTTATAAAAATGTTCCATAGCTGGGAAGTTTTTATAATGTGTTTTACAAATTATGAAATTTTTTTATTAATTTATAAAACACATAATAAAAACTTCTTGCTCATTATGCTTGAAAATCAACGGAATATTATCATCACATATAAAGACAAAAAAAATCATAAATTATTCATTGGAATAAAAATGTGTTCAATTATACAAAATTCAATAAGTAATTTCAACAAGAAAAAGTTGGCAAAATATAAAAATTGCTAAGATTCCTAAATTAAAACAATATAGAGCGTAAAATACAATGGAAAAGTGAGAGGCGTTATCTCCATTCACATCTGTAGAGTCATTACTTCTCTTACCTACAAAACAACATTTAAAAAAATTGTCAAAATGGACGTTATAAACTCAATGATTCTATCTTAACTTCTCACCAATATTTAATTATTGGACCTAAGAAAAGAACTCAAAATTCACCGTGAACATGATATATAAAGTGAAGGAATCAACCAAAGGGTAGAAAATGTAGAAATCTTCTAATAGGAACTGCACGTATGATGGTCATGTGCTCTAGAAATCAACCAAAGGTAATACATCCAAATGGTAAAGAAATAATATTTCATCAAATTTCCAACAAAGTGGAAATTTAGCATATAAAATCCTCAGTGAATTTAAAACATTGTAAGATCTTATAACACCAATACGTACACAATCTACTACTTAGCTTCTTGTTTGTCTAAGTATTGGACAAGCAGATCTAGCATACAAAAGATATAAAGTTAATATCAAAGAGTAACTTACATTCACATTTTAACAACATCAAGAGAAATGCTCATTACAACTATATAAACACCTTCCTATAAATATTTGACAACACTAATAGAAGATTTGTTTAAAAGCGTTGAAGAGAAATATTCATTAAAGCTACATAAACAGCTTCCATTAACTATTTGGCAACACTCATGGAAGAACTTGAACCAACAACCATAATATCAGAGGGTTGAACTATGAAACTCAAATTTGAAAGCACTCCTAATAAACTTAAGAAAAATATACATCTTCTAAGGTTTTATATGATAATTATTCATGAAAATAAATTCTCAATAAAAACTACATTTATTTTGTAACTAATTAGTGACATGCATTCAATTTTCACTTTAAGAGAATATTATAATGAGCAGCACTCTTTATCCTTGCGATCACAAAATACTAAACTTAACCCATAAAACAAGACCCTTTTAACTACACATCAAGCCCAAAAACCTTTTAACACACACCCCAAACCCTTACAATAGTCTCAATAATAAAGAGAAACTCAATAAAAACAGTTCTCTTCTAGAAAAAATAATAATGGGAGATTATCAAACTATCAATATCACTAATGAACATTCAAATTAAGAAAATCAATTCAAAAGAGGAAAAGAAATTAGTTCTAACTCTCAACATCACTAATGAAAACTAAAATTAAAATTAAGTTACACCAAGAGCTGTTCCTACAGTCCAAGACTTGTTACTAATCTCAGGTTTAAAGTTTGCGGTCTTATAGAATTTTCATCTTATCTAATAGTGGTGACACTTTGATGGTTTCCTTGTACACCATCAAGTTTTTGTAGTTGGAAGTCTACTGTTTCTAACGAAATGCAAACAAAAGAGCTACTTTTAAAGAAGTGAAAGCTATACTGCTATCTATTTTCAAGAATTAGTGTTCATTTTTGTGTCAAAATTGTGGTTTACAAAGCATTTTCTATCTTGTCTGTGGTGATCACATTTGTACATTTGAAGCTTATGGTAAATTTGTACATTTGTCATATATGTAACACAAATTATGCTCTAGAGCAAATTATAAGTATGAGAGAGATAAGAAATCAGAGGAAACTATAAACAATGAAATAGATCAGTACCTTCACTTGCTAGTAAGTTGCAATTCTCATTTAATCTCTCTTGAAGTCTATGATAGTTTCTTTATTAGGATGGTCCTCCCTACGATGCCTTTCATGGGATGATCTCCTACTCTTGCAGTTTGACAACAAGTTTAATCATATTGTCCATATTTGATGTACTTTGAATACACCTTAAAATCAGTCTCGACTTATAGTTTCTATCTTTTCCCTAATATCATCAATAAATTGTTTATGTCATCAGTTAATAAGTTGCCTAATATAGGACAATGGACAAATCATGGATGAAAAAAAATAGATTGTCTGAGGATTATGAGTTAAGAGTCGAGTCATTCATTGAATTTGGGTTCCATCATGCAAATGGTTCTAAGGTTATTCGTTGTCCCTTTTTGAAATGTGGAAACCGTATAGATAAGGATGCTGCAACCATTAGAAATCACTTGTACGAACATGGTATTGATCAGAGCTATAGGGTATGGTTTTGGCATGGTGAAGAACATGTACCTAGAACAGATGAGTAGGTTGAATGGTGAGTTCAATAAGAATCACAAAGATGATAATGATTTGTTAGATGTGATTGACATGGTTCAGACTGTTTATGATGAAATTTCACATGTACTGACATCGTTTGAAAATATGTTTGATAATGCTAAGAAACCATTATACTCTGGATGTAAAAAGTTCACGAAGTTGTTAACTTTAGTAAGATTATACAACCTGAAAGTACGATATTCATGGACCAATTCCAATTTTTCAGGATTACTATCTGTAATTAGTGACCTCCTACCAGAATTGAATGAAATGCCGAAATCCATGTACGAGGAGAAAAAAACATTGTGTTCTCTGGGTTTGAATTATGAGAAAATTGATGCATGCTCTAATGATTGTTGCTTATATAGAAAGGAATACGCACGCATGAACGGATGTCTTTATTGTAGTTTGTCTAGGTGGAAATTAAATAAGGATACAACTAAGGAGAAAGAAGGAGTTCACGCAAAGCAGCTGTGTTACTTTCCAATAATTCCAAATTCATTAGACTATTTAGGAGCTCCGATCATGCTAAGAATTTGACATGACATAGTATCTGTAGGAAACTAGATGAGGTTTTGTGACATCCAGCTGACTCTCCCTCTTGGAGGTTAATAGATCACCTTTGGCCGGATTTTGGTTTGGAACCAAGAAATTTACGTTTGGGCTTATCAACGGATGGTGTTAACCCATATGGGGATAGGAACAACAAATATAGTTGTTGGCCAGTGATAACTACAATATATAACCTTCTACCATGGTTGTGCATGAAGAGGAAGTTCTTGATGTTGACCATGTTAATTTCAAGACCGAAACAACTAGGGTACGATATAAATATACATCTAGTTCCATTGATTGAGGACTTGAAACTTTTGTGGGAAGATGAAGTTCAGTGTTATGATACGTACAAACAAGAATCGTTTATTCTAAAGGCTGTCTTGTTGTGGACTATTAACGACTTTCCAGCATATAGAAACTTATGTGGATGCAATGTGAAGGGTTATAAAGCTTGCCCTATATGTGGCACTAACATTTCTTCAATACAGTTGGTTCATGGGAAAAAAATGTGTACATGGGACATAGAAGATTTTTACCAAGATATCATCCATATAGAAAACAAAAAAAAAAACATTTAATGGTAAGCAAGAACGTGCAAATGCTCCGCAACCTTTGTCGGGCAAGAAAGACGACAATAATTTGAGTTGGCAAACTGCCAATAAGTATTGGAAGAGAAAATCTGCATTCTTTCAACTCCCATATTGGAATAAGTTGCATGTCATACATTATCTGGATGTAATGCATATCGAGAAAAATGTGTGTATAAATATCATGGGAACATTATTGGACATTACAGGAAAAGGTAAAGACGGAATAAATGCTAGGCTTGGGAGGGGAGGAAGCACTTAGTTTTCATTTCTTTTGTCCCTCCCTCAGTTTTAGTTTCTATTTTCTATCGTTCTTTGCAAGTTAATACTTTTGCACTAGTGGAGAGTGCTCAAACTTTTTTGTCTCTCATATTCTTTCCTTTCATTACTTTTACTAATTGTGAAAGCTTGTTCTTGCAGTGAGAAATGTTTTAGATAATGTTTCCGTTTCCGTTTGTGTTTGTTAAAGCTATGTTGTTTAGATTTGTGTGTTCATATCTTGTTTCTGGTTGTCTTTCTCTCCCGTTCTGGCTGCTTCTGTGGTCTCTTTTGTGAATATTGTGTCTTGATTTTAGGCTTGACTTGCTTATGTAAGATTGTGCAAGTCGCCAATTAAGACTTAGTGTTTATATGTGTGGCTATCCTGCAGCAAAGATAGCCGATTAAAACTTATTGTTTATATTTGTGTCATGCATATAATTGAAAGTCTAGTTGGATAATTTTCTGGCTATCCTGTAGCAAAGATAGCCAATTAAGATTTAGATAAATAGATTGTTTTTGTTTGTTAGTGTTCAAAATTGTTGGATCGGTATGACAACCCTAGAGGAGGGGTGAATAGGGTTTAATTAAATTTTATAAACTTTTTACTACGGTGGGCCCAAATTTAAACAAATAAGTAAACTTTTTTAGGAACAATTAATTTTATCACAAATTAAACAATAAATTAGAAATACAAACACCCTAATTAATTTCACCACCCAAATAATTCAAATATAAACATTGAGCATAAATATGAATAACAAATTCAAACAATTAATTTTATGCAATTTGTAATAAAGAAAATTAATTGCAAAAATTAAATAGAGTAGGGTTAGAGAAAATGACACCGGAAATTTTATAGTGGTTCGGCAACAACCGGCCTACTCCACTCCCCAAGCGCTTCTTGGGTATTCGATTAAGAAACTTTGACTCTTTCCACGGTAGGAGTCAAACCGGTATAAAACCTTCTTTTTCCGGGAGCAAGAAGAAACCCGATCCTTTCCACGGTTCAGGATCAAACCGTTACAAATGCTCTTTTTAGGGCTTAAGAGCAACCCTTACAAAGGATATGAAATTTGAGAACGAACTTACAAATTCTCTCAAAGAGTGGGTATACAAATATTTGGAAAATATTCTTACAAATAAAAGCCCTCAAATTGGCTAAAAGAAATAAAATTGGAAGCTCAAATATCTCTCAAATAAAAAATCTCCCTCAAGAATATAGAACAAAAATTGAAGCTTTGAAGAGAGATTAACAATGTAGAAATTTGGAGAGAAAATTGGGAGAGAATGAGTTGTGTAAAATGTTGAAGGAGGTGGGGTTTAAATAGGTGAGGAAAAGTTGAAAATAAATTTGAAATCGAAATTGAATTTGGGCCATTAAATCTTTAATGATTGAAAATCAAAAGTTGAGATTTGATTGAATAAAATAATAATTGATTTTGAAAATATAATATAAAATAATAATAATAAATATATATTATTTTTTCTTCTCTCTAACGGCTCCAACGCCATTTCTTTTTCTCTCTCTTTTTTTTTATCAGCTCCTGCCGGTTTTTTTTTTCTCTTCAAACGACTCTTTCTCTTTCTCTTTCCTTTTTTTTTAATTTCGTTTCATTTCTTTTCTTTTTCCTCGATCTTTTTCTTTTCCATTTTTTTATAAACTAAAACAAATTTCAGTAAATACATCTTGCCACGTGTCGCTATTTCATCGGTCCACTTAATTGATTTTTTCGTCACGTCATCCTCTCGATATTTTTCCTTTCAACTTCTTTCGATCATAATTTCTTCGTTTGAGCTCCAATTTGGGTAATTTAAAATTCGTTGAAATCATCGTATCGAGCTCTACGCTGTGGACACTTTAAAACACTAAAATTATCAATAAACAAAATATATATTATCAGTAAATCATATAATATTATTGAAGCTCATAATAAATTTATGTTTTATAACAATAATTCTTACACACCAAAAACAATTAATACTAAGTGTGTTTGTTATCATCAAAATACTAATTAATTAAATTAATTAACCGAGATTAAGGGCCAAAAAGCCAACAA
Organism: Momordica charantia; assembly: GCF_013281855.1. Lineage (NCBI taxonomy): Eukaryota > Viridiplantae > Streptophyta > Magnoliopsida > Cucurbitales > Cucurbitaceae > Momordica > Momordica charantia. The sequence continues at coordinate 10,432,694 of NW_028275158.1, forward strand.
ACATCTGTGTTGTTCCTAAATCAGTTTTATTTAGGTAAAGTCTTTAGTATTTTGAGAATTAAAAAACCCAATTGATATTGTCTTTTTGTGTCTTTGTTTTTCTGAAAGAAGGGTTTTGTGTGAGTGATTTGAAGGAAAGAAAAAGATCTTAGGTGCTTATTGTGATTGTTAGCTCTCTGTTGAGGCACTAAATAAAGCTATGAAAGTGTGTTGATTCCAAAAATAAAGTTTGTTGGTCCTCTATTTATATTTTGTAATTGTTAAAAACTGATTACATAGTGGATGACCTAAAATGGATGTAGATCCTTTATGGATTGAACAAATTTGTATCTATAATATCCAAAAAAATTTGTCTAAGTGTAGTTTCTTATAGATAAGTGTCACATTCTTATTAATTGTAGACAAACTTATGATTTTCAAAAACGTGTTTGTTGACAATGTTGAAATTAGCTTAAAATGTGTTTGTTGTTTTTTCACGAAGTTTACTCAAAATTTTGAAATATAAATTTCTTTTCTACTAACCTTTACAATGAGTAGAAAAATGAAGTACACTGGAAAGTTTAGGTTCTCCACTTTTGTGTATATTTGCCGAAGTTAGATTCGTGTTTTCTTAATTGTTTGTTTTGAATATGTTGTTCAGCATGTGGGAGCGAGGGCTGAAGGAAGCAGGGCCGAGAGTTTCTATAATATGTTAGCTACATTTTGTAGTTTGACCTTTCACGTTTACACGGTATGAACTCTAACAACATATAATAGTAATATGTTAGGTATATTTGTTGTAGTTTGACCTTTCGCAGATACTATTGTGAAATATTTGAGGTTTTTTTCATTGCTTAGGTCTTCCAAGAAGAGCCTGGAGAGCCATGACGGGTAGCTGCTTTGAATATTTAAAAGATGATTGTTGAGCCATTTTTTGTTGGGTTAGCAGTTACTTGGTATAGTTTGTTTACGTACGGGGTTGATGGACATGAAAAACCTTCGTTGATGTATATATAATTTAACATATGTATACACTTTATATTTGTAAGTGGGTTGGTGTACTAATGGATATATATGTTTTTGTATGTAAAATACGTCATAATTGACGGGTATTAAGTACAACTATGAAAAGCGATTTTAAAAACATTTCAAAACAAGTTTATATGAAAAGTTACATTTATATATGTCAACAAAATAGGTTTCGTGACAAAAAAAAAGCATTCAAAACCGTTTCTTGACAATTAAATGTTGACATTATTATATTATGATAGTTTTAAATTGTCGTTGTAAACCTTTTCGTGACATATATCAAATGTCATTATTTAATGTTGCATGACATTTTTAAGTTGTCATTATACAATTTTTCGTGATAGTTAAAACTGGCAATATTGACTATTAAAACTATCACTACAAAAGTTTTCATGACAATTATAAATAATCGTTAAAAAAATATTCATGTCAATTTTTAACTGTCGTTAAATACTAGTTCATTACAATTATAAACTTTCGTCTTTAGGTATTTATTGATAGGAGGACAAAAATATTTGATTGTTTTAGTGACACTTATAAATTGTAATTAAATGACTTTCTGTGACATTTATTAATTGTGATGAAAAGTTCATGATAAAGTATAACTGTAGTTGTAAATGCATTGATAACAATTTTTCAAATTTTTCATCTTCTCCTCTTTCTTGATGCCTTAATAGATGACAATTAGATAATTGTCATGAATTATGTTAATGACAGAATTTGAAGGTCGACTTTCTAGCTCTTAAACAAAATTAAACGAAGGTTTTGGCTTATTGTTTGTATATTTTATTAATAAGTAATTTATTTCGGTAGGTTAATTAATTTATTGAATAAAATTAAGGTCAAAATACTCTTTTGGTCCTTATATATTTAGTTTTGGTTATTTGAGTCCTGTAATTTGAAAATGTTATTTTTGTGTCTGTATTTTAAAAAAATGTTCATTTTGGTCTCTACCATTAAAAGGGTAACAAATTGGTGAAGTAGCTATTTTATTTTATTTTATATTTAGTAAAAGAAAAGAAAACAAAACTTAAACATCAGAGGCATTTAATGTCGAAAGCCAAAAAGGGATTATCTCATCCCAAATTTGTGGAACACGTGAGGACGCCGCAAAGCTGGCTAATTTATGGGCAACTCGATTCTTTTGTCTTTCAACATGGCTGAAGAATCTAAGAAATCTAAAGGAATGAGTAGTGGTGCACAACAAAATCAACAAAACCGACAAAATCGAAAAATTGAACCGAAATCGGAATGAATTTTTGGTTTTTGTGACTTTACGGTTCAGTTCAGTTAATAAAATACTCAAACTGAATATTTCGGTTCGATTCCGATTTCAAGAGTCAAAAACCGCTTAGAAAACTGAACCGCTTGAAAACTTGCGTGACAGGCCATTAATGATGGCACATCGTAACTTTTTTCTTTCTTTGAAATAAATTTCTAATTCGTTGAAATATTTCGTTTATTTTATTTTTAAATTTTTATTCATTCTGTTAGGGTTTGTTTTTATTTCTCTTTCTCCTCCCTCTCAACTCTTCTCCTTCTATTATCAACTAATCTTCTTCTCTCCTCCTATTTTCAACTAATCTTCTTCTCCATTATCTATTTCTCTTTTTTCTTCTTTAAAGTTTTGTTTCTTTTCTTCTTCCTTCTCCTTCTCCTTCTCCTTCTCCATCTCAACTCTTCCTCTTCTCCTTCTTTATTTTCTATTTATCATTTATTCTTAAATTTTGGTTTATTTCCTTCCCACTACTCTTCATCTTCATTGTTGGCAGCCACCTCCTTCGCTCTCTGCCACCGCCGTCGCCATCCACCTATTTTACCTTCATCAGATTGCCATTGCCAGCAACCACATCCTCATCTCTCGAAGATAAGAAACAAAAACACCAACTCAGAATCTGTATAAATCGAACTGAACCGAATATTCGGATCGGTTTATATGGGGTATACGGTTTGGTTCGATTTGAATTTTTTTTTAAATATTCGGTTTTGGTTTCGGTTCAACCCTTAAACCAAATTCAATCGAACCGTGAACACCCCTAGGAATGAGCATGACAAATCTTGTTATGAAAATGCTAACTTCTAAAAGATTTTATTCATCGTTTAGGGCTCGCATAACCTCCAGGTTACTAGACTCCATAAAAACAACTTACATTCAGGTTAGTTCCTATTGAATTGATTGCCTCTTTGATTGCAAAAGCTTCCAAGACTTTAACTGACCATCACCTCCATACAAATTTGCTCCCAAATCTCCAAATTTTGCCCGTCTAATCTTTAAGAACCATGCAGCATCGGTATTCCAGGCTTGGTTCAATTAGGTCGATTTCAGTTCATGAAGTTTGGTTTAATTTGTTTTAAATAGACAAAATCAAAGAAATTTATTTTACACTTTGTAAGGATTGATCCTACCAACCTTCTATTTACTCTTATTGTTTTTCATGTGTTAATTTTAAATACTTAAAAACTAGTTTTGTTTTTATGCTATTTTATTTCTTTGCTATTTAGTCTCAATTTAATTTTATGTGGCAAAGTCACTTCTTGATTTATTTTTCTACTGTTGTTACAGAAAATATGACAAGAACACCAAAACTGATGAGTGCAAGAGCTCAGAAGGTAAACTGAATAAGATGATAGAAGATTTATCCCTAATCAGTTTAGAATTGGGTCATGAATTAGATTTGATATACTTAGTTTAGTATATAATCCAAGTAAATAGTTAGCTTCAAATAATTATTTAGGAAGGAAGTTTGTTGCTAGGTGATAGGAGACTAAACGTTTTAAGAACACTCTTACCTCTTGAGTGCCTTAAGAATTTCTTAGATAATGTTTAAAAATCTATTTAATTTAACACGAGAGAAAAATCTCAAGTAGTGTCTGGCGCTTTATTGGTTAGCTTCTCAACAAACTTATTTCTCAGACAATTTCTTAAGTTGGCCGCTAAGGAGTCTTGCTAAACCAAAGCATAATACTGAAAGAGTTGGGTTAGGTAAATTAGTTGAGAGTTAATATGGGATGTGACTTAGACATAAGAACATAATTCTAAACATAGGTCCTCTGACCCATAAAAGTAGGTAAGTTGGTAATAACTTTATAGGAGCGTAACTAGGCGTAAACATATGATCTACACTAGGCTCTGAAACAACAAAAAACAATTTGTGATAAAGAGTAAACTTAGTTTCCAGTAAAGTGTCAAGTACCACCTAGCGCTTTTTTCACCATTGTGTTATTCTTTCCAAACAAAGGTAGGAAGCAAAAATGTTATATTTATTCAGTAGCTTGATATTTGCAATACCAAATTACGACTTCATCACCTATTTTTCCAATAAAACCCGATTACACTTTGAAATATTACATCAAATTCATTTTGAATCAAAAGTCTCTGAGGATACGAACTTGGAATTACTTTTCCCTGTATTACTTGTGACCGTATGCGCTTGTACACAATCTCTTATCTTTCGAGGTAAAGAATCTCAACAGTGAGCATCATGGTGCTGTCCTAAGATTGTGACAGACACGCAAAGCTCGTAGCACCATCACACTATAAGACAACATTGCAGCGCTGTAATTATGAGATTAGGCCCAATTTTTGTATGCAGGCGCATGGCGCTATGTGATGGTATTGTGGCACTGCTTTAAGATTTCCTTTTGTACTTTGACTCAAATTTTCCTCTCCATTAAAATCATTTATGCTCCAATTCTGTCTAATGACCCATTCCTGCAATATATATATATATATATATATAAAAGTAAGTTATGTATGTAAATATGCCATGAATAATCGAAAATTGCCAAATAATTCCCACCTAAATGTCATTAAACGTGGCTGATAAAATGCATTATCGATAGAGGTTGCTCATCTAGCATTTCGAGATCCCTAAATCTGATTTAGCATGATAAAATGCTATTTATCTTGTTATTCTCTTGGTCTAGTTTTATATTTTCTCTAATGTAATAGTTTGTTACTTTCTTTACCTATTGTATTGTTCCACGTATCGAGACTTTCCCTATATATTTAGAGTCTTATATCTATCTAAATATGACCTAAAATATTCTTATTTTGGTATAATGTACGGATTATCATTTCTTGGTATCAGAGCCCTAAGGGTCCTTTTTCTTCTCTAACAGCGTCAATGGCAGCATCTTCATCTTTTTCTTCTGGACAATTGACCACATCCATCTCCACTCCTTCCATAGCTTCTACCCCTATCCCTACTCTAGCCGCAACTCCAAATCAACCACAGTTCTGGCCGATTAATCTCTCCACTCTAGTGGCACCTCCACTCACTCAAACTCATCATCTTTCGCCCACCTGATTTCATCAACACCAGCCCATAACAAAATCAATTTCCTTTGTTCAATCAATATCCATATCTCCCATTTTACCCACAAAATTTCTTCCCTTCAGCTCCATCACAACCGCACCAAAATTCCTTTCCTAATCGTCCGATTTCATCACATTCGCACCCAAATACCAGTACAAGTCCTCAGTGCCCGCTATATTCCACTCCCAACCTAATCCATCATGTTCATCCTTAGCCAGCCCCGATGCAATTTCCGCCTCCGACACCAAATTTCTTTGCCCAGCCTCCAAATCCATTTTCGGCAAGTCCCTTTCCCAGTCTACCACAGCCTCTAAATGTCAAACTTAATGACAACAACTTCCTTCTATGGAAAAACAGTGGCCTTCAGGGATATCTTGATGGAACAATAATGCCGCCGCCGCAATTTCTGGATCACCACCAACTCCAACCGAATCCTGCCTATTATACTTGGGAAAGGTACAATCGCCTTTTAATATGCTAGATTTATTCTTCTCTATCTGAAGAGAAAATGGGTGAAGTTGTATCTCTTGAAACAACGTCAGAAATTTGGTCTTCTCTAACTAGAGTTTATGATTCTAAGACTACAGTTAGAATTATGGGCTTAAAAACATAGTTACAAAGTTTGAAGAAAGATGGATTATCTGTTAGTCAATATCTAGCTTTGCTGCCATTGGTGAACCTCTTTCATATCGTGATCATTTAGCTCATGTCCTAGATAGTCTAGGGAGTGAATACAATGCCTTTGTTACATCTATTCATAATAGGACTGATTCCCCTTCTTTAGAAGATGTTCGCAGTCTTCTTGTTGCCTATGAGGCACGTTTGGACAAACAGAATACGGTCGACTAGCTTAATATTGCTTAGGCAAACCTTGTCAATATTTCCCTTCAACACAACAATAAACGCCCTCCTCCGAAGTTCTCCTTCCTCAACCATTACAAACAATGTTTTCCTAATCCTCCTATTTCTGCTGCTCAATCTCAAAGTATACACGGTAAGCCACAGAGTGTTCACAAATGGCCTCCCAGGCCCTCTGGTTCCAAAACTCAATGTCAAATTTGTGGTCAATTTGGTCATTCTGCTACTGTGTGTTATCATAGAACCAATCTTGCTTGTCAAAATACTTCCCCTCAAGCTTTTTATCATAATGTTCAACCTTCACCCACCCATCCATCTTCTGTACATGAATTTCAACACCCTAATGAAAGCTGGTTTATGGATTTTGGTGCCACTCACCATATGACTCCAGACTCCTTCATCCTTTACAATCCAGCCCTTATAATGGTGGTAAACAAGTCACAGTTGGAAATGGTAAGAAAATGTCTATCTCTTATATTGGTTCACTGTCTTCTCCTTACAAACCTCTTATTCTCCACAATGTTCTTCACACACCTGCCATTTCTAAGAAATATTAGTATTGCTCGTTTGTGTAAGGATAATTAAGCTTTTGTTGAATTTTACTCTTATTTTCTTGTCAAGGATCTTCCGTCCAAGATGGTTCTTCTTCAGGGATCGCTTGAGGATGGATTATATCGTCTCTCTCCTGGTCTACAACGATCTATTTCCTATCCTATCCACGTTCTTCACCCACTACTGTTTGTTTGTCCTTGGTTAATTTTGCCCCAACTTGGCATGTGAGGTTAGGTGACCCTACTGCTTCTACTTTCAAGCAAATTTTGTCTCTTTGTCATGTTTCTCCTTCTAAGGATCATGTTCCTGATTTTTGTAATTCATGTCAGTTAGCTATGAGTCATCATTTACCTTTTAACTTGTCTACTACAAAAACTACCGAGCCCTTTCAATTGGTTCATTCTGATGAATGGGGACCTTCCCCTCAAACTTCTGTTAACGGAGCTCAGTATTTTCTTTTATTTGTTAATGATTTTACTCGATTTTCCTGGTTATATTTAATTAAGTCCAAACATGAAACCTTCTCTTGCTTTTTAACCTTTAAGTCTTTTGTTGAAACCCAATTTGGCAAGTCCATTAAATGTCTTCAAACTTATTTGGGGGGTGAGTTTCGCCGAGTATCCTCCTTTCTAAATTCTCATGGTATTGGCCATCGAATTTCATTCCCTTATACTCCTCAGCAAAATAGGAGGGTAGAGCGTAAAAATCGTCATGTTGTTGAAATCTGTCTTTCTTTACTTGCTCACTCTCATTTACCCTTAACCTTTTGGAGCTTTGCCTTTCAAACTGCGGTCTTTCTTATTAATAGATTGCCCACTCCTATTCTTAATTCTCTCTCCCCTTACCAAAAGCTTTATGGCTCTATTATGGATTATCACTTACTTAAATCGTTTAGGTGTGCTTGTTTTCCTTTTCCCATCCATCAACGGAGTGTCTTTTCATTGGATATAGTTCTCATCATAAATGTTACTTGTGTCTTGAACCCTTAGGATCTGGACAGATTTATATCTCTCGTCTTGTTGTTTTTAATGAATCTAGTTTCTCGTGTGCATCAAAATCTTTTTCCTTTGGTCCGGTCAAACAAACTTCTTCTCATTCTTCTTCTTTTTCCTCCACTTCTTTTTCCATTTTACCCACTTCTTTTTCACCTTCCCTGCCCATTTTTCCTCTTTCTACTCATCATGGTTCAACAACTCCTTCTTGTCTCCCTACTTTTTCTCCTACATTTTCTCATTGTGACAATGCTCACCATCACACCACTACTTCAGTTTCTGCAACACAAAATTCTTTGCCTATTACTTCCATCTCCCATCCATCCCCTACCACTAATACTAGCTCGTCTCCATTTGTTCCCTCACCTACTGCCATTTCTGAAAAACAGTGAATCCCATGCCACTCCATTTGTCTCCTCTCCCACTACCATTTCTGACAATAGTGAATCTCATGTCCCTGCCATCTCCGAAAGCCCTACCTCAGTGACCACTCAACCCCATATCACCAATGTTCATCCTATGATAACACGTGCCAAACCCGGATTTTTAAACCTAAGGCATGGCTTACCTCTTCTACCATTTTCCATCCTCTTCCAAGTGAACCCACCTCTTTTCGGACTGTTGTTAAATGTGTTGAATGGAAAGATGCTATGGCTAAGGAATATCAAGCTTTGGTTAGTAATGGTACTTGTGATCTTGTCGAACCATCATCCGTGTATAAGGTTATTGGATTTAAGTGGGTATATAAAATCAAGTTACGACCAAATGGAGAGATTGAGAGGTATAAAGCTCGTTTGGTGGCTCGCGGTTTTGACCAAGCTTGTGGGATTGATTACTTTGAGACTTTTAGCCCAATTATTAAACCGGCCACTATTCGTGTTGTTATTTCTCTTGCCGTTCAGTTCAAATGGCACATTCGGCAACTCAATGTACATAATGCCTTTTCAAATGGTGATGTTCAAGAGGATGTGTATATGTCTCAACCCCAAGGTTTTGTTGATGTAGATAAACCTTCTCATGTGTGTAAATTGTGAAAGGCATTGTATGGATTGAAACAAAGTCCTCGTGAATGGTTCTTGAAACTGAGTATATGTCTAGTTCAGTGGGAATTTCAAGGTTCGAAATTAGATACCTCGATGTTTGTTTATAACAAGAAATCTGTTTTGGTTATAATTTTGATTTATGTGGATGATATTTTGGTTACTGGAAATAGCCTCTCTTTTATACAACACTTTATTTCTTCCTTAAATTCCATGTTTGCTTTAAAGGACTTGGGTGAACTATCTTACTTCTTGGGTATGCAAGTCCTTTGATGTGGTGATTAGTTACATATATCTCAACATAAGTATTTCACTGATCTCCTACAACGAGCGAATATGGTTCATTGTAAACCTCTTGATACTCCGATGGCTACTGGTAAAGTACTTTCTCTTAATGATAGAGATCTATTTCATGATCCATCTCTTTATCGTACCATTGTCGGTGCTCTTCAGTATTGCACTCTTATTTGTCCTGATTTGAGCTTTTATGTCAATATAGTGTGTCAATTTCTCCATGCCCCAACGGTAGTACATTAGCTTGTTGTCAAGCGTATTCTTCGCTATATTAAACATACAGATAGGGCTTGGAATCACCTTTGCATACTCACCTCATAAAGCTTTAACTTGTTATACTGATGTTGATTGGGCCAGTTATCCAGATGATCGTCGGAGTACTAGTGGTTTTTGTATTTTCCTTGGTAATAATTTGGTCTCTTGGTCTTCATCCAAACAGAAAGTTGTATCTCGTTCCAATGTTGAGTTCGAGTATCGAGGAATGTCTAATGCCACTCCTGAATTAATATGGATCCAATCTGTTTTGTCAGAAATTGGTGTTTCTTTATCCTCGATTCCTTTACTTCTGTGTGATAATATTAGTGCCACATACTTGGCTGCAAACCCAGTGTTACATAAACGATCTAAGCACATCGAAATTGACTATCACTTTATTCGCGAGCAGGTGCTTCATAAACAGCTCTTAGTTCGGTTTGTACCCTCAGAGGACCAACTTATTGATATCATGACAAAACCTCTTTCTGCCCAGAGGTTCAGTAGCTAACGCACCAAGCTCACAGTGCTTAGCCTGACTTTACTTGCGGTGGATGATAAAATGTTATATATCTTGTTATTCTCTTGGTCTAGTTTTCTATTTTCTCTACGTAATAGTTGGTTACTTTCTTTACCTATTGTATTGCTCGACGTATTGAGGCTTTCTATATATATTTAGAGCCATGTACCTTTTCTAAATATGAGCTTAAATATTCTTATTTTGGTACAATGTACGGACTATCATTTCTTAAGTGTCATTGTTGTTGTTCAAGTTCAGAATCGGTCCACGACTGAAAACATGTTTATCAAAATCCCTCTACTCTCTCTAAATCTCACTTGTTATTCAAGTTCGAGAAGGTGACCTTCAATCTACAGATTTAGATGCTCTAAAACACCTCATATTTCTACCAAGATCCATTAACTATCTCTTCATAAAGCAAAGATTTATGTTTGTTTTTGTAGGAAGAAGATCGTGGTTGGGAAGAAAACTAATGAAACCTGATATATATATATTATTTTTTAATTATATATTTAGCTTTGTTCTGTCTCAATTGAACCGACCAAAAAACCTCCAATTCGAGAACCGAACCGAATTTTCAATGCTAAAAAAATTCAACCCAACCCAAACCCAAAAAAATGTAACCCAATCTAGGTTGGGTTGTTCGGGTTGCAGGTCACCAAATTTTTTTAACATCCCCAATATTCATTAGTGACTAATTTTAATGTTAAGAGCTTGTCAACTTGAGTATAGCGTAACTCGTTAAGATATATACCTCCTGAAGGGATTGAATCCCCAGCGGAAGCGGTTGATCGCTTGTGATTCAACTCGGATTAGAAAAGGAACGATACCGATTTAAAAAAAAAATAGAACATTTCTATTAATAATAAGGTTAAGCCTCTTGGGGAAGAGAAAAACTCACATTTGAAGATCGTTGACGGATTCTCTTCCTCGAGCACGAACGTTGTGACAACACGAACAATTCTTCACAATCGAAGTTAGACACTACCACAAAGTTACCTTACTATTCTCTTTAGGATCAAGATCAGGATTGTGGGATCCTTTCTACTTGGAAAGGAGAGGAAAACACAAGGAATATAATTTGAGATTTTTGAGAGAGAGATTTTATTTACAGGAAAATCAACCGAGAACTGTAGGAGTCAAAACATAGAGAGAATCTCTGTGTTTTGAAGGCTTGAGAGAAGAGAGAGAGAGAGGGAACACCTCACCACTCCCCAACAATTTTGGTAGGAGGTGGTGTGCTTGTTAATTATGGATATATATTTAATTATATTTAATTTAATAAATATATTAAATAATTAATTAAATTAAAACCTATTTTAATTTAATTAATAATTAATTAAATCTTATTTAATTAATTAATTAAATAAACATAATCTAATTAAATCACATTTAATTAAATTAATATTTGAATCATATTCAAATATACCTATCGCTCATAACCTATGTATTTAATATGAATCTAATTCACATTAAACTTTAACCTATAATATTTAGTATAAATCTAATTCACATTAAACTTTAACCTATAATTTTAATAGGAATCCAATTCATATTATTTTCTCATAATATATAGTTTTATAATGTATCATCATACATTATATTAAATTGTGTCATACAAAATTAACTCAAATTCTCTTTAATTAAATTTGAACAATTCAAATTCTTTCCAAGACTTAATGTTCTTAATTATCCTTTACGAGCTAACAAGGGGACCTAATGGACCTATAGATCAGAAGCTCCAACGTTACGAGATTAATCGGTTAAACTCATTAACCACCTTAATCAATATACGTTAACCACTAGTTACTCCACTAAAAACCCACAGCTGAACTCTTCTCATTATAGAGTATTTATGTGTTTACAGATAGCGACCATTGACGACAAGTCAATCTTTCACGAGTGTTCGTAACTACAGATGAGTCAAATTATCGTTGTATCCTTGTGTTACATCTTATACCTTAAGTACCGCTGATACTCTAATGAACAACCTAGTTAAGTTCCGCAATAACTGGAAGTCTCTCTCAGGCCAGTGAGAAGGTGGGGCCCCTTGTTCAAGTCCTAGAGTCAGCACTAAAGGAAACACTCATCTACTCCCCTAAAATTGGGAGGAGTGAATTCCATCTTGTGTAGTTATATTCCCACCTCCCCACTTGGTCTCGTCCCCAAAATGGTGGGAATGTGGAGTCGGCGACTCGGGCCACTCTCACCCATATAGATCAAAGAACAAACCCTCATGGGCAGGAGTCCATAATTCACTCATGATTGAGAATGAGTTGCCTGGTCATCTTATGAAATAGCAATTTATTAGTCAACGACGTTACATCTAAAGATCGACTATTTTGTGGTCCGGTCTTATACAAACTCATTTCAAGGATACCCTCACTCACATGTCTCCACATGAACGACATGGATTGAGTCGTCTGTAACATTTACAAAGTGAGTCGTATCCATAGTGTTGCCAGGATAAGGTATCCAGCCTTATCCATATACCATAGACCCTTCAGGTTATTTCCGAGACATTATCCACTTGTATATCGAGAGTATATCAATTATATACCCAGTATATATACTGTCTCGGTTACATGACAATAACCATGGATGTTTAGTTTATTGGATTAGATAATTGCAATGAATTCAAAAACAAATTGATTGAATATACCTTTATTGAATATAAATTTGTTTTTACATAAATACAAACTACGAGTTTAGAGCAACACACCCGACACCTCCAACTAAAAGATCGTGGGTTCGAACCCCTACTCCAATATGTTGTTGTACAAATATTTTAATTTTAGGAGCTTCAACCACCATCATTGTCGATCGCCATCTGTCCCACTTGCATTACCACCTCAAATAGGGTAATTAATCAAATAAATAAATCTCAAATTGATAAAACTTTTTTATATCTAAATCTGACTGACCTAAGAACATGTGCAAGGTGGAATAAACCGAGTTATTAATAGCGAGATATTGTGAAGGAAGACATACTCAAAAAGAACAAAACGCTACATTATGATACTAAAGTTAAATACAAATTCGATCTATAGCTCTCGGAATAAGACTTGCATACTTAGGTACGACAGTGAACGCCTATTTATATGAGAGAGATTGTGGTCTCATAGTTATATACAATTGAGCGAGATGCCTCAGTGTTAGCCTATATCTAGGCTATCAGCTGTCTTCCGGACCACGCTATTTGTAATTATTCCAATCCCCTATGTTTTTTCTAACTTAGCATGTATTTTTAAAAATTTTCAATTTAGTCTCATATGTTTTGACATTTTTCAGTTTAGTCTCTTAACATTGGTAAATTTTAAAATTGGCTTGAACTTTTATAACAAAATGTATTCGCTATGGTGTACACAGGTTGAGTTGGGTCGGGTTAGGGAGATTTTTTGGACCAACCCGAAAATTTGGAATCGTCTATTATACTACCCGAATAACCTGAATAAAGTTTGCAATCCAACCCAACTCAACCCTTATATTTTTTGGTTGGATTCGGTTGGGTTATTAAAGATATTTCCACTAGACAAGATATGAGAGAGAAATGAGAGAGACGAAAGACAGAGGTGGGGGAGGGAGACGAGAGAAATCGAAGGGGAAGGGGAGGAGGGAGACAAGAGAAATCGAGAGGGAATGAGGGAGAAGGGAGGAGGAAGACGAGAGAAATCAAAAGGGATGAGGGAGACGATCGAGAGAAATCGAGGGGAGGAGGGAGGAGACAGAAATCGAGGGGATGATAGCGGAGACAGAAACAGAGGGGGAGTGGAAGGGGGAGAGAGATGAGAGAGACACGAGGGGAGGGGAGAGAGATAGGAGAGACGTAGGGAAAGGGGAGAAGATGGAAACATATGAGAGGGGAAGTAGATGGTAGCTGGGAAGAAAAACTAATGAAACCCTAATTTAATACTCAATTTGGTTTGGTTCGGGTTGAACCGACCAAAAAATCTCCAACTCGAGAATCGAACCATTTTTAGAAAAAAATTCAACCCAACTCAAATCGAAAAAAAATTCAACCTAATCCAAATAAAAAAAAAAAATTCTACCCCAACTCTGGTTTGGTTGCTCAGGTCAACGGGTTTTTGAATATCCCTAGTATTCACTAGTGACAATGTTAATTTTAGGATCTTGTCAACTTGAGCATAGCTCAACTCGTTAAGATATATACTTCTGACTAAAAGGTTTGAACCTCCACTCCCACATGTTGTTGTACTAAAGATATATGTCAATTTTAAGAGCTTCGGCCACCATCATAGACGATGGCCCTCTGTCCCTCTTGCATCGCCACCTCGAATAAAGCAATTAATCAAAATAAAGAAATCTCAAATTGATAGAACCTGTTTATATCCAAATCTGTTTGTCCTGAGAACACGTGCAAGGTGGAATAAATCGTACGTTAATTGTATAAGATACAATTAATATAATATGTGTAGATTCATTTATAATGGATATGTATACATTATAATATACAGTTAATTTTGAATGAGATTCAAAATTAAACTTTATAATATCAGAGCTATATTTGAATAAGATTAAAATAATGATTAATATGAATTAGATTCATATTAATATTATAGGTTAATAGCACTAAAGACCAGTGTAACTCTTGCCACACAGGCTTCGATGCTTAAGTCAGAATCGGAGAAGTCAAGTATAGAGTGTAGGGTGTCATGAGCATAATAAAGAGGAAAGATTTGTAGCATCCCTTCATTATGAGTATTTACCTTCTATTTATAGAGGGAAAATCCTAAGGTCATCAGGATATTTATAGGATATATTCTCTTGAATGTAGGGGAAATCCAATACCATCAAGATTGAATTGCTTAAATAAGAATAATTCGAATCGTAGAAAATAGAGATTTTCTCATCTATAACAATAGCCCTCACTCTTAAAGTTGAAGGTTGTCAGATTTCTGCTTTGAGAGTATTTTATCGTTCATGGGTTGACTATTTTTGTGGAATAGCTCTCTTTTTTATCGTTGTTGGTTGTCATCTTTATGGGCTGGCTTCCTAGCCCCCATTCTTGTTTGTTATAGTTGACTGCAATCAAGTCTCTTGGGCTCACTTATACGATTAGTTTTAACTGTTAAATCTTGACCTTGGGATCTAACTTTTAGTTGGGCTAGTTGTGCCCCTTGGGTTTCTAACCTGTTTGCATTTTGTCCACGGTTTTATACTCTAGGGTTTACTCTTGGGTTTCCAACCTATTTGACTTTTGCCAATGATTTTAATTATACCCTAAGTTCAGTCAATACCCTTTTGTTGTTGTTAGTTGTCGTTTCATGGGCTGGCTGTCATAGCCCTCATTCTCTTTTGTTGTAGTTGATTGCAATCAAGTCTCTTAAGCACTGCTATACGGTTAGTATTTACTGTTAGATTTTGGCCTTGAGATTTAACTTTTCAGTAGGGCCAGTGGTACTTCTTTGAGTTTCTAACCTATTTGGATTCTGCCCATGGTTCTATACCTTAGGATTCACTCTTAGGTTTCTAACCTATTTGGCTTTCGCCAATGGTTTTATACCCTGAGTCTAGTCGGCCTTGAGTTTCTAACCTTTTGACTTTTGCCGGTTTTTTACCATAAGTTAATCAACACCCCTGGGTTTTTAATCTATTTTGGTTCTTACCAAATGGTTTTCTACCCTGGGTTTCATTGATTGGTTAGGCTTGCCTGCAACCTTACTGGATTTGTACGCGTGCCTTTCAGCACTTTGGGATTCTCTTCCCTAGTTTCACTGACTGACTTCTAGGTCTGTCCTAGTTAGAGGTCCTTGACCAACTGTTGATTTACTACCCATGCCCTCACTTGAGAAATTTTCATTTAGAATAAAAGATAAATGCTCAAATAGTAAAGATTTAATTACATTTTAAATGTCAAAAGTCTTATTCAAAATATAAAGAGATAATTGCTCAAGTAATAAGGAATTAATTAGATCCAGATGTTAGGAGTTTTTTTAAATCACAAACGAGTAAGTATCTTTGGAAACATAATATTTGACTTTATCAACATGCAGTTACCAAAAAACAGTTCTAAATTATGTGATCTACCAAATATGTGATTACCAGAAAATTAAACCAAAATTTTTGTAATCATAAACAACTAGAATTACACAACAAACTTACCATTGTCTGAGGTAGAATCCGTATGTTAATCAGTTGCTTTTTCTTTTCTGGGATTTACTGACTCGTTTATCCCAGAGTCTGTTTTGGAATCCGTCGATTTATTTCATTTAGGATTTGTCTTGGAATTTGTTGATTCGTACGTTCTGGATCCTGTCTTAGAACTTATTGATTTGTTTTTTTTTTCCGACTACCTCAATTAGGGAAGCCCCCGAGTCGTATGACATTCATCGTTAGAAAGTTGTGGTCTGTCTCCATAATACATGTCGATTTGTTTCTCCCGAGATCTCCTTGGATCTAAGCAGTTCTCGATCAATTCGTCATAAATTGTCATGACTTTTAGATCTTAGTCATCCCCACAGACGGTGCTAATTGTTGATGCAGAAATTTGACCTCCTGGGATCTCGCCAAACTCGCATTAATCTTCTAGAATAAAGGGATCGACGAGACCTGCAAAATAGAATAGTACTAAAAGATCGGTGTGGCTCTTGCAACACGACTCTGATGCTTAAGTCAGTATAGAGTGTAGGGTGGTGTGAGCATATCAAAGAGTAGAGATTTGTAGTATCCCTTCATTATGAGTATTTACCTTCTATTTATAGACGGAAAATCCTAAGGATATCAGGATACTTATAGGATATATTCTCCTGAATCTAGAGGAAATCCTAATGAATTCTCCTGAATCTAGGGGAAATCCTAATACCATTAGGATTGAATTGCTTGGAATTCGAATGGTAGAAAATAGAGATTTTCTCATTCATAACCGTTTGTATTGAGTTGTGTGAGAAACTTGTTATGGTTTTGGTTGGTTATAATTGTGGTTCGGTCGTATTTCTTTTCATAAGCATGTCTATTTTGTGGTCATGAGAGCATGTTGGATTTTGTCCTTTTATCATTTTGCCTTTTGTTTAATTATTATATTGGTTGTTACCATGCAGAGGTTAATGATGAAAATCAAATTAGTCTTCCCTCTTAAAGATGATCTTTTAACTTTTTTTCTTGATTTTTCCCAATTGGCACGATTTAACTTTCAATTTAACGATTTAGTTTACCCAATGATTATTTTTTAGTTGCTTTTGAAGATGGTTGCTAGATGATGATAAATCTTGAAAAATTGAATTAAATGCCAAACAACAATTGCAAAATCAATATATATCTTCTCGATAACATCAACAAAATTCCAAATATTTAACTATATCTAGCAATGCAATTTAAACTATTAAAATGCATTATAAGAATACGGGGTGTTACAAAAAAAAAACAAATGAACAAACTTAAGAAAATCTCCAACATCAACAAAATTCCAAAAATGTAAATGTTGATGCAAAAATTTGACCTTCTGGGATTCCGCCAAATTCGCACCAATCTTCTAGTATAAGGGATCGACAAGACCTGCAAAACAGAATAGCATTAAAGACCAAACCTACAAAACAGAATAGTACTAAAGACCGGTGTGGCTCTCACCACACAGGCTCCGATGCTTAAGTTAGAATCGGAGAAGTTAAGCATAAAGTGTAGGGTGTTGTGTGCATATCTTTAGGGTTTGGTTTACTTCCCTATTTATAAGAGTTGAATCCTGATCTCTCTAAGGATTGTGGAATTCGAATCCTGATACATTTAGGAAATCTGGTTATTTAAATCTGAGGAGAATCTTGAGGCAATCAGGATATCTTCTCCTTTTGAATATATGATATATTCTCCTGAATCATAAGGTCATCAAGATATATCTTCCCTTTTGAATCTCTTAAATAAGGGGAATTCGAATTGTAGAAAATAGGGATTTTCTTATCCATAACAATAGCCCCCACTCTCAAAGTTGAAGATTGTTAAAGTTCTACTTTGAGAGTATTTTGTCATTCATGGGTTGACTATTTTTTTGGAATAGCCTCTTTTTGGTCACTGTTGATTGTCATCTTAATACTGAGAGCACTTGTCATTGTCAATTGTCGTTTTATGGTCTGGCTGTCATAGCCCCCATTCTCTTTTGTTGTAGTTGGAACACTTGTTGTTGTCAGTTGTCGCTTTTATGGACTAACCTGTTATAGCCCCCATACCCTTTTGTCGAAGTTGACTGTAGTCAAGTCTCTTGATTTACTCTTGGGTTTCTAACCTACTTGGCTTTTGCCAATGGTTTTATACCCGAGTCAGTCGATACCCTTTTGTTGTCGGTTGTCATTTAATGGGCGTGCTGTCATAGCCCCCATTCTCTTTTTGTTGTAGTTGGCTGCGATCAAGTCTCTTAGGCATTGCTATACGGTTAGTTTTAACCCTTAGATTTTGGCCTTGGGATCTAACTTTTAACAGGGCCAGTGGTACTTCCTTTGGGTTTCTAACCTATTTGGCTTTTGTCCATGTTTTATACCTCAGGGTTTACTCTTGGGTTTCTAACTCACTTGGCTTTTGCCAATGACTTTTATACCCTGAGTTTAGTCGACACCCTTAGGTTTCTAACATATTTGGCTTCTGCCGGTTTTTTACCCCAAGTTAAATCAACACCCTCGGGTTTTTAACCTATTTTGGCTTTTGCCATATGGTTTTCTACCCGTGGGTTTCATTGATTGGTTAGGTCTGCCTGTTTTCTGTTTTAACCTTGCTGGGCCTGTACGCATGCCTTCTTCAATACCCTGGGATTCTTTTCCCTGGTTTCACTGATTGGCTTTTAGCTTATCGGCCTGCTTCTAGGTCTGTCCCTGTCGAGTTCCTTGACCAGCTGTTGATTTATTTACCCATGTTCCCACTCGAGGGATTTTCATTTAGAATAAAAGATAAACACTCAAGTAGTAAGAATTTAATTATATTTCAAATGTCAAAAGTCTTATTCATAATTTATAAAAAGATAATTACTCGAGTAATAAGGAATTAATTAAATTTCAGATACTATGAGCTTTTTTAAATCACAAACGAGTAAGTATCTTTGGAAACATACTATCAACATGCAGTTACCAAAAAATCAATCCTAAACTCTCGTAATTATGAACTACCAGAATTACACAACAAACTTACCATCGTCTGAAGTAGAAACTCCGTATATTAATCAGTTGCTTTTTCTTTTATGGGATTTGTTGACTCGTTTATCCCAGAGTCTGTTTTGGAATCCATCGTTATCTCATCCAGGATTTGTCCTGGGATTTGTTGATTCATTCGTTCTGGATCCTGTCTCAGAACTCATTGATTTGTTTCGAGTCGTATGGCATTCGTCGTTAGAAAGTTGTGGTCTGCTTCCAGAATACATGTCGATTCGTTTCTCCCGAGATCTCCTTGAATCTAAGCAGTTCTCGGTCAATTCGTCGTCAATCGTCTTGACTTTTAGATCTTAGTCGTCCTCACAGACGGCGCCAATTGTTGATGCAAAAATTTGACCTTCTGGGATTCCGCCAAATTCGCACCAATCTTCTAGTATAAAGGGATCGACAAGACCTGCAAAATAGAATAGCATTAAAGGCCGAACCTACAAAACAGAATAGTACTAAAGACCGGTGTGGCTCTCGCCACACAGGCTCCGATGCTTAAGTCAGAATCGGAGAAGTTAAGCATAAAGTGTAGGGTGTTGTGTGCATATCTTTAGGGTTTGGTTTACTTCCCTATTTATAAGAGTTGAATCTTGATCCCTCTAGGGATTGTGGAATTCGAATCCTGATACATTTAGGAAATCTGGTTATTTAAATATGAGGAGAATCTTGAGGCAATCAGGATATCTTCTCCTTTTGAATATATGATATATTCTTCTGAATCATAAGGTCATCAAGATATATCTTCCCTTTTGAATCCCTTAAATAAGGGGAATTCGAATTGTAGAAAATAGGGATTTTCTTATCCATAACAATAAATATATCTAACCATGCAATTTAAACTATTAAAATACCTTATATGAAATTTTGGAAGATCTGAAAGGTTGTTTCGTAAAATCCAAGCGAAAAAAAAAATAGAAGAATGCAGAAGATTCTATATAACCCAGACGAAAAAAGAGAAGAAGAAGGGAGATGATGGGACGATTGCGAAATAGGTGATTGAGAAGGAGAGCGAAGAGATATAAAAATAGAAACTAAAAAGAATTGAAAGGGAAAGGAAGAACCATGGCAAAAAGAGAGAAAAAATGGGAGGAGAAAAAGGGGGAAGAGATGGAAGAGAAACAAAGGTCATGTTTACTAACAAGAATTGGAGTGAGAATTAATCTAAATGAAATGCATCGCAATGGAGAATATTATTCCTTTGATGTTGTTTACTATAAATTTTCTAGAATCGGAATCAAAATTCCTTGGATGTTTTTTACTATTGTCTGGGATTGGAATCGGAATCAGATATATGACAATTACTATGATACTTTTTATTCTTTATAGCGAGTTACGAAATCATTATTGTGCCCATTTTTGTAAATAAATAATAATATTATTTTATTTTATTACTATTATTGATAGTAAATATATTTTATTGTAATATAGAAAATTTAATATTAACAAATAGTTCATAATTAAAATAAAATTACATCAACTAACATATTTTTCTGAGCAGAACAACCATCATTTAATATAAAATATTATTAAAATTTATTATTCTAATATTTAATAACGTTGAACTATATTTTAAAATTTTTATTAATATTAATTAATAATAACAAAGTAAAATAAAAAAATAAAGGAATAGTTAAAATAAAATTCCATAAACTAAAATACTGTTTTTTTTGTTACAGCAACTATCATTTAATATAAAATATTATTAAATTTTATTATTCTAATATTTAATAACAATGAATTCTATTTAAAAAAGTCTATTGATATTAATTAATAATAACAAAATAAATTATGTATAAATTTTTATTCAAAGAAAATTATTAGTAGTATAAATGAAAAATAAATAATAAAAGTATAAAACAATTAATAAAAAAAGTTATGGATCATTAATACATGAGAGAAAAATAGTAAAAGTAGTAAAATAACTATAATAAATGTGTATGACCCGCGTAATAAGAAATGAGAATGAAATTAACAAGGGCGTGGAAGATGAATGAGATTGTTCATTTTTAGGAAATAAGATTCTCAAATTTGAGATAGGTCCTACTATTTGATTTCTTTCCTGCAGTTTGGTAAACATCATAAAAAAAATGAAAAAATTCATTATCATTTGCTTGAGGCCCTATTTAGTTATTAGGAATCATAAAGAAAATCAATTGAAATGAGAATGTTATTCCTTTAATGTTGTTTATCAGAAATTTGTTGAAATTGGACCATAATGTATTTACTAAATCTGTCTGGAATCAGAATTTGTTATATATCAAATTACTAGTATATCATTTTATTCCTTTTAGCTAAATTGCAAATACATTGTTACGCTAAATTTTTTTAATTACAACAATAATTAATTTTATAAAAAATTTATTTTATTACTATTATTGATAATTAATGTTATGGGTAGCTTCCGAATAGGACACATGTTCGTCCCTCCATGGACATGGACCCACTATGAAATGAGAATGAGATTGATGAAGGCGTAAGAGAGAAATGAAATTGCTCTTTTTCGGTAACGGAAATGAAAAAATTGTGTGTCCCACTATTTTATTCCCACTAAATACCACGGAAAGAGAATAAAAATTTTGGTTCTCATTCCTTCATTCATTTTCTTCGAAGTAAACACGTCCAAAAAATAAGAAAATGAGAGAGAGAAAAGAGAGGCAAAAATATTTTCAAATAAGTAGGAAATCTAAGGGTGCGTTTGGTCTGTAACTAGAAAACAGAAATTGTGTTTGGTAGCATATTTGATAATTGAATCTCAGTTTAAAAAATGGTTGAAGGTCTATTTATATCTGTAAACTAAAAGTAATTACAAATTAAATATTTAGTTTAATCTAAAGTTATATTAACTAATTTATTAACATTTTGTATGAATTTTGAATAATTATTATTTAACAACGTTATTTACTTTGAAATAGATTATATATTACATGTTTTCATTTTAACAAATATAAAATAAGTTTATAACATGAAATAATATATTTATCAAAATTTTTTACTATTTTTAATGCAATTCTACCTCTTAAAATTTTCATATTGAAAACATACAAAAATCGTTTTCAGAATTTTTACTATTTGAATCAAAGAATTCGAAAATCTATACTATATTAAAAAGGTAGGATGTAGGAAAAACATTTTTGGACACTTTTGCCCTTTACTAAATTTACAAATTACAAATTATACCATTAATATATTATTACAAATATTAAATTAATTATTAACTATTAATTATCCATACTATAAATGCATGGAATATAAAAGGTTAGAATGCAAAAAGTTTTCTAACAACCTAAAATTAATTTTTTCTTTAATTAAAATTCATACTAGAATTTCAAGAGTTTTAGAATTTAAAAAGCTTTTGTAACATTTTATCCTCTACTACTATAAAAATAGGCTTTCTTCTACATGTTTTTCACAAGTTTCAATACTTTTTTATTCTTAGTTCCTTCAAACATCTCTCAAAGATGATTCAATCGTGAAAACATCTCGAAATATTTGTGACATATTCATCAAGTTGCAAGGGAGGCATATGTTGAATCTACATATCTCGAATACTAGGTTTGTGACATTACCATTCCACAATTTTACAAAGTTGAATAATAGTATATGTCAAGCAATCTTTAAGAATGAACATATTTACTCTAAAAGATGAGTGTATAGTAAGTATTTGGATTTTTTTTTTGTTACTATTGTTATTTTTCTAATTAGTGTGTTTTTTATTTGGAATGTTTCTTTTTTTAGCAATTTTATTTAGTTTAGGATTTGGATTTTTCTTTTTGTTACTAATGTTTTTTTATTGTTTAGTGTACTTTTTTTATTTGGACTGTTTCTTTTTTGAGCAATTTTATTTAGAATATTTGTTTAAAATATAGATAATTACAAGCTCATGTTCTTATTGTTGAAAAAAAAACAATCACAGAAGTCAATACATAAAAAAATGTTTAATTAATAAATTAATTATAAACAATAATTTGTATGGAATCTTAAAAGGTGGAATATAAAACTTTTGGTCATTTTATTTTCTTTTTAATTATAATATAAAATTAAATCAATAAAATAATTTATATTTAGTTAAAAAATTCAACATATATAACAAACGGTCAGTTTTAAACAAATATTTAATAAACAAACAAAATATTAAAAAAATAAAATAAAGGACCCATATTATGTTGAAATAATTTAAAAATAAAAATATTAAAATACCTATTTACTTTTTTATTAATATATAATTTTTTCCTTTACTTTTAATTTATTTATTTACAAAATATATCATTAACAATTAATTATAAATAGTATATTTAAAAAATAATTATAAATAGTACATTTTATTATTAGTAATTAGCTGTGAATAATAATAAATATATATAAAAATTAATCTTAATTATTTTTAGAAATAATTATACTTAAAATATTTTACTTGAAATTATATAAAATTTAAGTTACCTTATAATTAAAAAAAAATTTTACGTGCATTGCACGTGGTAATACACTAGTAATTTTAAAAAATAATATCTCAGATCCTGCTAAATACTATTCCCACAATCCATTTGATGAAGTGGATTTGAAAATAAACAATAGAATACGAATTTCACTCAAACATACCCTAAAAAAATCAGTGGAGGGATTAATACTACGTTGGGAAAATGTTTTTTTTTTTTTTTTTGATAAATATGTTGGGAAAAGGTTATTAATCCAAAAACTCAAAAAGAAACGGCTTTCGCTTCCTCCTGTGTAACAGACGACGCCGCCGCCCCCTTTTTCCGCCGGCCACCCCTTCTCCGACAAACGGCAGTCCCTCGGTTGAGTTGGTTGAGCAGCGGCGGCACGACGCTCCCCCACGAACCAGCAGCGGCGGCAGCTGAACCTCTCCACGGCCACCGCACCTTCGACGAACAGAAACTCCGCGGCCACGAACGGCGACGATCTGTGGTGGTGGCTCACGACCTGCGACGGTGCTTAACGAACAGAAGATACCCACGACGAACAGAGAAGTTTCGGCTCCTCCTCCGGCGTTCTTCAGTGTTCCGCCGACCCTCCACGGCGGCGCACGGCGAACAGCCCAGATCTGCGACGTATTTTTCGTTCCGGCGACTTTCGACACTTACCCACACCCAACCGAGGACTGATTTGAGTACCCACACCCACACCCACACGAAGTGTAATCCGTACCACCCTGTCGGCATCAGGATTTAGAAGCCCAAACCTCTTCGGCATTGATTCGGCCACCCAATTCGAACCCAAATCAGTTTAGGACCAAAAAGTTTGAGCCTTTTCGAACTCGATTTTGCAGTACCGAACTCATTAGACATCGAACCACTTTTAACCCAAGTGGTTTTAGCCTGAGTTAATAGGTAACGACTCACCTAAATTAAATTTTGATTTGATTAAAGTAATTTCTAACTCGAGCTTGATCACTTTTAATAGGACCCTTTCGGTGAAGCTTAGGAGCGTTAGGACCTGTTTGTAAGTGATCCTTACTTAGAGGACCTGTTTGTATGTAATTTCTTACTTGGAGGGATAATTCTTACTTAGAGGGATGTTTGTTGTGCGCTTATGTATGAATTGCACGTTATAACTTGTTTGTTTTATTAGTTAGGGCTCCTCCTCTTGGGCTTTTGTTTCTGTATGCCCTTTGTATTCGCTTCTTTTTTAATGAAAAGTTCGTTTCTTATAAAAAAAAAAAAAAAAACTTGTGTGTTTTATCATCTCTCTTAATGCTTGTTGGATATTGCTACTAGTTGTTTCTCTGCAAATGTTGGATGTTGACTATAAGTATTCTGGATGAACTAGGATTGGTTCTAGTTGTTTAAAATTGTTTGGCTATTGTTCTGTTATGGCTACAATGTTGACTATAAGTATTTTGGACGAACTATGATTGGTTCTAGCTGTTTAAAATTGTTTGGCTGTGTTTTGTTATGGCTACAATCATTGTAAAACATGCTGTTGTTGAAAATTATTATGTTGTAGAAACATATTGGTATTATTATTTCATTGTAAGCACGTTGCTTGTGGTTTAAGAAGCATGCTAAATTATTGTGAGACGTTTGATGCATGATCATGACTTAGAAGCATGTAGGACTCTGGTGAGAGTTTTGGTTTTGTTATGAAGTGAATGAGTGAGTATCCGGGTCAGAGGACTGATACGTCACTAGTTGGGAATCGAGGCTTTGGGTAACTGGTCGGGGGTCGATGCGCCAACTTTGGACAAAGATGAGTGTCGAGGTCTTAGCCATGTGTGGCTAAGAGTCAATGCAATGAGTCATAGAGGAAGGCAAGTACAGCCTTGAGAGGAAACGACAAGGGCCAATATGTTGCAAAGTCATCGAAGTCTTAGCTATGCATGGTTAAGGGTCGATGCAACCGTTCAGAGCCTTGGGTAAATGGTCAAGGTCGAATGTCAAGCGTCGTAGAGAAGTGTCGAGGCCTTGGCTATGCGTGGTCAGGGGTCGGTACGACTAGAAGGAGTAAGTCTTAGAATAGGAAAGAGTAGAGAGAGAGTTAGAGAACTCTAGGAAGGTTTGTGTTGTGGGGCTTGGGTTGGACATGTAGGATACATGTTTAGTGTAGCATATGTATAAACTGTTTCGTTTTATTTATAGCATAATGATAAGCATGATGTCATTGATAAGTAAGATGTATTGTTGTAGTGTAAACATGCTGCTTGTGTGTGACCCTTCAGGTAAAGGTTGCTGACTGAGTATTAGTGGCTGCACTCACCCCCTCCGTGTTCCTGGACAAAATTTGCAGGTAACGAGAAAACTCACGAGAATGATAATGGCGTGAAGGAGACTTGACTAGAAGGACCATATAGCGGTGCGCTGTCTAATTTTCATTTTGGTTAGGATAGTTGCAATTGTTTCTTTTTTAGTTTGAATTTGTTATTTGGTTAAGGTTAGTTTTGTTTAGTTCCATACTTAAAAGGATGTTTTAAGGTTGTCAATTTGTTATTCTATTGAGAACTTTAGTTTTGGTTATTTGTTCGAGTTGTGGGGATTGAAACTTATTGAAGCTAGCATTCGTTTTCTTTGTAACTGAAATGAACAAGATGAAAATAAACTAGCTTTTGCTTCATTGTTATTTTGAGAGTTAAGATTCGTTTAGTTGATAATTTATGGTTTTGAAACCTTTAAAGTTAAAAAGGTTTCTTTAGTTGAAGTGGTTGGGTAAAATGTAGTTCTATTCTCTTGATTGAGTTGAGCTACATAGGAGGTTTTAGTAATGTGTCCCGGGGTTTACAGTGTATTTGACATTAGTTTTTATCAAGGTATTAAAATTCTCACTGCTGTAAAAAACTTGCTGTCAAACACTTTTCTCTCCTCCTTAATCGCTAATTTAGAGACTATAAAGTTGACTTTTCTCTCCTCCTTAATCGCTAATTTAGAGACTATTGGCTCTAACTTTATTAGAAGTTTCAATGGAGGATCCTTAAGCTTCAAAATACTACTGTAACAATTATACAATGGATTTATGAATTTTGTACTTTGTTATGGCTCAACTTGTTAAATGTTTAATGATACACTTTGAAACTGTAGTATTGATTAGGTCTTGCAATGCATTACTAGTGAATTGTGCTGAGTGAAAGCAAGTTTTCAGTAATTAGTAACAACGGGCTTTTTTTTTTGGCTCCAACAGGAATAAAAAACACAATGGAAAGCAAGTTCTCAGCTAATGGTTGTAAGAAAAGGCATGCACTTAATAGTGTTTTTCTATTGTACTTTATTTGCTTTTGGCTGCTTAGAAATTCTCATCTCCCTGTAGTAGTTTTAGTTACTTGATTTTGGTTGTTATGCAGGAAACGAATTGAAGAACAGAGAAAGTCGCTTCCAATAGCTTCTGGTATTAACCAAAATTCTTTTGACCTTCTCAATCAAGTTGTTTTTCCCCCTCAAAATAAAAATATCTAAAACTTTATGTGTTGTCCCTTCTCTTATGTGGTTAGTTGAGAAACTTCTCGTTCAAAGGGTGCATAGTAACGATACATTGATTATTGTTGGTGATACTGGAAGTGGAAAAACGACACGTGAGATTCTATCTCATCTTTCTGAATCTTACAATAACATTTTAATACCTTGTTGTGCTTAACTATTTGTAATGATATATGATAGAGATACCGCAGTTCCTGTTTAATGCTGGATTTTGTCGAGATGGAAGAGCTATTGGGGTGACACAACCTCGGCGTGTTGCTGCTGTAACTGTAGCCAAAAGAGTTGCTGAGGAATGTGGTGTCGAGTTGGGCCAAAAGGTTGGATATTCTATCAGATTCGAGGATGAAACCTCTAGTTCCACAAGAATCAAGTACATGACCGATGGTCTACTACTGAGGTAGAGTATAGAAACACCATAAAATTCCTCGTCAAAATGCCATTTCGAAGGACACCCAAATGAGGTGCTTGTTACAATTTATTTGTCAGTAGAACTGTAGAAGTCAGTACTATTTTTTCATTTGAACCATTTTTTTCTTTCTTGTCTTTTGGTGTTTGTATGCATGCATGTATATTTTGAAGGTGATAATTGATTTTGAATTCATTTTTTTCCATTGTAATCTATCTGCAGTTGGTCATGAGTGATACATTAATGATTAATTACAGGTTTATTCTTTGAACTTTCAAAGCTGTATCTAATAGGATATTAAATAAAATGAGAATTATTAGTCACAAAATAGGAAGTTAGATACTTTTTTTAAAGCAGCTCTAAAAGTTTAGAGATTAAGGTAAAAAATCTAATAGGTATTTAAAAAACGAGACTTATTTAGAAAACAAAATAGAAAGTTAGATTTTTCTTTTTGAAGTATAGGGATCTATTAGATGCAACTCTAATAGTTTAGGGTCTAAGCTTGTAATTTTACCCGAACAAATGCATGAAGTAGATATCCTTTTTGATATTCTGTTTAACTGTGTGCGTC
The DNA here is from genome assembly GCF_013281855.1 of Momordica charantia. Taxonomy (NCBI): domain Eukaryota; kingdom Viridiplantae; phylum Streptophyta; class Magnoliopsida; order Cucurbitales; family Cucurbitaceae; genus Momordica; species Momordica charantia. The sequence goes on from NW_028275158.1 coordinate 10,460,556, forward strand.
TTTTGAGATTTAGAGTAGTCATGGTAAATATGGATTTGGTGCAATTTTCTTACCAAGGTATCATGTTGCTTTTATACATTTCTAGGGAAGCATTGTTGGACCCTTATCTTTCCAGATACTCAGTTATCATTGTTGATGAAGCTCACGAGAGAACTGTTAATACTGATGTACTGCTAGGATTTTTGAAAAAAGTCCAGAGAGCAAGATCTAGATCTCTGAATGACTCTGTTATGAGTAACACTGAGAACATGAATGTTAATAGCATGATGTTAGAAAATGGAAATGGTGGTAAAAATGACAGTTCCTTCAAGCGATGTCAAGGAAGGAAACTACCCCCATTGAAGTTAATTATTATGTCCGCCAGCTTAGATGCACGCCTTTTCTCAGAGTACTTCGGTGGTGCGAGGGCTGTCCACGTCCAAGGGCGTCAATATCCAGTAGATATATTTTATCTTTATAAGCCTGATCCAGATTATTTAGAGGCCATTCTTATTACTATATTTCAGGTAGTTATTAAATTCTCACCTTGGATCTCCATATCCAATTGAGTTCAAGATTTCTTTTAGTTGGAATGATGTTATGGTTTTTATTAACGGTAACATGTAAAATATCTAGCCACTTTCTCATTTTATTCATGTTTTCCATGGCTATTTATTTTAAAGTTTGTTTTTAAATGTACACTAAAATCTAGTTTTATAGTTTGAACACCATTCGTCTTAATATGCTCTTAGACAAATTCATCTGACAATTTCAATATGTTACCACACATATCTTGTCAACTAGATTCATCTGGAGGAGAGTCCCGGTGATATACTTACATTTTTGACTGGGCAAGAAGAGATAGAATCTATGGAAAATCTTGTCAAGGATAAGATTCAGAAGTTACCTGAAGGAAGACGAAATTTAGTAACTATCCCTATATATTCAGCACTTCCATCAGAGCAGCAACTGCGAGTTTTTGCCCCAGCTCCACCTGGAATTCGTAAGGTATTTTAACCATATTGTATTTAGTTAACTCATTATATATATTTTCCTTTTCCATTCTTTCTCCAAGTCAGATATCATCATTTAGGTATACCTTTATTCAAAAATCCTTTTCATACTCCTGTTTTTCTTATTATCTTGTAGATTCCTTGTTTGTTTCATAGTTTACAATTGATGCTTCTTGTCTGTAATAACTACCCTTGGATACGCATAAGGTTCATTTGCTCTATTCTCTGGTTGATCTTCTAAATATTTTGCTGCCTACCCTGCTTTTTAGGTAATATTGGCAACAAATATTGCTGAGACATCCTTGACAATTCCTGGAATCAAGTATGTTATTGATCCTGGATTGGTAAAAGCACGCACCTATGATCCAAGCAAAGGAATGGAATCATTGATTATTATTCCAACCTCGAAAGAGCAGGCACTACAAAGGAGGTAGCATGCTGGATTAAGCATGAGTTCTATTATGAAATTGTGTTTAGGCTATATAAATCTAGCTAAAAGGATTTTAGTGAGTGTTCTATTATTAATATTCTTGTGCTTTAGTGGACGTGCAGGCCGTGAAGGACCTGGAAAATGCTTTCGTCTGTATCCAGAGATTACGTTTGATAAACTTGAGGATTCAACAAAGCCAGAGATTAAGAGATGCAACCTTTCCAATGTCATTTTGCAATTGAAGGCTTTAGGCGTTGATGATATCATAGGATTTGATTTCTTAGAGAAACCACCAAGGTGAAATACTTTTCAGGAGTTTATTGCTTTGAATATAAAATTTATATTTAGCAAGTTGTATGGTTTGTCTTTTCATGTGTGACTGAAAAGATGGGAAAGTGTGCTTGACTCTTAATTTCAACAGGCAGGCTATTATCAGGTCATTGGAGCAATTGCTTCTACTGAGGGCTTTAACAGATGACGGGAAACTATCCAATCCAATAGGACATCAAATGGCTCGCCTTCCTTTAGATCCAATGTACTCCAAAGCTTTGATTGTTGCCGGCCAGTTCAATTGCTTGGAAGAAATGTTGATAACTGTGTCAATGCTCTCTGTGGAATCCATTTTTTACAGCCCTCGGGAGAAGTTAGAAGAGGTCAGTCTTCACTTCAATACAAACCATGTTGTTGTGAGGCCACCGATTGTTAATATCTACTCTAGAAGGGGTATAGGGGGAAGTTCACAGCCAAATTAGTTAGCGGTAGAGAGGGGACTTCCCACCCAAGTTAGTTAGGCTGCTGGTACGGTTGTTTGTAGGGGTGGGGATTGTATTGGTGAGGTGTCCTCGGGATTAGGTCAAGGTTTTGTTTGGATAGTGTTAGGGAATATTTCCGAGAGTTTCCATCTCTCTCAAATATGCTGGTTGTTGCTTTGTATGCCTAAGGGCTTGTTCTTTTAATACCAAAAATCATAAGGTGATACCTTACAGTTGTTTCTTGTCCTTTTCTGTTGGTAGATTTTGTTACGCTATCATTAAAGTTATAGTGTGCAACTATTTTCTTGCTAATAACTTATAAGAGGTGATAATTAGCCCATTTATGAAGTCTTATTTAGCCTTTAATTTATCTTTATGGAGTTATATAGATTTCTTCTGTTTTCAGGCAAGAGCTAAAATGAAATGTTTTTCAAGTCCGGAAGGGGATCACCTCACTCTAATCAATGTATATCGATCTGCTGAAGAATTTCTGAGTAAGAAAACATTGACATTCAGCAAAGAAAAAGTTGAGAAAAGTTTGAGAAAGTGGTGCAAGGAAAATTTTATAAACAGTCGATCTTTGAGACACGCACGTGACGTTCACAGGTTAGCAATGCAATTTCTCGGTTTTATGTTCCTGCTTCCCATTGACGAGCTCTCTCATAGATAATTGCGACCTCTCTAACCGGACCACATTCTGCATGGTCTAAATTTGTGTTTAAATTCTATTTTAGTCTCTTAATTTTCAAATCTTTTATTTTAGCCTTAGAACTTTGGATAGAAAACCATTTTAGTCTTTGCTATTAATTTTAGAACTGGATAGTGCACATCTTTTGTTTATCTATTAGATTAATAGATATTTACATGGACATGTTTGAAGCTACATGTAATGGGTTATGTATCGAGTTTTAGACCACCACCACCCTCACCTCCCCCCTCCCACTATATTGGATCCATCCTCTTTCCTTCACTTGACTGTTCCATGGCTCCAAGCCCATGGTCTCTGCATCATGCTGATCCCATCTACTGCAAAGAAGACAAAGCCTACTAAGAGCCAGGCCAAAGGAATACGTAAACTTGCTGGTTTTTATTAACCTATCAATTATGATAAACCTTCTCCTCTTCCCACACTTGGAGGGCCATCCTCATCCATATGTTAATTATCTCATGGAATGTCAGGGGTTTGGGGGCTTGGTAGAAACGTGCCCTCATTAAATATTTCATCCTTCAACACAATCCCACGATTGTTATCCTTCAAGAAACAAAATTGGCCTCGGTTTACAGGTTTCTCATAAAATCTTAGTGGAGTGCATGAGATATCAGCTGGACGGCCTTAGAAGCGGATGGATCAGCTAGAGGCATCATCATCATGTGGAATGAGCCTACTTTCGATGTCAGGATATCATTATGGGTCTCTACACCATTCTTTAAAAATCACTCCTGCTGGTGGTTTTACATTTTGGTTGACAGGGATATATGGTCCATCTATAGCTTGTGATAGACCAGTTTTTTGGCCGGAATTATAAGATCTCCAACATCTCTGCTTAGACAACTGGCTTTTGGAGGTGACTTCAACGTTTCTCTTTGGTCCCATGAGAAATCTAGAGGTGGCAGACCAACCAGAAGGATGCAACGATTCAATGCTTTTATTGAGGGGGCTGCCTATCTGTTGGATATCCCCCTCCAAAATGGTCTTTATATATGGTCCAGCTTTCGTGAGGGCCCCATCCCATAGACTCATTGACAGATTTTTTTACTACAGACACTGTCTATGAAAAATTCAGTAACTTATTGGTTAGATGACTCAACAGGCCTACATCCGACCACTACCCCATTTTGCTTTCTTTCGGATCCGAAAAATGGGGTCCCTCTCCATTCAGATTTGAAAATATGTGGTTGAGCTACACCACATTCACCCCACTCATTGAATATTGGTGGAAAAATACACCAATCAGGGGTTGGCTAGGTCATGGTTTCATACAAAAATTAAAGGCTCTCAAACCAATCATCAAAGCCTGGAATAAAGACATTCGGATGTATAAAAGTACAACGGATTCAGCTACAAACCGAACTGTCCATTATTGATAATATGGAAGAATCAGGGCCACTACATGAGGTCCATCGTACTTGGACAACATCCATCAAGACAACTTTTGTCATTGGCAGGAAGGGAAGAATTGTATTGGAGACAAGTGCAAATCTAAATGGATCACAGAGGGAGACACCAACTCCAGATTCTTCCATAGAATTGTGGCCACTAGAAAAAGGAAGAACACTATTTGGGAGATCTTATCCAAACACGGTAATAGCTTATTTGCAGAATTAGACATTGTTAATGAGTTTATTTCCTTTGATGAACAGCTCTACACAAAAAAAGATGGCTCTAGATCTCTTCCCCCCAATCTATCATGGGACCCTATTGATCACATAACCCACTATAGTCTAGAAACCCCTATTCACCAAACAGGAAGTATGGTTAGCTGTTTGTGATCTTGGCACTAATAGGTCTCTAGACCCCGACAAATTCACAGCAGAATTCTTTAAAAAATCTTGGAACATTCTTAAGCAAGATATTATGAGGGTGTTCCAGGACTTTTTTAGGAATGGAGTCATCAACGCTAGCCTCAACAAAACTTATATTTGTCTCATTCCAAAGCGAGTGGATGCCCGTACCGTGGGAGACTACTGACCGATTAACCTCACTACTTGTTTATATAAAATTATGGCAAGAGTTCTCTCATCTAGACTTTAAAAAAATCCTACCATACACTATCTCAGAACAACAATCAGCCTTTGTTGAAGGTCGTCAAGTCCTTGGCCTCACTTATAGCCAATGAGATTATCGATGAATGGAAATAGAAAAGGAAGAAAGGGGTTGTGATCAAGTTGGACATTGAAAAAACATTTGACAAAGTAGATTGAGATTTCCTTGATATTCTTTGTGCCAAAGGTTTTGGTAGAATATGGGGGAAATGGATTAGAGGTTGCATCTCATCCACAAACTATTCTATCATCATCAACGGGAGGCCTAGAGGTAAAATTATAGCCTCTTGAGGGCTTAGACAAGGGATCCACTCACCCTTCCTATTCATCATGGTAGTAGATTCCCTTAGCCACCTTTTGACACAAGCACCAACCACAAACGTTATCAAAGGGGTTGAATTGGGACAAGATTCATTGCATATACATCATCTCCAATTTGCCGATGACACCATCCTCTTCTCCATTGACGACGATGAATCTATTCAAAATCTTTTCACCATTATAAAGGAGTTCGAAGAGGCATCGGGTCTTAACATTAACCTGAACAAATTTGAGATTATTGGTGTCGATATGGAGGAGGATCGCTTGACTGACGTTGCTACAACCTTTGGTTGCAAGATTGGTAGGTGGCCAAACACATACCTTGGTCTTCCTTTAAATGCTAATCCAAATGCAGCAGCTTTTTGGGCCCCTGTTCTTGAGAAAATTGAGAGAAGACTACAATCATGGCAACGCACCTATATTTCAAAAGGAGGTAGGCACACTGCACACTTTCATCCAAGCCACATTATTAAACCTCTCCATTTACTACATCTCTTTATTTGCCATGCCAAACAAGGTTGCTTTAGCAATCAAGAAACTTTTCAGGAATTACCTTTGGAGGGGCAGCTCTGAGTCTTCATCATCACACACAGTGATTTAAAAAGCGCGCCTAGGCGCTAAGCGCACTTGCTGCGCCTTGCCTTGAAAAGGCGAGGCGATCTGAATGAGGCGCGCGAAAAGCGCGCGCCTCATATGAAATGTCAAAGCCCATGAAGCGCCCGCTTCATGGGCTTTTGTTTAAAAAAAAAATTTAATCAACAGACCCTAAACGCAAGGGTTTTTGCGTTTAGGGTTTGTTTTTTTTAAACAAAATTGAAACTGCTGCACCGCACCCCACGTCTATTTGACTTTTGAGATTTTTTTTTTTAATAATGAAAGAATCTCAACAGATTTATTTCTTTCTCCCACGTCATTATCATCTTAACCTTTTCCTATTCGTATTCCTTCCCATGCACGAAAAAAGTTCAACGGTCACAATTTTTTCGTATTCCTTCATCTTTTCCCATTCAATTTTGACTCTCTCTCTCCATTTCTCTAGTCTTTTAAATTTCCACAATTGGACTCTCTCCATCTATCCCTCTTTGTTTCAACTTTCATCTTTTGTAAGCGATCGTGACTCTCAGCATCTCTCCCTCTTTGTTTCATCGTTTGTAAGCAGTAACAGTAAGCTCTCTTTTTCTCTGTTTCTATTCCTATCTCTCTGTATTTCTGATTTTTTTCTTCTCCAACAGAAGTACAGAACAGTCATCTCTTTCCCTCTAGGTTCTATATTTCTATTTTGATTTCTTAATTCTTCAACAGTCCAACTTTACAACATATTATATTGATCCGAGTCCTCAACCAAGCAACTTTATCTCCTCTTCAAATTTACTTGGACTGTGGACAGTAAGCTCTCTCTCTTTCTCTCTTTTTTTTTTTTGTCTCATTTTCTTTCCCTAAAACAGCACTAGAATTTCATTTATTTATAACTATCGATTAAAATTTAGGATGTCTAACGAAGGCTCAAGAAAAGATCCGGCATGGAAGTATGCTACTTTGGCAAATCCCCATGATATGACTACATTTATTTGTAGTTTTTGTTCAAAAATAACAAAAGGAGGCGTTTATAGGGTGAAACAACATCTTGTTGGAGGTTATAGAAATACAACATCATGCAAGAAATGTCCGGACCATGTGAAGGAAGAAATTAAGGAGCACATGTCCAAAAAAAAGGAGATCAAAGAACAAAGAAATCTTATCCCTGATATTGATAACGAAGATTTCGGTATGGATGAGGATGAGGATGATTTGGTCCTAACTAGTTCGAGTAAGAGACCTTATAGTCAAAGGCCAAATTTAGACCCTAAGAAGCCAAGACAAAAGGGTCCGATTGATGCATTTTTTACTCCTAATCCAGAGTCAGTAGTTCTGAATTGAAAAAATGAGAAAGGCAAACAAACGACACTTAATGAAGCTTACAAAAAGGAAATGAGGGAGCGCACAGTACAAAGAAATAAAGAATAGCGCGGTGGTTTTATGATTCCGGTATTCCTTTGAATGCTTGCAATTATGAAAGCTTTGCGCCTATGGTTGAAGCAATAGGACAATTCGGCCCTGGACTAAAAATACCATCTTATTATGAGTTTAGAGTGCCATTGTTCAAAAAAGAGTCAGAAGCAACACATGAATTGATGAAGAGTCACAAGGAAGAGTGGGCCAAGGTTGGATGTACTATCATGGCCGATGGATGGACCGATAGGAGAGAGAGGACATTAATTAACTTTTTAGTTAATAGTCCTAAAGGTACAATGTTTATTGAGTCCATTGATGCTTCATCTTATGTCAAGAATGGAAAGAAAATGTTAGAGTTACTCGATGATTTTATCGAGCGCATTGGAGAAGCCAATGTTGCACACGTCGTTACTGATAGTGCTTCAGCAAATGTAATGGTGGGTAAGAAATCAAATTCTTGCTCCTCTTCGAATTAGTATTATGTTAAGTTAAACATTTCAAGTAGGCTAACTAATATAATATATTATCTTCTTATTTTATTTTGTTACTAGGGAGATTATTATAAGCAAAACGACCAAATTTATTTTGGTCACCATGTGCTGCTCATTGCTTGGACTTGATGTTGGAGGACATATTCAAGATCCCAAATATCCGTAGCACATTGAAAAGAGGCATGGAGATCAATAATTTCATTTATGTTCACCCAGGATTGTTAAATATGATGAGGCAATTTACGAATCAGAAGGAGGTAGTTAGGCCAGCTAAGACTCGATTTGCCACAGCTTGCATAACATTATCAAGCATACATCGTCAGAAGAATAACTTGAGGAAGATGTTTACTTCTGATGAATGGAAAAATAGCAAATGGAGCAAGGAACAACAAGGCAAGCGAGTTATTCAGACAATATTGATGGCATCATTCTGGAATACAATTGTATTTGCTCTTAAAGTATCAGGCCTTTTAGTTCGAGTGCTTAGATTGGTGGATGGTGAGAAGAAGCCTCCTATGGGATATATTTATGAGGCCATGGATAGAGCTAAGGAGGTCATTGCTAAATCTTTTAATGGTAAGGAAGACAAGTACAAGGACGTTTTTCAAATCATCGATCAGAGATGGGATCTTCAGTTGCACCGTCCTTTGCATGCAGCAGGATATTATTTAAATCCAGAATTCTTCTATTCAAATCCGAACATTACAGAAGATGATGAAGTTGTTAATGGGATGTATGCATGTGTCACAAGAATGGTCCCTTCTCCAGAAATACAAGACAAGATAATTCAGGAGTTGACCAAGTACAAGAACGCTGAAGGGATATTCGGACAACCCATGGCGGTTAGACAAAGAAATAAAAGATCTCCAGGTAATATTTAATGGTACTAATTTATGATGTTTGGTTCATTACTCGGTTGAAAGTTATTAACATAGTTTAGTTCAATACTTCAATTTAATAGTGGAATGGTGGGATGATTTTGGAGTATCAACTCCAAACTTGAGGAAGTTTGCTATGAGAATTCTAGGTCTTACTTGTAGTGCATCTAGATGTGAACGAAATTGGAGTGTTTTTGAACAGGTTAGTTCTTTATGACACTGAGAAATATGTTTTTAACTTCTTGATTAGAAACTTAGAAGTATTGTTATAGAACATTTTTCTTTTATACTTTGCAGCTTCATAGTAAAAGAAGGAATAAACTTGCACAACGTTGTCTAAATGATTTGGTTTTCATAAAGTATAATAGAGCATTGAAACGACGGCATAACATGCGGAACACAGTCGACCCTATCTCTTTAAAGGATATCGATGATAGTAATGAGTGGTTGACAGGGAGAATGGATAGTGATTCTGAAGAGGATAATGATCTTGTCTTTGGTGATGACTCCTTAACATGGGGTGATGTTTCGAGAGCTGCTGGAGCATAAGAACCTGCCTATCATTCTAGAGCAAGTACGTCAAGGTCAAGAAGTAGGACTACGACTGGAGCTTCAAGTGCTTCTCAATCCACACGACCCACACCCATACAATTGATTGATGATGAAGATTACACCGAGGAGGAAGATGCTGATGGCTACAAGTCTAATGATGAAGAGAATAAAAATGATGAAATTGAAGGACTATTTAGTGATGATGAGTTTGATCTTTAGATTTTCATTTTGAACTATCATACTTATACTAGTTTAGGATCATTTTCATGTTTTTGTGGACAATTGATTCTTTATGCTAAGATCTTTGATGTTTTCTAATCTTGTTTGGTTTTTATATGTTTTATATGTGTATATATATTTTTTTATTTGTTTTTATATATAGTGCGCCTCGCCTAGAAAAGCCCGCTCTTTTTTTTGTGCCTCGCGCTTAAGTTCCAGAGGTCTATTGAGCTTTTGTGCGCCTCGAGCTTTTTAAATCATTGATCACACCTTGTCAAATGGGATAATCTTCGCCTGCCTATGGAGCAAGGTAGTCTCGGTCTACATAGGATGAGAGACAAAAATAGAGCTTTACTTGCAAAATGGATTTGGTGATACCAAGGGGAAAAAACAGCTATGTGGAGATGAGTTATTGAGGCTGAATACTTCCGAATCCTTTAGTGCCAAACTTGGATCCAAATCCATCATGCATGTGGCCCATGGAAGAATATTTATAAGCATCGGCATCTCATACATGATCGTACAACTTCTCAAGTTAGAAATGGGGCTTCTACATCTTTTTGGTCTGATTCTGGGGCTTCTACATCTTTTTGTCGGATGCTTGGCTGCTCGGTTCCCCCTTGTCGACAATCTTCCCTCAACTCCACTCTGTTTCTCTTAGAAAAACAGCATCTGTGAAGGACATATGGAACAATGAACTTGGCTTTTGGGACTTGTGTTTCAGGAGACATCTCAAGGATGGCAAAATTGATGAATAGGTTATTCTCTCCAACCAGCTTTCTAATGTTCGAGAGAAGACTCTTGGTTATGGTCCCTAGACAGCAAGGTTATTCTCCATCAAGTCCCTCCTCGTTGACTTGGTCAGAAAGGAATACCTCATCCCTTCCCCCCTTGGAAAAGCTATATGGTGTGAAATCTACCCAAAAAAGATTAAATTCTTTATATGGGAGCTTTCTCGTAAGGCCATCAGGATAGATTACACCGGAAGCTCCCCAATTTTGCCATTTCTCCCCAGTGGTGCATCCTTTGTAAAAGAGATGGAGAATCATAGTCTCACCTCTTCCTCACGTGCCCCCTTGCAACGTTGTTCTGGAATGAGATTTTACTAGCTTTCAATTGGAAAGTGGCTCTTCCGATTGATATCATAGATTTACTCTAATATGTTCTTGTGGGCCATCCTTTCAAGAAAGAGGAGGCGATCTGGAAACACATTCTTTGAACCTTTTTTTGGACAGTTTGGAATGAAAGAAACCATAGACTCTTCACAGAAAAAGAGCTCTCTTTCACTAGACTATTTGACAATATCATTTTTCTTGTTATATCTTGGTGTAAAGCATCTCCACTTTTTTACTCTTATGATATGATTTCTCTTTTGACCAATTGGAGAAGTTTCATGTAACTCTTTTGGTTTTGGGGCTTTTCACACTCCCTCTTGTAATTTCACGTAGTAATGAAATTGTTTCTTAACAAAAAAAAAAAAGAGAAGTTTTCATCTAAATTCTATTTTTTGTTAAATGGTCAATAAAATTTAACAGGAAGGATGAAAATAATTTTTTTTTTGCAAATTTGAGAGATTAAACGAGAATGGCAGAACCAGATGAGGAATTGAAGTATAACTTTTGAGATTTTACAACTGTAATTTCTTTTTTCCAGCAAGCATTTATAAACTTTTGAAGTTTCTTTTATTGCAGTCAAATTAGGGGGCATGTTGAACAAATGAGTCTTCCTCTTCAGTCTTGTGGAGAGGACATGCTTCAGTTCCGCAGATGTCTGGCTGCTTCTTTTTTTCTCAATGCAGCAACAAAGCAGCCCGATGGAACGTATAGGTATCGATCCTATCTTATACTTTGTATCGATTTCGTAATTATGCTGTTTGTAGCTTAGACTTTTAGATTGCTCAAGAATAATTGAATAGACCGTTTTATGTTGTAGGCATGATATGTTCTTCATGTGGTTCTAGTTTCTTTAAGCCTTAATATATCACACACTTGACTGAAAATGCAGGGATTGTGCAAGCGGTGAGGCAGTACAGATTCACCCTTCTTCAGTGTTATTTCGCAAAAAACCAGATTGTGTAATTTTCAACGAATTCATTCAAACTAATCATAAGTACATCCGCAACCTTACTAGAATCGATCGACTTTGGCTGACTGAACTGGCTCCTCATTGTTATGCGTTGCCGAATTAATCAATGTACTCGAACAGGTATTGAACTACATCTTGTGATTATTTTTGCAGAATGGTTCTAGAGTAATTGGGAAAAGAAAATGTACTTGGGGAGAGATTAAAGATAATTGTTAAGCTAAAAACAGTGATAAATCACCTTTCAATTGCTTCCCACAAAATACTTCTTAGTACAGTCTGCAAGTCTTGCTAAATATTTCTCATATGCCATGTCTCTTTTTTATTGTCTTGCATAACTTATTATATGTGAAATTTGCAGTTTTAAGATTGTAGCCGCAGTTATCTTTTAGTATGATTCTGTAGATGTTGGGTATAATTCTTGACTGGTAAATCACTGATTTCAGGAACTTTGTCCACAGCCAGTGAGTGTTAATTTAAAATTTTGAAGCATTAGCCAGCCATGGGAATGACAACGAAGCCCTCATGGACCTTTTTTTTTTTCTTTTTTTTCTTCCCCCTTTTCGCCATTTTTTTGGATCGGGATCGGGATTGGTATCGGAATCAGAGTAGGGTTAGTTCAGAAAATTTCCCCATGGGGTTGAGTTGTCATATTTGTAGGACAATTATGTTGTATTTATAATTATATTGGTTTTATAAATATAAATTAATTGGTCAATCTTATCCTCGCTCAACTTTTTTTAATACATTTCTAAAAAAGTGAGCATGAGTAATAGAAATATCACAAAATAACAACTTAAAAGGTCAATGTGGTATGTAATTTAGATTTTGTTTCTTATTTTTTGATTCAGCGATTACAGATTTGCTCAATCTAAAACTGTAGAATTCATTCAAAAAGAAACTTTGATAAATATACTATTTTATATTATAAATTTATTTAATTTTTTGTTAAAATTAAAACAGGATATATATTATATAATATAGTACAATAATAAGTCTACAAAATTTATAATATATTAATTAATTACTATTATTTTAAATTAAACTTAATTGGTAACTGCATTGAATTGATTTTATAATGACAAGCAACTAATGCAATAATATTAATAACATTAAAGCATATATATAAATAAAATACTAACAAATTAAGAGACTAAATGAATGATATATTCATAATTCATCAAACATCAATTGATATGTCATATCAAGCATGAAGCTAACTCAAACAAACCGAATCTCTGTGCGAGGATACGTCGGGCTTTTTTCTTTATGGGATGGGAGTCTCTCTCTGTCATTGATGGTTTCTTTAAAATCTCTTCGATTCTGCTTCTTTCTTCAAATTTCTTCCATCTCCACAATGGCAACTATCGATTTGTCGGAAGAATGGAAAATTTTCAAGCTAACTTCTAAGGAGGAGGTCATTGTCGACATTGATGCTCCTGCTTCAATAGAAACATGCTCTAATTTGAATTGCAGTCTAGTAGGTAAGCTCTTTCTCAAACGTCCTGTGTTCTTGTCCAGTGTTGAAAAGTACACTATGTATCGCCTGGAAGCTAGACAATGGCTCCTTTTAGTGGAAAATATCGATTGGAATTTATTCCTTTCAACTTCTCTCGGGGCATTCATCGGAATAGAGTCTTTCACACCGGCCCTTGGACTTTTGACAAAGTTGTGCTTATGCTGATTAAGCTAGTCTCCAGAGTTCAGCCTTCAGATCTGGATTTTAACAAACTGGCGATATGGATTCATTTCTTTGATATTCCACTGGATTGTATGAATAAATCAATGGCGCTCAAGTTAGGAAATGTTTTGGGAACCTTTGAAGATGTTGACTGTGATGAATCAGACTGCTGTTGGGGATCCAATCTCAGAATTCGAGTAACGCTGGACATATCCAAACCCCTTAGAAGGGGAATCAAACTCAATCTTGATGGTCCTATGGGAGGTGTTTGGATCCCCATCCAATATGAACGTCTTCCTGACTTCTGTTTTCATTGTGGCAGGGTGGACCATACTATCAAGGATTGTGCTCTGTGTTTTAATAATGAAGGAAACCCCTGTTTGCGCACCAAGCATCCCTATGGACAGTGGCTTTGTTATCAAGGTCCGTTAAGGCAACAATCAACACCCGTGCAGAAGAGTGGTGAACATCCGACTGGAAATTTTGATAGCAACTTGGCCCATTCTGGTACTAAGAACCCGAACGACACAATCAACCAATTAGATTCCCCTTCTCCGGCAGTAGCATCTCCGGCAGGCCCTCCGGTAACAACATCTTAAACGGAAAATTCAGCATTAATGACATCGGTTTCCAAATCTGGAATCTTCATGAATTCTGCAGCATTTATGGTGGCTTTGAAATTGCAAATTATTTCTCCAATAGTTACGGAATCTCCGGATCGAATTATAAATGCAGATCCTAATGTGGCTAGTAATGTCAACATTCCTTCTAAGGAATTCAATTTACCATTATGTTCTGACCCTCCACAATCATCAATTACCACAATGGATGCTAGCCCCATTTTTACTGGTAATTTACGTCGTTGGAAGCAAAAGGCAAGGGCTATTCACAACAGTAGTTCACCCTTCGGCCCAAGTCTTAATATTCGAGAAGCGCAACTTCAGCCTACAAATGTTGGACCATCTAAGAGGAAGGTCTCCCCACATCAAAAAGCCTCTAAACTAAAGAAGCAGAAGTTACAACAGGTCATGTTTTCAACCACGTCAGAGGACAAGATTAATGAAGCGGCGAAGGTTGCTGAACAACCTCGTCGAGTGCCATGAAGACCATTTGTTGGAATGTTCGGGGGTTGGGGGACCCACGAGCATTCCGTGTTCTATGTGACTTCTTGGTTCACGAAAACCCTCATGTTCTTTTTCTTATGGAATGAAATGTAATGACACTTTAACAAATAAGTTGAAACTTGCTCTAAATTTCTAGGGTTGTTTTACCGTGGATAGTTTGGGCCTCAGCGGAGGTCTTTGTTTACTTTGGAAGGATTCTGTTGATATTACAATTAGATCCTTCTCCTATCACCATATTGACTGTTCAGTTATGTTGAATAATATCTCATGGCGCTTCATAGGTTTCTATGGACATTCAGCGAGCCATAAACGCCACCTCACTTGGGAGCTTCTTCGTAGAATTCATAATATGGATGATTCTCCCTGGGTGATTGGAGGGGATTTCAATTCTATCTTACGGAGCTATGAAGCCTCTCAATCTAGTTCATATGATTCCACACATATTTCCGCCTTCAGGAATTTAGTGGACCACTGTGGCCAGACCAATTTACTTGGTGCAATAACTGCTTTGCTACTTCACAACTTTGGAAGCGTCTTGATCGTTTTTTATGCAATGATTCTTTCTACTCTCTTTTTCCAAGTGCTCATGTCACTCATCTCAATTGGTCAAAATCTGACCACTGAGCTATTGCAATGTATCTATTTACTCCTCCTTACAATTGTGGCTCGAGGAATAGGAAACCATTCCGGTTTGAGGAGTGTTGGTCACGGAACCCGTAATGTGCACAAATTATCAATAGAGAAGGCGTTTGGTTAGCTCCGGTTTCCTCTCTTTCTTTTTCAGATAGTATTAGTGCAACTTCTTCTGCTTTGCGTTCTTCGGGTCGGTCAAATGTCAGGGAACTTTTTAGACAAATTCGAACCCAAAAAGCAGCCATTGCAAATGCTTATAATCAGCCTCATCCGCTGAATTTTTCTATTATTCATATGTTGGAGGATGATCTAGCTGGTCTTCTTGAATTGGAGGAGATATACTGGAAGCAAAGATCTCGCGAAGAGTGGCTCAAATGGGGTGATTGTAACACGAAGTGGTTCCACAAAAAAGCTTCCATAAGGAAAGCTTGTAATGATATCCGAGGAATTGAAAATGCTCATGGCACTTCGAAAAAGGACATGGAGGAGATTGAAAGTACTTTCATCTCGTACTTTCACTCAATCTTCACTTCTTCTAATCATTCGGACACTGATATTAGTGCCATTACAAATCTCATTCCTACTCGAGTGCCGCCAGAAGTGAATTCCCGTCTACTTGCCCCTTATGGACGAGAAGAAATAGAAATTGCAATTAAACAGATGTTCCCGACAAAAGCTTCTGGTCCTGATGGATTCCCCGTTCTTTTTTATCAGAAATATTGGGATATTATGGGTCCAAAAACTATTGAGGCTTGCCTAAATGTTCTTAACAGCAATGGACATATTCGTGCTTGGAACAGAACATACATTGCCTTATTGTGAAGGCTAAATAGCCAGGTCAGTCTTTGATTATCCCCCCATCAGTTTATGTAATGTCTCTTATAAGTATTGAGTTTTATGCCCTAAACTCGTGGTTTGTAAACATAAAACAAACATTCATTCAATAAAGTTGTTAATGATAGAATTGCATTAACCCAAATCCAATAAACTAACATCCTAGGTTATGTGATGTAATTGGAACAATATATAACAGATATGCAATATGTATTTAATATACAACGTATATATTTGATATACATTATATATTCGATATACAGGTGGATAATGTTCCAGTAGTAACCTAAAGGGTCTATAGTATATAGATAAGGCTGGCTACCTTATCCTGGTAACACTATGGATACGGTCCACTTTGTAATAGTTACAAATGACTTGATTCAGGTCATTCATGTGGAGACGTGCGAGTTGGTGTATCCTATACAATGAGTTTGTATAAGACTGGACCACGAAATAATTAAGCTTTAGCTGTAATACCGTTAGCTAATAGATTAATATTTCAATAGGATGACTAGGTAACTCAATCTCAATCCTGAGTGAGTTATGGACTCCTGCCTATTAGAGCTCGTCCTTTGATTTGTATGGGTGAGAGTGGCTCGAGTCGCTGACTCAATATGCCTACCATTTTGGGGACGAGACTGAATGGGGAGCTGGAAACATAACCACACAAGATGAAATTCACTCATTCCCGACTTCAGGTAAGTAGATGAGTGTTCTCTTGAGTGCTGACTCTAAGACTTGAACAAGGGGCCTTACCCTCTCACTGGCCCGAGAGGGACTTCTGGTTATTGGTTGGACCATAACTGGATTGTTCATTAGAGGATCAGCGGTACTTAAGGGATAAGATGTAACATAGGGGTAAAATGGTAATTTGACTCAGCTGTGGTTACGAACACTCGTGAATGATTGACTTGTCGTTAATGGTCAAAATCCACGGACGCAAAATATTCTACAGTGAGAAGAGTGCAACTTTGGGTCTTTAGTTGAGTGACCGACAGTTAACGAATGTTGATTAATATGGTTAATGAGTTTAATCAATTAATCTTGTATCGTTGGAGCTTCCGATCTGTAGGTCCATTAGGTCCCCTTGCTAGCTCCTAAAGGATAGTTAAGAACAATTAGTCTTGAAAAGAATTTGAATTGTTCAAATTAGTTAAAGGGAATTAAGGTTAATTGTATGAGATGCAATTAATATAATGTATGTTGATACATTATAATATAAAGTTGATTTTGAATAAGATTCAAAATTATGAGAGATGAATATTAGAATTTGATTCTAATATAGTTGATTAATATTCATTTAATTAAATTAATGGGATATGTTAATTTGATTAAATTTAATTAAATTAATATTTATTTTTTGTAATTAATTAAATTAGATTTAATTAATTATTAATTTAATAAAAAATGTTTAAAAAAAGGGAAATAATGGGAGGATTAACCTCCCATGGTGGGAAGTGAGGAGGTTTTCCCACTTCCACCATTATTGGTGGGTAGTGGGAAGGTGGACCCCTCCTTTTATTGATCGTCCAAACGTTGGTTGATAGAGTTTCCGAAACTCTAAACGAGAAAAGCTCTCTCTCGATTTCTCGATTTCCCTTTCAATTATAAGACGGTTCCCACAAACTGAGTTCTTAATATCCAGAGGATAGCAAAGAAGACTTTATGGTGGCGTTGGTGTCTACATTGAAGAGGTATCTTCAAAGGTATGTATCACTAACTTTCTTGTTATTCATGATTATGTGTCTTTTCTTTGTTGTAATTCTAAAACAAGATCGAAGCACACGTGTTCGCGCGCTTCCGCTACGGGATCCGATCCCTTCAACAAGATCATTACTAAATCTATAACTAATTGTCTTAAGACTGTCATTGGTTTGGTTATTTCTGATTCCCAATCGGCTTTTGTTCCACATCAAGCTATTACTGATAACATCATCATTGGTCATGAGTGCCTTCATTACATAAAAGGGCTGAAGAATGGTTGTAATGGTATGGTTGCAATTAAGCTTGATGTAAGTAAAGCTTTTAACAGAGTTGAGTGGACTTATTTAGAATCTATAATGAGAAGTTTAGGTTTTGCGGCAAGTTGGATCTCCCAAATTATGCGTTGTCTATCTACGGTGAATTTTTCCATCCTCATCAATGGTTTCCCGAGAGGTTCTTTCTCCTTCCAAAGGAATTCAACAGGGTGATCCTCCCTCCCCATATCTCTTTTTACTATGTGCGGAAGGCCTATCCATGCTTTTAAATAATACCAACAGGTTGGGACATCTCACAGGTATCACTTTTGATCTTGATAGTCTGTATTTCTCATATCCTCTTTGCAGACGACAACCTTATTTTTCTAAAATCATCAAAGTTTGAATGCCTCGTTCTAAGGCAAATTTTGGATTTCTATGGTCGGGCTTCAGGGCAATGTATTAACTTCTTAAAATCAGCTCTACTTTTCTCTCCAAATGTCCATCTTGAACGGAGAAGGTATCTTCAATCTATCCTAAATGTTCGGCTGGTATCTGATTTTGGTATTTATCTTGGCCTCCCTTCCTCTTTCTCTAGACGCAAAGGTCTAGATTGGAATTTTCTAAAGGATAAACTTTGGAAAGCTATGCAAGGGTGGAAGCACGCTTTCTTCTCAGTTAGTAGGAAAGAGATTCTTATTAAAAGTATTGGCCAAGCAATCCCATCCTATCCTATGAGCGTTTTCCGTCTACCAAAGGACTTTTGTAATGAAATCACCCACATGTTTGCCCATTTCTGGTGGGGGTCAAATTCTAACACTCGGAAAATGCATTGGATGAAATGGGATAAAATGTGTTTTCCAAAGGAACTTTGGGGTTTGAACTTTAGAGATCTTGAGGGGTTCAACCAAGCTTTGGTGGCTAAACAGATTTGACGTATTCTCCAAAACCAAAATCTTTTAGTTTCGAAAATTTTGAAGGCTAAGTACTTTAAAGAATCCTTGGTACTTGATGCATCACATTGCAACAACTCATCATATTTCTGGAAAAGTTTTTTGTGGGGAAAGCAACTGCTCTCAAAAGGCTTGCGGCTCCGTATTTGTAATGGCTCTTCTGTAAGAGTTTTTTCTGACCCATGGATTCCAAGACTGATTCATTTCCGGCCCATAACCATTAATGATGGATATGATGATCTTCGGATGGCTGAGATCATTAGACCCCAAGGTGGATGGGATGAGCATCGAGTTTCTAGCTTTTTTTGTGTTGAAGATAGGGATCTAATTCTAGCCTTGCCTATTAGCCCTTGTAATCTACATGATTCCTGGTTATGGCATTATGATAAAAGAGGATCCTATAGTGTTAAGAGCGGTTACAAGCTCTTCATGAATCTCAAATTTTCAGAGGCATCAACTTCTACCAGCTGTCAGCAAAAGGAACAATGGAAATCAATTTGGAATCTATCTATCCTTTCCAAGATAAAACTTTTTCTATGGAAAGCTGTCCATGAGCATCTCTCAACAACCTACAATCTTAATAAAAGAGGTATATCAGTTTTACCATATTGCTCTCTTTGTTCGTTGAATGTGGAGACCACTGGTCATGCCATTTTTTCTGCAAACGATCTAGGGCGATATGGCGTCAACTATTTCTCTCTCTTCCTCATCTCCCTGCTGATCCACAACTTAAATTTGTTGATATATGGATGGGTATCAAGAACAATTTAAAGAATGATGAAATTAAGTTGGCAGCAGTCACCTATTGGGCAATTTGGTCCGATCGGAACAATTTGCTCAAGGATTCCAAATTCCTAATGTTGAAGCCAAATGTGCTTGGATTGGCTCGTTTCATCCTAGCTATCTTCTTGCAAACATGGCCGAAATCCCTCAATCTGCTCAATCAACCAATTTGAATCGAACCTGTCAGAATTGGACTCCACCGCTCAGAAATCAACTAAAGCTAAACATCGACGCTGTTTGCAGACAATCTTCCATGGGGTTGGGCATGCTTGTCCGTGATTCATCTGGGCATTTGATAGCAGCGAAGTCCGTGTTTCTCCCCATCTCATTTTCGCCTCTTCTTGTCGAAATAAGAGGAATTTTGGAGGGTTTAAAATTCGCAAGAACCTTGAATTGCTCCCATCTTCAAGTTGAATCTGACTCCCTTCAAGCAATTCGTTTAATCAAAGGCGATTTGGATTCTCTCCAAGGCAAACTTACTTGGTTGATGGAGGTGAAGCATCTTGCCCTAACCTTTTCTTTCATTTCTTTCAACCATGCTCTTCGTTCATGTAATAAGTCTGCCCATTTTCTTGCAAAGTGGGGGGTTTCTTCTTTAGCCATGAATTTTTTAACAGATTTTTTCCCAATGTGGCTTTTGGATTGTGTAATGGGAGGCTTCACATCAATTTCTGCCCACGTGGCTTAATTTTAATACAACTTCCATTTAAAAAAAAAAACTGAATCTCTATGTATCTATTTGCTAAGAGTCTCATCTCCTCATGTTTCTTGTTTTTCGTTTACTTTTTACGTATGGCATCGCCACTCCCTTTGGTAGCATCCAATAATTAGGAACTTAATTTGAAAGCCATATTTCGGCCCGGAAGTTTTCGAGATGCCCTAAAAACCAACGAATGGCAGAGACAAATAGAGCTTTTGCACATTTTCGTTAATCCATGAACATGATCTATATAGACACATAGGCCCATAGATCCATACATCTCGATCGGAAAAGAATCAATAGAAAAAGAAAGAATCGGAATTGATCGATATATTTCTAGAAACAAACAAAAAAGAAATGAAAGACGAAACATAAATCATGGATCAACTAAGCCAAGCCCTCTCGGGGACTTGCTTAAGAATAAGAAAGAGGAATCTCATGTAAATACCATGGAATAAGGTTTGATCTTATTTATGGGGATTCCGTAAATATTCCATTCCAAAAAGAGAAAGTTTGAAAAAATTGGGATTTTTTTGGAGATTGAATGCAGTTACTAATTCATGATCTGGCATGTACAGAATGAAAACTTCATTCTTGATTCTACGAGAATTTTTATGAAAGCCTTTCATTTGCTTCTCTTCGATGGAAGTTCGATTTTCCCAGAATGTATCCTAATTTTTGGTCTAATTCTTCTTCTGATGATCGATTCAACCTCTGATAAAAAAGATATACTTGGTTACATTTCATCTCTTCAACAAGTTTAGTAATGAGCATAACGGCCCTATTGTTCCGATGGAGAGAAGAACCTATGATTAGCTTTTCGGGAAATTTCCAAACGAACAATTTCAACGAAATCTTTCAATTTCTTATTTTACTATGTTCAACTCTATGTATTCCTCTATCTGTAGAGTACATTAAATGTACAGAAATGACTATAACAGAGTTTCTGTTATTCGTATTAACAGCTACTCTAGGAGGAATGTTTTTATGCGGTTGATTTTTCCCCAATAACCGAATACTTTTGTCGGTAAATATTGGATATTTGATTCCATCCATAAATTTTCTTCCCTATGAGTTCGAGTCTCAATAAGAATGCTAGTCCTTATTGTTCATATATTATGATATGAATATACCACACCAATTCGTTATGTATGGATGATGAGATTCCATCGATATAGAGCCAATTCCAATAGAATTATTGGAGGGTCTCATTGGCGTGCATCCAGTAGGAATTGAATCTACGAATTCGCCAATTATGAGTTGGGCGTTTTAACCATTCAACCATAGATGCTTAGCGGGGATCCTCGTACATGGTGAGTAACCAAATTCCAATTAAAATGAAATCTTTAGGATAAATCAATGCAATTTAGGAGGACTCACCGTACGACACTTTAAAATGAGTAATGCTTACCATTCCCTTATTCACACAAACCCTTAGATGACTTATCGACTGCCTTGCTTGAGGAATAGTTTCACTAAAATGGAGACGAACCGGAATAACGTCCGATCTTGTTTCTAGATTGAGTGGAAAAGGGTTATAAGAAGTTCGTTCTGTTCCTCTGTGCATCTCTGTGATCGGTAAATCCCCATGAAAAAGGGACAAATTTCGTGTAGTTTGTAATTGGATGTTACTGTTAAGATTTTCTCTCATTATACGTTAGGGAAGAAACACACGTATATGTTATATTAGATATTAACTATTTATATAGGAACTAAAGATATATGTAATCTGCCCTACTACTGTGAATTTAGATAGGGCTTACAATGGAAGTCCTTCTCTTTCGTTCTGTAATGTTATTTTGAATTGAATATTGAATGATATCCGCAAGTGACAATATTGAGGGCACTCTACTTGTTTGAACTCTACATGTGAGGTCTTCTCTCTTTCTTCTGATCATCAGTCTTTTCTTTTTTATTAGGAAATAAGAGATTGCAGCAATAATTTCAAATATGAAGAAGAAGAATGCAGCTAAACCTCCCAATCCAATAGCCATCTCTACTGCCTTTTTTCTTCTTTCAATGAGGATCAAAGGGAAAGGGGTAATCGTTGATGCTTTCATCCTCATAATAGCACAAAAAAGAGTCCCCTCCTTCGATGGTATCCATAGGAATCACCGAGAGAAGAAACCCAAAGGTCTTGAATTGCCACCCGTCAACAATGTGAACTGTTGAGCCCTATACGTTAGAGGCAGAGAAACCAAGATGCATGAAATCTTTTAATTGCTTGGAGAAGTAAATTTGGGCAACAAGGAGACGATTTGGAGGCCTAATCGGCGAGTACCCGATTCACACCCGGATCATTTTCACTGCATCTTTGTACTCAATCCAAACTGTTATCTGTCTCCCACTGGTCAAATCAATCCCCCTTGAAACAACATTAACGGAAGCCAAAGATACCCCTTCGCTTATATACCTACCTATATGGTTGACTGACATCAATACCTATATGATTCCCATTGATGTCGACAAGCGAAGGGTCGAAACTGGTATCAAATTCCACAGCGATGAATGAATCTTCCCCATCTAAGGCCAGTTCTGGGAGACCCATATATCTACGGCCTTTGTCGGGCTTTCGTCCCTTCGCCTATAGGTAAAGGCTTGGCTTCGCTATCACTCACGACTTGGTATAGAGAAAAATAGAATTGCGATTAATAATTTTTTTATTGAAAAAAGAAACGGACAAATTTTAGATTAATAAAAGTATAAGTTTTTATGAAATATAATTTTTCAAATCAAATATTAAAATTTTTTATGTTATATTTTTGTTTGGTTATATATTATGCATTTTAAAAATAAAAATAAAAATAAAAAAATAATGTTTTCATCTATGTTTTAGAAAAAATTAGAAACAAGTTGTTTCCAGAATTTATACATGAAAACATTTATTAAGAATGAGAAATGAAAAATAGTAATAGTTACCAAACTTATGTTTCTAAAAAAATTGGAAACGAAAAACGAGAAACAATAAACAGGAACTTTATATGCCAAACGGGCCTTAATGTTTTCGTTTATTGTTTCTTATTTCTCATTTGTGTTGCTTATTTCTTATCTACTGTTTCCTCTTTTTAATAAATAAAAACATAACCATATTTGATAATTGTTTCTTGTTTCTTATTATTTCAGTAACATATTTAGTAACCATTTATTATTTCTCGTTCTTTGAAATTTTAAATTTAAAAAGTAAATTTTTTTATGAAAATTTATTTTTAGTTAAATATTGATTTTTTATCTTATATTAATCTTTTAATATTTATTATATATTTTATAAGTCAGCAACGATAAAATAATACTTTTATTTATATTTTGAGAAAACTGAAAGGGAAACCAGAAACAATTAACTTGATTGTTGTTTCTAGAATTTATACACCATTTTTAAAAAAATTCTTAAAAATGAAAAAACGGAAAATACAAATAGAAAACAAGAAACGAGAATGCTTCTCCAAGGAGGAAGTAACAAGATTTCGAGAATGGAAGGAAGAGAAAAGCGTGCTTTGTTGAGCTAAAATGCTGAATTAATTTGGAGATACTGAACCTTACTTTTATTTTTCTTTTTTTCTCCTTCAATTTTTATGAGAATTTAATCATGTGTACTTTGTCTACAAAGATTAGTCCAAGGGTAGATCCACGGAGGGATCAGGGGCATGTGCTCTGTATTTTGATTAAATTTTTGTCAATACGTCGACATTTCTATTTATCTATAGATTTGATATCAACATGAGAGGTGAAACGACATTTCTATATTGGACCAAATATTAAAACAATATCAACAAAAATATCACTAGTATGAACCTAATATGTTAATATAAATCATTTTTAACTTATTTAAAAGGGATGAAATGTATTTTTATAAATTTTCTAGAAATATCCATCCATATTGACATCTTATCGATATTTCTATCAAAATGTTTTTAGAATTGAGACATAAACATTTCTATCACATCAACATTTAAAATTCTAATTGGGTCTATTTCTGAAATTTGGTATGATGTCTTCAAAATCAAATAGGAAGTTTGGATTCAATCAAATGGAACTTTGATTTCAGACAATAATTCGGTTAAACTATATATTTTAGGTTAATATACTCTTTTGTTTTTGTTTTTGTTGATGCAGAAATTTGGTCTCTAGGGATTCCACCAAATTCGAACCAATCTTTAAGAATAAAAGGGATCGACGAGACCTGCAAAATAGAATAGCACTAAAGATTGGTGTGGCTCTTGCCACACAACTTTCGATACTTGAGTCAGAATTGAAGTAGTCGAGTATAGAGTGTAGGGTATTTAGGCATACCTTTAGGGTTTGGTTCACCCTTTTATTTATTTATAGAAGTCGAATCCTAGTGCGCTCAGGAGATTTGGACGGAGTGGGTCTCATGTGGAGTCTGGGGTCGACACAAGGTCCATTCGGATTGGGCCGCACAGAGGTCGGGGAGAACCAACGGAGTTCTCGGCTGTGGGGTCGAGAACTCCTCGGTTCCAACCTCGGGTCGCCAGGTCCCGACCTTCTTACCTTGATTCGCGAGTCTCCTCCTCTTTTGGTTGTTTAATCGGATATCCTTTTATCTTCCCATAATAGTTTTGTTTTTTTAGTATAACAGGTAAGGTGGAGATTCGAACTCATGATCTTTTAATCGAAAAAAAATGCTGAGCTATGCTCAAGTTGACAGACTCTTTTGTTTTGGTCACAATATTTTGTTATTTATGTTGCTATACTATTAGAGCCTAATGCATAATTATTCTAGAATATTTAAACATCATACTTAAAAGGTGATTGTAAATGTAAAAAAAAAAAATCAAGATAAAAAGAGTAAAATAGAATTACATGGACCATATGTTGTTAAATTTAAAACGCAGTTTAGATGAGAAGAATTTTATGTGATTTAATGGTCTTCCTCAACCCTCAACTATGTAAGAATAAGAGCCCAAGCGAAATTATAACCCTGTTGTTGGAATATTTCGGGCCCGTTTGATAACCATTTTAGTTTTTGGTTCTTGATTTTTCTTATTTTTAGTTTTTGGTTTTTGGTTTTCTGTTTTTAAAAAATAAAAACCATATATGTTTGATAACCATTTTTTGTTTATTGTTTTTAAAAAACAAAAAACCAAAACATGTTTGGTAACGATTTTTAGTTTTTTGTTTTTAAAAAAGTTAAACAATTGAAAATACATATTAGAAAGAGAAAATTTTATGTAGAATAGAGATGATGTGGGTGCGAGTGAAGATACTCTCCCCCATTATCGGGCTCGTGAAAATTTTTAGTCTCCGTCTCCACCTCATTCTTTGGTCCGAGGGATGTTCTCGAGAAAAATTATCAGTTTTATAATTTTTTTTAATTATTTTTAGAATTTAAATATAAAAAAGTGTAATAAATATATATTAATTATTTAAAAAATGGAATCGGGGATGGGAACGGAGTCGGGACATGCATTTTCTATTTTTGGGACCCAACCGTGCGGAAATCTTTGTCTTTCCCTGATGTAGAAACAGGAAAATATATATGTAAATAAACTTTTAGAAGATAAATTTTAGAGAGATAAATAAAAATATTTAGAAAAAAAATAGGTTGAGAAAAGTTAAAGACAAAAACAGAAAAATTTTAGAGAAAAAAATAAAGTTGAGAGGAAAAGATATATTAAAGAAAAAAATTATAGTGGAAACAAATTTAGAGATAAAAACAAGATTCAAAATATAATTTTTATATAAAATAAATAAAAACAAAGATAAATAAAAGTTATAGTGAAAGAAAATTGAACGAGAAAATAAAATATAATTTTTAGAAGATAAATAGATTACGGAGAGACAGAAAAGTTATAAAACATGAAATTTTCGAGATAAAAAAGTTAGGAAAAATATTAATTTTTTAGAGAGAGAAATGAAACTGGTCCGTTAGAAAAAAAAACAAATATACAGAAAATGTTGGAGAGAGACAAATAACAATAAGTATTCAAAATATGAAAATTTTAAAGATACAAAATACAGTTTGTAGAAAGAAATTTAGAAATAAAAAAAATTTAGAGTGAAAAATAAATTTTTTAGAGATAAATATGAGAAAGAAACCAAAAAAAAAAGGGTTGAGTATTAGAAGAAGAAATGAGATTTTGAAAAACTGTTTTTGAAAACTACTTTTTTTTTTTTTTGAATTTACATAGAATTTCAAAATAAATTTTGAAAAACAAAAAACAGAAAATTGAATTGGTTATCAAACGATACTGTTCCACTTTTAGACATCTAAATCTAATCTCTATTTTAGACAAATCTTTAAAATAGTCCTACTATTAGTTTGTTATTGACTTTCATCTAACATGCCAAAATATGTTGTCCAATTTAGTCATACTTCGTACTTTTTGTTAGTTTGGTCTTCGTACTCTAATATTTTATAATTTTTCCTTTTTTGTTAATGTTAAAATTTTGCATTTGAACATAAACACATATACCGACTAAGATGAATCTTTAAAAAATTTAGGAGTAGAAATAGAATTGATACATAGAGACAAAATATAAGGGTATGTTTGGTTAGAAATCTGAATTCCGTTTTTTGTTATCAGATTCACTGAATCAAATGGATTCAGCGAATACGCGTTCGACAGGATTTTGGAGATTCGTTTTTGAAAAATGTTTTCGAATTCTGTGATCCAAAAAGTAGAAATTCTGAAAACGATTTTTTTATGTTTTCACTATTTTATATTCAGAATTTGAGAATTTTAAGATGCAGAATTATATAAAATATGATAAAAACTTTGATAAATATATTACATCATATTATAAACTCATTTTATGTTCGTTAAAATTAAAACAGGTAAAATATAAGATATTCTAAATTATATAACCTTATAAGATAATTATACAAAATTTATAAAAAAAAATGTTAATAAATTAATTAATATAAGTTTAGATTAAACTAAAATTTAGTTTGTAACTACTTTTATAAATATATTACTAAACACACATTCAACAGTTTTTTAAATTGAGATTAAATTATCAAATCTGCTACTAAACACATATCTAAAAACACTGAAAACAAAGAATACAATTGTGGTTTTCATTGAATCCCTTGTTTTTGAATTTCTGTTTTCTGATCACCAATCAAACACACCCCAATGTAACTCCATTTATTAAAAAATAGCTCAAAGTAAACTAATTCACATTGAATTATTTAATTTTTTGTATAGACTAAATTAATTATAGCGTTGAAGAAGAGATATCGCTCTTGAATGATAAACTTTTGTTAATTTTCAATTTTCAGGTAATTATTTTAAATAAATTTTGGCTAATTATCCTTCTCCTCAAGGCAACTTCAAAGGATTGTGAAGCTATAAATAGAATTCTCAAAGTCTCACGAGGGGCATCTGAGCAAACAATAAATTTTGAAAAGTCATTTCATGACAAGCAAGAATACAAATAATACCTTAGGAAAAAAAAAAAAATACAAATAATAAGACTATGGTTGAGGAGGATTTTAAAGAATCCAGATAGCCTACTTACGAGGATTCGTATCTCGGATTTTGAAGGAATTCAAAATGATGACGGATTTCAAATGAATTCCACTGTTTGGTAACAAATGATTTTGAATGAAATGGTCGGATTGTGCAGGATTTGATAGACTTTTGAAGTAAATTACCTATTTAACTTCGTCATATTTTAATTTCTAATTAATAAATTTAAAATAAAAGTCTAAATCAGTAAAATTTCTATTTTCTTTTTCTTTCGGGTGAATACCCAAACAAAAAAATCTAATTTAATTCGTTTCAAATCATTCTTGTTTCAAACAAGATAAAAAATTTAAAATTATTTTTCGGATTTCAAATAACAGAATTTAAAATCATTTCATCAACTTTCTTGACGTCAAATAGAGAGTAAAGGAAAATACTATAAAAATTCGGAATTTTATGAAGGCCAAGATTGGTAATGGCCCCTTCTTATACACGGGGAGTATTTTATGTGGTTGTGATTTATTC
Source organism: Momordica charantia (assembly GCF_013281855.1). NCBI lineage: Eukaryota > Viridiplantae > Streptophyta > Magnoliopsida > Cucurbitales > Cucurbitaceae > Momordica > Momordica charantia. The sequence goes on from NW_028275158.1 coordinate 10,488,646, forward strand.
GAAAAGGGCTATAGATGGAGGATAGGCAATGATTTTTACATTTCCATCGGTTTGGATCTTTGGCTTCTAAACGAAGGTAACTACCAAAGCCTCCTCTACAGCTATGATTTCATTTACTCCTGTTTGGAACTTCGGATTTGTAGGGATGGATTTTGAAATCTTTCATGTGTTTGGATAACTAAAACGAAAGAATTTGAAATCCTAAATGATTTGAAATTCAATTTTTAGTTCAAATATTTTCGGTTTCAAATGGGTCGGATTTTAAGTTTAAACTTAACAAATTCGAATTTTGCCCTATGGAAAAATAATACATATCCCTCCAACCTCTTTGCACATCATCATCAATCAAATTTCTTTCAAATTTTGATTTGTCCTATTTTTTTTCTTTAATTCTAATAACTATAAACCGACTCTTCCTATGCATTTTTTTTCATCCCCATTCAAACAAACTAAGGTTTATTTTTTATTTTATTTTTGGTGTATTTAATTTTCCTCATATTTCAATATTGTTTAAATCTTTATGTTTATGTTTTTTTTATGTATATTTTTTCTTCTTTTTAATATTTGAATCCAGAGTTGCTAAAAAAACTGAATCAAGAGATTTTCAAGTTTTTTTTTTCAGTTTAATTTTTAAAATAAATGTGACATTGACTCATTTTAATTTTTGTTAGGTTTATTTGATTAAATTATTTATGTTTCCATGGTTGAAATTACTAGTTTATATTAAAATATTATATTATTAATAATGTAATATTCTGCAAAATATTAAGGGCATAATAGTAAAATGTTATACTTTATTTTCATTTCTCGTGAACATCCAAACAATAAATTTTAATTTTAATGATTTAGAATCATTTTGGTTCCCAACGCAATTAGGAATTTGAAATATTTCCGTTATTTAAAATCTTGGAATTTCAAATAATTTCCTATCAATTCTAGAGGCCAAACGAAGCATTAAAATAGAATGTTTGCCTCCCTAATGAGTACAAGGGGGAGGTGGGATGAATAAAATAGGGCAAAATACACTTTTGGTCTCTGAAGTTTGAGCTAGTGTCCGTTTGGTCCCTATAGTTTCGAAAGGTACACTTTTAGTCTCCAAAGTTTGAAAAATAGTTTAAAATGGTCCATGAGTTAGATTGACCGTTAGTTGACTAACGGAAAAATGACATGGCATTGTTGATGTGTCGTTTTTACGTGAGGTGTCATTTTTTATGAATTTTATATTATTATAATTTTTTTCTTCTTTTTTTTTATTATGTGACTTTTTTTTATTTTGTTTTGTTCGTTTCTCTCTTCCTTACCTTCTTCCTCTTCTTGTTCATCTTCCTTCTTCTCCAACAACTTTCTTCTTCTCCGGCTACCACCGATTACCGCCAATCGCCACCGACTACTGCCGGCCATGGTCATCGCCTTCGTATCTGAAACGTGATGGTTCAAACTTCATAGATCTGAATGTTTCTAGACCATTTCGTTTCAGATCTAGAAGTGATAGCAGCGGTTTGTCACAGAAGGGAGGGAAGGAGTAGAGTACAAAATCTGAAATGAAACAATTCTAAATCTAAAAGTTTTGTTTCAGATCTTGAACGACCAGATCTGAAATGTAGATGGAGGCTTCGGCGGCGGGCGATGACGGCGACGGTAGGTAGTGACGATGACGGCAACAAAACGACAACTAATGTTGTTCTTTAAATGACCTCTCTTCCAAAATGGGAAATTTGAATTTGTGACCCCTTCAATAACTGAAACTGGATAAATGACCCCATTTTTAAAAAACCTAATTTGTGACCTCATATTCTATTAATTATGACCCCTTTCAAAATATGACATAATGAAATTACCATTGTACCCCTGTTTTAAAAAAATTCATCCCCTCCCTCCCCATCCTTCGTCTCGGACATTTCGTGGCACTCCCATCCCATCCCAAGTAAAACCCTAAACCCCCATCTCGGAGAATCCCCGTCTCGGAGAATCATTTCGCACTCATCCATTTTTTCTGAAGATCATTCTTTCGCACTCATCTGTAAGCGTCGGATTCATCTCAGAGGCTGCAAGGTTAGTTTATATCTTTTACAATGTAAGAAAGTTGCTATTCTTTATTGTATTAGCATGACCGGCGCTATCTGAAGCGACCGTATAGATTTAGGTTTAGTTTGACGTTGTCATTGTAAGAGAGAAAAAAAAATCCCTCGAAGGCTTCAATCTCGGACTCTATCTCGTATTCAATCCCGGACCTCAGTGGTCTGGGATTGAATACTGATCGCATCCAAGATTGAAGCCTTCGAGGTCCGGGACTGACTTTCATCTTGGACTTGTCCCGGTCCGGTTCGGTCCGGGACAAGTCCAAGATGAAAGTTAGTCCCAAGACAACTCAAATCTGACTCTCATCTCGGACTTGTCCCGGTCCGGTTTGGTCCGGGATGAGTCCGAGATGAGATGCAGATTTGAGTTGTCTCATTCTGCCTTTCATCTCGGACTTGTCCCGGTCCGGTTCGGTCCGAGATGAAAGGCAGAATGCTGTTTTGTTTATTTTTTTTTTTTAAGTTCCTTGTCACTTAGCTTAGTCTGTATCTAATATGTTTTATTTCAACTTTGTGATGAACGTAGAATGGATTTGAGACTCATCATAGATCGTAATGACTGGTTTCCGGCCACGTTGACGAACCTTGCCCATGTTGATAAAACCACTACTAGGATTAAGGCCAGGCTAACCCTAACCCAGTTAGACATGTTTAGGCAAACATGTTTCAGTCCTATTTTGGACATGGACGTTGTTTTCAACGGTCCATTGATCCATCACCTATTGTTGAGAGAGGTTGAAGAGCCTAGACAGGACGTCATTAGCTTTGACTTGTTTGGGAAGAGGGTGTCTTTTGGTAAGCGAGAGTTCGACCTAATCACCGGGCTCAGTCATAGGATGAATAGGGTAGATAATCATATTCCTGGACGAAGACTTAGAGCACGTTACTTTAAAGACAGTGTTAGGGTTAAGTGTAGTGAGCTGGAGAAGATTTTTTTGGAGGACGTTTTTTACGACGACGAGGATGTTGTGAAGGTTGGCATAGTTTACTTCATAGAATTTGCCATGATGGGGAAGGAGAGGAAGCAGTTCATAGATACGGCCCTGTTAGGTGTTGTGGATCGGTGGGAGGCGTTCTGCAACTATGACTGGAGTTCGATGATTTTTGATAGGACGATTTGGAGTCTCAAGAACGCTCTGAAGGATAAACTGCCGCCGTACCAACAGAAGGCAACAGCGGACCCCACACACGTTGAGACTTATAGTCTGTATAGGTTTCCGTACGCATTTCAGGTTAGCGAGGTTTAAGTCAATTGTATAATTTTATACATTATTCAACTGCATCATTTATTTGCCTTTCATGGATTCCAGGTATGGGCGTATGAGATGATCTCGACGTTGAGCCTGCGAGTAGCCACGAGGTTGAGCGATGACGTCATTCCTCGACTTCTCAGGTGGTCGTGCACTTATTCGCGCGGGTTTCGTGTGCTGGCGAGTGAGGTTTTCGATAACACGCGGGTAAGTAATTCTCTTTTGGCCGTATGATTCATATTTGGTTTTTCATTTCGATCTAATCATAGGTTTTTTGCAGTCCAAGGTTAAGGAACACTAGTTGGCGACGGATGCTGAGGAACAACACATGGTTCGTGTCATTCTTCCACCAGAAGTCCGTGTTATACCTGATCCGCCTGCTGTACCTGATCGGGCTGTTGTACCTGACCGGGCTATTGTACCTGATCCGCCTGCCTCACCTGAACGGGCAGCTGTACCTGATCCGCCCGTTGATGTGGAAATGGGTCCTCTAGAGGATCCGATAGTAGATGCACATGCGGTAGACGAGGCTAGACCCAGTGCAAACGACGGTGAAGGGTTAGAGAAGAGATCGAAGAAGAATAAATTCAAGAAGAGGATCAACATACGATTGAAGAGGCTGGATAACCGTGTCAGTGCTATCGAGGACACACTGGGTGACTTTGGAGTTGCCCTGAAAGGTATTCAGAGATACCTAAAGAAACCGGCGAAGGTACTAATTTAATATGTATACAAATTTGTTTTTAATTATTACAATAATGCTCATGGGCCAGTGTTTTGGGTGCAGGGTAAATTCCCTGATTCGAGCAAGTATTTCGGAGGTGGGGTTGGGCCCGATGATGACGGTCCATCGGATCAAAGGCCTGATGAGTCCCCGAAGCCAGATGGAGGTCGGAAGAGTATGGACGAGAACCAGAGGCCTGATGAGGACCAGAGGACGGATGAAGACCTGGAGACTGAAAAGGAACCGACGTTGGGACATGGTCCGAATAGTGTCGATGAGGATCCGAAGAGAAGGGACGATGATCCTATGATAACGGAGGAGGATGATGGTATGATAACGGATGGGGACGAGGATCCAAATCAGGTAACTCGTACTTATTTTCCTCGTCGGATTATTTATGACCTTGTCTTACATCATGTTATTTAATATCAGGACATTACGATCGGGAGACCACCTGATGGCTCGGAAGTGGATCATGCAGATGACCATGTACCTCAGGTGGCCGTAATTCAGGTAACCACCTTCTGTAATGCTAGTATACATCCCTGATTCACATATTGTAATGTGATTAATATTTCTTGTGCATTAGGATCTCACCGTTGTCAGGCAAGAGCCGGATGCTCAGCCAGATACACAGCCCACGAGACGACGAGTTAGGCGTCCATATAAGGACTGGGCACCCGACGCGATCGTTAAGGTAAACTTAATGTCATGCATTTCGTCAGTTGTCATTACTCGACCTTACGTGTTTATTGTGGTTTAGGTTGAACCGTACCTTGACCAGGACGAAACTGACCTTCAGCATGCCCCAACTTGCCGGGGACTACGCAAGCGCCATTATTCGTGGAAGCTGAAGGGTATATACACACCAACCGGCCGGCGTAGGATCACCGTGGACGCATATGACCCAGCATGTCCTATTCCTCCACAGCTGGACGGTCAGTTCCAGACATGGATGGATGACCCAGACACTGATGGACGAACTCGGTCTACTGCAGCTGGCTTACTAGGGAAGGAATGATATCGCGATGTACTAGACCCTATTGTCCAATTGAAGGACGAGGTAAGTACCTCTTATTCCACTATATAGTACTACATTTGTCAATAATATTTCAATATCAACTTGTATTTCTTAAATGCAATAGGTAGTTGATGCTCTCGACCTATTTACGGCCAAAAAGTTGGAGAAGTGTGTACATCTGTGTCGCAAAAAGTTTGCGATAGGCGACGTGCTACTTTCGGTACAGACTTTTTACCATTTTGTACTAAAAAATACTATTTTAATTATTTGTGTAAGTAATATCATTTTGTACTTCTTGTACAGACTCTGCTGAACCGAACAGACGGTCCGTATGCGGCCATGAAACCAGGGGTCCTGTCCACGAGAATCGAATACCCCTGGAGCCAAGAGAATACAATATTTCGGTATGTGTTCGGTAGGCAGTTGGACCAGAATGTGGCTTGGACTGATGCAGACACTGTGTACACCCCGATCAACATAGGTGGGAACCACTGGGTGATGCTCGGAATTGATCTTGTGGAAGGTGACTTAACCGTATGGGATTCACTCCAATCGGCCACTCCACTAGATTCACTTGAGAAGGAGCTGAAGCTCATTTGTACGATCCTACCTGCGGTACTACATCATGGCGGGATATTTGCATCACGACCGGACCTACCAGTGGTGCCATGGAGGGTGCGTCGGGTTCGCACACCCCAACAGAGTAACGCCACAGATTGCAGAATTTTCTGTGTACGCTTCTTCGAGTACGATGTTACCGGGTCAAAGCTGGACACTTTGACCCAAGATAATATTATATTTTTTAGGCGTCAGTACGCTGTACAGATGTGGGCGCGCCGTCCCATTTTTTGAATATTTATGGAATTTCGATATTGTCTTTTCTAATTCGTATTTCATTCTCGAAGCATGATACATGAAACACACAATAATAATACAATCCAATCCTCATAATAATAATAATAGTAGTAGAACACATAGAGTTGCAAATGCATGCATGCATGGTTGGTTTCTTGAGATACAAGTTACCTTGCCAATTTCTCTAAAATCCACTTCATACATGTTTAAAAGTAAATGAACAACAAAAGCATACATTCACAATGTGATAAGAGGTTCGCTACATGTTTTGCGATTGTGTCCCCACGCACCACAGCGACCACACTTACGTGTTTGTCGTACCTCACCCGTGGAAGGAATCCTAGTTGTCTTCCTCCTCCCAACTCTTGGAACAGTCTTTGGTGGTTCCACCGGTATGTTGACAAACTCTGGCGAACTGTTCCATGTCGAGACGTGTCCGACTGGAAATATGGGTTCTGCATAAGCCAATATCCAGGAGTTCGTCGTATATGCCTCGTCGCACAGACTGTATGGATTTATATTTCGCATCATCGCCGCCGCAATAGCATGAGAGCACGGAATCTTAAAGTAATCAAACTCCTGACAACTACACGTCATAGCGTTCAAATCAACAATCCCGTCAAGGTTGCCATCCCGTACCTGGAAATGGAACTAGTCAATGTTGTCTACAACGTGTCTCCGCACACTATCGGAATATTCGGCATACATGTTTTCTGCGTAGTCGGACAATATGGTTGATCGGGAAGCTGCAAGCGTCCGTCGATCATAGAACCAATTCTGTAACTTACCTCTAATGTGGTCAAGTAAGGCGGTAACCGGCAACTTACGGGCGTGCCTGAAGAGGGCATTTACAGACTCTGCGATATTTGTAGTCATCTGTGTGTACCTCAATTGAGTTTGGAAACAACGAGCCCAACGCTCCTTCCCAATATCATCTAGATATTCCCGTACACCGGGGTATGCACGAAGTTGGGCCCAGATTGAGTTGAAATATGACTCGCGATACGCCTTTGCAGCCTTTAAAAATAGTTCCTCGACTGCCTTCGCATCGTTTTTAAATTTTGCTATCAAGTTAACCTTGATATGCTGTATACAAAAGCAATGAAATGCAGCAGGAAATACCTTGTCGATTGCCTTGCAAATGGTTTGATGTCTATCAGAAACGAAAACCAAATTATCAACTCCAGCGAGCGCACGTTTTGTTTGAGTCATAAACCACACCCATGATGCTACCGTCTCACCGTCGACAATCGCAAATGCTACTGGGTAAATCTAGTTATTCGCATCGACACCAGAAGCTGATAACAATACCCCTCTGAACTTCCCCTTTATGTGGGCCCCGTCAACAACCAACACTGGTCTAATACAACCCAAAAAACCTCGAATCGATTGACCCAATGTCATAAATACATATTTGAAATATTTGCCACCTTCTAGTTCTAATTCGAAAATAGTACCTGGGTTCATGATTTTCAAAGCTTCACCATAAGCTGGAAGTAGACCATATGACGATGCTGGATCACCTCTAATAAGTCGGAGTGGTTCTTCACTAGAACGCCATGCTCTATCATAACTTAAATTGACACCATACTCCTTCCTCATGTCTTGTATAATGTCCTTCGGTCTATACGTGCGGGAGACGTCTGTGAACTTCTCTTGCACAAGATGTCCTACCACCCAACTTTTGGCTTGCCTATGATCATGTTTTAAAGCTCCACCATAGCACGTATAGGCAGCACAATATTTTTTTATCTTGAACAAAGTGTATTCCTTTAGCTTGGTAGCTCGAAGTCTCCACGTGCAATCAGCATGAACGCACCGCAGTATATATAGCTCCGGCGTCGACTTCTTTACTTTAAATTGAAAATTCTTCCGCATTGCAACTAAATGCATTTTCAAACTCAACTCCTTCTTATTATCAAATACATCGCCCTCATTAACATCATTTGTCCCAGAAGACTGTACTATGAGTTGCAATTTCTCATCATTAGGGTCTCCGGTGAGACCATTACATCCCGGTGCCCGGACCGCTTCTTCATCCCTGCGAATCTCAGTGTGCACTTGTTCGACATCAGACTCAAGCTCATCATCAAGCGCATCGTCATGCTCTTCGTTCCCATATTCTGCTTGAGAGTGTCCTTCTTCAGACTCTGCCAACGGGTCATATGATTCACCACTTTCATCTTCGTTATCATTCCATACTCCCGGCACATCCCAATCACACACCCTATCATCTCCTAGATTACATGGAACAACATCTGACCCCAATGGTGTTAAACCCTCTACATCATGACCTATATGCCCGTAGGAGGGGTGTGGCTGTCGGGAAGAAGAGGGGTTCGATGATGAGGAAGGAAATGAGGGTATGGGATATGTGGGTCTCTGGAATGGGGGAATACAAGCTGCGGACATAGGAATCGAGGACACGTTTTGGCCTAAATAATATGGGAAAGAAGGCATGTACGTTTCATTCCCATGTACCTGCTTTGGCACATTAGATATATATATATAGGCAATTCAGATACATCCTCACCAGTAAAAAAAAAAACGCAAGTCATCGTCATCAGTTATTTCCATCACACAAACTTTGGTTTTAAAATGATACACGCGTCTAATTATAATATCAAACTGTAGGGGGTTAATGTTACTCAATCTATACACGTGACCTAGAAATTCTCTGTACGTGATTATACTATCCACTGTCAATCCCCTCGTACAACCGCCGACGTAATCTTTTTCACTATCATTCCATTCTCCATCGAATGTTATGAAAACACGAGGCATCCTGCAAATAGATAAAACTAAGTGAGATAGGAAAATCGATCATTCAAAAATAAAATATTAAAAATTAAGAAATAAAAAAAAATGTCTTGGATGAATCTTGGACCAGTCTTGGTCCGAGACATGTCCCGGACAAATCTCGAAGCAAGACTGGTCCAAGACATGTCCCGGACTAAATATGCTTCGAGATTAGTCCAGGACATGTCTTGGACCAAGACTGGTCCGAGATACATCCGAGACAGTCCCGATACGTGATGCACCGGGATTGTTTACATTCAATCCCGGACAAGGTATAGATCTGGGATTGAAGTAATTGCAACAATCTGATTTTTTTTTTCAACAGCCAAATCTAGTAGTTAAACCTAGTAATGGGAAAATATTTCAAAAAAGTTCAACAATTATAGAGTACAAAAGTTTGTGTAAAGGTAACATACCTCAAGTGAAATTGTGGGGACAATGATTTTGGATAGTGTGGGGACAAAGAAAGATCAAACACGTACGTAGTTGAGCGGATTTTGAAAACGTGATCTGTGAGTTATATATAATCTAAAATATTAACAAGTTCAAACATATGTAAAATATGGGTTTACAGTTTGGTGAAATGGTTAGGTGGAAATCATAAATGCACATTTATTAACAATGAGGGTAAATTGGTCTTTTCCCATGAATAAAATATTTAAGGGATCATAAATAAGGGGTGGAGGGGTCACAAATTAGGTTTTTTAAAAATGAGATCATTTATCCAGTTTCAGTTATTGGAGGGGTCATAAATTCAAATTTCCCTTCCAAAATGTGGTTAGGTAACCCACTTTAATATTTAATTGAATTTAAAAGGAAATGAAATTACACTATTATCCCTCTTTTTAAAAATCAAACTATTTATTGGACGTCTCTTTCTCTTCTCCTTCTCCATTCAAAATCGCTTCTGTTCCATCGTCTTCTCCGTTCGAAATCGCTTTCGTTCCATCTCCTTCTCTGTTAATTTTTGTTCTTTTCCATTGATTTGAATGTTAGGGCTTCGATTTTCATCGTTGTTGAGGAATTAAATGTTTTGTTTTTCCGGTGTTTGGGTGAACGAATACACGAATTACATTGCATCGATTTAAGTTTTATTTCTCGTGTATTTCATGTTTTGAAAAATAGGAAAACTGATTATTGTTTGTGTGTTCCTTGTTCTTAATTTTTTAGTACATTATTATGTCAATTTTGAGGTCTCTAGTCTCTGTGTGTGAGGATGCGAGGTTTATTTGAAATATTTGTGGTGGGAGGTTAAAGAAGAAGGGCGAACTCGGGCGAAGTGAGATGGACCTCGAGCGAGGTTGAAGAAATTTGTTCTTTCGCTCAAGGTTTATTAATTTTGTGTCAAAATTCTCAGGAACGACCTCGGGCGAAGTTGAGCCTGAGGTAATTGAAAGACACTAAACCTGGAGCGATGTTTGGAAGAAATTTCAAATCTTGGTCGAGGTTCTAGGCCTCTGAAAAATTTCTCGAGCGCGGTCTCACCCGAGGTTGAGACCGAGGACTTTTCTAGATGCTTAGAAACCTCGAGCGAGGATTTAAATTTGAAAGTCGCTCGAGAGTTTGTGCTCTCTGTTATTTTTCTCGAGTTCGACCTCGAGCGAGGTTGAGCCCGAGGTATTCGGAAGAGGCTGAACCTCGAGGTAAATTCGAGGTTGAGCCTGATGTTACCTCGTGGTTGAGCCCCTTCAATTACCTCGTGCTTAACCTCGCCCGAGGTCGAACCCGAGAAAAATAACAGAGGTTCAACAAGAGTGATGTTCCTTCTTCTTCTTCAACCTCCCACCACACAACTGAATTACTATCAACGTAACCTTCCACATACCTTAATTTTAACAGTACAATAACTAAGGAAAAATCAACAAATAACATGAAACGAAAAAAAGAGTAAAATCGAACAACGAAATCGACGGAAAAATACCAAAATAGATACATTAACATTCATGTATTCGTTCATCTAAACATATGAAAATATCGACGGAAAAAAAGTCATTTAACTCCTCAACCCACAAAAAACGAAGCCCTAACCATTCAAATCGACGGAACAATGGAAAAATTGAAAAAAATGAAATTTACCTTGAAGATTAAATCCATTTCTTTCACTTTGTTTCAAAACGAATTGCCAAGAAAAGGGGAGCAAAAACGGAGAGAAAGAGGAGCGAACAGTTTGACTTTTTGAACTAAGTGGTAGTACTGTAATTTTGTTTCATTTTAAATTTAATTAAATATTCAAGTGGGTCATTTGGGCACATTTTGAAGGAGTGGGTCATTTGAGCATTCCATAAACTTTTGAAGATTATTTAAATCAATTTTCGAGGAAAGGAGAGGAGTGAAGGAAGAGAGAGAAATGAAGAAAATGGTAGATAAAGGAAGATGAAGGGGAAGGAGAAGAAGTGTTGGAAGAGAGAGAAACGGAAAAAAGAAAAACAAGCTACATAATAAAAAAAAAACCCACCTAATATTATAATAACATAAAATTTATAAAAAAGTGACACCTCGTATAAAAATCACAAATTAACAATATCATGTTATTTTTCCATTATTCAGGAATCATTTTAAACTATTTTTTAAATTTCAGAGACTAAAAATGCACATTTGGAAACTATAGGGACAAAATGGACACTGAACCTCTCAAAGAACCAGAAGTGTATCTCATTTTACCTAGGTTGTTGTCCACTGCTGATAAAGATGATGAGATTATCTGGGACATGATAAAAAGAAGGAAAGAAGGTTTTTTCTCTGTTAAAATCGCCAAAGGACAAAAAGAAAAAAATAATAGAAAAAAAAAATCCAAGCTTCTTTTATGGTTCTCTTCTCAAATTGTAATTTAAATGAGACGTTTTTGCTAATTACCAAAACATAAACACAGCGAGGGGCTCAGTGCGAACAGCCAGAAGCAGAACGAAAGCGACACAGATGGCTTGGTGTGCGGCTCGGACCTTCCACATGCCGGCGTTCGACGTCACTGCGCTCCGCTCCAAGACCCCGCTAGCCGTCGGCGTCGGTTGCGCTTCCGTCGCCGGCACCACCTTGTGGCGATCTTCATCAACTTCCCCTGCTTCCAAGCGCCAAATGCCGTTCGCATCCCTTGGCATTTCCGCGGATACTTGTACGCCCTTTCTTCTCTCCTTTTTTTTTTTTTTTCTTTTCGTTTTCTGTTCAGCTGCTGAGAGAATTTTCGCTGCTATCTCAGAGAAATCGGATTGTTAATTACCTTTTTCTATTGTCCTTGGACGGATTTTGTATGGTTTGATTTGAGTTTCTACTGACAAGTTATTAAAGCTCTGATATCTGGCCTTTCTTTGGGATTAGATTTAACGCTTGGTGGTGAAATAATAGATTATTGGTATTCTTTCCCCTTTCTGTGCAAGAAAACTGTAATATCGGGAAACATTGTAATTTGTACGAAATGTGCAGCTAATTCAGTTCTTTTCATCTTAAAATTAGAAACCTCATCGTTAACACTCTAGAATGGTATGGTGCAGGCAGCGGGTATAAACTTGGGCATTCACATCCTAAATCACCAAAATAATTTTGAGTTAGAATTATGTACTTGATTTAAAATTTTAATTTTGATCATCCATTTTTAACTAAAAACTAATTAATTTCTAAATGTGATATGAAGATATGTATTGAACACAATATTATTAGTCAGTTCAACTTACTCGTACAAAATTAGTTCTTCATAATAATAAATAAACAAAAATCTGATGGGCAACCAAGACTTTCAGTGCACCATACGTATACAAGGAGGATGTTGGATAATGTCGGGAATAAAGGGGACAAGGTGTAGGACAGCGGTTATGAGAGAGTATGCGGAGTGCTGTATACTTGTCCTTCCCTGATTGTAATGTGCTAGAATGGGAATAGGCCACATAGGGATCAGCGTATTTGACGTGGGCTTGGAGCCTTGCATGTGTATCAGATTATTTTGTGTTTTTGGCTTAGAATTTCCTTCCAACGAAGAGAGCATCTGACCTCTCTAAGAGTTAGTAGACTTGTTCTTGCTGATTTTATTTCGTTAAATGAATTTTCATCAATAGGCCTTTTCGGTTCCCATCAAAATCTAAATAGGCATTAAGTAAATTCAAATAGACAACACTTATTCAATTGCCTCCAAGTGTTTTGGAGATATACAGGCTGTTAGTATCTCTTTTTGGATAGTTTTCCTTCCCTGATTGTTGTCGTGTGCTGAATGTTTCAAAACAGACGCATAACCACCACTTAATGTCAACGTCTTTTGTGGCAGGTATCAAGGAAGCTGTTCAGACTGACAAGGCTCCAGCAGCATTAGGGCCATATTCTCAGGCTATCAAAGCCAACAACCTTCTCTTTGTGTCTGGTGTCCTAGGTCTAAATCCTGAGGTAGCTTCATCACTTTATGATTGTTATTCCCTTTTATTTGATTGTGCTTACGTGTTGATTCAACCTAAACATTGCTCGAGGGATTAGGGTTAGACATTAGTGCCTCCAGTATAAATCTCACAATCTTGATTTGTAATTGATATTGTAAAAAGGAAAAAAAAGAAGAAGGATGAAGTGGGTTTCTCTTTGTGTGCGTGTGCATGTTGTCATGATGTCTAACATAATGTGTGTCCTCATGTTTGAATGCAGACAGGGAAATTTGTCTCAGATGATGTTGAAGGCCAAACTGAGCAGGTATATCCTTGTCCTTGTAGATCAAAATTTTGAGCTGAATATCAAAACTTCTAAGTTAATGAAATATTGCAGGTCCTCAAAAATATGGGTGAAATATTGAAAGCTGGAGGTGCTAGCTATGCTTCAGTGGTTAAGACGACCATTATGTATGAAAATTTGGCCTCTTTGCTTTATGATCTTAATATTTGAAGAGTAGGGAGTTGTTTGGTAGTTGTTCTAAAAAATGGTTTCATGGTATTGTCTACTTTTAGGAACAACATTTGAGTGGCTGATAAAAGTTAAGATTGTTTGACCCAACAAGCACTATTTACAATCTCATAATTTTGGAATGAAGAACAAATTTAGTTATTCTAAAGGTCTAGGTCATATTTCCCAATTTTTAGTAGCTATTCTCTAAATGATCTTATTACAAGTTGGAAAGCTCTCTTATAATTGCCCATGTGGCCTTTTGTATATTTCATACCATCAATGAAATATTTGTTTCATATCAAAAAAAAAAAAAAAAAAGGTCTAGGTCCGATTTTAGTCTAAAAAATTTCATGTTTATTGTATTTTACTTCCATATTTATCAACCTTTTGTTTTAGCCTCTTACACTTTATATTAAAAGTCATTTTAGTCTTTATAATTATTTTTGCATAAATCACTTTATGGAAGCTTGACAAAGTATATCTTTTGATAATTTACTTGATGAGTAGACGTCCATGTGAACAAGTAGTATTTGAAAGTAGATGTAATAAGTTATTTTTTGAGGATCAAAATGGATGAAGACTTTTGTTAAATAATTAATTGAAAATCAATGATATGAATGAAAAATACGTTTATAGAAGAGTGTAGGGACTAGAATGTTTAAAATTCAGAGACTTGAAGAATGAGTATCAAAAGTTATGGACAAAAATAGGATTCTATTCTAAGAAATATGTCATCTTTATGAGAGAACAATTCTTAGACGATATTGATAGAAACTCCTTTTTATTATTTATGATTAGAGGGATTACAAGGGTCTAGGGAGAATTGGAGAGCTCCCTGATCTCTCCCAAACATTCCTACAGACAATAGCCTGAAAAGATAAAACACCTACCTCTCTACAAGGAGTATATACCTTAACAGCATGCCCAAAATACCCTTTCTTACCCGTACACTGGTCCCTCCCCTCTAACAGAATTCTTACTTTTTCTCTGCTATACCCGCGTGTCTCTTCCTCCTATAGTAAACGTTCATCACCCTAGGTCTATCAGATATTTACCTAGACCCATTTTCAATAATGGATTGTTCTAAAAGTATTGAAAAAGATCTTTCAGAACATAACCAAGCAGCCCTACGTTTTTCCACTGATTCAGTTATTTATTCACAATTATTTCTTGCAGGTTGGCTGATCTGAAGGATTTCAAGAAAGTAAACGAGATTTATGCTAAATGTAAGTTTTGTTAAACTTAAACTGAATCTCTAATCTCTCAGTTATCGGATGCTGAGCATTTAGCTTAGATATGCCTTTATGATCACCCTCTGTGCCCATTACAGTTCAACTTTAGTTTCTAGAGTATAGTTATTTTAGTAAATTTAAAATTTGCATCTTCGATGAATTTGTATATGATTCTACTTGGAGAATAAGATGAACTTTTCTTTTTACCTATTTTTCTGGCTGTGTGAAATTACCCACATGGTGGTTACTTCGATACTTTGATATATTGGTTCATGGTTTTCTTTTGATCCAATTGTTGCGGGTCAGTTGATGAAAAGTGGATGTTCTATTTACTGAAGGGTAATTGAAATCACGATGAATTGATGATTCTATGATTCTATCCATATTGCTTTGATATATTCTCTTGAGATAAGAATGTATTCTTCAACTAAAAAATCTGTGATTTCCTCAGATTGATGACATTAACTTCATTTTTAGTGACTTCAAGCTGAAGTTGACATGGTTTTCACATTGGTTTTGTTTGCTAATTTTTATGCAGACTTTCTGTCCCCTGCTCCAGCTCGGTCAACATTTCAGGTTGCAGCATTGCCTTTGGATGCTAAGGTTGAAATCGAGTGCATCGCTACACTTTGAACTCTAACCTAATTTCAGGTACCCAGTTTTCAAGACATCATAAACTAATAAGTTGGAGATAGCAATCACACAAATTCCCACATTAAATTTTGCTTCTGTATTCTCTGAGACTTTCTTGTTATAGCATTTTGTGACCACTTGACAGTCATCTGCATGCTTTTTACCTGTGGAATAGAAGTTAGATGAACAAACCAACTGTCCAGGTTCTTTGTTCTTTAATAGACCCGCCAACCGTACAATTGATAGGAGATAAAAGAAAAACCTTGAACGCGTTGGCCCCTAGAATCCACTTGTCCGTATAGCCCCTTCCAATTCTCCATTTAGCCAGCCCCCTTCAAAACCAACTCGCTTCCCGGAGAACGCTTCTCGAAGTATAAGATTATCAATATTAGGAAAGTATTTGGCTTTTAAGGATTTTAGCAAGAAGAGGTTCAAGATCATTGATAATTCTTCGAGAGTGCTTCGCAAGAAGTACTTTATTAGAACACTTAATATCCTTAAAACCCAACTTTATTAGAACACTTAATATCCTTAAAACCCAAGCGTTGATGTCCACGCTCTCACCTTACCCGGTGCATTTTTTGTTCTAGAAGCTAAGTATCTCGTGCATGCTCGTCTAGGAGTGTTTGCCTATGATCACATACCCAAACTATGCCCAACTATCCTTTCAATGCCATGTATTTAGTTTTGTTACTATTTGTATAGAGTTTTGCAAGTGAGCAACTCCTGCTGTGTCTAATGTTGAACCAGTCATTGCAAATTTGACTTAGAATATAAGGCCCGTTTAATAACCTTTCCGTTTTCTGTTTTCAATTTTTCTTAAGAAATCTAAACATCATGCAACAACTAGGTTTCTTGTTTCTTTTTTTTGGGAACATTTTCAAAATTGTATAGAAATTTTGGAAATAACCTAAACAAGTTTCTTCTTTCTTGTTTTCGTTTCTGTCTACAACTATCTCTTTAAAAATGTTTTCAAATGTTCTTTTCTACTTATATTTTATAAACCATGTTCTGCTAAAATATGAGCTGAGGCTAGACCCGTGATCGAACATTGTCCGCGAATTCTAATTTTGCTCGAGTTACTTGAAGCAAGTTTCACATAATCACTTGACCACCCGTCATAAGAAAGTGCTACCCCACCTAAGACTCCCTTGGAGTTTGATTGATTTCCATAAAACATGTCGGAATGTTAAAAAAAACCTCATAGTGTAAGTTGGAATTACTTGATTTCATTCCCAGCTCCCTTCTACCAGAAGAAGGGAGGGAGGGCAAGCTAATTTCTAAGGTACTTCACTAGCTGGACAATCAAAACATTTTTGTTGCACTATGAAGTAATTTAAGATGGATTAATAATTCTCTCAGAAGCGTTTCCTTTGGTTCTTCAGTAAATCTTCAATTCGACAAAACTACATAGAAAGCCTTAAAATAATAAACCTAACAAATTTTTGCTTTCAAATTTGTTTAAGACAGAGAAACCTTCCATTCTCTCAACCTTTAAGTATCAAAAAATGTCACCGTTTCCCACCTTCATATTTGGCTGACTCATCTTTCTCATTGAAGTCTAAAAAGAACACCACTCCACACTTCCAGAGATGCAAGGTTACCACGTAGATAGCCAATTAACTCTCAGTTTTGAAGAATGACCACGGGATAATTATCAACTAGCAAAATCAAGGGAGTCCTACTGATTTGTTTTCCAACCCATTTTTATAGCAAAATCTCTGTTGTGGTGCCTTTAGGTATAGGGGAGCTGAGCTCTAACTCCCAAGCAACAAAGTCATTTTTAAAACTGTTATTTAAAAATGATGATAAAAAAAATCTTAAAGAATATATAATAAGGATTAATAAAAATATAATTAGACATAGAAATACTAACCCATCAAGCTAGAGCCTTATGAGTAGAGAAAATATAATGTATTGTAATATTATATAAAGAAAATGGCTTCTTTTGTATACCCAAAGCTGTGTCTGCCTGCCATTACAAATGAATAGAAAAATATGAAACACATAACCTAAAATGTAAACGAAGAGGTTCTTCTACCTCCAAACCCTAAAGTGATGCAAACGACTCGAAGCTCAAGTATGTACTTGTCAATTTTATCGGCTCGAAGAAACTCGAAAGCTTAACATGCAATTAACTAGTTTAATATCATAAGAAACATTCATCTAGTTGCATTCCTCCCTGCAATGTATTGAAAGATACTTTTCAGAAACGCATCAGATTGTAATCAGAAGAAATCCTCACTAATACTTTCTATTTTTTCCCCCTAAAAGTACTTTCTTTAATCGACTTCAATGATATGAATTAAAATACTATTTGCTTCAACTTCTAGATCCTTGATGTTCTTCGGTGTTTTCAAATGCTCTCTTTTGTATTCCCGAACATTGTGGATTTAGATGCAAAGTTTTTTAGTTAGTAAATAATATTTTAATTTTAGTTTAATTAGTCTATAATTGATCATTTTTAACTACCATATCTAAATATATAAGTAATATACTTGTGGAAATGTTGTCGCGATGAAAACGTCGAAATACAATTATGAAAACTAATAGAAGTTAATTGAATTAGTAAACTAAAGTTCAATGTTGTTGGATTATGTTTTATTGATAATTTATAATCCAATACAATCTTTAGTTACGTAAAATCTGAACCTCAACATCTTCATCGATGTCGACATTTCGAACTTTAGATATAATATGATATTTGGTCCATTGACCTCAAAATCTAATAGGGAGAAATTTATTGTACTACTAAGGTACATATCCTAGCTATTCAATATTCGATCACGTAATTATTAATATATTATTTCATTATAAAAGGTTCATACTATTTATTTGCTTTAATTGGATAAAGCATGCCATATGATTTCTTAGAAACAAATTATGTTACTAATAAAATATTTGCGTAATATTTATATATATTTAAATAATATATTTCTTAGTAACATTATATAAGTTTGAGGAGGGGAATCAATCAATTTTTTTTTTTGAAACATAGGAATCAATCAACTTAAACAAAATTCATATCAACACTTATTTATTAATTACTTTTATGAATTTAATACTATTATATAAGTTAACTTAATATTTATAAATATTTGTCGTGCCTTGCCGTTATAATGTGAACGTTTTTTTTTAAAAGGGTATAATGTAAAAGTTTTTTTTGAATTACGATATATTTGCTTACTTTTCTTAATAGAACATTTTTTTAAAAGATAAATCAAAATGTTATTAAGGGTCATTTGATAACCAATTTATTTTTGGTTTTTGGC
The DNA here is from genome assembly GCF_013281855.1 of Momordica charantia. Taxonomy (NCBI): domain Eukaryota; kingdom Viridiplantae; phylum Streptophyta; class Magnoliopsida; order Cucurbitales; family Cucurbitaceae; genus Momordica; species Momordica charantia. The sequence goes on from NW_028275158.1 coordinate 10,507,358, forward strand.
TTTTTGTTTTTAGTTTTCTAAAAATAGGGGTATTTATAACTAATTTGTTTTTAATTTTTAAAAATCATTTGAAAATTCTATGTAAATTTAAAAAAATAAATAAAAATCATAAACTTATTTCCGTTTTTCAAAATCTAATTTTTCTTTTAATATTCAACTCTTTTTTTTCTTTATCGTATTTATTTCTAACAAAATTCTCTCACTCTAAAATTTTTTCATCATAAATTTCTCTTTGCAAAATTTATTTTTCTCTCACTAAAATTTTTATATTTTAAATATTTATTATTATTTCTTTCTCCAAAATTTTAATCCTTTATTTTTTTTTCGAACAGATCAACCCTCATTTCTCTCTCTAAAAAATTAATATTTTCTCGAATTTTTTCTCTCTACAATTTCGTTTTTTAAAACTCTTTTTTCTTCTTAATCTATTTTTCCTTTGAAAATTATATCTTATTTTCTCGTTTAATTATCTGTCTCTATAATTTTTTTATTTATCTTTCTATTTATTTATTTTCTCTAAAAGTATATTTCGAATATTTTTTTTATCTTTAAACTTTTTCTCACTATAATTGTTCTTTTTCTTTCTAATTTTTTTTTCTTTCTAATTTCATTTTTGTTTAACATATATTTTCCTCTCAATTTTAATTTGTTCTTTAAAATTTATCTCGTTTTGTATTTAAATTTTCTTTCACTAATTTTCTTTTTCTCTCCAAAATTTATAAAGTTTATTTTCATCTGTCTAAATTTGTATTTCGTGTCTCTACATTAGGGATGACAGAAACTCCCATCGGGTCCCTACACGAAAAATAGGAAATTCATGCCCCAAACCCGTCCGGATTATATTTTTTTAATAATTAATATATATATATATATATATATTTATTTATTTATTATAAAATCAAATACTAAATTAAATTTAGTTGCATGAACGAGAGAATCACGGCAACAAAATTTGAAAAAAAAATTAACAATGCACCAAAATATCTTAAAAAAAAGATTCAATCCCACAACAATATCTACAATGTTTTTGTTTGATAAATGCACAAATCCATATTTTGAGAATCACCACACCGAAAAAAAAAAATGTCTGACAGTCGATGACAAGGGTGAAAAATCCATCAACATATCGACGTATGAGTCAGACATTTTTGAAACATAGATTAAGACACTTATTTTCTACCAAAAGGCTGTGAGTTTGAATCCTCACTCCCACTTGTTGTACTAAAAACATTTTTATGTATAACAAAGATTCTTGTATAGGGTAATATACAACTATAAGGTATTTTGTTTGAAAATTACATTTCTCAAAAAAAAAAAAAAAAGGTTTTAATTCTTTGTAGAAATGGTGAAGGTCAAGGTAGGGTAAAGAACAAGGTGAAGCTAAAAATTACTTGGCAGTCGGAGTGATTGGGAAAAGGAAAAGCAAAGAAGAAGAAACTATATTATTAGATACTGATAAGAGGTAGTATTATACCATGTGAGTCCAAACGTTTAAAGGTCGACTAACTATGTATCTTTTCCAATATAGGAGAAGAATACAAAAGAAATGACAGAGGTAGCAAAATCCAAGGCAGTGAATTACAAAAAGAGAATCAAAAGGCTACTTCACAGGTAAAGAAGCAAAAAATCGACAGAAAATAGCATAGATATGTTTTCTTTCTTGAAAAGAATGTATATATGTTAACTCATAATCTAATCTTTCATAAGGGACTACAGAATCTATGAGGAGTATTAGCTTTTAGTTAGTCTGTTTAGATTACTCTTGTATATTAGTTTGTTTAGATCTCTCTTGTAACCTCTTGTAACCACGACTTCCAACCTTAGCTTCATTTAATGAAATTGTGCAAGATTTAACCTACTCTCAAAGTTGAATATGGTATCCGAGCACTATTGAGAATTTACGAGGGTTATTTCAATCTTTTCCTCTTTTTTGGTTACTTTGCCATTCTTGAATCAGTTTCTTCAATTTTCACTTGCCATGCCTGATGATGCACCTCAAGATCCAGTAAATCCCACTCCCACTACGAGCTTATCTCTTCTTTGAACCAGTCTTCTCTAGTGCCACATGCGAATCCGTATTTTCTTCATCATTCTGACAACACCAGCCTCGTTCTGGTTTCTGATTTGCTCACAGATGAGAACTATACTTCATGGAGTCGATCCATGACTATTGCACTCACGGTGAAGAGCAAGATTGGCTTCGTCGATGGAACTCTTTTGTGACCTACGGATGACACGTTGAGTTCCTGGATCGTTTGTTATGTGGCGATATCTTGGATTTTTAACTCTCTTTCCAAAGAAATCTCTGCTGGTGTTTTGTTCACTAAGATCGCACAAGAAATATGGTTGGATCTTAAAGAACGCTTCCAATGCCAAAATCGACCACGAATTTTTCAGCTTAGGCGCGATTTATCAAATTTTGTTCAAGATCAGTTATCTGTTAGTGAATATTAGTGCATACTTCACCTGATTGAAGAGTCTCTGGACCAAATTGGCTTCTTACTGCCTTTTTTGCACCTGCGGCAAACGTTCAAGAGGTGGTGTTAAAGCTACAGTTGAATACTTTCAAATGGAGTATGTCGTGTTTTTTGATGGGTCTCAAGAAGTTTACAACATGTGATTTCGTCTCCTTCATTTGCTAATGCCACAGCACTTCTGGCGAAAAATTCTTCCCATACTTATGGTTCATGCTCCTCTTCCTCATCTTCTTAGTACAAGAAAAAGGAGAAGTCCGTTTGTACTCATTATGACATTGTAGGGCATACAGTTGATCGATGCTATAAGCTTCATGGAGATCCTCCAGGAAATCCTTCCTCAAGCGTTAGTAATTCTCCGACGACCACATCTTCAAAAACTTCCACCACGTCTACCACTCTTCCTGATTCTTTGGCTGGACTTAATACTGAACAATGCCAAGGACTATTGAGTTTGTTGCAACTCAACTTTCTAATGTTAAGAGTGACACTATTCGGACCTTGGAGCATCCTGATTCTTTTCCTCATACGTTGTAGGTATATGCTCCTATGATTTATCCTCTCAACATTCTTTTGGTTAATGGATAATTGATTCAGGAGCATCTGCCCATATATGCTTTTCTCGAGCATTGTTTATTTCTTTAAAATCAGTTTCGGGGTTTCTGATAAGACTTGCTTAAAGGCTAAAAAAGAGTAGTTTTCATGCTTGGTTGGGGGTTAATTATGATGAAAAATGTATGTTAATGCTTATAATTCATGGAAAATGTGCATATTTCGTTATTAAGGACTGGAAAATGTGCATATTTCCTTATTAAGGACTTAGACAAGTAGTTAGAAGCAAATAGAGGCTAATTGATGAAAATTTGTTTATTTTGTGAGGAAAATTAGAAATTGATGACTGCAATGCGTCAGGCACGCAAGTATTTCCAAATTATCAGAAAGGATGCACTAGCCAATTGTTTTGGAACTTCCAGCTTCGCAGTGCGCCATAGATTGTCAAAACGGGAATAACAACTTTTTGGTCCAAGATTCAGTTTGACTCCTAAAATCTCTACAAATAGTGGTAATTTCTTAAATACTTGTTACATCCATGTCCTATAAAAGGAGCCTCCAAACATCATTTGTTTGCTTTTTCTTTCTAATTCTTGTCAACTTTAACTTCTAAGTTTGAATTCCAGTTTTAAGTTTTGTTCTTCCTTTATTATTTTTAAAATTATTTTTTATTTATTTTATTTCAATTCTGTTTGTTCTAAGTTTGTACTTCCCTTTCTATTTTAATGAAAATGCATCACTTTGTTACCTTCTCTTGTTTTGTGGTTTATTTCACTCCCTAAATTGTTTCTTCAACCTTCCTACGAATGTTTAGTTCTTATCACTATAAATTACATCTATCAGTGAGCACGACGTATTACGCTCTCTTTGCTTATCTTGATTGATACAATTTATCTAGTTGATTTTCTTGTTGGTCACTTGTTTAAATCACACTAGTTTGAATTTAATTCTGAGAATGTTAGAGTCAAACGGATCTCATCAAGATAAAACGGGAAGTTACTTAGAAATAAGAACTAAAACAAGATCCTAGACATAGGCTCTCTTACCCGTTAAACGTAAGTTGGCACTTGATTTATTTAGGATTCTAGAGTTGCATAGACATATGTAAACACTAGCCTAAGTTTCTAAACAAACCAAAAGCGGTATGGAATAGGAGTTGAACCAGTTTGCATAAATTGAGTGTAATTACGGGCACATTTGGTAGGTGTAATTCATCATTTTAGAACTAAACAGTAGTAGGGGGTTGGCCTTTTAAATTCTATTATTTTCGTGTGTTTTTCGTGTTCAACCAATCTCACCAATTTTTATCACAAACCTAATTGCTCATTCCAACAATTTGCGAAATTAATTTTAAAAGAAAACTAGTCCCTGTGGAGACGAACTTGGAATATTTCCAGATTATTACTTGTGACAGTGTGGACTTGCACTTAACCTCTAGCTATTAAGCTGAGGCGCAACAGTTACTTTGTCGAATCAATCTCGTGTTTTTGTGGATTTTATTGGTGATATACCGATCACACCTAGTCTGTTGCTTCGCGTTCCTACATTCCGGCTCAATCTGATTTCTATCAGCGGTTTAACACATGATTCTTCTCTAATGGTTTGTTTTGTTGATGACTCTTGTCTTATCCAGGACAAGTTTCTCTTGAAGACGATTGACAAGGGTAGTCTTTGGAAAGGTTTATATGTTGTTGTTGGTGCTTCTGATATAGTTTGTACTATCTTAGTATGTCTTCCATTCATACTTTGCATGCTAGGCTTTGAAACCCATTAGATAAGCATTTGTTAACTGTACAACCAGTTTGCAATTGCTAATCCTTGTTTAGTATGTCATCTAGCTAAACAAAAGAAGTTGTTATTGGTTGCTCACAAGAACATTGTAAATAGTTTATTTGATTTAGTACATTGTGATATTTGGGGACCTTATCAAGTTCATCCTCATGCTAGATTTCGATATTTTCCCACTATTGTGGATGATTTTCTGTGTTATACTTTGATATATCTGATACGCCATAAATCTGATGTTTTATCTATTGTTCATTGTTTCTTTTCAACTGGTTAAAACTCAATTTGGCAAAGACATTAACCAGAATTAGCCTTTACTGATTTTTTCATGCTAAAGGGATCATTCATCAATATTCTTGTGTGGGTCGACCGGAACAAAATTCTGTAGTGGAAAGAAAACGTTAGCAGTTATTGAATGTGGCTAGGTCCTTGTATTTTCAGTCTCGGGTACCCATTAAATTTTGGGGAGAATATGTTCTCACTACCTCTTTTATAATTAATTGTAGTCCTTCTCCTATCTTGGAATGACATGCCCCTTTTGAACGCTTACACGAACATCTTGTTGATTATTCTTATCTACACGTATTTGATTGTCTCTATGTTGCATCCACATTGACCACACAACATTCTAAGTTTCATCCATAGGCAATTGCCTATATTTTTCTTGGTTATCCTCCTGGCATTAAAGGGTATCACCTTTATGATATTGAGAACGGACAAATTTTCATTTCACGGGATGTTATTTTTCATGAGTATATTTTTCCATTTCACAATATTTCTCTAGAAAATGTTGTTGTTGATCCTTTTCCATACATTATCTTGTCAAAATCTTTTGGTTATTTTGGATTGCCCATGACCACTGCTTATTCTTCTTTTGAGGTTAATGATGGTCTGCCCTCTGAATTGTCTTCTGATGCTTTACATACTGATTTATGTGATGATATATCTGTTGGTTCTCTTCATGCCTTGGTTTCTGACGGTATTTATGCTGATTTTCATCATTCTGCCGAGCAAAATAATAGTAATGTTGATTCTTCTACTGCTACTGACTATTCAGTTTTTCCTATTACTAACATTGAAAATTTGGCATTTACTTGCTCCCTGATAGTCCTCTCGTACTGTTCAAAAACCATCATATCTTCAAGATTATCATTACAGCCCTCTCCAGTATTCTCCATTACCTTCTACTTCTTTGAGATATCCATTGCAAAATTATTTGTCATATGCTTCCTTGTCATCTGGGTATTGTCATTTTGTGTTGCATGTTTCAACCCATTATGAACAAACCTTTTACTATCAAGCAGTTCCTCACTCTCATTGGTGGGATGCAATGCGTGCTGGATGGGATGCCATGGAAGCTAATAATACTTGGTTCACAGTGCTTTTGCCTTCCGGCCACTATTCAATTGGATGGAAATGATTTTACAAGATCAAACATCATTCTAATGGATCTATTGAGCGTTATAAAGCGAGGTTTGTAGCTAAGGGTTTCATTAAGCAAGAATGCCTTGATTATATTGAAAGTTTCTCACCTGTTGCTAAATTAGTTACGGTCAAGATCTTACTTCATCTTGCTATTTCATATAATTGGCCCTTAGTACAATTGGATGTTAATAATGCTTTTTTTTACATGGGGATTTGTTTGAGGAGGTGTATATAGATTTGCCTTTAGGATATAAGTATGATAAGGTTTTCCCTAAGGGGGAGCATTTAGTTTGTCGACTTTATAAGTCAATTTATGGACTCAAACAAGAATCTCGTCCGTGGTTTGACAAGTTTTCACATGCTTTATTACTCCTTGGTTTTAGGTAAACTAAGTCGGATTATTTTATGTTTGTAAAAGGATCTGGTGATAACTTTTTTGCTCTTCTTGTTTACGTCGAAGATATTATCATTACTGGTGCATCTTCCTCTTTGATCTATGATATTATCATTACATGGGTATTGCACATCAATCCATACTTCAAGAGGGGCAACACTATTCTCCTTAGTTTACGGTATTGAGGTTGTTCTTCCGTTAGAAGTGGAGATACCATCATTAAGGGTTCTTATGGAAACTAAATTGTAAGAAGTTGAATGGATACGTGCTCCGTACGAACAATTGAACTTTGTGGAAGAAAAACGGTTAACAGCTTTAAGTCATGGACAACTTTATCAAAGAAGATGAATGCGTGCATATGATAAAAAAGTACTTCTGAGAAGGAGATCTAATATTGAAAAGGATACTTCCCTCTCAACAAAAAGATTATCGAGGAAAGTGGAGTCCAAATTATGAAGGCTCGTATATTGTAAAAAAGGAATTTTCTGGAGGAACTTTGTTTTTAACTAATATGGATGGAGATGAATTGAAAAGTCCAGTCAATGTAGACTATGTCCTAAAGTAATACGCATGAAGGTATTGACCTTAGAAGATTTCCTACAGTTCAGAAACGTTCGAGAGTAGCTTTTGAAAATCTTGCATTTAGTTCTTTAAATGTTGTTTTCTCTCGTTGAAATAATTCGTACGTTCTTGTATATATTTCTCAGTTTATATATTTCGTCTTCTACTAGTGTTATGTAACAAGTCAAATATCAACAATGCTATGAAATACTCTTGTTTTTCCTACCTGTGTTATTACTTCAAGTAACCAATGGAAATGTAGTAACTCTTATTGTAACTATTCTTGGGAAAATTTACTCACCAGTAATATTTTCCACTTTCACAGTTTGTCAATGAAAACTAAGTCACACACAATACTAAGAAAAATAGGGAAAGCACAGAAAACGACACAAGCAATTTATACTAGTTCACCCCAACTATGGGCTACGTCCAGTCTTCCACAACAACGGATTCTACTATGATTTTGGGACAAATACAATGGACCTCACAAACGCTCTACAAAGCTCTCTCTAGATGCCACAACAATGGCCACCTACAGAATGAAAAACCTCACTAACCTCATGAGAATGGGTTGCCGACAATGCTCTACAAACCTCTTTTCTCTTCTCTTTCTCTGCCAACGAAAACACCAGCTGCCACCTTTTTCTTTTGATGCATCAACACCACAAAAATAACCCTATGGCTAAAAGATCTTATGTTTACAAAAATAGGTTGAACATAAGGACATGTTTTAGGCTTTTGAGGTTTTATGGCCCATTTAGTTTTGGCTCCACTGTATTTTAACAACTATAAACTAACAATGCTATGAAATACTCTTGTAAGTATGGTACAAGCAACCACTAAATGGAAAGTCTAAATTCCACAATAAAAGGATGATGTGGCAGCGCAAACATCCTCAAAGTTTTACGTGGAAAGAGGAGAGTACATAGATAAATATGACTTAGAGAAATAAATAGTTTAATACATTTAGCCACCGAGGTGAGGAATTTACATCGTCTGTGTCTTGTTTTATCCTATGATGAAAGTTGTCAATCATTAATAAAGGATGGTAAAGATGTGAGATAGTGAGCTATCTTCTATATTTACAAAATTACATATTTGATAAGCAAAGACGATTCATCTCAAAGGGTTAAAACCTGTTGGGTGTATTGCCCTAAATTCGTAGTTTGTATTTATGTAAAAACAAATGTATATTCAATAAAGTTTTATTCAATAAATTTGTTGTTGAATTCATTGCATTACATTGTCTAAAATCAAATAAACTAAACATTCGAGGTTATTTTAGTGTAACCGGGACAGTATATATACTAGGTATATATTTGATATACCCATGATATACGAGGTATATATTTGATATACCCTGATATATAAGTGGATAATGTCCGGTGAATAACCTAAAGGGTCTATAGTATATGAATAAGGCTGGGTACCTTATCCTGGCAACACTATGGATATGACCCACTCTATAAAGGTTACAGACGACTCGATCCAAGTCGTTCGTGTGGAGACATGCTAGTGGGGGTATACTATACAATGAGTTTGTATAAGACCGGACCACGAAATAGTCAATGTTTAGATGTAACACCGTTAACTAATAGATTATTGTTTCTTAGGATGACCAGACAACTCATTTTCAATCCTGAGTGATTTATGGACTCCTGCTCGTGAGGACTCGCCTTTGATCTGTATGGGTGAGAGTGACCCAAGTTGCCGACTCAACATTCCTACCATTTTGGGGACAAAACCGAGTGGGGAGCTGGGAACATAACTTCACAAGATGAAATTCACTCCTCTCCGACTTGAGGGGAGTAGATGAGTGTTCCCTTAAATGCTGACTCCGGGACTTGAACAAGGTGCCCCACCCTTTCATTGGCCCGAGAGGGACTTCCGGTTATTGGTCGGACCATAACCGAGTTGTTCATTAGAGGAGTAGTGGTATTTAAGGAGTAAGATGTAACTCATGGGTAAAACGATAATTTGACCCAACTTGAGTTACGAGCACTCGTAAAGGATTGACTTGTCATTAATGGTCGTATATCCGTGGACATGTAAACATTCTGCAGTGAGAAGAGTACAACTACGGGTCTTTAGTGGAATGACCCGTAGTTAACGAATGTTGATTAACTCGATAAATGAGTTTGACCGATTAATCTCGTATCGTTGGAGCTTCGGATCTGTAGGTCTATTAGGTCACCTTGCTAGCTCATAACAGGTAAAACGAGGATCGAGTTTTTGGAAGAATTTGAATTGTTCAAATTACTTAAGGGATTATATGTATATTGATACATTATAATATATAGTTAATTATAAATTAAAACTATATATTATGAGAGAAATTATTTGAATGAGATTCAAATAAAATTAATATGAATAAGATTCATATTAAAACTATAGGTTAAAAATAATGTGCATAAGATGTACATTAAAACTATAGGTTATACGAGAGAAATGCTATAGAATATGATTCTATTTATGTGATGAATAATTAAATGTTAATTATTTGATATATATATATATATTAATTAATTATTAATTAGATTAATAATTAATAAATATGATTAATTAATTAATTATATATATATTAATTATTACATATTTATATATTATAAATATATATTATATATATATATATATATTAATTATATATTATTAATATTAATATTAAACTCCCCTGCAAAATTGCACGGGAGTGGGAAGTTGGTAATGACGTGTACCCCACGTCATTCTTCTTTTTCTTTGTCAAATGGGTTGCAGGTTATGCAATCTTTACATAACGAAAAAGAAAGAACTCCCATTTTGAATCTCTCTCAAGCTCTCTCAATACTCCCTCTCATTCCAAAAGAGATGCTCCCACAAGCACGGTCTCGAGACCCAAGAGGATGGCGAGGAAGACACAGTGGTGGTATTCGGGTGGAAACTGTTGAAGAAACGTTCTTCAAAGGTAAAGTTTTCCCCTGTATTTTCATCTTGAATTTTTTTATTTTGTTTCTCAAATTTCACGAACAACGGTCCGCTTCCGCTCCGGGATTCATATCCCTTCAAAACCTTCAATATATTAACATGTTTTTATAAAGTTTTAATTTTAGAGACTGCCTAGAGCTAAGGTCAAAGCTTTTTTTTTTTTTTTCTCTCTCAAGCTTTGCTTTCAATCCCAATCTTAGAGCTGGGGTCGAAGTTTTATTTCTCCATGTCTACAAGCTTCTTCTTTCTTTCTAACTACCTTCTATCCTCTTTCACCAATTTCTTTTTCTCCCTCAACCTCTACATCTTCTTCTTCCTATATTTTATCAAATGTTAGGTAAATCGAACTCAGTCTTAGAACTGAGGTCGTAACTTGTGTTTATCTAGGTCCATTGATTTTCGAGTCCTGCCCTAGAGTTGAGATCGAAGTATTTTCTCCAATTTTAGATTACATCAAATCTAGTCCTAGAGCTGAGGTTGAAGCCCTCATTCGAAGTCCATTCACCAATTTTGGATTATATCAAACTCAGTCCTAGAACTAAGGTAAAAGCATTCATTTATCCAGGTTCATTGATTTTCAAGCCCTACCCTAGAGTTGAGGTTGAAGTCTATTTCTCAAACTTTTTTTTCGAAGTCAGTCCTAGAGCTGAGGTCAAAGTTCTATTTCTCCATGTCTGCATGCTCCCATTTTTTCTCTAACCACCTTCTTTCCCCTGTCGTAGATTTCTTATATCCCTCAACCCTTTTCTCTACTTCTATGAACCTAGTCATAGAGCTAAGGTTGAAGCCTATTACCTCAAGCTTTGCTTTCAAATCTAGTCCTAGAGCTGGGTCGAAATTCTACTTCTTTGTGTCTTTGTCACCTTTATCCATCTCCTCTTCCGCCCATTTCTTGTTTTATCATCTAATCTTTGTCAAGCCACATCTGTTGCTTTGATCAAAATGAAAAATTGACGTCCAAGTACTTTATCTTTTTCTTTGTCAACCTTTAAGTTCTTTCAGGATAGATAAAGGGTGGCAAACTGTAGATACCGTATTTTGTCCGGCTTATTTTTCCTTTTATGCTTGTTTATTTATTTTATTTCTTTAGTCCGATGTTTCTTTTTATTATTCTATTTAATAACAAAATCCAAATAGCAAAATTAATAAAGTTACCGATTTTTTTTTTTGTTTCATTTGAAGTTGTTATTTAACAAAATCCAATTTTTGTCCCCTTTTATTAACAAAATCTTTTTTTTTTTAATTTTTTCTACCAACTACTTCAATAAGTTACTTATCTCTCTCTTCTTTCTCTCTCTATATCTCCATTCTCTCTTCTCCACCAGTCTCTCTGGCCATCCTCCCAAGTCCCACCATTTTCTAGGATTATTTTTTTTTTTGTTTTTTTTTTTTAATTTCTCTCCCACGTTTGCTCTAGTACCACCATCCCTCACTTTTTCCTCTTACCCTCCCTAACACGTTCTTTTCATTTTCTTTAAGTTTTATATTGGGTTTAGATTTTCTTGAAAGGGTAGGGGTCAGAGAGGAGGGTTTTGAATCTTACTAAAAATTTTGTTACTCCAATTCTTCTATTTTTTATGTTTGGTTCTTTATATTTCTAAAAAATTCATCTAGTGAAATTGCAGGGTTATTCCTCCTACAAAATTTCGGTGGAATTTCCACTAAAGGCTTGGGATCTTCTTTATCTTTCAATTTATAAGATGCATATCATCATTTTAGTAGGAGAATTTAATTATGTGTTTTTCATTTTATGGTAAAGAATTTAAGGGATGAAGCTTTATCTTTCAATTTATAAAATGTATATCATGATTTTAGTAGGAGAATTTAATAATGTTTTTTTTTTCATTTTATGGTAAAGAATTTTAGGGATAGAGTATGATTGTTCTAATGTCTTCTTAGTAGTATTTTTTTTCTTTTAAAAGTCTCATTTAGTATTCTGTTAATATTTTCTCCCATGTCTATTCTGCTTGCTTTATTTTGTTAATTTTTTTTCTTCCATGTCTATTTTGATTGCCAAATCAATTCCGTAAATTTGAAATTGGAACAAACGTGGAATATGTTTAATTAATTTGCTTATTCTTTTTCCATGTCTATTCTATTTGAAATTTGAATGCATGAGATATGCATTAATTTTGGTAATTTGAATAATCTGTAGATAATTTGAAAATTGGCTTACTGTATTTTACATGAAGATTCTAAGTTTGATTTTATGGATTTTAAACCATGAGATTATCTAATCTTGGTCCGATGTTTGTATTTTTCATACTCTGCTGTAGGCTTTTAAACCCAATGAAATCTTGTGCATCCAAACTTCAAAATGCTTTCTAAATTTGAAACAATTAATTCTCTACCAAATTAGTTTGTTATAAATCTCCAAAAATCATTTTGCTAACACAAAATATAAGAAAAGATTTAATGTTTCTAAATTTTAAGTATTAAAATTTTGAGATTGTAGTAATGTTCTTTTTTTCCCTTCTTAAAATGACCTAAATACACGAATTTCTTCACCAAGTTGGTTTTATGAAATTCAAAAAAAAAAAAAAAAGATTTGAGAACTAGTAGTGTTCACTTTGTGAATTTTCCTAAAACTCACAAATACATAAAAGTTTTTTTGGAATAAAGTAGTGTTCTCTTTATGATTTTTTTTTATAAATTCCATAAATACATGAAATCCCCTTTTAAAATGAATTTCCGTAATTTAAAACTTTTTTTTCATAAAACAATTAAAATAATTTTTAAAAACCACTCACAAGTTAAAAAAAAAAAAGCGAGATTGAGTAGTGTTTTTTTTTTTTGGAATTTGTTAAATTCCTTAAACACATAAAATTTCTTCAAAAAAATATTTTTTCATATCTTCAATGGTAGTTATGCCACCCATAATCATTATTTCATGTTTTATTTATAAAATGTGGATTAATAAACATGAGACATTTAAAAATAAAATAAAATAAACTTTTGTGGACCTTTAACAATTTAATAAATTAGATAATAAAAAATAAAATACCGATAAGCGTTTTCACGGGTGTTGTAGGGTGCTAACATCTTCCCTACACACAAATGACTCTCGAATTCTATCTGATTTGAGTAGACCAATTTTCTTTTCTTCTAATTGGGTGACCAATCACACCCTCAGCTTGATTGGTGGTGACTCCAAAATGTTTTATTTTAAGAGACCCTGAAAAAAGGACGTCGGCTGATTAACGTCATGATCACGTAGCAACAACTCCTCCTGAAGAACATCATGTAAGAAAGCACTCTTGACATCGAGTCAGCGAAGAGACCAATTGAACTAAGCTACCAAAGATAAAATGATTCGAACAGTGGGTTTCTTTACCAAGGGACTAAAAGTTTATGCATAATCAATGACTTCTTCTTGATGATACCCCTTAGCAATTAGGCGTGCTTCGTAGTGAGAAATACTGCCATCAAAATTCTTTTGACCCAGTAAACCCATTTACAGCATATAACACTTTTCCTAGGAGGTACATGAGTATGAACCCAAGTATTTTGATGAATCAGATCATTATATTCATCTGTCATAGCCTTTTCCAAACAAGAAGTCGAAATGCTTGAGTAAAAGAAGAAAGTGAAAGGACGTAAATCCCACAGTGGAGATAGGGATCTTTGTTCTTGAATTTTGAGGAACAAAACCACAAAACAGAATGAAAATACATGGGAATTTGGTATTACCTTTGACGAACAGTCCTTCAACAAACCCAATTGACACCACCAAATGATCATCCTTGCTATTTTCTGGGTACAAGAATGTGCTTGTGGGAACCAAGATTGGAAGCCAAAAAACAATCGGGATTAGAGAGAGATCTTTCTTTTTTCTTTTTACCAGAAGAAATGCAGGGAGGATTATGTTCTGTTTTTACAGAACCATTCTGTAAACTGCAACAAGGATGACGTAGGGAGTCCCCACGTCATCACTAACCTCTCACTCCCCTACAATTAAGCAGGAGGTGTGTTATATTAATAATAAATAATATACATAATTAATTAATCGTATTTATTAATTATTAATCTAATTAATAATTATTTAATTTTATATATATATATATATATATATATATATTAACCAAATAAATAATTAACACTTAATTATTTATTGTAAAAATATAATCATATTCTAAAGCATTTCTTTCATATAACATATAGTTGTAATGTACATCTTATGCATATTATTTTTAACCTATAGCTTAATATGAATCATATTTATAGTAATTTTTATTTGAATTTCATTCAAATAATTTCTCTCATAATATATAGTTTCAATTTAGAATTAACCATATATTATAATGTATCAATATACATACATTTAATCCCTCAAGCAATTTGAACATTTCAAGTTCTTCCAAAAAAATTGATCCTCGTTTACCCGTTGTGAGCTAGCAAATGGACCTAACGGACCTACAGATCAGAAGCTCCAACGATACGAGATTAACCGGTCAAAACTCATTGACTGAGTTAATCAACATTCGTTTACTATGGGTCACTCCACTAAAGACCCGCAGTTGCACTCTTCTCACTGCAGAATATTTTCATGTCCACGGATATACAACCATTAATGGCAAGTCAATCCTTCACGAGCGTTCGTAACCACAGATGGGTCAAATTACCGTTTTACCTCTGTGTTACATCTTACTCCGTAAATACCACCGCTCCTATAATGAACACCCCGGTTATGGTCCTACCATTAACCGGAAGTCCCTCTCGGCCCAGTGAGAGGGTAGGGCCCCTTGTTCAAGTCTCAGAGTCAGCATTTAAGAGATCACTCATCTACTCCCCAAAAGTCGGGGAGGAGTGAATTCTATCTTGCGAAGTTATGTTCCCAGCTCCCCACTTGGTCTCGTCCCCAAAATGGTAGGAATGTTGAGTTGGCGACTCAGGTCACTCTCACCCATACAAATCAAAGGACGAGTCTTCACAGGCGGAAGTCCATAACTCACTCAGGATTGAGAATGAGTTGCCTAGTCATCCTACAAAATAGCAATTTGTTAGTTAACAACGTTACATCTAAAGATCGGCTATTTCGTGGTCCGGTCTTATACAAACTCATTGTATAGGAGCCTTCCACTCACATGTCTCCATATGAATGACCTGGATCGGGTCGTCTGTAACATTTACAAAGTGGGCCGTATCCATAGTATTGCCTGGATAAGGTACCTAGCCTTATCCATATACTATAAACCATTTAGGTTATTCCTGAGACATTATCCACTTGTATATCGAGGATATATCAAATATATACCTGGTATATATACTATCCCGGTTACATGATAAATAACCTTGGATGTTTAGTTTATTGGATTTAGACAATGCAATGCTATAAATTCAACAACAAATTGATTGAATAAAACTTTATTGAATAGAAATTTGTTTTTACATTAATTACAAAGTACGAGTTTAGGGCAACATACCCAACACAAAGCTGAAATGCATTTGAAGAAGAATTGGTTGTATCAAATATCTTATTTTTATAAATTCCTGATTTGCTACGAGTTTGCATAGGATGATGATTGGTGATAGAATTATCATGTGAAATAGTAGTAGGAGCAATATCAATAGTAAAAATAAGGGGACAACACCATCAACCACTGGAATGTCAAACCAACAGGCACATGGGCAGTAATATCAATAGCACAATCAGTAGCACAAGTATTTGGGAAATGAGATGCAGAGGAAACCTCCGGACAAATATCAGGACTATTGTCTAACTGATTGTGAGAACCAATATTAAAGCCATTGTTTAACTAATTCTGAGGACTATTTCTATTAGGAACATGAGATAAAGTTTTTGAGACAATAGCAGTAGATGAGATAGAAACAGAAGGTGAGACAGATAAAAGCAGAGGTAGTAAAGGATTAGAAGAGAATAAGAGAGATGAACCAGATGAAGTGGAATGAGAGAAATATGAGGTAGAAGAAGTGGTAAAAGGGAAGTTGGATTCATAAAAAACAACATGACGAGAAGTATACAATCATCCATTACTCATGTCATAACACAAATATATTTTATAATCTGAAGGATAACTAAGAAAAACGCAGCGAATAGTTTTGGGTTGAAGCTTTGTGAGCATCGTAAGATTTTAAAATAGGGTAATAAACGCAACCAAATGTTCGCAAGTTCACCCTGCATTCTGAAATTCGGTTTATCGTGACGTTTTCGACGCTGTCACGTATACGCCCATCACGAAAGGTATACGTGACATTTAAAAAAAGTCACAAAAATTAGCACATGTGACAGTTAAAGACCGTCATGCAAAATATAGGCTTCTGCGACGTTCGTTAAACGTCATTAAAAATGATTTCGTGACGTTTTAAGAAGGTCACGATTAAGACTTTTCGTGACATTTAAAAAAAGTCACCGTAAATGAGTAACTGTGACGGCATTTAATTTTGTGACGTTATACAACGTCACGGAAAGACCTTGAGTAGCGAGGAAAGGTCACGTGACATCCTTTCGTGACGTTTAAAAAATGTCATGAAAAAATATTTCATGACATTCAATAATCATTTTAGAAACATTTTTGTGACGTTTTAGAAATGTCACAAATGATTTTATTTTGTGATCATAAAAAAATCACAGAAAATGTATTTGATTTTGCTTGTAGATGTCGCGTAATAGAAATATCATATAATGAAATTGTCGATCGAATAAGCAAATATATTAATTTAGATAACAAAGTTGAAATATATTAAACATGAACAAGAAAACTAATATATTAATTTATAATATATTAGTATTCTCAAAGTATTCTCGGACTTACTATTACATTATATTAAACATGTTCAAATTCTTACAAACACAAATTACAGAATTAAACAAGTCTGACACCAACCCCAACAAGGAAACTCATCCATCAATTAATTGCATTCCTAATTGTCGACTTCTTTGGGGTTGTGAAAGACCTAATGAAAAAAACAATACACAAGTTACATATATGAATAACGAAAAATAGATAAGGGAAGAAATTCACTTCTAAAAGAACGTGTCTATCTATTAAAAATTGCAAAGGATCGTGATCTTTGCAAATAATATTCTTAAATAAACACACTAGGAGCCTATCACAATAGTAATCTTTGCAAATACAGATTCCAACAGTACAAAATTGATTAAACAAAAACCAACCTACGTACACTTCTTCTACATCCTTAGTAATATCGAATAATATTTAAAAATTTAAACAAGTACCACAATGATTGAAAACGTACATTAATCTTCTACAACACTACAAATAATCAACATTCATAGTCTTCCTTATCAACTTACTCAATAATCTGATAAAACAACCAACATAACGACCAAACAAAGATCTCAACAGAGGAAGTGCGATTAAAATAAACGACATGCCTACACTTTTTCTACATCCTTTAATTACATAGCACAAAATATCAGAACAATCATAAGGTTTGTAAACGTACAATCATCCCGTAACGAAAGTATCATTAATAAGTATTCATAAAACTTTTATGTACTTACACAATAATATGATACAATAACCAACAAAATGACCAAACAAAGTTCGAAACAGAACAAAAAAGGTTACAATAACAAAAGAACCCAACACTTCTTCTATATCCTTCAGCAGCACATCACAAAACATACTTAAACAATATAGCACAAACTAGCTAGTATATCAGACTGATTGTAAACGTACATTCCTCGTCTAACGACAGTATCTTTAATCAATATTCAGTCTTCCTTGTGAACTTACTCAATAATCGGATAAAGGTGCTAAATTAGCTATAGTTACATCATATAACAAGGCCGATTAAAAAAGATTTAAGATTCAAATGCTATAGTATCACTACTAGAATTTTGACGTCCATGAATAGTAAATACTGCTGAAGATTATTAAAAAATGTCACGAAAGGTAAAAAAACGCATTTTTGGAGGGAAAAAACGGAGATTTCTGGATTTTTTACCTTTCGTGACATTTTTTAACCGTCACGAAATGGTCGTCAAAAAGTTGATTTTTCATGACGTTTAAAAAATGTCACGAAAGGTTGAGACGCGTTTTTTGCGGGAAATGACGGAGTGTTCCGAATTTTTGACATTTCATAACGTTTTTCTAACCGTCACGAAATGGTCGTCAAAAAGTTGGTTTTTTGTAACGTCTAAAAAACGTCACAAAAGATTGAGGCGCGTTTTTTGCGGGAAAAGACGGAGTGTTCCGAATTTTTTACTTTTTGTGATAAAAAAAATAAAAAATTCTATTAATATTTCTATCATTTTTGATATAAAGTAAATATTTCAATCTAAAAAAATCCAAAAAATAAAAAATAAAAAATACCAGATCCAAGTTATTTCCTTCCCTCCCAAAACTTCCCCAAATGAATTTCCCACCCACTCCAAACAGTCAAACCCTTGTCTTCTCCCTCTCTCTTTTGGGTCGTAGTTTCTCTTCTCCTCTACCCTGCATCTCCTCTCTCTTGGTAGCGTGCGACAACGAGCAACAACGAACCCAAGAGCATTCATTCGCGTGGTGAACTTCGGCAGCCGTTTTACTGAGCGATTGTTTGAGCAATGATTCTTCTGTACTTCGTCCTTCACGTTTTTCCTTTGGCAAACGCTGAACATTTGCTGGTGAGTTCGATTAGGTGCATAACCCACTTCTTTCTTTTTCTCGAATTTATAGCTTTCTTTCAACTTCGGGTTCAATTGGCCTGACCCTCTCTGTTATCTTGTGTTCTTTCGTTCTAAATTCAAGTTTGTGGGTTTGTCAGGTGAGGTATTTGGGGGCTTCTAGCTTTGTACATTGCCCTTTTAATGCCCTAATCTAGGTTAGTTTGATAGTGATGAACTTTCTAATCAATCAAAAGTCTTTATGTGTTTTATGAGTTTAAACGATGTTTTTGACCATTGAAGTGGAAGGGTAGGACTTAAAGATAGTTTAAAGTTTGCAGCTTACAATTTGTATTTGAAATTATATGCAGTGCCTTTGATGCCGGATGCTATGGAAATTATATTCCAAAAAGGCACTTGATCTTCGAAGAAGTGGTGCTGTAAGCAAATTTCACTATCACTATTATTATTATGAATCATAAATTTAGTCTTCAATTGTACCAATTTAGATCTTGAACTTAAAAAATTTTAAATATATTATTAAACTTTGTATTAGGATTCTATGAAGTCCTTGCTGTTAAATTTGCCCTAATTTAGCCATTACAAAAGTTGTTAGAAGGCGGTCCCTCAATGAGTAATTAAAAGGGAAAGGCCTTAAATGGACAAACTGTACAGTTGTACATATTTACCTCTCTGACTCCACCTTCTTGAATAATATTAATGCTGACCCCAAGTCATTTCTTCCAAGATGTTTGGAATGATTCAAATGCTAATTGCATATCATGGAATGTGTATCATCCATTGTCATCTCGAGAACAAATCTTCCTTTTTGTTCTTCATTTGGCTGTGCAAGAGAAGTTGTAAGGTGAATTTGGTCTCCTTTCTAGATGATTTTTATTTCTCAAATAGATTGTCATCTTTCAATTATCACATTTACTTTATGTCCAATTTATTTTCCTTTTGGTTTTTTTGTTATACATGACTTCTTATTGAGATTAACTTCAATTCAATTACTTAGACATATACAATGACTGTTTTTCATTGTGGTAGTCATTTTGTAGTCATTCTTATTCTTTACAAAAGCCTATTTCTCTTATTGAATAGATTTGTTTCTTATACTTCTGAATACATTACTATTTGGATGTTCAACAATGTTCAAAGACTTCAAGAGAAGGTTACGTAGCGACTTGAAGAAGATTGTGGATGGCCAGATCCTTGCTTCTGAAACTAGACTAGGAGGGAAAGCAAATGTGATAATTGTTATATGGCCATTATTTTGATCTGATTATGATATTATATGCTTTTTTAACTTAACCCACATTAGAAATTACTTTCCAATTATTATGCTTCTTTCTTGATAAATTTCTATATAGATTACTGAAAAGTGATTCACACGGAGTTGTATTTTTTTTCCTGATTTTGTTACATCCAATCTGGAATTTGTTATAGTTTACAAGAATGCTTAAATGGAGAGTTTGTTAGTTTAGCCCAATTGGTTACTATTATTGGTATGGTTTATTAAATTTTAAACATTTCTTTATGGACAAGTGTCCTACATGATCTTGGTAGAGTAAATTGACTTATTCTCAATTTACGCTTACTCATGCCAAAACAAAGCCCGATCTGTGATACCCACACCTTGTTTTCATCAAATCTACAAGTCCCAACACTTTCGCCATTGTTTCAGCAAGGTTTAGTGGGTGACGACCCTTTGAACACCCTTTTAGATTCAACTTTAGTAGTCAAAACTGAGTTGTAACATGCTGATTTTACCTTGTTGCCTAGGTTTCAATCCGACTCAAGAAGTTATGAGCGTTTAGGCGAGTTGTAAGTAGCTCTTACTTATAGGGATGTTTGTTGTGTGCTTAGTATGAAGACATGTTTTAATCTATGTGTTTTATCTCTTAATGCTCGTTGGATATTGTTGCTAAATGTTTCTCTATGAATGTTGGATGTTCTGGATAACTTTGATTGATTCTAGTTGTTTATAATTGTTTAATTATGCTCTGTTATGACTACAATCACTGTAAAACATTATATTTTTCTGGTCAAGTATATATGCATTACATTTTGAATGAAAATAAATAGTTATTGTTTTGTCTAAATGTTTTCTTTTTGGCAAGACAAATTAGCAAAATGATGATATTCAAGTGATTCAATCAAAGATGATCAATGAAGCACAGTGGCAATGGCTAAACAAATGGCTCCTTATAACTAACTTCTTTAATGTTTAGAACTTTTTTGTTATGCTTGCTAATTGTTGGAACTATTTGCTTGTTTATGGTTGTGATATTTGATCATTTGATCTCCAAATAGCTAACGATTTGAACTACTTTTCTTGTGTATAAGTGTAAAATGTTGGGCTTTAGCTAGATTTTTCTCAAGACCTTATTTGTTAAAAATCTCGAATCAAAACTTATATTTATGTGTAATATTTTTCATTAAAGTTAATTATAATTGAGTTTTTGTAGTTGTGGAGTATGCATTATATCGAGTTCCAATTCTTCCATCTTAGAGTCTTTTCCTTTTACCTTGGTTTTTTGTATTTTGTATAATGGTCACCACTGGAAAGTCATAAGTTCCAAAGAAGGTTAAGTGACCAGGTCTTTTCTTGTTGTTATTTTTGCTTTCTTGACTTTAGGAATTTTCTCTTTTGCTTAGGTAGAAATTTGTATCATTACAAAATAACAACTTCTTATTAATTAGTACGACCAAAGTTCATTAATCTATATATTTTTTCATGCTTATATTTGATTGTACTTGATCTCATACTGGTGGTAAAAAATGCAATCAACATTTTGGTCAGTGCAGAATTTTCAATTATGAAGTTCTATTTGTGGAAAAGTTGGTAACTTTGTCTTTCTGTTTAGTTGCAGATGACTAGAAATAACGGTGGAGTTGTACACTAGTCATATGTTTGAAGTTTGTTTTTATATCACTCATCTCATCATATGTATGAAGTTGTTCACATTTATGTTGGAATGAATAAAAAAGCTTTACGATGTTCGTTTACTAATTTTCAACTAACTGCAGTCTATTAAGAACATGGCTCTTTGTAACTTGCCCATCATTGCATTATATGACAGAGACCGGTAATAAAGATTTCAAGATTGGCATTAGGAACGAGAAGTTGCCAAGTTTCTCAATGTTGCTAGATCACATCTTGATGAACTTAAGCTTGTTTGGCCATTTCCATCTTAATTTAATAAAACAAAGGTAAGCTATTAACTATTGTGTGATCATCATTCATATTGTGGCATTGAAATCTTAAATCAATCTGAATTGGTCTTATTATATGTTGTAACTATAGCTAAACTATTTCTCGTTGAACTATTAACTATTGTGATCATCATTCTCTATATTGCTAGACCGCATCTTGATGAACTATATCTCGTTCTTTTAGAAGTGGCTTTCTTCCCTTATCTATCTTTAGTTATTCATTTATCTAACTTGGGTATTATTTTTTCATTAGGTCTTTCACTAACCCAAAAAAGTCGACAATTAGGGTGTGTGAGACTTGTTTAATTCTATAATTTGTGTTTGTAGACATTTGAACATGTTTAATATAATGTACTAGCAAGTCCGAGGAGAATACTTTGTTCCTACTATATTTCAACTTTGTTATCTAAATTAATGTATTTGCGATTTCGATCGATAATTTAATTATATGATATTTAAATATTACGTGACATTTGCAAGCAAAATCAAATACATTTTCTGTGATTTTTTTATTATCGTCACAAAATAAAATAATTCGTAACGTTTTTAAATCGTCACAAAAGTATTTTGTGACGATTTTTAAACGTCAGGAAATCTTTTTTTGGTGACGTTTAAAAAACGTCAAGAAAGGATGTCACATGACCTTTTCTCACTACATAAGGTCTTTCCGTGACGTTGTATAACCGTCACAAAATCAAATGACGTCACGGTTACTCATTTACAGTGACATTTTTTAAACGTCACGAAAAGTCTTAATCGTGACAATCTTAAAACGCCACAAAATCATTTTTCATGATGTTTAAAAAACGTCGTCGAGTCTATATTTTGCATGACGTATACCGTCACATGTGCTAATTTTCGTGATGTTTTTTAAACGTCACGTATACCTTTCGTGATGGGCGTATAGGTAACGACATAAAAAAAGTCACGAAAGATTTTTGTGACGTTTAAAAAACGTCACAAAAAATTGAATTTCTACTAGTGTATGAATGATGACGAAAATCAAGTGAGTTTACCTTTGTTATAATAGAACTTTGATGGAAATGGCCACAACATGCTTAATATCACCTAGATGCGGTCCGACAAAATAAAAAACCCTTACAACTTCTCGTTTCAGTGCGAAGCTTGATCCTGTCATCTAAACCAATAATGAGCAAGTTAGAAAAGTGGGCTTTTTCAAAAAATTTGACATAAACAATAACATCGAAATAAAATTTTAAATAATGCAGTACCACATATACGTTGAGGTACGAATCCAACCAAGAATTTCTTGTATTTTAAAAACTCAATGCTTCCATCTTAACTTCTCTCCGACACTTATTTGCTGGATCTAAGAAAATAACTCAAAATTCGTAGTAAGTAAACACAATAAAGTGACAGAATAAAAAAAAAAAGTTGTGAATCTTGTAAAAAAAAAAGTTGTGAATCTTGTAAAACCCAACTACACACGGTGGCTATGTAGTTAAAAATAACCCAACAAGCAGTAAAATTGTAAATCTAAAAAGTAAAAGAAAATAATATTTCATTGAACTTCAAATAAAGTGGAAATTTAGTGTATCAAGGGAATCAAATCCTTACTCAATTTATACCACACCAATACGTACACAATCTATTTACCTTCATCATATATAGATTGAAGCTTTTGTTTCAAACATTACAAAATAACAAAATTCCTTTAGGATAAGTGAATAAGTTTATAATGAAGATCTTTTATATATGCTTTTGCTTCTTGTAAAAAAAAAAGCATAACACAACTTATGATACGTCTAAATGCATAACACAATTTGTGGTAGTTTGAGACCCACCATTTGAGCTCCAAATGCCCCATTGTAGAGTAAGTTCTTCAAGGTCTAAATAACAACTCGAACAACCTGGTAGAAATATCACTAATGAAACAAACATTGATGTTAGAAGTCGGACATTGTTGAACTTGCCAAAATAGTCTAAGTGGCTAATCTACTTGAAGATATGAAAAACAAATTCAAGGTTTGGTAGTGTGCAAAGAATGTATTTGAGAGAATGAATACAAGTCAGATAGAGCAAACTAAAAAACAAAGAAGATGTCACAAGTAACTTTACTATAATAAATACAATGTAACAAAATAATGCTTCACCTTTTCTTTTGTGGAACCTTTTATAACACTGATAAGAATTGGACTCATTCATTTGAACCAAGTCCGCAGCCTCTGATTCTTTGCAAACAACACATGGATCTCTGTCAATCCTCAACTACATGAAAAAATAGGCAATGGTACTAAATTAAAGGCTGAAATCATTTGAAAAACAAGAGAAGATATCAACGATGTAGATTTTATTTCTAGATTAAATTAAACTAAATAGAAAATGTCAACGATATAGGTTTTCTTTCTAACTTATCTCCCCATGATGAGGAAATAAGGTTATCTCCACTTTAGTGTCAAAATTAACACAGAGAGCCTAGAATGAAAATTATACATTCAAGATAGCAAAGTTCCAACTTAAACTACTATACCTATTAGAATGGATAAAATGATTCGTAGTTTTTAATGAGACCAAGAAGTATTAACCTATCTCCAAGTAAAAACATAATAACTACCGGTACAAAGAAATTTTGTTCACATTAGCATTGAACCTTTTGACATCAAGATAAAATTGGGTATTTATAAATTTAGCAAAACAAACTAGAACTACAAGTCTAACTAAATTGTACCTTTTGCATTCTATAAAATCATTTTCATGATCACTAGTACAGTTGAATATTATCTATGACACTCGTTTAAAAGAGAAAAAAAGGGAAAACCAACTGAAAAAGTTTGATAATGTCAAACGTAATGAAATATTTCGATGCCAATTTGTTGTTCTCAAGTTAATCAAATTTGCTAATTTTTTAAGAAACAATAATGAAATATGAAATCAACATTATCATGCGTAGTTCTATGTACGTGAATAAAAACATGCTTAAAGTAACAAAATTCTCACAAACCACTATTGACCATAGAGATAATTAGGTTGACAGTACAGAGCTAACCAATGCCTATAGGGTTGTAGTGAATGGAAAGAGAAAAAGAATAGTTATATTCAAAAAGTTAGCTTCATTCATGAGGTAAAAGAGCAAGTAAATCAATTACGAGCAAACTCTAAACTTTGTAACCACACCATCACTCACATATAAGTATATAAAATTTAGAAAAACATATATAGGAGTATGAGTTAATATAAAAGTTTTGCTTGCCACTAAAACAATATTAGAAGGATACATATAAATATTCCATTTGATGATTTAGAGGCAGAGAATCATTATTCTCACTTACCTAACCACCAATGTGCAACAAGTGTGAAAAGATCAATATATCCATACAACTTGTGTACATCAACTCTCCATCCTTCACCGGAAACCTCCTTAAGATAAGAAGCACTACAGTATGAATAATTAGTCAACCAAATAGTTCACCAAATTTTGACAATAAGCAAGAATTATATTCAATAAGCATCGAAACCCAGTGCCAACATTAGAGAGTGAAATCCACCAGAACTATAAGTTTCTCCCCTTTCTTACTTTCATTGAAATTTGCACCTAAAAAACAACATAACACCCATAAGATAAAAACTATCAGAACATCAAAATCATGCTTTATCTGTTCCACAAATGTAATGTACCACTACAAGAAAAAAAAAAACACCAAACCAAGCTCACCATTAGCTTAATATACAAGAAAAAGACCGAAAAAGACCTTGAGAAATAAGAAGGCAGCTGGTTGTCAAGGATCCCTCCCTAAAAAGCTGGATGAAAGGGCTGTTGGTGGAGGGAGACCTTTACTTCTAAAAATCACAAAATTAAAATGTGATGACTAATGTATGCCAAAATTTCAAGTAATAAAGATATTGAAAGAGCAATCACTTTCAGTAGTTAATAGGAGAAAAGACAAATGTATAAAATTGAATAATGGGTGGCTGTGCCTGTAGAAAAACTTTTCGAAGAAGCCAATAAAAATGTCAACAATTCGTGGCACAGGAGAAGCTGAATGAAATTTTCTGGACTACTCACTAACCAAAAGAAATGGTAAACAAAAGTTTAACTCAATTGGAAAGTGGAGAATTGGAGATAAGATACAGCTATTACAATGATTTGAGGTGAAGCTAAATATGTTGGAATTAATTTAATAATTATATGTGGGTAACAAATTAAATAGAAATTATAGTTGGATATTTAATGGGCATATGAACGATCTTGATTTTGGGCTTGTGACTTCTTTAGTGGTATGACTTGCTGAGTAGAAACCAATCCATTAATTCTAGGATTAACCCATAAATATATGATTATGGTCCCCAATACACTATGCTTCTTGAGTCTCCTTTCCCCATCAAACAGAGAGTATTGCCTATATTTGGTCTGGGTTGCATAGTTGAGGAAGACCACAAACCACAATTTCTTGTAGGTCGTGGTCAATCTATCTAATGGTTTCGGTAATTCTAATCTCTTTATAGATTTTGGTTTTCTTCTATGCTTAGATCCTTGGCCTTCATTGTTCTGGAATTTTATGGCTTTTATTTTAAAATAATCATGAATTAGGATTTGTTTAAAATTTCCAACAATATCTCCATATAAGTGTATGTTATAATAGTTATAGTTTATATCACCCTTATTAAGTGTATGTTGCTTAAATTTATAGCCGGATATAGTTTATATTTCTATATAAATGAAAAGGTAGCCGGATATAGTTTATATCTTCATATAAATATATATATATCTCCATATAAGTGTATGTTATAATGGCTATAGTATTGAAATTGAGCTGAGCCAAAAATTGAAATGAAATGAAAAAATATTTTGTAATAGGTTTCATTATTTAGTAGAATATATTGAGGAGTAAATTTGGGGATTATGAGAATAATCGAATATTTTTTAATAAATTTCATTCTTTAGTAGAATATATTAAGGAGTAAATTAGGGGATTATGAGAATAATTTATATATGTCTCACAATAATTTAATGTTTACAAAATCAAATTTGTAACATTAATCTTTTGCATTTAAATAAAAGACTAATTATAATAAATATAAATGTCATAAATAAGTGCAAAATTGGCATTTGAAAAAAGTTTTAAATCCAGAAATCTAAGACTGTAAAATTTGTAAACATTGGACATTTGTAAAAATAAATTTTCAAAATAGTTCATCCAAGACATTGTCTCATAAAAGTTTAAGATGAGAAATTGGGATACGTAATTTATGGAAAAGCATAACTAAAAGAATTCAATTATTTGGATCTTTATATCGAGGAAACGATATCTCACTTTCAAGTTTTAACTTAAACAACACGATCTAGTTTATGAAGAGAGAAACGTTGACTACTAAGATAACGAGGAACTACACCAATTTATTAGAATGCACGTAAGCAATTAATGTCTTTGAAACTCGAGTATGAATCTATTGCTTCTTTTAGATGCAATTTTACGTAAATCATACGTTTAACTAACAATTTAATTTATCACATCTCAAAAACACATATCTAAGTTTATTTTGAGAAAATATTGTTTTAGTATCTTTTAATATTATATTGAATTGTCACTGAATCAAAAAATTGAAGTTGATGGGTTATGATAAAGTTCATGGACTAAATATCAATACTTCAGTAGTGTTCTACCATTAAAGCCGTCCCTAAAATATTATTAAAAATAAACTTAACATAACAAAAAAGACCATGTAATTTTGTTTTTAATCCATAATTTGTTGTGAAATTGAGGACAAAACAAGATACTTAAAACAATAATATAAGAAAATTATAAAGTAAATTATAAAGTAGAGGTAAAAGAAAAGAGTGGTAGAGTTTTTGTTCTTTTTCACCCTTAGGGATTGATAGCCTCCTATGGATTTTTATAGGTGGCATGAACTTAATGACTAAGAATATACTCCTCGGTGAACAAGGAAAATAAGATGGGCATATCTAATATTTTATGTAATATTTATAATACTCCCTCTTAGATACCCATTTTTTTATATGATATATGTCTCGTTAAAATCTTACTAGGAAAAAATCCTAACGAAGGAAAAAGAGTACATATTTCATATAATTTTAATAAACAAAAAAATGATTAGAATATATTTTCTCCCCCTCATAGAAATATCACTTAAGATCTCTGAGTCGCCACATTCTAATGTCGTGCACCAATTTTCAAATGTTGCAGTAGGTAAAGCCTTTGTAAATAAGTTTGCTTGGTTATCTCTTGAACAAATTTGTTGTACGGTGATGTCGTCATTTTCTTCCAAATCATGAGTTTAATATATCCTCCTTTGATTTGAGTTATACATGCTGTGTTGTTAGAAGATTTTTGGAAGAAAAGTCACACATTCCACGAATATTCTAAATTAATCATTGATTTTAGCCATGAACATTCTTGACTAGCCTCATGAATTGCAAGAATTTCAGCATGATTTGAAGAGGTGGTTGTTATGGTCTGTTTTACCGATTGTCATGATATAGCAGTTCCTCCTTATGTGAATAAATAACATGTTTAAGATCTAATTTTGTGTGGGTCACATAAATATCTAGCATCTGCATAACGAGCTAGATTAAAATTTGATTTGTTAGAATAAAACAAACCCATATCAATTGTTCCTCGGAGATAACGAAGTATATACTTAATTTCATTTCAATGTCTTTTTGTTGGAGAAGAACTAAATCTTGCTAATAAATTTACAGAAAATGTTATATCTGGCCTTGTATTATTAGCAAGATATATAAACGCACCAATTGCACAGTGAGATATGGTATTTCAAGACCAAAAAGCTTTTCATTATTTTCTCGATGTCGAAATCTATCTTTCTTCACATCGAGTGAACGAACTTCCATTGGAATGTTTAATGGATGTGCTTTGTCCATATAAAACTTTCTTAAAACTTTTCCTGTATAAGTTGACTGATGGATAAATATCACATTTGCTAAATCCTCAATTTGTAGGTCAAGGCAAATTTTTTTTTTTTCCGAAATCTTTCATCTCAAATTTTTTCTTAAGATATTCTATTACCTTTGAAACTTCTTCAGAACTTCCAATTATATTCAAGTCATGAGCATATATAGTTATAATGGCAAATCTCGATTGCGATTTCTTTATAAAAACACAAGGACAAATTTGATTATTTTTTGATATCCTTCTTTCAAAAAATATCCACTCAGACGATTGTACCATGTGACCCCTAAATTTGTCTGGTATTCCATTTCATTAATATTTTTTTACTTTATTTGTAGTAGTTTTCTTGTAAATTTTTTTTTATTTATGGTCAATATTTTCCCTTTTGTGTGTTTTATAAAAAAAATATAAAAACAAAAATTATTTGATTTCAATATTGATTTCCTTTTAAAAATCAAATCTTTTTAAATAAAAAAAGTAATAAAATCAAAAAGATTTTTTGAATTAAATGTGAATTTCCAGATTTTCTCAAAATAAAACCTTTCAATAAAAATAAAATAAAATCTCTCATATGGAAAAGTTTTAAATTTGATTTAGCATAATTTGGGTACAAATCAAAATTTGTAATATAATCATAAGATTTGATTGATTATGTAATGAATATATTTTTTCCATTTGTAAATTAGGGTTTTGAAAACACTATAAATAGGTAGTAGCGGTTTAGGTCAAGAGGATGGAGAAACACATCACAAAAAAAGGCTACTAATCTCACACTACTAGAAATTTGGGATTTTGTGATGGTACTGAACAGTAAAATACTATTCAACATTGTTTAAATACGTTACGAAAGGTAGAAAACACTTTTTTGGAGGGAAAAAGCGGGGAGTTCCAGATTTTCGGCCTTTCGTGACGCTTTTTATCTGTCACATAAAATTTGAGGAGAGTTTTTGGCGGGAAAAGACAGAGTGGTCCGAATTATCGTTTTTTCGTGATGAATTTTTTCCTTCACAATAAGTTGCCCAAAACTTATTTTACGTGACGTTTAAAAAACGTTACGAAATACTTGAGGCGCATTTTTTACGGGAAAATACGGAGTTTTTCGGATTGGCGACTTTTTCATTACGCGTAGAAAATGTCACGGAATATTATTTTTCATGACGTTTTAGAATCGTCACGATACGATAAGAAGATTCCAGGCTTATTCGTGACGTCCGGTAAAACGTCACTAAAAGTTGCTTTTCTTGATGAAGTCAGTTTTCCATGAATTTTTTTTCATCAATCCAAAAAAATTTAAATAATACTTACATTTTCAATACAATGGATTGCAATTTGATATTGCAAATCTTAAGAAAGATAAAATACAAATGTTTGTCGAAATTTGTAAATTACAAAACTGGAGACAAAAAATAAAGAAATTAACTTATAGACATTTTAAGCTAATTTATTGGAATTTAAGTTAAGAAAACATAAAAGTCTAAAAGACTAAAATTTATTCGAAACTTTGCACTTATTATATTATATAACTATTGAGGGCCAAGTAATTGCAATTTTTTTTTACTCTTTAATTTTATCTATATATTTTAATACCCAAAATTTTCTTAGTTTTTTTTCCTTCCATCCAAAAAGGTTTAATGGATGCTTATGTATTACAAATCTTGAAAAAAAATGAAATTTTGTTTGGAGTATGTAAATTTTAAAATATAAAGAAAAAATAGAGGAAAAATTTTAAATTAACTAAAACATCTTTTAAATTCATTTTTTGGAATTTAAAATTTATTTTGTAATAATATCTAAAGAATTACATGCTTTCCCCTTTGTAAACAATTCTCAAAACCCACTAAATCCCGCTTTATCCTTTCTTCTACTTCCTCCCTTCTCCTTTTGCTTCAGCGGCCCCTCCCCCAACCCTCGTCTTCTTCTTCTCCGACGGCATACTCATCAGGCGACCTTAGACTGTAGCTGCAACGACAGCAATACCCACGGCGATGTGTTTGGTTCGGCAGCAACATCTCCTCACTCTCATTCCGTCGATCCACGGCAACACGACGTCCAAGAATGACGGCGTTAGCAGCAGCCGACGTCGAGTAGTGGCGCGACTCCCTGCATCTCTTTGGTGCGCCGGCTTCGAGTAAGACCCACGAACGGTGCCACTGACCACCGAAGCGCCACTAACCACCACTGTTGTTCGTCAATCTTCCGATACAACCCCTTTCTATCTTTCCTTAATTAAACATATAGGGTTTGACATTTAGTTTATGTTCGTACATAGATGAAAGTATTTTGTCGTATTGGGAGATGTGGTAAAATTGTTTTGCGATGTAGAAACTTGTTGGCTATGCTAAGTGTGGATTTGAGAATGAACACTGTTGCACTGTTGTTGTATGGAAAGTGTATCATGAGTTCGTAAGCATGATGTGTATAACCTTGTTGGCTATGCTAAGTTTGTTAGTGGGTTTCAGTTGGGATCTGCTTATTCTAGAAACCTTAATCGTTCAATGTTGCGATTCATTTTTGTTTAAAGCATGCTGGCGTTGTTCTGGTTTAATGTTTGGAATGATCCCATGAAAGCTTGATGTTCAGACAATAAAGCTTGTTTGGAACATGGATACTGGATTTCTTTCTTTGAGTTTAAAGTATGCTAAATCTTGACATTGTTTGACTTCTTTTCTTTATTAATGATGTGGCTTTGGTAATAAACGTTTGGAATTTAATATTCACAAGTTGTGTTTTCTATGCTATGAACGTCTTATTGATATTCGGTCGTCAACATTTTAGTAGTGAAATGGATAAGTCATGGATGAAGAAAAATAGATTGTCCAAATAGTACAAAGTGGGAGTTGAAACATTCATTGAATTTCGGTTGAGTCATGCTAATGGTGCTAATTCCATACGATGTCCTTGTTTGAAGTGTGGGAATCTTATATGCAAGGACATAGCAACCGTTAAATATCATTTATATTCAAATGGTATTGACCAAAGTTATAGGGTATGGTTTTCGCACGGTGAAGACTTAGGAAATATCACGGCCGACCAGTCATCCAATAATGATGCACTCGAGAGTGATGAAGATGATCTCGACTTTTTTAAGGTGGGTGACTTGGTTCAATCTGTTCAGGATGAATTCTCTGATGTACCAAAATCATTTGAACTATGTTTCATAATGCTAAGAAGTCGTTGTACCACGGATGTGGAAAGTTTACAAAAGTATCAGCTCTTGTGAGATTATACAATTTGAATGTGAGATTTAGGTGGAGTAACTCCAGTTTTTCTGAACTTCTGTCCATAATAAGTGATATATTGTCAGACCCTAACGAAATGTCGAATTCTATGTACGAAGCAAAGAAAACGTTGTGTGCCCTTGGGTTGAGTTACGAAAAAATTGATGCATGCCCAAACTATTGTTGCTTGTATAGAAAGGAGTACGCAGATATGACTAAATGTCATAAGTGTAATTCGTCAAGATGGATAATACATAAGAATTCAATGAAAGAGAATGAAGGAGTTTCTGCTAAGTAAGTGTGATACTTTCCAATTATTCCAAGGTTTATAAGATTGTTCAGAAACTCAGGTAATGCAAAGAATCTAGTTTGGCATGCGATAGATAGGAAAATGGATGGAATTGTGCGACATCCGACAGACTCTCCGTCATGGAGGTTGATTGATCATATTTGGCCAAATTTTGGTTCGAAACCAAGGAATCTTTGCTTAGGTTTATCAACTGATGGGGTGAATCCATATGATGAAAGAAGTAGTACATACAGTTGTTGGCTTGTAATAACAACCATATATAACCTTCCACCATGGCTATGCATGAGGAGGAAATTTCTAATGCTTACCATGTTGATCTCAGGCCCGAATCAACCCGGCTATGATATTAATACATATTTAGCCCCTCTGGTTGATGACCTAAAACTCATGTGGGAATATGGAGTGGAATGTTTTGATGCATATAGACAAGAAAATTTTATACTAAAGGCTGTTTTAATGTGGACCCTCAATGATTTTCCTGCATATGGTAATTTGTGCGGCTGTAGTGTTAAGGGTTATAAAGCTTGTCCGATATGTGGGGAGAACACCACTTCAATTAGATTGGCACACGGGAAAAAGAATGCATATATGGGCCACATAAGATTTTTGCCAAGACATCATCCGTACAGAAAACAAAAAAAGACATTCGATGGTAAGAAAGAGTTTAGAGTTGCTCCAACACCATTATCAGGGGAGGATATTTTTGGAATATTGAATGAGATTGGCTTCCCAAACAAGTATTGGAAGAGAAGATCTATATTTTTTTATCTCCTCTATTGGAAAAAATTGCACGTTAGACATTGTCTAGATGTAATGCATATCGAGAAGAATGTGTGCATGAACATTGTCGGAACATTACTTGATATATCAAGAAAAAATAAGGATATAATAAATGCTAGGCTTGATCTTATTGACATGAATATTAGACCAGAACTGGCACCCCAATTCCGAGGAAAAAGAACGTACTTACCTCCAGCACGTTACACATTGTCTAAGGAGAAGAAACAATGTTTCTATACGACTTTATCTAAAATCAAGGTACCAGAAGGGTATTCTTTAAACATCAGTACTCTTGTATCAGTAGATGATGTCAAACTTAAGGGCCTTAAGTCGCATGACTGTCACGTTCTCATGCAACAACTTCTTCCAGTTGTTCTGCGTTCAGTGCTCCCTAAGGATGTGTGCTATGCCATAACAAGATTTTGTTTCTTCTTTAATAGAGTATGCTCGAAGGAGTTGAATGTGTCCGAACTAGATCAACTGCAAGATGATGTTGTCGTAACCTTATGTCAACTAGAGAAGTACTTCCCACCGTTTTTCTTCATAGTAATGGTGCATCTTATTATTCATATTGTTAGAGAAATTAAACTGTGTGGGCCTATATACCTACGATGGATGTATCCATTCGAACGATATATGAAAGTGTTGAAAGGCTACGTCCATAATAGAACTCAACCTAAAGGTAGTATTGCACAAGCGTACATAGTTGAGGAAGCTGTGGAATTCTGTACCGAGTTCTTATCTAGACTAGCACCAGTTGGGCTAGGCTCCCTTTAAGAGAGAGAAGAATCACTTATTGATAGACCTCTATCAGCTGTATGTTACGTGAGGCCTACTGTACAACATCTCAAACAAGCTCATTTTTACGTGTTGGAGAACACTGATGTTGTACAACCATATATAAGGTAATCCTTCTTTGTAAATGGTTTATATCATTTATTACATTAGTATATACTTCTTTGCGCTGATTGATGATTAACATGTAGTCATCATATGGAGTCTCTAAAATTGAAATATCCAAGTAGAGCGACGAATGAAAAGTGGTTGTAGGATGAATACAATCGATCATTTGGTTCTTGGATCCATGAGGAGGTAATCAAATTATTTTAATTGTTTTTCCAAATACATTCATACGGAACGAAATTGTAATTTAACAAGTTTTACATGTTTGTACAATAGGTTATGGGCAAATTGCGTAATGATAAAAACATTTCGGAGACTTTAAGATAGATAGCACATGACCCCAATCTAGATGTTCTGACTTATGAGGGTTATAAGGTCAATGGATGTTGCTACAACACTAAATCTTATGACTCTACTCGAACTGTTCAAAATAGTGGAATTAGTTTGGTTGCTACAACCATGCAAGTGTCTAGTGTGAAGGACAAGAACCCTCCTGTTGCAGACATGACGTTCTTTGGAGTCATTCAAGAAATATGGGAAAATGGCTACAACAAATTCAAAATTCTATTATTCAGATGTAATTGGGTGGATAGTCGAAATGGTGTCCGGACAGATGATCTTGGATTCACTTTGGTTGACTTGAGCCGTATTGGCCATACATCTGACTCATTTATTCTAGCTTCACAAGGTAGACAGATTTTCTACGTAGAAGATCCAGCATATGTAAAATGGTCTATCGTTATTAGACCTTCGCAAAGGGATGTACATTGTGCAGGTTTGAATGATGAGCTTGGGGATAATTTGCTACATTGTCCTCCAACGTCGATTCGGACACCCTCCTGTGATGGAGACATTTTTGACTGACAACATAGAGGAGGAGATTGTAACACCAATGATGTTTCTATCACTCGTACTATTTAATATGAACCATACTATGCTTGGATATGTACTATGACTTCGTTTGTAATTTGAAATGCTTGTACTAATCTTTATATATGATATTTTCATGAGTTAAGTGATTCCCAAGTAGTTTCATTACTATTTTCCAGATTTAATGCTTAAGGCGATGCGATTTAATGATTCTGCTTTGTTATACATATTTAATGCTTGACCTAATCTTGTTTAAGTATATATTGTCAAACAATTTGAAACAGATGGAGGAAGAGGCCAAGTCAATTGAAGATAGTAAGCAGTCTGCTAGTGAGGATGTAAAAGGAGAGTCCAGCAAACAAAATACCCGTGGACGTACTCGGATGCACGATATCACACGTGCGAGTAGTGACAGAAAAAAGAAAGTAATTCAATACAATGAAGAAGAGCAACCAATAGGTAAGAATGGGCACAAGTTGAGCAACTAGATTGGGACGTGCGTTCGCCACCATGTCCCAATAATATATGACAATTGAAAGCTGGTTCCGACAGAGACCAAAGATAATATATATGAGTTGGTTCAGGTACACTTAAGTTTAAAGCACAATATCGTTATTTCAGTGAGACAGTGATCTTATCTATTTAATTATTATTGACAAAATAGGGTGGATTCATTGTTGATCGGAGGGCGAAGAAAGATATCTTGAACTGTATCGGTAATTTATTTCGTCAATATAAGTTGAGGTTGACTTCCACCTACATAAACCCTTATTGTGATGATCCGACGAAGTTGAAGGTGGTTCCGAAGGACGAATCCCATATTCCACAACAACACTGGGACCGATTTGTCCAGTCTAGACTTAGTACAGAATTCCAGGTACTAATTATGGTGATGATACATACTAGTACTTTTGGTTCAATGTATATAGACAAATGCATCTAATACTGATACGAATTTATGCACTATTATAAAGGCTTTAAGTGTACGGAATAGAGAATTGCGGGGAATGCATGTATACAACCACAGGTTGTCACGAAAGGGGTACGTGAATCTCTCAGAAGAACTGGTAAGATACACCTAGTAAATCGGATATCATATGTCTTGATGATCTTTTAGGCTGTATTCGCTAAGTTTGCCTAACTTTGTATACAGAAAAATTCCCAATGTGAGGAAGACCCGAGGGATCAAGGCACGTTATGGAAGAAAGTACGTATGGACAAGGATGGAAATATCAGGGAAGAATGTGCTAGAGTGGTAGTCGAACGCTTGGTACGTATCTCGATACAAATGTATGAGGAGATAAAAGTTAAACAAGGTGAGTATGAGTATTTTGCTAAACAGATTCATCTTTTACTTATTTGAATCTCATTCTACAAATGTAGAAGGAGATAAAAGTTACACAAGGTGAGGATGATAGCAACAACTCTACAGGAGAAGATGCACTATCACTTGCTTTGGGTACCCGAGACCGTCCTGGAGGACTTACAGGTGTGGGTAGGTATATAACGAAGACTTAGTACAATCATAAACCAACGAAATGGTCGACCTCTAAGTTGGAATAGGAGAAGGTTTGTTCGAATCTCGAAGATAGGTATGCCAGAAGGATTAAGGAGTTGGAAGAGGAATTGGCGAAATATAAACAAAATGCTTCGATACCAAGTGATAGTAAGTTGTAAGAGAGAATGAAACGAGAAAAAGAAGAGAAGATGAAGGAAGGAGAAACAGGAGAGGAAGACAGTAAGGAAGGAGAAAAAACAGAGAATATAAAGGAAATAGAAACAGGAGAGAAGGAAGTTAAGATAAAGGAAGAGGAAATAGGAGGGTAGGCTGCGGAAGGAAGAGAAGAAGATGACATTATTGAAGTCGAGGAAAGGCACGAAGAGGTAAGATTGTTATTTAGCTTATTTGTTCTTATCCTTTCGACACATGGCTAATTTGGGCGACTTAATCGTTTTTTTGTAGGCAACTAGTAATGTTCAGAAAAATGCGCTCCTTAAGGTTGTACACCAATTTTAGTACTAAAACTATTATGGAAGTAACATTATTGACTTATTGCTGTGGATGACATGAATACTAGGAGGGAGATTCTTGTCAATTGTCGTTGGGGTCAAGCGACAACGTCATGGCATTAGGAACAATATTCGAATGCAACTTGGAAGGAGGCAATGTGAAGGTATCAATAGATGTGGTGTTCCAGAATGATTGCCCTTTGCCTATTCCATCTAACAGAGGATCAAACCTACTAGCTCAAAAGCTGGTTCGCACATATTATGGCCGGGACACCTCATTGCCATCAATGAAAAAGGGGTAACATAGTGGAAAATAATTTAAGTACTATGTCCCTTTTTGTATTGTAAGACTAACTTCAATTCCTTCAACTAAGTAGAAGGTTGCAACCAGAGAGGAGGTGCTTCAGCTGTACCCGTTCGAACATGATGGAACGACCCCAATTACTCTACGATGCATGCTTCATGAGATGATGATGTGTAAATATG
Source organism: Momordica charantia (assembly GCF_013281855.1). Taxonomy (NCBI): domain Eukaryota; kingdom Viridiplantae; phylum Streptophyta; class Magnoliopsida; order Cucurbitales; family Cucurbitaceae; genus Momordica; species Momordica charantia. Next base: position 10,544,765 of record NW_028275158.1, read on the forward strand.
ATGTAAAATTGCCAGTGACTGATGACGTGTTCAGATGTAAACGAATCTGTAAGGTATGGACAGACTGTAAGTGACATGACTTCTAATGAAATCACTGATACAATAACATCGTCATATGGCTAATGTTTGACTTTTATTTATTTTCTAGATACTTATACAAGAAGTTGGTGAAGCAAGATGCATCTCATATGTACAAATTTCTTGACGCTGGATCAATATCGACATCCAATCTTTCAAAAGAAGCACGTTTGGAGAATTTGACAAAACGACTTATGCAAATGGAGTCGGGTCAATTGCTTCTTGCTCCTTACAACAGTGGGTAAGTCCTTTTCATTTCTAAAGGTATTATGGTATGTATGCTAATTTAACTGATTTTCTCATTTATTTGGAATGCATAGATCTCATTGGATATTGATAGTCATTGATTACTCCAAGAATATGGTTTATTCAATAAACCCTTTGAGAAATCGTTTGGACAATGATATAATGGATGTCGTCAACCGGTGTGTAGAAGTAAAGTAGTGATTATGAACTTAAGTTCAGTCGATTTATAAACTTATTGTCCATTACTTTGTAGGGCTTTCAATAAATGCGACAAAGTGAAGGTGCAATGGAAGTGTGTAAAGGTACGAGATGATGTTCACTCATTAAATGGTTTATAGTTGCTGTTCTATTTATTATCAGATTACTAGCTGCAAAATGCCTTGTTGTATGCATAGTGCCCAAGACAACCTGGATCAACAGAATGTGGGGTATTACGTTATGCGATTCATGCAGGCCATAGTAAACCAACAGAGCACTTCAATCCCAGATGTAGTAAGTAATAATTTAGTCTGCATGAATGTCAAAACATATGTATATATGCGAATGTCTCGAACTTAATTAATTACTGATTCTATGTATACAGATGAAACTTGAACCAAAAGAGTACACGAAAGAAGACATAAACGTGTTGAGAATGGAGTGGGCCGAGTTTGTTGGGTCCTACTTAAGTTTTAGTTAAGATATGCGAAATTACCTTTTTGGGTCGACCATGAACTCATGTTGCATAGAATATTCTTTTTTGCTTGCACATTGTTCGAGTTCATGGTTGATGCATTGGTAAAAGACTTTTTCTTTAGCATGTTTTTTGGACTGCTGGTTACCTTACACTTTGATGGTCATTTTACCTCACGGCCGACTAAGGGAAAAATTTTGGTGTAAGTTGTTAACTATATTCCTGTTTATTCATTTGAAGGTGTAGTAATTATAACCGTTTGAGTAATCTGCAATTTGATATTTTTTGGTAGGACTACTCCATCAGACACACTACTTTGAAGTATTTATATTCTTGGTTGGCATCGTAGCGCAAGGCATATGTAGTACTGCATTATTTAAAATTTTGTTTGAATGTTATTGTTTACGGCAATTTTTTTGGAGAAAGCTCCTTTTCCTAAGTTGCATATTATTGGTTTATATGACAGGAGCAATCTTCGCACTGGAACGAGAAGTTCTAAGGGTTTGAAATGTTTGTCGAACTGCGTCCAAGTGAGCTGAAGCATGTTGTGCCCGTTTCCATCAAAGTTCCATCATAACAAAGGTAAGCGAACTTGCTTTTCGTCATCATTCATACTATAGCATTTGAATATTAAATCCTTCTGAATCGAACTTGTTATATGCTGTGACTATAGCTAATTTAGCACCTTTATCATATTACTGAGTAAGTTGACAGGGAATACTGAATATTGATTATAGACGAGGAATGTACATTTACAATCCCTCTGCTATACTAGCTAGTTCGTGTTATATTGTTAAGTACATTTTGTGTTATACTGCTGAAGGATATAGAAGAAGTTATTTTGTTATTGTAGCCTCTTCTTATGTTTGGAACTTTGTTTGGTCATTTTGTTGGCTATCATATCATATTATTATGTAAGTTTACAAGATGTTTATGAATACTTAATATTGATACTTTCGTTACGGGATGATTGTACGTTTACAAACCTTATGCATGTTGTTCATCTTAATCCCGCTTCTTCTGTTTCGTTGTTATGTTGGTTGTTTTATCAAATTATCCAGTAAGTTGATAAGGAAGACTATGAATGTTGATAATTTGTAGTGTTGTATAAGATTAATGTACGTTTTCAATCATTGTGATACTTCTTTAAATTTTTAAATATTATGCGATATTACTAAAGGATGTAGAAGATGTGTATTTAAGAATCTTATTTGCAAATATCACGATCCTTTACCATTTTCAATACATAGACGGATATTTTAGTAAGTGACTTTCTTAACCTTATTTATCTTTCGTTATTCATTTATCTAACTTGGGTATGATTTTTTTATTAGGTCTGTCAGAACCCCGAAGACGTCGACAATTAGGAATTCAACTAATCGATGGATGAGCGTCATTGTCGGGGTTGGTGTGTAAGGAACATGTTTAATTCCATAATTTTCTGATTTGTGTTTGAGAATACTCTAGCTAGTATATTCTAAATTAATATATTATCTTCCTGACTTTTGTAATTAATATAGTTCAACTTTGTTATCCAAACTACTATATTTGCGTGTTCGATCGACAAATGTAGGAGTATGTGATATTTTTATTACGTAATAGCTGCAATCAAATTGAATACATTTTCTATGACCCTTTTTTGATCGTCACAAAATGGAATAATTAGTGACGTTTTTTAACCGTCATCGAACTATTTTTTGAGGACGCATATCGACCATCGCTAAATATACTTTTCCTGACGTTTATACACCATCACTGAAGGATGTCACATGTCCTATCCTCCCCTGTTCACGGTCTTTCCGTGACCTTCCATCACCGTCACGAAATCATTTTTCATGACGTTTTATGAACGTTGTGGAAATCCACGTATTACATGATGACAATTAACCGTCACGTGTGCTAAATTTTGTGACGTTTCTTAAACGTCTTGTATACCTTTCGTGATGGGCGCATACATGACGGCGTTGTAAACGTCACAAAATATTTTTGTGACGTTAAAAAACCGTCACGATAAACCAAATTTCTACTAGTGTCATCTTTGCTCTCTCTTAAGGTTTGTTTCCTTTTTGTTTTTTTTTCTCTCTTGGTTAATTACTTTATCGTTCTTCCACAAATTCTCTCTCATCACTTTCTACTCGTTCCTCACAATCTGTCACATGGTATCTCATTCGCTTTCTACTTTTTTTTTCTTCTTCTTTTTTCTCTTCGACTCATCATAACTTCTTTTATCTTCTTCCATTCCCTTTAGTTACTACTTTTGTTTTATTCATTTTTTGTCTACTTATTCATTTTCTCTCAAAGTTTGCTCTGTCACTATTTTCACCACAACTTTCTTCTTCATCATTTGACTTGCAACACATTCGAATAAGAAGGCAAAAATTAGAGCTTTATTCTCAAGATAGCAAGTTTTCCATGTTGTTATCGAATAAAGTAGATTGATATATTTCATCATATCTTGTTTTGCCTACCTATGTTCCAAGCGCAAGTTTAATTCTTTCGACATTATTTTTAGGATATGTTTGGATATGTTTCTTTCCTTATTCTATTTCGCCTTGTTCATCTTTTATCTCTATTGCTAATTTCATATCATGGTTGCTTGAACTATTTGTAACATGTGATTTTATTGATTATATTTTTAACATGTTTATTTTGATTATATGTATGATATTTGGCAAATGTATATAATATTGTACAATAAATATTATTTCTAGTTTTACTAAATATCTTCAACAAAAAATTTGCAAAAGGGAACTTCCCAACGATGGAACCTTGAAATGTTCGGGAGGTCATTGTTCTTGGATTCTTAAGGGTAAAGATCAATATCTCAGGACATCAAGATTTGATTCTTTTAATATATTTCCTAAAGAAAATGTGTAATTTTAATCAATATGGTAATTTACCCCATGTTTTAGAAAGAAACAATTGTTTGTCCACATTTTTTTTAAAAGCTTTATCATTTTAAGCAAATAAATATCTTTTCTTTAAAAATAAAAAATATGTTTTTCGTTCTTGTAAATCTTCTTTTATAAGGAAAATTTTGTTGTGCAAAAAAAACGTTTAGTTGATAAAATATTTTTCATAAAGGAATTTCCTCCTAAAACTTTCAAGACTTTTACAAACATTTACGATATTTCTAAAAAATAACAATTCAAATATCTGTCATTAATATTTTTCCTAAAAAGTTCATATTGTTCCGGCTGTGCAACATGGTGGAGATGCGGTTGTGCTTTCGGCACAACCCTACTCAGCGTAATATGGAGGTACTTGTGGCGGAAAGGGCCGAGACAGAAATTGAGGAATTCGAAAGGTTGATTCCCTAATACTCTCAAGGTGATGAATTTATTTTGGGAGGCCGAATTAAATTCAAATAAACAAAAAATTTTTAATGGGTTTAGGTCACTCATAATTATTGGTCATTATTTACCTTATGAATAATGATCAATAAACGTGAGACATTTAAAAATAAAAATAAAATTCTTTTATTTAAAGGCCATTTTGTTGAAAATAATATGAAAAATAAATTATCGTTCATTGAACGAGTATTGTGGGGTGCTAATACCTTCGTCATACACAAAAGACCCCCGAACCCATATCTTTTTCGTGCAAACCAACTTATCGATGTATTTGGGTGGCCAGTCACACCCTATAAATAAAGACTGGTGGCGACTCCATTTTTCTCCTCTCGGGAAGAAAGTCGGCCGCTCCACATTCATCCTGATTGTTTTAATCCATATAATGATCTCTGTAACTTTATTGAATACAGTTATCGAGTACTTTGATTGTACATTTCAGGTACCTTAAATCCTTCATGGATTTTCATATAAATATCATTATCAAGAGATCCATATAAATATGTTGTTACTACATCCATAAGATGCATGTCAAAACTTTCAAATACAGTCAGACCAATGAAATATCTCAGTGTAATCGCATCCACCACCGGAGAATATGAATCCTCATAATCAATATCAGGTCTTTGTGAAAAACTTTGTGCAACTAATCTTGCTTTATATCTTGTGACCCTCATTGTTTTCATTACTTTTTCTTACAAATTGACATGACCCGTCCCAAACACCTACTAGTCCTATAACGAGTCGCGCCGACCACGGACCCCAACTAACTACGAAGTCAATGGTCAACTTCTTCTTATCTTTGACTTGAACTTTGACAAACAAATTCTCAATGAATGCATAATAAAAATAATAATCTCAACAGAACAATCATTCTTACATCTATTCTAAACATTCTCTTCTATCAAAAGGGTAATTACAACAACTACATGTACGTACAAAGTGGTATGCAAAACCTCAATTACTCTGGGTGGCAGAAGCTGAACTGAATTCTCCTTGAAACTCAGAAACTCAGATACTCAGGTACAGCCTGGGAGGGGAAAAACAAAACATAAACAGTGAGCTGGGAAGCTCAGTGAGTGGTAGGTTAATATCGTCAACTTTTTTTCATAAACAATTGAAATTCAGTTCTTAAAAAATAAACTTCATAAACTGAAGTAACAACATTTTCATTTAAAACTCATAAAACATGAGCAACTAAAAACTCAATAAACTTTCTCAAGATCAACTTGTAACAACAATTTTCTTTCTAGGCAAACTGAAAAGATCGTTATCTTTTCAGTTCCAGGATTCGAACTAGGATTCAGAATCCGAATTTGGCCCTAATCGTCCCGACATTCCCCTGCGTCCCCTGCAACCTAGTTATGCCAACTTCTCAACATGCTCTAAAACACATTCTAAATCATATAAAATATTCTTCTTTCAAACATCAAACAGATAGATAAAACTCAACACCACCATGTATCCATATTCTATTCTGGTCTAATGGCGTAGAGTAATCTCAATAATACACACAGCAGAATTATTATGGTCTACTAGCATAGAGTAATCTCAATACACGGAGTAAAATGGTCCCAAAGACCTTCTATTTCTGGGTATAGTATAGAAACACATTCATATAGCATACGGGTAATCATCTGGATACAATAACATGGTGGTTTGAAAACTTCTTTCTCGATCTCATAAACTGTTCTAAAATTCTTATTTTCTTCTTTCTAAGAACATTTCTAACTTTCTCAAATCATTTCTGAAATATTTCTTTCTAAACAGAAATTCTAAAATCATTTTTCTGAAATCTTGTTTCCAAATAACACTTCATAACTTTTCTCAAACATTTCTCTAAATCATAAAGCATTTTTCAATTCTAATAAGCATTTCAAAAATAATTCTTTCTCACACATTTTCTTAGATTCTTAGTAGAAATGCTAAAACATACATAATATACACTTTCTTGAAATTCTATCATAATATATTTCTAAAAACATTTCTAAAATAAGCCACTCACAAATTCCAATAATAAATATCCAAAATGTTTAATAAAATAACCACTCACAAATCCTTCAAACTGGGTCGTACGCTGCTCCAATTCCTGTCCAACCTGAAATATCGATTTAATACCAAATTATTTAACTTAATTCCAACATAAACTAATTCCAAACTTTAATCACAATATTCAAACAAAACCAATTATCCAAATTCCTCATTCTCTCTCTTCATTAAAAACTCACTACTTCTCTTTCTTACAAGCTTACGTGTGGGTCCCACAAGCTACCAATCAATTTCTCTTCCTTCCTTTCATCTTCTCCCGTGAAAGACCTCTTTTATTTACCCAATTTCTTTTATTTTTCTTATTTAATTCTAAACCATAATAATTCCTCTCTCTCTTCAACCTCCATCATCTTCCTCCTTCGTCCCACTTTCTGTGTTTTCTTTCTTTTTTTTCCCCCTTCTTTTCTCAGCCAAAACAATCAACAGACTCTCTTTTTTTTTTTTAATTTTCCTCTTCCTCCTTCTAATTCCCTATTTCCCTTCATCTTCCAGATTCCATTTCCTTCCCTCTTATCATTTCTTCTACCCAAAATTTTATGAATCGAGAAGTATAAACTGAACCTCTTCTAGATAACTAATTGATCAAAGCCAACTCCCGATTTCAACCATGCACAAAGCAAAGTTCTAGTTCTTGAAAACTCGGAATATAACTCACCATAATAACACAGTTCTTACATGAAAAACCCACAAAATTTCATCTTAAAAAGCCTCCATATTTCCACGGATTTCCTTATTTAATCTAGAAAACTTACTAAAAATTTAAACACGGATTAAAGCTAGAATCCTTTCCTTCAATGCCTCCCTCTATTCCCTCTGTTCCTCCTCTTTCGTTTCCTCCCTCTCTGTTCTTTTCCTTTCTTTTTTTTTTCCTTAATTTCTTCTTTTCTTTTCTTTCCTTTCCTTTTCTGTTTTTTTTTTAAACACGTCACACACACACCTTCACTAAAGCAACACCACGCAACACGTGTCACCTTTTAAAAAAAAATCCAAACCAAAATTTTTTTTCTTTCTTTTTCTTTAATCTTTAATAATTCCAAATTTCTCTTCTTCTTTTTTTTTACAAAAAGACCAAACAGTCCTTACACAAATACCCATTTGTATCCCACAGGCTTAATACTTTCTGGTGTTCGGACTACTGGTCTAAAGACTTGACTTTTTGAAAGTAGTTTAATTCTGCCTGGATTATTTCTTTCCACTTAAGCCAATCTTTTCTTTGTCGACATTCTTCAACAGATTTTGGTTCAAAATTCTCACTTTCAGGTACAATGTCAAGAGCAACATTATAAGCAAAAATGTTGTCAATACCTACATTAGCTCGATTCCATTTTTTTCCTATCATGACATAGTTTATTGAGATAGTTTATTGAGATCTCATTATTATCCTCAAATACTTGATCTTTCTCAGTATCTTTATGAGTAGTCATGTTTGAGATTTCTTTTGGAATATCCACATTCTAAATTGAGTCATTTTGACTATTGACTACTTTTTTTTTCGAGGTTTTTTATCTTTGGAACCTATTTGTCTCCCACGCTTATGGTGTGTCGCAGACTAATTAATGACAACTTTTTGTATTGGGATATCAATTTTCGATGAAGCATTTTCAGTTGGTATATATGACTTGGTCACTTTCTTATCATCTATAAATGCATCTGGTAATTGAGTTGTTATATTTTGCAAATGCATTATCTTCTGAACTTCAAATTCACATTGATCTGTACGGGGATCTAAATGAGACAATAACGATGCATTCCATATAATTTATTTTTCTAACTTCTTAATTTCTCCTCCTAATGTTAGAAAATTTGTCTCATTAAAATGACAATCAACAAATTGTGCAGTAAACACATCATCCGTAAAGGGTTCAAGATATTTAATAATTCATAGGGAATCAAATCCAACATATATTCCTAGCCTCCTTTGAGGATCCATCTTATTACATTGTGGTAGAGCAATTGGAACATATACTGCACATCCAAAAATTCGCAGATGGGAAATATTTGACTTTTGACCATAAGCTAATTGTAACGGGGAATACTTTGATAGGCTACTGGCCTAATGCGTGCAACTGACGCTGCATGCAAAATAGCATGATCCTAATTCAGATATAGGAAGCTTAGCTCTCATAAGTAATAGTCTAGCAATTAACTGCAATCACTTTATAAATGATTATGCTAAATCATTTTATGTATGAAGATGAGCTACAGGATGTTCAACACTTGTCCCAATTGCCATGCAATAATATTATTAAATGATTGGGATGTAAATTCACCAGCATTATCAAGACGAATTTTTTTAATTGTATAATCAGGAAACTGTGCTCTTAACTTAATTATTTGAGTAAGTAATCTTGCAAATGCAAGGTTTCGACATGATAATAAGCACGCATGTGACCATCTACTAGATGCGTCGGCCATGACAAATATTTCCGGGCGAATGACGTTGGACGTTGCTGCGGTTGTTCGGAAGGACAAAGCGGCTCAACCAGAGAGCCAAGAATGCGGCTAAGTCGTCTCACTTGAGAATTCCGGAGTCGGGCTTCGCAGCAGCAAGGACTTCTTCTTCTCCAGCATATTATGCCGCTGGACTTGTGGTAGAATGGAAGTAGGCCGTCTCTGACATACCTTTCTTCTTGGCTCTATTAGGCTGTGGGGCCTGTCTCTCAATTGAACCCATACGTGATGGTCAACTTTTGTATATTGATTACGAAGCGCCAAGCGTTGGTACTTCGCGAAGAGTTCCCGGGCACACTCCGAATGGTACTTCTCTTTCGAAATCTCGTCGAAGCCGTACAACTCTTCATTCCAAGGAGTGTACTCGTCGTAAACTTGGCCATAAATAGGAAGGCCGGCGATTTTCTTCAGGTCGATTAATACCATAAAATATCTAAAGGGTCCCCTGGGTGGATTTATGGGTCCACATATATCACTGTGAATTCTTTCTAAAAACATAAGTGATTAAATCCCCACTTTAGCTGGTGATGGTCTAATAATTAATTTGACTTGAGAGCAAGCATCACATGATAATTCATTAGACAGAAGAATCTTCTGGTTTTTCAATGGATGTCCATGTGATTTCTCAATAATTCTTCTCGTCATTATAGACCTAGGATGACCCAACCAGTCATGTCAAATAGTAAATATATATGAATTCATGAACTTTAGGTTCATTGTTGCATATGTTTCAATTACTCGTAATTTGTATAATACAATCCAGAAGATAAAGCAGACAGCTTTTCTATCACTGTGAATTCTTTCTAAAAACATAAGTGATTAAATCCCCACTTTAGCTGGTGATGGTCTAATAATTAATTTGACTTGAGAGCAAGCATCACATGATAATTCATTAGATAGAAGAATCTTCTGGTTTTTCAATGGATGTCCATGTGATTTCTCAATAATTCTTCTCGTCATTATAGACCTAGGATGACCCAACCAGTCATGTCAAATAGTAAATATATATGAATTCATGAACTTTAGGTTCATTGTTGCATATGTTTCAATTACTCGTAATTTGTATAATACAATCCAGAAGATAAAGCAGACAGCTTTTCTAGTATACATTTTCCATGTGAGACAGTAGATATAATATAGAGATACTCAATATTATTCTTTTTATCAGTCTCAATATGATAACCATTGCAACGTATAACTTTAAAACTTAGCAGATTTCTTTTTTATTTACTAGAGAACAATGCATTATCAATTGCAAATTTTATTCATCTAGGAAAAATAATATTTCCTTTCCCTAAACCTTCAATCAAGCTTGCAGAGCCTGATATCATATTGACTTTTGCTTCCAGCATTGTTAATTTTGAAAAATATTTTCTACTTTTCAATATTGTGTGCATAGTTGCACTATCTGCCAAACATATATCTTCATTATTCATTCTCTCGTTCGAAGAATTCATCATCTCTTCAGGAGATTTAAAAACATTTGTAACATCCAGATATTTCATATTTAGAGGGTAAAAGACTTATTATCTTGGTATATATGCAAAGTTTGTTTCCAAACATTCTTCCTCTTTTTCTTTAATGAGGTTTTAAAAGTTGCACTATAAACTTGGATATACAACCGGTACAAGAGTAATGCCCATTTATATCATTCACTTCAGGGAATGATTTTTTAATACTTTCATGATCTCAACATTTGCCACAATGATCAATTACTACCATATTCATTTCAAAGAATAATGGTTTGGTGAGATTCATGAATTTTCATAAAACAACTGGTTTATTTCTTCAATCACAAGAAGACATGATACAAATCAATTTGTGATATGCATTTCATGTCATCTTTCTTGATATTGCTACTTTAGGAGCATATATCATATATGAATGTTTTCTTTGACATGTGCTCATTACTTTAAAATCACTAATCACTTGTTGATTTTAAGTTTTACAACTTCAGTGCATTCAATCAAATTGAGCATTTGTTGTTTCAAAATCATGCAACTTCAGGTGCATATTGATCAAACTTTGCCTTCAAACATATATACCCAATACGAATCTTCAGGATTCATGGCATTCACATGGATTTCATCCATGACAATTATTTTGACAATTAATGTCATAACTCTACCACTTTGTCATTGGTAAAACTTTCACAAATATATATTAAATATTTAAAACAAAATATAATTTACTAAATATCAAAACAAATAACGTACCTTTCGAACCTACCTTTAGGCGCCATACAAAAATAGCATAGGCTCGTGTTGATAACGCGTTGTGAAATTGAGAGACAAAACAACATACTTAAAACAATAATATAAGAAAATTATAAAGTAGAGATAAAAAAAATAATGGTGAGAGTTCTTTGTTCTTTTTCACCCTTAGGGGTTGTTTGTTATTCGGGGATGTAGATGCCCGGCATTTCAGATGCCTGGAATTTTATATGTCCAACATCTTCAGATAGCCATGTTTGTTTCGTAGGAAAATTTATTAAGGATGTCCGGGAATATTTGAATAGATACGTTTGTTTTGTAGGATTTGTTCTGGGAAATGTGTTAAATTTATAGAATGTTACAAAAATGTCATCACGATTACTCATATAATTTATAAATTCATTTAATATAATAGATTTATTTGAATTAATTTAATATTTTGTTCTTTTATATGTTGTCTTGTAGAGCAAATTAATTTCTATTAATTCAATATATATTTCATTTTCAACTTTAATATTTTTCCAAAAAGGCAATCATATAATTGGTATTACCTTGGGTAAGATCATCATATTATTTTTTTTAAGAGGAAAAATATCATAGATATATTGGTTGTAAAAAAAGTTATTGCTTTAAAATTATATATTTATGATAATAAATATTATTAATAATATAATTCCTTCAAAATATTAAAAATAAATCAAGATATTATATAATTTAATTGCAGTTAATTTTATACGTAAATGTAATGTACAAATATACTTAATTGCATAAAATTGATTATTAGACAATGAATCCATTAATTTATTTAAATTATAAATTTAAAAATAAAATAAAAACTTTTTTGAGGAAAAATAAAGAAAATATATGAAAAAAATGAAGGGCAAAAATATAAAAAACGGATGCCCTCAATACACGAATCTTGGATACCCACATTTCAAAAGAGCATCCAAAACTCGTTAGATGCCTCCCGTACGGGCATCTTAGGATACTCGGACATCTTCATACATTCCCCGCAAAACAGACGTGGAAATCCAGATGCACATTCAATGGAAATCTTGGATTCCCAGATTTTTAGAGGTGGCATGAACTTAATGGCGAACGAAATACTCCTCGATGAACAAGGAAAATAAGATGGGCATTTAATATTTGATTTATTATTTATAATATAATTCAAATTTTTGCTACAATAATTGAATTGGACAACTTATACGACAAATAAGGACAACAAAATAATGCATTAAAAAAGTAAGAAAAGAGCCTACACGTGAAAATAGTGTGAAAGTGAAAACATAGTTTAAGATTCTTTCTTATCTTTGTTGTCAATATCAAGCAATGGACCAGATTTGATCAACCTAATCCCAAGCCACGTTTTTTAACCTTTGAACTCAATTTGATGTAACAATAATTTTTACTCCTAAACTTTTTGTTTCATCAATTCGTAGGTTTATTTTCAATAACTATTACAACCCCTACCACAAATTTTAAAAATTATTGCAATTTATATCTTCTAATAATTTTTTTTTATTTTGCTGGAAAATATATTCTTATATGTATCAAATGAATCATAAAACATGTATTTTGTATAAAATTTATAAGATATTGACAAAAATGATACTAAAGCTTATTTTATTTTTTCTTGAAATTGGCATGTTTTTACGATATCTAGTCATAGATATTGTACTGTATTTTCAAAACTTAATTTTTATAAAATTAGTAAATTTTTTTGGAATTTTTTACATTTTTTTGGTTAAAATTATTGACTAAATTAACAGAATTTGAATAGGGTGTAGAAATTGTAACTCTCATCTAAGTTTAGGGTTTAACTTAAAAATATTCAAAGTTTAGATGAAACTCGTTATTATTATTATCATCTTGAATGGATAAAAATCCAAATAATTGAGTGGCAGATATTTATTAAAAGGACAAAATTAGCACCAATAATTGGCATGAGCATAGCTACAAAAATGGTCGAAATCGATCCGATTGAAGGCTCAACGACCGATGGCCACCACGTGGTTCTGGCAGGAACTTCATCTTCAAAATTAAGCCACTATTAAATATTTGGTTCAATTATAAATCCAGTTAGGAAACACGTTTTTTTTTTTATCTAAACGCACTAAAATCTAATATTTAATATTGTAACCGCCTCTGAAATTTAAAATTTTTAACTCAAATAGTCATATATGTGTATCGGACATCATCACATTGGATGATTAGATAGGGTTGACACAATGGTGATAGAGAATGGATATCAGTAAAGTCGGACAGAAAAGTAACGTCCTAAAAGAAAAAGAAAATGGCTGCTTTAGAGCTTTCGAACTTCAAAAAGACAGACAAAAAAGAAAAAAAGAAATATGATTAAGAATGAAAAAGAGAGGAAGGAGTTGTATAGAGTATGAATTATGGAAGGAGAAGATGAAGAAGAGAGGAAACTAAAGAGAAGTAATGGTTGTATTAAGTATTTCTTGTGAATGACATATGACAAATTTGTATTATTTTTTCATGATCTACAAATGATACTTTTTCTCCTTTGTTCTTTAATCCTAGTAGTTTCAAGTAAATTTTTATTAAAATATTGAATAAGTTTGTTTTTTTCTTTATTAAATATTAAATAGTTTGGTCCATATCTCCATATTTTAATAAAATTAAGTATTTCATTTTTCTAATCAATAATGACTATAGGCAATATTATACAATTGTGGAGATCATATTTAGTATCCCGTTGTCCCTAAATAAAATCTACTTTTGAAATATGCACGTCAACATATATGTTAAGATGTCCAAGCATGACATGTCTTGTACATTTTTGAAAATTGGCGTGTAGTTGTGTCCGTATTCTATACTTCTTAAACCTGGATCTTAATATCTAACAATTTAGGGTCCGTTTGGTAACGTTCTCATTTCTTGTTACTCGTTTTCAATTTTATTACGAAATCTAAATTTTTGACAAACTATTTATGTTTCTTGTTTCTCAAAGTTTAGAAAAACAATCTCAAAACTCTATAGAAATTTTGAAAATAACAAAAACAAGTTTCTTGTTCTCATTTCCAATTTGTTCCAACATAAATAAATATTTCGTTTTATCATTCTTGAATCAATAGATGTTGAGAGCCATACAATTCTATTTTTCTTTATAAAAAATAAGGAACAAAACAAACGAGGAACGTTACCAATCGCGAGCTAGTTTCTCGTCCAACTCCCTAGAGCATAATAATGCAGTGGACCCAACACCATACCGGTGCAAGATTTTTCTAATAGAACTAAATTTATAATTAAACCAAAATTTGAAGAGTACAAACCATCCTTCCTCTCAATAAAAAGGGGTGTCAATGAAGCACTTTAGTTGAGGCAGCAATTCAGTGAAAACAGTAAGAGAAGAAGAAGAGAGGAGGAGAGAAGAGATGGCTTTGTGTGCGGCTCAGAAGTTCCACATTCCGGCGTCCGACGCCGCTGCACCGCGCGCCAAGGCGCTGTCAGCCGGCGCCGCCGTGTGGGGGCGGCCGTCATCAGTTTCAACCGCTTCAAACCGCCAAATGTCGTTCAAATGCCTTGCCGTTGCCAGGACTGCACGTACGATCCCTTTTCTCCTTGGATTTCTGCTTGGTTTATGAGAAAATTGAAACAGAACGTACGGATCCTTAACCTTACTTCATGTTCACCATTGTTCTTTGCTCTAATTTAGGCCCCGCTTACTTGAAGGAAATAAGAATTAAGGAATAAAACAAAATGTAATTGTTGGAATGGATCCACCTCAATAATCACTCAGTCTAGTTACATTTTTCTCTTACCAGCTGATTTATCATATTGTCATTCTTTATTATTTACGTTACAATTTTTCTTTGTGTCTTATAGATCAATAACTTTTTAATTAATTGGTATGTGACTAAAGCGAGCATAGCTCAGCAATAATTTATATATATTCAAACTAAGAGATCGTGAGTTTGAATCATTTCTCCAACAATAGTAACCCAAATAGTATTTTTACAAATTCAATTTTATGTCTAATCAAATTGGTTAATTAATTTAAGAAAAAAATGTTGAATAACAAAATATTTCAAAAGATCCATTAAAGGAATGAGTCACACCGTACCTTTTTTACTAGACTTTGTTACTTAGGCAAAAGAGAATGAAGAATGTCTTTAGGTCAACTTTAACTCACGGATCCATTAGAAATAAAATTCAAACTGGACCAATTAAAAATTAAATTCAAACTTTAGTGACAAAAATTATGGTTTTTTAAACCTGTGGATCAAATAGAAACTAAGTCCAAACGTGAAGGATTAAAATTTTATTTTAGCCTACTAAAGCTGTTGCTAAGATTAACACTTGATTTGGAATTATTCTGACTACTAAAATAATTGATGTTAACTACATTTTCAAAAGAAGTAAATTAGTATATTATTTAGTAAATTAATACTCAATTGGTGTGATTTAGTTATAACGACCAAAATAAATATAATATTTCAATTATGCATAATTCTAAACTTTCGTTCTAAGATAATTATTTAAATTTTTATAAAAATTACAAATTATATACTAAATTATTTGATAAAATATTAAGAAAAACAGTTGTTATAGAAAAAGTTGTATCGAATAAAATGTTATTTCTATTTAGGAAAAATTTAATTTAATTTAACTACATTTAACTAAAGATTCCTTGACGGGAAAAATCTCCGAATTAACGTGGAAAAACTCCAAACCGGATAAAAAACCACGACCCACAAGGAAAAAACAAATACTGCTCAATTAACTAGAGCTAGTATACTAGGCTTAAATATTTCAATTGGGATGATTAAAACTCAAACCCATGAGCTCCTTTTATAGTAGTTGGAACACATCTCGTCCTTGTACTTTTCCGATGTGGGACAACTTCTAGCACATGGAAACAATCCTTGGACAACTTCAATTCCAATATTTTACCAAAATCCAATAAAGATGGGATATCTGTGTCTAATTACTTGTGTGCTTTTTCTATTAAAAAATATCGAGTAGGAAAAATGTTGAATTGGCATCAATTAATCGAGATTTCCT
This sequence comes from Momordica charantia, assembly GCF_013281855.1. NCBI lineage: Eukaryota > Viridiplantae > Streptophyta > Magnoliopsida > Cucurbitales > Cucurbitaceae > Momordica > Momordica charantia. The sequence continues at coordinate 10,560,856 of NW_028275158.1, forward strand.
TGGCTTCTTCATCTTAACGAGAAAGTTAAATGAGATTGTTTTGAAACAATTCCAAAGGTTTGGGTTAAAATTAAACTCTTGAAATAATAAGGGTATAACTGACCGGACCCTACTATAAAGTTCAATGGTATAATTGAAACTTGTCGTACCTCACTTGACGGAAGAGTAACAGAAATCTTCACTTTAACAGAAAACTTTGATGGAAGAGCAATTTTGAAACCAATTTAAAGTTAAAAGGTAAAAATGAAAGTTTTGAAACTATTATTAAAATTTATCTTGAATCGTAGAGATATTTTGTTTAAACTAATATCTTACGCAAGTCGTAGGTTCGAACTCTCAGGTGTTTTTTTATGTTATAATGCAGACAGGGGAAATGATCTCAGATCATGTTGAAGACCAAGCTCATCAGGTATGTAATATTTCCATTAGATTATGTTGGTGATTTTATTATTATATACTTGTACCTCATTGATTTTACATAAAATTTCCTAAGCTTCAAAGGCATTGAAATTATTATGCAATATGCAGGCCCTAAAAAATGTTGGTGCAATATTAAAAGCTGGAGGTGCTGACTATACTTCAGTTGTTAGAACAACTATTATGTATGAACATTTTTCCCTCTTCCCTTGCTTTACAATTTCTCTTTTAATATATGAAATATGGTTTTATGCCTTGTTAAGATTAAAAAAAAAAAAAAAAAAATTGTAAATTTTATTTCAAGTGATTTACAGTTGTTCTTTCTTCACAATTCTTTGTTGCAGGTTGGCTGATATAGCAGACTTTGCCGTAGTAAATGAGATTTATGGTCAATGTAAGTTCTTTTGAAACTCAACCTCTTCCTATTGGTGTTATTTCATGGGTATGAATATCAAATATTCGAGATTTAAATGTTTAAGATATTAAATTATCCGTGTTTCATAGTAATTAATATCCAACAATTAACAGTAAGTTTAGTTGGTGATCTGAAAATATAAATGTGGAAATAAGGAATTTAAAAACCGATTGTATTTATATTTTTACTGTTTTGTTTGGTGGTAGATTTGAAAATTGAATCTCTATTTTAAAAATTGTTCTCGATTTAAAATATTACTAATTAATTTTTTTAACATATATATATGTTATAAATTTGTATAATTAATATTTTACAATATTATATAAACTAGAATATGTTATGTTACATATTTTTTTAATTTTAATAGGAGTGAAATGAGTTTATAATACGAAATAACATATTAATCAAAATTTTTATATTTTTTTAATGTAATTCTGCATTTTAAAGTTTCAATTTCAAAATAGTATAAACTTTACCAATTTTGTTTTGGTGCAGACTTTTCACACCATGCTCCTCCAGCTCGGTCGACATTTGCGGTGGGGGCATTGCCCAAAAATGCTAAGATCGAAATCGATGCAATTGCCGTGATTTAAATTTTAAACTATAGTCTAATTTCAAAGACCTAGTTTTCAAGATAACATTATAAATGTAATAAGTTGGAGAAGAACACCCCAAACTCAAATTTCATTTTGAATTTTGGTTGCTTTCTTGTCACAACATTATTGTAATCACTTTATCGCTCTCATCAGCATGCTTTTATTATTCGGGTAATAATGGTTTTTTTATTACAAGTGTGAATGGGAGATTCGAACTTATAACCTCTTGATTAGACATAGATGTTAATTACCGCCAAGCTAACGTTGATATCAAGTAACAAACACGTTTGGTATGAAAATTTTCAATATAATAGAGAATGAGACATTTAGGCCTTTTCCAAGAGAGTATTGTTTTTTAGTACTCTTTTCAAAACCTATATTTTCTAATGCTAGCTGACATCGTCCTGTCTCTCTCCTATTGCTCTTTCTCGCTCTCGCTTTCGTTCTCGATCTCTCCCTCTCACTCTAAAAATGGGTTGGTAACTAGGTGATGTTAGCAAAAATTCAGAAAATATTAGTGGAGGGGCAATGAAGTTATTTGATTTCTAAGTGATGTCAGCAAATGCTGAGAAAACTGTGTAGGAAGCCTTATCCGATTTTCCCTGAAAATTTGATGTCCATTGAAATGCTCAGTTTCTATCTAGCCGCCATGGGGTTATGGATGGGTGGATTTGACATTATACCAAGGAAGGATTTTATTCAGTGAGGAGTGGTTATAAGGTGGCTATGAGGCAACGCATTCTGTCATCCTCTTCAAGTGAAAACAACAAGGAGGCCGCATGGTGGAAGAAATTACAGAAGATTCAAGTCCTGCCTAAAATTAAAATTTTTCTTTGGAAAGTTTGTAATAATTGCATCCCTAATATGGTGAATTTAGGGAAGAAGGAATGGATGGATGCATTACCTTGGTGTCCGGTCTGCCTAAAGAAGGAAGAGTCGATTGATCATGCTCTTGTTGGGTGCAAAAGAGCAAAGGCGATCTAATCGTAGTTGAGTCTAACTCTTTGGAGGTTATTAAAATCCTTCAGGGAGCTTATTGGTTTGATGAAATTTCGTTCAACCACATCTTCAGAGAGTCCAACATAGTTGTACATTTTTTGGCAAAAGAATCAATTTCTGTGGAGCTTCCGTGTTTGTGATTGAATGATTTTCCAGTTAGTTGTTTTAGCCTTTATGGCAAGTTAGTCCTTTCTCCTACCCTCCACCACCTTTTTCTTTTCATATCACCCCATTTTGGCCTTTCATTTTCTTCTTACCCACTTAATTCATATAGTTTTATTATTATTATTAATATCGAAGAAGTGAAGATTCGAACTCACGACTTTTTTATTGAAGATAGATACCTTAAGCTAAGCTAAGGTTGGCATAGTTTGATAAACCTTTTTTACATCTTTGAATTGAAAAAAAAAAAAATTAATAAAAAACTGTCAACATTTGGTAGTGCAAGAAACATTTTGAAGAGATTTACTAAAATCACAAAAACCAATATTTAAACTCAGGGAGCAACTAAATTAGGAACAAATCACAAATCATAACCAAAATGGTAATTTAGCAAAAATTTAACCCTTCTTAAAACCTTGATGTTTGATGCATTTGGCAAACACCAGATCCCACCCCATCAAACCAATTTATCACCCCAACCAAGATTCCACAAAAGCTGTTATCTCCACATTTGGTAATATCAGTTAAAATCACAGTTGAAGTGATGTCTTTGAAAACCAATTTAAATTGATTTTAAATTTTTCTAAAATCAATTTTTTAATTTGCCAAACATGATCAACGAAAATCGGGTGATTTTGGTCATGCCGCCAGAATCACTCCAACTATAGAGCAGTCACCTTACCCTGTCAACTACAAATCATTCTATTTCTATTTCCACCATCTTAAACCTGAAATTTTCAGAAGGCCCATTCTACACAGCAAAATTATAAATACAAAGATGAGAATGAACATGACATCAATCATCCACATGAATTCCATTTCTTTCCCCACCTCATGAAGGCCCCCTCCATGGCTGGCTTCTAATTTCTAACAGATACTAAGACTACATTACTTTAATCACTAATGGATTCCAGTGAAGTTAACTGAACAGAAAATTGAATCATACGAGCGTACCTAGGAATCGCCAGAAGCCAGTTCAAAGCTCCCTTTGTAGAATATGAGCATCTTCTATTAACAGAAATTGAATTAATAACACCCCTAGATCTTCTGCTTCAGGACCTGGCGCAATTGGACCTTATGGCTTTCCATCCTTGCTTCTAACAGCTTTGCCTTTAAACTGCCCTTGAGCGTGTTGCGGGGGATGCATCCTTTCTTCCCTCGCGTTGTATGAGCATTGCCTGAGTCGGGAGAGCTCCATTGTCCTGCTAATTCTGGAGGACTTATTCCGCTTCTCACTGAACCCCCGTCTGCAGATAAGATACTTGCACTTGATAATCTTCCATTTGAGAGCCTCCCATTTATGCCCTCGAGCGAGATTAGTTTGTACCCTTCGTTGTTCGAGCATGATTTCCAAAGCCGTGCAATGGATGATATCTTCTTTAACTGCTTTGATGGAACTGAGCAGACTTCGCTGATTGGCGAGTCTCCACCTCCATTTCCTTCCCATTCTGTCCCGCTCACCGAAGCATTACTCTCTCGATGATTCTTCTTGACACATGCAATACTCTCTTCTGGGGAATTGCTTGAGCCCTGATCCTCTAGATGACTCACAGTTTCCCACCCACTCTCATCTTCTTCTATATCACCGTTATGAGCAATATATGAATTGGAATGCCTCTGGATGGCAATCCTATTAGTCACTGTAGCTTCGAGACTCGTGGTTTGGACTTTGGAAGCATGGCTAGCAGGGCTGTAACCAACACACTGTGAAATTTCCCTCTCATTTGATTCTCCAAAATTAACATCTTCAAACACAGAGAAGATATCATCCGGGTTTGAAGGTTCATAAACAAATTCCGTGACATCTTGAATATTCACAGAAGCAGCAGCCTCTCTAAGTAGCAGTGCTTTTTTCATCTCTGACACATCTGGAGTTGCACTCCTCGACCTCAAGAAGTCTTCAAGATCGGCTACTAGATTACGCATCTGTGAGTATTTTTCTTCAAGTGCCACCTTGGCATCGACTAGCTTCATTTGAACACGTTCCTCACGCCAGACCTCAGCCATCTGTAACATTCTCCGTTCTTCTTCCACTTCCTCTCTCAACTTCATGGATTCTCTCTTCAAAGCATCTATTTTTGCCTTGTCTTCACCAATTTCCTTTGCTAGTTCATCACATACTTCCTCAACCAAGGATCTTTCTTTCCTTTCTTTTTCATAGTCTTGCATAAACCGCTTTGCAGATAGCTTAGCATCAGCCAACTCATTAACCAGTTTTGAATTGATAATTTCCACCCGTTGTCGGGTTTTCTTTTCTCTGTTCAACTCGGCCGTTATATCATCAATAAATGCCCTTACTTTCTCATGCTCTCTGCTCCGCCACAAAGCTTTTTCTTCACCAACTTTCCTCCAGAAGTATTCAAGCTTCTTTTTTGAGGCATTACGCTCAGCTTGAAGTTCCTCAATCCGAAAGTGGGCCTGCTCTAATTCTGATTCAAGTGCAGACATGGCCGAAACAGCACCAACTTGTTGGTCAAGGAGCCTCACTTGGTTGTAAATCTGACGTGCCTCGACTGGTGTTTTCACGAACGCAGGTTCCCACTTTGTTGCCCCCTCCATTGCTGAGTTTGAATATCGAAACGAGGGCTCAAACTGGAAGTGCAAACAATAAGTTTATCAAACAGGATTACAAAGTCACCAAGTGAATATAAAAAAGACATGAACAGAGTAAGTACTATGTAGAAAATCTTATCTATTATCACTATTATTGTGATAAGAACATCTTATGCGTTATTAGTTACTAATAAATTTCATTCATCCTTAACTAAAATTTAAAGAAAGTGAACATGCAAATGACATAGAAGGGATTTACTACAAAGGTAGAAAGTCTTCTATGCAATATATTAACACGCCTAGTGAATCTGGTTTGTTAAGTTCACAAACTGACAAAGATATCCAGTTTCTCTCATGCTATCTAATGGAAGCCAAAATATTAGAATTATTTTTATCAAGTGTCAAACCTTGCACAATAGTCCATTTCTTGAATCAGAGACAAAATGCGGACCATGCAATAGATCATTTGCTTCAGAATCAAATGCTATCTTATCATCACGAGGGAGAACCGGAGCGTCAAACTGACCAGTGTGAGGCTGAAAGGAAAAGTTTCAAAGAAAAATAAATAAATATAGTTGAGGGCTAAAATCGCAATTGAATTATTGAAGTTTGATTTGGTTCAACCACAAGGTCAAATAGGAAATTAGGACTACATACCCAAACTTTTGCAGCAAACAATAATATCTGTCCTAGGCAACCAATCAAGAGTTGGATAAAATATGTCATTGACATCCATGCATCCATCCACAGTATCTGGTGTGCTGATTAATCTAATTGCTAGACTTCACATTGTTTCAAGCAGCACAAGTAATTTAGCCAACTTGAGTTAGGGTTTCGCCCCCAATTAAGACGAAAGCCAAGCCAAAGAAAGCATAAAATTTCCAAATGCATACAGAGGATTCAAGTTTGCATAAAGAGAGTATTAGATTCATCATTACCAAAAACCCTAGAAGAAGACATGGAGATGGGCATCTCGAGAATCAACTTATTTTATAAGACACAATCCAGGACATTTCATTAAAACAATGAAATATCCAAAAACAGAGGGAGGAAAGCCTCAACCCACAGCTAAGGAAGATGAGTATAAAGCCCTACAATTAGCCTCTAATTTAAAATTTAATACTATGGTGTTCATCTGAAATACGGAAAACTTCTTTACAGAATCAACTCTGAAAGCCATATTTCCACTGTAATTAATGTTTGCCCGTTACGAAAAAGATTCGTGACTAAATTCACTGTGCAGATCAGAAAGAAAGCTTAAACAAACAGCAGCAGCGAGGATCAAAGTCATATTCAAATTAAAAGCAGCAGCACCATCCCAAAGAATCAAACTCCAATTCGCTACAAATTACTACAGCTTCAACTCCACCAATCCAATCGGATCAAAACTTTCGATGCAGAACCTAAACGAACTTCTCAGATCTGTGAAAGCGACAAAAGCAAGCGAAAAATACCTGAAACCCTAGGAGGTCCTCCCTCCTACGCAGGCCATTCCTCCCTTCACTAGCGACTGCCTCCTGCAGTTGCAATCTCCAGATTCCAGCGGCGAGCTTCCTCGCCGAAACAACGGCCTCCCTTCCTCCTCCTTTACTACCTCGCCGACGACCTCTCTGGTTACTCTCGTGAACGGACTTGTTCTCACTCTCCTCAGCCTCCTCAACTACACTGCTACCACCATCCCGCTCCTCGATCTTCCACTTGAGCAACGGCGTCTCCGGCCGGCTCCGCTTCCCGACCGGAGCTACAACTCTTCTGAGACGGGCCGGACTCCGGATTCTCCGCCTCGTCCCCCGACCGGAACCCGGCCTGTAGTGAAGATCCAAATCCGGGAGTTGGTTGAGTGTGGCCGGGAATGCCGCCGAGAACTGAGCCTTTGCAGATACCTTCGTCATGTCCGGCAAGACAGCGCCATTGAGAGAGAGAGAGAGAGAAGAAATGGTTGTGGTGGATTGGGCGTAGAAAAATGGCGGAGGGAAGTGGAACTGGAAGAGCTCTGACTATGGAGGCGTGAGCGACGAAAGAGCGGTCTCAGCGGATTTAGTTGATGATGGTGATGGAGAAAACGACGCCGCTCAGAATTCAGATATACGCTCCTACCGTATTATACGCTCTCAGCACCTCATCGTATACGCATCTCTTAAGCTTAAAATATCATATATATATATATATATATATATATTTTAATTTGCAATCCCACACCTCTCACTTTGACTTTTTAAATTTTTGTTTAATTTTTATTTGGATAAAACTTAGGTGCGGATGTATTTTCTACTCACCATTATTAGAAATAAATTGACAAGGAAAGAGATTAATACGTAAAAGAAAAAAGAGAGATGGTAGCATAAGTACTCAAATTTTAGTACTTATGGATAAAAGTATCTTTTGCTTTCGTTTAATTTTGAGGGCAGTTGCACAAAGCGGATTGAGATTCCACATGACGGATGGAGGTTGAGGATAGAACATGTTCGGTGCCTCGCCCTTGTCTCCTTCGCCTACGACTGCAACGAATGGTCATCCTATCGATTCAGAGGCATAGGTACTCCCTCTCTGGCCCCCCCAACACACTCGTCGAGACGAAATAAACCTCCCGCCATAGAGAAGAGATCTCGACGTCTGGGTCCCCTCGATCACCCTTCCCTTTCACCTGAACTGGTCGAGAGAGATGAACCCGCACCACATACATTTTCTAACCTTCGAACCGAAACCCCCAACTAGAGATGGGTATCGATAACAAATTCAAATTAGTTGGAAATATGGCATCAACCTTCTAGATTCGGAAAAAGAAAAAATCAAAATAGTCTTAAAACATAAGTCTATTCGTATCAATGATAAATTATTTTAGTACGTAAATTTAAAAAAGAAATTAGATAAAAATATCTAAATAGGAACGTGAAAAATTTAGAAATAGTCATATTTACGAAATTATAATCTTATTGCTATATTTACATCATGGCCTACTAATCCCTTGAAAAGTTTCTTTAATTTTTATAGTTTATTTCTCCAAAACATTATCGTATTTATAGCTTTCCTCAGGTGACATGTTAACTCATGTCCTTTTTCTGTTAGATTTGGAGAGAACATGCTAAAATAAAACAATGTCACATCAGACAATTGCCATCTTTTACTAATCTTCAACATTTTGTGTAGAAAAGAAAAAAAAAACATTATAAAAAAATGTTTAATAGATTCTTGAACTTCCCCCGTCTAATAGCCTGGTGAATTTTTAATTTTGCAGGTAGATGCTTGATTCATGATATGTATTTTAAGGTGATGTGACTTATTTGAACACAACCTTTTTTTTAATTTAAAAATTTGTTTAGATATAACATTAAAAGTGTAGAGATCCCTTTTCAAATACTTTTTGAAATCAAATACTTTTAAAAGTGTAGAATTAATCCTGCCAACATTTTCATTGCTGCTATTGCCAACATTTTCAAAACGTGAGCATAGCTGATTCTCTAACAATGTTTTCAAAACGTCGGTACATGTATAGCTCTCTTCGACATATAGTTTGGTCAACATTTTAAAAATATCGGAAGAACTTTTCATCTACCAGCGTTTTGCAAATTGTCGACAAAATTATAGATCTTCCAACATTTTATAAACGTCGGAAGAATTATCCTTCTACCAACCTTTTGCAAACGTTAGTAGATTTATAGTTTTACCGATCTATTACTAAAAAAAGATCAGTAATATTTATTTGATTTTTTTAAAAAATAAAATGCGCTCATTTGAATTTCGACATTCTGGAGAGACCCGATTTTAAAGTCAAATATCAAACGATATATATAATTAAAATATCAAATAATATCAAATACCAAAATATTATTAACTCTACAAAAGTTCTTGCACCTTTAATATGTTTCAAAAGTTACATAAATACAAATAAACCTAGTTAAAGTTTCATGTCTTTCAAAAGCTACCTGATAAATTTTTTGTCGGGATTAAATATAATAATGTATTAAGCCAATTTTTTATTTTATTTTTTAGAAAATTACAATATAAATGGAAAAGTACTTCTATGTCTAAGTTTGTTAAAGTTATCTTTCTCAGTGAGAGTTCATTAAAATTTCTATAAAAACATGTATGTATATTTTTTTTTGTCAAATGTAAACATAGTTCAATAGTTAAAATATTTTTTTCTTTCCTAAAATAGTATCTTCGAGTATTCTTCTTATATTTTATGATATAATATTCTAAAACACAAACATATATATATTAAATAAAAATTAAAAGTGGACTAAAACTAGATTTAATTTTATCATTTTTGTTTAGGCTTTTTATATTTTCATCTTTTTAAATAATTTATTTCTAAGCATATTTCCAAAATTTGTTAATTTTAATACAATTTAATTATAATTTTTAATTAATTACTAATAACTAAAATTTAAAAACGGTTATTAAGATAATAAAAATTAATGAAGGGTGAAAGAGAAAATTAAAAGTTTCCATCTTTAAATTTTTTTAATAATATAAATAAATAATCAATTATGAATCTTTATACGAGAAGGAATGAATAAAAAAATTAATGAGTTTAAAATAAATTGATTTCTCTTTCGAATCCAATGAATGAAGGTGGTGATTCGAAATCATAATATTTTGGTAAAAGAAAATAGGCCTCGTTGAGTTATACAGAATTTCCAAAGGTTCATAATTATTAGATTCTCTAGTTTAATGATAACTCCCTCTCTAATAAATCATGGAAACAAGAGTAATGGAGAATGTATAATGTAGATTTCATTTTACATTTACTCTTATTAATTTAAGAACTTTCTATTAAAGGGAGAGGAGAAATAATTCCCAAGATTGTAATAAATAAATCAGAAATGTTGGATAGAAATATTTAATGTGGTGTCATGATGATATATAATGAATTTATTTTTCTTTTCTCACTCAAGTCATTTTCAGTTTATTTAACATCCAAATACGTAATGTGATTTAGGATAATATATACACTAGCGAGTGAGCAACACACATGTAAAATTTATAATTTTATTATTATTATTTTAGGAGTAATTTTTTTTGTTCAAATACAAATCTCTCTCAAATCCTCTAATTTTATCTCTCTTACTAAAGACTATTGGTGTGAGCAACTACTAAAACATCGCTCTCTCTTTTTTTTTTTTTTTTTTTTAATTTTCAACCCACACCCCTCCCTTTACTTTCTAATTTTTTGTTTAATTTTTATTTGGATAAGATGTAAGTGCACAGAGGTACCTTCTACTCTAACATCATTAGAAAAGTGGATAATGAAAAGATATTAATGTCCAAAAGAAAGAGGGAGATAAAATAGAGAGCTGTCAATTTTCAAGTGTGGTACATACCTGATAAACAATATTAGTTCTAATTTGCTAATAGAAGATCTAATATAACAGTTAACAAGTTTAATCTTAAACAGCAGCCCAACCAAAACAGTGTTCAACAAAATTAAAGAACGATAAAGATGAAAACAGAGGGGTTTAAGGGAAGAGATGGACACACAAATTTAAAGTGGTTCGATCAAGAAGATCTACATCTACTGTTGAAGGCCATCTATTAAACAATGATCAAGAAATCAGCAGCTCAAACAAAGAATCGAAGCAACACTCTCTTCAAATCAGTGCTTCTATTCTTCATGCACTCCCATGGAGATTTACAGCCATTAAACACCAATTCTTGGACAGTACCCAGCTCCCACAAAAATTCCAGAAAGATTGAAAAATCAGAACCCTAGGATGGAAGAAGAATTCGTCACCCTATTACAAAAATGGCTCTCTCTTTGCAATCTCTCTCACGCACTCTCCACCACACTCTGCCACCCCCAACAACCATTTATCTGTAGGTGGCATAACAAACTTCTTGAGCAAAGGCCCAGTTGAATAAAAAGCCCGAACCGAATTTGTTTGGATGGGTAAAAATACCCATATGAGTTGGATAAAAAGACTTGAGCTGAGTCACCAACACCTGTCCACCTAGCTTGATTAAAAAACACCAAGAAAAGTCAAATACAAATTATCTGTCAATAATATAGCAATACCTAAGTATCCCAATTTTAATTCTTATTGATAAAAGTGTTTTTATTTCCCTTTAATTTTGAGGCAGTTGCACAGATAAACAAATTCAAACTAACTGCAAATATGACATCAACATCGTAGATTCGAAAATAAAATAAAATAAAATAGTGTCAATGATGGAGTCTCCCTACGTAAAAATATCTAAATAGGGACACGAAAAAATTTAAAAATAATCTCATATTTGCAAAATTATAATCTTGTTGGTATACCTGAACTTATGAGATACCAACCCAAAATTTCTTTAATATTTATATTTTTTTAACATCTTAATTTTATAGTTAATGATTAAATATCTCGGAAACATTCTCATATTGATAATTTTCTTCAAAGTGACATGTTAACTGTAGACACCATATTTGGTCCGACTCTCATTTTTATTTATTACTTTATTTTAGTTCTTTAATTATTTTGTTTAGAATAAAAAAACTAAAGTTTACTTTAATTAAATTTAAAAAGTTAGATTTGGTTAGAAATTTGGATTTTTTTTATAAAAATAAGAAATAAGAAATGATTTTATTTTGACTAAAGATTTTGATTTTAAATAAAAACGAAACTGATTTTGTTTCCCTTTTTCACTCGTGAAAGCTTCAGCACAACGTGTCATTCTTGTATGCTTTTAATTACTAGGTGGTGTGAAACCGTGAAAGAGTAGATTAAAAGAAAACCTTTGTTTCTCTTATTAGGAAAAACCCACTTACCTCTCTTAAAATATCCAATACAAACCCTAATCTCCTTTTCTTCCTCACTTCTTTCTGCCTCTAAAACCCCACCATTTTCTTCCATAGCCACCACTTTTTCTTTTATCCTTTCTATTCTCTCGTTCTACAACTCAACCATCTTCTCCTCTTCTCCCTTCTCCTCATATTTCACCTCTTCTCTCTTCTTCTCATCTTCTTCATCTTTCTATTCCATCATTATAATTTTGTCATTACCCCGCAGCAGTTTATGATTTACCCAAATTTAAAATAATGACAGTAAATAATGTGACAAAATTTATGCTTCCAATGTTAAAATTGATCAAATGTATCACGTTTTAGAAATTCATTAGGGTAACACCCATCACACAATATTTTTAATTTGATTAAGTAGGATCTATTTTATATTTTCTGCTTATTATTCGGAAAAAAAAAAAGAAAAAAAAAACATTTGTTTACAGCTTTTTGGAAGTCAAATTATTTTTAAAAATAAATCAGTAGATAACATCAACCAGTGAACATATAATACCATAACTAGAGACAGAACTGAAGCGGGTAGGACAAGATTTTAAAAATTTCCTCCTAATTTTAGAATCAATTCCCATCCCAAAGGATATCAACAGCATAATTCATTGAACATTCTTCATCATCAACCTACAAGTAATATATATATATATATATACACACATTTTTTTATATATATATTTATGAGTGTTCAGGCTAACTTACGCGCACCTTGACTAATTTCACGAGACAACCATTTGACCCTACAACACTTAGATGGTCATCACCGAGTTTAAACTCATTCTAACCCTTTTTTTTTTGGACCAATGAGCCAACTAGGACGGTTTCAAACCTAAAAGTAATATTAACGGTAAACAATTTAATACATTCACCTACAGAGAAGAGTGTAACTTTCGAGTGCAACAGCTCTGGATGAAACTTCCTTGCAACTTTTTCAGCTACAAGGCATCGCATGCAGCAATTCGACATGTGATAGCTTCTCCGACTGACGATATCGTCAACTCAGGTCCAGTGATCTTAAAATGCTGAAGAAAGATTATCAATTCATTTTACCATCGGTAAGGAGAAGAGGGTGCGTGGGCAGTAAAGAGCTTAAGTTGTTTAGATCCTCCCCAAGGCCTTGAGTTCAAACTTCTAATTAAGCAAAAAAAAAAAAACCTAGACTATTTCGGTACCGTCTTTAATTTTAGTTTAGGAATATTATGCTCGTTTGCTCACAAATTCTTTGATAGGTTTCACCTTCATTAAAAAATATATTTGAAATTTTAACTAAAGTTCAAAAGTCAAAGCCTTGTTAGCCCGAATTTTGAAAACATTTCTAAAATGTAGAGAGTAAAACAAAGTGTCGTTTACAAACTTAATATTCAAAAATAGAAAACCAAAAACAAAACCATTATCGGTTCTTAATTTGAAATCCTTGTTGTCTTAGGGCCTAACTAAGCATCCCCTAAGGAGTGGGACCCTCAATATCTCAATAACAAAAAAGAATGGAAACTATAATTGGCAGATAAGGAGGCATAGATTACTAATAGAAATGTGGGTTTTAATGTCGCACAAAAAAATACGGAGGAAATATTATGTTTTATTTTTTATTTTTTAAGTTTTGATGTCGGGTCGCGTTCGCTATTGTAGGTGGCGGGTTGCGTCCGGCGTTGAAAGTGGCCAATTTTAGCCTTAACTTAAAATTTTACCCCAAAATTTTGGGCTCTCAAAATTCCAGCCTCCCATCTCCCTTTGCCTGCGCGAAACTCTCCTTATTTCTCGTGTGAATCTGTGTGAATCCAACTCCACTGTCGTCGGAAGGGAGAGCCGACGGCACGAGCAACGTCTAGCGGCAAGGAGCATTTATCCAGCAGTAGAGAGTGAAGGTCTGCAGCAGCGAGCGTCGATTCGGCAGCAACAAACGACGATCCACGACTCACTCATATTACAATATCGAAGGTTCTCTTCTTCCTTCTCTTCTCTTTCCTTCCCTCGTATTATTCGTGGAGTTAAAAGTGTGGAGCGGCTGCTTGAGAGAAACTGCGAGTTGAATATGTATGCTCGGATTACCTCTGGAGAATTCACAGTCGAAAAAGCAATGTATGAAATTATTTGTGTAGAACTATTTTTTCAATTTCCGGATTGGGGGTGGGGTTCGCAAATTAGTGTTGGAATGGGTTAGTTTTACATCTTGTAATTCTATCGGCATGTATAAGCACTAATGTTGATTAATTATTAATTCATTTTGCTACTGTACATTTTCCGACCAGTGGGTTTTTAGTAATTCTTTTATTTATCTCATGTCTATTGGGACTTCTTCCTGAATTTTTATGCTTGTTTATTATGTGTTTTTTGTTTTGGGACCAATTTTTCCTTCATCCATCTTCAAATTAAAAAATTTAGTTGCCAGATATATCTTATTATTTACCGAGGGCTTCTCATATATGTTGGACAGTGCACTCATCAGTCCCATTGTGGTAGTCTCCTTAGCTACGCTGCTCTGCACATTTTTTGTTAATGTTAGGCGAATCGCACCCAACACCTTCCTGTCCAACTTTTTTCATTTGCTTGGAATGTAGATAATCTACTATCTGATCCTTCTGGTATGAAAAATCAGTTCCATAAAAAATAACCAATTTATCTTCTCCAGTCATCGTTCTTCAACCTTGGGCTCTGATACCAATTGTTCTTCCATTGTGGTAGTCTCCTTAACATTATATTTATTTGTCTTCGTAGTTTAACACAAAAGTGTATATCGTCCAGATGAAATTGACGAGGTTCGAACTAAATGGCCAAATTTTGTTGGAAGATGTTTGTTTGATGTTAAGCTTGTTGGATTACTTTTTGTCATAGTAGATATGAATACTAGAATTTTTGGATATGTCATTGAATATAGTTTTTATAGAGCGATGGGTGGTTTCATTACAATTGGAAATGTTAGATGTTGTTAAATGTATTTTTACAAAGGGACGGGTGGTCCTGTAATGTTGGATGTTGCTTAATGTACTTCATGGAGGGACGGGTGGTCCCATTTTAATTATATATTACATGTATAGAACTGCTGGATATGTTGTTGAATATATTTTGTTGAGGGACGAGTGGTCCTATGCATATTATGTTTGAATATGTGTTATATGTTATCGTATTTCAAGTGTGGTTTTAGAAATTTTTAGCAGAGGTCATGCCAAAATTTTGACATTCTTTGTTTAAGTTATAAGTTATGTTTGATAGATGAGTATTGAATCCTAGAAAATAAAGTGTTGTTGTTTATAAGTACACATGTTTTGAGTAGGCACTTGCATATGTTTTTTAAAGACTATTGTGATTAGTACATTGGTTGAGAAAGAACGAAGATGATATGTTATAAAGAAAGTCATAAACATATTATATGTGTCTCTATAGTATTCTAGTAGATGTCATGTTTAAATTTTGGTTATGCAAAATATATGTTGGTTAAGTATAAATAAAGTCCTATACATATTATATGTGTTTAAATATATGTTATATGTTATTGTCTTTCAGGTGTTGTTTAGGATATTTTAGTAGATGTCATGCTTAAATTTTGATAATTTTTTTTGTTTGAGTTATGTTTGATGAATGAGTACTAAATCCTTTATTGTCTATTGTGTTATGTATAAAGAAAAAGCTGTTGTTTACCAGTACACATGTGTTATGGATAAGCGCTTTCATTTTTTATTAAAGACTGTCGAGATTTGTGCATATGTTGAGAAATAAGGAAAGGTTGGTTAGCCAACGTGAGCAACCAACAATATTTTTTTTTTAAATTATTACCCAAACAATGACGGGCATTGCATGCCATTGAAAATGAACATATAATGATGGAAATTTAGTGATGGACATTCAATGACGGACATTTAATGACCGACGTTGTAGGCTACAATAACACTAGAATAGATGTCGAGTCATGACTGACATTATAGGTGCAATGACGGTCACCTACAACGATACCCATCCGACATAAAAAGTTACAATAACACTCGAAATGAGTCAGACGTCAATTTCCTTCAATGACGGACATTGCCCCTCATTAAAACCCGATTTTATACTAGTTCTTTTGAATGTGAGCTTGGTTTGCTCTCTCTCCCAACCCCTCGAAGCTATCTCTTGACCATGTAAAAGTTTGTGGATGGCTTCCATCTAGCATGGAAAATAGATTGTATACAAGTCAGAGAATATTAAGTAAGCATACAAGAGAAGCATTGATCAGAAATACAACTCCCGGCTCCAGAGTTCCAGCTTGCATAGAATCAACAAGTTCCCTGAAATTATATAACTTTGTTAGGCATTTCAATTGTTAATAACTTATTAATTGAACTCAAGCATGTGAGAAGAAGAAGAAAAAATAATCGTGCCATCACATTATGCTAATTCGATTGCGCTACAACTTCCTCTCCCCAATTTCTTGCATAATCTAGTTCAAGCATTTTCTCAAACAGTTGGCAGATATACACCAAAATCAAACAGTTCAAAAATAATTAACCACTGTCCCACCCATCTGTATCAAGCAATAGAGAGAGTACATGGAATTAATCTCGAACACCTTCACTTATACTAATTTGTATCAGTTTTCATCCTAAACTTTCAATTTCATCCAATTGAACCCTAAATTTAGACAAGTATTACAATTTTTATGCTATATTTAATTTTTGTTAATTTATTCAGTGATTTTAACTAGAGAGAGTGTGTAAAAACAAAAACTCACTAATTTAACTAAAATCAAGCTTTTCACAAAATTAAATTTGATCAAATACACAAAATCAACAATTAAATAACTCCATAAAAATCTTAAAAATTTCAACGAAATAAAATGTTATGCTGTCATTTCTGTCTGAATCACGTGAGTTTTATACAAAATATATATTTCATGACACATTATTCAACAGATATTCATTCTACCTATGTTTTTCAATAAAATTTCAAACGAAAATCTGAAAAAATTGCAAAACTTATCGATTTAATTTAGGTAAGAGTGTAGGATGAAAAATATATATGTTTTTGAGGTTTTGATCGGGAGTGAGTGATTAAAAAGAGAGGGGGAATGATCACTTATTTTTATCATAGTCCTTAATGCGTGATTACCACCTACAAACTAATCCAAACACTCACAAATAAAAAAATAAATAAATAAATACAACCAGACACGCCCATTACCACTGCTTAGGTACCGAAAAGGGTATCTGAGGGAGCCACTACGTGTCTCCTTTTCACTTATCCACGTGCCATGTTCATACACCACACGCGGAAAAAATTCTGGTACTGAAAAAATATATATTAGTTAATGATAAATTCTTGTAACTCCCTTCATTGTTGGCCATTGAAGCAGCATTTAAAAATACCATGGGCACCGTTTTTTTTTTCCACAAAATAGTGTGGGTACTGTTAAATAAAAATTATATTATCTACTGATGTGTTAAAATGTGAATGAATGGAGTATGTATTATCGTACTACTATAAATTTTCTCAATCGAAATGGTATAATTTTTAAGTACCAACCTCTCACTAGATTTGATCCTGAAAATTTAATGGCTATTTAATCTTTTTTATTTCTCTTCTTTGTCAATGGTGGTTGATCCATCAATATTGTTTAGTAATTACAGGAATAAACCAAAACCCACATGCCTTCCTCTCTCTCCCCCTTCTCCTAGATTTCTTTCTTTTTTCCCCCCTCAAATGAACTATTTTGCTTATATTTTTACTATTTAATTTAATCTTTTTTATTATTTAAAATTTTCAATATTATTTTATTTTTATCCTTAATACTTTTAAAAATTTTTATTTTATTTTAGAGTAAAATACCCTTTAGTAATGAGTTTGAAAATAGATTTTGAAATTTTAAAAAATGACAATTTAGTCGACCCGTAGAAAATAATTTAAAAAAGTCGTTGGGGTTAAAATTCCATTGTTAGTGTACTAGGGAATGCTTTTGGTAGGTTGAATATTTATTTAATTTTATATTACTTTTTTAATTTAAAAAAAACATATTTGTATTTTTTTTCTTTTCTCTCACTCCCCCTCTTTCCCTCCCCTCCCTCTTTCTCTCTTCCCTTCCTCCTCCCGTGGACCTATCTCTCCTCCTCCCACCATCCTCATTAGAAGCCACGAGCAGATACGCAGATCCACGAATGCACAGATCTGGAGATGGGGTTTGGTTAGGCCGGTGCTAGGTTTTCCAATCCGGTGGCTGGGTGGTTGTTGGCTATCCACGTGCGGCGGCGTGGTTTTTGGTTTGGTGGATGGGGTTTTTGCCAATGGTGGCTGTTGGCAAACGGCAGCATTGGAGCCGGTGGTGTTGGTCGGAGGTCGTCGATGAGGATGGTGGATCAGAATCACGTGGGAGGAGGGAAGGAAGAGAGAAATAGAGAGAGGAGGGAAGGAGGGGAAGTGAGAGAAAATAGTAATATAAAATTAAATAAAAATCCAACCCACCAAGTCACGTAAGCACTTTTAGTGTTTCGAAGTTTATCCAGAGATTTTAAAACTATTTTCTAAATGTCCAAGACCGAACTGTAACTTTTTAAACATAGTGTTAAATTCAGATACTAAAATTATATTTTGCCACTTATTTTATTTGTCTAGTGTCGAGGAAACACCTACCTAGTTTAGCTAGATCTAGAAAAATATTTGTTGTAGGTTAAATTTAGGGATTAATGGAAAAATATGGCTAAACATATGTTTAATCCCTATTGTTCAGGTGTTTTCTCCAATTTAGTTTTCATTGCTTAAAAATTTTTAATTTAGTTCAATTAAGGCGTTCTCGTGAGTAGATAATAGATATCGCTAATAGAAAATTTACTTGATATGATACTTAGCGAGTTGCAAAAAATTTTGAAGATAAGTTAAGCCACATAGGATAGAAAAATGGAAATTTGCCAACTTCCTAGATAACTAGCTAGCGGAGGAATATTAAGAATTTTCATCTTTGTGACAACCTAATTCCTACTCTAAGGTCGGTCCTGTTTACTCATTAGGAATTGAAATGGGAATGAATCAGAATGAAAATCAATAGATCAATCCAATCAATAGAAATGAAAATGTTATTCGTTTGATGTTGTTTATCAAAACTTTTTTGGAATCGAAATCAGAATCAGAATTTGTTTGATGTTGTTTACTAAAATTGTTTGGAATCAGAATTAGAATCAGAATTATATATATGACAATTACTAGTATACTAATTTCTTCTTTCTTGCTAATTACAAACACATTTGTTGTGCTAATTTCTTTTCTAATTACAATAATAATAAATTTTATTTTATTTTATTACTATATTATTTATAGTAATTTTTTATTATAACAATTTATTTAATATTAATAAATAATGAATAATTAAAATAAAATTACATCACTAAAATATTTTTTTTATTAAAACCATTGTCATTTAGTATAAATTATTATTAAATTTTATTATTATAATATTTAATAATAATGAATTCTATTTAAAATATCTATTGATATTAATTATAATAGCAAAATAAATTAAAAATTAAATATAAATTTATAATATTTTATAATAAAATCACATGAACTAATAAAACTGGTATAAATTTTGAAGAAAATTTATTAATAGTATAAATGAAAAAGAAATAAAACAATATAAAACAATTAAATAAAAATGGGAGAAAGGGTAAAAGTAGAAAAATAATTGCAATAAATGTGCTGGCCTCACGGAATAAAGAATGAGAATTGGATTGATGAAAGTGTAGGAGAGGAATGCAAATGCTCTTTTTAGAGTATGAGAATGAAAAAATTATGTGGGTCCTACCATTTAATTCTCATTCCTACAATTTGGTAAATACATGCAAGGGAATCAAAAAATTGATTCTCATTACTTCGTTTTCTAAAATGTTGCTAACTCGCCAAGAGGATGATTGGTTTCTTGTTTTCAAAACGGAGAGTAACAAATCCTGTTTGTTTAACAGTTTTATAACCTGTTTGCTACTATGATGTACCACTACTTTACAAGTTGCTACAATATTTTATCATTAGTCTTTTGAATTGATACATTGCATATTTTATCTTTCATTTCTCTTCTAAAATGCATTAATTTTTTAATAAAATATATTAGTTGAATAATTAAATTAATTAATTATAATTTTAATAATAAATAAGTAATTGAGTTTAATTAAAATTGCAAGTGATAAATTATATTAATTCATATATCGAAAAAATTAGTTTAATCATAAACTTTATGAGTGAAAGCTAAAATTAAAAAAATGAAGAAATTAGTCAAATCGAGTTAATTCAATTAGTTGGAACATAACAATAACTTAGTTCAATTCTTAAATTTATATGTCAACTTGGACAAAAACCAACCTAACCATTTCATTTAAACCTGTTATAAACTTCATGTTTTAGAGAAATTATAATAATAAATTTATATACAATAATTTTTTTTTGGAACAACATATACAATAATTTATATAAACACTTTAGTTACAGTTCAAAAAATATTTTAAAAAATAAATAACAAAACTAATTAAATATTAAGTAGGTAATATATAAGGCTAATCAACAACATCCACGAAAATGGTACAATTTAAAAATATCAAAATATAAGAAATTAAAATGAAACTTTTTATACAACTGAATAAAATAATAATATTCAGAGTATTGGATAAAATAATAATATTCGGAATATTGGAGATTAACACATATATTTTACCAAAACAATAACAATAATAACTCAAATAAAATTTTTATGCAAAGTTTTTGATGGTGTGACATAATATTTGAAAGTTGAGGAGTTAAAATAAAAAATATATTTATGAAAGTGAATATGAATAAAAATAATTATTTGTTTATTTATTCTATTCATTTCATGAAAAATCCTCAGTCTAGTTGTAATCTCCTTCAAGAAATAAGGTTATGTGTACCTTATTAACATTTTTAATATTATTTGTTTTGTAAAAATTACCATCTATATATAACTACGAGTAAAGCTAATATGAGCTTAATTGAGTAGTAATTGATATATATCTCTAATCAAAAGATCATCAGTTAGAATCTCTCACCCTTATCATAAAAGTAGACTACAAAATATTAAAATATTAAAATATATTATAAGATATACGTTACCTAATCTTGAACTTGAGTAAATTTTGCACTCTGTTTCAATTATATTCATGATCTCTCAGGTGAATTGAATTGGGACAAGCAAAATCAGAGTGAGCACTTCGAAGCTCCATTTGGTAGAAGTCTGAACTATTATATATCAAATATGCACTTCTGATTAGGTCGTCTCGAGGGCGATACCTCGAATTGAGACTACCTTAAGCGTCAGAGTATCTACTCACTATAAGAAATAATGTTTTTTTTCGATGAAAATTGAGAAAATATTGAGAAAAGTCATTTTTCCGACAACAAATCTGACTTTTAATGACGACTAAAAATAAAAACACAGAGAAAACAATGATGGACGGAGAAAAAACGCGTTGAAATTTGAAGGGTTGGAACACTTAAGTCTATCAATGCCATAAACAACCATTAACTAATTGGTACCTAAAAATTAAATGAAAAATCTTAAAACTTAAAATACTTAAAAATACACCATAAATTCAAAAATCAAAGATTAAATCAGCAAACCAAGAGTTTTGTAACCATCAAGAATTAAATGAAGCCTCATTTAATGTGGCATGAACTTGAAATCCATAATTAATGCTTTTGTCTTGAATGAAGCTTGAGTTGACTTGTATTTCCTTTGAATATGTAGGAGATTCATATCAAACCTCGAAGTCACAAAGAAGGCAAACACATAGAGAGGAAATATCACCTGATAAGGGTGATTGTGCACAATGAGATGTGATCGTCACGAAGATTGCTCCGAAGCACAAAATTGATGATCCGTTTACAAAGGTTTTCATGGCTAAAGTGTTCGAGGGTCACCTAGAGAATTTAGGTCTACGAGACATGTATCATTTAGTCTAGGGTAAGTGAGAGATGTCACTGGGTATATTAAATGCCTTAGTTTATTGTAATCCTTATGTACATCCCACTCACTTTAGGACAAGTGGGAGATTGTTGGATTTAGTGCCATGAACTCGTAAGTTTGTAATTTGTAAACATTTTATTTATTATTCATAAAAGTTATTTCATTATTTCTTTGCATTACTCGTATTCCAATAAACTAAGATCCAATGTTATCTAATGTAACTGGAACAATATATACTTGATATACATTATATATTTAATATACAATATATATATTTGATATATAATATATATTCGATATACAAATGGATAATGTTCCAGTAATAACCTAAATGATCTATAGTACATGGATAAGGTTGGGCACCTATCCTAGTAATACTATGGATACGACCCGCTTTGTAATAGTTACAAACGACTAACAGCCTTTTGCTTTAGCTCTTCGGCTCGAGCCTCAAAAAGGTGAATTTGTCGTATCCAGGTCGTTCATGTAGAGACATGCGAGTAGAGGTATCCTATACAATTAGTTTGTATATGACCGGACCATGAAATACTAATCATTGGCTCTAACACCGTTAATCAATAGATTGTTATTTCATAAGATGACCAGGTAACTCGATCTTAATCTTGAGTGGGTTATGGACTTCCTGCCTATAAGAGATTGTCCTTTAATTTATATGGGTGAGAGTTGCCTAGGTTGCCAACTCAATAATCCTATCATTTTGGGGATGAGACCGAGTGGGGAGTTGGGAACATAACTACGCAAGATGATATTCACTCCTTCCTGACTTTAGGGAAGTATATAAGTGTTCTCTAACATGCTGATTCCGGGACTTGAACAAGGGTCCCACCCCCTCACTAGCCCAATAGGGACTTTATGTTATTGGTCGAACCATAACCGAGTTGTTCATTAGAGGAGCAGTGGTATTTAAGGAGCAAGATGTAACTCAGGTAAAACGGTAATTTGACCAAGCTAAGAGTTAATGAGCACTCGTGAAGGATTGACTTGCCGTTAATGGTCGTACGTCCGTGGACACGAAAATATTATGCAGTTAGAAAAGTGCAGTTGCGGGTCTTTAGTGAAATGACAAACATTAACGAATGTTGATTAACTCGGTTAATGAGTTTGACTGATTAATTTCACATCATTAGAACTTCTGATTTGTAGGTCTATTAGGTCCCCTTGCTAGCTCACAATGGGTAAAACGAGGATCATGAATTATGAAATAATTTGAAATGCTCAAATTATATAAGGGAATGCATATTGATACGTTATATAAATATATGTTAATTTTGGATAAAGATTTCAAGTTAATACTATGTATTTTGGGGGTGAGGGCTAATGTTATGGAAGAGAAAAATCCCTATTTTTTACATTCTAGGGAATTCAAAAGAAAAGGATATCCTGATTGCTTGAGATTTTCTCTAGATTCAGGAGAAGATATCCTATATCCAAAATGATAAGATATCCTGATGGTCTTAGAATTTTCCCTCTATAAATATAACAGTAAGCTAAACCATAAAAAACGTTAAAAATTTCTCAAACTCTCTTACTCTCTCAATCCTTTACAATTGGATCCCACAATCTAGATTCTTGATTGAGAGACTTAGCAAGGAAGATCAAGTGATGTTGTCTCATTGGGTTTACACGAAGAAGAGTCTTCAAAGGTAAAATCCAACATTCTTCTCTATTTTATATTTTTCTGTGTTTTTAATTTCAAAAGAAATTCAAGAACGTGTTCTACTGCTTCCGCTCCAGGATTCACATCGTTTTAATGTTCTCATCCCACTAGTGGTTAAGTTGTCATCCACTGGAGATACCAACCCACTAACATGACATATTCTCATCCACTGACGGTTAAGTCGTCATCCTCTAGGGAGCACACCAAGCCAATATCATGTCATGTTCTCTTATCACTAGTAGTCATACAATCGCACCCTCAAAGATCTTGTCGCCTAACTTATAAGACCTGATTAGGGTTTACCATACTGCTTCTGTCGTCCCCACAAACGACGTCAATTGTTGATGCAGAAATTTGGCAATTTGGTGTTTAACAAATTTGCATCAATCTTCAAGAATAAAAGAGATTTGACAAACCTATAAAATATAAAGGTCACACTTGGTGTGGTGCTAGCCACACACACTTTGATACTTAAGTCAGAATCGGTGTTTGATGTGAAGTGCAAAGAGTAGAGCTTTGTATCGTACCTTAACTGTGAAGATTTCTCTCTTTATTTATAGATGTCAAAACATTAGGGTTGACAAAATATCTTCTCTTCTAAAATAGTTTGGGCTATGGAGATAGCACCATTGCGGGCTAGACGGTACAAGAGAATGGGAGTCGGCTCATCAATTTGCTTATTGGCAGAGCACAAAAACCTAGCGATCGAGACCTGGCCGGCCGAGACTTGGCTTGCTTGGACCTTGCTGGGCCTTGGACTTTGTCACACCCTGAATTTGGTCATGTCCTAAATCTTGTCACTCCGTGGATTTGGTCATGCTTTGGGCCCTGGACCTGGTCACGCCCTGGATCTAGTCACGTCTTGGATTTGTTCATGCTTTGGGCCCTGGACCTGGTCACCCCTGATCTTGTCATACTTTGGGCCTTGGACTTGTGATGTTGTTCGCTCATCGGGTCTAGTTTCAACTTCCCATAACAAAGGCAATTCATATTGTAGAAAATATGAATTTTTTCCATCCATAACAAAGATAAAAAACAACATCGAACTGAATAACAAATTTAAACCGGTCAAGATCCCAGAGATTTACAATTCTTTACCTTAAATCCCAATTTGTCGAATTCATACTTAATAACAAAGAAATTGTTTCTTATAGTTCCCAAAAATAGCCATTGTTGACAGAATAATCTCATTCTCAACTCCAAAAGCATATTGATGCTTTAAAAAAAAAAAAAAGAATTAATGTGAAATGGAGCGCTCTAAAAAATTAAACATCAACAACAAACCCAAAACAACAACAAATAAAATTAAACATCTCAAATATTCAAACAAATTTAACCCAACAATAACAACAAAACACTTATATCTTTAACACAAGTCAATTTCCGAAATCACGCTTGCATTAAGGAAATGCTACCAAGAAAGATCCGAAGGAAAGGTTGGAACAAAAAAAGAGAAAAAAAATTAAAAGATGAAAATGATATACATCACCATCGGAGTAGAGCCGGCAGCGGAGATGGGTGATAGTCGAGGGGACGAACAACGACGAGTGGTGACTTGCTTCGCGACAGAGAGAGGAGAAGAGGAGAATCGAGGAGTCATGACAGAATGAAGAACGAAGATTGGTCATGCACCCTCTGCTTGTTTGATGAGAAAGTCAGGATTTGGCATCAACAAACTTCTTCCTAAAGTAGACGACTAGACGTAATTAATTTGATATTTCAGCAATGAGGTCACATCCTCTCACTACTTTGAAAGAGATTTAGTTTATAATTAGGTTATAAATAAATTATTTATTACAGGATTAGTGCAAAGCAAAATTTTGACCTTAGTTAAATAAAAAAACAACTCCTGAAATGACACCTTGCTTGTAGTGATTCACATGCATGTACCTAATTTATTCTAGCAATTCTAATGTTTTAATGGATTACATTGGGTTAAAGAATAAAAACTATGAATTAATTAAAAAGTTCAATTATTTAATTTTGTATCCTTAGAGTTATTAATATGTAGGCTTATAAGGTCTCATTACTGGCTTGTGAAATTATTTGTGAGTCTTTAATTTAACACCAAAAATTAAGTTTATATTTATGCCGATCAGATACGTAAAATTAGTTTAAATTACTAATTTATTTTGTATAGAATTAAGTGAGACGTACCTTCGAACCAATTTTCTTTTATAGTTTGGTGGCACATTATTTTTTAGGGGTGTAAAAGACCGAATCGAATCAAAAAATTGAATCGAACTCAACCGAGTGGTTTGACGATTCGAGAAAAGACTAACACCAGCGCCTAGCTCATCGAGACCTCACGACCTATCGGCGTTGGAAGCCTCTTTTTAGTAATGAAAGATATGACTTATTCTCATTAACTTGATAAAAAAATACATCCAGAAGTCTATATATATAAAAGATTAAGCTCACTAAATACAATGTGAGCATAACTGAATACATAATTGATTAACCAATCTAGGAAACAGTAATAACAAGTTTAACCTCTAATACTCCCCCTCAAGATGGACAAAAAAGATCTAAAAGTCCTATCTTGTGTTGGATCGGTATGACAATCCTAGAGGTGGGGTGAATAGGATTTAATTAACAAAATATAAACTTTTTAATAAATAGGCCCAATTTAAACAAAAATAATACACTTTTTGAGATATGCAATTTTAACAAAGAAAGATAAAATAAATTCTAAGGCAAACAAGAGAAATTTAAAGCAAACAATCAAATTCTAAGATTAATTACAAAAATAAATAAGAGAGAGGGTTAGAGAAATTTGACACCGGGAATTTTTATAGTGGTTCGGCACAACTGTCCTACTCCACTTCCCAAGCACCTCTTGGGTTGTAAATTGAAATTCTCACTCTTTCCACGGTATGAGTCAAACCGGTACACTGCTCTTCACAATAGCAAAGACGATCCTCTCCACGGTGAGGATCACACCGTTACAATGAGTTGAAGATTTTGAAACAAACACCTACAAACTCTCAAATAGAGTAAATATACAAATTTGAGCTCACAAAAATTTCAATCCTCACAACAATAAATTTCTCTCGCAAATAAGATGGAAAGAAAAATTGAGAACTTGGACAGATTAGCAAATGAGAATTTTGAAGTTATGGAGAATTGAGAATAAGATAATTGTTGTATAATTTTGAATGAGAAGTTTAGTTTAAATAGAGGGAAGAAAATTGTAAAAAAAATCAAGTTTAATTTTAAACCATTTGATCTTAATTATTAAAAATGAAGGATTGAGATAATTTTGAAAAAAAATAAATCAAGAATAATATATATATATATAATAATGATAAAACAAAACAAAATAATATATATATAAAAAGATGTGACAGAATTATATATATATATAACAATAATATTAATAATAAAATAATATATATGTGTGTCAGAAAACAGTAAAATTTTCAAATGTTTTTAAATGTTTTTCTTTTCTTTTTCAATATATATATATATATATATATATATATATTTTAAAAAGTAGCTTATCACTTGTCAGTTTACGAACTGTCTACGTCATCTTTTCGGGTATTTTTCCTTCCAATTTGTTTCGATCGTAACTTCTCCGTTTGAACTCTAATTTGGATGATCTAACAGTCGTTGGAATTGTTGTAACGAGCTCTACGCTGTGGACACTTTAAAATACAAAAAATGTCAATAAATAAAATTAAGTTTGTTATCATCAAAAAATTAATTAATTAATTAATTAAAATTAATTAATTTGAGATTAAGGCCAAAAAGCCAACATCTTGGACATAAGAAATCGTAAAACAGAAAAGACCAATGGCTTAGTAAATGCATCAGCTAACTGATGATTGAAATGAACTGGTAGGAGACGAATGAAGCCATTTTGCACTCGATCTCGAACAAAATGACAGTTCAACTCTATATATTTAGTGCGTTCATGAAACACCGGGTTAGTAGCCAAGTGATTCGCTATTTGATTATCACAAAATACAAAAGCAGGCATGGGAACAGTAACTTGCAAGTCTTGAAGTAAATGAGAGAGCCATAGAAGTTCACAATAAACGACAGCTAAAGATCTGTATTCGACCTCAGCAGAAGACCGTGATATAGTAGTTTGCTTTTTAGACTTCCAAGAAATCAACGACGTTCCCATAAACACACAAAACCTTGTAGTGGATCAATGAGTATCAGGGCAAGAACCCCAATCAGCATCTACATAAGCTCGTAACTGAAAGGAAGAACTGGCAGAAAGAAAAACACCTTGCCCTGGTGACCCCTTCAGATAACGCAACAAATAGAAAGCTACCTGATAGGAAGTAGTGGAGGTTTTAGAGACAAACTTACTAAGCCAATGTACAACATATATGATATCAGACCTCGAGATAGTAAGATACAAGAGTTTGCCAATGAGTTTGCAGTATAAGAGGTGGGATCATGAAGAGGAGTTCCATCCGAAATGTGAAGTTTTGTGGAGGGATCCATAAGAACAACGGTTGGTTTACACCAAAGCAAACCAAACTCCTCAAGAAGAGTGAGGGTCTAATGCCTCTGAGACAAACAAATACCCTTGGCAGTTCGAGCAATTTCAAGACCAAGGAAGTATTTCAATGAGCCAAGATCTTCGAGTCGGAACCGATCATGAACTAGAATCTGCAGATCACAAAGACGAGAGATACTAGCCCTAGTAAGGACTATATCATCCACATATACAAGCAAAGCCTCAAAAAGTATTACCATTGCCACGAATGAAAAATGAGTAATCGAACTTGAATTGCTGAAAACCAAGGCCTAATAAAACAGTGGAATACTTGGCAAACCACTAACGGGAGGCTTGTTTTAAACTATATATAGATTTATTCAACCGACAAACCAATCGCTCCCCCTGAGGACTAGAAGTAAAAGGGGGTTGATAGCCAAGCGGTAAGTCCATGTAAACTTCCTCAGCAAGATCTCCATGGAGGAGCGTTGTTGACATCCAGTTAAATGAGAGGCCAAGATTTGGACACCGCAAGAGTAAGAAGAACTTTGACAGTGACCATTTTAGCCACTGGAGAAAAGGTCTCTATGAAGTCGAGTCCTTCTTGTTGAGTGAATCCCTTGGCCATAGCCGAGCCTTCTAACGCTCGATTGAACCATCAGATTTAAGTTTGACTTTGTAAATCCAACGACAACCAACAGAGTGGCAATGATTGGGATGATATACTACAGTCCAAGTGTGATTATTAGTCATAGCTTGCAACTCAGCACTCATGGCTTCACGCCAATGAGAATAACAAACGGCTTGGTGTAGAAGAAACATTTAGAACATAATGTCGATAAGCTGAAGAAAGCCATGAATAGGACAAATACTGCTGTAAAGGATGCCTTTTAGAAGTAGGGGATGGTGAAGATTAAGCCAAAAGACTACAATGAAAATCCCGTAAATATGAAGGCATTTTGGAAGGACCATTTCTCTTCTAGAATCTCTCCTTAAGATCGAGCCAAATATCTCTGGCAAATTCCGAAAACAGGATGATTGCAGAAATATCCTTCGAAATGGAATTCAAGATCCATGCAATAACCACATGGTTATTGTGAATCCATGCTAGTAGAAGATTGCCGGTAGGACGCTCAATTCGTCAATAAAACCCAATTTGTTTTTTACTGATAACGTGATTATCATAGTTCGGCTCCATGATATATAATTTTCCTCCATCATAACTTGATTCACAAGAACCAATCAAGTATTATCCATATGATGGAAATAATACGAATTTGTAGCAGCCTTAGATATAGATTGAGGCGTAGTGACAGAAACTTCCAGTGAATCAGAAGGAGTATTGATGGGAACGTCAAAGGCCATGGAAACGAAGAAGAATCGCAAAAAAGAAAGGCGCGAAAATCGAAGAAATTGTCAAAATAATGGCACGGAGTCAAAATTCATCTGATACCATTTTAGTAATGAGAGATATGACTTATTCTCATTAACTTGATAACAAAAATACATCCAGAAGTCTATATATACAAAAGACTAAACTCACTAAATACAATGTGAGCATAACTTAATACATAACTGATTAACCAATCTAGGTAAAGTAATAACAAGTTTAACCTCTAATACCTCTGCCTTGCGACAAGCTTAAATTAAATACAAATGCTGCAATTAGAGAGGCTAGTTTCGACGAGTGGGTTTAGAAGGAGTAATTAGAGACAATTGAGGAGAGGTTTATCTAACTTTTCTGCAAAACCATCAACATCTGTTCACAATGAACGAAGCAAAATCAACGGTAATTCGAGACAGCTTATCTATGGCTATTGAAATGGGTTTACACAGTTGATTATCCAAACAGATTCTTTGCGCATTGTTTCTCCTCTAAGTCCAGGAGGATCGCTCGACCTCTAGAATGTTAGTGTAAGAAATCATAAATCTTTTGAAATTGTTGAGGAGTGGATTTTCGTTTTTTCTAGAAGAAATAATAAGTTGATGTGACAAGCTAATTAGTTTGGTAAACAAGTTCTTTTATTTATTATTTTTTTTGAAACATGGTAAAAAAGTTGATTATCACATTTAAATCATAAATCTCTTCATTATACTTGAGAACTCCCCCATCGTTTATACAATTATGATGACTTGGCATGGGTGGTTGGTGGCATAAATTCTTGAGACCAGAGGCTAATTACAAACATTCGAGACACTGTTGTTGTATCCTTCACGATTTGGGTTCTAAGGGTAGATTTTTACCTAGTGTAACAACTAGCGTTCGGGGTCTGAAATCCATGCTAGATTGGATCGTTTCATAGCGAATCAAGCCTTTATTTATATGTTGTTAGAGTATACCATGACACACCTTGATTAGACAAAGTCAGACCTACTCATAAACGGTGAGGCAAGAGGGAAGATCCTTCTTACCAATAAGTTACGACAAGGGAATCTTTTATCACCTTACCTCTTCCTTCTATGCACAGAGGGTTTATCCTTCTCCTTACAAGTGGCTCATATAAGGCGTACAGTCTCAGGTATCTTCATAAATGACAATTGCCCTAACATTTCGCATATTTTCTTTGCTGATGACAACTTAATCTTCTTCAAAACTAATGCTTTCAAATGCTCTTATGTCATGAAGATCCTACAGGAGTGTGAAACGGCATAAGGCCAAGCATAAACTTCTCCAAGTCGGAACTATGCTTTTTGCCAAATGTCCCTTCTGATTGTAAGAAGTTTTTATGCTCCATTTCGGGTGTTCAAATGGTCACAAATTTGGGTAGCTACTTGGAATTCCCTTCTTCTTTTTCCAAATCAAAAGGAGAGGACCTTAAGAGCATCAAGGAACATGTCTAGAAACCGATTCAAGGCTAAAAAATAATATGTTCTCCCATGGGGAAAAATAAATTCTCATTAAAAGCATTGCCCAAGTTATCCCCATATATGCAATGGGCTGCTTTAAACTGCCTAAAGGTTATATTACTAAAGTTACAATTAGATTCTAGTGGGGCTTTACGGAAACCAAGAGGAAGATCCATTGGAAGAAATGAGAAACTTTGTGTCTTCTGAATGAGATGGGGGGTTTACACTGAAGGGATGAGAATCCCGGAGCGGAAGCGGATCTTCGTTGTTGATTTTCGGGATACAAAACCGAAATTGAAATAAGGAAAAACAGGGGAAAAATCAAACCATTGAAGAACGTTTCTTCAGTGAGTTCCCCTCGAACACCACCACCGGATCTTCTCGCTATCCTCTTGGGTCTCAGGATCGTGCTTGTGGTAGCACCTTGATCGAAGAGAGGGAGAGATTGAGAGAATTTGAGAGAAAAATGATGGAAGTTTCCTTTTTCTTTTTGTTCTGTAACACCTCCCCTCTCATTCTCCAACACTTAGAGAAGAAGAAGAAGGGTGACGGGGTAACTCCCCACGTCACAAAACCTCCCACTCCCCTTCAATTTTGCAGGGGAGTTTAATAATATTATTTATTATTAATAATAATAATAAATAATAATATAATATATATATATATAATTAATTAATCAAATTAATTAATTATTAATCCAATTAATAATTAATAAATATATATATACATAAATAAATAACACTTAATTATTTATTATAAAATTAGAATCATATTCTATAGCATTTCTCTCGTATAACATATAGTTCTAATGTACATCTTATTCACATTATTTTTAACCTATAGTTTTAATATGAATCTTATTCATATTAATTTTATTTGAATCTCATTCAAATAATATCTCTCATAATATATAGTTTTAATTTACAATTAACTATATATTATAATGTATCAATATACATATAATCCCTTAAGTAATTTGAACAATTCAAATTCTTCCAAAAACTTGATCCTCGTTTTACCCGTTATGAGCTAGCAAGGGGACCTAATGGACCTATAGATCCGAAGCTCCAACGATGCAAGATTAATCGGTCAAACTCATTGACCAAGTTAATCTAGATTCGTTAACTAAGGGTCATTCCACTAAAGACCCGCAGTTGCACTCTTCTTACTGCAGAATGTTTTCGTGTCCATGGATATACGACCATTAATGACGAGTCAATCCTTCACGAGTGCTCGTAACTCAAGTTGGGTCAAATTACCGTTTTACCCCTGATTTACATCTTACTCCTTAAACACCACTGCTCCTCTAATGAACAACCCGGTTATGGTCCAACGAATAACCGGAAGTCCCTCTCGGCCAATGAGAGGGTGGGGCCCCTTGTTCAAGTCCCGGAGCAAGCATTTAAGGGAACACTCATCTACTCCCCTAAAGTCGGGGATGAGTGAATTCCATCTTGTGAAGTTATGTTCCCAGCTCCCCACTCGGTCTCGTCCCGAAATGGTAGGAATATTGAGTCGGCGACTCAGGCCACTCTCACCCATACAGATCAAAGGACGAGCCCTCACGGGCAGGAGTCCATAACTCACTCATGATTGAGAATGAGTTGCCTGGTCATCCTAAGAAATAGCAACCTATTAGTTAACGGTGTTACATCTAAAGATTGCCTATTTCGTGGTCCGGTCTTATACAAACTCATTGTATAGGATACCCCCACTCGCATGTCTCCACACGAACGACCTGGATCGAGTCGTCTGTAACCTTTACAGAGTGGGCCGTATCCATAGTGTTGCCAGGATAAGGTACCCAGCCTTATCCATATACTATAGACCCTTTAGGTTATTCACGTGACATTATCCATTCATATATCAGGGGTATATCAAATATATACCTCGATATCAACTATATACCCAGTATATATACTGTCCCGATTACATCATAAATAACCTTGGATGTTTAGTTTATTGGATTTTGGACAATGCAAAGCTATGATTCAACAACAAATTTATTGAATAAAACTTTATTAAATAGACACATTTGTTTTTACAAAATACAAACTACGAGTTTAGGGCAACACACCCAACATAAACTTGAAGGCTTTAACAAAGCTCTCATAGCAAAACGGTTGGCGGATCCTGATGCAGTCCAATCTCCTAGTCTCTCGTGTTCTTCAAGGAAGATACTTTCATGATGGGTCAATATTAAAGACATTAGAAAACAATCATAATTACTATCTTTGGAAAAAAAATTACTTTGGGGCAATGAGCTTCTTCTCAATGGGCTTCGAAGGAGAGGGGGAAATGGTAGATCAATTTGTTTCTCTAAATACAGATGGATATCCCCAAAGAAGATACTTTTCTGCCTATTACCCCATGCCGTGAGCTTGGAAATTGCTTGGTAGCTGATTTTATTACCTTTAACAAGGTATGGATCTAAATAAGCTGAGAATGTGCCTAAATAAATATGATTCAACACCATATCTCAAATCCCTGTCAAAAAATTAGAGATGGCATTTCGATAAAAGAGGGATGTACAACATCAAAAGTGGGTACAAGCTATATATGTTTGCCAAAAAGAACTCAGCATCTTCTAACCATAACTACAACAGAGATTGGTGGGATAACTATGGAGAATGAAAATATAAGCAAAAATCAAATTGTTCACATGGAGAGCCTATAATGAATGCATTCCAACTCAAAAGAATCTAATGAGGAAGGGAATGGTGGTGATACCTTTGTGCCCCCTCTGTTCAGATTCCGAAGAGAGGTTTGACCATGTTTTTTTGTTAGTGTAAGAGGGCTAGGAATCTTTGGAGGATGATTCTTCGTCAAGTTTCAATGCTGGAAAATTTCTAGAACAGTATCCAAGATCGATTTCTCTACCTCCATAACGTGCTGGCTGGAAAATAACTCAAAATTAAATGTGTCTTCTGCTGGTCCTTGTGGAATGACAGGAATCACTCGTAGAGATAAATACATAGAAAGATTGCATTTTGGGGTATATGGAAGAATTAAATAGAGGTGAAGAGAAAAGGGCAGAAAGTTACCCCATACCTCCACCCTTCAAATGGGTCTCTACTGCCAACTCGTGGACACCTCCCCCATCAGGGTGGATGAAGATCAACAGTGATGCTGCTTATCGAGCGGTAATGAATAGAATATACATCAAAATCATTTGTCATGATGAACACGGTATGGTCCATGTAGTTAGGATAAGGGGTGTTCCCACGACCTACTTGCCCCTTCAAGCTAAAATTGATGCAATCCTAAAAGGAATTCAACTAGCAAATTAGTTATCCATCCATTAATCTGTCGTTGTCTCAGATTCCTTAACGGCACTTTGAATGATCCGTGGGGAGATCAAGGATATCAGCGAAAATGAAACTCTGTTAAACGATACTAAAACCTTATCTTCCATGGGAAATTACTCCTTCGAGCATGATCCGAGGCAACAAAACTCTTTGGGTCGTAATTTGGCAGTTGAAACCATTTCATTCGACCTTACTCGTAGCTGGTTGTCTCATTTTTTCGGATTTGATTTTGCATGAAGCAAATAGGGAACTTATCTTGTATGTAGCCCGCGAGGCAATTCCTACCCATCATTAATTTAATAACATCTTCTTTCCAAGAAAAAAAAAAATATCTCCCTCCTCTCTTTCCTCGTTATTATTATTTTTAATTGAGTCCTCCAAATAAGTAAAGGGGCACTTACAATAATGCAAAAAAATTAAGTAAAATAATACATTTAGCATCCACATTTTTGTTTTTCAAAAAACAAAAGTCCAAATTAAAAAAGGTCAAATTTACCCTGGAAGTCAAACTTTAATAGCACTGATATATGTCTGATATATATTTGATATACCTCGAATTTATCATTGATATAAATCTGATAAGCCACTAATATACAACTGATATACTACTGATATAACTATGATATTTACCGATATAGTTTCTTATATGATTGTATGATTTACCATTTATTGATATACCATCTATATAACTATGATATCTACTGATATAACATCTTATATGATTATAGGATTTATTATTTATTGATTTACTACTGATATAGCAGTGATATGTGTCTGATATATACTTGATATACTTTTAATATACCAATGATGTATAATTGATTTACTTAAAAGTATATCAAGTATATATCAGACACATATTTCGATAATTTGTTAAAAAAAATTCACACGAATTTTAGACCATGTATGAATTCTAAAGGATCCAACCGATTTTTTTTCTTTTTTTTTTTTAGATAGTATTAATAGACAAAATAGTATTCAGAAAAATACAAAATATTTGACCAAATGTATTTATCAACAAATATTGAGACAAAGTTGGATTTAATTTTTTAATGAAGAAAACTATGTGATATATTCCAAGTCAAAACTAAAAACTACCTTCCTTGAATTTGTAGGTATTGAATTAAAATGTGTAACCTATTTTCTCATGAAGGACAATGATCCGAATAAAGAAGAAATTAAAACTTTAATAATTTATTTGATATATTTTTTTCGGAGCTTAAAAAGGAAAATAGATATTGAGTTGTGCTCAAATTGAAATATGATGAATTGTCGAGCATAGAGCACCGTGTATGTATGTATATATATATATATATATATACTTTCGTTATGAACTAAAATAAGATCAAATAAATATATGACAGGTCATAAAAAAAGTGTGAAGTGGGACTATGTAGGCTTTTGGAAAAAAATAATTGTATAACATTAATATAATTATTAATAAGAAAAATCTATACAACCGTTTAATATTTCGTAAAAGAATACAACTATTTAACATGTGAGAGTGAAAATATAAAATTAGGATCAACCGAGGAAGATATTATTTATGGGTGGGATGTTGAATTTCTCACTCTCTTATATTGTTATACTAAAAAAATGGAATTTGTAATATGTATATTGTTTGATACATGAGATTAGTAAGTTGTAATTTATATATGTTTGATAACAAATTTGTCTTTTTAATTTTATATTTGAAAGAGTTAAACTTATGGAAAAACTATTTATGCCTACGATTTTTAGTTTTTTTTTTTCACTTCTTAAAATTGCGTTTGATATTTTAGTTGAATATTCAAAACAAAACATAATTTGTATAGAATTTCAAAAACTTATTATTATTTATTTTTATAGTACATTAGAAAAAGATGTTAGCAAAATGATATTCTCTTTTCTTTTTAGTACAACATGTGGGGTGAGGGATCAAACTCAGTATATGTCAATTACCGCTGAGTTGTGCTCGTTTTGCAAAATGACATATTTTTTAGAACATTAAAAATATAAAAAAAAAACATTATGGGATTGTATATTCTTCAAAAATATATATATATATATATATATACATATACATATATATATATAAGTTTTTTATATTTATTTTTTAATTAACTGTGAGTGAGAATCAACTTTGATTTTAAGGAAGGCAACATCATCCGCATCTTTTATTTTTTTTTCATTTTAGTAAAAGATGTGCATGATGGAAATGCAAACTCATAGAATTTTGATAGAAGATAAGTACCTTAATCAGTTAATTTTTTAATCATAAATGTTTACATCATCATTATTTTAATATTTACTGGCTTGGTTTATATTTATGGTGCCAGTTATTGATTGAGTGCTAATCCTGTCATCAAATGACTAGAAATTTATTTACTTAAACTATAAATTTGTAAATAAATAAAAATACAAAAATTTGATCCATAATGCCTCTCATCTATTGAATGAAAAAAAATTAATTTGGTCAATTTAATGTAAATTAACTCATGATGTACATTCTATCTCATGAGAGATAAACAAATATGATATATTAATTGGGAATGATATTATTATTTATTATTATTTGAGTTCAATCATTGTCAGATAGGAATTCAAACCATCAATCACGGTAATGATAATAATTACCTTATCTACTCGAATTGTGCTCGAATCAGTGAAAATGATCTTATTTGAACCTCCAAAGAAACATAGGTCACCTCATTTTTCCACCTTCTATAAGTAAAAATTTAAATTTTGATTGGGCCGTAAGCTAAGTATGTTTAAACAGTTTTATAAAAGAAATAATAATTTTTAAATTTGTTTTGAGATTATAAATTTTAGGTTTAAATCATATTTTTACCGGTTAACTATCACAGTTATTTTATTTTGTTTTAATTTTAAACTTTCAAATGTTTTGTTTCAGTCTCCAATCCTACACATAAAGTTCTATTAATCCTTTTTTTTTTAGAAAATTTATTAACCCTTATGGTTGGCTTTCTATTAAATATTTAATCTATAACCTAAATTCATCCTAAAACTTAAAAACCTCATCTATATATTCCATGTTGATGCTAATTATTGAAAAAAAAAACGAGAAAGGTTGACATGGTTTTTATGCAAATTTTTATGCAAACTTTTAAATCAGTTTTTAAAAACTAAAATTTACTGAAAAAATATAAATATATATATTAGGTTCATTTTGATCTTTAAAAATTGATTATTCTGATGAGATTATTATTATTTTAAAATGTAAGTTAATTTAAATATGTTAAAAGTATATATTAATATACCAGAGAAATAAATTAAATGACAAAAGATATATTTTTTTTAATATCAGCCTATAAGAAAAATATTTCTTTAGAAAAAAAACATCCAATCAACTTTTTTGAAGCTAACAAAATAAATTTATTGTAAGAGCGGAATTATATAAACAGAGTATATCTAAATATAAAGCTTAAAATTTTAATTTAATTTTTATGGTTGAAGTTTAGATTCAGGATTCTACGAATTTCAATTTTGATATTTATGATTTAGTTACATTTAATAAGTTATTCTTATTGGGGCTCTCAAATTTAAATTTTTTTTAGTACAATACATGAAGATCATTTGTTAGTTGAAAATATATATAAATTATCGTTGAAGTGTGTTTGCTTCACAATTCTTCCCATTAAATGGAATCATATGAATATAAAATAAAATGCGTAGAATGGAAATCATAAAAAATTGATTTGAAATCATTGATCCAACGTGGCATTAGAGCCGCTTAATTTGATTCCACGTGGAAAGGTCCAATAAATACTCAGCAATTTGTCAAATTGCGCTCCTTTAAATTTGGAGTTTAGTGACATTCTAATAAAAGAGGCTCATCTTACAGCAGCCACCCCAACTTCAGACTTTACCAACCCTTTTTCTTTTCTTCCTTAGTTGGTCAAACCTTTTAATTATGCCTAAATAATTGCTCATATAGTTAAGGTTAATAATCGAAAACTAATATTAAAATGTTAATTATTCATTTCTATTATCCTATAATTTCCATAATATTCTTTTTTTTTCCTTTTTACATTTGTAGGTCTAGTCCAACTCGAGCGTCACGACTAATCACGGACCAACCACCTGACTCTAACTATATTTGGTTGACAAGAAAACTCGCAGGATATTAAATCCTAGGTAGATGGCCACCATGGTTTGAATACATCCATTCTAAGTTATTTGCTATTTACACATTCTATGATGGTTCTATTTTAATACTTTTTTTAGCTCAACACATGTCGAGAATGTTAAGAACAACAGTACCCTCGTACCTTCAAGTATCTCTACAATGATATAATATCGACTTTAATTTGTTTTTGATTTCACTCTCGTACCAATAGAGATCATCTATATACTGTTAATCACTTTCTTGTCTAGGCAAGGTAGGACTTTGTTTGCACGTTTTACGAGAATATGTCTTAATATGAAAGACTATAATTGGCCCTTTTTTTTGGCCCTTTTATTTTTACTATTACATCACCAATACGAAAATAAGGATTTGAGTAATATGCCACGTGTTAAACATAAAATATCCTGATAAATTTTATTTTATTTTATTTTATTTACTAAATATGAACAACAGTACAAATCATTTACCAAATCCCCATTCTTAAATTAGTGAATATAAATAAAGTGTTATTTTGGAAGAGATTTTGAGCTGATAAAATTTCAGTCAAACTTTTTTCTTTATGGTCTAAATATTCCACGTGATAATTAAAGAGATGCTTTGGCTTTGACTATTCAATTTACGCCAACAACCTTTCAATATATTCGCCCCCCAAACATTTATATATATTTAACACCATTTTCTCTCCTTTCTTCAAAACTCCTCTTCCCTCTCTCTCAGAAGATCATCGATCACCATGGGCAATTGCACGAGCAACAAATATTCTGCCGAGATATCGCCGATGAGCGATGAGGAGGAGGCGGTGGAGACGGTGAAGAGGAGGCTGATCCCCGACGATGATGGTCACGGAGCTCTAAGATCTTCTTCTCTGGCAAGGACGACGGAGGTAAAGATAAGAATCACAAAGAGAGAGTTGGAGAAGTTATTAAGAAAGGTGGACGTGGAGGAGCTCCCGGTAACGGAGCTGTTATCGCAGTTGATCGACGTCGGAGATGCGTTCGAGAGTACTCACCGGAGATCGTGGCGGCCTTCTCTGCAAACTATTCATGAGCTGAACTAAATAAAACACGTTACATAAACTTGTAAATATGGATGTATGGTTATTTGAACCACCAATGTCCTAGACCACTTAAATGAAGGTCTGGTCGACAATTGGGTAATTGATACCATGTATGTGCCAAAAATATTTCAACGAGAGTTGTAAATATAATTTATTACGAACACTTTCATTCTTCACTTTCTTTTTAATTAATTAATTGGAATCCTTGATGGATAACAAAAAAATTGCCATATATTTACACATACAACCTTTTGTTGCAGATGTGGAGATTTTTTAAATTAGATTTTGTCCCTATTTTGCACCTTATTTCAATTTTGTCCTTCTCACTGATATACAAAATATTATTTATATAAAGTATATCACTGGTATAATTGATATACCTATTGTTGATGTTGATTTTTAGGTGAGTGCCATGTAGGTGTCACGCACGTGCCACATACGTGTTCATCTCCAAGCTCTGGTTATCTTCATATAGAAATCTAATATGAGGTGGGTGCTCTATCGAATGTACTCTGATACTTAAGTTATAAATAAAATATGATGCAAATGGGTATGGAGTAGAAAAAGTGAGAAAACAATAATCTTGAGTAGGGGTATTCACAGATTTGATTGAGGGTATATTTTAACCCTGCCCGAAATTTCGGGTTGAGAATATAGCCAACCCGAACAACCCAAATTTATATTATAACCCAATCCAACATAATCCTCGTAAAGTTTGATTGGTTTAGGTTGGGTCATCGGGTTACACTGGATTAACAGAAGGCTGATGGTGTTGGTGTTGTTTGGCTAACGAGGGAGAGAGATTAATCAACTTGGAGATGGAGTGGCGACGAAAACTCGACGATGGTGGCGATGAGTCAGTAGAAGACTTGGAGAAGCTGACGATGAAGACTTGGAAATGGAAAGCTTGGTGACAGCGGTAGAAGCATGCTTTTGGTGGTAAAAAATGCTAATTTTTGAATTTTATATAATTTTGTGACAGTTAAAAACTGTCACGAAAACTGAAAATTTTTCTTTAATTCAATGACCATTATTATTATTATCTTTTTGTTTTGGATTTCATTACAATTAAAAAAAACATGATATATAGTCTTGTCATCGTTTTTATAAACCAAAAATACATTTTTTAACCATCACAACTTTATTTTACCATTTTGGGTTTATTTTACTTTTTTCAAGAATTCAATACTTCTAGTTACCTTCTGTTTGGTGTCAAGAATGTTTAAGAGATGATTTTAAATTCCATGATTTAAAGTCCGAGAAATGATCGAAAATTATTTATCTTGTTTGGAATGAAAATAATTAAATTTAGTTGTTTGTTGGCCAAGAAAATAAAAAAAATTATTGGTTTAGGCTTTTAATCTAAATTGAATTAAAATATGACCTTGTTATAAGTAATTTACTTGGAAATTCATTGAATTTATGCCAATTCTGCATTTTGATTTTGAAAATCTTTTATTTGTTGAATTTAAATTTTGTCTTTTCTTAGCTTAATAAGTTTGACTTTTACGAAATTTCCATAATTTATAACAATTTTTACTGGTCACGAAAGATCAATTTTTTTTCCTTCTTAAATTTGCAGATCATTTATAATGTCTTTTAACTGTTGCTAAAAGTTATAATTATTTAAGGTACCATTAAAGATCATAATTATTTTTATCCTATCTCCATGTAGTAGTAGTTCAAACTCTGCATTTACTACAATCAATGATGAACATATATTACAGTCAAATAACATACCAAACCACGAACACCTTAGTTAGATGAATTAATTTTGGAGTTCTAAGAATTCAATACTTTCAAAATCCAATTGAATTTCAAATTTTGAATTTATTTATGAACTCAATTATTTAGATTTGATGAATTTTAATTGATTTGGTTTGATTTTTTATTTCTTCATTTTCCCTCCAAAGTATCTTTCATATCTTCTAGGCACCAAAAGTCTCGCTCACTTTGACTAAATTATTTAAAATGGCCATCAAATTTGAGGTTAGATTCACTTATTTTGTTGTAGTTTAAATTTTCACTTAATACTCTTGAGGTTTAGATTCAAGTATTTTGTTGTTTCACTTAATATTTATAATTAATTCAAAGAGTTTTCATCTATTTATAAGTCCATCATATCTCTGGTGAGATTATGTTGTTTTTGTGATCTGAAACTTGAAAGGAAAAAAAAAAAGGTCAAATTAATATTTATAATTAAAAAAAATAATTTAGACCCAAAATTATAATTTTTCTACTAGTGCCCTCAAAGTTTCTACTGTTCACAACTGTCATGGAAGATCACTTTTCTACTAGTGCCCTCAAAGTTACAATTTCAATTTCCCCGAATTACTTCTCCCTTCCCCTCCTAATATATATATATATCTCTCTCTCTACCTCCATCGTAAAACCGTTGAGTTGAAACCATCGCCGGCCTGAAGCACGGTCACCGGGCTTCCGATGCTCCTCACGGGACTCCTTTTCTTCGGTTTTCTCTGTCTGAATTTTGGGTAAAATTTCTTCCCCTATTTCTTGATTTTTCTGAACTTTCGGTTTCAGTCCACGACCCCCCGCCCCGCGGCTCTCTATCTCTTTTTGTGACCATCTCCACCAGCGACGGCCATATGCAGCGGCAAAATCTTTAGATGTTCCGTGACATTGTTAAAGTGTTGTTATACATACTTTCATGATGTTTATTAAATGTAATTGAAATAGTTGTCGTGACAATTATAAACTGTTTTTCAAGAACTTGACAACAAAATCTTTTATTCATTTAGCGACCATTATAAACTATCATCAAATGAGTTATTTGTGACATTTTTAAATTGTGGTAGATAATCAATTCGTGATAAAGTATAACAGTCATTGTAAATGCATTAATGACAGTCCATTTCTATCATGCCTTTAACCGTCATGAATTAAGTTAATGACAGTTTTTAACTATCATGGCAGGTCAATGTTTACACCTAAATATTAATTATTTTTTGACATTCAAAATTGGTTATTTGGAATGTTACATTATAAATCCCTTATTTTAAAGCCTAATTAGACTTTTCAAAAATAAAAATTACCAAATCCCCAAAATACTACCCGAATCCCCATTATTGCAAATTTTCAAAAAATTCCTCCTCCTTCCCCCGTTTCTTCTTCCTGTCTCGTTTGCCCTCCTTCCACAAACACCATTGTTTCCATCCGTTTGAGCTTCTTCTTCGTCGCTGGAGCAAACCATTATAGCTTCTTCTTCGTCACCGGCTGCCCGTCGATCGTTTGAGCACTCCATTTATCCTGAGGTTTGTTTAGTTGTCGATCTGAAGGCCATAGAAAATCCATTGTAAATCAGTGTGACACCAAATCTGTTCATTTATTACGGGTGGTCAATGGATCTTGAACGCTGTCGTTTGCACAGGCCATTATTATCATACTGTAAGCTCGATGAAGAAATAAACTTAGTTCTGCTTTTTCTTAGTCCATATTCTGAAAGATTCAGATATGATTTGAGTGGTACAAAATTTAGGTGTGAATTCTTCTATATATTTGGATATAATATATATCTAAAACTAAGTACCATTTTGGTAGTTATAGGGACTCAATAGTCGGATATATTTTAT
Source organism: Momordica charantia (assembly GCF_013281855.1). Classification (NCBI taxonomy): domain Eukaryota; kingdom Viridiplantae; phylum Streptophyta; class Magnoliopsida; order Cucurbitales; family Cucurbitaceae; genus Momordica; species Momordica charantia. The sequence continues at coordinate 10,603,766 of NW_028275158.1, forward strand.
ATTTATCATATAGGTTTATCTAGGTTAATGTTAATAAGAGCAATTCATAATAATGAAGCATGTGCTAGAGTGTCTAAATTGATAGAATAGGTTAATGTTATATACGGATATAATATATATCTACACTATATAAGTTTATATGAGATTAAGACTTCAATGGTTAAAAATTATATTCGGATATATTTTATATCTATTATTAAATACCAAATTGCAAAGACATGCTGTTGAAAACTTTTGATGTTATACTTCCTAATATCATTAAATTGTTGGTACATCGTGGGTATATTTTTCAACTAATTTGAATTTGAAATCATGGATAAATCTACACATTAATTATTTTAGAAATTGAAATCATGATAATCTTTTTGTAATTAATATACGCTATCCATGTACTAATCTCTAAGGAAAAAATTGGTATGGGTCCACAATAATTAAACGATTATGTCTACAATTTAGGGATTTAAATCTTTTAGATTTCAACAAAAAAATTTAATAATAATAAATAAAAAAGGGTAAATCGGTATTATAAAAAAATCGTACATGCAGAAATCTAAAAGGGTAAAATTGGAAAACTCTACACATTTGAGAAAATAAGTTTTTGAAACAGGCCCCAAAGACATTAACTTTATATTATATATGTAAAATTAACAAATTTAATTGGGTTGTTCGATTTTTTATGGTTACCAGGTTATTTGAATACCCCTAATATTGAGGGTGAGAGTCTGCTTGAGAGTGTGTATCGAATCCTTACAAGGAGTTGTGTTGGGAAAATGTAGCTTACCTTCGTTAAGATTTCTCTTTTCCTTATATAGAGAAAAAGTCATGGCTTTACTATGATCAAGGGTTTGAGTTGGAGGATGCCTCGGTGAATCAAGGAAAAAACAGTCGGAGCCTTTTCTTCCTAATACAAGGTCGAGAGTTTTGTGAGCCTGTATTCCACCTAAAGGTGGAGAACCAGAATCTAGAAGAATGCGTGGCAGAGCATCGACGATTGTTAGGCCCAAGGGTTCCTAGCAGCAGCACTCCTACTTGTTGAATACTTGTTAGATGGCGTTTCTTCCTCAGTGATGCCTTCTAATGGTGGGCGCCACAGGCATCAGGGATTTTGTTTCTTCTCCTTTTCCTTAGAAGATCGAACGGCGGGATCCCCCCTTTTTTCCTTTTCCTGCACGAACAGCCCCCTTGCGCAGGAGAGATGCATGACTTTCTCTATCCCTTCCTTTCGTATCTAGTTTTCTAGTCAGGCTTGCGCCTTAATTAGGTCATCCATGTACACGAACGGGATTTTGAAGTTGTATGCTTTAACTTAATGAAAAGTCCTATTCTTTGCTTCCTTGTTTTCCCAACATTCCCCCATTTTTGTATATATTGCGAACTATTTGGACTCTACTTGAATTTTGGTCGAATAGTCTTTATCGTCGCGATCTCATGTTTGCGACGTACAAATTGGGGGTTAGCCGCATCTATTTGTGTCGTATGGTGTCAAACAAGTTTTGGTCATTTCAAGTATCTCGCGCCTGTTCCACGCGCGTCCGTTTCCTTCAAATGCCCCGTCGTCAGGGCATCTGTTCGTTTTTCAAGTCTCTTCACCACCTCACATTTATTTAAGAAGGAAGGAAATAGGCATTGTCATTTTAACTCACCTGTTTTTTTCCACTTTCTCCAAGATGTCTGACGGGGCCACTAGTCCATTTATCGCAACAATTCTGAAACGTTGGAGGGTGAGTGATCGGTGCCTCCTTTCTCGCCTCCACTACATACTAGCTTGCGGGGAGATCAGGGGGTCGGTTCTGTAGCGACTGTGGTTCAAATAAGAGATCTCGTGGTTGTACTAAGAGAAGAGTTCCACCTGTTAAATAATGTAGATCTGACCGTGACCAAACTTTTGGAGGAGGAGACTCTGAAGGATGGCAAGGCCCTTCGTGACCAAACGACAGAACTCCATGGAAGTATCCACAACCTAGAGGAGGCAAATTGGAACCTTCGCGAGTGGGTGCACGAACTTGAGCGTGTTGTTGCCACGGCCTTGATCACAAGCTATCCTAATTAGTAGGGACGAGTCCTTACTTGTAGGCCGATGGGCCTTTTTTTGGTAACCGGCTCTTATAAATAACATTATACATTTGCCATTCTATTGTTGTATCGACTTTTTGTCTTAGCTTATTTTATTCCATCATTTTCACTTTTGGTTGAGAGTTAGACTTGCCTTTCAACCAATATTGCAATTACCACTGGTAAAAGTCGGACGAGGTTGAGCCCTATCTTACTCAAGACCTACGTTTTGATTATGACTTTGGAACTATTCTCTTAGGATATGGTTGGCAATTTAGAGCCGAGCTTGATTTTTCAGTGGGGGCTTTTCCTATTTTGTTTTTAACTTTGGGGATGCCCCACTGTCCACAAAGGGTTCATTCCTTATAAAAGTCATTAATTGGCCAAACTAAATCCTTAACTTTATAAAACAACTCTAAGTGATAAAAGAATTGAGAAAACAACATTACCTTGCTGTCTTTATAAAAGCTTTAGTTAATTTTCCATATTTGAGCTAGGAAAAATAAATTTAGCTCATGTTTAAGAAGTAAAAACATAATTGATCAAAGTTAAATTTTAAAGAAATGATTTAAGTGAGAATAAAGTAATAACAAGCTATAGAGTTGAGGAAAAAGTAATCTGAATGAACCTAATCCGTTCTCTTTCGAGGTTTGGGAGCAATACTCGTTCAATTTCACAAAAGTTGTGTGATAACAAAAACCTCTTCATGTGACCAGATGTTTGGGATTTTGGATTCAAAATAAATGAGAGCGCAAGTGTACACCCGTCACAAGTAGTAAAAACGGAACGAGTATTCCGAGTATCGATCCTCAAGGACAAATGAAGTCTTTTTATAGGAAATGTTAATGATCGGAGACTTTGTAATTGAATTTGGGGTGACAAATAATAAGGATAATGTTGGTTTTTGATATTTAAAAACTCAATGCAATAAACTCAGCCCAATTACTTCAAATTAGCTAAAAATACACAAAAAATTTTCCAACTAGGCGCCAGGCGCCTCTCATAAATTTTCTTCGGTTTTACTTCGCCGTCTTCTTATGTCTAAGTGATTTTGAAGGTATAAGTCCATTCCTAATATGTCTATTAGAAAAAAGGAACTTAATTTAGTAAAACTCAACCGTAACCTTAGGTCGAGGTCCTATGTCTAGGCTACCCGAGCGAAATCTTTATGTCTAAAGTATTCCTCTCTAAAGTTAAATCAGTAAAGTTGTGAAAACGTATCAACCTTTTCAGTATTGATGCTTGGTTAAAACATTAATTGGCCAAATCAAGTTTCAACTTATGGAAACAACTTTAAGTGATAAAAGAGGAGAAAAACGCCTTTTGCCTTGTTGGATTTTAAAAACTTTAACTAACTATGCATAACCGAGCTTGGGAAAAATAAATTTAGCTCATGATGATAAAGGAAAAACAGAATTTAATGTTGATGGAAGTAGACAACATAATTAAAAGATGAGTAGAATTAAAACAAGCTGGAAATTGTGGAGTTGCAACCCGAATGACCCTAACCCGTTCTCTTTCAAGATTGGGGAGCAGTACTCGGTCGATTCCTCAAGGTTGAGTGATTACAACTTCGTAATGAGAATGAGAGAGATAAGAGTAACAAAGAACTTGCTGGAATTTTAATTAAACAAGACTAAAACTTACAATTCAAGACTAACAAGCTAAAAATAAAGGGTAAACTAGAATTAACAAGGTTTAAAACAATAACAACTCAAAGACTAAAAGAGAAAACGTAAATAAGCTGAGAAGGAATGTCTAAAGCTAAAATGATCACTCCGGGATGATGAATGAAGAGAATGATTTGCTGAATTTATAGGGACTTCAAGGTGGTTAGGAGGTTGAGAGCTTTGTGGAGAGCCATCCATTTCATACACCTTTTGGTTTGGTAGTTGTTGAGTTGACAATCTTTAATGCATGGACGACACGTGGCAGAACTTGGGAAGACTTCAAATCACACCAAAACGTACGTTTTACATTAAGGGCAATCTCGGGATTGGGGAAGGCGCCAGGCGCCTAGCTCGAAATTTTTCGGCACAAAAGTGTAATTTTCGTTAGAAATCAACTCTAAATGATGTAAAAACGTCCTATGTGCATGTATAACCTAAGATAACTTAAAATGAAAGGTTTTGGATACTATAATAAGCTTAAAATACGGTTTCCGAGCTTCAAGCGTTAGAAAACAGCACCCATTTAGCTTCTTTTTACCCTTATGAACAAGGGAAATCACACCCCAAAACTTGGCTTTTTGCTTGTCCCCAAGCAAACTAAACAATTTATATCTCTTAAATCACATGCAACAATCATAAGCAACATCGAACATAAGGATAGACTAGACTTGCTTTTCATATGGTGTCTCAGCAAAGATCATCAAAACCTCATCGTCTTCCTATCTTCAAAAGCCAAATTACCATAAGCTAACAAAGTTCAAAACAATAAAATGTTTCTTAAAATCCTTTCCTTTTTCAAAACATGAACTTTTTGACAATGCTCTAGAATTTGCACGCTTCCTTTTTCACTTAAATTTTAACAGTGAAGGAATGGCTACTAGCCTCTGTGGGGATTTCCTCCACAGCTTTGTAGAGGCCTTTCAAGTAACAACCGGTCATAACATATCTACGGTGGGTTGCACGATGTTACACTAGACCCAATTGCTACCCTCGAAGCTGCTTACGCCACTCGACCTAAGCTACAATGAGTGTCTACAGTGATAAAAATAAAGACATTTTCTTGCCACTCTTTTTTCTTACCTCTCTTCTTTTTCTCTCACAATTTTAAATCTTTTCCCCATTCTTATTTTCTCACAAGCAAAGAGGACTCTTTTATTTGCAAACTTTTTTTTTCCGACTCTTTTTCTTTTTCTTGCAAAGACTCCTTTTATATGCATTTTCTTTCTAGTGACTCTTTTTCGCAAAATAATAGCATGTTCTTTCATGAATAAAAAAACAACATTTTCTTTCTGAAAGCAAAAGACTGTCCCCCCCAAACTTAAGAGCGACAGTGTCCTCACTAGGAAAAAGTTTTTGAAGAGGCAATGCAAAAATCAAAATGAAAGAGGACAAAGGACTTCATAAAACATTGAAAAAGTTTAAGTTTCAAAAAGAATAAAAGCAAAGAAAGCATGTTATTGAAAAGAACTCGGTCACAAATGGCTCATGGCTTTTTAGGACAAAAAGAAAACAAAGTTCATCTAATCCTTAAGAATCATCATCGACATGAAAAATAAGAAAAGGCACACCAATATGTTAAATGAGATTAAATTTGCAGCATGCTTTGTTTAAGAAATATACTTCACTAAGGCCAAGAACGAGATCATGATCGAAACAAGAAGAACCTAAATGACCATATTGTCATAATGAAACTTAGAAACAACCAGAAAAGCGCACAATAATATTCTGCAAAAAACCTAAACATGCAACTAAATTCAAAAATAATATAACAAGCATAAGAACAAGAATAAAACTTCCCTCAAATGAAGAACCGGCCTCATGGATCAAACGACCACGTCTCAAAGTAGATGATGTGTCCCATCTCTTTTATTTTTCTTTTTTGAAAAAAATTAGGGTTTAAGACTTTAGATTAATTAAACAAAAACCCATTTGGAAAAACAAACCAACAAAGATTCAAACAACTCAAAATCCCACGTGTTTTTTTTTTATCTTTTAAGAAAGCTCTCTATTTTCTTTAAAGACCTCATAAATTTGATTAAAAACAAAAAATGATCGCACCCTTCTTTATTCCAAGTCAAAACTAACTCCCAAAATTAAAATCACAATTTTTCGAATTTTTGGATCGGGCCGAGGCGTGAATTTTCTAAAATTTCACCCAAGTTAAATTGAAAACACACGATAACTCACTTCCACTTGGGATTCAATCCCTTTAGTGTCAATATCTAGAGTCAACGACTATTGAGATGATTAAGACAATTTATTAAAGAGAATTTGACAAAGTTAAGGTTCTTCAACTCAACGTTAGAAAGACAAGCTACTCCATATACTACATTGGAGCCGACCTATGATAGGCATGAGCCGATGTTAAAAAGTAACGAAAGGAGCATAGGTAGCAGATACGTTCTCCGATAGGACAACTCGTCCAAGGTTGTCGGAAGCCTTGTCAGGAGCTCGCCTATATAAATAGAGTGGCCCACCTCTCATAAAAGGTATGCGAAATGTATTCTCTCTCAAATGTAATTGGGATTGTGTACTAACTTGAGTGTCGGAGTGCTAACTCGGTTTTGTAGGCCCACTGCACTTTGGTGCGCATAGTTCGAGCTTCGCAAATCAGAGCTTGATCCTTTTAACGATCAAGCACCTAGAGATTGTGCTCGAGTTTTGATGAGAAATAAAAAAAAGTCTCGATGACCGTAGGTGAATTTTCGTGAGGTGTTTACAAGGGTTTTCACCACTGCCTTATTTCTTGGGAAAAATCTCGGGCGAGATCATGGCCGAGAAATGAGGTAGTGGCCAAAACCTGTTCTAAACAACTTGGTAAATTCATCCCAGGTCATCATGACTTTTTCCTTTTTAATAAAACTACCATTCATCAAAAGCAAAGCAAGGCATGATATCGCACAGGATAGAATCCCTTCCCCCTCAAACAATAAAAAGTCTCGTCTCCACTGCGATACCAAACTCTGACCCCGCCAACCTGAAAATTAATTTTCACTCTAAACGCGACAGACAGAGTAAAAACGAGAGAAATTAGAACTTACCTCAACGATTCGCAGTTCAAAAGAAGCAAGCATAAATGAAAATGAGAGGAAATGAGCCAAATAGATGGCAAGGTGAAGGGTTTCCAACGAGTATGAGAACTGGAAGAAGCAGAGATTCAAAAAGTTATGTTTTTAACCCTCAACCTCTTGGTTTACTTAAGGGGTACTTTCGTAATTTAGGAGGTCATAAAACTTGTCTTGGGTTAAAGAAACTTAGTTTGCATCTTTGTATCAATTTTTGTGTTTTTATTTTCTTACAATTGCCCCATATTAAAAGTCATACAATATGAAAAGAATAGTCTTAGGTGTGGTCACAAGTTGTGTCATATTCTTATGTTAAAAGTTGTCTCCACTAACCATTAAACTCATATGCTCCACTATTTATTTTTAGATAGAGAGTGCTATAACGTGCAAGGTGCCACACTAACAAATAATAATATGTTTTACATAAAAATAGATAGTATCAATTACTTTTAATTCATAAAAAATTTAATTTTTCTATTATTATTATTATTATTATTTGTGACTGAGTTTAACTTAAACTTTATAATTATTTGAGTAAATAAAATTTTGTATAACAAATTGGGATTTATTCTATTAAAGATATGACAGAAATAAATTTTACATATCTTATTTTAGGATTTGATTTTCCAAAAAATATATAAAGTAATATAACAGGGGTCACAAATGCCTTATAAAAAATTGAAAAGAATATTTTAGGTCAAAAAATATAATAATCAAAGTGCGTCAAAAACTTCAAAATCTAACGTATGATTTTAAAGCTGTGAAAAGAATCCTACGATACATTCAGAGAATAGCGGAACATGATATTACTTTTTCTATGAGTATAGCTCCACTAAGTTAGTGGTTTTTGGTGTCAAAGCGAACATAGGTAATTGACATATACCTTCAATCAAGAGGTTGTGAGTTCGAATCCCTTTCCGAACATGTTGTACTAAAAAAAAGTTAATGGTTTTTGGTGAGGTAGATTTGGCCGAATGTCTTAGAACGAGATGAAACACTATAGAATTTGCATATAATTTTTGGATTATTTTCTTAATATTACTAAGAACATAACTATTTAAAATGTTAGTGGTAGCCAAAGTCATTTATCTATTTCAAAATATATTCCCTATTTCTTAAATTTTCAAGTATAGCATAAATTTTTATTTATATTAGCAGTATATCAAATACTCATAAGTAATATATCACTCACTTATATCATATATATATATATATATATATATATTACATAGATACTCATATCAATAATATATCAAATTTATATCACATACATATGACTAGTATATCAGACATTCATACATATCAATATAATATCAGATATATATCACATGCATATGTCAGTAGTTAGATATATTATATTACAGATTTATGTTATTTGAGTAAAATTGTCATTTTAAAATTGGACCTCCGTTTTTTTAAAAGTGCTACATTTGAAAAAAAAAAACTAAATGTGATTACTATTTTGTTAATTTTACTAAATGTTTTTGTCATGTTGGTAACTGCCCCTTTTTAAAATGTGCTAACCTCAAAAATATTTTACTTGGCAAACTATTTTTAAATACGGTATTTGGTTCATCCCTTTGTTATTCTTTTAAGAGGCGGCCTATAGAACCTTAACAAGATCCAACTATATATATATATATTTTAAATCATAGGTCGTCTCCAGAAAGTTTTTTCTTTTTTTCTTTTTTTTTTCAACTAGTAGAAACCAGCCTTTAAAAAAAATATATTTCTTCATATATTTTTAAGTTGCTTCATGTGACATTTTTTAAAATTCCGTCATGTCCTTTTTTTTTAATCCCTGATCTTTACTTGTGATCTTTTATTTTCAAGTAAGATTTTTTTTGTGTGTTTTTAAATGCTTTCTTTAATACAGTTAAAAAAAAGTCAATTATTTAAATAAAATTGTTTTTAAAATTTCTAAATTTTTATAAATTAAAAAATTTAATTCATTAGATACATTTTTTAAATATACATTCTAATAATATTAAAAATAATTTGGGAGATGCGAGGAAAGATCGGCCGGAAATCTTCAAATGATAGTTTTTTTTTTTTTTATTTTTATTTCAACCCTTAAATTCGCTTATCCGTCCCTCCAAATCGCCTATTAGGAGTGCATTTGACGTGCCGAAATCACTTTTATCATTATCAAACATCATATTTGGCAAACTAAAAAATTAATTTTAGGAAAACTTAAAATTAATAAAATCAAATTCTAAGGTATGACTTGCGTGATAATTTTTGAAAATCAATTATACTTCGATCTCTTTTCTTCAAAATCACTCATTCTACCATAATTCTCTCTTAAAGACATCCTACCCCATATTTATCATATATTTTGAGTATAGATTTTGAGTGTTGAAAAAGACAAAATCGAAAAGGGGAGGATTTCAAAAAGTAGGGATGTTATGATTTCAAGGTTAAAAAGATAATAATAATAATAATAAAAAATAAATAATCTCTCAGCTTCAGAAAAGGTTACTACTGAGATTCCGAGATTTCGAGAGATACCGTTTGGTATTTGGAGATTTCTTACGACCTGTTTTGTAACTTATTTTCATAAATGTCTGATCTTTACAAATTTTACGGGTTAGATTTCTGGATTTAAAACTTTTTCAAAATATCAAATTTGCTCTTATTTATGACATTTATATTTATTATAATTAGTCTTATGTAGTTTATTACAAAATATTCAATTATTCTCATAATCTCCAATTTCACTCCTTAAAATATTCTACTAAAGAGTGAAATTTATTAAAAAATATGTTTTTATTTCATTTCAATTTTTGACTCAATTTCATACTATAGCCAGTATAACATACTATATTTATATGGAGATATAAACTATATCCGGATACCTTTTCATTTATATGGAAATATAAACTATATCCGGCTATAAACTTAAGCAACATACACTTAACAAGTGTGATATAAACTATAGCCAGTATAACATATACTTATATGGAGATATAACCTATATCGAGCTATAAAATATATACAGTTATATCCCTATACAATTAACAAACTAAGTAAACACTAGTAGAAAGTCGGACTTCAATGACAATTAAAAACTGTCATCAACGTAATTCATGACAATTACATAATTGTCAGGTATTAAGGTATCAAGAAAAATGAGAACATGACAATTTTAAAAAATTGTCATTAATGCATTTTTAACCACAATTATAATTTGTCACCAATAGATTTTCCATCACAATTAAAAAGTGTCACATAAATTCATTTAATGATCATTTATAACTGTCACTGAAACAATCAAAGATTTTGTTCTCCTGTCAATAAAAACTTAATGACGACAGTTTATAAATGTCACAAAATATTTTTTAACGACAGTTTATAATTGTCATGAAATGTTTTTTAACGACAGTTCATAATTGACATGAAATAATTTTTAAACGACTACTGATAAATGTCAAGAAAAATGTAACAGCAACTATTTATAATTGTCACGAAAACCTTTTTGATGATATTTTTAACGGTCAATACTAACAGTTTTAACTGTCATGAAAATCTTTATATTGACAATATTTAATTGTCATGAATACCTTTATATTGATAATTTTAACTATCACGAAAATCTTATATATGAAAATTATTTAGTTGCGACAGATTTTTTTTTTGTCACAATTTGTGTTCAATAAAGGTTTTTAATGTCAAGACAAGTTTATATATGACAATTTCATGATGGTCACATTTCAGAGAAATTCTCTATATCTGTAAATTATAAAATGTAACAAAGTTGCATATAATAGGTTCAAAGTTTTCATATACATATATACAAAATAAGTATGATCAAATTTGTATATTATGAAATTTTATACAAATACTATACTATAACTACAATAAGAGAATGAAACATAATGTTCAGACTAACCTAACGAACTATATTCACATTACATCAACCTCGTACATATCGAAACTATGCCGAAACTCTTCCCTATACATTCTCCTTTCTCAAAATGTTGCTCCCTCAAGCTACTCCTTCAACAAAATAAAACGAACAACTAAGAAATATTAATATTAACTCTCATATATGCTTTTTAACTCCAACATGCATTATATTAGCGAAATAGGTAGTCACACAACTTTGCTAAAAATCATTACAATGAATCAATTATATAGATAAATAACCTACATAGTCAAATATATACGACGTTACCATCGAATACTTTTTAAATTCGAACACTTAAAATCAGAAATAAAAAACAAACCTGGAATATTTAAAACGTTTGTGAAATTATGACCCATACAATGCTCTATTTATAGGCAATTTTGGACACCATGATTTGTAACCAATTTGACACTAATGATAGGTAGCTTAGCAAACGCATATGGGTAATAAACACATGAGTTTTTGGGCACTAAGCAAATGAGCATCTAATTATAATAATGTTTATAATACTCCCTCTTAGATGCATATGTATATATGAAATATGTCTCGTTAAAACCTTACTGAGAAAAATCAAATGAAAAAAAAATCATAGTGAAGGAAAAATAGTACGTAATTCATATAATCTAATAAAGTCTCGAAATAATACGATATAATTTGCTTCCCTCATCGAAACATCACTTGAAATCTCTGAGTCGTCGTATTCCAATGTTGCACACCAAATTTTCAAAGGTTGTAGTAGGTAATCCTTGGAGCAAATTTAGTATGTAGTAATGTTATCATTTTCTTCAACATCATGAGTGAAAAAAGTTCTAGTGAAATATGCTTTATTCTATCTTTTTTAATATATCCTCATTTGATTGAGGTAATACATGTTCTGATATGTTTGTATAATACTGTTAGAAGAGTTTTACTAGAAGATAAGCCACATCACTAGTATAAAAGTGGTCTTCCATGACAGTTGTGAACAGTAGAAAAGTTTTGAGGAAAAAAAAAAACTATCATAAATGATGGGGGCGCATTTTTGGCTGGAAAAAACGCTATTTTTTGGATTTTGTAAGTTTTATGACAGTTAAAAACTGTCACGAAAATCGAATTTTCAATGACAGTGAAAAGCTGTCACGAAATGGTGGAGGCGCGATTTTGGCGGGAAAAAACGGCAATTTATGAAAATTTTCATGTTTTTTGACATTTTATAATTGTTCAGAAAAATAAAAAATTTTCAAGTATTCCATGACAATTACATAGACTATCTTGAGAATGGATGACGTACAAAAAGTGTCACAAATGACTTTGAGCGCGTTTCATTTCTGTCGGAAAAACTGCAGCTTTATTAACGATATTAATTATTTCAGATTGTCCGGTCGCATCGAGTATAGATTTATGCTTAATAGTTTCCCCAAATACTCCATGAAACAAGTAGAAAATGGTATTTGGTATAGTGGTATGCTTATCCTGCGTAATTGTGCCCTTCCTCTCTTCGGTCCTGAGTGCTTAATGATTATGCTAAACATAGTTTTTATGTTAATGATTTTTTCATTCTTATGGAATGAGTGATTTTCACTGTAACACCCCAACATTTAGAGTAGTGCGACCCTCGAGCTTTCGTGGACGAAAGTTTTTTTAAGGTAGGTAGTCTGTAACGCCCTGCGTTCTCTGGCTAATTTATTTTAAACTTTAGATTTGTGCTTTTGGATTTCTCCCTTTTCGTTAAGAAATTCTTGGATCTTCTTATTTTGAGTTTTAATTTTGCGAAAATTAGAATCAAGTTTATTTTGGTTGGATTAAGATAGATTAAGTTTCGAATTTTGAGAAGAGATTTTTAATTAAATCTTATTTTAACAATTTAGAAATTTTGATTTCCCTTTTGGATTTTGTTATTGGGTTTCAAGCTTAAGTTAATCTCTTAATTTATTTTCCCAGATCCTTTTTGAAGTCGGTTTTATTTTGAAGAAAAAGATTAAGAAAAATCTCTACTCTTCTAAAAGAGCTTAGTCTATTCTTATTAATGTCATGTGTAGTTGTGCTTTGTGTTGGGTGTGTGGCCCTAAACTTGTAGTTTGTATTTAAGTAAAAAACATATGTATATTGAATAAAGTTTTATTCAATAAATTTGTTGTTGAATTCATAGCATTGCATTGTCCAAAATCCAATAAACTAAACATCCAAGGTTATTTTAATGTAATCGGGACAGTATATATACTGGGTATATATTTGATATACCCCTGATATACGAGGTATATATTTGATATACCCTTGATATACAAGTGGATAATGTCGCGTAATAACCTAAAGGGTCTATAGTATATGGATAAGACTGGGTACCTTATCCTGGCAACACTATGGATACGTCCCACTTTGTAAATGTTACAGACGACTCGATCCAAGTCGTTCGTGTGGAGACATGCGAGTGGAGGTATCCTATGGACTGCGAAATAGCCAATCTTTAGATATAATGTCGTTGACTAACAGATTGTTGTTTCATAGGATGACCAAACAACTCATTCTCAATCCTGAGTGCGTTATGGACTCCTGCCAATGAGGGCTCGTCCTTTGATCTGTATGGGTGAGAGTGGCCCGATTTGTCGACTTAATATTCCTACCATTTTGGGGACGAGACCGAGTGGGGAGCAGGAAACATAACTTCACAAGATGGAATTCACTCCTCCCCGACTTTAGGGGAGTAGATGGGTGTTCTCTTAAATGTTGACTCTGGGACTTGAACAAGGGGCCCCATCCTCTCATTGGCCCGAGAGGGACTTCCGGTTATTGGTCGGACCATAACCAGATTGTTCATTAAATGAGCAGTGATATTTAAGGAGTAAGATGTAACTCAGAGGTAAAACGGTAATTTGACCCAACTTGAGTTACGAGCACTCGTGAAGGATTGACTTGTCATTAATGGTCGTACATCCATGGACACGAAAACATTTTGTAGTGAGAAGAGTGCAACTGCGGGTCTTTAGTGGAGTGAACCGTAGTTAACGAATGTTGATTAACTCGGTAAATGAGTTTGACCGATTAATCTCGTATCGTTGGAGCTTCTGATCTGTAGGTCCATTAGGTCTCCTTGCTAGCTCAAAACGGGTAAAACGAGGATCAATTTTTTAGAAGAATTTGAACTGTTCAAATTACTTAAGAGATTATATGTATATTGATACATTATAATATATAGTTAATTCTAAATTAAAATATTATGAGAGAAATTATTTGAATGAGATTCAAATAAAATTAATATGAATAAGATTCATATTAAAACTATAGGTTAAAAATAATGTGCATAAGATGTACATTAGAACTATATGTTATACGAGAGAAATGCTATAGAATATGATTCTATTTATGTGATAAATAATTAAGTGTTAATTATTTGATATATATATATATATATGTTAATTAATTATTAATTAGATTAATAATTAATTAATATGATTAATTAATTATATATATATATATATATATTAATATTAATATTAATATTAAACTCCCCGCAAAATTGTAGGGGAGTGGGAAGTTAATATGACGTGGGGAGTTACCCTAGGTCATTTTTCTTTTTCAAGTTTGTTGCAGAACTGTTCTGCAAAATAGAAAAAGGAGAACTCCCAGTACTCTCTTAACAAGGCTCTCTCAATTCTCCCTCTGATCCAGACCTGTGCTCCCACAAGTGTGTTCTCGAAATCCAAGAGGATAGCACAGAGGATCGTTTGGTAGTGTCGGAAAATCATTGAAGAAGAGTTCTTGAAAGGTAAGGAAAACAAGTTTTTCCCTTGTATTTTCATTCATGAACGTTTTGATTTTGTTTCCCAAAAATCATGAACGATGGTCCGTTTCCGCTCCGGGATTCACATCCCTTCACTTTGATATTTATAATTTTATAGATTCATTTTCCATGTTTTGGTGCTCGCTTATTTGAGGACTATTAGCTAAGCCTACTTCTCATCCATCTTAAATGCTTAATGAGACTGTTGGTTTTTCCTCTAGTGAAGTGCATATAAAAATTTGCTTATGTTTTGACTTATAAGTACATCAATTTTAGTAAATAGTTAATACTTGTGTGTTCATTGTTAAGTATAATTTTTTATTAGATTGTTTTCTTTTAACTCTAAGAAGTCTGGACTAATGGGTTTGAGTATGTAGCTGAGCGTATAGCTGTTTTGCACATGAACTTCATGAAAATGAATTCATTCTCTTTGCGCTTATTTCAATTGTATATTCACATTATTATCTTGTATAATACTATATTTGTATAGGACGTTGCCAGTGGAAAATCAATTCTAAAATGGGTGCCAAAATTTAGACATTCACTTGAATTTTCGTATCTTATTTTAGTTTGGGTTGTCATGGTTTTTGTCGTGAGTTTTACTTTTATCACTGAAGTGTATTTTTGGGCCTTCATTTTGGACCGTTAGTTTTTAGTTGGGGCTTTCTTTTAAAATTGAGAATTGAGCTTTTTAGTTTTCAAGCAAATTAAGAGGGCCTCCTTTTAAATTTGGAATTTGAGTTTTAGTTTTAACGGCGCAACTTCAGCTTCGTGTTTTCTTGCCAGATCCGACGGTCTCAATGGTGGCTTTCCCTTTCCAATGGTCGCCTTCCTCCGCGTCTAGATCCGACGCTATTACACGAACTGAGCGGCTGACGACCCGATTGGTTTGTCTTCCATGGCAACGCAACTCTTCGACAACCCAAATCCGGTGACGCGCGACTGCTTCAGCCGGCAGTGACTACCGTGTGGCGCCCAGCATCGAGCATCCCAACTCAGCCACGTTTTTCGAATGCCTAAGCTTAGACTCGACGCCCCCTGGTGGCCAACGGCGGCTCCGGCACGATATTCGTTCCCTGCGGCGATCGCCAACATTCCGTGAGCACAAAATTTCTCTACAGCACCCCTCTCCGACGCTAACAACAACGTTTGGTGACTCTCAACACTTACCCACGCACAAACGAAGCCCGATCCACAGATTGTTAGCATCAGTTCTTCAAGCCCCAAAACTTTTGCCATCGCTTCGACAAGGTTTGGTGGGTAACGAACAGATTCAACTTTAGTAGCCAAAACTGAGTTGTAAGATGCTGATTTAACCTTGTTTTCCAAGGTTTCAATCTGACTCAAGAAGTTAGGAGCGTTTAGGCGAGTTGTAAGTAGTTTTTTACTTAAGGGGATTGTTTGTTGTGTGATGCTATGAATGGATTGTTTGCTTGTGTGCCTATTGGGTGTTATTGCATGATTGCTTGCGGTTGTTACTAGTTTATACACATTGCTGTTGTTATATTGTGAGTTGGATGTGTTTTGATTCTTATGAAAATTTGTTGAAGTGTTAGATGTGTTTCTAGGTATGTTAATCATATTATTGTATTGTTGTGTTCACAAAAGCACACTGAGTTTTTGTGATAATGGCTATATTGTGCGAGCATGTTGACATATTGTTTTCGTTGTTAGAATGTTGTTTATATACTAGAATCGTGTTGGACTATTATGAGCTGAACATTGATTTGTATGTTGCATGTTGAATTCATTATGAGTGAATATAGCATTCTTGATCAAGCTCTTCTCAGACCTAGACGAATGGATGGAAAATTTGAGTTCTCAAATCTAAATGAGGAGGTATGTAACTGTGTTAAACATCCTGACTCAACTATTTACTCTATCGCATTTTGAAGTTGGGGCTTTAGCATTTTTTGTCAATATATTTTTGTTGAAATATGGAATCAAAACTTATTTTTATGAGTAATATGTTTGATCAAACTTAAATAGAATTATTTTTGTAGCAGTAGTGATAAGAATCATGGTGTTCCGCACGTCTCCACTGGACCTATTACACGAGCCAAGGCTAAGAAGCTTCAACAAGCATTCCTTATTCACGTACAAAATTGGATAGGCTCAGTTCAACCTTTATTTCAGATGCTGCAAGAGAGGACGATGTTGTGAAGGTCAACGTTTGCAAGATTGACGTTGTGCCAACATTTTAAAGATTCATTTGTTATTTCTAAGTCCTCAAATTTTGCTTGTAATTTTTGAGTTTTTGGTCTTCCAAATTATGGTTTCAACTTTAGAGTTCAATTCTGGGAAGTTATTAAGTAGACCAATTGTGGTCATTACTACTTATGGGTTTTATTTTGGAAAGTGAAGGGTTAAGGGTTTCACTCATATAATGGCTATAAAAAGCCCCATCCAAGCTATGTAAAAGGCAGATTTTAGAGGAATGAAATTTCATCTCTCAAGAGACATTTTCTTTAGAAATCCCATTGCCATTTCTAAGGTTTCTTGCAATTCTTGTGATAGATTGCATTTTGAGCCATTCAATCTAGCCTTGATCAAGTTTGATTGTGGAATGACTCATTCTAGAACAAGATTTTCATTCTTGCTTCTAGATCTTTGATCATAGAGGTAATCAATTTCTTGCCTTTCTCTTGGTTGATTCTAACTTGTTTAAGGAGGTGTTAATTTCTTTGATTCAAGGGTTCTTGTTCAACAAAAGCTTGGATCATTGGGGCTGAGAATTAGGATTGCCTTATCAAGTAGAGTATGCATTCTATTGAGTTCTAGTTCTTCTAGGTTGTAAGAGATAATTCTTGTAGGTTCTTCTTTAGTGATGACGTGTTCCAAGAAGATATACCTAAAGAATTACCTCCAATTAGAGGTATTGAACATCAAATAGACTTCATACCGGGGGCTACCATTCCAAATAGGCCAGCTTATAGAGCAAATCCAACTGAGACAAAGGAAATTCAAAGGCAAGTGGAGGAGCTCATGGAGGAAGGCTATGTTCGCGAAAGTTTGAGTCCATGTTCTGTACCGGTCATATTGGTGCCAAAGAAGGATGGAACTTGGCGCATGTGTGTGGACTGCAGGCCCATCAATAAAATCACTGTAAAGTATCGTCATCCTATTCCTAGGCTAGATGATATGCTTGATAAATTGCATGGTTCTTGTCTATTTACAAAGATTGATTTGAAATCTGGATATCATCAAATTAGGATGCATATAGGAGATGAATGGAAAACAGCTTTTAAAACTAAATTTGGATTGTATGAATGACTTGTTATGCCTTTTGGGTTAACTAATGCTCCTAGTACATTTATGCGCTTAATGAATCATGTTTTGAGAGAATACTTGGGGAAGTATGTTGTTGTGTATTTTGATGATATTTTGATTTATTCAAAGAATTTGCTTGAGCATGTGGAGCATGTTAGATCCATTTTGATTACACTTAGAAAAGAGAGGCTTTACGCTAATTTTAATAAGTGTAGCTTTTGCATGGAAAATGTTAACTTTCTTGGCTTCATAGTTGGTAAAAATGGAGTTGAAGTTGAAGAGAAAGTTAAGGCAATTAGGGATTGGCCAACACCAAAAAATGTCAGTGAGGTTCAGAGTTTTCATTGTCTAGCTAGCTTCTATAGAAGGTTTATAAAGGATTTTAGTACCATAGCTGCACCATTGAATGACTTAGTGAAAAAGAATGTTGTTTTTGAATGGGGGGAAATGCAAGAGAGAGCTTTCAATGAACTTAAGGGAAAATTAACCAATGCACCATTACTTGTCTTGCCTAACTTTGATAAAACTTTCGAAATCGAGTGTGATGCAAGTGGTTTGGGCATAGGTGCTGTTTTGATGCAAGATGGAAAGCCCTTAATGTATTTTAGTGAAAATTTAAATGGGGCTTCGTTGAACTATCCTACCTATGATAAAGAATTGTTTGCTTTAGTTCGTACATTGCAGGTGTGGCAACACTACCTGTGGCCGAGAGAGTTTGTGATCCACATCGATCATGAAAGCTTGAAGCATCTTAAAGGTCAAATCAAGCTAAATCGTAGGCATGCAAAGTGGGTAGAGTTTATTGAAACATTCCCATATGTTATCAAATATAAGCAAGGTAAGGACAATGTGGTTGCTGATGCATTATCAAGAAGGTACAATCTCTTTACTTCTCTTAGTGCAAAAATTCTTGGATTTGAGCATATTAAGGAGTTATATAGAGATGACCATGACTTTGGAACTATTTATGCATCTTGTCTTGGTGGGAAAGCTGTGGATGATTATTATGTGTTTCGTGACTTTTTGTTTAAAAAAAGTAAGCTTTGTGTTCCTAAATGTTCTATAAGAGATTTGCTTGTGAAAGAAGCCCATGGGGGTGGATTGATGGGACATTTTGGGATTCATAAAACTTATGATATACTGCATGAACACTTCTTTTGGCCTAAGATGAAATATGATGTGCATAAGGTTTGTAGCCAATGTTTTAAATGTAAATCGGCTAAGTCTAGATCACAACCAAATGGTTTTTATACTCCCTTGAATGTACCTAATGAACCTTGGACTAATATATCTATGGATTTCGTTCTTGGTTTGCCTCGAACTAAAAAGGGTAGAGATAGTATTTTTGTTGTGGTGGATAGATTTAGTAAAATGACTCATTTCATAGCATGTAACAAGACAGATGATGCAAAGCATGTGGCTGACTTATTCTTTAGGGAGGTGGTAAGGTTGCATGACATTCCTAGAATTATTGTTAGTAATAGGGATGTTAAATTTTTAAGCTACTTTTGGAAGGTGTTGTGGGGTAAGTTGGGTACTAAATTGTTGTTCTCAACTACATGTCATCCTCAAACTGATGGGCAAACCGAGGTGGTTAATAGAACATTGGGAGCATTACTTAGGACTATTATTTCTAAGAATATTAACTCTTGGGAAGAAAGTTTGCCATTTGTAAAGTTTGCATATAACAGGGCAATTCATAGTACCACACATTGTTCTCCTTTTGAGGTTGTTTATGGATTCAATCCACTTACACCCCTTGATTTGCTTCCTATTCCATCTAATGAATTTGTGAGTGATGCAGCCACAAGTAAGGCCGATTTGATCAAAACCTTACACAAAGAGGTCAAGGAGAGGATTGAAAAACAGAATTCGAAAGTTGCTTCACGTATTAACAAAGGACGAAAAGAACTGATTTTTCAACCGAGTGATTGGGTTTGGATACATTTTCGCACGGAGCGCTTTCCCTCGAAACGGAAGACAAAGTTACATCCACGAGGGGGTGGTCCTTATCAAGTTCTTGAAAGAATTAACAATAATGCATACAAGATTGATCTTCCGGGAGACTTTTCAATAAGTTCTACTTTCAATGTTGCTGATTTGAGTCCTTTTGATGTAGGTGATGACTTATCTGATTCGAGGACGAATCCTGTTGAAGAGGGGGAAGATGATAAGAATCATGGTGTTCTGCACGTCTCCACTGGACCTATTACACGAGCCAAGGCTAAAAGCTTCAACAAGCATTCCTTATTCACGTACAAAATTGGATAGGCTCAGTTCAACCTTTATTTCAGATGCTGCAAGAGAGGACGATGTTGTGAAGGTCAACGTTTGCAAGATTGACGTTGTGCCAACATTTTAAAGATTCATTTGTTATTTCTAAGTCATCAAATTTTGCTTGTAATTTTTGAGTTTTTGGTCTTCCAAATTATGGTTTCAACTTTAGAGTTCAATTCTGGGAAGTTATTAAGTAGACCAATTGTGGTCATTACTACTTATGGGTTTTATTTTGGAAAGTGAAGGGTTGGGGGTTTCACTCATATAATGGCTATAAAAAGCCCCATCCAAGCTATGTAAAAGGCAGATTTTAGAGGAATGAAATTTGATCTCTCAAGAGACATTTTCTTTAGAAATCGCATTGCCATTTCTAAGGTTTCTTGCAATTCTTGTTATAGATTGCATTTTGAGCCATTCAATCCAGCCTTTATCAAGTTTGATTGTGGAATGACTCATTCTAGAACAAGATTTCCATTCTTGCTTCTAGATCTTTAATCATAAAGGTAATCAATTTCTAGCCTTTCTCTTGGTTGATTCTAACTTGTTTAAAGAGGTGTTAATTTCTTTGATTCAAGGGTTCTTGCTCAACAAAAGCTTGGATCATTGGGGCTGAGAATTAGGATTGCCTTATCAAGTAGAGTATGCATTCTATTGAGTTCTAGTTCTTCTAGGTTGTAAGAGATAATTCTTGTAGGTTCTTCTTTAGTGAGCTTTTCTTTTGCTCTTATATCTATGAATTTGGTAGAAAGCTCATCATTTGAAAGTCATAAAATCCAAAAAAGAATAAGTAACTAAGTCTTTTCTTGTTATTATATTTTCTTCCTTGAGCTTGTGGTCGTTCTTTAGGAGTTTGAAACGAATACTTAAAAGGAAAATTTGGAGATAGAGGAACTTTTCGGTACGACACAAAGAACTACCATTAGATGTGAGTTAGGTTACACACTCACCTATCGCATCCCTTGTTTAGAAAGCATATAAAGTTGGACCATCACTATGCCCAGTTTGGTTTACAACCTTGTCTTTATTTTTGTACTTGAAATTTCAACTTTACCTTTTATATATGTGTGGTTTGATGTCGCAGATAAGAGTTAATGATCAAGTTAGTTTGAGTTTACATATGAGTTCATTTTCACATAATATATAATTTTTTTATTCATTTAGCTAACTGGATATTGTTTTCTTCTTTATTTATTGCACGGACTTAAAAAACTTAAAAATCATGATTGCGACTAATTGATTTATGAACTTTGTTGGGCTAGTACCTGAAACATATATATATTAGTCAGATGTTGACATTTGACTCCGTCCAAATTACATATTGTGGGCTGATTTAGATATTTGTATAAGATTGATATTTGTTGTGAGTATTTCAGATATGTATATCTATGTGATTGTCATTCTTGTTAAATTTAAAGTCTAGTTGGGATAATTGTATGGCTATCCTACAGCAACGATAGCCAATTAAGACTTAGTGTTTATATTTGTGTCATGCATATAGTTTAAAATCTAGCTGGATAATTGTGTGTCTATCCTGCAGCAAAGATAGCCAATTAAGACTTAATGTTTATTTGTGTCATGCATATATAATATAAAGTCTAGTTGGATAATTGTGTGATTTAGGATATTCGTCGTAGTAAGTAGTCTTTTACTTTAGGGGATTGTTAGTTGAATGTATGCTTGGTTGCTTGTTATCTCTCTTGGCTAAATTATGCTTCTTGTTAATTATTCTAACATATTGATCTTGTAGTTGGATGCATTGTGAATGATATATTGAATATAGTAACTTTAAATGTATTTATGTCTTGTTGATGAAAGTTATGTTATTGAGAGTGAATATGTTCATTGCATGATATCACTGTTGAGGTTTAGTGTTTGGACTGAACTCTTGGGAGTATATTGTTGGATATATTACTGGATTATGGATAGTTATGTTAGTTGTTGTGTTTATGAAGGCATATTGAATTTTTGTGAGATTTATTATATAGTGAAAGCAAATGCATTGTTTCATGATTAGTATGTTTGTCTGTTGTTATGATAGCATGCTGAATTTTAATTGTGAACTGAATGCTACATAGGTCATGGCTTGAAAAACATGTATATTTTATTATTACTAGTCTTTTGGACGGTTGAGTAAACCTTCGAAAAATGATTTATCGAAGGTTTATTTTATACTTTTTCAAAGATTGTTACTTTGAAAATACTTAATTTTCTTGTAGTGCTTGTTGGTTCTTTATCATGTTCTAAGTGCATCATTTAACATTTGGGTGCCCGGTTTTAATGTTAACTTTTTCATGATTTCTTTTATGTAGAATGCTGGAATGCTAACATTTACGGAATAATTGGTGAAACTAGAATGCTAACATTTACTCACTTGTGATTGGTTTTATGTAGTGTTTATATTTGTGTCATGCATATAGTTTAAGTCATGTTGGATAATTGTGTGGCTATCCTGCAGCAAAGATAGTCAATTAAGACTTAGTGTTTATGTGTCAGGCATATAAGTCTAGTTGGATAATTGTTTAAAGTTTAGTTGTATAATTGTGTGGCTATCCTGTAGCAAAGATAGCCAATTAAGACTTAGTGTTTATATTTGTGTCAAGCATATAGTTTAAAATTTAGTTGGATAATTGTGTGGTTACATGAAGCAAAGATAGTCAATTAAGACTTAAGGTTATATGTGCCATTCCGTAATGCATGATGGAGATAGAAAGAAAATTTGGGAGTTAGTATTAATATTTTCTTAACTTTTCGTTTTATTTTGTTGGAGTACATTTTGAGAAAGGAGAATGTATAGGGAAGAGTTTCGGCGTACTTTCGACATGTACGAGGTTGATGTAATGTGAATATAGTTCGTTGGGCATTCTGTTATTGTAGTCATAGACTTATAGTATAGTATTTGTATAAAATATCATAATGTACAAATTTGATCAGACTTTGATCTTATTATATGCAACTTTATTACATTTTATAATTTATAGTTATAGAGAATTTCTTTTAAACGTGTACAGTGTTATTAAAATGTATTTCGTGGCTGTTATGACATTGTCATATATAAAATTTTATTGACATTATAAACCTTTATTAAACACAAATTGTGACAAAAAGAACTGTCACAATTAATCAATTGTCATATATAAAGTTTTCGTGATAGTTAAAATTGTCAATATAAATATTTTAATGACAGTTAAAAATTGTCAATATAAAGATTTTTATGATAGTTAAAACTACCAATATTGACCTTTAAAACTATCACTATAAAAGTTTTCATGACAATTATAAATAGTCGTTGTTAAGTTTTTCTTGACTTTTATCAGCAGTCGTTAAAAAATATTTCGTGACATTTATAAACTGTCGTCATTAAGTTTTTATTGACAGGAGAATAAGATCTTTCATTGTTTTAGTGACAGTTATAAACTGTAATTAAATGTGTTTTTGTGACATTTATTAATTGTGATGGAAGATCTATCCGTGACAAAGTATAACTGTAGTTGTAAATGCATTGATGACAATTTTTCAAATTTGTCATCTTCTCATCTTTCTTGATGCCTTAATAGATGAAAAAAACTGTGATGAATTATGTTAATGACAGTTTTTAACTTTCACTAAAGCCCGAGTTTCTACTAGTGCATGCTCCATGAATGTGCTGAAACTTGATTGATAACTCTCCATAAGAGAGTTATTTTTGTATGAAAATTACCAAAAGTAGCTAAGAATAAACACACAAGCACCCAAATCATCTTAATTTCATGCTCCTGTACTTTAAGTTTCAAAGCAGCTTACAATGCTAGTTGATTTTTGTGATTTATGTGATATGTCATAACTTTTAATGTTTTGGTGTAGCATTGTCGGTTTTCACTGCAGTAACCCTTTGAGTAAAAATCTATCGCTTCCAGCTCTGTCATTTTCTACTTTTTGATTCCAATGCTACAGCATCGACAATGCTAATTATTTCTTTACCTATTGCAGTCACAACCTCGACCACGACCTTCACCTCGCTCACGATTGTTAAAATCCACAACTTTCCCTACAAGGAATGATGTTTCTCCCATTGGTTGAGATTCATTATTTTTAAAACACCTCATTATTTTGTTCAAACACAAGAAGACATGATAATATAAGTTCAAAATATTGTCCAAAACCTTTCCCTCGATATTGTTGTAATAGGAACATATTCGAGACATGAAAGTAAAAAATGTATTCTCTAACATATCCCCATCAATAACTTTTTCTCTGGATAACAACAATTTTGAACTAGTTTTAAATAATGCAGAGTTATAATCACTTGCTAATTTGAAATCTTATAGTCTCAAGTGCATCCATTCATAACGAGTTTTAGGAATAATAATTGTTTTCTGATGATCATACATCTCTTTCAAACATTGTCATAAGATACGGTGATCTTTTATCGTCAGATATTCAATATTCAATCCCTCATGCAGATGATGATAGAGGAAGATTATGACTTTTGCATTTTCTTGACTATAAATCGTATTTTCTTCTTTAATGATCTCTCCAAGGTTCATGTCATCAGAGTGAATTTCAACATCAAGCACTCATGACAAATAATTATTACCATTTATGTCAAGGGCTGCAAAATCTAATTTTGTAAGATTTGTCATGTTAATACTTTAGGACCTACCTTTAGTTGGAAAAATGACAGAGGTTTGTGCTAATAGCAGGTTGTGAAATTGAGGAAGAAAACAAGCCACCACGAGAGCAAGAACAATGGAAAAATAAAATTGGACAAAATATAAAAATATAAAATAAATCTTCTTTTCAATTTTTCCTCTTGATTTTCTTGAAATTCCTCTCTTCACAATTGTAAAATCATTGTAAAATCATGACGCATAAAATACTCTATTTATAGGTAATTTTGGGCAACATTATGCATAACTAAAATTGGACACTAATGATAGGTAGCCACGACACACACGAGTATATGGACAATAAACACATGGACAACAGGTAATGAAACACATTACTTTTTGGACACTAGGGGCTCGTTTGGTAATGGTCTTGTTTCCTATTTCTCGTTTCTTGCTTCTTGTTTTCTATTTCTATTTTTTAAAAAATTAGAAACAGAAATATGTTTGGTAATCATTTATGTTTCTTGTTTCTTGAAAAAAAGAAATAGAAACAAAATAGGTTTCATAACTATTTCCTGTTTCTTGTTTCTATATATATATTTTTTACAACAACTTGTAGCGGTGGAATTCGAACCTACTACAATCTGCTGATCGAGAATTTATACCTTACTCAGGTTAGTTAATTTTTATTTTTAGTTAAATAAAATTTAGTAAATATAATAGATATAACATAGATTCGAAGAATAATATTTATTAAAGAAAATATAATTTAAAATATAAATTTATTTGATATAAAAGTATCCATTATTAGCTTAAATAAAAAAATAGAAATTTTTTTGTTTAATAAAATATAATAGGTTTTAATAAAGAATAAATTATCAAAATATTTTAAGTTAAAAAATATAAAACAAAAATAAAAAACAAATTTATAGTTTATTAAAGAATATAATATACAATATAAACTGATATAAAAATATAAATTATTAGTTTAAACAAAGAATAAGATATTAAAATATTTTTAATATAAAAAATAGAAATTTTTTTGTTTAAGAAAATACAATAGTTTTAAATTAAAATAAAATTTGAAAACATTTTAGATTAAAAAAATATAAAATATAAAAAAAAAAGAAACAAATTTTTTTTTTTACATCTAATGGGATTCGAACCTATATAATATTTAAAAAAAACTCATGGACCACCACGCCATTGATGATTTTATAGTAATTTGTAACAAATAGAATATTTAACCTGAATAAAGTCTGGACATAAAATAAAGAAGAGAAACCGTAAAAACGAAACTACTTTTCATAGTTTCTAAAAATTGGTCCCTTTTTTGGAAATGTTTCTTAAAATTTAGAAACGAGAAATAGGATTGGTTACCAAATATGTCTATTTCTCAAAAAATGAGAAACAAAAACAAGAAACGGGAGCATTACCAAACGAGACCTAAACAACCGGATGTCATCTAATTATAATAATGTTTATAATACAAGTCGTATTTTAGCCCTTCAAATTTTGATAAATTAGTTCCAAGTTCATACCATAATCAAGATAACAAAAAATAATAATAATAAAGTAATCTAATTTCTCCTTTTGTGTGAATTTTGAATACTCCAAATTTTGAACTAAAAAAAAGAACACTCTAAATTTTGAAAAGATATTTTCTTCCAATTTTCTAACTTATTACCTTATTATCTTCTTCCTGACTATTGCACACCTTTATCTTTATATTTTTCTCAATTTATATAGAAGTGAAATATAATATGAACTATTAATTTTTAAATCAAAACGGGTAATAGGAAATCAGTTGGTGTATCCAATTATTCCAACTAGAATCGAGAACAAGATGACATTTAACCTGTTCCAAAATTAACTTAAAAAAAACAGATCATGCCCTATCTTTTTACCTTAATTCATGATTAAAAATTTTGAGGATAATGAGAATGAATTTGAATGAAGATCATTCAATCAAAGTAAACAAGAAATCAATGGTAAGCACTAGATAATATTATACAAAATAAGCACACATAAAATGCACCAAAATATAAATTTAAGTGAGCAATTAAATATGTTTTTTAGTATTTTGAACCTCCAAAGTTTTTAAACAAAACTTTTGGGTGGCTGAGATTTATTAGGAGATGACAAACCAAAAAAAAAAGGATGAGAAAAAAAAGATGATCCAAAGGATAAAGGTTTCCTCCCATGTAGCAAACACAATGTGGTCTTTGACAAGAACATAATAACTTTTTTTTTTTAAGAGAAAGAAAAGAAAAGAAAATACATTAGTTATATTATATAATAATAATATGTCATGTGTGAGCCCCATAGTTTTGAGGGAATGTGGAAAAGGTTAAGGTATAGTTTCCATTATAAATAGAGTGTAAAGGGCAAAGGAACTAGGGGAGTAAGTTAAGATATTAGCCAAGCAAGAGAAAAAAAAAAGGAAAAGGGGATGGCAGCGGCAATCGAGGGGAAGAAAGTAGGTTTGGTGGTGGCGATCATGACGATGATGTTTACTATGTCTTTAGCACACTCTGCTCTAGTTACTGATGATGCAAAGATTGAATTGGTGTCTGATGCACCGAAGTACTTGAATGTTGTTGGTAATAACATCGGTATGAGAAAAATGATGAAAGGTCAAGTTTCTACCGGATGTTTTGCATTTTGAAATTCATCAATCAAATGCAATTCTTGCTGCATTTGTCTTGGTGATGAATTTGCTGGAGTATGTGTTTGAACTCTCAATGCTTTCACTATTATCCTTCAAATCTTGTATCTTTATCTTTCTCTTTCTCTGATGTATTTTCTAAAATATAATTGTCAACTTTGATTCAGCTATGTGTCAAAGTCGTCAATTCAAGTAATGAATAAAGTATCGTTTCTTTTGTGTGGGTGAATCTCTCTCTCACGAAATGTAACTATTTGGTTCTTCTCATATTTTGCTATCTAAAACCTGCTCACCCAATATTTGATTTAACAAAAACTTGTTTGATTCGGATATATAACCTAATCATCTTTTTAATACACATACTAAAAATCATAATTATTATCTATTCATTAAAACATATATATATATATATAATAGAAGTTAGGAGGAATATGATTATTTTTAAAGTTCAAGAACTAAAATATAAATTTAAAAATTCAAATAAAATAGAATTGAAACTTTAAGTGTTTTTAACTCATGTGATGTTACATTTTTTTAATTTTAAGTATTCATTTCTTTCGTAATTCATTCATAAAGTGAACCAATTCTACCTAAAAGAAAACAACCCAATCTAAAAGATCATTCTCATGGTAAATTTTATATCTCAATTAAAATTATAAGAAACACTTATAGAAATCAAAGCAACTAAGCCAAGCTCTTCATTAATAATGACAATAAACAATGCTACTGAACATTTTCAATGATGAAGAAAGATTCAAAGCCTCACCTCCAATTCTTTCAAAATTTAGATAATTTTGCTATTTTTTAAATTTGAATTTAATGATATGGATAAAAAAAATTTCAAGATGCTTCTTTTTTGAGTTTGATGTCAACTTTTAAGGAGGGTAAAAAAGTAATTTACATGGTCCGAAAAATAAACCTCACACCTCAGAATCTAAATGGTTGAATTTCAACCATATTATTGAGATTTGAGTAGATATTTAGAATCTTTTAAGAAATTATGAAAATGAAAACTCTAATCTCTACTGGAAAGTATATTTGTATAATTACTTTGGGTTTAAGAAAAAGATGAGGGAGAGACAAAATAGATAATGTCTCTCATTAAACTATCTCATATTTAAATAAGGGAAATTGTATTGGGTAGCTAAACTTCTATACATATTTACAAAAATGTCAACCACTTTTGTATTTTACAAATATGGCAAAATATTTGAATTTTTATTCTCGGAATTTTTATTATTCTAGGTTTACCCTTATGATATCTTATATACATCTGATGTATATGTGATATACGTCCGATGGATGTTTATTTGATATACACCCGATAGATGTATATCTGATATACGTTCGATATATCTCTGATATACTTCCGATTTACGTTTGATGTACATCCGATGTATCTTTGATATACATCAGAATATATATTATATATCGAATATACATCTGATGTATCTCTAATTTATGATATACTAAATATATTTTTAATGATATACCTATGTATATCTTATTTAATATATATATGATGTATCTCTGATGTATATTAGTGGCATATTAAATATATTTGTAACTGATATCTGATATACATCAGTAGATATCAGTAGATCAGAGATACATCAATGTTAGATATCAGTAGATATCATGGTTACATCAATGGTAAATTAGAGACATATTAAGTATATATCATAGATGCATCAAAGTTATATTAGTGGTCATTCTAAAAACAAGTTATATTAGTGGTAAATTCAAGACATATCAAGTATATATCACAGATATATAAATATTATATCAGCATGCTATCTGAGGACATTGTTCCTGCCAAATTTAAAACAAAAATTATCACACTCATACTACTTATCACAATTATATTGCATAACATTGAAATGATCTTTCATATACCAATCAATTGCTTTCTTCATCCTCATCTTCTTCTGATGATGTTTTATCATCTTCCCATTCTTCCTCATCTTCATCTTCTTCCTCCTCAAATATGTCTTCTTCTATTTCCTCATCGAAATCTAACACTATCTCGAGATTATCATTATTGTCAGAAATTACAATCGGTTCTATATCGTCTCTATGAAATGTATGTGTTTTGAGATCCACTTCTTCAACTTCACACTGATTTATAACTTGTTCTTGTAAGTCAACTTCTTGTAAGGGTATAATTTTTGATCAAGTTCATCAAACATTGATTGAAACTTGGTATTTTCAATTTGCCTATTGTCACTTGATTCGCCTCTAATTGACTGATCTTCTCCCCTAAATTCAGTGTATCTCTCATTTGTTAAATCGCTTAACATCTCACTCATTCCATATTCCTGCTGTGTGTTTTGATTAATACTTGTACGTATCCTCTTAGAAGGCAACTCTCGAGTTTCCCCATGGAAAGTCCATATTCTATAATAAGGACACATTCCATACGAGACAAATGACCTTCCACATCGCATGATCGTTTCCATACTAAGTTTTGGCATTTCCTACATGGACAACGTGTAAACCCTCTTTTATCGACATGCTTCTTTGACAGTTGAACGAATGATCTAATTCCTTCCGTATATTCTTTACTTAACCTATCCGGATTTTTTATCCAACTTTTATCCATAACTTTTGCTAGTCAAAAGTATAATACAATTAATAACTAACATAATTAAACAAATGAAAGAACAGAATTTATAAGAAAAATATATCACAACAAAATCATAATCTAACAATCCTAAACTTTTTTACTCCAACCCTATACCAATTATAATATATTTAAGGTCATCCATCATTTTCTACCAAACAAAAGCAAATATATTAGAAGTATAATTTAAAGCAAATTATAAACAACAAAACTAATTCCAAACATATTTTAAAGAAAATTTCATTATTCCAATTAAAAAACCTACAAAGAATAATTTTAAAAAGAACTCTAAACAAACATATTTCATTAATAATATAACTTAAACATAACTTGATAAGAACATTCTTAAAATTAATTCAAAGCAAATTATAAATAAAATTTAAACTAAATTTCAAATAACGTATTACATAAATAAATTCAAACAATAGGCATACTTTTTCAATGCACATGAAATGATCTTAAACTTAATTCTAATCAAAGTCTCAACAAAATCAAAAGTAAATTTCAAACATATATATTTAACACAAATTTAATTATTGGACCATAAACAAAACATGCATAACACAATAAATCAATTGAAACAATAAACCAACTTTAAATAAAATGAAAAAAGAAAAGTTTGTACCAATATGCTAAATCCTTCAATGCAAAACAAGGATCGATGAAAGAACTCAAACGAAAAGAAGCCCCAAACCGTGAGGGCCGATTCTACACACAAAATAGGGCATATAAGGTATAAATCAATAAAAATAAAACTAAAAAACCAAATATACTTACCTAGGTATTGAAACGAACCAACGACCGACGATTTAGTTGAAGAAACCGGCGGCAAGGATGACCTTTGAGGCGGGCGGCGGCGGAGGAACACGAAAATGGGGAAGAGAAATGGAAGAGGCAGAAATGTTGAATGAGGAGAAAGAGAAAGAGGGGTTGGGCGAAAATGAGGGGCTGGGCGACGAAAATTCTCGTTGCCCACCCAAAACGGCATCGTTTTGATGGGAAAATTAAAAATTTTCCCATCAAAACGACGTCGTTTGACATATGCGACGAAAATATTTTCGTCGCATATGTCAACACGCGGCAAAGCGGGTGCCAAAACGCGTTTTGACGTTTTGGCGCCCGCTTCAATTTTGCGACGAAAGTGGTAAAGCGACGAAAATTGTTTTCATCGCTTCTCCAGTGACGAAACTACTTTTCGTCGCGTTTCCAGCGACGAAAATAATTTCCGTCGCTGTTTTGCGACGATAAATAATTTCCGTCGCTGTTTTGCGACGATAAATACGTTTTGTCGCTGGAAAAGCGACGAAAAGAATTTCGTCGCTAATTAATGTCGCTGAAGACCATTTTTCTTGTAGTGACGGTAAATCAATGGTAAATTATATAATCATAAGAACCTATATCAGTAGAAATCATAGTTATATCATACGTATATCAGTGGAAAATCATATTAGAAGTTATATTGGTAGATATCATAGATATATTAGAAGTAAATCAATTGTATATCAATATTATATCAGTGGTATATCAAAGACATATCAATAATATATTACACATATATTAGTGGTAAATCAATAAATAGTAAATAATATAATCATATAAGAAGTTATATTAGTAGATATTATAGTTATATCAATGATATATTAGTTGTATATCAATGGTAAATCAATGCTACGAGTAAATTTTACATTTTATTATTAGACCTCCGTTTTTTCTAAAATATTTGCTATATTTGCAAATCTAAAATGTAGATGCTAAATTTGTTATTTCTTTAAATTTTTTTGTCCGATTTGTAACTGCCCCTTTAAATAACCCTGACGTAATTTTAAAAGGAATAAATAAAATAATGTGAATTTAGTATAAATTCCTTTCTTAGAGTTACTTTTTTTTTTCCTTTTAAGTTCAACAACCTAATACATAACGGGTGGAGATTTGAATGTTCCATCTTTTTATGGATTATATATATCTTACCAGCTCAAGTTAATTCTTATAGTTGTTTTTTTAAATAAAATATTTCACCTTCAGACATTTCCTTTTAAAAAAATTTTGTTTTTGATATTTAAAAGATTTTTATGACCGTTAATTTTCGTCATGGGAGAAAAACTCTTAATTCTACCAACTTCTTAGAAATTTGATGGAAAAAATAGAAATTTTCTCTCTTAGGTGGAATAATTTTTGTTGATCCCAAATTCCAGTTGGGCGCATATGGGGCAAGCCAACGATGAAGTAATAGTGTCCTGTGTACGCATTACCTGTGAGATCGAACTCAACAACGATCTAGTTCTTTGTCAAATGCACACTTTAAAGTTTAAGTTAGAATTAAATCTGAACGACTTCAGAGCAAGAAGTAATTGGGTGCAAGATATTGCGTACCTTTGAGGAGTTTGACACCTCTATTTATGGGGAAGCGATCTGAAGAGACGTGCACTGAAAAATTCATTCGATGCTGTCAAGACGAGGACTCTTCGCTTACTTTAAGGATGCTCTGGCATGTAGGGTCGTACTCTCTGTCGAGTGTTCAGTAGATATCACGTTGGGGAGAACCCTTCTCGAAAAAAACAAATGAGCCGAACAACTCATCCATGGGCACGTGGACTTTCCTCCTAAGCTCATCGAGTTCGAACTTGCCCCCAAACCCCCATGGCATCTTGGGACTGGTCCACGTATCTTCACCGGGCTTATACATAGTAATATCATTTTCTAAATATCTACTAACTTATTAAGCGTTATATCCTGCATACTTATCAATCAATATTAATATTTATAAATGAAAATGATATAAATGAGAAATATGAAAGAGTAACTGAAAAATTTTTAATTAGAAAAAATTGCTTCAAATTTTAGGTTAAATTTTACAAATAATGTAATTTGAGAAAAACACAAAAATAGAGTAGGTTTCAAAGTAATAATTAAAAACTGAATGAAATAAAAAAAAAATTCTAAAACTAGGATATATAACAAGCTATTGATAAAAATATGATAGTTTGCAATCAAAGTAAAAGATCATGTTTACATGTGCCATGATGGATCTAATTGTTATGTTATATTATTTTAATTTGATATAGTTTAGATTATATTATTTGAATTAAATTTATTTAATTTTAGATCAGGTAGTTAAATATTTTTTTAGCATTGTAGGTAGGTTTGTATCTAAATTTTGCTCATTTAATGAAACCCTATTTTTATAACTCTAAAATCTACCATAACAAAGGAAGGGAGTGATCATGCATTCTTTAAGAGTTCAAAACTAAGAGCTTTGAAGGATACATATCACAAATTCTCCCCCAAAGAAAAGGAGTTGAAGTCCGACCTCGTCAAAAGAGGACTCAATCTCCTAATTGATATCTTCATCATAATTGTGCCCCTCTAAACTTAAATTAAATTATTTATATTCTATTATATGGATAAAAATTTTGTCATTGATTCTTTTTTAGTACAACGTGTGAGGGTGAAGATGCAAACTCACGATCTTTTGGTTGTAAATAGGTGTCTTTACCCGTTAAAATATACTCAGATTGGTTATCTTTGATTCTTCAAGTTAGAATGTTCTGGTATTTTATATATTTTCATTTCGTAACTATTAGATTAGTTAGTTACATATAGTGTATTAGTTACGATCTGAGGTAGACCAACTTAGGGACAAATTTTAGAATGAGATTGAGGATATGAAAAAACAATGTAAGCCCGCAGATCCTTTTGAATAGCCAAGTAAGAGAAATCATATGACAACTCAGAAGATACCATCTCATATGTTGGGGTGTTCGAAGGGAAGATGGACTTCTTAGCTACCAACGATATGCAATGAAGTATCGAGTCTTCCAGATTACCTTAGAGGACTCGGCACTGATGTGGTATATAGGCAACTCAAGTTGAAGTCAATAGACAATTATCAACAGTTGCACAGAATGTTTATCAACCAGTTTTCGATTCGATAGTTGTTAAAACTGACCCTTCTCACCTCAACACAGTGAAGCAACAGGACAACGAGTCCCTGAATGACTATATCGTCAGGTTTATGGACAAGCACATCAAGGTCGTCAACTGCACATAAGACATTGCTACGATGTATTTCACAACAGATCTGAATGATAGAAACCTGATCATCGAGCTTAGCAGCTAACCTCCTACTTCTTTAAATGAGATGTTTGTCCGGACAAAACACTACATTGAAAAACTTGAGCTATGAAAGGCAAATGGGGAAGACGTAGTAGTCGAGGCAAGGCTAAGGATTCTAAGCCAACCACGCCGAGGAAGCAACATGACGATGATCAAAGCTTGATTTGCTGCTCAAACAATGACCGATCTTATGACCGGTAAAATGATCAACACTCTAATTCATCAGCTGGGCATTCTTAAAACAAGAGGGATAAGAATAGGTACTTCCAATTCCATAAAGACCATGGCCATGACATCTCCCACTACTTTCATCTAAAGGAGCATATCGAAGACCTCATTCACCAAGGTCATTTGAAGAAATATGTTGACAATAAAGACTGAGTCGAGCAAAGAAATCAAGTAAAAATAACAATAGGGAGCGCTCTAGGTCACCTCGGTGCAATACTGATCGCCCACTGTCGTCAACACTATTCATGGGGGTCCAAGTGGAGGCCAGTCGAGCAACAAAAAGAAAGCTCTGGTTAAGAAGCCATGCATCAGGTTTGCACCTCATATTCCAAAGAGCCGAGCATACCTATCCTCTTTAACGAACATGCTATTGAGGGCATCCATATGGCGCACAACGACGCCTTGGTGATCGTTCCGATGATTGACAATGTCAAATTCCAACGAGTTCTCGTCGATGGCGGTACTTTGACCAATGTGTTGGCGTTTTTGACCTACTCTATCTTAGGATAAGAAAGAAGGCTTTTGAATTGTACCCTATTGGTTGGCTTCACCAGTGACTCACTTCCTAGAGTTGTATCTCGCTCTCAATCACCCTTGGCGAAAAGGAGCATCAAGTTACAAAAGTTATCGAGTTCGTCATCATTGACCGAACCTCACCATACAACATCATTCTTTGCTGACCTCTGATTCACGAGTTGAAAGCAGTACCCATAACGTACCATCAGTTGATGACGTACCCAACTGTAGTTGGCATAACAACAATCTAATGTTGGAAAGTTTGTCTCATTAAAATGATAATCAACAAATCGTGCAGTAAAAAATACATCATCCAAAAAATGGAGAATCAAATCAACCATATATTCCTAACCTCCTCTAAGGGTCCATCTTAGTACGTTATGGTGGAGAAATTGGAACATATACTACACATCGAAAAATTCAAAAATGAGAAAATTTTAGCTCTTTGTCATAAGCTAATTGTAATGGGGATTAATTATGATAGGCTGCTGGTCTAATGCGTGCAAGTGCAGTTGTATGTAAAATAACATGGCCCCATTGTAGGAAGTTTAGCTCTCATAAGCAATGATCTAGCAATTAACTGCAAGCATTTTATAAATAATTCTACTAAATTATTTTGTGCATGAAAATGAGCTACTGGATGTTCAACATTTATTCCAATTGTCATACAATGATTATTAAATGTTTGAGATGTAAATTCACTAGCATTATCAAGACGAATACTCTTAATTTTATAGTTAGGAAACTGTGCTCTGAACATAATTATTTGGGCAGGTAAATCGTGCAAATGCAAGGTTTCGACTAGACAATAAGCACACATGTGACCATATACTAGATGTGTCTATTAATACTATAAAATATCTAAAGTTTCTGCTTGGTGGATTAATAGGTACACATATATATCACCACGAATTCATTCTAAAAATGCAGGTGTGATTCAGTCCCCACTTTAATTGGTGATGATCTAATGATTAATTTGCCTTGAGAGCAAGCATCACATGACAACTCATTAGATTGAAGAATGTTTTGGTTCTTCAGTGGATGTTTATATGAATTTTCAATAATTCCTCTCATCATTATAGATCTAGCATGACCCAATCAGTCGTCCCAAATAGTAAATATTTATGGATTCATGAACTTCAGGTTCATTGTTGCTTATTTTTCAATTACTCGTATATGAGTATAATATAATCTAAAAGATAAAGCATGAAATTTTTCTAGTATACGTTTTACATGTGAGATAATAAATATAATATAGAGATACTCAATATTATTCTTGCTATCAGACTCAATATGATAAGCATTACCACGTATATCTCTAAAACTTAGTAGATTTCTCTTTGATTGATTAAAGTACAATGCATTGTCAATTGTAAATTTTGTTCCTCTAGGCAAAATAATATTTTCTTTTCCAAAACCTTCAATTAAGTTTGCAAAACCTGATATTGTATTGATTTTTGCTTCCTAGCTTTGTCAATTTGAAGAAATATTTTATATTTTTAAGTAATGTGTGCATAGTTGCACTACCTGCCAGACATAAATCTTCATTGCTCTTTTTTTAGTCATCCAACATATAAAAACTGTCTATGCTTCTTCATTAAACAAAATAATTATAATAAGAAAAAAAGTGGAATGTTAAAGTTCGATCTTAGCTAAAAATACATGAAACATAGATGTAAAAAAATAAATAAATAATAACAACATTTACTCTGGATATTCTTACAATCAAAATAAGCACTTGCTATTTCATCGACTGTGACAATTTTCTCTTCAGGAGATTCAAGGAAGTCTGTCATATCATAATTTGTCATGTTGGAAGGGTCAAATATATCATCATATTAGTAGGCAAAGTTTGCTTCCACATTTCCCTCCTTTTTCTTCTAGGGAAGCCTGAGATAAACTAAGTATTTTGACGTACAACAAGTTCGTGTACAATGCCCAGTCATACCACATCGAAAGCATTTATATATTCTCTAACACTTTTAAAACTCTTATCTTGTGGAGTATTTCCTTTATGAACATCATTTTGTGTGGTTCTCTTTAAATTTGAATAATTATGACGACCACCGTGAAATGAAATATTATTTCTTCCTCTACTGCAGTCATGACCTTGACCTCGACCATGATTGTTAAAATTCATAGCATGAATGATGTTGCTCCACTTGATCGAAATTCATGATTTTTCAAAAACAGCTCATTATTTTGTTGAGCCATGAAAATACATGTATATGTTCATAATACTTTCTAAAAGCTATCTTCGATATTGCTTATATTAGAGCATATTCGAGATATGAAAGGTAAATAATGTTTTATTTACGCAATTCCACAAAGCAATGAATCCTTGCATATGTATGGGTATGGGGACAGTGCGCATACCCTAGTTATAGGGGCAAAAAGGCCAAATGGCCGCTGACTCCTGGATAATAAAAAAAGAATGTGTCCTCTCTAACATATTCCCATCAGTAACTATTTCTCCGCATAACAACAATTTTGAACTAATTTTTAAAAATGCAGAATTATAATCACTTACTAATTTGAAATCTTGGAGCCTCAGGTACATCCATTCATAACGAGCTTTAGGAAGAATAACTATTTTTTTATAATCATATTTCTCTTTCCAACTTTGCCATAAGATGCAGGGATCTTTTATCGTCACATATTCAATCTTCAATCTCTCATGGAGATGATGACCCAAGGAAGCTTTTGCCTTTTCTTGACTAGAAGTCATATTTACTTCTTTAATGATCTCTCGAAGGTTCATGGCATCTAGGTAAATTTCGGCATCAAACACCCACGACAAATAATTATTACCATTGACGTCAAAGGCTGCAAACTCTAACATTTTTGTACCTATATTTCTCTTTTTGTGTCAGTCCATTGTAAATATTATTATAATGAGACACATGACTTTTTTCAATACTAAGCAAATGGACATCTAATTATAATAATGTTTATAATAGAAGTTGTATTTTAACCCTTCAAGTCTTGATAAAGTTTCAAGTTCATACCATATTAAGCTTTTAATGAAAATAATAAATAATAATAACAAAGTAACCTAATTTCTCTTTTTGTGTGAATTTTGAGTACTCCAAATTTTAACTAAAAAAAGTATACTCTAAGGGTCTATTTGGTTGACAATTCGGATTCTATTTCTTGATTTCAGATTCACTGAATGAATTAGTGAATATGTGTTTAACAGCATTTGACAAATTTGTTTTTTAAAATTGTTTTGGGTGTGATCCAAATAGTGGAAATTCTGAAAATAATATTTTTAATGTTCTCATTCTTTTCAGATTTTGAATTTAGACTTTAATTACATTAAAAAGAGATCAAAAATTTGATAAATATATTATTTCATGTCATAAAATTATTTTATTTTTGTTAAAATTAAAACAAGTAAAATATAATATATTATAAATTATACGACATTGTAAAATAATAATTATATGAAATTAATAACAAAATGTTAATAAATTAATTAATATTATTTTAAATTAAACTAAATATTTAGTTGATAACTACTTTTAGTTTACAAATATATCATTAAATACACGTTAAACAATTTTTTAAATTCAAGTTCAATTTTCCAATCTGGTAGCAAACACATATTGGAAAACACTAAAAACAAATAATAAAAACTCTAATTTTTATTGAATCCCATGTTTTCTGATAAACGACCAAAATGCACCCTAAATGTTTTTGTAACACCCCGTATTTTTTATATAATATTTTAGTAGATTAAATCCATAAACTAGAGAAATATTTTTTTTTTAATTTTGGTTACAATAGAGATTTTTTATAATCTAGTCTTTTTGTTCTTTGTTATTATCTTTTCTAAAAAACAAAAAACAAAAAAATGATAACATTTATTAGGTAAGATTGGATTAGATAAAACATATTAAGAAAAATAAAATAAAAGGAAATAAAGATAAAATAAATAAATAAATAAACGAATAAAAGATGGGTTGGACTAGAATTAGTTAAAGGAGAATATCACAAACCCTAGGTTATATTTTCCATTTCCTCCCTCCCAATTTTCCCTCTGTCAAAACTATTTTATTCTCCTCCCTCATTCACCGGCATCCAACGTCAATTCGGTAAGTCACGAATAAATTTTTGGTTTGATAATCCTTATACCAGGTGTTAAATTTCATCAATTAAATTTTATTGTTTTTTTTTAATTTTAGTAAATTGTTGGGAAATTGATTTAGGCTGGGCCAGTAAATTTCGTAGGTTGAGCCAACATTTTGTTGTGGATCACTACTTTTATCTGATGTTTTGAATTGCTATTTGATGATTGCTGTTTGTGAATTGAATGTTATATGAAATTGTTGTACTGCATTACAGAATGTTTTCTTATGGGACCTGATGCATGATCTTGAATGTGAAACTGTTTTTTATTATATATATATATATATATATATATATATATATATATAAAAGTTGTGGTAACCACTCTGTAATGCACAGACTAGACTGAATTGAGGACCTAGGGGGGTGAGACTTGACTCTCATGACTGGGTGCCAACTACCATCAGTTTTGGTAGAGTCTCCCAGGAAACCCATCTATGTACCATAATGGAGTTGGTATTGTCTGTGTAGAGTTAGGTTAATCGCTCACTTTGACCAAAAGGAAAGGAAAGGAAAAGAAAAAGGAAAAGAAAAAGAATTTGATATTTAGGCCCCACATGTTCATGTTGTATGTGTATGCATATCTGACCCCGTTAGCTGGATTACTTACTGGGTATTTTTAATACTCACCCTTTCCCCTCATTTTTTTAAGGACTAATAAAGACGTACAAGGTGTGTGACGAGAATGTCTGCAAGCAGTGCCATGGGTTTTCGCTTCTGCATTAGTTATTAATTTAATATTTTTTTTTGTATTAAGAGTCATTATCTTAATATTATGTTTTATGTAAATTTTTTTAATGGGATCACAAATAAAGTTTTTATTTTATTTTATAAGGTTACGTTATGAGATCATATTTTGTTTTATTTCTTATCATTTATTTATTTAAAAAAACTTTTAAAATATTTAAAGCATGCATGTAGTAACGTCCCTATAAGTTAAATCCCAAAAAGTCATTTTTAAAAACATCTTCTTTGAATTTTCTAACTTATTACTTTATTACCTTATTCTCTAACTATTTGCACACTTTTATCCATATATTTTCTCAATTTTTATGGAAGTGAAATATAATATGAACTATTAATTTTTAAATCAAAATGGGCAATTGGAAATCAGTTGGTGTATCCAATTATTCCAACTAAAATCCAGAACAACATAACATTTAATCTGTTCTAAAATATTTTTAAAAATAACTTTCAAAAAAGCAGGTCATGCCCTATCTTTTTACCTTAATTCGTGATTCAAAATGTTGAGGATAATGAGAATGAATTTGAATGAAGATCATTCAACCAAAGTAAACAAGAAATCAATGGTAATCGCTAGATAATATTATACAAAATAAGCACACATAAAATGCACCAAAATACACTATAAAACATAGTTAAGATTCTTATTTATGGTTTTGTAAATGCCAACATATAAATTTGAGTGAGTAATTAAATATGTTTTTTTAGTATTTTGAACCTCCAAAGTTTAACCAAAATTTTTGGGTGGCTGAGATTTATTAGGACGACATGAGTGGACAAAAAAGAAAAAAAGGAGAAAAACATGATCAAAGGATAAAGGTTCTTCCCATGTGGCAAACACGACGCGGTCTTTGACAATAACATAATAACTTTTTTTAAAAAAGAAAAGAAAACAAAAGAAAATACATTAGGTATATAATATAATAATAATATTTCATGTGTGAGCCCCATAGTGTTATGTGAAAAAAGGTTAAGGTAGTTTCCATTATAAATAGGGTGCAGAGGACAAGGAATTAGGAGGAATAAGGAATAAATAGGGTGCCGAGGAAGAAAGGAAAAAAAAGAAAGAAAGAAAAGAAAAGAGGATGGCAAGGGCAGAGGAGGGGAAGAAAGTAGGTTTGGTGGTGGCGATCATGACGATGATGTTTACTGTGTCTTTAGCACAGTCTGCTTTGGTTAATGAAGATGCAAAGATTCAATTGGTGTCTAATGCGCCAAAGTATATGAATGTTGTCGGTAATGTCATCGGTGTGAGAAAAGTGATGAAAGGTCAAGTTTCCACCGGATGTCTTGCATTTTGCAATTCTTTGATTAAATGCAACTCTGGTTGCTTTTGTGTTGGTGACGAATTTGCTGGAGTATGTGTTTAAACTCTCAACGTTCTCAACTCAGTATCTCTATTATCCTTCAAATATTGTATCTTTATCTTTATCTTTCTCTTATGTATTTCTAAAATATAATTGTCAACTTTGATTCAACTATGTGTCAAACTCGTCAATTTAAATAATGAATAAAGCATCGTTTGTTTCGTGTGTGAATCTCTCTCTCATAAAATATGACTATTTCGTTCTGCTCTCTAAAATTTATTCACCCGCCCAATACTTGATTTAACCAAACTTGGTTGATTCCAATATATAATCAAATCATCTCGTTAATACACATACTCAAAATCATATGTATTATCTATTCATTAAACATAATAGAAGTAAGGATCAATATAATTCTTTTTAGAAATTCAGGAACTAAGTTATAAAATTTGATTCAAATAAAACTGAATTTAAGCTTTAAATGTTTTAATTTATGTTACGTTTTTTAGTTTTAATTACTCATTTATTTCGTAATTGATTCATAAAGTGAATCGATTCTACCTAAAAGAACACAACCCGATCTAAAAGATTATTCTCACTGTAAATTTTATGTCTCACTTTGTTTGGGGATAAAATATCTGATTGCCTCGTGGAGGACCGAGATTGGCTGTCAGAAGAGATCGTTTGAAAGAATTGTTCAGCAAAGCTCCTCCTCGGAACCTTCCGAGGAGGGAAGTTCATTACCCCTAATTGTACTACAACCTCGAAAGTATCCGAGTTCGATCTACTCGAACTCGACACATCCAATCTCAAAACCGACCAAGGTAACCTCCTGTCGGGACCTAAGCCTATAAATAGAGGGCCTCATTTCACCATCAGGTATCGATTTTCTCCTCGAACTTAATATTGAGTCCGAACTGCTTACTAACTTGAGCATCGGAGATTTTGCCCTCTTGTGCAGGTCTTCCCATCGTCCTCCGGGTCGGAGCGAGGATCGGGTTCGAGCTCAAGAATCATTGTGCAAATTCTTGCATAAACATTTGGCACCGTCTGTGGGGACGACATTTCAAGTCGTCTTAGTAATTAAAATTTGATCCAAGAATGGTGCAGCCAGCAGACTCTGCCAATACAACAAAACGGAGAGGTCAGAACGGTAACAATGGCACTCAACGTGAGCTCGAAGCCAAAACCGTCAAGGACCATGTTCGAACAGGGCAGGAGGGAGATCTACCACGGAGGTCAACTCGCCACGCGAACCAGGAGTTACCTCCTGCCCACCCCAGACCTTCTAAAACGAACCGAGGTCGAGGTGGGACCTCAAAAAAGACCTCTCGAAGGGCTGCCCCAGTCGCAGACCCTGAAGTTTTGGCTACCCTCCAACGGGAGTTGGACGACATGCGCAATCGAGTGCGCACAATGGAAGAGATGTACACCGAAATGACACGGGCCAACCAGACAGGATCTCCCTCCAAAGTCCCAGGTGCGGACGACATGCCTGAAGATGGGGAGGATCAAGATCCACCTCT
Source organism: Momordica charantia (assembly GCF_013281855.1). Classification (NCBI taxonomy): domain Eukaryota; kingdom Viridiplantae; phylum Streptophyta; class Magnoliopsida; order Cucurbitales; family Cucurbitaceae; genus Momordica; species Momordica charantia. Next base: position 10,646,209 of record NW_028275158.1, read on the forward strand.
CCACCCTGATGATCGTGAGCCGATCGCCAATAACGAAGGGATTGACTATAGCTTGAGAGATCACGATCTCAGGAAGCACCTCGTCGACAAGAAGAGCAACGCCTCAAAGAGATCGGGGATCTCTCCGTCGTGCTCCCGAGGATACTCAAACTCTAACCTCAAAGCTTAGTCGAAGTACACATCTTTGACACCAGAGGCCGTGATTACGAGGGAGGAGTTCAACCTGATGAAGCACAAGTTTGATAAGCAGGTCGAGGCATTGAAAGCTAAATGCAAGAAAAAGGAGAGCCCATTCGATGATGGCGAGATGGGCGAGTCGCCATTCACCTCGGACATCTTGGAGGCTCCTATTCCTCCAAATTTCAAAACACCTGACATGAAGCCTTATAACGGGTCTAAAGACCCAAATGACTATGTTGAGGTCTTTGAAGGCCTCATGGAATTCCAAGTGGCATCAGATGCAATCAAGTGTCGAGCTTTTCAGATCGCCCTCACAGGGAGTGCTCGGTTCTGGTACTGAAGGCTGCCAGCAAGGTCGATCTGGACCTACAGTCAGTTGAGGAAAGAATTCATTAGTCAATTCTCTTCTCGGCATTACGACAGGAAAACAGCTACTTATCTCGCCACCATCCGACAGAAAGAAGGCGAGACTTTAAGAGAATACGTGACTCGCTTCCAAGAGGAGCAGCTCAAGGTCACGCATTGCTCCGACGATTCAGCCATGTGCTACTTCCTCACTGGCCTGACTGATAAAACTTTGATGGTCAAACTGGGCGAGGAAGTGCCATCAACCTTCGCTGAGGTCTTACAGAAGGCCAAGAAGGTTATGGATGGGCAGGAGCTACTCATAACTAAGCTAGGCCAGACAGACAAGAGGTCCGATCAGAAAAATAGAGGTGGCCAAGAAAAATGAAGGCCCGATCCTAAGTCTAAGGACAAGAGATCGTCTTCCCAAGGTTGATCTGACTACAGGAGATCCGACTCGAACTCTAGCCGGAGGGGACCCAATGAGAGGTACACCCCAACCACAATTCCGATCTCCGAGATTCTTACCAATATCAAGGAGAACGGTCTAGAGAAACTCCTCAAGCGGCCTGATAAACTTAGAGGTGACCTAGAGAAGCGCAACAAAGACAGGTATTGTCGTTTCCATTGTGATCACGGCCATGACACCTCGAGTTGCTGAGAGTTGAAGCGCCAGATTTAAGACTTGATTCAAGATGGCTACTTCAAAAAGTATGTTGGCAAGCCGAGTTCGGGCTCGGTATGGAAGAATGAAGAGAGAAAGCGTTCAAGGACGCCACCTCGGAGTGATGATCGACCTGCGATCATCAATACCATTTTTGGCGGCCCTAGTGGAGGCCAGTCTGGAAACAAAAGTAAAGAGTTAGCTAGGGAGGCTCGTCGAGAAGTCTACAACATTCAAGAGCAGAAGCCGACCTACCCAATCTCCTTCTCCGACTCTGACTTGGAAGGGGTACACTTCCCACATAATGATGCCTTGGTAATCTCACCATTGATAGACCATGTACAGGTCAGAAGGGTTCTGGTGGATGGGGGTGCCTCTGCCAACATCTTGACTCTCACCACGTACCTAGCACTGGGATGAACCAGGGCATAGCTTAAGAGGAGCCCAACCCCCTTAGTGGGATTTGTAGGTGAGTCTGTCACCCCGGAGGGTTGCACAGATCTTCCCATCACTATCGGCCAAGGCGACACTTAAATCACTCAAATGGCCGAGTTCATGGTGATAGATGGTAGGTTGGCCTACACGCCATATTCGGACGACCTATTATCCATTCACTGCGTGCCATCCCATCGACTTTGCACCAAGTCATGAAAGTACTCTACAAGCAATGGGGTTGGCATAATCCGAGGTGAACAGAAAGCGTCCCGTGAGTGCTATGCATCAGCTCTAAGGGGATCAGCAGTCTGCGCCCAGGAAAAGGTGGAAAAACTTCCAAGTCCCGCAGCTCAAATTTTTGTGGACGAGCAGCCAAGGACCAACCAACGCAAGGTAGCTGCACCTACTAAAGAGTTGGAGCTTGTTCGCTTACTCAGCCCAGAGAAACAGGTGAGCATAGGGACCAAGCTGTGGGTCGTGGATAGGGAGGACCTCATCTCCTTCCTTAGGGCGAATTCGGATGTGTTCGCGTGGTCTCATGAAGACATGACGGGCATTGATCCAAAAATAATGGTTCACCGCCTCAACATTGACCCATCATTCCGACCTGTTAAGCAAAAAAGAAGACATGTACATAGGGAGATGAGTGATGTAATTGTCGAAGAAGTTAACAAGCTTTTAAAAGCAGAATACATAAAAGAAATTTTGTATCTCGAACAGATCTTAAATGGTTAATTTCAACGATATTATTGAGTAGATATTTTACATCTTTTACGATAATGATGATAAAACTTAAAATTCTAGTCTATACTAGAAAATATATACATATAATTACTTTGGGTTTGAAAAAAAAGATGATCGGTGAGACGAAACCAAATATGACTCTCATTCAACTATCTAACATTTAAAAAAGTGTGATGAAATTTTGAAAGGAATAAATAAAATAATGTGAATTTAGTATAATTCGAGTTAGATTTTAGTTCGACGACATGGAGGGGTGGAAATTTATGTAATAACCCGTATTTTTCTAATATGGTCATTATAACAAAAATATGGAAGTGTAAACAAATAAATACTGTAATAAAGGGAAAACTTCATTATTTAAATATTTGATACTATGACAAAACATAAGGACCAACTTTGAAACAAAAACTTATATTATAATAAAACCAAAGAATAACTAGTAGATCCAACTAAGTTCTCATAAGCTAAAAAAAATAATAAAGATTTCCAACTCCTCATGTCAGCTATTCCTCAATCACTATCTGAACAGTCACTCGAACATTCATCTGAAAACATTTAGAAAACAGAAAAAAGAGTACAAAAATACTCAATAAGTAATTTACATATAATATTTCGAAATTCATTTTCCTTTCGAGACATTTATACATAAAAATACAAACATATAAAACTTATAAAAGTCTTAAAATATTTAGTACAAATTTCAAATTTTTGAATAGACTAAATCATTCAAACATTCAAAACAATCTTTCATTCACTCGTACTTTCAAAATTAGAATGGGAGGTTGCACTATTTGAGTAGCCTATAGAACATATGTAGTTACCCGTCGGTAACACCAATCATTTACAAGCTTCAATTAGAGTTGTCGAATTAATATCGACCAAACAAAGTTGCCAAAATAATATCGACCAGCACAAACAGAACTGTTACTTAAGTGTGAGATCACGTGAGTGAATAACACACATGAAAGTGTCTTCCCAAAAATAAGCCAGAACAAAAATCCATCAATTCAAAATTAGGTTACTACCTCAAATAAGCAAAACGTTCCGAATGACCTATATTCGGATAGCCCTATCAAATCAATCAAAAATATCTTCCAAATAAAATATGAAAAACAAATACTTACTTTCAATATGAAATCAATTTGAAAACTTTTAAATAATTTGAAACAAACTTTATCAAATCATACCAAACATAATTTCAAATATTTCACAAATAAACAAAATATAAATTTCAAACATTTAAATAATTTCAACCAAAGCTTTATCAAATCATAAAAAACATAATTTCAAATATTTTACGAATAAACAAAATATCAATTTCCAAGATATTTAACAAATGTATAGTAAAACTTCAATTTCATGAGTATGATATCAATTTCAAATCTTCATATCAAATCGAAAATAAATTTTTTATTTTGGAACGAATATGGCAAATTACTTACCTCTATTGGAAATCCTACAAATCTAAGTAACTCTTCTTGTTTGAGTAGTTGTCAACTTTCGTAGAGGCCTAGAACACAACCAATATCCAAAATCAATCCTAATATCCTACATAAGGATTTAAAATTCAACCAATTACTAAGCAAATTTTATCTACCCAATTTTCCCATTTCAAACACTTTTTCATGTAAAACAATTAGAAAAATATGGATTTAAAGCTACAAAACCAGATCTGAAAAATTGGGTTAAGAAGCCTCAAAATTAAAAAAAAATAACTTTAACAATCCAAAAATCGATACTTATCAATACGCGCTAAATTTACAAAATGTTTCTCAACAATACAAGCTTAAAACCTTCTAAATAATTGAAAATTTGGGGATTTTAAATTTGGAAAATTTTCTGTTTTATAAAATAAAACTTCCAAGAATTTCCACAAAACAATTAACAAATTACTGATCTGAAAAGTGTATAAAAAAAGGGTAATTGTAGTGGGTAGAAAAATATTTTAGGTATTTCAAAAAATGTCACCAGTTTTTCAAATTTTCAAATATAGCAAAATATTTGAATTTTTTTTCTAAATTTTTATTATTCCAATTTTACCCTTATGATATCTGATATACATCCAATCTATATCTGATATACATCTTATGTATATCTGTATCTGATGTACATCCAATCTATATTTGATATACATTTGATGTATATCTGTATCTGATATACATTAGATATACATCCAATTTATATTTGATGTACATCCGATGTACTTTTGATGTACTTCTGATATACTTCTGATATACTTCCGATATACAAGATGTATCATTGGATCTGGTCAATACTAGGGTATTCATGAAAACAATTTAAATATGTAATCAAGCTAAACTCCCTCAATCCAAATCTTAAAAGGTTCCTATTTAGATTAATATCAGCGCATCTCGTGGGCTCTTTTCAGATATTCAGCGAAGTGGATAAAAAAACTGTAGTGAGCATCTCCTAATATGAAATGACAGAAAGTGTCCAAATGGTCCACTTGTAAAGATTTCTATTTGTGTTGGTGTTCGCATCTTGAGAATGTTATCTGTTGATTCTAATTTTGAATATTGTTACACTTTTGCATCAGAATACCATATTTCATTCTTCTATTAAAGTAAAATCAACATTATATCAAATGTAAATAAGATTATCACATCAATAATATATCAAAAAGTCATATCAGTAGTATATCAAACAATCATTTCAGTAGTATATCAAACACTCATATCAGTAGTATATCAGACGTTCATATAAATAGTATATCGCATGTATATCAGATATACATATCAGTAGTATATCACATTTATACCAGGCATACATATTGATATGAACTTAAATGAGACTATGAAATCGGTAGTATATCAAACACTTATATCAGTAGTATATCAAACACGAATATCAGTAATATATCATATGGAAATCAAAGGGAAATCGAAACATAGGGTTTTCTGGGCTTGGGTTTGGGCCTGCAGGGCAATGTTGCCATTTAATATGTCGGCCTTCGTTGTTGTTTTTTTTTTTAAATACTATATTTGAAAAACCAAAACATGGTTCCTATTTTGCTAATTTTTTTTGTCATATCTCAAGTTGGCCCTAAAAAAGACCTTTAAAACTTGGTAGAAATATACAATTTTTCATGTAAAAATCAAAACAATAAATCATAGTTTATGAGATTCAATTAGACAAACTTTTTATGCAAAAAAAACAAAAAAAAAGAGTCACAAAATAGCCAAAAAACTGTTTCATAAACAACAATATTCAAACAAAAAAATTTTGAAATTTTTTAGGGCAAAAAATCCTTAAAACCTTTTATTCTAAAAACAAAGATCTTTGAAACTTTTTCTAACAAACTGAATTAATGAACTACAGATTAAGAAAAAAGAAACAAAAACAATGGGGAAGAAAACTTACCAATCTCGGGAGAAAATACTAAAATTCTTTTTTTCTTTTTTCCTCTAAAACTAGTTATAGCCAACTAAGAAAATAAAACCTAGGATTCGAGGGATTTAAAAAAACCCTAATAAAACCTTAAAAAAAAGGCTAACATAAAAATTATATAGATTTATCTTTTAATAAAATTGTTTCTTAAAAAAAAACCAATTGTCTTTTAAAATTCATAGAAAATAAAAGTAAACAACACATATAAAAAATATATATATATTCATTAAGTTGTTCTTTTGATCCATTATATACCTTACTAATTGAATTATGTTTCAGTTGACTCCTATAGTTATTTTTTTAAATAAAATATTTTCTCTCGCATCTTCTTTTAAAACAAACCTGTCTTCAACATTTAAAAAGATGTGTATGACCATTAATTTTCATCATGAAAGAAAAACTCTTAATTTCTGCCAACATTTTAGAAATTTTTCCCCTTGAGGTGGAATAATTTCTGTTATGTCAAATTTCAGTCATGGCAAGCTGACGATGGGTTAGGTAATAATGTCCCGCGTGCGCGTTATCTGCAAAACTGAACTCAACACCAGCGTCGTGCTGATACGATCCATCCTAAAACACCTACTAATCTTATAACGAGATGTGCAAACCATAGACCCCGACTAACTATGGAGTCCATGGTCAACTTCTTCTTAACTTCAACCTAAAACTTTGACTAACAAGTTTTGGATTTATGCGACATAAAACTATATTCTTTTAGGGGCTTATAGCAGATATATTCTTATATCCATTCTAAACATTATATTCCATCAACCTGGTGTAAATACAAACTCTCTACAAACATACTACACGTATGTACAAAATGATATGCAACACTTGAACTACTCTATGGGTGACAGAAGCTGAACAACTATGTCCTTAAAACTTAGGTAAAAACCTGTGAGGAAAATATAGTATAAAAGTGAGCTGGAAAGTTTAGTGAGTGGTAATTTGATAAGAAAATAATCTCATTAAACTTATTTCATAAACAACAGAAATTTCGAGTTCTTTAAAACAAACTTCATAAACAGAAGGAATAAACCTTCTCATTTTAAATCCATATACTTGAACAACAAAAATCTTCATAAAAACTTGTGCAACTAAAAACACAGTAAACTTCTCGTAATAAACTTTTAACTAACAGTTTCTTAGGCAAACCGAAAAGGCAACGCTCCCAAGTCCAGGATTTGGAATCCGAATTTGGCCTTAATCACTCCAGCATTCGCCTACGTCCCTTGCGACCTAGTTACGCCAACTTCTCGATATACTCTAAAAGCACATTCTAAAAACAAGTAAAACAATCTTCTTCAAACATAGAACAAGCAGAGAAAACTTCACACCGTACATACATGTACCCGTATTATATTCTGGTCTACTGGCGTAGAGTAATCTTAATACATACAGTAGAATAAATCTTTCAACGCACACAGTCAAATTGTCCAAAAAACCTTTCTATTTATGGGTATACTATAAAAACACATTCATATAACGTATGGGTAATCACCTGTAAAGACGGATGTAGGTTGGGTTGAGGGGAGCTTGAGCCCCTTTAACTTTTTGACAAACATAATTTGTATATAAAATTCTACCTAAACTTAACAATAATAACTGTGGCTTAGTGGCAAGTACAATCTCAACCCCACCTCAAGTGTGCACGCCTCAATTCAAATATACCCCCCCCCCCCCCCCCCCCCCCCCCCCCCCCCCCCCCCCCCCCATGCATTTTATTTTATTATATAATTTTTTTTTCCACTCTACTTTTTTTTTTATATTTCTCCTTCTGTTTTGGTAATTCACTTCTAGGAAGAGAGAATAATTAATGAGTGTGTATATATAAAAAAGTGGATATCATTTATCTTAGAACTCTGGCGAGTGAAAAAGGAATATATATATATGTGTGTGTGTGTGTGAGTGATATCGTTTATCTTTATGATATTTTTGAACTAAACTCGGATTGGTGAATGAGAAACATAAATAGAAGAGAAGTTAAATGGAGAAAGAGGATTAAGTAAACCAACGTCCTATTACCTACTCAAACTTCTGAAGAAGAAGAAAGAGATCAGTTTGATTGGCTCCAAAGAGAGGAAATGCTTTGGCTGTAATCCTCTTTCAAAGTTAATTCTTAAAGGGAGAAATCACCAAAACAAGACTCACTCATAGAACAATGAGAGCAAATTTGAGAGAGAAATGGGGATGTGGTGAATTGACCAAATACATGGCAGATAGTGAATGAAAAGGTATCTACAAATTTTCGTAGTTTCTAAAACTTTTTTCATAGTCGTAGGTACGATAATTATGAATTCCAAAGTCCCAATAAATATGTGACACATGGATACGACGCATCCGAATAAGTCATGTTATTTTATTGTATATATATATAGTACTTTGGGTAATATATTTTGGAAAATGGGTGACAATAACATTGCCATAGTTGCAAAATATTAACATAGCCGTGTGATTATGATTTTGTAAATATGATATATTTTTTAAAAAGAATTTCAAGTGCTTGTTTGAACATATTTTTACAAAATTCTCGCTTAACACTCGTATATCACTCCTATCGTCGTACTAATAGATATGTATTACCAAAGATTTGAATTATTAAGAATAAATGAAATAAACTCTCTAGCTTAAAAAGAACAAGTATTGAGAAAAGGGATAGACTCAATTGATTGAAACTCTAGATAAATGATTTTATTATGTTTTTTTCTACTGTGTTGCTGGTAGTTTGAAGACCTTCACAATAGATTAAAAAATAATCTTCATTCACCAACAAAATAAATGAAAAAGAATTAATATTAGAGAAATATTTACTTATCAATAATTTAGGAATGAGGATAAATATTAGAGAAAATTTGATAAAAAGAACACTACCCAAACCTCAAAAACTAATTATCTATATCTTTTGTTTACCAAACCTTAAGAAAACCATGCAGTTGATTTTCTATTTTCATGTTTGAACTCTTATTTTTGGGCACATGAAATTTCAAATGTATATATGGACTACGAAAAAAGTAAATACATACTACTCACAACACAGCTACGTTGCTTCTTTCATACACCTCAGTCAGTAGTCTAGTCCCTCTCACTGGTGCATCATCAACTAGTTCATCAAGCTCCAGAGAGACTTCTTGTTGCTTCACCTCTGCTTCTTCTGTCCAGTCCCACTCCTCATCCTCCAAAAATTTAACGTCTCTACTAATCACCATCTTCTTTGTGTGAGGTTGATAGATCTTGTAGGCTTTGGACACCATGCTATAGCCTACAAAGATTCCTGGTTCTGCCTTCTCGCTCAACTTGTCTCTCTTCACCTGCGGAACATAAAAAAAACACAAACAACCAAACACCTTCAAATTTGTCAGCTTTGGTTTAGTATCAAACCAAGCTTTATAGGGGGTCTTCTTCTCCAAGACCCTTGTAGGTAGTCTATTCAATAGAAAAACTGTTGTGTTTGCTGCTTCAGCCTAAAACTCCTTTGGCAAAGTCTTCTCATGCAACAAGCATCTTGTCATCTTCATAATACACTTGTTCTTCCTTTCACTAACTTCATTTTGTTGTGGAGAATATGGAGCAGTGAGTTGATGTTCTATCCCAGCTTCTTCACAGAAGGAATTAAACCGTTGTGATGTATATTCAGTCCCATTGTTGGTCCTCACCACTTGAATCTTACAGCCACTTTGATTCTCAACCCATCTTTTAAACTTTAGAAACACTCCAGCTGCTTCAGATTTCTGCTTCATGAAATATATCCAACACATCCGAGTATAATCATCAATAAAGAAATGAAATATCTGCTACTATTTAGTGAGAGAGTTGGTTGAGGTCCACACAAATCAGTGTGGATGAGCTGTAGCTTCTCGGTTGCTTTCCAAACTGATTTCTTGAATGACAATCTTGTTTGCTTCCCTGTCAGACAAGTTATGCAGTTTGTTTTCAGCTCCTCCAGAACCGGTACTCCTATTGCCATCTCATTTTTCTGCAGATACTGCAACCCCTTCTGATGAAAATGCCCCAACCTCTTGTGCCATAACTCAGTGTCATTCACTTGACACTAGAAAGCTGTTTGCTCCTTCTCGAATGGATCTAATGAAAAGCTCTTGTGCTGCATCTTTATTTTGAACAACTCATTTCCACTGGAATCAGAAATGAGGCACTTCCCGTCTTCAAACAACACTTTAAATCCCTTATCTACAAGTTGACCAACACTTAACAGGTTTTGATCAATCTCAGGAACAAACAACACTTCACTGATCAACTTGGTTCCAGCACAGCTCTCTATTGACATTGTGCCCTTCCCTTTCACTTCTAGATACTCATCATTTCCTATCTTCACCCTTGACTCGAATGATTTGTCAAGGTCCTTGAACAACTCTTTGTCACTTGTCATATGATTGGTACACCCACTATCAACCAACCAACCATCACATTGATTGGCCGATGAGAAACAAGTAGCCACAAAGAGTTGATCTTCTTCTTGCTGTACTGCAGCATGTGCTCCTCCTTGTTGTTGAGTCTTGGCACCTTTACAAAACCGTTCAATGTGTCCCAATAAATTACTCCTTCTACACTTCACATCTGGCCTTCTCCAGCATCTGAAGTGTGGATGGTTGTGCTTCCCGCAGAGCTTGCATGCACTACCAACATCCTTTGCAGCAGATTCTGAGCTATTGCTGCCACTCGCCTTCTTCCCTTTCCACTTCTTCTCTCTTCCACCTTCTCCCTGCTGCATTCTAGCTTTCAGTGCCCCCTCAATGCTTCCTTCTTGCCTCATCAACCTCCTCTGCTCCTGTGCTTGCAAAGCACTAACAACTTCTATCACTTTGAGCTTGGAGAGGTCTTTAGTATTCTCTAAGGAAGCAATGGTTGCTTCATATCTCTCAGGTACTGAAACCAGAATCTTCTGAACCAATCTATTGTCAGATAGATCAGTTCCTAATGCTCTGGCCTTGTTAGCAATCCCGATCAACTTGTCTGAGTACTCTTTGATGGACTCAGAATCCTTCATCTGCATTCTCTCGAATTCCCTCACCAAGTTCAACACATTCATGCCTTTAATCCTCTCATCACCTTCATACTCACTTTTGAGGAACTCCCAGATCTCCTTTGCTGACTTCAATGCCATAATTATGTTGAATATGGCGGGAGACACAGCTGCATATAGGCAAGCTCGAGCCTTTGCCTTCCTGGTGACCCTCTCCTTGTGAGTCTTGATCTGATGCATTGTTGGATTATCAGGAAGTGGAGCAATTTCATAATCTTGCTCAATTGCTTCCCAATAATCACAACCCTCCATGTAGGCTTGTATTCTGATTGCCCATGCTTGATAGTTTTCACCATCAAACACAAGTGGAGCCAGTGAAGAAAGATTGTTTGATCCTAACTCCATTGGACAAAACTCTCACAGATGTATCACTTAGTTTCTCTCGAAAATATCTCACTAATCCTTACTCACAGATCCCTTAAGAATTTAAGGCTCTGATACCACTGTTGATGTACTTATTGAGAGAGAAATAAGAAAGTGGGGGAAGCAATGATTTCATTCATTAGTGCTCCATATAAATACATACTATGATACTAAAAATAAACATAACTATCTCCACATAATTAGCTACTCAACTAACCCATAAGAATAGCAAATTAGACTTGACTACAACTAAAAAAGGAATATCAACAACTTCCTAAAAACTAGGTCTTTGACCAAACCAATTCAAAACTAACATTCAAACTTTGTATTTGTAGCTTTGAGTTAACTAACATTCTCCTCATCGCTGATAAAATTATCAACGATTTTAAAGAGCCATTGCAAATAATATTATTAGTGACTTTGCATCCTCATCGCTGATGATTTTATTAGCAATGACAACAAAAGTTGCTAATAATAATTATTAGCGACAAGTACGTGTACTTGTCGTTGAAGATTTTATGAGCAACTACAAAGCCTTGTCGCTAATAATATTAATTCGTTCTTTCTGTGGTCCATTTTGTCACCAAAAATGGTTTGAAATCATCTCTAATTACTTGTTCTGAAACGACTATTTTAATTAGTTGTCAATTAACTTCCTTTTTACATGTCTGAAATAATTTGCACCTAAAAATTCCACAATACATTTATTCATAAGAACCTCCTAAATCATTTGAATTGGAAAAGTAACTTTTAAGATTGAATTACAAATATGGAACATAAGATAAATCCAACTCCGAATAATAAAAGTCAATTGATGAAATTACAAATATCTCTATCCAGTCATTACATCCAAAAAATAAAATAAAACATACATCAAAAGAGTACGACCCATATAAACTTCAATTTTCTATTTGTCACAAAAGTAGTCTTCAAGATTGGACAAGATCTACACACCTGAAATGAATCAAATAATATATGGAAATTATAAAGAAATAAAAGTACGAAATGAAAAAGTGGCAAAATAAAATGGTTAAGTGAGATATGGAGGCCAAAATTATGAAACCATGAACTAAAACTATCTTCAACGTGTAAAAGAGAACGTAAACTATAAACTAAAACCATAAACTTATGTGTCTTAAAAGAGCCTAAGTGTCTTCTAAGACCACAAATTAGCTTCAAAATCACACTAAAATGTCTATCCACCCATTGAAGAAAATGATATACATAAGAAGTTAGAAAAATATTAAATAAGAAGTAAAAGAAACACAAAACATCTAGCCCACTAAGCTAACACAAATCATGAATTCTCTCCCAACCAAGACTTTTGAAAACAAACAAAGCATAAGACAATACACAAGATTTTAAAAGCATAAAAATTAAAACTAACGAACTTGGAGGAGGTGAATTTCCCTCTTTGCCCGTCCTTACATAACTACTTACTATTTGGAGCCTTGCATCTAACCTCTAACCATAAACAAAATGAAAGTTTGGGAATGTCGTAATACAAACCCATTAACTACAGCAAACACAATATAAGCAACACAAATGCTCCCTTGTCAATGTACTTAAGGATAATCATAACAGTTCAACTACATCGAACATTAATATTTAAAATGACATGCATCAAATATCTAGTGAAGTTTTAAGAACATATATGACTACCATAACTGCAGGATAGTTACAACAATTCAACTACATAAAAAACTCATATTTAAAAGTACATGCATCAATATCTAGTCAGGCTCTATGAACAACTATGACTACCATAACTGCAGGATAGTCACAACGATTCAAAACATATTGATTCAAATATCTATTATAAGTATTGAGATAACATAAGCTATGAATATTATGTATGTGTACCTTTTTAAGCGTCATTGGACGGTTGAGAACTAGTTCCATGTGATGATTGGACGCTTAACCTCATTACTATTTCTCGAAATTGACTTAATTCAGTCATTGTTGAGTCAATTGTGCCTTGTTGCGATTGTATCATAGCTTGTTGTGTTCCACAATAGCTTGTAATTATGTGATCTGATTATGTGATTTCTTAAATTTTTGGGAATTTCATTCATTATGAGCAGTTGACGTTGGTGGTCGCCATCCAAGTGCAACGCACTTACCTAGTACTTGCATAGTTACTTGTCGAGATGATGGAGGTTCTACACCTTCTTCCACGGGAGCATTTCTCAATTCAACCATTTGTTCCTATAATATCATAAAATAGCATTAGTACAAGCACAATAATATAAAAATTAAATAACTAATTTCACTTACATGCTTTTTACTTGCCACCGAGTTCACCCACTCCTGGTTTGCTTTTTTTGTGTGTAATCTCAAATAGCTCAATGTCATCTACCTTCCGACCCTCTTTGTTTTTCTACACAATTATCAAACAAAGTAATGAATAGTGAAATATTGATTGTGTTCTGACACAAAAATGATACATACAATATTTTCTCCATGGCGTAAGAATGCAATAGTTCATGCTGTACGAGGGTATGGTAGAGACGATCGAACTCTAGTGTTCCTTTCAGTTGTTTTCTGTAATGTACATGATATTGAATGTCGGTGAAAATTAATTAACATACAGTAATAGATTCAAAAAATATATTTACAAATATCATAGTATGTACATACCTTGAATTTCTCTATTTCCTACGATCGCACAAGCGATTTCAATCTTTATCTAGTAATACATCTTTATGTCAGTTATTTCTGGACTTCGTGGGATCAAATTCCTTGTACCATTTGTGCAACCTGTAGCAAAAGTCCTTATACCTGGTACTAATCACGTGGTTCAAGTATCACATAACAGTGGAATCGTTGATATCGAGATTGAAGTGGTTCTAATAATACATAACCAAAAGAATATGTTAATGATCTACGGAATAACAATATTTAAAAAAAAAGGCTACTAAAACAAACTTACGCAAATTCTTTCTAATATCTCGCTTTTCACATCTTGTTTGACATACGACCATTGTGCACATCCAGAGGAACGTTATTTCGTACACATATTCCAATTTGAGTTGCAAATTTCGAACTATTTCTACAAATTGGCTTGTCATGGACATGTACATCGACATTGATCCCTCGACTCTTGCCTCTACCTCTCCTCTTAGCTACGCCAGAATCTACATAAAAGATATCAAATATCAATTTACTTAAGTTTACTTGAAATTAAAGGGTTTTCATTTAAATCAATACATACTTTGTGCTTGGTGATCATCGTCTTCTTAGCGAGCGTTTTCTATTCTTTCAACGTTTGTTGTGTGACTACGTCGACTCCCTGGTCCATGATTTGATGACGACATCTTATAATGTAATAATGAACAAATTCACACTCATAAATATTGTAAATATAAGACTAAATATTGCGTATAATTTTATCATTTACGAATATGTCTATCTATCACTATCTCTTTGTTCATCATCTAATAATATATTCGAATATGAGCTCACAGAATCATCGCAAGAACACTCCAGATCAAACTCTTCTTCATCAGTAAATGTCTTTTCGTTACTATTCAAATCTACTTCATCTCCAATAGGCGTTGGTGCAACATCTTTTCTCTGTGGATCCAAGTTATCATCAACTTGTAGGTAAAATATGCGAATGGTTTCATCTGTCACTACTTCTTCTGTTTCATTATTTTCAACCTATGGAATATCTCACACATGTCTTTGTTGAATTTTTTTAACAATTTTCCAATCTTGACCAAGTTTGTAATCATCTAAGTAGAATACATGGGCTACTTGACTTGCAAGGACGAATGCCTCATCTTTGTACCATTGATAACGAGTATTAATTGATGTATAATCACCAGATACATTAATTATGGCATTTCTTGAACTTGTACCGTACCATTCACATTTAAAAAGAATCACAGTCTTCGAGTGAATATATTGTAGCCTAATTATTTCATGCAACTCGCCATATAAATTTATTTGTCCAGTTTAATCATCCCGAGGGACCATAACGCTACTATTTTGAGTAACTCGACGACTATCGTGCTTTTTTTTAATGAATTCGAATTTCATTGACTATACACGAACTATAAGATTGAATACAGTTATTCAGGCTCAGGGCCAAGGCATACAACCCATCGAAAATCCTTTTTGCAGGATACAAGATTTGAGCCTAATCAAATAAACCAACTTATAGTTGCAATATTTGAAGAAAATAGAGTTGTATAACTATAAGTATCTGCCGACCTTTTTTTGAGCCAAGTAGGAAACTCTAATTGTTGTCTTTTATACAAATTACCATGTCCATTTGATTGGAGAAGACTCATATGCTCCCTAAGCATGAAACATATATCTTAATTTCATCATAATAGCAAATTCTAATATACAAGTTATACGGGGAAGAGATACATACTGAAGGTAAGGTTCCACTTCATCACAGTTGTTTAGTATGTACCAATGTGATTTTTCGATCTCATCATAAGTCAAGCGTTGAAATTGTCAACCACCGAATAATCGTACACGTCCACGATAGTCCACCATTGTTCTCCACATCCTCGATGATATCATAATTATACTCAGTTCTATAAAATCTTGTTTCAATTTCATTTAAATACATAGAACAAAAAGTCAAAAATTCATTTATGATGTAGGCTTCTGCAATTGAACATTCAGGCCGAGCTTTGTTTCTAACATATTGGTTCAAATATCGTAAGCTCCTAATGAAGGGATGTGATTCCCGAAGCGGAAGCGGATCTTCGTTGCTGATTTTCGGGATACAAAATCCAAATGAAAAGAAGGAAAACAGGGGAAAAATCAAACCTTTGAAGAATGTTTCTTCTGTGAGTTCCCCTCGAACACCACCACCGGATCTTCCTCGCTATCATCTTGGGTCTCGGGATCGTGCTGGTGGGAGCAATCCTTTGGAACGAGAGGGAAAAAAAACGAGAGAAAGAGCTTGAATGAGAGAAAACACCCTTGGGAGTTCTTCTTCTGTCCTCTGTCTTTTGCAGAACTGCAAAAAAACAAAACATAAAGCAGTGACGTGGGGTAACTCCCCACATCACACTAACCTCCCACTCCCCTGCAATTGTGCAGGGGAGTTTAATATTATTAATCTTAATAATATTAATAATAATATATATATATATATTTATATATAAATAATTAATACATATATATAATAATTAAAATATAAAATTATTTTATTAATTAATCCTATTAATTAATAAATAATTATTAATTATTAATCCAACTAATAATTAATATATATATATAGATCAAATAAATAATTAACACTTAATTATTTAACACAAAAAATAGAATCATATTCTATAACATTTCTCTCGTATAACCTATAGTTCTAATGTACATCTTATGCACATTATTTTTAACCTATAGTTTTAATATGAATCTTATTCATATTAATTTTATTTGAATCTCATTCAAATAATATCTCTCATAATATATAGTTTTAATTTACAATTAACTATATATTATAATGTATCAATATACATATAATCCCTTAAGTAATTTGAACAATTCAAATTCTTCCAAAAACTTGATCCTCGTTTTACTCGTTATGAGCTAGCAAGGGGACCTAATTGACCTACAGATCCGAAGCTCCAACGATGCAAGATTAATCGGTCAAACTCATTGACCGAGTTAAGCTAGATTCGTTAACTACAGGTCATTCCACTAAAGACCCGCAGTTGCACTCTTCTCACTGCAGAATGTTTTCGTGTCTATGGATATACGACCATTAATGACGAGTCAATCCTTCACGAGTGTTCCTAACTCAAGTTGAGTCAAATTACCGTTTTACCCCTGATTTACATCTTACTCCTTAAACATCACTGCTCCTCTAATGAACAACCCGATTATGGTCCAACCAATAACCGGAAGTCCCTCTCGGCCAATGAGAGGGTGGGGCCCCTTGTTCAAGTCCCGGAGTCAGCATTTAAGGGAACGCTCATCTACTCTCCTAAAGTCGGGGAGGAGTGAATTCCATCTTGTGAAGTTATGTTCCCAGCTCCCCACTCGGTCTCGTCCCCAAAATGGTAGGAATGTTGAGTCGGCGACTCGGGTCACTCTCACCCATACAGATCAAAGGACGAGCCCTCACGGACAGGAGTTCATAACTCATTAAGGATTGAGAATGAGTTGTCTGGTCATCCTAAGAAATAGCAACCTATTAGTTAACAGTGTTACATCTAAAGATTGCCTATTTCGTGGTCTGGTCTTATACAAACTCATTGTATAGGATACCCTCACTCGCATGTCTCCACACGAACGACCTGGATCGAGTCGTCTGTAATCTTTACAGAGTGGGCCGTATCCATAGTGTTGCCAGGATAAAGTACCCAGCCTTATCCATATACTATAGACCCTTTAGGTTATTCACGGGACATTATCCATTCATATATCAGGGGTATATCAAATATATACCCAGATATATATTGTCCCGATTACATCAAAATAACCTTGAATGTTTAGTTTATTGGATTTGGACAATGCAATGCTATGTTTCAACAACAAATTTATTGAATAAAACTTTATTGAATATACATTTGTTTTTACATAATACAAACTACGAGCTTAGGACAACACACCCAACACCTAATACAAAAATAGCGAATGACTTAGAAGTTAAAATCCACAATGGAAAAAATGTGAATCAATGCATAAGGGCAAATTTTCATATCTTTCAATGGGGTACATCCAACTAGAACCAACATGATCAACAATTTTTGCCTCCCATGACAAATGGACAGCTAATGAACCATAACGTCAAAAAAATGCCGATAGATTGATTTTTCCCAACTTACATAAGATGAACACTATATCAGTTTGCATAATGTCTAAATCTGATATGTGTAGAGTTTTTACACATAAATGATGAAAGAAGTTTGACAACTCTGATATAGTTGTACAAATGTCTTTGCGTATATATGGTCAAATATCAATTGGAAGAAACCTTTGCAATAAAACCTGACAATCATGACTTTTCAGACTTGTGATCTTGCCCTCATTTGCATTGACACACCGAGATATATTTGAAGCAAATTCATCTGGAAACTTCATGGATTTTGAGAATGTATAAAAACTAACTTTTTCACTTGCAATTAATGTGAACGATGCATGAGGCTTCACACTCCTGCCTCCAATTTCCTGTATGTGAAGTTCCTTTCTTATTTTCAAGTTTGCTAAGTCCTCACGGGCTTTAATGGTGTCTTTAGTCTTCCCATCAATATTTAATATAGTACCAATCAAATTATCACATATGTTTTTCTCAATATGCATTACTTTAAGTTTATGACGTAACTTAAGATTTTGCCAATACAGAAGATCAAAGAAAATGTTTCTTGTACTCCAGTTGTGCTTGATAATTATTCGCGGTATGTTTATTATCACGTACTATTATAGGATTCTTGCTCAACGTAGGAAAACTCCATGAATTCAATTGATTTTTTATCTCATTTCTAGATAATTACTTCGGAACTGTTCAAAATTCTTGTTTTCCATCTTGCTGCCTACTCCTACGCCATGTATGTGTGTGAGGAAGATATCGACGATATCCCATGAAACAAATTTTGCTCTTTAATCTCATTGAACTCATATCGTCATTGCAAACTGGGCAAGCCTTATAATCTTTTGTCCTCCGACCAGACAAATCGCCATAAGTTGGAAAATGGTTATTTGTCTACAATAAGGCAGCATGAAGTTGAAAGAAAGAGGCACTGAAACTATATACATGCAGACATCATTCACCCACAACTCATCTATCAAAGGTTGTAGGTAAACATCAATCTCTTTATCGGGAGACCTTGGCCCAAGGATGAGTAAAGATAAAAAAAAAATAGATGATTCCTTCATACACTTCCAAGGGGCAAATTATAGGGAATTAGTATCATTGACCACATACTATACGATAAATTCATATTTCCAAATGGGTTAAAACTATCCGTAGAAATTGTCTATCTCATATTACGAGCATCTGCATCAAAATAAGGGTACTGGTTATCAAAATGTTTCCAACCTACAACATCAGGATGTCGAAGTATTCCTTCAATTTCACACCTTTTATCCTTATGTCACGTCATATCCTTAGCAATATGTTTAAAAAGATATAATCTTTGTAACCTTGTCTTCAATGGAAAATACCTCAACACCTTATGGAGAATTTTTTTTCCCTTTTGATTTATTAAGTTTGTACCTTGACTCTCCACAATGCAGGCAATGGTCAAGTGATGCATATTCTTTTCAAAATAAAGCACAATCATACTTACACACGTAAATTGGTTCATATCTCATCCCTAGATCACGTAATCTTTTTTTAGCCTCATAATTTGATTTAGGAAGCCTTACACCATCAATAAATGCATCGTTTATCAAATGATTTATCACTCCAATGATTAAAAACTTTAATGTGCATAAGCTTCACTAAAAAATTAAATGATGTAAACTTCGAACATTCTGGATACAACTCTTTGTCTAAATCGTGAAACAATTCAGTAAAGTCATTCGTCTCATATTGCTCATTTGATTATCTGCGAATGTCTTCAAACACTGGAACATTCAAGTTATTCATCATTTGGAGCATCTCATCAGCATTATTCCTGGCTCTCACTTGATTAATATTATTTCTACCATCTTCTCTATTTCTAACCAAATTTGAAAATGTAGCTTCACGAAACATTGATTTGAGTCTTAAGAATGGAGAAACATCTACCGTTTCTTCATGAAATGTCCATCTACTATATGTCAGAGACATACCATATTTAAATCAATGACGTTCTACATCATCCAATTTATT
This sequence comes from Momordica charantia, assembly GCF_013281855.1. NCBI lineage: Eukaryota > Viridiplantae > Streptophyta > Magnoliopsida > Cucurbitales > Cucurbitaceae > Momordica > Momordica charantia. The sequence goes on from NW_028275158.1 coordinate 10,666,171, forward strand.
CCTAAGGACATTTAAACAGTTCGAACAAGGACATCTTGTTTTTCCTTCTTTATCCAAATAATTCTTAGCAACTTCAATAAAACTACTGACCCCGTTAGAGTATTGACTACATCTTCAATCCTTCAAAGTTATCCAATTTCGATACATTGGAATGTTATCTACAAAAACAACCTTTTGTTGAATAAGATATTTTCTAGTTATTTACCTATTTATAAATTACATTTATCTAAAAACTAAAGTGAATTATAACCAAAAAAAAAAAAAACAACATTTAAAGAATACTACTTTTGTGATACAATCAAAATAGTGACAACTTAGCTACCTAATTCAAAGGATACCAAAACGATGGGTACTTGATTATGATATTTAGGTACCTTCAATATCTATAAAGTAAATAAAAACATAACAATCAATTGTTACCTCACGAGGTCCTTATTAAATTTATCATATCTACACACATCACACCATTTCAATGATAGGAAAAGAAAAAACATGTAAAACTAAAACATGCTAGCATTTACTCTCAACTCATTTTTGCATCCATATCACACATGTTTGCTAACTAATTAGTAATATAAGAAACTAACATCGAATCATATCACATACCATATTTAAACCAAAAAAAGAAAAAACAATCATGTAACACAATACATAAGCTCAAGTGTAACATATTAGTTCACAAAACCTCATGGATATGGTTGTTAAGAACTTTAGTAAACCCAATGAATAAGTCTTAAATATAGAATCATCAAAAAGAAGATCTCAATTTAATACGTATAACCTAACTACAAGAGAGTTTGCAGAGTTTTATACAAATTTCTTATCCAAATTATTAAAACCAAATATCCATAATTTTATTCTTAATTGTTGGAACAAGGTGCTTCTTGCTTCAAAATTTTACTAGTTTAGTCTTATTTACGGAAGTCAACCTTTTCTACTCTTAAAACAACCTGCAAGTTTGATCACTTAAATTAGAGATTGAACCCAAGAATACCTATTCTAATTATCATCCGAAATATTGAGTTCCAAGTTAACAACTATCTTGAAAACTTTAGTTTCCCCCCTTCCCTTCCACAGCAATTGTCTTTTAACTTCCATCTTCAACAATAAACCTCTTCCTTAGGACTCAGAGAAACTTTAATAGACAATTTTATAATTGCTATATATAAAACCAAGAGAAGATAGGCTTTAATAAACTTTTCCTTTTCCCTCCTCTGTCAAAATTTTTTATACTATTTCCTCTCATCTCTTTAATCTACAATTAAAACTGGAAGTCCTACATTTTAGTTTCCTATTTTACTCCCCCGGATTTTTCTACCAAACGCGAAACCATTTAGGCATGAAAATAAAATGACATCCTGGCTAATAACAAATACTTTAGCTTATAGCTTCAATCATGCACAAAAACAGAGGAAAGGAAGGTTGTTTCTACCCATATTTCATTTTCTCAAATGTTAGCAAAGCATGATGATTAGTAATATAATTAGCAGGCTCATTATTGGTTCTTTAATTAATTTTGATTGCATACAACATTAGACTAAGCAATTGCATACATAATTAGGAAGCTTCGAAACAATAATAGTAAATGAAAATACATCCTTCTAGTTTATCATGCATCTCCTATAATCTAAAAAGTAATTATTTATATCCCTAGATTTGAGTCAGATGATATCTACATAAATATTATATCAAATATCATCACTTTACACAAATTTCAACTTCAACTCCCTTCTGTACAATTTCATTCGACCCAACACACTTCCATTGCTTTTTTACTCCCACAATCCACATAAAAATCAATGTCAACAACATCTCAACACAATAAAACATTAAATTTATGTCATAATCGGTACACAAACACCTCAATAATTCATTTCAAATCAGATCCATAATGTCGATTTCAAATAAAATGTAAAAGAACTCACTGTGGTGATGCTACCAGCAGCGAGCACGGGTGGACAGCAGCGACGAAAACCACGGAGAAAAGGCAAAGCGAAGCAAACTTGAAATGAAAAATCACTACAAGAAAATTGAGTATTTTCAAAGGTCATAACCTTTGAAAAAGTATAAAATTAACCATTCATAAATGTTTTTTCAAAGGTTTACTCAACCTTCAAAAAGTGTCGAAACAGGTCCCGTCGAAAAAGCTTTTTCGAAAATTTTATTAACCTTAAAAAATTCATATTTTTCAAAGCTTCAATTAGCCTTCAAAAATTCATGTTTTTCAAAAGTTGTAAGCCTTCGATAATTGTTAAATTAGTTGTGAATAATTAGTTAGTTTCAATTAGTTTTTTCGAAGGTTTTCATCATTTTCCAAGGATCATAATCTTATCTTCAACCATTTTTAAACCTTTAAAAAAAGTTATTTATCGACATTGGTAAATCCTTTAAAAAAAATCAAATAGAATAATACCATTTGAAATTAATATTAATTTAATATTATTTATTTGAAAAAATTAAATTACTTTTCATAGTTAAAATTTATAATTTCAAAACTATATTCAACACAAGCAAAATATTATTTACTATAACCCATAGTTACTGCAAACACAATCAACAAGGTAGTCACGGTATTTCTAAAACTGATTCAAATAATACAAATACTTCAAATACCTAAAACAATAAAATTTTCTAACCCCTACTTTAGGATTTTTTTCGAATCATCTCAACCATCATTACTTGAAATCGATGCTCAAAACGATTTTCTAATTCAATCATTTGATATTTGAGTCCTTGTACCTCAACTTTTCTTTGTCGTTCAGATTCTTGAAGACGATGTTCTGACTCGTTAAGGCGTCGCTCAAGATCACGAACTTTGAAAGATGATCCAAACAACTCAGAAGGAGTAACACCGGCTCCATAACCTCGAACACGCCCATGTTTCTCTGGTCCAAAGACTTGCACAAAAATCTCGTCGTTGTTCATGTCAAGTGTACCATCTATCACTTGAGAGGCATATGATTTGAGTTCCGACTAAAGACATAAATAAAAATTTTAAAGACAAAAATAAGATATTTTCTAATAAGATGAAAGTAATATCGAGTAAAAATTGAAAAACAAATATCAAAGAAGATCATCTCAAATATTTCTCAAGATTAGAAGCTCAAGACAGACCAATACAATTGGCAGAAACAGAGGATCGTGCGAAACATTTCATTATGAAAATCTTATTAACACTATGAAAATCTTATTAACATAGCTATTAATAAGAAGACAGTTAAATAAGGGAAAGTTTGAAAGTTATAAAACAATACCAGCACAAAGACATACAAAAACTCTAAAAGTTACCAGAAGGAACTTCAGATTGTTGGTAATTAAAAATAAGGGAAAGTCTTTTAATAAGAAGACAGTTAAAGGGAAGCAATGGAGTGAGTCATATTCTAAATATCTTCCTCTCCTAAATCATCCTAAGAGTTTCCCTAGCTTGATTTAGTGATCAGTCATTGAGAATTTGGACACTTATGTAGGATATTAAATCTTATGAATTTGAACCAAATGGATACATTGTTATCAAGACCGGAATCATTTTAACTTAAGAAATATAAATTCATATAATGTACTTACCAATTTCTCTTGTGTAGTTTCATTCACCGTCGTTCCATCGTTTCTCAAGTGAGTTATCTCCCAAATTCTTATGCGAGTAGGCTCATTATTAGTGTCACGAACTTATTTAAATGAAAAATATATATTGAATCATTGTACTAGATTAAAAGAAGTTTATGTGATTGTTCATTTACCTCTTTCTCAACTCTTTGTTGTATACTTTGTGAACCGCATGTGTGATATACATTCAATTTAGAACGGTTCACTTTGTTCCTTTCACACATCTCCTACATTTCAAAAGTAGAAAATGAGAATGATTACCATTTAAAGAAATAAACATATTCTTTTTATACGTACAAGAACACAAGTTTTAGAATATAGCCTGATATTCAGTTGACTTCCACAAGTTTGCAAGATATTCTGCATCTTCTCTTGTAATTTCTGGTGGAATATTAGCTAAAGCTTCTGCAATTGTATCATATTTGTACAACCATTTTTTCTTCAAGCTATCTCTCCAATTATTATAAGATCGATTAAGTTGACGTAAAACATAAGCCTCATGGCCTTCGACTTTAAATCGCTCCTACATGGCAAAAAACAATGGCAATTAAAGCAAGTGATAAGTAAATAAAATAACTAAGTATCACATACTAATGTAAGCTCAAATAGTTTTCTTTTTGTTGTCATGTCAATATCTCTCCAACTTTTCACTTGTAGAGGTGTAAAGTTGACTTGTCGAGCCAAAATAGTGCATTGGCTTTTGAAAATATCAGCATTATCTCGAACAGGTCTTTTGTTCCTCCATGATACTTCAAATCTAATCCCGTGAGGTAATCTAACTAGTTTAAGATTGCGTGTGGGACCACGCAGTTTTCTTGGCCCTACAAAAGAAGATTCTAAAATAAAAAGAAAAAAGAAAGGGTGAGTTAGAAACAAACCAAATAAAATTAAACTAAAAAAAATATTACCTCCATTAACTGTCCTTTCATAACTAGTAGTTGATCCAATTTCTCCTGTAAAAGATGATGAAGCTTCTAGACCAACTTGTGTTTTAGATTTTGTTGAAGATGTAGATGTAGTCGCCCCTACAATACTATTCTCATGACTATTTATACTATTTCTATCTTGGAATTTGATCTTTGCTCTATGAGATGAAAAGTTTTTCATCTTTTTCCCTATCATATATCGCACTTAATAGTAGAATTACACTTTCAACCTGCAAATTATAACTTTTCAAATATAGATAATTCTACGATTCAAAACTTGTAACAAATAAGCAGTACATAATATTCAATTCAAATAAACTTCTTAACATATTAATAAAGTCACATAATTGGGCAGTCGCTTAGGAAAACCATTAATACAAGATTCATAATACCAAATAACAAGAAGTAATCCAGAAGAAGTCACCATCTTCAAACAATTATCAATATTAAATTCCTTGACAATCTACATCTTTGATTACAGAAATCTTGTAATAATCTCTTGGATCAACCTTCAACACAAAATACCAAGTTGGATTTCTTCTATCTTCAAGATAAACAACTTGTTCAGATTGACATGCCAATACAAATTGCTCATTTGCAGCAAATGTGTAGGTCATATTCACACTAGTTAATCCATGATCATCAACTTTAATTCCTTTACCACGACTATTGATATCCCACCATTTACATTTAAACAAAATAACATTATTTCCTCCCATACGCTGCAATTCAATAATTTCATGCAAAACACCAAAGTACTCTCGATTGTCAGTTCCTCTCACTACTACCCCGCTATTTTGTGTTTTTCTTAAATCATCAGCATCCTTTATACAAAACCTAAAACCATTAACAATATATCCCTTGTAGTACATTACTTCTTGTGATGGACCTCGAGCTAAATCTAATAGTTGTTTGTCAACTTCATTGCTTCCTTTATTATATAGCTTAGTAACCTACATAGACAATAGTATCATGTTTAATTATAAGTAGATAAATACAAACAAATAGATCATAACTACTATGTATTTTTTTTACTTACATGACTTTCAAACCATTCTATAAACTCTTTATCGTGCTTTCTCTGTGCATTTCTGGCATCAACATGTTGTAATGCTTGTGTGTGCTCACTAAAAAGAATTATAAAATTAGAACACACTTAACGTTTCATTTTAAAATATTTATCACTAATGAACTTTTTACGTTTCATTTTAAAATATTTATCACTAATGAACTTTTTTCTTACCCAATATATGGTAGGACATCATCACAATTCTTTAAAATATAAAGATGAGCTTGTCTCCACTCTTCTGTCGTGAGTCTTCTTGATTGTTTACCTGGTCGCATAGGACGACCAACTGGTTTAAAAATAGACAATCCATCATATGAACTATGATCGTTGTCTTCATTTCTTTTCACTTGGTTGAACTTAGTTTCAATGGTATGAAAATATCTGGTGCAAAACATTACACATTCATTGGCAATATAACCTTCTGCTATAGAACCTTCAGGATGAGCTCGATTGCACACATAAGCCTTTAGCTTACTTAAGTACCTTTCAAATGGGTACATCCACCTATATTGAACTGGTCCAGAAATTCTAACTTCATTTGGCAAATGAACTAATAGATGCACCATTACATCAAAAAATGATGGTGGGAACATCATTTCCATTTTACAGAGAATTCTTATAATTTCATCCTCAATAATTTTTATATCATCCACTTTAACCACTTTTGAGCACAAATTCTTAAAAAAATTGCTCAAGTCAATCAATACGTCTCGTACATCCTTCTTCATCAATCCTTGTAATGCATATGGGAGCAAATATTCCATAATAACATGATAATCATGACTTTTAAGACCAAATATTTTTCTTCCTTTTATATTAACACACCTCCCAATAGTAGAAGAGAATCCATCTGGAACCTATAGTGTGTTGAAGTACTCACAAAATGCATTTTTCTCATCTAAAGATAATGTACAACATGAAGGTGGTAGATACCATTTGTTTTCATATTGTACTGGATGCAACTCTTTTCTTATTCCCATTTGCTGGAGATCAAGACGAGACTTCAAGTTATCTTTTGTCCTCCCCTTAATATTCAATAGCGTACCAATCACATTTTCACAAACATTTCTTTCAATGTGCATCACATCTAAATTATGTCGCAACATTAAAGTTCCTCCATAAGGTAACTCAAAGAATAAGCTTTTCTTCAGCCAGTTTTTAGCACGTTTCCTCTTTTTCACAGTATTGCCAAATATATGTTCTTCAAATTGATTCACTTGTTCGAGTATATCACTTCCAGACAATTGTTCAGGAGGTAATTCTTCTTCAACATGCCCATCAAACAACTCTGGTTGTAGTCTCCATTCGTGGTCTAAAGGTAAAAAACGACGATGACCCATGTAGCACATTTTCCCACTATTTTTTAAATAAAGTGATCGAGTATCAAAATCACATGAAGGACAAGCTAGGGTACCTCTTGTATTCCAACCAGATAAGTTTCCATATGCTGGAAAATCATTAATGGTCCATAATAATGCAGCATGCATGGTAAATTTTTGCTTTAGTGAAGCATCGTAAGTTTCAACCCCAACCTCCCATAACTCCTTTAACTCATCGACTAATGGTTGTAAAAAGATGTCAATATCATTACCAGTACCTTTAGGTCTAGGAATGAGTAATAATAGCATGAAATAAGGCTCTTTCATACACATCCATGGTGGCAAATTATACGGAATAAGAATGACAGGTCATACGCTATAAGAGAGACTCATATTTCCAAATGGATTAAATCCATCACTGGCCAAACCAAGTCGAACATTCCGAGGCTCTGAAGCAAATAAACTATATGATTCATCAAGTGTTTTCCAGGCTATAGAATCAACAGGATGCCTAAGAACTCCATCATCTACCCGTCCACTAAAATGCCATGTCATACTTGATGCTGTCTTTCTTGACATATATAATCTTTTTAATCTTTGAGTTAGAGGAAAATATCTCAAAACCTTCTGTGGAACCTTCTTCTTGTTTTTTAATAAGAACTTTTGAACTTTCTTCTTTTTAGAGATTTTTTCTAGCTTCCATCTAGATTCTCCACAAACTGAACATTTATCTGCCTTAGCATTTTCTTTCCAATACAACATGCAATTATTCAAGCATGCATATATCTTAGAGTACTTTAAGTCCTAGGTCCCGAATGATCTTTCTTGTCTCATAGTAATTATTAGGTAGATTAGTGCCTTCTGGAAATACATCTTTTAATAAATTGAGTAATAAAGTAAATGATTTATTACTCCCATTTCCAAGACACTTTAGGTGAAACAATTTCATAATGAAAGACAACTTAGAATATCTCTTACACTGAGGATAAAGTTCATTTTCTGCGTCATTTAACAATCTATAAAACTTAGAAGCTTCCTCATTTGGTTCTTCATTATAACCATGTTTACTTGATTCTCCTTTCTTGGTCCAATTTTTGGTGTTAAAAACACCAAAGTGATCCTCTAATATTTCAAAAATATCTTCTTCACCAGAGTCATTATCATTTTCTCCTAATCCATATGATAAACTTTCTTCACCATGCATTGTCCATCGAGTGTAACTTGGAACTATCCCAAACATTAACAAATCTGCTTCAACATCATCTCGAGTTTTAAGTATTGCATTATTGCATCTCTTACATGGACAAGAAATCTGATTAGATGTTGTATGCGTAAATGCAAAATCTAGAAAGCTTCTTACTCCATTTCTATATTCTTGTAATGCTCGATTTCCAATTTCTATCCAACTTTTATCCATGTTATACAACAAGCTTGTGATAAGAATAATGTGAAATGCTTCTCTGTTAAAGTAAAAGACTACCTAGAAAACAAAAAAGAGATCTTAAACTAAAAAAAATAAGTAAATAGAAATTAAATCACACAAAACATAGCATAAAAGGAGCTAACTCAGTTATTCAGTAACAAGACCAAAAAGAGATCAAACATCTTAGGATTTCACACATTCGTCACACAAACACAGATACTGGAAAGGAAAATGGAAATATTGGATTTGCTAATCTATGATAGAATGTCCACGGCTTATTATAACTTATAAAAATTAGACAGACCTTGAGCAGTGATTTCCCAGTGCCTAGTACAAATCATGCATCAGTGTTACCAATTCCACTATCAAATTGACCAAATGCACCAGCTGTACAAGTATGAGAGTCTGTACCAAGCAGAACCTAAAGACGTGAAGTATCTCATAAGTCATATTTAACATGAAAATCATCTAGCATTGTGATTAAGATGAAGAACAACACAACAAGACTACGAACAACAACCGTAATTTTCTCAACATTTCTCGCCTTTCCTTTCGCTTTCTTGCCTATAATTTTCTCAAGAAAATGGTGAGAATTTCTTCCTATTATCTGTACTTACTCTACCTCTATATTTGGCATATTTTCTTGCATTTTTTTTAAATATTTATAGGTTTTGTTTCTTTAGTTTTATTATAGTTGATCCTCCTTGCGTTTTTGTATTTGATCTGTGTGATTTTTGGCTATTTTGAAACGGAATCCTTGTAAATTGCTGTACCGACTGGTAGTTAATCATTTTTCGTCTGGTTGCTGATTTTGGTCTGCTTGTTTATTACTTCACTGGCCTTAGATTGTTGATCTTGTTGGCATCCTAGTCCTTGATCTTTGTTACCATTTTTTTTTATATATGTACTAAGTGTCATACACATGTAAACGAGTGGGTAAAGCATTATCCATCATTGATGAAGTAAAAAGCTGATTACACTCTCACATTTATTGTTGTTCTTACTGGGACCTTGTAACTGTACTCTGTTCTCCAATTATAGGTTTTTTTTAAGGTTATATTAGTACATTGGTTGGCTTTTGTGGAAGGAAGATACATGTATAGGTCATGTTCTTTTATCTATCTTTGCATTATTTTCGTCATTTGTCAACGGCTTTAGCTTTTGCACATTTAAGGTAGTTTGATTCTATTTGCTCCATCTCAGTGGTTTATGTAAATGCATTTGTGTTCGTTGAATGTTAAAATAAGCCAAAATGAAATTCCTCAACAACTGTAGTTGGATTGGTTTGGGTGACCAAATAATGTAGCAGGAATAGCACAACAAGACTACGAACAGCAAACATAAACAAAAACAGACAACTAAGAAAATAAAATAAAAAGAGGTTATCCAAACCATTCAAATTTTAGACATACCTTGAGCAGTGATTTCCTAGTGCCTAGTACAAATCTTGCATCAGTGTTACTAATTCCAGTAGCAAATTGACCAAATGCACCAGCTGTACAGCTATGAGAGTCTCTACCAAGCAGAACCTAAAGACGTGAAGTATCTCATAAGTCGTATTTAACATGAAAATCATCTAGCATTGTGATTAAGATGAAGATTTTGAAAAATAAAGACCAAGGGAAAGGAATTCTTCTTGCTACCCAATGTGGAGATTAGGATGGGCATTATAAACTAAGATGGCTGTTGTAACAATTTTAAAATTCCTAAAAGAAGTCCAACAAACCAGTCAGACTTATAAATCTGTCATTATGAAATAAGCAATTAAAGATAAAATATAGAATAAAAGCAAAACCACACATTAATTTAAAAGCAGCTTGCTCTGTTTATTCGAAGGGATAGTCAAAAGTCTAAGGTGAATCTTAACTTAAGCTATATCTCTGTCCAAAATCTCATGAAGGTTTTTTATGTAAAAGGTGTTAAAAGAATTACTTTCAGAAGCATTTTTCAAACATATTAGAGACATGTCCATTGCTAATTTGGAGTAATTAAACATGTAATTAATTAGTTGTTTTTGTTCCAACTTCCAAGATAGTCTTTATTTTCTCCAAAATGCAAACACAAAATCAAACAAAGACCTTGCAAAATTACCAGGAAATTGTGGTGGAATATATATAATTGCGTACCTACTCAAACAAACACTTATCTTGTGTCTTGGAAGATTTTGACTCACCATATTGTTGTATGAAATTCCTGCATCTTAGCAATTACAAAATGAGATGATAATATTGTTTAATGCTGACTCAACTCACAATACTTCCAATAAGATCTCTCAACTCAATCTCACAAGGAAATCTCTACTCCTCCAACTTAGAAAAGACCTTTAAAAAACGGATATTATCAGTAAACAGTCGTCTCACCAGAATGAACAGATATTAAGATGAAAATCATATTGGGTAGAGTTTACCTTTGAGAAGGAAATGAATCGTCGACGATTTCGACTACAATCGCCTCCTAGCTCACGTTTTCAGACCGATCTTGAACCATCACAATGGCTGCGTCGCTGCTACGGTGGTACCCTAGTGCCGTCACAGACGACGACAGAGTCTACGGAGGCGAACCGAACTTCCAGCTTGTTGTAGAAGAAGCAGTGCTCGCATTAGAATTAGATACCAAAAACAGAGAAATGGCGAAGGATTAAATAAAAATGGTGGTTGAGAGGGAAAAGAATGGCATGAATGCTTCAAAGTCTGTCCTGAAGTGGAATCAGAAATTGGCAGCCATAATTGGATCGGAGCTGAAAATTAGGGTTTGTGCATCTGAATGAAGAAGTTTGTACCTGAATGCAGAAGAAAGAGAAGAAGAGGAAGCGAGTTTTGGGTCTGCTCTCACCTCTATGGAATTTGATTCCCACCTGTGGTTAATACTTATTACTATCCCTTTTAACCGTGGTTTATTCTCTCAACTTATCTTTTCTCTAAGGTCTTCAAAAAACCTTAGATAAAATATAGGTATATCTTTTTCAAAAATTTTAATGACCTTTTAAAAAATACATGATTTCGGAAGGTTTTCTAAAAACCTTCGATAAAAACTCTTATATTTTTTTCGAAAGCTTTAAATATTTGTTGATAAATGTTTTATTTTTTAAAGATTTTCAATAACCTTTGATAAAAATAGTTAATAATTTTCGAAGGTCTTTAAAATACCTTTGATAAAAAATTTATCTTTTTTGAAGGTTTCCTAAAAACTTTCGATAAAAGATGATGTATTTTTCGAAGGTTTCAAATATTTGTTGCTAAATGGATTGTTTTAAAAAGGTTTTCAATAACCTTCAATAAAATAGGAATAATTTTCAAAGGTTTTCAAAATATCTTTGATAAAAGATAACACAATTTCCGAAGGTTTATGAAATTTGTCGATAAATGTGCATCTTTTTTTAAGGTTTTAATAACCTTTGATAAAAAAACGTATAATTTTCGAAGGTTTTCTAAAAACCTTCGATAAAACACCATATATTTTTCGAAGGCTTCAAATATTTGTTGATAAATGTTTTGTTTTTCAAAGATTTTCAATAACCTTCGATAAAATAGTTAATAATTATCGAAGGTCTTTAAATTAGCTTCGATAAAAGATAATATATTTCTAAAAGGCTTTAAAAATTTGTTGATAAATGTATTGTTTTTCAAAGGTTTTCAATAACATTTGATAAAAGGTGGTCGAAACAGTTTAATCTTCTTGTAGTGAATTATGAATAGCACCATAAGCTTAATCAAATCACATTTTGTCAAAAGACTTCAACAGAGAATGAGAAGAATACATACCTTGGTGTAAGGTTGAGACCAAACAACCCAAACCACGGCAAAACAACGAAGGAAAGCAAAGACTGACGATGTGGCGAGGGTTTTCCAAAATCCAAAACGAAAACACGAAATAGAAAATGAGAGGAGGGTTTTCTAATTTGAAAACACTCTTTAGCGACACATTTATTTTATGGTGTTGCTAAAAATAATTTTAAACAATGCTAACATTTGGCATTGTCGCTAAAAATATTTTCAACGACAATGCTAGTTAACGCGATGTCGCTGAAAATATTTTCAACGACACACGCCGACATATGTCGCTAAAAATTGATTTTGGCGACACCTTATAACAATTTTGTTACTGAAAATTCTTTTTAACGACACTATCTGCGTGATATCACTAAAAAAGCGTGGCAGAAGCTCCTTTTTCTTATAGTGTTACGTTTATCGACTTTGTTTTGAATATTGAAAAAGCCTTTTATATTTCTACTTTCTCTAGAAACCTAATTTCAGTTTCTAAACTTTTACGTCGTGGATATGTCCTTAACTTTTGTGGTAGTTCATTTAACCTTTTCAAAGTCAATGTTGCTATTGGTTATGATTCCTTATTTGACGGTCTTTCCAAACTTCACCTAAATTCTACCTTTAATTTCAACCTTATGGCTATGCATGTGGTAATGTCAATTTAAAGCAAAGTGTTATGAATGAAAAGTCTTCCATGTTATGGCATAGGAGACTAGGTCATATCTCCATTAACATAATTAAGAGATTAGTAAGTGATGGAATCCTTGAAACTCTTGACTTTAATAATTTTGGTACTTGTGTAGACTGCATTAAGGGAAAGCAGACCAACAAGACCAATAAATTAAATGTGCCAAAAGAAGTTCTGAACTATTAGAAATAATTCATTGATATATGTGCCCCTCAAGAAGTGTGCTTAAATGGTATAAATATTTCATTACCTTTATTGATGACTACTCACGTTATACATATGTCTTCCTACTTTATAATAAGGATGAAGCACTAGATGTTTTTAAGGTCTATAAAGTAGAAGTTGATAAACAATTAAAGAAACAAACCAAGATTGCGAGGTCAGATAGAGGTGGTGAATATTATGGTAGATACACAAGATTTGGACAAAAGCTCGATTCATTTGCAAGGTTTCTTAAGGAACATGGTATTCTTGCACAATACAAAAATGCATGGCTCACAAGAATGGTGTAGCTAAAAGGCGAAACCGAACATTAATGGACATGGTCAAAGTATGATTAGTAACTCTAGTTTACCATTGTCATTGTGGAGTGCGAAGCTTTTAAAACAGTTGTATATGTATTAAACAGAGTTCCAACCAAGGCAGTTCCTAAAATGCCTTTTAATTTATGGAAGGGTTGAAACCTAGTTTAAGGCATTTACAAACATGAGGTTGTCCCACTGAAATTAGAGTATATAATCCACTGAGAATAAATTAGACTCACGAACAATTAGTGGTTATTTCATTGACAATATAGAATGGTCTATCCACAAAATCAAACAAATAAAAAACATTCAAATTTGACACCATTATAACAAAAATCCCATTAATTAAAACTATGTCAATTTGAGCGCAACTAATTTAGACATATATTATCGTCCAAAAAGTCGTTTGAATACAATCGACCATCATCACATGTTGCTAAACTCAAAGTAATAATAGTAATAATTAATTATCAACCATAACAATTAAATCTATAGTATATATAAAAGGTGGGATGAGGAGAAACTTCTATATACCATTTTTCCCCTTTCATTATAACTCTCTTCACTTTTTCTTTTGATGGCAATTGTGTTATTTAAATACAAACTTTCTCTCTCTCAATTTATCTCTTCTCCCCGTCACGATCTCATCCCTCTAAATTCCCCTATTTTCTCTTACTAATCTTCTCTCTATTAATTATTCTTTCATTAATTTTATCTTTCTCATTGATTTTTTTTAACTCCTTTCATCTACCACATACCCTCCCCCAATCCTTTCATCTTCCTAACCCCCTTCCAATTATCACATACCCTCTCCTAATCCTTTCATCTTCCTAATCCCCTTCCAATCCATATATAAATATGTGTCCTCTCTTTCTCATGCCAACCAAAAATCAAGAGGTGGTGGATGGAACAAAGTGGAAAATTTTCCAAGTGGTGTGAAGGTATGAAGATTACTCTCTTGCTTTAGCAACGACAATAACAATGCACATATGGGTGATCGAGAGGAGAATTGATAGTGAAGAGAAACCAAATTAGAGCTGAGTTGATGGCATCGGTTCACTTTCCCAAATTTATCATTATTCAGATTGAAAGAAATTCTAGAGTACAATGTGTCAACATGGTGGTCGATGGAATCGAGATAAAGCAAAATTCGATTATTCTCATAATTTGGATAATAAGAATGCTTATGAGTTTGATTTTTATTTATTTATTTTTTAAAGTGATGCTTTTGATTCATATATGTGAAATGGTGTAATTATTTTTACAAAGTTAGGGCAAACAAACAATTTTTATCCCTCTCAATATCATCAAGTTGGACCTTTTAGGGTTTACTCTTTCTCTCACTCTTACCTTTCTTTTTCATTCTAGAATGAACAAACTCAATGATTTAACGTCATACAATTTAACAAAGATAAAATGTAATATAATAATTTATAATCAAGAAAATTAGAGGTAAATTAAGAACGTTCATTCATTAAAGAAAAAAAAAACTTGCACGTCAGTGCTTTTTCATATTTCTTACACTTCAAATTTGTACTTACTTTCCATGCTAATATTTCATGATCTTCTTTTATTACAACAATATCATACCTTGAATTTATATTTATATATAATCACTTTCTTTCTTTAAAATGATAATATTATAAACTTAAAAAACACTATTTGTTTTACTTTAATTTAGAACTACAAGATTCTACGTAAAGGTTGGAATAAGTAAAAAGTTGTTATTTAATTTAGGAAAAGCTTAATAATTTTTACTATAATTAATAGTAGAATTTCAAAAGTTTTAAAATTCCAAAATATTTGTAATTTTTTCATTCTCTATGCAAATAGGTATTTTTTTCACTGACACTCAACTACATCTTTCCTTTATTTTTAGTCCTCTCTCATTGTGTTGCTTTCGAAGTCAAAACTCAAGACATAATCATACGTTCAAGTTAGCACGAAACTTATATATCAAAGTTATATCTTGGTTCGTTAAGTTTGTACTATTCTAATCTTAATTTGATGAAGTTAAAAATGATGTTTGTCTAACAAGGTAAATATATCTTTTGGACGTGTGTATTGATTTAGTTTTTTAAGTTTGTTATATTATTATGCCCTCCGTGCAAGTCCGTGCGCCATTTTGTTGGCTTCTCTCCGATATAATGGATTGACACTACAAATTTCTCCTTCATCCACAAGTCAAGATTTCAATGAGGTCCAGATTTTTAGCATTCAACAGCCTCTACATCTCCAACGAGTCTGTTTCGAGGTGAGTTTGTAAATGTTTTAGACCCTTAAGAATTGGTGGCAAGGAAACCCCTATGGCAGTTCCTTATCTTTTCAGGTATGAGTTGGTGGGGGCACCCATTTCTCTAGCTTGTGCAAATGGTTTGATTGTGTCGAATGTAGGGGCGGATCTACGTGGGACGGGGCACCTGCCCCATGACTTGAATTAAATTATATATAGTATAAATGTTTAGCATAAAAAATATATATTTTTGTGAAAAATATATACTTTTATTTAAAATAAAAATTAAGTTTTTTTTTTTTACAAATTATGTCTAATTAAGTTTGTCGCAACGTCATCGCGACGCGGATCAGGGTTTGGAGTCGCCACCAATCATCTACGAGGTGTGATTGGTCACCTAAAAATAAAAACAAGGTCTGCGAAAACAGATCATTGGTTCGGGAGTCGACTGAGCATAGGGATGGTGTTAGCATCCTACGACACCCGTTTGAAAACGGTACCACATTTTGTCAAAAATTATCCTATTATGTTATTTGGTCCAAAAAAAAATACTTTTTTATTTTAAATGTCTTATATTATATTAATTCACATTTTATTATAAGATATGAATTAATAGATATAAGTGGCACGAAATCACGGCACACATAAAAGACTTGAACTTTTAATATGGTTGTTAATACCCAAAGCTCTTGCCAGTGTGCAAAGACCTTAGTATGCAATTTAAAATCGTTTTTTATAATATAAACTTTTTATTTTTTAATTTTGTTTAAAAAAAAATAAACGAAAAAATTTATTTAAAAAGAAAAAAAAACTTTTATTTAATAAAAACAATGATAAAAATGAGGCATTTCAAAGACTTGAACTTGTGTCATGTATGTCAATACCCTGGTGCATTGCCAATGTGATATTGGCTTAGGATACATATTATGCTCTTTTTTAAAATACAAACCTTTGTATTTTTTAATTTTATTTAAAAAAAAAGGGAAAACAAAAGTATAAACGAAAATTTAAATAAAAAGAAAACTCTTTATTTTGTATTCCTATAAAACTGTTTTATACAAAAAAATAAAAATGAAAATAAAAAATCTTATTTAAACAAACTTATTTAAAATATCTTATTCAAAATTTTCAATCTTAAATAACAAATCTTCCAAAAACAAACTTTACATACGTATGATTTTAGATTTATTAACTTTAAAACAAAATTTATTTAAAAAAAAAGAATCAATATTCTTTTATTTAAAAATAAAGGGAGAAACCGATTAAAAAAAAATGCAAGAGGAAATGGAAAGAGACAGAGAGGACGTGAATTGAGACTGCCATTAGACCATCACGGAGAATCTCTATTTCTCTGTTAAATGGGGCGAAAACTCAATAATTCGTCCCACTATAAAACTTGTCTATTCTATTGCCAAAATCAGGGATTCATGCTCTCCCCCATCCGCGTTTATCATCCACTTGGGACAAGAGAAAAGAAAGGGAAAAAAAAAAAACTTTCATAGTTGACTGATGTAATCAAAATAGGGTGAGATGATTGAACTTACCATGTATGAATTGGAATTTGAGAAGATTTCGACAATGAGAGTGAAGTAAAGTCAGATTTGACGCCCAGGCAAATTCTCAAACTTGTATGATGCGCAAGGAAATTTGAATTTTCAAAGCCAATTTCTATGAGATTTGTGCTGCCCCTGCTCTCCCGTTGTGTTCTTTTGTGTGTCAGTTCCCTTTCCCCTCCTTAAATAAGCAAAAATGTAACGGTAACCATGGGGAGGGTCAAAATTGAAGAGAGAAAAAAAAGAGGAAGATAACGGAGAAAAGGCCACGTTATAGTAGTTTTGACGAGTCAGTTTTATTAAAAAAAACTTTTTTTTAAATTTAAACAAATCTTTTTATTTACTTAAAATCAAATCTTATTTATTTATTTATTTTAATAATAAATCAAATTCATTTAAAACAAAATCTATTTTTAAATTTAATTAAAACCTTGCCTTAAAAATAATAAGGTAAAATATGTTATTTTTAATGAAAACAAATAAAATTTTATAATATAAAATATTAATATTAATGTTAATAATAAATAAATAAAATAATAAAATTTGAGCCGGATCAAATACGGTGTCAACAAAGTTTATATTGTATTCCATATTTGTTTTAATAAATTCAAATTCATAAGCCTAAACTTAGATGAATATCCTAATTTTTTTAAAATTAATTTGGATTAAACATAAAATTTATCATTAAATAATTACACCAAAACTTACAAATTTAAGAAAAAAAAAAAACTCCATTGTCGTTTTTGTCCAAGTCTAATCATGTGTATGAAATAATATATATGTTTTCCAACTCATTTGACACATAAAGAATATTTTTTCAACAAAATTTCAAATGAAAATCTATCGAGTGGTAAAATTAGTAAAACTTTTTAAAGTTCAAGGTGAAGATTACAACACTCATCTATAAGATGCAAATTAATACACATTGTCAAGTTTAGATTTAAAATTAATATTTTTTCATTACGTCTACTTGCATTTGTGCCCCCGAAGTAGAATCTTGATCAGTTGAATGAGGATTGTCTGCTGAGATGCTGAATGTGTCAATCTGTTGTGTGTTAGCCTCTTTTGTTGGGGTTGCAAGATCATATGCAAACAAATTCTCACATTGGCTAGGGAATGAGGTGATGTATATAAGGGAGGACAATTATCTCCATTGGTATGAGGTCTTTTTGGTGTAACCAAAAGCAAAGTCGTGAGAGTTATGCCAAACATGGACAATATCATACCATTGTGGAGATACTCGAGATACTTGAGGTACCGTTGTCCTTGACAAGTGGTATCAAAACCATGGAAACCTAGTTGTGTGGTAGGAATCCTCAGGGGCCGAACAAGAGTAATTAGTACGTCTAATAGTCATTACAAAACTTGTGGATGAATCTAAAAATAGAACAAAAAGTGTTCAAGGTAGCGAGCAATGACATGATCTGTGCTCGAATGATGAGCGACGAGCAAGACATGTCCTATCAAGTCGGGGTAGATCGATAAGAAGCTTATCATAGTCGGGTAGACTGATAGAAAGAGTGGTATATCTTTGTTCGAGGTGAAGAGATTGAAAGTGCGATAGAACAACACCTGATGTTCCAATAAAATGGTCCGTGTAGCGAGTGCCCTATCTGGACGTGCTGGATAGAAGCAGACTCCTGTTCCCATTCGGGAGTTGACGAGTTGCATGACTATTTGAGACAAAATACAAGTGACACTTTGTTCGAGAGAATGATTGTTGGAGTTGTAAGGTATACAAACAAAGTCCCACATTGGTTAGGGAAGAGGGTGATCCATAGTATATAAAACAGGACAATTATCTTTATTGGTACAAAGCATTCTGGGTGAAACCAAAAGCAAAACGAGAGTTATGTGCATTCACAATTTTCCAGCAGCATATTTTTATTTTTGAAACAACTTTAGCCTTCCAAAAACCATTCCATCTTCGCCTTCGGGTCTTAGTACTTCATCATTGCATATATTATTGTTTTTTTTAATTTAAAATGCTCGTGCATGTTTTAATGTTAATGATTAACTCAAATGTCTATGTTTCAAAATTTGTAAGAAATTTAGCATGTTTGTTAAAAAAAAAAAACTCATTTTTGTTAGTAACAATAATTCAAATATATTATCTTAATTATTTTTTCTTTAAAAATTATATAATGTTTGAGTAATTACGAGATAAAAATATTTAGCTCAAAATAAAATATTCAATATTTTTTATGAGTTCATTAGAATATTTTTTATGAGTTCATTAGAATATCTTACGGACCACCGTAAAATTTACAATTTCCAATATAATAATTTTTCTTTTTAACATATTTTTAACCTTATAAAATAACTCTGATTTTCTAATAACAAAATAAGACGTATTTTGATATAAAAAATGAATAATTTTAATTAATTTAATTATTAATAAAATTATAAACAGTCAAAAAAATAAATTATAAATTGTATCTTTTTACCTACATAAACGTGGATGACATACGGTAACAAACAAACTAGTAATACTAAAACACCAGATTAATTAAAATAACACTATCCAACACAATTAAAAACATCAATAACCATGGAAGGAAACTCTTTAAATTATAAGTACACGCACACTTCAACTCAACTAATTGATGATATTAATTGCAACCTATTCAACATTTACACAGATTAAATTGAAATTGGGAAGGTTTAAATTTGCTCAACCTTCAAACAGTAAAACATTAAAAAAAATAATAATAATGTTGTTGCGTGCACGTGCTCCATGTGCAAGAACCGTCTTTAATTGTCGGCATTAGCCAGATTTAAAGAACACCGCGCGACAAAAGGAAGAAAAAAAGATGAATAAATAGACCCAACTGAGCAAAATCCCACTCCTCTGTCCTGCAATTACACCCATTTCTCTCCCAAAATCTCTCCCAAACAACGCAATTTTTTCCTAAGCCAATTCTTCAGCTCACTCGAGAGACACAGAGATTTCCATTCTTTAATGATACGTTTTTAGGCATTTCCTAAGAACATCCAACAACCCCAAAAGAAAAATGGGTAAAAAATGGCAAATGGGGCAATACGGTGTAGGGTCTTCTCAAATCTCAATCAGTCGCTTTTGAGCTAGCTCTCCACCGACGCTCCAACCACTTCGCCTACTGTTCAATGGACTCAAGATCCACCTCAAAACCCAATTCTCTTCCCAAATTGCAGTTCTAGAATCTAGAATCACCACCCTCTGGCCTCTTTCCCCTTTTCTCTCTCTCCCTCTTTAGGTTTTATGAGATTTGACTTTGGGAATCCGGCAATTTCTCGACCGGATTTGGTTGCTTGCGATCTCACTTGAAAAGGGGCTGTTGGGTTGACTAATGGTGGCTTGATTTTTGCGAAAGAAGATCATGTCGTGGAAGAGCAGAGGAGGAGGAGGAGGAGGAAAAGGATTTGAGCCAAGTGTGAAGAGCTCTGTTTCTTGGAAATGGACTTTTCTGTTTTGTATTGGATGCTTTTGTGCTGGAATGCTCTTCTCTGATAGGTCTCGTTTCTCACAATTCATTCATTCCTCTTCTTGTTCAATTGATTGTGTTTTTTTTTTTTTTTTTCTGGGTCGGTTTGTAGTTGGTTTCTGATGTGGGGTGGGGTTTTTGTTTCTTTTTCTGAGCAATATTGAATGGAAAAAGAGGGGTTTGCTGCTCTAATCTGAAAAGTAATTGGATGGCAATGATTGCTTCTTTAATTGGATCTTCTGGGTTTTGTTTTTTCCTTTCTTCTTTCTCTGCAATTATTGTGTTGAAATCATTACTGGAAGTCACTCCCACTGTTTTCATGTTGTGAACCTTGCTTTTTGCAATGACCATGGATGGTTTTTCCCATTTTTTTTCTTCTGTTTTTTCTTTTTACTTTTACTTAAAAAGGCACCGATTTCATACCAACAATTATATGTTTTGGGGTAAAAATAGTGCTTGGTGCGGTTATTGCGCGACCTCTCATGGATTGGTCTTCGGTTCCTTCCACCATCCTACCCAATGAACTATTAGGATTCATTTTCAATAGAATATATACCTCTTGTCATACTTGATTAATCTCTCTTTGTTTTTCAAAACAAATAGTTTCATTTTTCTAATTTTCTAATTGTTCCAAACTTTTTGAATTCACCCGATCAGATAGTACCTCATTTTCGTTGGTGAAGCTTTTGTCGAATGTGGTTTATGTGCGTAATTCCCACCGATGGCAGATAGAATCTTTTGTTGTGTTTGTAGACTACAGATAGGGTATGATTAGTGGTAGAGTAGCTTATTCACACCATCTACTAAGATTCAGTCCTTTCTCGATTTATAAAATATAAAGAAATTATGTTATATAATGTAGATTTCTGAAGGAAAATATTGTGGGAACTAACTAGATTTGTTGGGGAAACAGAATGTGGGATGTGCCTGAAGTTGAAAATATGCCAGGAGGATCAACAGGCTCTGAAGAAGAAAAGTTAAAACTGGTTTCAGAGGGTTGTAACACATCAACTGTGAGTTATCTTCAGTCTTCACCTGAATTGCATCAATGTTTCCCTCTCTTCTGTGTGTTATACTTCTATGTATGCACAAATGTTTCTGTAAATGAGTTGTTTAGGTGCGGTTTGATAACGATTTCGGTTTTAAGTTTTTGTTTTTGAAAATCAAACTTATAATCTCTACTCTTGTTTTGTTTAGTTTTCACATTTTTAGAACACTTCTAATATCTTACCTAAATTTCAAAAACAAAGAAAGGCTTATGCAAACTATTCTTGTTTTAGTTGTTAAATTTTGACTATGATTTTGAAAGTAGATTAGAAGACAAAAGAAGGAGCTTAGTAAGTGAGCATAATTTGAAAAAGAGAGAATGAAAACGAAGACGTTATCGAATGGCCCCTTACTTTACTGCTGTTTAATATGTTAATGCCTCTTCCTTCAGAAGGACGGAAACAATGAGTCCAAAGACATTCTGGGAGAAGTTTCCAAGACACATAATGCTATACAGTAAGCTAATATTGTGGCTCGTTTTGTGGTTTTTGGTTTTCGTTGGCAATCAGCTAATTTCTTACTGGTGCAAAATGAATGTAGGACTTTGGATAAAACAATTTCAAGTTTGGAGATGGAATTAGCTGCTGCAAGGGCTGCGCAGGATTCTATTCTAAACGGTTCTCCATTGATGGAAAATGTTAAGCTTTCCGAATCAGGTCATAAAAAGAAATATCTAATGGTCGTTGGTATTAATACTGCATTTAGTAGTCGGAAACGCCGGGACTCAGTTCGTGCCACTTGGATGCCTCAAGGTTTGGCTATCTATCACCTGCATATTATTATCTTTTCTTTGGATTAGCTGTATCTTTGTTCTAAAATTTCCACTTTGCCTTAACGATTAGGTGACAAAAGAAAGAAGCTCGAGGAAGAAAAAGGCATTGTCGTCCGCTTTGTAATTGGTCACAGGTGCTTATACTATATAAAGTTTGAAGTTATCTAGAGTGAGATATGTTGAGAAAAAGAAAAAATTTTCACTTCTACTACGACTAGAATAAGTAGAAAATAACTGAGAAATTAGAAGCAATAAAAATAATGAAAGAACATATGAGAAAGAAATTCCATTGTAAAACATAATTCTTTTACCGACCCTAATTTCAAAAGATACTCTCAAAGATTTATACAACTCACAACTATCTCTCCACTCTTTGAACAAGAGAATACAAGAAGGAAATTTAACTAGATTTAGTATACGAAAGCGTAAAGTGTTTCCAATTGGGACGAGTAAAAAGCAAAGTGAAGCCTAAGCTCCTTTCATAGCACTTTGAACCCATCACTTAATATTAACTTTCAGATGTCGGATTTTTGCTCTTCTAATATTTTGGCAAAAACCAACCAAATATTCTACATCTTGGCGACTTGATCTCATTTGAGAAATAGAATGGTAGTTTGGCTAATTTCTTAAAGATGAGAAAATTTTAACCAAATTTGTTACAATTTCAGAAAACAAGATTACGAAACATTTATCATTTATTTGTATACTCTGTATATTACTTGCTAGTACTACAGCGGGTGGTATTCTCGATAGAGCTATCGAAGCTGAGGACAAAAGGCATGGTGATTTTTTGAGGCTGGTACTGGATTTTCTATATCATATTGCCTTTACTTTACTTGTTCATGTTCAAGGAACGAAATGTGACATTTTTTGTTGGGGCAGGATCATGTTGAAGGTTACCTCGAGTTGTCAGCCAAGACAAAAGCTTACTTTGCCACTGCTGTCGCATTATGGGATGCTGATTTTTACGTCAAAGTCGATGATGATGTGCATGTCAACATAGGTAAAAATGCAGATTTATATATTGAAGCAGAGTGTCTTCATTTCCCTTTTCTTTTCGATTCGCTCCCCTTAAACAGACCAAAAAGAAAAAACCAACAAAAACTACGAGGTTGTTTGCATTTATTTTTTTAAGATTGAAGATTTGATTAATTTAGTGTCTCTCTTCGTGAAATTGTAATAAAACTGAAGCTCTGTTTTGATGTCAGAAAGAAAATAAGTTTTTATATTGCCATCTTCATAAGAATTATGTCATATACCCAAGATGAAGTGTAATTTTCTATTCATCTACGTTGTATCTCAATTTATCACATTTATCTGCAGCAACGCTTGGATCAACATTAGCTAGACATCGGTCAAAGTCCCGAGTTTACATTGGATGTATGAAATCCGGTCCTGTTCTTGCCCAAAAGTAAGTCCACTGTTAAATTCCTTAGTTTTAATAACTGAATTGCCATTAGGCAATCAATTGAATGCTCATCCTGCGTTTTTCTCATCATCAGAGGAGTCAGATACCATGAACCCGAGTACTGGAAATTCGGGGAAGAAGGAAACAAGTACTTCCGCCACGCCACGGGACAGCTTTATGCCATTTCCAAGGATTTGGCAACTTACATATCAATTAACCAGTATATTTTCTTGTTTTACGAAGAAAGATTCTATGTTTCTTCTTGATATTATGAATTATATAAAATAGCTGGTTCTTGAAATAAATCTTATAGGCATATGCTTCACAAGTATGCGAACGAGGACGTTTCATTGGGTTCTTGGTTTATCGGATTGGACGTGGAGCATATCGATGACAGGAGATTATGTTGTGGCACCCCACCTGGTATAATTCATAACCTTCTGCTATTTAATTTTTGGTTCTGTTTCACCCTCTAGGAACGGAGAGTGGGTCTCAGTTATTTCCAAGAGCGAGCGCTTAGTTCGTTTACTTGTTGTATGCTTCCCTTACGTCTGGCTCAACAAAATTCCGATGCGATATTCTCAATTCCAAGACCCTGTTTTATGAAAGTATGGTGATGGCAATTGTTTTAAAACACAGATTGTGAGTGGAAGGCTCAGGCAGGCAACATATGCATCGCTTCGTTCGACTGGAGTTGCAGCGGAATATGCAAGTCGGTGGAGCGGATGAAGGAGGTTCATCGCCGTTGCGGAGAAGGGGAGAATGCATTGATGAGTGCAGTTTTCTGATAAGCAATAGTTTTCTTTTTTTTTTTTTTTTTTTTTTTTTTTTTTTTCCTTTAAGCTTAGAAGGAAACCAGAGAAGAAAAAGTTTCATGGGTTTGTCAAGAGAAATTTAAGCAAAATTAAGTTGCAAGTTGAGAGAGGAGAAAGAATTTAGTATGAGAGAGTAAATAGATAGTAACTGTAAAATACCATTCTTTCAGCTCATGGGGGGAGGCAATTCTTATGCCTTCTTCATGGCTAATCAATCTCCATAAGAAGTGCAAGTGGTGGCTAGTGTTTTCACATGACTTCATTTCTTATTTTGGGTTCAAACCATTTTATTGTGCATCCAAGTAATTTTTATACTTTTTTGGGGTTTATTTTAGAACCATAGCACATGACCATTTTCGTGTCGGCCATCCATCAAAATTTGATAGATTTTTAGTTTTTTGAAAAATAGAATAAATGTCTCACGTTCGTATTTGTCAAAAATTTAATAGTGGTAAGCAAAAGAAAATAATTTAATAATGGTAAGCAAAAGATGAGTATTGACTCATATACGGAAGTATTTTTCTTAATTTTAGGCTTATTTCGGTCTCTCACTTGGGGAAAACAAAAACTTTCTCACTCCCAGTTGGATAGAACATGGACTCGTGTCTTTTATTTTAATTTTTAACTCTGTGAAAAAAAATATTTTAGTCTTTTTATCACTAATTAAAAAAAAAAAAGAGATTGCATAGGAAAATTATTTTATCTATTTAAAAAAATGTCAACTACTTTTTAAAATTGTAAATATGCAAAATCATAAGATTTATTATTTTCGAATTCCAATTTTACCCTATCTCTCAGCGAGTGCCATTAGTCTCACCACACCCTCACATCACTCTCTCTTCTCTCGTTCCTTATAAATCAATCAAATCATTTTCTCTCCTTAAATCAACATTCAATTTGAAAGATCCATTTCAATTTCCTCTGATCTCCCAAATTCCTGTGTATCAAGATTTTGCCCATTCAATGTATATGATCGAGCTCGCCAACTTCCGAGATCGACGCAGAGCAGCTTCTTCCACTTCCAGACGGTTCTTCCCCAACCTCAGAGACAAACAAACAACCCTAGATTCCTCTTCGCAGTCTAGGGTTTTATTTTTCAGAATTTTAGGGTTTTCATATCGATCTAAATTGATTTTAGTTCTTAGTATTCTTAGGTTTTTATGTTCATCAATTTAATCTTGTTTTAGTGTTTCTATTACATTCTTTCTTGGGTTTTGGTTAGTTTGGAGAAGACAAGTGTGAGAAGAAGAAAGAGAAAGGAAAAAAAAAGTCATTCCCAACTGTATGGTTTCTTCTTCAAGCTAAAAGGAAAAGAGAGAAATAGCAAGAGGGAAGATGGTGAGGGGTGTACTGTACTAGATGATACAGAAAAAAATAGAGAATGGAAGAATGAAAAAGAAAGATTAGAGGCGTACAGAGGAGAGGGGGAAAAGAGAGTAGGAAGGAAAAAAGAAATGGGAAGATGAAGATGTGAGAGAATTAAAAAAAAATAATCAAATTATCTGGGAAATCAGCTCGCGCTCGTATATCAAGTAAATCAGTAGTATATTAGTAGTATATTAGAATATATGAAGTATACATCATATATAGATAAAAACTATATCAATAGTAAATCACTATAATATCAACAAATTAACAAATATATAATTAAACTCAAAATGCTTTATTTATAGAAAAAGTTCATTGTCATATCATTCAAAAAATTAATAGTATATCAGAGGTAATATATTTTAAATCATAGATATATCAGTGATATAATAGTGGTAAATCAATAGTAAAATCAATGATACATCATATAATCGTATTAGAAATATATATCAACACATTGATATCAGACTTATTTAAATAAACATCATTGTTACATCAGAACTATATCAGTGGTAAATGAGAGGTATATCAAGTATATATCCAACATATATCAGTGATATATTAGTGGTAAATCAATCCTACATAAGGTAAATAAGTTGTATATCAGTGGTATATCAAATATATATTATATATATGTTAGTGCTATATGAATAGTAAATCAATAAATAGTAAATTGTATAATCATATAAGAAGTTATATTAGTAGATATCATAGTTATATCAATTGTATATCAGTGAGAATGAGTGGTATATAAGAGGCGAGATTGGGCTATTGGGCGTCCGTGTTTTCTAAAAAAAATTGCTATATTTGAAAAATCCAAATGTAGATGCTATTTAAGAAGATTTCAACAACTTTTTAAAATTGCAAATATGGAAAATAACGAGAACTATTATTTTGGAATTCCAATTTGACCCTTTATTATGTAATTCCGTGCAATATCCTTGGCGTTTGGATGGTTGTTCGTGCTCTTTCTTCTTCAAAAACAATCTCGTTTGATATTCAGACTTCAATTTCTTCAGCTTCGCCGTTGTTGGTATTTTCTGTGAATTCATTGTAGGGCATCAGATTTGGAGGCCGCTTGTCCGATAAATGCAAGGTCAGTTTCAACTCATCAGATGGCGGAGGACAATTTAATTGACATTAAGTTAAGGAACAAGGAAATCTAACGCCAACGAGCTTGTAGAATTTGCTACTGCAAAAGAGCCTTCAGACCCCATCCCAACCTCAAAAAGTAGTTTCCCTTCCCTTCCATTCAATTCCATCCAGAACATTGATGATCCTAAGTATTCGAATGAGTAATGGTATTATCTTTCTTTATTCTTTTTCTAGGGTTTTAATATATTTCCTCCGAATCATATCCTTTCAAGTATTTGGTCGGTGAACGTTGATTATAACAATATAAGACAAACCCTCATTTTCACACTAAAAAGAGTCATTATCAAGTATATATCAGACAGTCAGAAGTTATATCAGTAGATCAATAAATGGTAATCTTATAATAATATAAACAAGTTATAATAGTAGATATCATAGTTATATCAAAAGTAAATCAGTTGTATATTAGATGTATTTTAAAAATATATCAAACACATATTAGGGATAAATCAATCATTAGTAAATCATATAATCATACCAGAAATTATATCAGAGTTATATCAGTAACTTTATATTTCATTCCCTTTGTTTGCACCCTTGTTTTCATCTAAAAAATAAAATAGTGGATATATTAGTATTATATCAACACACAAATATCATAGTAGATATCATTGTTATATTAGAGACATATCAAACATATATCAGTGTTATATCAATGGTAAATTTATACATAATAAATCATATAATCATATAATAAGTTATATCAATAGATATCATAGTTATATCAGTCGTACATTAGTTGTATATTAGTGAGATATCAGAAGTGTATCAAGTATATATCCCACATATATCAGTGTTATATCGGTGGTAAATCAATGGTAAATTAATCAATAGTGAATCATATAATCATATCAGAAATTATATCAGTAGATACATAGTTATATCGGAAGTAAATCAGTTGTACATCAGTGGTATATCAAAGATATATCAAGTATATATCAGACATATACTAGTGTTATATCAGTAGTAAATCAATAAATGGTAAATCGTATAATCATATAAGAAGTTATATCGGTAGATATCATAGCTATATTAGTGTGTGGTATATCAGTTGTATATCAGTGAGATATTAATGGTATATCAGAGGTATATCAAATATCAGACATAGTGCAAATATGATGGAAATTGAATCCAACATCCAACATCCCACAAGACTGGGCTATTATGCCTCCATGTTTTTGGGCTAATTAAGGGTAAATTTGAGATTTTCCAAGTTTGGCCTCCACAATTTTTTTTGTAAGTTGCTATATTTGAAAAATCCAAATCTAGAAGCTAATTTTATCATTTTACCTAATCGTTTTGCCATTGACCCTACTCTTTTTGCCATTATTGCAAGAGACCCTAAAAAAAATGAATTATTACATCAAATCATGTATACTAAAGTAATTTGTTACGGGAAGTATAGGGAAAAATTAAAATAAAATACGTATGAAAAGTTTAAAGATTTACTACTAAAAAGTCAAAACTTTTTTCCATCAACAATTTAGTCTTTTCACTTTGAATCATGAAATAAAATATCTTTAAATGAGAATATTCTCTATCATTTTCTAGAAAGAGAGAGAAGTTGAGTGTGAGTTCGGTAGAAACAATTGAATAATTAAATAATTTTATTGGAGACGATTTTGTTGGAATTAATTTAATAATTAATTCATATGTGGGTAACAAATTAAAGAGCAATTAAATCAAGTGATCTTAATTATGGACCCATGACTTCCCATTTAGTGGTGTGGCTTGCTGAGTAGAAACCAGCCCATTAATCCTAGGGGATTATGGGAAACCCTAGGATTAACCTATAAATATATGGTTATGGTCCCCAATATACTATGCTTCTTGAGCCTCCTGTTCCCCATCAAACAGAGAGTATTGCCCATATTTGGTCTGGGTTGCATAGTTGAGGAAGACCACAAACCACAACTTCTTGGAGATCGTGGTCAATCTATCTAATGGTTTCAAGTAATTCTAATCTCTTTATAGATTTTGGTTTTCTTCCATGCTTAGATCCTTGGCCTTGATTGTTCTGGAATTTTATGGCTTTTGTTTAGAATAATCATGAATTAGGTTTTATTTAATTTTTCCAAGAAGTGGTATCAGAGCAAGTTTTGCATGGATGATTACTGGATCTCTAAGAGCTAAGTTCATTGTTCTTTTAATAACCTATTTATTTAAACAAAAAGTTATTAAAATTATTTGGATTGATAAGATGTTTGAACAATTTTCACATGATTAAAATCCTTAATTGATTGAAAATTGTTCGAATTTATCCCTGACTAATTTGATAAAGTTTTTTTTTTATTAACAAATTAGTTGTGACGGTGAATCTTTAGTTTTCATTAAAAGAAAAATTAAAGAAATTGCGCCACTCCAATAAGGTGTCGTTTGAAGATAACGGCTGGTGCATGGAGATAATGCCCTAGCACCAACTAATTTTAAATGTTGCAGTGCACAAACTTACAACTGTTTTTTTTTGTGGCTATTTATTTAATTTTTAATAATTATTTATTTAGTTATCAATTTATATTCTGTTTTGAATATTCTGGGCGAATTTAAATATGGAGGTCGATTTAATTTTCCTTTTATGTTGTGCTAATTAAAGATTGTTGATTATGGTGAATAATTTAACAATTTAATCAATACTTTGCACAATTTTTAAATTTCTATGAACGTTTTGATTTAGAAATATTATTGTTAATTGTTGAAAATAACTTAGGTATTTTATTTTCATATGGAAAAAATTAATAATAATTAAGTAATAATTTTGTGAGATTTGAGTATTGTTGTTTATGCGAATTGTGATCGGCCCAAAGGAAGGTCACAATTTGGCCAAATAATAAATACACTTACAATTATGGAATTAATTATTGATATTAGATTATTGTGCTGCAATTAGTGCTCCATAGCCTATGTTGAATTGTTGATAGTTATAATATCAATAATATTCCTTTTGGGAAAATCCAGTTTTTATTTTTTTTATTTCTGGATTTAATATATTGTTTAGAGGACTTTTCCCATTATTAAATTACGCATATAAAGATATTATTATTAATTTTGAAAATAATTTTGGTAGTTTTATTTTCATAAAGATAAAATTAATAATAATTAAAGTTATATATGTTGCATAATTGTCTGATCCTTTTGGTTGGTGTTAATTTGATGAATCATGCTACCAAAGTAGCCTCTGATTTCTGATATTGATATCTTTCAAAATTATCAGATGTTTGTGGATCTGTGTATTTATGCACTCTGTAGTCGGCCCAAAGGAAGACTTCAGTTTGGCCAAATAACAGGTCTACATATAGTTAGATGGTGATAAACATTGATAATATAAAGTTATGTCATGTGAGTGATTGTCGGCCCAAAGGAAGGTTTTCACTTGACATGATTGATTATCAATGTTTGATCACCACATGGAGAGTATCACTTGCAAGTTGATATTGTCGGCCCAAAGGAAGGCTATCAATGTTGTGTTAGGTATCTTGTTGTCCTCATTGAGTTTAATTATAAAGTATTTTTATTAATACTTAAGGTTAATTTCGAGCATATTTTATTATTGAATTAATTATTGTTAAATATTATTTAATTGTCTTACTGTGTATTTAAGAATAATTTCTATTCAAGTTTGCATGAATTTTTGATAAAGAAAGGAAATACTTCAACTTTTGCAAATCAATATCCCTCTAAGGTTTAATTGGGATCTTGAAAAGCCGGAGTAACCTTAATTACATAAGTATTATGACGGTGTTTTGCAACATTCAAGGGGATTATGTTTAATGAGGAAATAATTAGGAAAGTTCCTTAAGGATTGTTTTGAAAAGTACAAAAGGAATAGACTTTAAATCTTTGTTGACTATTTCTTAATAAAGAATAAAGGAACACTAGTGAGTACACTAAATGATCTAATGCACAAAATTTAAAATATTCAAGGATTTACTTGTGCATTTGATACCATTTGAGACATTATACAGTAGGTATGTAGTGGGTTATGATACTTATAACTGATGTTTCAAGGAAAATGGGTTAAGTAAGAAAAGATAAAGTTATACTCATTAATTGTTTATTTCCTTAAAGAAAGAAATTAAAGTTGGTACTAAGGTTTATTTGGAACATATGTTCGCCTAAACCACAAAAGAATCAAGCTTAGGACTTCTCTTGATATTTTTAGGAAATTTGAACATATATAATAAAAAACAAAAAAAAAATGTTCCAAATACATTGCCACATGAGGTATAAAGAAAATTTGGCTTCTCACTTAGGGTATTTAATAAGCTAGACTTGCATATGAAAACTTATATTATGTGTTGAATAGACTTTGGTATTTCTATTCGTTGCTTGTTGGTTCTCAAGATTAAACAGACATTCAAGTCTGTATTAGGAATGATCAAGGGGACATAACTGAAATTGTCAAATTTAGGTGCTATTGAGAGTTTTAGTATTTTAGAACATCAATTTATAGCCTATTCAATATGGCTTCTTTAAATGTTTAACAACATTGCATAAAGTTATAAGAAATTAAATTTACTCTCATTAAGGGCACCGATATTTGATATAGGAGAGGTCTTTATTCCTGGATATCTTAAAAGTCATCATATATTAATTCGTAGTGAATGAAATCGTTAGGAAATATGATGGATTGAAAAGATAAGATCTAAGCCATTTGCTAACTCCTTTAAGGATTTATAGAGCTAATAAATAATATATATTTTCAGGCAATCCTGAGATGTATGTTGCTTATAAAATGATTCAAAGCTCAAAAAGGTGTGGTAGGAAATATGACAAATCATTTTTCCTTACCCTCAGTCTATTTGGAGAAAGCACTCAAGTTTGTTATAAAAAAGTTTAAGTGGTGTACCAAATAAAGAAACAACTAAAATCACTTGCAATTCAAGGTTTTACGAGACTTGAACTTAAGGTTTTTAGTTGTCACTCTAGATACACTAGTCTTTCAATATATATAATTTCTAAAGTTAGTTCCCACTTAAAGTTAATATGGATGAGATCTTAAAGTTTCTTAAGGATGTTGAGTTTGGAGGGAAGATAAAGTAAAAAATGTTGTATTTAAGAGAAATTTAGTTATTTTCTCTTTATAACAATATTAGCAAAGAATAAATATTCTCCTCATTTTAGTAAAACAAGCTCAACATCGTTAAAAATGTGATTAAAGTAAGTAGAAGAGATAGGAGATATATGATTATAAAGATTAAAGTTTGATAAAAAGAGTATATTCTCTTCAGTTAAACAAAGTCTTGTCTCTTAAAAGGAAAAATGAATGTCATAAAGAATGTGTTGAAACAACAAACAACGATGATATTTTACATTTTGTTATATTGCTTTTAAAAGGCAATGTTAACAAATATAAGGCTCATCTAGTTGTTATGGTTTCAAATCTTTAGGCTGACATTAATTTTTTAGAGATCTTTTCTATGGCTTCTCGAAAAGTTATTTCAAGTAAATGACAATACTTATAACTTTTTGAGTTTTGTCAGATGAATATAAAGATTGGTTTCTTAATTGTATAATTTATGAAATCAATAAATTTGTATATTTTGGAAACTTTTGATCTAGTAACACAAAGTTTCAAAAGGTTTATATTCATCTGTGATCTCAATGAAGAATTTTTTATCTGCAATTTCATAATTTTCATTACATATTGATATTATCATATGTAATATCGGAAGGTAATAGGAGTAATAATTATGAATTACAGGTTTAGTGGGAGTAAATTTATTTACCTAGTGTAATATGCCTGCGACATAATAAAGGTCTTGTTAGAGGATGAAAACTTGCATGAACATATCTCTTTTATATTGTGAAATGATATTGTAAGATCAATCTCAAGGAACATTGAGAATTCACAAAAGAACTATGTTGAAAGGTATTGCAAGTTCTCTAGCATAAAGATTTATGCACTAGGGGATAGTGAATCACTAGTGAAGATAAACTCACTGTCAATAGAGGTCCCTTGAATAATAAAGTAAAATAAAATAATGCTTAAAGTCTATATGCTTCCGTTGCAGTATTCATATCAAGAATGAAAGGCAATTTTTGATAACTCTTAATTGGATCTAAAGAGTTATAAGGTGTTAAAAAAAAAAATTTGCATGCTCACTCATCATAATCATATTAATTAGAGATCACAAGGCTATTTGATTTTGATAATTTGAGTTGCCATCTAGATCCACCTTTGAGGCTATATTCACTAATATGTTAAAGGATACTACTATCTCGTGGTAGAGAGTCACTTTAGTCCCTTTCACCACTAAAGTTTGTGTTTATAGCATTTTGTATGTGGCAACTAACTTAAGAATATGGTTATCAAATTTTGTCATTAGGTTATTTTGACAAAGATTTGTATTTTTCCATATTAGAGCAACAAAAGCTTTTGTATGAATATTTAAGCTTTAGTTGATAAAGAAAATTCAGAGTTTTTTTTTTTGTTTAAAGAAATGCAACTCCATCATTGCCGATCCGTTCATTAAGAATTTTCACAAAAGTTTTTCGAGCATAATGCTCATATAGATGTGAAAATTATGGTATGTCAGTTGAGTGGGAGTTTGTATTTTCTTAAATTAGACATGTTTTTCTTTTCTGCAGAATAAAGAAGATAATTTATTTTGTTACTCTGAATGATTTTCTTTCTAAATGTAGTTTAACATAAAGCTAGAAAGCATAAATTTGGATCTCTTTAAAGAATAAAGTTGGACCAGTTGAGAATAGACATGTTTAGATCACATTACATGTAATTCCCATGCTGCTCTTCCACACTTGATCCATGTCATTGAGTATATTTGGTGTGGTGATCATTGAAGGTTGAGTCGCGATTATACATGTGACAACAGCCGCTTTGGTTCTTCATCGATATACGAGATGGACCGGATTGTTATTAAAGGGAAGTTTATTTTAATAGCATTGAGATGTGCACTAAAGAACTAAATTAATATAATTGCTAATAAAGAAAATTGTTACCCAAGTGGGAGATTGTTAGAATTAATTTAATAATTAATTCATATGTGGGTAACAAATTAAAGAGCAATTATATTTGGGCTATTTAATGGGCATACAAGTGATCTTAATTATGGGCCCATGACTTCCCATTTAGTGGTGTGGCTTGCTGAGTAGAAACCAGCCCATTAATCCTAGGGGATTATGGGAAACCCTAGGATTAACCTATAAATATATGGTTATGGTCCCCAATACACTATGCTTCTTGAGCCTCCTGTTCCCCATCAAACAGAGAGTATTGCCCATATTTGATCTGGGTTGCATAGTTGAGGAAGACCACAAACCACAACTTCTTGGAGATCGTGGTCAATCTATCTAATGGTTTCAGGTAATTCTAATCTCTTTATAGATTTTGGTTTTCTTCCATGCTTAGATCCTTGACCTTGATTGTTCTAGAATTTTATGGCTTTTGTTTAGAATAATCATGAATTAGGGTTTATTTAATTTTTCCAACAGATTTATCACCTGCTATGTGGCGACATTAGAGATCATCAACTACGATGATGATCAAAAGAATCAAATGTAAAGATTCAGTGTGGAGAAGTCCAGACAATTCGGCAGTAGAAGTCGAGCCGAGCCATATTGCATCTACTGGCTCATCCTTGCCAGGTATGAGTCGAACTTGAAGAGCACCAACATGCACAAAGGCAACATACATGTTCTCCGACAAGACGTTACAATCCTAGGTGGTCGGAGAATCGTTGAAGTGCCGTCATAAACCATGTTGGGAGCTTGCTTCTATAGATAGAGAATTCTGCCTCTCACATAGCGAAACAATATTGTCTTAGATATTAATCGAATTGTATACGAACTTAATTTAGTGTCGAAGTGTTAACTATGTTTTACAGATTTTCAGTACGTCGCACCCAACCCTGATCAACAAACCTGATTGGAAATGTTCTAAAAAGTTGGGTGGGTGACAACAAAGTATATTTATATTTAAGATAAGGAGAGAGGGAAAGAAAAGGGAAAAAAGGGAAAGAAAGAAAGCTTCAAAAATCAAAATTTCTATTTATGGGGCGACTTTCAAATTGATGACATTAGTATTTCTTGTTCTTTTTGGGACGATTCTAAATTTTTTTACTAACCCCTTTGTCATTTTGAGGACATTGAACAAACTAATACATGCATCCGTTTACATGCCATATTTAGGATTGATTCAGACATTAATTTTTAATTATTTTATTTTATTTTTTACTTTTATAAAATAATTGTGGTTTATACTCAAAAAAAAAAAAGAAAAAAAAAGTGGTATGTGACCAAAAAGAAAATGAAATAAAAGGAGAAAATTTAATTTTTTTTTAAAATTTTTTAACTTAGTCTAGTGAATCGAATTTGATAATTAAAATTTTATTTTAGTCGAATTTGACCTGATGCGAAATCTAAAAGGAAAATGAGGTTTAAGATTTATCCATGCTAATTATTTTTGTGAATGAGTATAACAAGATTAGCCGTAAATATAGTATAATTGGAATAAAATATTATAAAATTAGCACAAAAAATAAAAAATAAAAAATAGTAAAAATAATAAGACGCGTTAGTTAGTGATACATCTAAAGGGATTATTAGTACCTTGAGTAAGTAATATAATTAAAATTCTAGTTTGTATGGTTTTTGGAAGATTTGTGGGTGTCTTATATAGTTAGATTAAAATGAGACTATTTCGATCCTTTCTAATTGTGTTGGACTCTTAGTTAGTTGGATTTGGACATGTTATTATTAAGTTTGAGTGTTTTTTAAAAGAGAAATCCTTAGAAATAGCTATTTATTGTTACAAAAACGGCCAAAGTTTTTCTAAATTGCATGTCATAGCCAAATTTGATTTCCTACAATTTAGGATAGGTTTATAGCTACATATTTAACCCTCTACACATTTCATGCTCATAGTGTGCTTGCAGCATTTGTTCATTTTACCCATCCACGTTTTCAGTCTCCCACATTCGACAGAACAATGTTCAAACGAAATCCTTAAAATCTCTCCTCAAACTAGCAAAATGTTATCGCCTTAATATTGAAACCACCTTAACTACAAAATTTACATAATCCCTAAAATCTTTCCACAAAATTGAAACCACCAAATCTACCTATATCATCCAAATTAGTTTAAAATATTATTAATTTTTTTTAACAAACATAACTAGTTGGTTTGAAAATTCATTGGTTATTTTGTTTCTTCGCGTTTTTTATCCATATATTGCATATGTCATTTTATATATATACTCGGTCAATGATCATCAATCCGAAGTCCAAGTACAGAGCAACCAATTTGAAGTTGATATTCTTGATCGTACATTCACATGTAGACAATGAGACTTAGACTTGATCCCATGCCAACATGCATGTCTTGCTATTGGTCGGAGAGGGTTGAATTTAAATACGTTTGTTCATGATTTCTATCAAGTGTTAACATTGTAATTATTCTAGCAGGATGACATATATCCAATTGGTCAGACTTACAACTGCGTCAACAGTTGGTCAAGATGAGAGAGACATCCTCTCTCCAAATGTCAAGCGCTCTGCTGGTAGACTACGGAAAAAGGGACTTGTTGCTCCTATTGAAAAGAGATCGACAGTAAAATGTGGTAGATGTAGTCGGTCAGGACATGATCGGAGACGATGTAAAAATGCACTCTGACATTTGTTTTGTTCTTTGTTTTTTCTTAATTGTAATCTTTGCTGTTTTTTGATAATAAACAGTGAGAGTTATTTTATTATTTGTTTCCCAGTCAACAATTACACCATCACCAATTTGGGGGCCGGATAGAGTTGTTTCAATCAATTACCTTATAAGTTACATTTTGATAACATAGTATTAAACAGTCCATATATACAGTATATATATGTAGCTACTCAATGGTCAAAAGGAAGCATATAAAATCAGCATAAAAGAATCCAATATCTGGTCATGAAATGCAATCAGATATAGAATTAAATTGTCCATACACCATATAAGTACGTAGTTACCCCATTTTCAAAAGAAATCATAAAGAAGTTACAACCAGTGATAACTTCCTGATCCTCCAAGTCAAAAATAGGTGCCAATTGCCTTGCCTTTAATAATATCTCATGGAGATGAAGACAGGTTTCTACATATTATAAGATGCTAAAGAATTACCCAAAATAAAGAAGACATGAAATTATTAAACTACGGCTTTTGAAAGAATACATCAAGATTTTGAAAGAATGTTTATTGAGAAAGGGAAGTGAGGAAGAAGTTCCTAGCCTATCTCAAGCAAGAGATGTTAATACGACGGGATAGATATAGGATTCTACAGAGTAGATAATGATCATTTTGAC
The DNA here is from genome assembly GCF_013281855.1 of Momordica charantia. NCBI lineage: Eukaryota > Viridiplantae > Streptophyta > Magnoliopsida > Cucurbitales > Cucurbitaceae > Momordica > Momordica charantia. The sequence goes on from NW_028275158.1 coordinate 10,703,595, forward strand.
TGGGTTATCCTTGTCAAAGATAATTATCTTTGAATATTGGCTATAGAAAACCAATATCCATCAACTTGAGTTTCCATGGTCATGAGGAATAAGAGAAAGGATATAGGATTACAAAAAAAAAAAAAAAACAAACAACAAGAATGACATATATAAAACGGTGAGGGGCTCTTTGTATTCATTTACTATCTATATTGTGTAAAGAAGATTCCTTTACTAAGGAATATATTCAGCAGTGAGGGAGCTCTTTGTTTCTATGGTCGCTTAGGAATATGTTCAGCTTTGTATTTATTTGAAACATTTGCATGGGTAGGGTTCCTAAATAACATTAAATTAGATTTACCCAATAAATACACAACATAAAGAAAGATTTGGGGTTGTGTAAACCATATAGATTTTCTAAAAAATATGACATTCTAAACAATATTAAAACAACGACATTTTAAAACTTAAGTCTTAGATTTCAACTACATCTCCAACAAAATCCCAAAAAAAAAAAAGAGGAAATATGTTATGAAAAACAACATTTTATTATAAAAACAACATCTATTAGATCTAATTTTGAAGTGTAGACTCAATGTTGTCTTCTACAAAATCTAGCATATTACAAAAACTATATTCAAGACATCCAAGCTCGCATATGTTCCAGAAACTCCATCAACAAGACATGCACCAACCGTGAACATATATCTGACGACGAAGACGCATAATCTTTCTACACAATGGCACCAGTAGATTTGTTCTAGAGGATGAGAACAAGAAAAAGGCTGTATTCCGCCATAAAAGGCCATTGTTCATTTTCTGGAGGAAAAACAATTTCGTGATATGGTATGATTACAAAAACTCCATTTTTAGTCTTCCAATGTACCAATTTTTACTACTTGCTCCATTTTTCAAATCCAAAATATATTACATTGCCAACTTTTTTTTAGTAATTTTGAATATTTTAATACTAAATTACATTCTCAGATAACGTAAATGAAATCTTTATTAAGTTCATATTTCATCTTTCACGTTGTGTAATTTTTTTTTAATTTAGAATTTCAAAGAATGAAATCAAAATAATCTCCAAGTTAATTTTTTTAAATATCGATTTTGTATATTTAGTCTCCTTAGATTATTATCTACTTTTTTTTAGGTATAAGTTGCTTAGAGATTTCCTAAAATCAAGCTAATGTATGACCTTTTTGTTTGAGGATATATCTGTCTAAATAAAATTTAAAATCGTATGATTGGTTTGACCATTTCGTTTCAAGGGCATATCTGTCATAAATAAATTAGGAATTGAATCATAATAAATTAGCCACTATCACAATATTTGATATTTTTGCTCATTTTTCAAAACGTATTATTTTTAATAACCATCCCTCTAATTAGCCCTTTTTTAAATGGTGGGTTTTGTGGCTAGATTCGAGCACCTTGCACGATTAAATACAAACATTTCTTTGATTTGATTTTGAGTATCTTGTTACTTAAATTTTGTATGATTTATTGTATGGGTAATCAACAATTTTTAGATTTAATTTTGAGAGGCATTGATTTGCAACAATTATATATACAAGTTTGAGATTTAAAGGGATGAAATTGAAAATTTAATTTCTCATCAAAATTTGTTCACCTACCTAAATTCAAGGTAAAAATTGAACTTAACAAAAAAATAAAGGCCGTCAAATCGTTTCAATTATGCCTCTAAACTTTCACACATTTCATTTTTACCTTTTAAACTTTAAAATATTTCAAGACAACTTTGTCAAAATTTTCAATAAAATAAAATAAAAATAGGACATGGCGATGAATTGTAAAATAGAAATACATGTGGTTGCACAATCACGCACGTGAAGATTGTTTAAATTATGCACTTGGCCATTTCAATTATGCTCCATCATTTCAAAACACCCTTTTGTTAAGCTTCCTCATCAAAGTAAAGACGAAAGTGTGATGTGGTGATCAATTGTAACAATAGAGGTTACACGTGAGCACATATGATAGTGGGTTGTAAAGAATTTGAAGAGTTTTTTGTCATTTTCGAAATGGAGCATCAACCGGAGGGAGGAGTAGATTTGAGAGTTTGAGCTAAAGTCAAACAGTGCACGAAGCCACACATTACGAAAAAAGTCATGCATCGATAATCTTATTGACACCATCACTCTCATTGACTACAAAAAGACTAAACACTGAAAAAATCGGAGAGTTGGGTCAAAAGAGAGAGAAATATTTCATGAGATACGGTCGATGAAAAAGAGCGAGTCTACAACACTAGTAGAATAACAAAGAAAATGATTGACTGACGAACGAATAATACAATTTTCTTCTTTAAAGGTAAGAAATTTATCAACTAGTCCAAATTATCATGGATTTGTCTTCCTCTTATTTCATTCATATCCTGTATTGGAGGTAAAATTAAACATGACACATGGACACACCTGTCCAATTGTCCAATTTGGGATAACCAAAAAGTGGGAATCTAAGTCAACTAGTCATACCGACCTAACCAACTACCAAGCTGAGAAATGCAATATCACCCGGCCAACTTGAGAAATCCAACCTCAGGTCCGACAGCTGTAACCGTCGATCGGAGTTGTTCCAACGATATTGTCCGCTCGCTTATCTATAAAAAGGACACTCCACTTCATTATCCAGGACGCAATTCTGCTTCGAGAACGACTTACCACAGCTTAGATTCACTCTAACTTGAACGTCAAAGTGCTTGTTCATTTTGCAGGTCCTTCTTGCTTAAGATGTACCTCAGTAGCTCATCTCGATTGACATGAGACTGACTTGTGGTAGCTCGGCGGAATCCTGCATCAACACCCTAATCCTAATTTTTTCATCATTTTGATCGTAGGAGAAACTCCACAAAAATTTGTTTTTCCCAAAAATCTTCTAATTCTTTAGAAGAGAGACAATATTTGACCTGGCCTCCCATTTTATTCTCTATTTGATCTCCCCTCCCCTCAACAAATAATGATAATGATAATAGTAAAAAATTAAATGAAGTCTATGTGAATGTGACTAAAATTTCTTTTTTTTTTTTACAACTCACTAACACGACACATTTCTATCTTCATCTTGTTGAGCGAGTTAAATGAAGAGTTGTTTTATAACCTTTAAAAGGCGATTGTGTCAAAATAAAACTTTTAATTAAAAACGTATAACTTATTGGTCTAGTCAAACGAAAATATTTAGATCCTTAATGGTGAGTGACAATTAATTTTTTTGGAAGCCATGTTCGATTTTTGTACAAAAATATAATTGAGTACAAGATAGGTCATCAAACCGAGCATAGATTTTATACCATATCAATATTCATAGCGTCGAATTAGCATCAGATTTCAAAGACCATAAGTCTTTTCTTTCCTAGGAAGGAACATCTTTTTCATGGATTTTATATAAATTTCTAGTGCTATGTTTTCAACGTGAGGTGAGATTCTTTAGCAGCCATCAGCAAGGACCTAATTATTTCGAAGAATGTAAATAATGCTTACCAAAAAACAAACATTCAGTGGGGTTGGAGTCTTGGTCGGGCAACTTGTTAAAGCCATCAAAGAACCGCTGTTCTTCATGGGACACCAAACAAGAAGAAGAATTTTGTTTATTATTATTGGAGTTGAGATTGCAGGCCAACGCCTGAGCTTCCTCCAACATATCCTCCAGCAACCCTCCGCCGCCGAAGCTCATGGTGGAGCTGACACCAATATTATTGTGTGTAATATCGTTTTGGTGAAACAATTGTGCTGAAGGGAGCTCCTGTTTTACCGAACCCACGCAGTTAGCCATATTAATCATTCCATGATCCGTGGCCTTGAACTGGGTGTGAAGAATCTGCGGCGAGCTGGTGGATAAAGTCATCGGAAATTGGAAAGAATCCACTCGAGATAACTGGGGTACCGTTGGGGAATGTACCGTCGGGGAATGTACTGTCGGAGAATGTACTGTCGGGGAATGGACGAGAACTGTGGTGGATATCTGTGGGGTACTTATCGAGACCGGGCACGGGTGCGAAGAAAACCCGGCCGAGTTAATGTTGTTGATGTTGTTGCTGTTGTTGTTGTTTCGGAAGTGCTTGAACTGGATCGGGGTGGCGGCGAGGATGGGCGGTGGGCGGTGGAAGGTGAACGAGTTCGAGGCAAGGAGGGGGTAGGAAGTGAAGGTGTGTTCCGGGTGGCCGTGTGGGGAAGAGAGAGGAGAGTGAGGCGGCGGCGTCACAGGCGACAGAGAGTGCATGGGGCTGTGGAAGTGGAAAAAGCCTCCACCGCTGCAGCCCGTGGGAGTGGTCGGGGTAGATGATGTCGGCGTCGTGGGGGCGGTGGTGGGGAGAGGGCTTGTCGGGGTGGTCGGCTGCGACTGCGCTGCGGATGGCTTAATGTTGTATGGATATAGCGACAGACCTTGTCGTTGTCGTCTCTTAACCCTCGTGTTCCAATAGTTCTTTATTTCGTTGTCTGTTCTTCCTGGTAACTAGAGAGCACATAATACAAATTAACACAACCCCATGAAGCTAACAATTATGATAATTTCTTTAACAATATGTTTTTGTTTGCATTTTCTATATACCTGGGCGGCCATGCGAGCCCATTTGTTGCCGTAGGTGGCGTGGAGCTCAAGAATGAGCCTCTCCTCCTCCGGTGAGAAAGCTCCCTTCTTCAAGTTGGGCCGGAGGTGGTTGGCCCACCGGAGCCGGCAGCTCTTGCCACAGCGGTTGAGGCCGGAGTTTCTCTGGACGGCGTTCCAGTTCCCCTCGCCGTGCTTCCTCACGTACTCCATCAGAATCGCATCCTCCGCCGCCGTCCACGGCCCCTTCTTCAGGCCCCCGACCTCCGATCCTCCGCCGCTGCCCGTCGCCACCCCGACACTTGGCGTCATCGCACAACCAAACAACAAGGACCAAATAAACAGCACAACAATTAATTAATTCTGTGGTGCCCGGGATATATATTATAATTACAACTACAAAGGCCTTTTTTCAGCTTCTATTTCTGGGCTCTTTCTGTTTGGTGGGCCCCCTCTCTCCGACGACAAAGACCGAATTAACCTTTCTTACATAATCAGATCGGCGGCGGCGGCGGTGGCGGTGGTTGAAGACGGCGGTGGAGAGTTGGTGGAATGGTTGAAGGGAAAATGGCTACGTTTTATTGGGTTTGTGTCTGGGAGAGTGACAGCGAAGTAGAGGTAAGAAGACAGCGCTTACAACGCCCTCCACCGTTCCTCCATTTTTTTCACGCGCTATTCAATTACCAATTTACCATATTATTAATTGCCTTAAAATATCTCTCTACTCACCACATATTTTATTTTTGGGATAATTATCTCACATTTAATGAATCCTCTATTTTAATCTCTCATCTTAGTTTTTCGTTAATCACTTTTAACTGAAAAAATGTATTTTTGGGTTTCCACGTCGGTGTTAAATCCGGTCGCCATGTTAATTTTTAGTTGACGTGATTAATATAACTTAAATGTCGAGGATTAAAATGGGGAGCGCTATTTAAATTTTGATAGTAATTAAAGTGTTAGATTTTGAAAAACTGAGCGACCAAACACAATATTATCTAAATCTGAGGGCCAAAAGATGGTTTTCTTATATTTTATTTATTTTGGTCATTTTAGTTTTGAATTTTCAAATTTAGTCTTAATAGTTTCGATAATCTTAAAAGTTTTCCCACAATTAATTTGAAGTTAATTTGTATCTAACTTCTTAAAATCATAATAATAGAAATTTCCTTAATGTGAAAAATAATATTATCTCTGTATTCTTGGAGTGAAGAATAAAAGAAACACAAAAGAAAGCCTTTCTCCTATTGGTGACCAGTTAGCAAAGTAATTTTTTGCTAATGGATTAGGGGATATATATCATATTATAGTGTGAATATGTTTAAAATTTAAGGGATACGTAGTTGTATAACCATGAGTACTATTTTAAATATTAATTAAAAGCAAGGATACTGAATTTAAATATTTGAAAGTATTGAACTAAAATAGAATGAGTCCAACTTCAAAATAAGTGAACAAAAATAGTATAATAATTAAAAGTAGGGATACTAAATTTAGATATTTAAAAGTATTCGAGACTGAAATAGAATGAGTTGAACTCTAAAGTAAGTGAACCAAACCGGTATTTTGCCTCTTTGGAAAGGGGACAATGTTTACAGCCCAAGATTTTACAGTCTCTTTCCCTGAATTTTTACCGTGGTGTTTTGCTGTTTAACTTTGGTAAATTGAGAGTGCCAGGGGTAACTTTCTCCTGAGGCCTTGGGGGATGATTGGAGAATTGCTAAAAATAAGACCAATTTAAAGGTATTAAAGACTTTTCGACACACTTTTTTATTCCTAGGTTATTACAACTATTCAGAGGGAAAATTAGCCTTTGTTTCTTTATAAAAGCTATATTAACACACAATGTATCTAGCAAAGCTATATTAACACACGATGTATCTTCTTAGATTACGAGTTCTTCGCCCCTTCAACCTTACGACCTTCACATGTGGCTCTTTAGGCAAGGGCGAACTCTACCTAAAGCGTCGGCGGCTAAGTTTTTCCATTGTTATATTCACTAGATTGGAACTTATATTTTCCTGCTTTCTCTTGCTGTGTTTTGGCCTTGCCAGAAGTTGCTAGAAAAAGAACAAAATTTAAGATGGGTACATTTTTTTCCTATTAATCTTGTTTGCTTTATTTGCATTCAGAATCTCTCTTTGTTATAGTCATCTGACTTAATTCTTTTCTTGCACATTTTAGTTTGTTCGAAGTAATAATTTGGAACATATTGATGATATTCACCGACTGGAAACTTGTATTTTCATAATTTGTTGCTTGATTTAATTTTGACAATGTGCGAGAAAAAAAAAAGAATGTTAAATAGTCATTTCCTTTCCATATTTAAAGTTTTGTTGGATTTAATTTAATTTGCATGGCTGATTTTCTTTTTCTGGGTTTTTGTGTTTTATTATTTTTTTTCCATTTTTTTTATTGGTGGGTCTAATATTTAGTATGTGAAAGGGGTGTGGATTCTATGTTGGTGATGAATATAAAGGAGGATTATAAGAAGTACATTTTCAAATCCTTATGTGATTTGATTTGATATTTTTGTAACATAATTAATTTAATCTTTTTGTAACAGCATTATTCAGAACTAAAGTAGATTATTATTTTTACCACAGGGAACTCAATTCTTCATCACTCGTCGATTGTACCTTGCATGTTTGTGTTAATCCGTGACATTGATGAACAATTTTGTGGCCACAACGAACGGGAGTTATTCAAGCAAAATCCATCAATGGAAAACCTGGTCACAGACTTTAAAATGGTCAGTTTCCTCAGACATTCTTGTTTTTCTTTGACTTATTTACTTTATTTGAAGCCATATGGATCATACAAGTGCTATTCGATAACTTAAAAATTGTGCTTTAATGATTTATTGCTCTGATTTTGGCTTATAAATACTTTGTTAGAATATGGTTTTGTAGAAAATCTATCAAAAAAAATTGTTAGATATCCGTAAATGAATTCAATTTACTCAATCCATTAGTTTAATATTTTGGATTTATAGGTAGTCCAATCATGTTTAAGATGGCATACGAACATGAGTTTCTGTCTTGTGTTAGAACCTTCTGTAATTGTTTGGAAAATTATCTCTCAAATGGCTTAAATGAGTAATGATATTTTTACAAGTGCCTTTTCATTCCCATTTCGAGTACAAAAATCCCCTCGAACATCATGTTTCGGAGTGAAGGTTTTCTCATTCATGACCCATATCTTTGTAGCAACATTTTTTTTTATATATCTATTCCAACAACTCTTTAATTTCCCCGACATATTAATTAGGTTATATAATATATAACTTGTATTGTTATTTAGTTATATAATAAACACCTTGTATTGTTACATCTCTTTAAAAGTTGTAGTACTTCTTTTCCAACGAATAATTCTCTTTTCCGACGAAAATTATATAATATATACCTTTTAATATAATCTACAGTATGAAAAAATATACCCGCCCAATATTTTTATTGTTTATCTTCAAAAATATTACATTATATAAAATCCTTGAAGTATGTGCTGCATATATCCAGAATATATACCATATAATAACACAACATGGACTCCACAAAATAGTTCATCTCTCTTTCTCCTTTGGAATACCCTAGCTCCCTAATATTTTTCTCTTCACCTCATTTTAACTTCATCTCCCACCCCTTCCTCGCCGGTGGCGTAGCAGCTAAGACTTCGACAATGACCCATGACCTAGCAATAGGAACCCCTGCGACGGCGCGACCCGACGACAACAACCCCTGTGATTGGCGGTGATCTTCTCTGCATAAGCTCACCTCACGGCGTAACACCCAATCGACGGCAACCCATGTACGTGTTGGGTGTGTTGCCCTAAACTCGTAGTTTGTATTTATGTAAAAACAAATGTATATTCAATAAAGTTTTATTCAATAAATTTGTTGTTGAATTCATAGCATTGCATTGTCCAAAATCCAATAAACTAAACATCCGAGGTTATTTTAGTGTAACCGGGACAGTATATGTACTGGGTATACATTTGATATACCCCTGATATACGAGGTATATATTTGATATACCCTTGATATACAAGTGGATAATGTCCCGTAAATAACCTAAAGGGTCTATAGTATATGGATAATGCTGGGTACCTTATCATGGCAACACTATGGATACGGCCTACTTTATAAAGGTTACAGACGACTCGATCTAGGTCGTTCATGTGGAGACATGCGAGTGGGGTATCCTATACAATGAGTTTGTATAAGACCGGACCAGACAACTCATTCTCAATCCTGAGTGAGATATGGACTCCTGCCCGTGAGGGCTCGTCCTTTGATCTGTATAGGTAAGAGTGACCCGAGTTGCCGACTCAATATTCCTACCATTTTGGGGACGAGACCGAGTGAGGAGCTGGGAACATAATTTCACAAGATGGAATTCACTTCTTCCCGACTTTAGGGGAGTAGATGAGTGTTCTCTTAAATGCTGTCTCCGGGACTTGAACAAGGGGCCCCACCCTCTCATTGGCCCGAGAGGGACTTCCGGTTATTGGTCGGACCATAACCGGGTTGTTCATTAGAGGAGCAGTGGTATTTAAGGAGTAAGATGCAACTCAGGGGTAAAACGATAATTTGACCCAACTTGAGTTACGAGCACTCGTGAAGGATTGACTTGTCATTAATGGTCGTATATCCATGGACACGAAAATATTCTGCAGTGAGAAGAGTGCAACTGCAGGTCTTTAGTGGAGTGACCCGTAGTTAACGAATGTTGATTAACTCGGTAAATGAGTTTGACCGATTAATCTTGTATCTTTGGAGCTTCTGATCTGTAGGTCCATTAGGTCCCCTTGCTAGCTCAAAATGGGTAAAACGAGGATCAAGTTTTTGGAAGAATTTGAACTGTTCAAATTACTTAAAGGATTATATGTATATTGATAGATTATAATATATAGTTAATTCTAAATTGAAACTATATATTATGAGAGAAATTATTTGAATGAGATTCAAATAAAGTTAATATGAATAAGATTCATATTAAAACTATAGGTTAAAAATAATGTGCATAAGATGTACATTAGAACTATAAGTTATACGAGAGAAATACTATAGAATATGATTCTATTTATGTGATAAATAATTAAGTGCTAATTATTTGATATATATATATATATATATATATATATATATATATATATATCTGTTAATTAATTATTAATTAGATTAATAATTAATTAATATGATTAATCAATTAATTATATATATTAATTGTTATATATATATATCAATTATATATTATTAATATTAATATTTATATTAATATTAATGTTAAACTCCCCTGCAAAAATTGCACAGGAGTGGGAAGTTGGTATGACGTGGGGAGTTACCCTACGTCATTCTTCTTTTTCTTTGTCGAATGGGAAGCATAATGGTTCTGCAACTGATATAGAACAAAGCAAAACTTCCAATCTCTCAAAGAGGTCTCTCTCTCGAAATTCTCCCTCTCATTCCATACGGTGCTCCCACAAGCACGATCCTGAGATCCAAGAGGATAGTTCGGTGGTGGTTTTCGTCGGGAAATCGTTGAAGAAACATTCTTCAAAAGTAAAGTTTTCCCCTGTGTTTTTCTTCTTTGAACTTAGATTTTGTTTTCCCAAAAATCATCAACGAAGATAAGCTTCCGCTTCGGGATTTACATCCCTTCAGTACGATGGTGCAAAGACCAGACCCGAAATGACCTAGAGCTACAAAACTACTCTTAGATAGCAGCAGCACCATGCTCAGAACCAACAAACTTGAGTAGTGACCCTCTACGACAACGTCAATTCATGGTGTAGCACCCATGAACGCGATGACGCGGACCAGACAAACCTGAGACCACTGACCAGCTACCATGTACAGACATCCAACAACCTGATATTTAACCTACAACTCGATCTGGGGCAATCCTTCCCTTTCGGCGATGTCGCAATGTCATCGTGACGCGGAGCGGCCAACGTCATCCCCTAAATGGTCTCTTTCGATATTAGGGTTTGGAGTCGCCACCAATCATCTACGAGGTGTGATTGGTCATCTATTTAAAAAAACTTGGTTTACGAAAACAAAATTTTTGGTTTGGAAGTCAACTAAGCGTAGGGAAGGTGTTAGCACCCTACGACACCCGTTCGAAAACAGGCACGCAAGGACTAAAACTTGGGCCACAAATATTAATATCCAAGTGTCTGACGAATGTGCCAACACCTTATGATACAAGTTATGTTCCCTTTAAAAATACAAACTTTGTACTTTTGAATTTTGTTAAAAAAAAGGGAAAAAAAACTATAAACGAAAAAAAACTTTTTATTTTATTTTGGATTTGAAATTAGTTAAAAAAAAAACAATCTCCTATTTATATAATCAAACTTATTTAAGAACGACAAAATGCTTCTATTTTAAAATTAAACGTTTTTATTTACTTAAAATAAAAATTTTTAGTATTTTAGTTTAAACACATTTTATTGTAAAAAAATTTCCAACACTTATTTTAAAAACCTTAATTTAAAAGGCTCCTTTTCTTTTTTAAAACTTTAATTTGCAATAAAACAATCTTTTATTTTAATTACAAAACTTGAAAACCCAAAAACATAAACGGTAAAAAAGTTCAAAATCTACAAATTTTTAATTTATAAAAGCTACCAATTTTCAAAAACTGCAATTTTCTAAAGGCAAACAGCCTCTAAAACTCTTAAAAAAGCATCAATAACAATACATAAATCGACTTCCTAAGATCTACTAATTTTCAAAAGAAAATAACCCATAAATCATCTCCAAAATCTTTCATTTAAAAAGAAAAAAATACAGCTGATGAACACTTCAAAATCAGCAACAAACCAACTTAAAACAACCTCCTAAGATCTACTAAATTTCAAAAGAAAACCGACCCTAAATCAACTTCAAAATTTACAATTTTTTTTTAAAATATAGCTCATAAACGTAACCCTTAAAAGACACCAATAAAACAACTTGAAACAGCTCCCGAAAACCTTCAACTTTGCAATGAAAAACAGTGATAAATAATCTTAAATAATGGGAAAAAATGTTCCAAAAGTGACATATATCACAATTAATTATAAACACACAAACATCACTCAACTCACCCTACTTACCAAGTGGATTTAATTACCAAGGTGGTGGAGATTGGGAGTGAAAAGGAGGAAGACAAATGGGTGGTGGTGGTTGATTTCCAGAGAGAGAAAGATATGAAGTGAGAGAAACGAAAAGAAAAAAACTCTTCACACTTACTGCTTTTTCTCTCTATTTTGTTCCCTCTGTTTTTTTTTGTATCCCCTGTGCTCTTCTAATGTGTCTTTAAATCAGTAGAAACTCTCCCTTAAATAAGCACATGTAAGGTAATTAAATAAGTATGTAAGTAACGGTAAAGAACGAATAGTCAAATTTAACAAAGGAGGGGATGAGGGAGGAAATGAACGAGGAAGAATAGGAATTTTGACCAGAAAAAAAATCAGTCTTGTTTTAAAAACCAAAATCTTTTTTAATTAAAAAAATCCTTTTACTTAAAACAAAATCTTAAAATAAAATAATAAAATCCAATTCTTTAAAAACAAAAACTAAAATTTAATTTAATTTAATTAAAAACTTTACCTTAAAACTAATAATAAAGTATATTCATGTTATTTTTACCAAAACAATTAAATAAAACCTAATAAAATAAGTAAAATAATAAATGAAATTTAACAAAAGAGAGCCGGACTAAATACAGTGTCTACAGGCGACTTTGGGCACCGCCCACGCTCAAATAAACCAAGATTGTGATACCTCCCTCTCGACAACCGTGCGAACCCAGATTTGTTTCCTGTGCGGTCAATCTAAAGATGACACTTAATGAGAGAGAAAGAGAGAGAGGGGGGAACCATGGAGGGAGAGAGAGAAAGAGAGGAGTGTGTGGATTTTCACGAGGGAGAGAGGATGAGATTAGGGTTTCTTGAATTTGGGGTAAAAACAAATTTGAGAGGTTACTTGAGATTTGAATTTTTTTTACTTCTTTGTAAAATGTATCTATTTATTAAAATATCTTAATATGGATAGTTGGTAAATTTCACATGGACCCATCATAAACAAACATCTCTTTTTGACAAATCTACAAATATTAGAGTTTTTAGACAATTATGTAATTAAGTGCCTAAAAATATTATATTTGTATAATTATCACTTGCTGTTTCCTCCGCATTTAATATTGATTTCCACTCATTGGGTCTTATACAAATTTTAAATCCCAAAAGTGAAGAGGAGTGTTGAGATATATATCCCTATATGAATTAAATTTACCTAAACCATTAGCTTAAGCTTTTAGCTCGTTGGTAACTTAATAATGCTTAAAATGATATCAGAGTAGGAGATCATGTGTTTGTCTTGGGAAAATTACTTACGAAAGTAACCTTTCCCCTTAAATAGTTCTTCAGTAAAAGCTAAATCAACCACACGATAAGAGAATAATAGGGAAAGCACCGTAAATGGCACAAGAAAATTTATGCTGGTTCACCCAACTATTGGCTACGTCCAGTCTTTCGCATTGCTGCTATAATTTTGGAATGAATACAATGGGCAAATAACTCTCTCTCAAATCTAGAGGGCTCAACAAAATCCACCTAGCTTCTAGGAACTACAATAATAAAATCCTACGAATACAGGAATGAAAAATCTCACCAAATACCCACGAGAACTGGTTACCAACGATGCACTACAATCCTGGGATCTCGTCTCTACTTCTTTGCCAACACTCTACCTCAGCACCCATATTGAAAAACATGCACCTACATGTTCTGGTCGCCACTCAAATGTGCAACAACACATTTGATTAAACCTAAAACACGAAAAACTGCATATTTATAACATCGGTTCAGTGTCATGGTGCTGTCCCTAGTGTCACGGCGCTACAGGCACGAAAAGACGCCTGCGCACGTCTAGAGAGCGCTACAGCACCAATTCCTTAGCCAATATGGCCTACAACTCGCTTTTTAATCTATTTTTCATCCTTCTTGGTGCGACTCGTCCCGACTTGATCCTGAGTCGTTCCAACATTGATTTGGCTCCACCAATTTTAACAATCTCCCACTTAGAGACAAAACGACAGTATTCTCCCATTGCAATAATAGTGTTCCTCATAACTTGTTCTAACTACACCAACAGTAACTGATCAATAATTTCTTAGTACCAACCAATGTTTTGCTCCCACTGCATTGACAATTTCTAACTGTTGGGTTTGGTGCCCTTAGCTCGTGTATTTATGATTTATGAACAAATTATTTTATCTTATTATTTCTTTGCACTACTCGTATTCCAATAAACTAAGATCCAAAGTTATTTAATGTAATTGGAATAATATATATTTGATATATAGTACATATTTAATATACAATGTATATATTTGATATACAGTATATATTTAATATACATAGTATATATTTGATATATAGTATATATTTAATATACAGGGTATATATTTGATATACAGTATATATATAATATACAATGTATATTTTTGATATACAGTATATATTCGATATACAAGTGCATAATGTTCTAGTAATAATCTAACTGGTCTATAGTACATGGATAAGGTTTGGTACCTTATCCTGGTAACAATATGAATACGATCCACTTTGTAATAGTTACAAACGACTTTATCCAGGTCATTCATGTAGAGACATGCGAGTGTGAGTATCTTATACAATGAGTTTGTATAAGATTGCGGACCACAAAATAATTAATCATTGGCTCTAACACCGTTAGTCAATAGATTGTTATCTCATAGGATGACCAGGTAACTCAATCTTAATCTTAAGCGAGTTATGGACTCTTGCCTATAAGAGATCGTCCTTTTATTTGTATGGGTGAGAGTGGCCCGGGTTGCTGACTCAATAATCCTACCATTTTGTAGAGACATGGTAGAGATATGCGAGTAAGGGTATGTCTTGAGCGAGTGAGGGACATGCGGTGAGGGTATCATATATAATGAGTTTGTATAAGATCGCGGACCACGAAATAATTAATCATTGGCTCTAACAACGTTAGTCAATAGATTATTATCTCATAGGATGACCAGGTAACTCAATCTTAATCTTGAACAAGTTATGGACTCCTGCCTATAAGAGATCGTCCTTTTATTTGTATGAGTGAGAGTGGTCCGGGTTGCCGACTCAATAATCCTATCATTTTGGGGACGAGATCGAATGGGGAGCTGGAAATATAACTACGCAAGATGAAATTCACTCCTCCCCGACTTTAGGGAAGTATATGAGTGTTCCCTTACATGTTGACTCTGGGACTTGAACAAGGGGCCCCACTCTCTCATTGGCCCTAGAGGGACTTCCGATTATTGGTCGGACCATAACCAGGTTGTTCATTAGCGAAGCAGCAGTATTTAAAGAGTAAGATGTAACTTAGGAGTAAAACGGTAATTCGACCCAGCTAGAGTTACGAGAGAAGGTATATAATGTATATTGTGATACATTAGATATATAGTTTATTTTTTAATAAAGATTCAATAATTAAACTATATGTTATGAGAGAAATATTCAAATAATTAATATGAATTGGATTCATATTAAAACTATATGTTATACCAGAGATGCATTTGAATATGATTCAAATATATAATTATAATTAAATATGTGATATTTAATTAAAAGTTAAATAATTAAATTTTAATTATTTATTAATTTAATTAATATTTGGATTTATATTAATCAATTATTAATAATTAGTAATTATTAATTAGATTAATAATTAATAACTTAATTAATTAATTAAATTAATTAATTGTTAATTGATTTAATTAATTTGTTATTATTAATTAAAAAGAAGAAGATATTGTGATGGCCTTGGGATTTCTCTTAGATTCAAGAGAATATATCGCATAAGATATCCTAATCGTCTTAGTATATTCATTCTCTATAAATATAACAGTAAGTTGAACCCTAATGGATGCTAAAGGCTAAAAATCTCTTAACTTTCTTACTCTCTCAATCCCTTGTAATTGGATCTCACAATCCAGATTCTCGACTAAGAGACATAGCGAGGAAGCTGAAGTGGTGTTGTCGCATTGGGATTACACGAAGAAGAGTTTTCAAAGGTAAACTCCAACATCCTTTCTTGTTTTATATTTTTGTGTATACTGCTTCTGCTCCTAGATTCACATCCCCTACACTAACATCTTCTTGGCGACAACCAAAGTTTCATCTATGATTGCCCTGAGACTGAGCAATCCTACGTGGTATTGTCTCCTAGACATAAGAGACACAACCACGTACTCCCACTCAAACCAAGTGGTTCCTGATGTTTTCCTCCTTTATCGGATCCAACTACTCTTGAAGGAGAGCTTCTTCACTAATCACTTCACCAACCCAACCAAATCTGTTGCCAAACAAGAGACCTCACCCTTGACCTCAGCGCCAACTGTAGTCTTTCTTCTCGCTTTGGTTGCCTTTTGCTATTATAATTGCGAGAGAAAGTCAACCTTGTTTGTTCTGGATTATATTGCATAGCAGGTGTAGACGAAAGTTGAGTAGTAGGAAAAAAAAAGTTTTGAAAAGTAGAAATCTATTTTTAAAAACTACTTTTGTTTTTTGTTCAAAATATCTGCCAAAGGGGCAAAAGCAAATATAGCCAATGTAAAAATAGGAAAATCTCTACCAATTATCTTTCTAAAGACTGGTTTGCTTTGGTTAACAATAGGATTTCGAATCAATTTATGGATATAAATAGGTCATTTCAAAAGATGGTCAAATAATTTCAGTTTTGAAGAATAGCAACGTAAAAATAGGAAAATCTCTACTAATAGAAGAATCCTACCTATAACGCCCCACCCCAGGCCTAGTATTCCATATCCGGATTTGACACCTAATTGCCCCGACATTACCCTGCGACCTGGCTTTGCCACTATCTTTATCTAAGCTATTTAAAAGAGTGAAGATTATCCCTACAAACCAACACGAGTCATTTCAGCATACTTTGTCATCACTTATATGCTTCCTAAGAAAATCCCTTAGGAGGTAACCCTACCCAAAATTGCTCCAAACTAAGCACAAGTCTTGAGTTAAAGGTTAAAATTGTCATGTTGTCATGATTATTTAAGGACAATTAAGGTTCAAAACGTATGTTCATGCATATAAATTAATAAAAATGCGAATATTCTATTTTTAAAGACTCGGACACTTAGACGTAGGTTAATGCAGGTTAAATGATGCAAATATGGTTGTTTTTTAGGAGAAATTAGGATTGTTGATCAAAATGTGTCTGTCGCATAACACTCCCAAGTCCCAGCTTATTGATCAAAATGTGTTAAGCTTCATTTTGTTGAGATACTCTGCTGCACCCAAAATGCGCTAGGTGCATTTCTTGCCTAGATCAACAAAATATGCATTTCAACTCATTTTGACCGAGCATTCCATAAAAATCAAATGCCACTTCATTCTCCCTAAGATCAAGCAAGAGGAAGTCAAATTGGTTGGTCCAAGATAATGTATAACTTCCAAAATTCATCTCCATTAAGTTGCAACCTCCAAGCTTATAAATACAAGCTTCCAAGAGAGATAACAACACAGGAGCCTTTGAACTTCTTTCTACTTAATTTCTTTGCTAGCTTTAGTTATTCTTCCAGCGTGAATCTTTCATTAATTCCTGAGTTATTTTTGTAATTGTTTATTGTTTCTTTTAATGCAATTTGATTTGCTCTTTTACTAATTTGTACTTTATTCTCCAAGTTTAATGAAAATGAATTCTTTTTGCTATTTCCTCTTGTGATTACCTTTTAGTTATTTCCATGAGTAGCACAATTACCTTTTCAACCCTCCTACGAATGTCTTAGTTTCCTACCTTTTTAAATTACATCTATCAGTGAGCACGACGTTTTACGCTCCTCTTGTTTATCTTGATTGATCTAATTCATCCACTAGATTTACTTGTTGGTCATTCGTTTAAATTACATTAGTTTGAATTTAATTTTAAAAATGTTAGAGTCAATCGGAGTTCATCAAGATAAAACGGGAAGTTACTTAGAAATAAAAACTAAAACAAGAACCTGGACATAGGCTCTCTTACCCGTTAAATGAAAGTTGGAGTTTGCATTATTTAGGATTCTAGTATCTTATAGATGTGTGTAAATGCTAGCCTAACCTTTTAAACAAACCAAAAGTGGTGTGAAATAGGAGTCGAACTAGTTTGCATAAAATGAGCAGAAATACGCCTAGCGCATTTGGTAGGTGTAATTCATCTTTTTTAAACTAAATAGGAGTAGGGGGTTTGCGTTTTAAATTATGTTTTCCTTGTATTTTTAACTATGTTCCAAACGATTTCAACTATTTTTCTCCTAAACTCGATTGTTCATTCAAGCAGTTAACAAATTTATTTGAGAAACTAGTCCCCTATGAGATAAACTCGGTATACTTCCATAAGTATTACTTGTGACAATGTGCGCTTGCACTCCTCACACTATGAACCGGTACCACATCTGAATGAGAGGGATCCTGAGATCATAGAAGAATGATCAAGAAAGACTTAAAAGAATTGATAGTCACTATCTATACTAACAAGGTGCACCTTCTTTTTCGGTAACTCAATTGTAAGAACTTCAAAGTTAAGCGTGCTTGACTTGACTTCTAAGTAGCTCAGAACTAGACGGTGGCGCAGCCAGGTTGCAGAAGAATGTCGGGGCGATTAGAGCCAAATCTGTATTTCGAATCTTAAGTCTGGGACATTACAAAGGTGCACCTTGTTGTTATGGGTTGTGACTAAGGATCCATGATCACAGGATCCATCTCATTCAGATGTGGTACCGATTCATCCATGTACCTCTCCTCTCTACTCGAGCGTCACATACCCCTCATCCCCGAACCACATCGTACTAGGAGAGATTCCGCTCTAACACCAATTTAGTCTATGCATTTGGGGAGTACAAAGATGTATAGAGCATTGAAGGACCATTATTGGTGGCCTAGTATGAAGAGGGAGATAGCATAATATGTATTTGGATGCTCGATTTGTCAGCAAGAGAAACTGATATGTTAGAAAGTTGCAGGACCCTTAACTTCACTTCCGATTCCAAAATGGAAATGGGAGCATTGCACGACCATTACAGTTCAAAGGTAGTTGGGATACTCATTTGTCTCTCATGGAGTTTGCTTATAATAATAGTTATCATTCCAGTATAGAGATGGTACCAGTTGAAGCATTGTATGACATAAAATGTTGAACTCCAATTTGTTGGGATGAATTTGTTCAGATTTTTGCTCATGAAGTGAGGTTAATAAAAAAAATTTAAAAATCGCTAAAGATCGAAAAAAGAGTTATTTTGATAAACGTCAGAAAGATTTGAAATGTTTAGTAGGTGATAAAGTTTGTATGTGCTTATTACCTTGGAATGGGTGTTTTGAGATTTGACAAAAAAAAATGGGAGTTGAGCCCTAAATATATTGATCCATACGAGATTGTTGGACCGTAGAATATAAAAAAAGGAAAGATTTTTGCACCAATTTTCACTTGCAATAGTAGTGTTGGTCAACACCCACATTTATGCATCTTACAAAACCACATCATTTCTTTTTCTCAGTCAATCTGTATACATCATTGGTCAAAACATTAAGATTTGAATTCCGATCCTATAAATGGTTGTACTCAAAATAATAATAATAATAATAAATAATTTTTTAAAGTTGCGAGTTTGATTTAAATTCAAAATAATAATAATAAATAATTCAGTTTGATTTAAATTCCTGTCAACAATTTTTAAAATTTTGGGATAATTGATGGAAATGAAAATTCTAGAATATAATTGCTAACAAATCTTATGATTGCAACATTTGGATTAAATTGATTTGAAGTATGGAATAGAGAGCAAGTAACATTTTGATTGAGACATATTTAAATTTCTTTTCCAGTTTCTTAATTAGAAATTCCAAAATTGATGAACGGGCTGTATATTAGGATAAAAGAACCAAAATTATGCTCAACTCCAGCGGACTTAAGATCCTTTATTGAACATCTCGAACAAAATTCCATTTTACTCGAGTTCCTGCTCCACTCACCACATGGTTCACAAAATTTTTATTATACTTCACTGCATTCTCAATTCTGAACACTCGTGAAAGAAATTGATAATTTAAGGATAAAAGTAAAAGACGGTATAAATATAAAGGGATTAAATTGAATCAAAACTAAAATTGCAAAAACTTAATTCAACTAAGCACAAATTATGGTGACATGCTCACATTTATAGTGACCAAATTAAAAATTTTAAGATATATGAACTAAACTGAAACTAATTGATCCAAACTATAAAGAGTAAATTGAAACTTTTAAACCCACACCAACTAAATTGAAAAATAAACTTCCACGTTGATTCTTTATTTTCCAATGTGATGCTCAAACTTTTTAATATATCCACTTATCTATTATTAATATATCCCATAATTGATTCAAACTAAGTAAACTAATGAAAATACACACCACGTCGTAAAGAAACTTATATAAGTAAACTATTGAAAGCACACACCAGATCTGAAAGCACAAACCACATCATAAAGAAACTTCTAATAATTGACGTATATGAAAATAAGAGACTAAATTAGTCTTATTTCAAACTTTAATTTAAAATATCACCTTGATGTTCTTTTTGACACCAGCAGTGACAAGTGATTGCATTATAATGGTATTGGGAACGAAAGGCATAGCTCTAGGTCGGCGGAGATGACTTCATTGTCAATAGTAATGTATGCGATACTGACATCCGCATGATAAGGAAGCACATGAGTATTAACCCAAGCATTGGCCGCCATTTGGTCCGTGGCGAAGCTGTGTATATCCTCATTTCTGGTTCCCACGGGCATTTGGTTTGCCACGCAACGTATCCAAAATTTCGTGGTTTGGCTCAAATATCCGCATGATATCGATGTTGCACTATCCATATAGGTTTATCACATCATTTGGTTGAGATAGATTGTCGCCGTTCAGCCAGTAGTTCACTCCGATGTCGCCTAAACCACGTATTAACGTAAATTAAAGGTGTGTTTTGTTGGTATAGCGAAAGTAGAAATGATTAATGAAAAATAAAAATGTATTCTTTGTTGATAGATAGAAGCTTATTACTTGAGAGGAAATTGATTGGGAAAGAAGTGCGGCTGCCACTAAAAGCAAAAGGTCCATTGTGAGATGATGGAAAAGATGGGAAATTGATTAAGGAAGTTGGGTTTTATAACCTATTCGTGTTTCTTTATTATCTAAAATTTTAAATAAAAAATAGTAAAAGTTTTATATGAAAATTAAATATTCATATTGTTTTAATGTTATAATTTGATATTTATTATGTATTTTATAAGTAAAAAATAATAAAATAATACTTTTATCCTAGGTTTTGGAAAGAAAAAAATAAATGTAATTAGGAACAGAAAAAAAAAAAACTTGTTTTGTTATTTCTAAAATTTCTATATAATTTTAGAAATATTTTCTAACAAATGAGAAACAAGAAACAATGACAATTATCAAAGATTTATGTTTTATTAAAAGAATAAAAATGAGAAATAAGAAAGGGAATGTTATCAAGTGAGGTCTAAATGATTAGTTTTATTACTACATGCATTTGGATAGTATTTTTTCTAATTTATTTGATTTTATAATTAAATAAATGTTAAAATAAACTTAATTACATTCCTAATAAAATAACTTATTAAAAGTAGCACAGTAACACGAATAATAACCAAATAGAATATTATAATTTAATAAACATTATAATTTTCTTATAAAATGTAGTATTGGTAAATCCAATGCATTCACAAGTATGTTAAAAATTAAGAAAAAAATTACAAAATAACAACAGTAGGAGAAAGGAAATCAAAGACGTGAAAATAGGTTTACCTCACACTTAATCATTGCTAGACAAATACCAACAATATGTGATTTCAATAAAATGAAAAACCAAAGAGTAATCCCTGTTTGGAACCTCTGCTTTGGATATTAAAAAAAATGAATTTCAAATCTCAAACGATTTCACGTTTGTCTCCTGATTATTTTCCATTCCAAATAGCTTATATGTGTGAGGATTTCAGTTTTAAACGTAACAAATCTCTGTTTTGCCTTCTATTTTAGGAGAAAAAATAACAATTTAATTTTGTTCCATTACTTTACCTACATACACCCTCCCTTCTATGCACCATTTCTTCTAAACAGAACCTTTTTCTACTACGCACATAATAAGATAGAAGGTTAGTTTCAAATTTTTCTTCAATCTTTGAAGTTTTTAAGTTTTTTTATTCTAATAGTTATCTTTATTTTAATAACTGTAATTTAAATCTATACAGACAAACATCTTTTTTCATCATCAAGTAAATTCCGGTTGGTTTTCTCTTTTGTTCTAGTCTATTTAATTTTTCTTCTATTTAATTATTGCTTGAATCTTGTTTATGGGTTTTTTTTTTTAGTTTTCTCTTCTTTTTTATTTTTTTGTTTCCTCATTTTGCATTTGTTTTTCAGTACCGTAAAATAACTATGATAAAAATAAATAAATAAATAAAAAGAACACTTTGCTACTAATTTAATTTGAGGTGAAAAAATGATTTTCATATGTGTTTTTGGTTTTATATATTTTTTTTCGTTTTCAGTTTTATTGTTTATTCAAAATTTTAAGGTGAAAAATAACAATTTAGTTTATTTATTTATTTGAATAGAGTAAGAACTAGCAAATATCGTATCTATAATTCAACCCCCATTATAAAACAAAGAGGCAGTGATATAATATGAATCATATCATTTGCAATTCTTTTAGTTTATTTTTTAGAATAAAGATGTGCTTTAATTTTGTGAAGTTCATTTGATTAAATTATTTATTTTTATGGGATTGAAATTACTATCTGATACTAAAATATTATATTATTAATAATATAATATCCTATAAATTATTAAGGACATTATAGTAAAATGTCATACTTTCTTTTCATTTCTGGTGAACATCCAAACAATAAATTTTAATTTTAAGGGTTTGAAATCATTTTGGTTCCAAACGCAATCAGAAATTCGAAATCATTTCGATAATTTAAAATCCTATAATTTGAAATCATTTCCTACCAATTCCATACGTCAAACGGAGCATAACCGTAGAGAACAAGTGGAGCTCTAAGTGGTTAGATAAGAAAAATGGTGGAAGAAATATCTTTACAGTTGTAGAGAATTGAAAAGATATAAAAATTATATGATGTATTTAAATTTTTGTTGATTTACGTTAATCTATATATTTTGTTTATTAAAAGTTTTGATGAATATTTCCACTACTAGAAAATTGGGTTTTCGTGACGCTCATGAACAGTAAAATACTGTTCAAAATAAAAATATGCGTCACGATAGGCAAAAACTGCATTATTGGAGGGAAAAAACAGAGATTTCCAGATATTTGATCTTTCGTGACGTTTTTTAATTGTCACAAAATGGTGGTCAAAAAGTTGGTTTTTCGTCACGATTAAAAAACGTCACGAAACGTCGAGGCGCGTTTTTGGCGGGAAATGACGGAGTGTTCCGAATTTTTAACTTTTTGTGACGTTTTTCTAACCGTCACGAAATGATCGTCAAAAAGTTGGTTTTTCGTGACATTTAACAAATGTCACAAAAGGTTGAGGCGAGTTTTTGGCGGGAAATGACGGAGTGTTCCGAATTTTTTACTTTTCGTGACGTTTTTCTAACTGTCACAAAATGGTCGTCAAAAAGTTGATTTTTCGTAACGTTTAAAAAACATAGAGAAAAAATAGATAAAAAAAAGTAATTAATTAACTTAAAGATCTTTAAAGCTAATTTGATGGAATATACTATTTTTTTAGGGATTATTAGAATTTAAGTTAACAAAACATAAAAACCTAAAATTTAGGTGGTAGAAATTCAAGTAAATTTTGAATCCCATTAAAAATAAATATTATTTTTGTATTTCTATTTCATTTTAAAAGAAAAAATATTTAGGAATGGGTCAATTTCCATTATTTTATATTATTTTTTCACCCTAAATGTAACGACCTGCATTCTCGGGTTAGTTTGCTTTTAAGATTTAATTTGTGCTTTCGGATTTTCCTCTAAGCTGATAATTTAAATCCTTCAATTTTCTAAATTTAGAGTTCTATTTTTGGGTAAGTTAGGATTTAAATTAGAATTTAAGTTTAATTTTGTTGGACCAAGATAAATTAAGTTAGCGAATTTTAGAAAGAGAATTTTAATCAATTCTAGACGAAGCATTTTAATCAAGAGAATTTTACAAAGAGAATTTCATAGATTTTTTTTCTTCCATCGAAAAAGATTTAATTAATGCTTATAATTTCAATATGAAGGATTGCAATTTGAAATTACAAATCTTGGCAAAATGAAAATACAAATTTTCTTTTTCAAATTTAATTACAAAGTATAGAAAAAGAATAGAGAAAAAAAGTTAAATTAACTGAAAAGATTTTGGTAAATACGTGGGAGATGGTGTTTTAAAAATAACCCCCAAATCCATTTCTCTCTCTCATTCATTCCCACCCCCAAATCGATTTTTCATCGCCATCGCCCAAGCACAGCCGCTCCTCGCTGTTCGTCTATTCGTAGCCCTGCACTGCCTCCGTCATCCGTCGTCCGCCATCTGTGGACGCTGCTCTTCGCCCTCCACCATTCTGCCTCATTTGCGCCCACCCTCCAAATCGACTTTCCTCTGCCTACTATCGTCGTTCCTCGTTCGTTGCTCGCCATCCGCCGTCTGTGGCCGCCTCTCCTTGCCGTCAGTCGCTCGTAAGGTAAATATTTTCTTTAAACATTTTTCCTCCTCCTTTTGTACTTGAAACCGGGTTAGTTAATTTCTTATGCTTCTCTCTAGGGTTTGAGTGAGAAATAGGAAGGGAAAATTTTGTTGGATTTGAAATTAATATACGTGGGGTGGGGGATTCAGAGGAAGTCCAATTGTTTCACTATTTTGTAGACTCTGACTCTCTCCTTCTCTGGCTCACCAGTGGACTCGGTTGCTCTACTATTTCTAAACTTGCATTTGAAATTGGTAATTATTCATTTCATCATAAATATTTTATTTGATTGTTTGGTGCTTTGTCCCATTGCATTTAGTTTCTATTTAGTTTCATCAACAAATTTCTATCTCCATTTAACTCTTCCGTGCTTTACCCTATTGATTGATTGACAACTTTGATTGCAATGATTTTTGTATTGCATTTATTTAAAGGTCTATACGTTTTAAAAAAGAGTTATACAATGCTGTCCAACTCTTGAGATTTTGACACAACTCTTGAGATTTTGATATAGGGGAGTTGAGACTCTAAAGAGGGGGAGACAAAAACTTTTTCTTTTTTTAAACACATTTGAAAATCTCCAAAACGGGCAATCAGTAGGCCAGTTTTGTCCTTAAGAAGATTAGTTTTTAACTTCTTCATGGTATCTCATCCATTGTTAGACTAACTTTTATGGTTGTAAATAATCCTTTGTGTACCTGCTTCACAAAATGAAAACAAGTGCACAAGAAGGTAATTGATGTAGACTTTTGATTCATCATGTTAAAGTCTTTTACTTTGAAGATTTAATTGATAACTATTTAGTAATTATGAAGCATATTTGCATTGGTTTGAGACCATAAAGTGTAATTTATTGGTGAGCCTATTAGCTGTATGCATATTGTAGGTGTTAGAGTTAGTTTTTCATTGTTAACTTGAAATCTAGAGATACCTATATTTTTAACTATTATACAGATCTTCCTATTTAAACTATTCCTAGTTCTTCCAGCTTGCTTAATTAATTTTATTTCATTTTCTTTCCTAAATAGGAAGTTGGGTGGTTAATAAAAGACTAAGCTGTCCAGATGTGTCCCTATTAAATTCATAGTTAATTTTGTGTGAGAAAATTCAAAAAAATTGTGCAGCTTTGGATAATAATGCAATGGTTCTTGATAATATCTCAAGCCTGGAAATTTTAACCAAGTTCACATGCGCTTCAATTTTTGAGGAAGGTACGAATTCTTTCTATTGACATGGTTTTCATTAAACTCGATTAATCACTATTCCTAATTTTTTTTTAATGTTATAGAAAATAACTTGTGACTTGTTTAAGGTTTGTTTTTAAGTTATTTTGATCAATCTTAAGCTAAATCTTCTTCCCTTCGTGGTGCATTCCGGCTTTCATTGTTGCTTGTATTTAAGGTACGTTGTGAACTAATTTGTATTGGTTGTTGATTTGATTAATTGTTGCTGTAAATATGAAATATTCAATGAAACCTAACTTCTTTATGGTTGGTGCGTCGATAAGTGACTTATTAGTTTATTTGTTATATAAGTAAAGTTGTTATGTTAGTGTGTTAGATTTAATTAGTTGTTCTTTTGTTATGAGTATGATGCCTTTTTGAAATTGTAGAAAGTTCTACCTTAAATTTCGTTTCAGTATGAGAGATTGATCTTAAAAACTATGCTTGTTTTTCAGTATGATTTTAGTTTGATTTTTATTATAATTATTGCTATATTTTCTTTTCGGGTTCTTCTAATTTGGCTACTATGAAACTTTTCCAAGTATAATAGAATTCATAAAGCAAGGGACATGAAGCTTTTAGCTAGGTTTATTTTGAGAAATGCTTATTTGTTTCTTGTTTTTATTTATCTTTGCTTGCTTGTTTCGTGTAGCTGTTCAATAGTTCTTCAAATTATTTCCATACGTTTTTTAATGATTTCATGTGAAACGTGATTTTTGATCACCTTGTTCTATATGTTGGAAGAAGAGGTCTGTTTGTCTTCTTTGCTCTCCCTTATATATTTAATTTCTATTTTTAATTTCTACTTTTACTTGCTTTTTTCCATGTCATTTGTTTGTTATACTGGTTGTCTTGTTTTATGTGGCTACTTTAATAATTCTTGATGTTGGTGTGAAGTACTTTAGTGGTTGTTTTACGTGTTAATTGAAAAAAAAAAATTTGTGTACTTTTTCGGTTTGACTTTCCAAGTCTGGCTAATTGGTACATTTAATTGGATTTAGTTGAAAGAAACTTGGTCATGATGTTCATGGCTTACGTGGCAATCAACATTTTCATGGGTTTAAAAGAGGGTACTCATCACTGATTTCCTTTGAAATGAACTTGGTTTTGGTACTTTCTGTCAACAGCAAGGCTTGTAGGTTATTTATCATACTATTGTTGGATAACATCTCTTTGATCGAAGATCCAATATTTTAATCTCTACTCTACCCGCAAGCAAATACCCTGCCCTAATTGTAGTAGTGAATTCTTGGAGCGTTACCAAAATAGTTGAGATTTATTTCTGTCTCCTCCAAGAAGAAAGGAAAACACTTGACGGAAGTTGGCTCTTGCAAAAGTAACAACCAATAGAGTAGCTGTACTTGTAGCAAATGAATGGACTTTCTGTTTGTTGTTGGAAAATTGTTTTCCTATTTTGATTAATTTTGATACTTAGTTTTATCTTTTGATGCCTTGTTATGTTTATGTTCCGTTGAATATAAGAAACTTGTCCACGAGAGAGAGTCTTTTGCTTTGCGCAGGGAATATCTAATTCAACAATTGGCATTATATGAGGAGAATACATGGGTTGCAACTACAAATTCGATGTAATCCTCATGAGGTTGATGAGTTAGCATGTGCGGTTTTGTGATATTTTAGTAGAGGTCATGCTAAAATTTTGACATTTTTTTTGTTTGAGTTATGTTTGATTAATTAGAATTGAATCTTTATTGTCTATTGTGTTATGTAAAAGAATGTCGTTGTTTATAAGTACCCATGTTTTTTTTGTTTGGGTTATGTTTGATGAATGAGTATTAAATCTTTATTGAGTTGTGTATAGAGAAGGCTGTTGTTTGTTGTTTATAAATACACGTGTTTATACTATAAATAGGTAGTGAGCTTGTTATGTAGTCTATTTTTATCTTATAATGTTGGATATATTTTCTACCAATGTTGTATTAAATTATGTTAGTATCATTTTGAATCTATCTTCTCTGTTTATTTCTTATTATTTTTACTCTTACTGAGCTTGCTTCAACAATTGAAGAAACACCACATGATCGCCCTTGAATTTTTAACCTACTAAGTTGCTGGACTATTACAATCAAAACTGTAAGATTCTACTTATTGCTGTGATTTTAAGGTGTCTGTTGCCAGATGGTATCTTAAATTATAGAACATAGATATTGTGAAATATATGTGGGCACGTACTATAGTGAATAAGTAGTCACTCTCTCTTTATATATGATATGGACTTTACAAGTTTCAAAATCTATCATGTTATTCAAATTTGTATAATCAAAATACTTTTTTGTTTATATTATCCTCTGGATCCTTTGCTTTTAAAGTTGTGTTTCTTAGTTTCTATCATTTAGTTAGTAATATGAAAACTTAGCTATTAGCGCTTCTTCTATTGGGATCTTTGTTTGGTCGTTATGTTGGTTGTTTCATCAGATTATCGAGTAAGTTGATAAAGAAGGCTATGAATGTTGATTATTTGTAGCGTTGTAGAAGATTAATGTACGTTTTCAATCATTGTAATGTTTGTTTAATTATGATATTTTATGCTATATTACTAAAGGATGTAGAAGAAGTTCACGTAGGTTGGTTTTTATTTAATCAATTTTGTTGTGTTGGAATCTGTATTTGCAAATATTACTATTGTGAAAGGCTCCTAGTGTGTTTATTTAATAATGTTTTTGTGTTGGAATCTGTATATACTTTCGTTACGGGATGATTGTACGTTTACAAACCTTATGATTGTACTGATATTAATTTTGTGCTATGTAATTTAAGGATGTAGAAAGAGTGTAGGCATGTCGTTTATTTTAATCGCGCTTCTTCTGTTTGGTTGTTATGTTGGTTGTTTTATCAGATTATCGAGTATGTTGATAAGGAAGACTATGAATGTTGATGATTTGTAGTGTTATAGAAGATTAATGTACATTTTCAATCATTGTAATACTTCTTTAATTTTTTAAATATTATGCGATATTACTAAAGGATGTAGAAGAACTGTACGTAGGTTGCTTTTTGTTTAATCAATTCTGTGACGTTGGAATAGTATTTGCAAAGAATACTATTGTGATAGGCTCCTAGTGTGTTTATTTAAGAATGTTATTTGCAAATATCACAATCATTTGCAATTTTTAATAGATAGAAACGTTTTTTTAGAAAGTGACTTTCTTACCTTATCTATCTTTCGTTATTCCTTTATCTAACTTGGGTATTGTTTTTTCATTAGGTCTTTCACGACCCCAAAGACGTCGACAATTAGGAATGCAACTAATTGATGGATGGCTTCGTTGTCGGGGTTGGTGTGTAGGGAACATGTTTAATTCTGTAATTCTGTAATTTGTGTTTGAGAATACTAGTATATTCTAAATTAATATATTAGCTTCCTTGTTCATGTTTAATATAGTTCAACTTTGTTATCTAAATTAATATATTTGCATGTTCGATCGACAATTTGACAATATGATATTTTTATTACGCGACATCTGCAATCAAAATTAAATACATTTTCTGTGACTCTTTTTTTATCATCACAAAATGAAATCATTAATGAAGTTTTTAAACCGTCACAAAAATATTTTTTAGCACAATTATCGACCGTCACGAAATATTCTTTTCGTGACGTTTAAAAAACTTCACGAAAGAATGTCACGTGACCTTTCCTCCCTATTCAAGGTCTTTCCGTGACCTTGTATCACCGTCACGAAATCATTTTTCATGACGTTTTATGAATGTCGTGGAAGTCCATGTCTTTCATGACGGTAATTAACCGTCACGTGTGCTAATTTTTGTGACGTTTTTTAAACGTCTCGTATACCTTTCGTGATGGGCGTATACGTGACGGCATTAAAAACGTCACAAAAAATTTTTGTGACGTTAAAAAAACGTCACGATAAACCGAATTTCTTCATTGGATTCAATTATGCCAAACCTATCTATACTATGTTAAAAAGGTAGAATGTTTGAAAAGCATTTCTAGACAATAATTACTCCAACTAATTTTTAATATAAAATTAGTGAATCGACACTAATATGCAATTTGGCATAATCGTGAACAATTAAATTGTGTTTTAATACCTTAACAAAAATTAAGTTTATCAAAACTAATATCTTTTTGTAACTGACAAATTAATTAGGTTTACAATTAATACATAAACAATTATCAATTTACTTATTATTGTCTTTATGATTATACTACAAGTCATGACTACTAAAATTCCATCTAAAATATATATCAATACAAAGCATAGAATCAAACTTTTCAAGTCCAATTTCATAGCAAGTGAGAGAAGTTGCAATAAAAGATTGCAGACATGAGAGAGGCTGATTCCGAACAAGAATAATACAATTGATGAATGAGAAAGAAAAAATAGATAACAAAGTTTGAAGTGAGGACAATGTCAGTCGCCCTCTTTCTTGATTTGTTCGACTCTACACATATTTGTTTACCAAAAATTTTGTATCCTACCCCTAAAAAAAATAAAATCCTTGATCTATGTTTTTACTACATTTGTTTTTAATTATTTTTCTATTGAAAAAACAAGAGTGACTAGGTTGCTACAAAAAAATGACAGTACCAGTGGGTAGTAGCGGCGAGCACCAATATGGCGACAACGAACAATAGGACGGTTGCAATGATGGTTGCAATGGAAGAAGACTAGACGTTGAGGAGGAGAGATTGACATTTGGTACAGGCGTTGAAATATGAGATTTTAGAAAAAAATGTAGGTCATTAGGGCTTTGGAAACATTGCTTTAGTTACAAAATTATCATTAAATTTTTAATAAAAGTGCTATTCTTTTAAAAATAAAAATGCTTGTGATTGGTATATTTTTATTTATTTTTTATTTTTTTAAACATGAACTTACATTAAAATTACTAAAATGTTAAATATACACTTACTTTGTGTAGAATTAAAATAAAAAAAAATTGTATAAACTATTCAATATACAAATGTCCTGAAATAGTTTGGTTCGGTTTGAATATACCAACATAATTAATCGACAAAACTAACTTGGTTGGTTCAATTTTTTACACCTCAAAATATTATAATAGATTTAATTTTTAGAGATGTCCAATTGAAAAATATTTTGACAAACATACTATATCTTTTTAAAAATTTTCAAGGGCCAAATATCAAGCACTTATCAAAACTTCTACGTAACAATCATAATTATATACAATTGAACAAAAACTAAAAAAAATAAACAAATTACATAACTATAAATTACAAGCATAAATTTTAGTAATTTCAAAATCTATTTCATAAAATTTATTTATAAAATAATGCAAAATATTGTTAATAATCATCTAGTTATTAAAAAAAAATATTGCATATTGAATTAGTTTTTTTTCCGACAAATAACATAAATGAATTTAAAAATATGTTGTTATAAAAGAATAATTTGCTGTTTGAAAACTAATAAATAAATTTATTTCTTATAATTAAAATCAATAAGTAAACAAATACAATATAAGAAGGGGAGATTATTTCATTAGAAAAGTTATGCAAATAGGATTAATTTCACATTTTTACCGTAATATTTATACATTCAAATATAATGTTATTAATGCATTACAAAATTTTATAACCTACATTTTTTAGTGATATAAAAAAAATTAGTCTAAAATATTATTAAAATTTTTGATAAATAAAATAGTATAATTTTTTTTTTTGTAACATGTGGGGTGGAGGATCGAACTCACAATCTTATGGTTGGAGATGTACGCCAATTATCGCTGAGCTATGCTCGCTCGCTTTGGCAATAAAATAATATAATTGATGGAAATTTACCATTCGAATTAATGAAATTGAAATGTACTTTTAAATTGATAAGTGTATGGAATGATGAATCTAAAAGTTTGAAACGAAAAGTTTTACTTTTTATATTAAAAAAAATTTAAGATTTTATTTTAATCGTAATTAATTATATCTTTTTAAGTACAACAAGTGTGATTCGTTATAGAATTATAAACGAGTTGAAATTTTAAAAGTTTTATATCTCTTTGGTTCTGTACCATTATAAAAAGCAGTTCTTCTGTCATTCTTCCACCAATAATTTGAACTCTATTTTTTTCTCTACATTTAATTTTGTGTCATATCATTTACTTTTCAAGTCTTGGTAATCTAAAAGATAAATTCAAGACGTGTGACATATTAAGGGAGCATGAAATACATTAGTCAATCTATATTTTATATGTAATGTTTGAGATGTTGCAATTCAATTTCGAAGTTGGGTGTTTGCTTTAAAACATATTTTGCTTTCAAGAAAATTAACGTATTTTGCTTTCAAATAAATAAATAAATTTTCAGGAAGTTTGCATAAAGACATCTTAATTTTTCATTTGTTTATTATTGTTTTTTTTTTTACAATGAGTGGTATTACTTTTTTGTCTTTTTATTTATTGATTTTTCTATTAAATTAAATTAAATTTGTTGATGCAGAAATTTGGGCTCTTGGGATTCCGCCAAATTCGCACCAATCTTCTAGAATAAAAAGGGATCGACGTGACATGCAAAACAGAGTAGCACTAGGACTGGTGTGACTTTTGTCACACGGGCTCCGATGCTTAAGTTAATATCGGAGAAATCGAGTGAGGAGAGTAAGAGGGTTTTGGCATACCTCTAGGGTTTGGCTTACTTTCCTATTTATAGGAGTTCAATCCTAATCTCGATCCTTAGGATTTACAGAAGTCGAACCCTAGTATCTTTAGGAGATCTGTACTTCTGGACCCATGTGTTTCGTCGTGGATCTAATGTCGAATCAAGGGTCAAGATCAAGTGGGGTTTCTGATTGGGCTGCACAAGGATCGAGGAGAATCGAATTAGGGTTCCCGACCTTTTGGTCAAGAACACCTCGACGCCGAGTACTGCTCGGGGCCGACCACGGGTCGATCCGCGTTGGCCCGGGCTGACAGTCTTCGACGACTCTTTATTTGTCGCTTTGTTCGTTCTATATTTTCTTCCCATAACAAAATTAAAAACATTTCGTGCATTGCACGTGGTAGCATACTAGTCAAATAAAAAGGTTGATATACCTTCATCTTTCCGCTGTATATAAAGTCATTTGGGCTACGTCTATTTAAATATCATATCTAAATGAAAATTGAAATTTATAAATATAATACATTACTAAAACATATATTTTTTCCCGACCCTCACAAACTGATATGCACTTTAAATATTTATAGTTAGAAAATGAGAGACTCCAATACTTTTGATATTCTATATAAAAAAAATGTAATAATTATTAAATTAAAAATGTACTTTTGGGTTTCTGATTCACTTTTGTGAGAAGGATAAAAGTATTACTGTTCAATTTTATTTAGAGAATGAAATTTTAACGAAATGATAAATCAATCGAAATAAATGAATAAAATGATTCTTCAAACAAAATTTTATTTGTGGATTAAGGTCCGGCAAAGCTCACTGCCATCAATTACAGAAATAAAAATACATATCATCAATTATATTGATGGCAATTGAAACTTGTGATTACACTCTAAATTTAAGCAATAATATTCACTACTTAATTTAAACTTACATCTTTTGATATTTACAACCTTAATTACACGTATAAACCATGAATATAAAAAATGAATGATCTCCTAAATTTAGAGCATGAAACTCTAGACAATCATCAAGGTTGAAAATTAAGTTGATGAGGCAAATTAATTTTCTTGTGTAAGATAGGGATGTTGGAGTAACATGTTAGCCGTCCATCTTCGTTGAGGATCATGATCAAAGCAACTTGCAAGAAAATCTCTTCCTTCTCTAGATAATTCTTCTAGTATATCAGCTGGTAATTCCATCTCATGCACAAGTTTTTTTATGAACTCACCACTAGTTTGACAATTCTCCATACTTGCTTTCCCGTAATCATTTCAACTAGAATGCAACCTAAAGACCAAATATCACATGGAGGGCTAATACTAGCAAGAGCAACAGATTCAGGTGACATGTATATGGGTGTTCCTTTAAACTTCGGCTTAGAAGTACTTGCTGTAGTAGTATTTAGTACCACTTCATGATCTTGGTGGACCCATCTCTTGGAAAGTCCGAAGTCAGCTATCTTTAACTTCATCTTGACATCCCCTTAAGGAATGCAAGAATGTTAGCTGGTTTGAGATCAGAATGCACAAACCCTTTACAATGGATACAAGACAACCCTCTTAATATTATTTTAAGATATTCCTTCACCAGATTCTCTAACAACTTCTTTTGTTTTTTAATAAAATTGGCTAAGGTACCTCCAGCAGCATACTCCAGTATCAGATTGTAACAAAGAGAAACTCTTTGAGGGTTATCTCATCTCCAATACAATGAATAATTTCTGGGCATCCAACAAAGTGTTGTAGAATATCTTTTTCGATGACGAGTGAAGAAGATTTTGTTACGAAAGCAGCTTTGACAGCAACATAGTAAATTGGTTCTATGATTGGCTTGGCTAAGAACACTACGCCACAAGTGTTGGGTTTTGGCAAAATATTGGAATGAAAGTTGTCCCACATTTGAAGAATACAAAGATGGTCTCTATATGCCAACTACTATAAAAGAAGCTCATGGGCTTGGGTTTTAATCATCCCAATTGAAATACTTTACGCCTGGTATACCAGCTCTAGATAACTGAGCGGTATTTGTTTTGAATCAGTGTTTTGTGTAATTGGGATTGGGAAGAGAAATATGTGTGATTGTAATAATTTTTCACATAGTGGATTTTCCATTGTGGGCTGTGGTTTTTTCTACCGGTTTGGAGTTTTTCCACGTTAATTCTTGTGTTTCTTTATTTTATTGCTTTCTTTAAATTTCTCAGTTATTTTCTGCTTATTCCTGCGATAAAAGTAGGGGATTTTTTCCCATCAAGTGGTATAAGAGCTTTAGGTTTGTAGTTTCTAGAATTTCTGAGTATGCTCTGTGGTTGCAACATTGTCTGAACTTCCACATCAAAAAAGATTTCTTGAAACGAGCTACGGTTCTGTGAATAATGTAGATTGTTCACTATTTGCAGATTCGCTAGGAGTGTGAAGCAAATATGTCATTCTTTATGAGTCTAGTGAAGATTGACGTGGAGAAATTTGACGGAAGGATCAACTTCGGCTTGTGGCAAGTGCAAGTCAAGGATGTGCTGATACAATCTGAGTTACATAAGGCGTTGAAAGGAAGATCGAGTGAAGGTGCTTCTGAATAGCTAAGCAGCGATGATGGTCCAATGGAGTCCAGTGGTGGTAGCAGAGGTTTTAAGAAGTCTAGCATGAATGATGAAGATTGGGAGAAAATGGATTTCAGAGCTGCAAGCGCGATACGAACAGGTTTGGCTAAGAATATTCTTGCAAATGTGTATGGAATTTCAACAGCTAAAGAACTTTGGGAGAAGCTTGAAGCATTGTATCAAGCAAAGGGCATCTCAAATCGGCTGTAACTGAAGGAGCAGTTTTAAAGCACTCAGGCTCATCTTATCACTTCCACCTTCTTATGAACACATGAAGCCAATCTTGATGTATGGGAAGGATACTTTGGATTTTGCCGAGGCTACTAGTAAACTCTTGTTAGAGGAAAGAAGTCTGAAGAGTGTAGAGCGTATTTCACATGAAGATTCGACACTGGTAGCTAGCAATTAGAAGAAGAAGAAAGACTCCGTACAAAAGAAAGCTTGTTGCTGGGGATGGGGACAGTCTGGGCACATGAAGAAAGATTGTCCCAACAGAGCCGATTCGTCAAACGCCTCTAGGCGGGATGTTGATAGTGTTTCTCTCATCAAGGGAGACGATGATCAGTTCCTTTGAAGAGAGAGAGAATTCATCCTCATGGTATGTCTGCTTTACCATGATAGAGGATGTGATGTTAGCGGTTTCACAAGTTTACACATGGGCATTGGCTTGGCAGTTATGCAAGATGTGTGTGGTGGAAACTATGTCGATGGCTGAAGAACTTCCAAGTGATCAAGTAGGTGGAAGTTGCACCATAAATCTCAGCAAGATTTATCAACATGTGACGATGAAGAAAAATCTTGGAAGGCAACATTCCAAGTGATCTACTTTTATGGTGGAGTAGGCTATAGTTCTCTGAATTGAAAATTATGATTGTCGATGAAGACAATGAATGCAGTAGAAACTGTGTTTTTTTTTTCAATATCTTGCCAAAGTGGAATTTGTTGAGTTTTGGCAAAATATTGGAATGAAAGTTGTCCTACA
Organism: Momordica charantia; assembly: GCF_013281855.1. Classification (NCBI taxonomy): domain Eukaryota; kingdom Viridiplantae; phylum Streptophyta; class Magnoliopsida; order Cucurbitales; family Cucurbitaceae; genus Momordica; species Momordica charantia. The sequence continues at coordinate 10,739,304 of NW_028275158.1, forward strand.
TTGGAAAAATACAAAGATGGTCTCCATAAGCTAGAAGTTGTCCCACGTCGAAAAAGTACAAAGAGGAGATGTGTTCCAACTACTATAAAAGAAGCTCATGGGCTTGGGTTTTAATTATCCCAATTGAAATACTTTAAGCCTGGTATACCAGCTCTAGTTAACTGAGCGGTATTTGCTTTGAAGAGTGTTTTATGTAATTGGGGTCGAGGAGAGAAATCTGTGTGATTGTAATAATTTTTCACATAGTGGATTTTTCCTTTTGGCCGTGGTTTTTTCTCTGGTTTGGAGTTTTTCCATGTTAATTCTTGTGTTTCTTTATTTTATTGCTTTCTTTAAATTTCTCAGTTATTTTCTGCTTATTCCTGCGGTAGAAGAGGAGATTTTTTTCCCATCAATGAGATCCTTCACCCAAAACCATAACTCGAGTCCAAGTCTCCAATGAAACACAAACGGTGGGCCCTAACTGCATCCTGTCTATAAAATGAAACCCCAAAAATCAGTAAAATGAATTTTCCTTTAACCCCAAACCCAAAACTACCTAAACCACTATATAGAGAATATTAATTAAAAAAAAGTAATTAAAGGAATAATGGAAACTCAGGAGAGAAAAATATACCTTATTCGACTGAGAAAAGAAAAGAAGAAAGTGATGGGTCTAGAGAGAGATCAGAGAAAAATAAGTATTTAATTTGAGTTATTGAAAGGTGAAATAATGGATGTATTTAAAGGAATATGGATTCTGATTTCTTAGTTCTAATAGGAAATGAAACTCTTATTTATTTCAAATTTAAACCCATCTTATTTTTTATCCCTTTTATTTTTCAAATATTGTTTTCATTTATCTTGAAGTTCAAATTCATAATTTTAAATTAAATTTCATTTTCTAGTCTAGAGTCTTGAAGAAGAAATTAATAACTATTTTATATTTATTGGTAGTTAAAGTAATTGATATGTATTAAAAGGCATTTGGGATTCAAATTTCCTTATTTTAGTAGGAATCAAATTCCTCAGCGTTATTTGAAAATTCTTTCAAATTCAAGCTTTTCAGTTTTAATCAATCAGATATATTCATATCGGCTGCGTACAAGTAGCTATCAAACCTCTATTCCGACGAGGTCTTGATAAACCTGTCTATGTTGCCTTGAGAGATACTCGGCACCTAGACTTTTCTGATTCCCTTCTCGGAATCATTCAATCTAACCTGGCAGATGGACTTTTTTTCTTCGAGTGCAGGCCAGGATTTTCTGTCTCACTCGATGATCCTCATATCCTCAAGACCCTTACTCTTGACATTAAGTTTAAGGGATTAAATCTTAAAGATGGAGTCTTGCCATATTCTGTGATCTTCAGACTATACTACAAGCTCCTTCATACGAATCTAGCCCCTAGAGTCCTTGAAGTCTCTCCTCAGGGACAAACGATGCTCATGGAGGTCAACCTAAAGAAATCATCTGTTACCGTCCCTAAACTTCTCCAGTGGGACAAGATAACAAAAAATCCAATATGAAAACTTGAAGGTGCAACCAAACCCTTCAAGAGACAAGCTGATGTGGCTCGAATTGAAGAACACCCCGACGGATCTGTCGATGTGTACTTCGTCGAAGAAGAACCACGATCAAGGGTAAAAGATTTCATTCAAAGTAGACCAAGTACATCTACGTCTAGACCAATGAGCTCTAGATCCAATATTGAAAGATCTGCTTAATTAAGATGTAGATCGGTGGATTTTGAAAAATCTATTCCTGATATTCATTACGAAAGGACGGAAGGATATCTCTCTCCTACCCAAACAGACATGGAGACACATACATACAGAGGATTTCAAATTAACGTCTTAACTCAAGACTTTCAAATTTGTTGGGAAATTCTCAGAAGAGATATCTACGCTCCTGAGAACAAAAAAGTACGAGATAATTTCTTTACTTATCCAAAAAATGTTCAACAGGACTTCAAGAGTCAATGGATTCAAGAAATAAAGCGTCTTGAGATGAACATTCCATTCTACAAGTGGGGAAAATATCGCAAGGATTATGCCAAGGCGAAATCTGTTGCTGATCTGACTCCCATGCTTCGTCATCATATATATCGCGGTGAGGAACAACACGTTAATGTTCTAAAGAAACAAACGTGGACTTGCTCGACAGGTTCTACTGTTCAGAGTACTCATCCTGTTGAAGAAGAATGCAGATTCAGCCCGTATGGAACTACTGATAAAATTTTCATAGCCTCTCCATACAAGATGATGGATGAATCCAAAACTAATACCATCGAAGCTGTTGGAATCAAAAATATCCAGCATCAACTGAATTATTCACATAAGGTATTAACCAACATGACGTAGGTGTTTGATCGGATTGAGAAACCATCTCAACCTACTCCACCGACGTCTTCATCCTGGTCTAAGTTTCCCGCTACAGATATTACAAGGCCGATATTCCAACCTTGTGAATATCCCATCATGGGAATACGAAAAAAGATTTCGTCTGAAAATCTTCTGGAAAAAATCAACTCAAGGTTGGAGAAACTCTCCCTATCTTCCAAAGCGATCAATGCATTAAGGCATGAAAGCACAGAAGATATTATCAAAGATATTCAGGACATGAATATCCAAAATAGTCAGATAGCAATAATGATGAACCACTATCGACGGTGGTCGCCTCCGGATCTTGGCTATGATGACCTCACTCATATGGTCACAACTTATGATGGATGTTCTGTTTACAAATGGAATATCGACGGATGTTCCGAGTATGGATGCATGACGATCTTCGAAGAAATGTTATTAGGCTCAGCTGCATATACTAACATGGGGAATATGAAGACAAAAAAGGATGTTGTCGTTGCCCTAACTTGCGGATTTACTGGAATCCTCAGAAGTTGGTGGGATAATCATCTCACGAAAGATCAAAAGGAGGCAATCCTAAATTTAAAAAAAAGGACGAACATGGTGTCGTCACCGAAGGTCAGCTTCCTCTAGCCAATCCTCCTGAAGTTGAAGACGGCGATGTCGTCCTCGTTACTCTAGTCAAGCATTCTGTGGAACCATTGAGAACCAGAGAATGAAAAATGATGAGGCTCTAGAACGCCTTACATGCACCACCATGGCAGACTACAAATGGTATAAAGATGCCTTTCTAGCCTGACTCTATCAAAGGTCAGTCTGTAAATTGCCATTCTACAAAGTGACTTTTGTCCAAGGACTTCCAAAGTTCGTTCGTGACAAATTCGCAGAAAGAATGACCATCAACGACAGTATCGACTGGGATTCTCTCACATATAGAGATATCAGTAATATTGTCAAAGCCATCTGTCTCAACATGTGCAAAGAGTTAAAAACTCAAAAGAAGATTGTGAAGAATCCTTGTTACAGAATTGAATTGAATGCTTTCTGCAAGAAATACGGACATGAAGTTTCCGAGCCATCAAGACCTCGGAAGAAAAACAAGCGGATGACTGATCATCGCTATCAGAAATACCGCGACAACAAGTATAAAGGGAAGTTCCTCAAACGACATACTTCCAACAAGAGACAATCTAATCAAAGAACGTCCAAGCGACAAACTAAGGGAGATTGGAATCAAGTAAAATGCTTCAAATGCAAGAAACGAGGGCACTTTGCCAACAAATGCCCATCGTCGAAGAAAGCCACGAAGCATAAAGTCAATGAGATTGATGCTGACAATCTCAACAAGTCTGATCATGAATCTGATGAAGAATCAGAATCAAGTATTGGAAGCTCAAATGAGCATTTTGATTATATTAATAAAGCCGTACAATCTTCTTCCTCATAATATGAGATTTCCTCTTCTGAGTTTGGATGATGGAGTAAAACCATGCGTAGCTGCATGCTGCTTTAATACGATTAACATGCTCACCAGCGAGCAACAAACTCTTTTTGATATGGCAGATAAGATTAATGAGCCAGACCTATAAAAAAGTATACTGCTATCACTCCGTGCCAGCATTGAGAAGGATCTCACACAAAAGAAAGTGAGAAGAGCCTCTATTTTTGCTGACGTTTTGGAAAGAATCAAGAATGAAGCCCAGAAACCAGCCACTATTCAAGACTTGCAAGGAGAAATCAAAACTCTAAAGCAAGAATTATGGGAAGATCGATTAAGACTACATGATCTCGAAACTGCTGTTGAGCTTTTACAAAATCAGAAAGAGATCCTAAAGTCTGACATAAGGAATCAAACGACCTATGCTCAAGATGATGCATTCTTTGCATATGATGGTGAACGAGAAACTTCACATAATCTTGAGGATACTACCGGACAAGTTAATTCATAAGTCTGGTCAGAAACCAGAAATACCTCACGAAAATCACCCTCCGAATTAGTGATTATAAATTTAAAGCCACATCCCTTATCGATTCAGGAGCAGACCAGAACTATATTTGTGAAGGTCTCATTCCTACAGTCTACTTTGAAAAGACAACTGAAGAACTACGAGGTGCTGATGGACGAAGGCTTGGTGTTAACTACAAGCTTTCAAAAGTTCATATTTACAAAGGCAACTTTTGCTTCGTCAATACATTCCTCCTGGTAAAGGACTTGAAGCAAGAGGTGATCCTTGGAACACCCTTTCTTACTCAAATTTATCCTTCCATATTAAATGAGAAAGGATTTGAGACTGTTAAATATGGTCAGAAGATTCTCTTTGAGTTCATCTATCCTGTAACTCCTAGAGATGTCGATTTGATCCAACAGTCGGTTAACAACATCCAGAGGAAAGAAAAGCAAATTATTTTCCTATAGGATGAGATCAAGACGCACAAGGTTTATGACCTATGTGAACGACCTGACATCAAGAAACGGATTGAAATCTTTCAGAAGAAAATTGAATCCGGAATCTGCTCTTCTATTCCCACGGCCTTTTGGGATAGAAAAAAGCATGTGGTCCAATTACCGTACATCAAGGATTTTAATGAGGCCCATATTCCTACCAAGGTAAGGCCCATTCAAATGAATTCAGATTTGCTAAAATTTTACAAAATTGAAATCAACGACCTCCTCAAAAAGGGCTTAATTAGAGCTTCGAAAAGCCCATGGTCTTGTGCGGCCTTCTATGTTAACAATCAGGCCGAAAAAGAGCAAGGAGTACCTCGGCTTGTTATCAACTACAAACCGCTCAACAAGGTGTTAGAATGGATGAGATATCCCATCCCAAACCGCCAAGACTTGCTAACAAGGATTTCTAAAGCGAACGTATTCTCTAAGTTTGATATGAAGTCTAGATTTTGGCAAATTCAAATCCATGAAGCAGACAGGTACAAAACTGCCTTCAATGTCCCATTCGGACAATATGAATGGAACGTTATGCCTTTAGGCCTGAAGAACGCTCCATCTGAGTTTCAAAAGATCATGAATGATCTATTCAACAAATACCAAGATTTCACGATTGTCTACATAGACGACGTACTGGTATTTTCAAATTCCATAGAACAATACTTCAAACATTTGAATTTGTTCTACAATGTCATCAAGACAAACGACTTAGTGGTTTCTCGACCAAAGATTAAGCTATTTCAAATGAAGATTCGATTTCTAGGATACAATATCAATCAAGGGATTATCAAACCCATTCAGCGATCCATAGAGTTTGCTGACAAATTTCCTGACGTAATTCAAGATAAGACGCAGCTACAGCGCTTTCTTAAGTGCCTTAATTATGTGGGAGACTTTATTAAAGATCTCTGCACTATCTGCTTACCTCTTTTCGACAAGCTAAAAAAAATTTGCCTGCATGGAAAGACGAACACACTCAAGTAGTTAGGAGACTAAAGCAACTAGCGAAAAGCATTCCCTGCTTATCACTAGTAGATGAGAAGGCAAAACTCATAATGGATATTGATGCATCCGACATTGGATATGGAGGAATCTTGAAACAGTCGAAAGAAGACAAAGAGACTATTATCAGATATCATTCAGGAGTATGGAACAGTGCTCAGAAAAATTATTCAACAGTCAAAAAGGAGGTGCTTGCAATAGTACTCTATGTCCAAAAATTCCCGGGAGATCTTATTAAAGAGATTTCACCATATGGACGGACTCAAAAGCATTAAAATACATCATGGAGAAAGATGTAAGAAATCTTGTGTCAAAGCAAATCTTTGCAAGATGACAAGCCATACTATCTTGCTTTGATTTCAAAATCTTGCCTATAAAAGGCACAAGGAACTCATTGGCAGATTACCTCTCACGGGAGTTTCTTTCTTCTGTTGAGAAAAACTCTTCCTCCCCAACTTCTCAAAAGTAAAATTAAACAAGAGTTACCACTCCTCCCGGGAGACCACCTGGAAGACCTCCTCCTCCTCCGTCTTTAGCAAGCTCCTCTGGAGCAAACAAAAAGGACAAAAAGCCTGCAATTTTATCAAAAGGAACGCATAGAGGTTTCATCTAACTCTACTATCCATATGACACCAGATCATTACTCATTGGACTTCGAGTCCGTCTCTTCTTTAAAACATTCCCATCAAAAGGGAATCAGAATCAAGGAACCCATTCCTCAAATTCCTTCATCAAGCATGCTCTGTCCAAAAGAGGGGTCAACAACCCAAAAGGGAAAGGGAAAGCGCCCGGAGTCTTCTACTCCGTCCGTCAGAACATTAAGGGGTAACAACCCATTCTATTCTAAAGTACTAAAATCTAAGGCTTTTCAACCTTACCCTGAGATTAAGGGTTATCATGCCAAGACTGAAATAGTTGTGGTTATCATCGAGCTTGAATACGACAGTATGTCGGTACTGGGATATGTTCAATCGTTTATCCTATGGGATTCAATTTCAACTCGAATGAGTGTCAAAAGAATCGAAGATTCTATGATTTCATCCTTGTTGATACAAAATCGGTGGAGATACTCCACACTCCAGATTGTAATGATTCATCAAAGATCATCTTTTCTAAGATGAAAATTCAAAAGGTCCTGACTCCCTCCCATTGGAATCAAGGACTTCATACGCCACGAGCTTTCTCTAAAAAGTTTGTGCCTTCGACTTTCTCATACAGAGATTACATCCATGCCTGGTACAACATACTCTGGTACCAAGCATACAACCATTCTTGGTTTATTGTGTTTTGTAAGAATGCTTACAAAATGCATTTTCCATTATGGTTTCAATCATGGTGGAATACCTTTGGGTTATGTAAGGAGATTTTTCCCTTACCCATCCAAAAATCTTATCATCTATTCAAAACGAATATTTATGGAACTTCCATATCTATTACGTTTCGATTCGCATTATATTTCAAAAGTCCATGGATCCTATGGAAATTCAAGCTAGGACAATCTGGAAATTTCAAAGCCTTAACCAAGGCAATATCCGTAAAATGGTGGGACAAGTACCAGTACAGCCATCTGCAGGAAGATAACCTGAAAGCATGGTTTGAGACTAATGTCCACCTCCAAGACATCAAGAGAAAAGAGCACGAGGAGCATGCACTTCTCCGTAACCACATTATGTCAGCTCTTGCAGGAACTCACTCAACCGAGGAGTTCAATTCACTAATTCAGCGCGTCGCTAATCGACTATCTGACGATAGCGCCAGTGAACGCGTAACCATATCCTCATCAAGTTCGTCAGTCGACGACGACTCTGATCAAGACACCGAAATAGACGTAAATGATTCGTTCTTAGATTCACAACCTTATTAAGGTGTGATCTTCGAATCATTATAAAAAAAAAAAAGTTTTTCAGCAACCAATTGGTAGCTGTTTTTCTTATGTCTTTAGAATTGTCTGTAAATTTTTATTCTGTACTTATCTCGTTGATTATGTGAATCCTCGATAAGACGGGGGCATGACGGAGATAGCTTCTACAGGACGGTAGCTGACCAAGACCGTAAACTTCGTAGTGTTCTACACAGGAATGTCGTGAAGATACAAGAATACACTCATACTTACTCAAATGGAAGTGTCCTGGATGTATGGCGGCAACGTCAGGCGAGGATAGTCGTTTTGTAAGTCCACAGTTCTTCATCCTATATCCGGAGGAGTAAACTCTGAGAAAATTCTTGTTCACGACTGTGCGAAGTACCTCGACGAAGCTGGGTGATGTCATTAAATTGCCTTAACGACGAAGGAGTAGAAAGATGCTTGAAGAGATTGCAGAATCTATCTTTATTTTACTTTTGTAAAGTCTTTTGTCATTTTGTAATTATTTCCGCTTTACTTTATTTTTTTTCTTACTTTTTCAAAGATAAGATTCCCTCGGTCGGCCATGCTTGTGTGTCAATCTTATCTTTACTTTTCATAAAGTAGATTCTAAAGAGATAAGATGTCAGTCAAAGACATGTCTTATCGGCCAATTCTTATATCTTTGTTTGTATTCATTTGTCTTTGCTAGAGACTTATTGATGCCAAGAGGCACTAGAAGTCTATTACCATCAAACTTCTTCTCTCTTCTCTAATGGAGTAGTCCTCTCTTCGAGGAGGGAATATGGGGAACACATAACCCTTTAATGGTACGTTCTAAGTTTTAATACTCGTGAATTCTAAATTTACCATCACAATTCACATCCTTATTTTTTCTTTTCCATTTATGGATAATAGGCTTTGTTCTAATTGTGATGGTAAATTTAGAATTTATGATAATTCATTAAATATATGTTTAAATAATTTTTAAAAATTTACCTTTAGTTATATAAATATATCTTTAATTAATTTAATTCTGTACATACATTTGTTTTCTTTGTTGATAATAGTTAGAATACAAGTTAACGTTTATTACGTAGATTTTTTTTTCTTTGAAAAATATCTGCATAAACGTAAACCATTGAAAAAATCCATCATTATTGAGCCTCTCTAATTTTTGGTGGGAGACATTTTAAATTCTCTCATTTTTCTTTTACTTTCTTTATTACTATAAAATTATTTTAAATTCTCAAAATTTTTGTACTAGAAATACATTTACTAAAAACACTTTTGCTAAAACAAACTTACTCTAGATTTAACTTTTGAAAGTCTTTCTACTTTATAACAATAATATGTATATATTACCAACAAAATACTATTAAAATTAATAATGGTTGAAAAAAAATTTCAAAATTAAATTGTAGTTGAGGCTAATAATATAAGAGAGAGTATTTTTTTTTTCAGATTTTTTTTTCTCTTCTTCTAGTACAACAATCACAGAGAAAGATCTTTAACTGATAACTCCATTAGTAATAAATATTATCTATTAAAAATGATAAATGGATGGTTTCAAATTATCAAATTAATTTAGTACATAATTATTTTGTATCTCAAAACTAATTAAAATAAGCTAATATAAACATATCCCAGCAGTTAAATAGCAATTAAACCCATTTAATTGTTCTTTCGAAATAAGAAGATTTAAATCTTCATCTTTGCATTATTATATTTGTTTTACTAAGAAAAGCCATACAAATAAATTTTGGATATTTCTTATATCAAGGCTCCTTGTAGAAACATTAGTCTTAGGCCTCCTATAATCCGAGGCCTAAATCCATTTTGAGAGGGAATTTTCTAATTGTTAATTAAGAAAAAATAAATGAAGTTATTTTCCCCTCTGCTGTGCTTCAAAGTGAAAAAGAAGACAACTGCTACAAACCGGTGAATGAATATAGTTTTGGTGTTGACTATGGTTAAAAATTTTCAATTTAATTTCTTGTATTTTAATATTTTAATTATACCTCTATTCATTATAAATATTAAAATTTTGATTGATGAAAAGCTTACATCACATGACATGGTATTTAGTAAGTTGGTGCCAACATGGGCATAAATCAGCTATAATTGACACCTATTATTTCCCTTGAATTGATCGATTTTTTCAAGCTATCGAGTTTTTTGAACACCATTATTTTTCTAAGCATCGGAATGTGTTAGACATCTAAATTTATTGAAAAAATAAAATTTGTGAACAGTAATTTTAAGGTTAAAAAAGTGTTCACCTTGTAAGGTCATTTTATCATTTTCTATCAAATAATTTGAAAAACGTGTTCAGATGGCTCAATCAACATTATATTAAAATAAGCTCGTACTCAACTATATTCAAATATACATAAGGCAAAATTATTATTGATGAATTATTTTAGAAGTATAGTATTGTAAATTTAATGAGAAATTTAATTAACTCAATTAGATTCAATATACATAAGGATATTATTATTATTATTTTAGTACAACCCTATGAGATCGAACTCACAACCTCTTAATTAAAATAAAAACGTGAGCGGCAAGATTCAAATAACCACTCCGGCATGCCCACGAGATGCTCAAATTCTAAAACAATTTATTAATTAAAAAATAATATTATTTATTTATTTATATCAGAATAATTTTTTCCCCTATTTTAGAGAGGATTATTTTTCTTAGTTTTGGAAGTGTCATATCTCATCTCATAGTAGGAAAATATTCAAATCGATGTAATGCTAACTTTATTTGTTAAGACATTTTTATGAGATTCTGTTTAGCGCCGACTTAAGCTATAGTCGAGTAAGGCGATCGCCTAAGACCCCTAATTGTAGAAAGGTCTCTTCGAACGCTATGAAAATAATATGTTGGAATGTTCTAGGATTGGGGATCCTCGAACATTCCGTGTCCTAAGTGATTTCTTGTATCACGAAAACCTTCTTGTTCTTTTTCTTATGGAAACCAAATGTAATGAGCGTTTCACTAATAAATTGAAACTCACGCTCAATTTCCATGGATATGTTTTATAATGAAAACTCATGAGAGAATTCTAGCTATATAAGCTCATCAAAATGAGGAATTAAGTGATAAATAGTAAACTCAAATATAAATTCCTTGCATTGTTAATTTTGGAGAAGTCTGAGCTCATCTCCATTGTTTTTTTTTTTTTTTTGTTGCAGAATCTGGAAGTATTGGAAGTAGAGCTATAGAAACAGAAGGAATTGTTAGGTGTTTTAGATGCTAGAGTCTTGATGCTGGAGCATCGTTTGCTGTATAAATTTCTGGGCAGCGCAATAACAAGTTTTACACAAAATTTTTATTGAAGTTCGAACCACGCGCGTTTTATCGAGTTTACTCCAATCTTTAGGGAGTTATAAAAGCAACAAGATGAGAGTTGTCTCATTGTCAATCCTCAAGAGGGAATAGATCCCAAGAGAGAAATTATTCCAAATTCTATGCTGAAGACAAGGAGAGCAAAACCCATTTTTGAGGAGGAAGTTGACGATAGGAAGCTGAAACTATTGGTTTCTTCATTGAACTGGAGGTTTCGACGGTTTAAAAGCACTTTTTCACGAAATAGGTTGTTTATTTTCTTTACCCATTTTATTTTTCCCATTCCCCATGAACTAAACCTCATTTTCAGGGATCCCTTGCTGTAACTTATGAACAGAGGCTTCCTAGCATGTTTTTTCTACTATTAAATAGAGTTGTTATAATATTTTTATTTTACTTATCTTTGTCAGCGGCATCTATCAGTTTGTTTGGTCTTATATGACTCGGAAGTGTATATAGGTAGCGTGTTTGGCTCTCTTTGTGGTTAGCTACTATTTTCTACAAGATTTATGGATGCTTAGGGATAAGGTCCGCCTAACCCTGCTTCTAAATTGTTCTTTATGCTTGGGTATTCAACAATGGAAGTTGTAGATATTCATTTTTGGTGTGTCGGAAGAGAACCACGTCGGTTTGAGCATCAGCTGCGATTTTATGCTAGAGCATCTACTATAAGCGAGTAAAAGCATAAAGTGATCTCTCTCATTTTCATCTCATTTGTTTCCCCTTTCTGTTAGTTTTGTCAAAGCATTTCTTCGCCTCAGAATCTTTGATTTACAGTACTTTCTTTCTTGGAATTTCTTTCTACATTTTATAGTATTTTACTTAGTTCTAGTTATACAACATTGATTATCTTTTATTTGCATTTAATTTATTCTTAAGTGCACGCATAGAGTAATATCCTTAGTCCCTGTGGATTTCGACCTTATTTATACTACAATCGATTAGAATAGTGTATACTTGCACTTGCATTCACATCAGTCGTGGACGCACAATATGTAACAACCGCTTCATAGCTGCCCAACTTTGGAAGCATCTAAACCGATTTCTGTGTAATGATTCTTTCTATTCTATCTAGATGCAAACATTTCTCATCTCCAATGGTTCAAGTTTGATCACCGTGTTATTGCTTTGCATCTCTATGCTTCCTCCAGAGCCCGCGACATGAGTATTTTAAAACCCTTTTGGTTTGAGGAATGCTTGTCAAATTTAGATTGTGAGCAGATTATATAAAGGGATGACCATTGGTCTGTCCCAGCGACCTCTTTCTCTTTCTCGGACAGTATTCATGTCTCCTCCTCAACCCTTCGCCAATGAGGCCATTCAAACCCCTAAGAGCTATTTAAGCAGATCAAAATACAAAAAACAGCCATTGAAAATGCTTACAATCTCTACCCCTTGATTTCACTCTTATTCATTTGTTGGAGGATGATCTCACTGGCCTTTTCATGTTGGATGGAATCTATTGAAAACAACATTCCCGAAAGATTGACTCAAATGGGGAGATTGCAATACTAAGTGGTTTCACAAAAAGGATTCTATGAGGAGAACATGTAACACTAGTTGGGGCATCGAAAATAATAATGGTTACTGGATCGAAGACTTGGAGGCAATGGAAAATAATTTCATTACCTATTTTCAATCTATTTTCACTCCTTTTAATCCTTCAACTTCAGGTCTTGAAGTCATTATAAGCCACATTCAACCAAGTGTATCTCCGGAGATGAAGTCTCACCTTTTAGATCTCCCTATGGTCCAGAGGAAATTGAGGCTGTCATTAAAAAAATACTTAAAACAACCAAAAGGGTATCAACTGAAAGAGAAGGAGAACCAGATATGCTTGCTTAAAAAATCTCTGTAGATTAAACAATTCCCTAGATGCTGGTATAAAAGGTTTCACGAGTTTATCATAAAATTTGGCTTTATTCGAAGTTTATATGACAATTGCTTTTATGTCAAAAACCCATATGAAAAGAATGAAATCTATCCCCACTACAACAAATTCGGCTTTACATGACGGGCATTGCCCGTCATTAACGAGTAACCATGTCGGTCAGTGACCGACATCTATATGAGTGTCCTTGTTTCCTTTCAATGATGGACAGTTTTAATGTCGGGCATTGCCCGCCATGTAAATCTTCTTTTCCATGACGGACATGCCCGTCATGGAAGGATAACAATGACAGGCGGTGACCGACATCTTTATGAGTGTCCTTGTTTCGTTTAATTTTACATGGCGGTTTTTGCTCGTCATTATATGTGCGACATTGTTTGTACATCATCGTTTGTGCGTCATTATTTGTACGTCATCATTTGAGTGTCATTGTTTGAGCGTCATTGTATCTTCGCCTCGTGCATCATGGAATGACTATATTTCATGACAGACATTGACCGTCATTATTTCGTGAATAATTTAATTAAAAAATAAGTTGGTTGTCGAGACGTGACTAACCAACTCAATACTAACCCCAACCATATATCTCCTTCCAACCTAATCACGCAAACAATATCTCAATATTATTGCAACTCAAAAACTAATATGCAACTAAAACTTAACTATTTCAACATCATGATCTATTCGAAAAACTTAACTCAAAAACTAACCTTTAGATTCAAAACACAAACAATAAAAAAAGTATAAATTTCAACATGACCTCCCCAGTTTAAAATAGAACTCAAAACTGACCAACCAATATATCTCCTTCCAACTTATTGACACAAAATAATATCTCAATATTATTGAAACTGAAAACATAATATGCAACTAAAACTAATTTCAACATCATGATCTATTCTAAAACTTAACTCAAAAACTAACCTTAAACTCAAAACACAATTATTTAAGAGTTGATCAAACAAGTACAAATTTCAACATGACCTCTCTACTTTAGAATAACTCAAAATTAACTTGGAAAGCAATAATATACTACATTCAGCAACAACCAAACACTTCTATATATTAACACCCTTCCACACAGAAACAAATGGGACCGCCCGTCCCTCCAACAAAACTACATTCAACATAACAATCCAAAGTTCTATATATTATAAACAAGACAAAGTATTTCAAATCTACTAAGTACTACTACAGAAAGTAACCCGAACAAAATACTTACATCAAATAAACAAAAGTAATGAATCCATAGGTACTACACAAATCGTCCAACAAATGATGTTCATTCTATTCGAACTTCGTCGATTTCTTCTTGTTTGTAGGCATTTTTTTGTATTAAACTACAAAAGAAGAAAGATAATACTGATTAATATAAGGATAAAGCATATATAAACACATAAAGGTATATGATAATACGTACAAGTTCAGTTATGAGAGTATTAGGGTTCCGCACTATTTCTCGTATATAATTTTGCAAATAGTACCCACACTCGATAGAACCTAGTTGATGAGGACACTACATATAGAAAATTTGAAAAATAACATAATTATGAGTTAACAAAAGATTTCAATGCAAATTTGAGCATATTTAAAATGTAATCAAATGCAAATTTACCTTCACAAGTTTCCAAATTGTAGTACTGTGACAATGTTGAATAGAGTGTTTGGCTTGCCACATTTTCAATGATCTAAATAACTTGAAACATTAGAATGACATAATTATAAAAATTATAACTATAAGAGTTCAAGACACTTACGTGTTTATGATTCCCTTATAATTTTCTTCAATCTTACTTCCTAGAGAGTCCAATACATAAACACAATTGTCTCGAAGATGTATAACAAACAACTTTAAGTGAAAACTATTAATAACCAACATGATAATATTACATTCATGGATGGACTAAAGAAACTGTAAATAAGTAAAATCAAGTTAAATTGATAGCTTACCCACGGTTATGTGGGATGAGTACTACTTGTTCCAAGTTACTCATGTCTAACCTATTGGCTAGATGTCTAGAACAAGTTTCTTAAGACATAATTTGTGGTACAATGTTGTCAGGGTCAACCACCAAGAACTTCTTATGTGTCTCCTCCTCACATTCATTCCAAAGATACCTAAACATATAATTGTAAAACATTAAACTTCATAGTTAGCAACGTTAAGATATGAAATAGATTTAATATACTTACGCGATGCACGTGAGCATACACATATAGCCTATTTGAATCATTTCGCAGTATTGCATGATGTCATCACGTATTAAACCAATGATCTTCTCCATTCCAAATATGTAATCACCGATATTGAATTCAATTACATCCTTGTTGTTCATTGAACGTACGTCATATTGATTTAGGAGTTTAATAGTCATGTGGACATCAATATGTTCAGATGATTGTGTTCTTGGCTTGGATGTTCGAGGAGAAACAACCTTTGACAAACAAAATTACAAACAACATTTAACAAATGAAAAGTTAAAACTTCACTAAAGTTAGAACAAGACATACATTTTTCTCCTCATTTAAAATTACTAGTCGACGAGGCCATGCCACAAAACTACCAATGGTTTGATTTAATGTCTCTATCTCACCCTTCATAAGAATTGGTATCGTAGCATCTTCGCCCATGACAATGTCTATCATCACTCTGACATTGTCCACACCTAATGGCACTCCATGAATTGTTGGACTTTGAACGTCATTATCAAATACTATGCCTACTACAACAATGTTCTCCACCGATCCAATAGCCATATGAGATAGTTTTCCCTTAGAAAATTTAAAAGCAAAATGTTAAATATTAAGCACAAAAAAGATAAGTGTCATGCCCAAAAACAGTAAGTGACAAAACTAAAACAAATTAGTTACCATTGTTGGTTGTTCGTTTGGGATGAAAACTTTAGTAGGTGCATTGACAACTTCCTTCCCTTTCTCCTTTTTCTTTGAGACATTACTGACTTTAGTTGTGGATTTTTTTGGTTGTGAGCTCTGAGTCTTCAATTCAGCTTGGTCTTGAGGTTGCAATCCCAAATTTGACTTCCTTTTGGCAACATTAAAATATAGGGATGGTGAAACAAACTCACCTAATGGTTTCTTCAAATTATATAACTTCAACAATACAGATATTTTGGTAAAGTTCTTACAATTTGAATATAATGGTTTCTTTGCATCACCCAGTAGCTCCTCGAAATTTTGTGGATTTTCATCAAAGTAATCATATGCAGCCTCAAACATCCCTATTGTGTCATCAAAGTCGTCATCCTCAACTTCTTCTTGTACACTATCAGACATACTTTCAATGTTTCTCTTAATCGGTAGTGATTCACCATGCAAAATCCATGTCTTATAGCTTTAATCGATACCATAAACAAATAAAGTGATCTCTTACTACATTCACATTTTGAGACTTTGCATTCACACACTTTAAACATGGACAACAAATGACATTTAATCTTTTTGAATGTCGTAATCCATTTTCAATAAACATCTCAACCCCTAAACTATACTCGGTTGACATTTTTTTTTTGTCATCCACGACTTATCCATGACTAAATTTATGAAAGTTTAATCTACAAAAAGAAAAAACAATGGTTAAGCTTGCGTACTTTATCGGGTTCTTAAGAAGTAAAACAAGAATGATTAAGAAACAAATGGTTGATAAGGTGGGGTATGTAAAGTGGTAGCTAGTAAATATGGAAGGTTATAACAGAAATATAGATGGACCCCACCTGCCTGTACTCTACACTCACCCATAGAAGAAAAAGTGTTTGTTATTATTGTTTCTATTATTATTATTTTAACTTTCAAAGGTCTGTAGAAAATGCTGTAAAAAAGAAAAAGAAAAAAAAAAGATCTGATTCGGGTCTTTGATCTTATTTGTTTATTTTTTTCAATGATCAGATGGAAGCTCATCTGCACGCTGATTTGGGTCAGTTTGAAGGGTGAGTGAATATAGATCTGAAAGTAGTATTATTATTGATGAGAGTAGCAAAGTGCACAATAGAATTGAGAAGACAAGAAAGTAGAGACTAAAAGAGGGTGAATGGCGTGTGGAATTAGAATTTTAAAATATGCCAATTGTCATTCCATTCGGCTTCACCCTTTTGTCGACTTTGGTTAAATTCTATGCCCAAGACAAGACAAAACCATTCTATGCCCAAGACAAGACAAAATCAACTGCTTTCATGTCTTCTAAATCCACACATCTCAATTTAATTCACCAAGCAGCAGCAACAACACTTAACTAATTCAAATGATGACTAGGACTACCGATCTAAAATCTACAAGATGAGATAGAGAGTGGGTGAAGGCGTAGGCGGCAGATGATTAGTTTGTCAAGTGGTGATAAAGTGAAATGGCAAGGGACAAACAAGATTATTTTCCTCCTTCCATATTCAATTTCACGTTCTTTAGTTTTTTTCCTCTTCATTTTCCATTTTCCAGATCTTAAAATAGCCCTCCAACAAACAATATTATCCCCTTCCCTTCCCTTCCCATCCCATCTAAACCCACTCCAATTTTTTTTTTTTTATTTCATTCGTGCAACAGGGCACAACAGAGAAAGAGAAAAAAAAAACTAAAGTTATAGATAAAATAACATAAACTCAAACCATAAGAAAATGAGAAATTACCAAACTAGAAGGAGATGAAAACGAGCTAGTACTAGGGAAGAGAAGAGAAGAAGAATGGAACCTTAAATGTTGTGGCCGCCGCCCAATATATTCGTTCGTCGCCGCCGCCTACCGCCGAATTGAAGCTCGCCGCTGCCGCAAAATCACTCCTGGACCGTCGCTCGCACTGCCGTTCATGGCTATTCGTTGGCCTTCCCACGTAGTGAAGCTGGGTTCACAACGATGGTAGAGAGGGTTTTGAAGTTGAAGCTGGGTTCGCAAAGGGAGGTGGGAGGCAAAAAATTATCGATTGTAAAATTTTGGGTGAAATTTTGAAGTTAGGGTTAATTAAAATCACACATTATCCATGTCGGGCCTGACCCGCCATTAAAACTAAACTTACAATGGCGGGCTAGGCCCGACATAGATACTTAAAAATATATATATATTAAAATTGGCGCGTTTTTTACCTTGTCCGACATGGTTTCCTCCGTGTTTTTCTTGTCCGACATCATTTCCTCCGTGTTTTTTTTTGTCCGACATTAAAACCAAGATTTGTTGTAGTGCCCCTTCTATTTACGGAATATATGTTAATTATTAGCTAGAAGAAGTTAAGAGGAACTGAAACATGTGAAAGAATGTTTGAAGTCTCAATTTGAAATGAAAGACCTAGGAGAAGCAAGAAAGATGCAGAACTGCATTTACATTAATCTGCTTACAGTAAGCACATAATCTCAAAATTCAACATGTACGAAGCCAAACTAGTCAAAACTCCTATAACTCAGCATTCCAAACTATCTGCAACTAATTCCCCTACTAAAAATGATTATAAACAAAGAAGATACATGAATTCAATACCATATGCAAGTGTGGTAGGCAGTCTAATATACCTAATATTGGTATGTACAAGACCAAACATAGCCTATGCTACAAGTATAATAAGTAGATACATGGCAAATTCGGGTAGAAGGCACTAGGAATTTGCTAAATGGGTACTGAGGTACCCAAGGGGAACACAAAATGTTAGCTTGAAATACGCATCATACAAATTAGAGCCATATCTCTATAGGTTTTTTGACTCAAACTATACAGGTGATATTGACCAAAGAAAATCCCTATCAGGCTACATATTTTTACTTGGTGAAAACGTTATCAGTTGGAGAGCAACACTTCAGTGAGTGGTAGCCTTATCTACCACAGAAACAAAGTTCCTAGCTTTGTCATAATGAATAAAGGAAGCTATATGGCTTAAATGGTTATTAAATTATTTTAGAAATAACCAACATCAAGTAAAAGATACAATGTGACAACCAAAATACAATATATCTTTCAAATAACCAACAATTCCATAGCAGGACAAACCACATAGATGTAAAGTACAATTTCATTCGAGAACACATAGAAAATGGCTCAATCAATGTGGTTAAAGTACATTAACCTTTGA
The DNA here is from genome assembly GCF_013281855.1 of Momordica charantia. Lineage (NCBI taxonomy): Eukaryota > Viridiplantae > Streptophyta > Magnoliopsida > Cucurbitales > Cucurbitaceae > Momordica > Momordica charantia. The sequence continues at coordinate 10,758,244 of NW_028275158.1, forward strand.
TGATGCAGCTGACATGTTGACATTGTACCAGATTCATCGCACGTTCTTGAATCACACCAGTACAGTTAAACGAGAAAACTTGTCCCATGAAGAGATGCTGATGCAAATTTTAGATAGAAAAAATAGGTGTTGCGAAATAAGAATATTCCATTAGTTAAAGTTTTATAGAGTAATCATTCGGTTGAAGAGGCATCTTGGGAAAGTGAATATCCTCAGCTATTCTCTTAGTTACAAAAAGAGGTAATATTTTGTAAAGGCATATCTGACTTTTCTAGTAAAAAATGGAAGTTAATATTTTTGGAGGGATATGTATGTGTGTGACGTTTAGGAGGACACTTGGTAAAAAGAAAAAGAAAGAAAACGAAGAAGAAAAAAGGGATCTTCTCTGGGAGAAATCGAGAGAGATGGCCGGAAAAAAATAGGGTTTCGATTTTTGAAGAAGCAAAAGTTGAAATCAAAGTGTTGAACGTGATTTTGAAACCAAAATTGAAGAGCCAACATTAACGGTTGATGAAAAGTGGTTTAAGCTTGAAGAAAGAGATTAAAGTTAGAAAGTGTGGGATAGTCTTCCATCAAAGAGTGTCCATATTTCTACTTTTCAAATAAAAGTATCTTTCTTCAAGCAATCGTCTCTTTCCTTTTGTGCTAAATCATTCACCAAGTGGTATCACAGCTGTGCTAATTTATTCAACAAGTGGTATCAACGCCAAGCTAGTAGAACTTGCTTTGGTGGAGCTTCTGAGATCGTAAACAGTTTATGACTGTGAAGCTTGTCTGTGACACAGCTTTTTCGTAGAGTGCATCCATCAATACAAGATGATGGGAGGTGATTTAACTTGCTTCCTCGGGGAGTTGGAGAGAAGGATAGAAACCAAGGAATAGTTAGTTGGATTGTTCTTTTTGGGTTCAAGAAACCAGTAGCAATCTTTGGAGAGTGAGTGGAAATTTAACCTTAACAAGTGATTTTATGATAAAGCAGAGGTTGTTCGGGTTAATGGTAAAACTTGGAGGAAGAACTTGAACTTGTTGGAGGAGGTAATGGGAGAGGAGTTGCAGAAAAACAAAATGAAGAGGGAGGAAGAGGGAGTGAATTTCGTGGAAAGTAAATTAGGAAATAAATAAAACGAAAGTGTTAGAAATGAGAAACTAAGAAGAAAAGTGGGTTGTGGGTCCCATGCGCAATTAAGATAAGAGAAAAAAATATGGTTGGGTTGAGGAGGGAGGAGCGATTCTTTAATCAAATATTTTGATTTATTTTAAGATGTAGTTTTGCGTTGGAATCAAGTGTATATTGAAATTTTGTGTTGAATTAATATTTGAGGCCCAATCGAAACTAGAGCCGCACACAACCCAAATTTACTTATTCGTACGATTTGTGAGTGGTTGTATTCTAAAATATTTGAGTTATATAGTATTATAGAATTTTGAGAAATTATACATATATCACGTATGTTTTACTATTTTTGCTGAGAAGGAATTAAAATGTGTGTTTGAGAATTTGGAAATTCTTTATAATTTTAGAGAAATATTGAAGTTTATTAAATGTTGTTAGAAAGAAGAATTTCATAAATGATTTTGAAAGTAATTATGTTACTTAGAATTTATAAATGTTTCTGAGATTTAGAAATGTTTTATGTTTTTTAAGAAACGTGTGAAGTTTTTAGAAAGAGAACTTTCATAAAAGATTTGAAAAGCTTATGAAATATTATTTAGAAAGAGATTTTAAAAATTATTTTCAAATTTTATGAAATTTAGATTTCAAAAATAACTTGAGAAATAGACTTTTATTAGATGCTCGGAAAGAAAGATGGAAGAAATGATTTAAGAAAGTAAGAAAAGTTATAAGAATAAAGATTTTAGAAGTGATTCGAAAAGTTATTAGAAAGAAGGATTTATCAAAATAGTTTCAGAAATAAAAGTTTACAAGAATAGTTTTTAGAAACAAGAAAAGAATAATTTGAACAATTTATGATATTTAGAATTTTATACAGAAAGTTTTCAAACCACCATGTTATTGTATATATGAATGTGTTTTCTGTAGTATACATAGAAAAATAAAGGTTTTTGGGACCATTTAACTCCGCCCGTTAGGAGAATTATTCTGTTGTGTATATTGAGATTACTCTATGCCACTAGAATTATTCAACTATATATATGGAGATTTACTCTAGGCCACTAGACTAGAATTATTCTGCTATATATATTAAGATTTACCCTAGGCCAGTAGACTATAATTATTATGCTATATATATTGAGATTTACTTCATGCCAACAGACTAGAATTATTCTGTTATATATATTGAGATTACTCTATGCTAGTAAGTCATAATATTCTGCTGTGCATACTGAGATTACTCTACGTCAGTATACCAGAATGCGGGTACATGTGTGGTGTTGAGTAGTAAATGACTTACCGTGATTTATACAAGTCTTTATAATGCTTTATCAAGCTTCAAATCCAATTGTTTATGAAAGAAGTTTTGCGAAATTATATTCTTATTAAATTGTCACCCACTGAGCTTCACAGCTCACTGTTTATCCCTTGTTTTATCTACCAAGTTGCACCTGAGTTTCAAAGAGATAGTCGACCATCTTCTACCTCTCAAAGTTTCTCGATATTTGCATATTATTTTGTATGTACATTTAGCATGATTTGTAATAGTTTAATAGTACTTTTTTAGTTGTTTAGTATGTTTAGAAGTTGTGAAAGACTAGTTATTTTCGTAATAGATTTATATTTTCACTTAGTGTTGCATGTAATGATAGTTTAATTTAGAAAGAAAAGTTCTAGAAGTTGTTGACCACGAGTTCTATAGCTAATTGGAGTCTTGGTCGGTGCAGCTAGGACTAATGGGTGTTTTGGGTAGATCGTATCGCTACCTATATTTTTCCTACCTATTTATAGAATAATTTAAATATTTTTAGAATCTTAATTATATTTTTTTTAATTCAAATATTTTCCCAGCCAATGCTTTACAACCGAAACAAGGAACCTTATAATGAATCCTACCTATGGATAAAAAAAAAATGGGATTGAAGAGGACCACCTGCGGGAGGATCAGAAATATTTTTATGGAATGTCCTACTCCTACCAAAACTTTCCGATCAACCAATCCCCCAATTTCAGGTGCATCTCTTTCATAGGTAGGGTCAGGGATCCCTAATTAGTCGAATGATCCTATCCCTCTAGCCTATCATTGTTGGGTCGATCTGGCTGGCGGCTCCTGCATCTCCTACGTCTCCATGGGACCCTTCATACAAGTTTTTTTGCTAGGAGTCCCTCTAGTCGAATCTCTCATCAATAGAAGTTTACTGACTAACCTGACTCTTCAATCAATGACCTACTGCTTGGTAAGTTATACAAACATTCAATCAATGACCTACTGCTTGGTAAGTTATACAAACAAATCTAAGTGAAAAATATTCATTAAATTAAAATATAAACAAAATTTAAATAAAAAAACATTATCAAATATAATGAAAAAGACATTTTTAATCATTATTTAAGATTATACTAAAAATCCTAAAAGAATATATAATAAACATTAGTAAACAAAATGTAATTAGAAATAAAAATCCTAGGACTCAAGCTATAACAAATATGATGAATAAATACGACGGTGAACAGATGAACAAACACGACAGTGAATATATGAACAAATATGATGAACAGAGGAAAAAATGAATAGATGAACAAATAAGGTGAACTGATAATGTGAAGAGATAAATATGTATTTTTGTGAACAATTAATGTAAAAATATAAAGGAAATAAGGTGTATTTTTATGAACAATTAATATATATATATATATAGCATTCTACCTCAAACAACAAAAGTACACAATCTGTACTAGAAATTCAATATATAGGCTTCTCTTAAAGGTGAGCAAAGCATCCTGAAAAACTGATCCGACCTACTAAAATCGACGTCGGTCGATGGTTTGGTGAAGATGTCGATCGAAATCGATTTTTTATTTACAAAACTGATCTGTTAGTCGGTCGGTTTGGTCGGAAAAATGATTTTCGACCAAATCGACTGGCATATGTTATTTAATTATAAAAAAAATATAAAGGGGTAGACTGCATTAAATGCAATCTACCATGCATGACTGTTGGTGCAAAGCAGCAGTCTTGAAAACCAATGATTGCCACTGGTTTTGCTATTGGTTTTCAAGGTACATTTAATAAAAAAAATTATTAGTTTTATTTCTCTCTTCTTTCCCATTTCATTTTTTCTTCTCTCTCATCTTTATTTCTTTCTTCTTCCCTCTTCTTCGTCTTCAAGGTACATTTAATAAAAAAAATTATTATCTTTATTCCTCTCTTCTTTCCCATTTCATTTTTACTTCTCTCTCATCTTTATTTCTTCTTCTTCCTCTTCTGCTTAGGCTTCTTCTTCTACTTCCTCTTCTCCTGCTTCTTCTTCTTCTCCTCCTCCCCTTCCTCTTCCTCCTCCTCCTCGCACGGAAGCTCACCTATTGTCTATGTCTCTCTTAGTTTTTTTTCAGTTTCGTTTCGCAAAGAAGGCCGACTACGGCTCCACACCACCATCTTCATCAAGAAAACCAAAAAAAGGCATTTGTTACAAAAATTGACGAACGAACCGACCGAACCAACTAGTTGGTTTGTTCGTGCAAGTAAACATAACAGAGGAAGTCGATTTCCATAATAGGAAACCGACTAGGTCGGTTTTCGACGCTAGGTCAGCCAAAAACCGACCCCGACCGAACAATGCTCACCCCTACCCTCTCTCTCCTTTACCATCCATCACCCACCGCCTCACTTGTAGCCAACTCTATCACCCACCACGTCACCCCGCCGTTGTTCACTCGCTCGATTTTGTCAATTTATCTGTTGGAAAATTTTACTTACCAATAATATTTTCCCCTTCCATAGTTCGTCAGTAAAAATTAAATCACACACAATAATAAGAAAAATAGGGAAATCACAGGAACGACACAAGCAATTTATACTGTTTCACCCCAACTATGGGCTATGTCTAATCTTCCGGGACAACGGGTTCTACTATGATATTGGGATAAATACAATGGACAATAGAATCTCTCAAATCTAGAGGCCTCGACAAAAGCCAACTAGTTTCTAGGAACTACAACAATACAATTCCTAGGAAATACAATAATGAAAAACCTTACCATACTCACGAGATTTGGTTGTCGATGATGCACTACAACCCCGAGATCTCGTCTTCTATCTTTACCAATCCACTGCCACAATCCTTCTTCAATATTTGTGCTCCAACACAAATAATACACATGGCAACAACCGGCCACCCCTCAAAATTATGTGCACCCACACATAAAAATTCTTTTGCTGCCTTTTAATTTGCAACTTTGGGCCACCTCTAAAAAGTCACTTAGTAAAAAATATATATATGTATAATTGTGTGGCGGCAACCCTAGTAAGAACGGGAAAACAAGGATATTGAGCTTCTTCAGATTTTAGGCCCATTTAGTTTTGGCTCCACAATTTTTTATCCTAACAATCTCCCACTTGAAGACAAAACGACAATCCCGTCTCCTACTGCAACAACAGCTTCCAACTGAACAACATCATCTTGGCACCAACCAATACTCAACTCACACTGCACCGACAGCTTCTAACTTCCTCTTAGCACCAACCAAGGCTCCATCTGTGATTGCCCTAAGACTGAGCAATCCTACGTGGTCTTATCTCCCAAACGTTAGAGACACAACCACATGCTCTCACTCGAACTAAGTGGTCTCTGACGCTTCCTTTTTCACTCGCACCCAACGACTCTTGTGTTGGGTGTGTTGCCCTAAACTCGTAGTTTGTATTTTGTAAAAACATATATCTATTTAATAAAGTTTTATTCAATAAATTTGTTGTTGAATCATAGCTTTGCATTTTCCAAAATCCAATAAACTAAACATCCAAGGTTATTTATGATGTAATCGGGACAATATATATACTGAGTATATAGTTGATATACGGGGTATATATTTGATATACCTCTGATATATGAATGGATAATGTCCCGTGAATAACCTAAAGGGTCTATAGTATATGGATAAGGCTGGGTACCTTATCCTGGTAACACTATGGATACGGCCCACTCTGTAAAGGTTACAGACGACTCGATCCAGGTCGTTCGTGTGGAGACATGCGAGTGGGGGTATCCTATACAATGAGTTTGTATAAGATCGGACCGCGAAATAGGCAATCTTTAGGTGTAACACCGTTAACTAATATATTGCCATTTCTTAGGATGACCAGGCAACTCATTCTCAATCCTGAGTGAGTTATGGACTCCTGCCCGTGAGGGCTCGTTCTTTGATCTGTATGGGTGAGAGTGGCCCGAGTCGCCGACTCAACATTCCTACCATTTTGGGGACGAGACCGAGTGGGGAGCTGGGAACATAACTTCACAAGATGGAATTCACTTCTTCCCAACGTTAGGGGAGTAGATGAGTGTTCCCTTAAATGCTGACTCCGGGACTTGAACAAGGGGCCCCACCCTCTCATTGGCCGAGAGGGACTTCCAGTTATTGGTTGGACCATAACCGGGTTGTTCATTAGAGGAGCAGTGGAGTTTAAGAAGTAAGATGTAACTCAGGGGTAAAACGGTAATTTGACCCAACTTGAGTTACGAACACTCGTGAAGGATTGACTCGTCATTAATGGTCATATATCCATGGACACGAAAATATTCTGCAGTGAGAAGAGTGCAACTGCGGGTCTTTAGTGGAATGACCCGTAGTTAACGAATCTAGATTAACTCAGTCAATGAGTTTGACCGATTAATCTTGCATCGTTGGAGCTTCGGATCTGTAGGTCCATTAAGTCCCCTTGCTAGCTCATAACGGGTAAAACGAGGATCAAGTTTTTGGAATAATTTGAAATGTTCAAATTACATAAGGGATTATATGTATATTGATACATTATAATATATAGTTAATTATAAATTAAAACTATATATTATGAGAGAAATTATTTGAATGAGATTCAAATAAAATTAATATGAATAAAATTCATATTAAAACTATAGGTTAAAAATAATGTGCATAAGATGTACATTAGAACTATAGGTTATACGAGTGAAATGTTTTAGAATATAATTCTAATTTTATAAATAATTAAGTGTTAATTATTTATGTATATATATATTTATTAATTATGAATTGGATTAATAATTAATTATATTAATTAATTTGATTAATTAATTATATATATATATATATTAAATTATTATATATATTAATATTAATATTAATAATATTATTATTAATATTAACTCTACTGCAAAATTGCAGGGGAGTGGGAGGAGTTGTGACGTGGGGAATTACCCCATGTCACCCTTCTTCTTCCTCTCCAAGTGTTGAGAAGCAGAAGATGAAGTGAGATACATAACAAGAAAAATAACTCCCATCCAATTTCTCTCAAAAACTCTCTCAATCTCTCCCTCTCTTCGATCAAGGTGCTACCACAAGCACGATCCCGAGACCCAAGAGGATAGCGAGGAAGACGTAGTGGTGGTGTTCGTGGGAAACCGCAAAAGAAAAGTTCTTCAAAGGTAATGGTTTCCCCTGTATTTTTCTTCTTTAAAACTAGATTTTGTATCTCGAAAATCAGCAACGAAAATCCGCTTCCGCTCCGGGATTCACATCCCTTCATCTTGAAGGAAAGCTTTTTTCACTGATGACTTGGCACTCCCACCCAAGTCTGTTGCCACCCTACAGACTTCACCATCGACCTCAGCACCAACTGTAGTCTTTCTCAATACACCCTTTCGCCTATGCGACTTCATCAGCTCGCCAATTCGTTTGACTAGGTCTTTATCCTGACAGTCTACTAAACACCTCACTGAGTTGTTCCTCTTTCCTTTTCCTCTACTTCCCAGCTGTTTTACTTGAACTAATGCCAGATTCTCCTGATCTGTCCTGAATGTCAATGCTGCTAGTTCTTTCAAGTCTCCCATGAACTATCTACAGCCTTGTGCATAACCCGTCTCTCTGATTCTCTGGCAACACCAAACCTCAACACGTACACTGAAGCTTTTTTGTGACCAACAACCATTACCTCGGATCTCCTCATGAGTTTCCATTTGTTCTCTGCAAACTCACTTCTATAGCCTTCGTCATCCAGCTTCCCCGCTGATATCAAATTCATCCATAAACTGGGTACATATCTCACATCATGCAGTATTAACTCGGTCCCACTGTCAGTCCTTAGATGCACCTCTTCAATTCCTCTGACCTTGGAGAGTCTCTCATTCCATGTTCTCACCATGCCATGACTGCCTGTAGTGAGAGATGTGAACCAACTCCTGTCTGAAGATACATGCACCGATGTTGTACTATCCACTACTAGTTCTGATGACTTGTCTATAGGTATCGTGTTACCCTCAATACAAGCTAACACTTTCGCTAACACGTAATTTAGAGTGTCCTCATTTTCCTGATCCTTTTTAAGCTTCCTGCAGTGTTTCTTGAAGTGGCCCTTTTTAAGGCAGTAAAAACATTCAACCTCATCGCTCCCACTCCTCTAGCTATGTCTCTGATGTTCCCATATCTCATATTCCTTTTGCCTTTACGCTATCAATGCTGATTCTAAATGGTTCTCACCACCAGAAGTGGATGCGGAATTCTTTCCATTTCCTTTCCTGCGAATCTCCTCAGTAATTGCAGCGTCACAGATATCTGAAAATTTCAGACTCTTGTCCCCAACGAATTCGACATTGCCGTTTTCATCGTTTCCCAACTGTCAGGTAAAGAAGACAACAGCTTCATAGTCTTCACCTCCTCTGAGAAAGTGATCTCCATCGACTCTAACTGGTTCATCAATTGAGTGACCTCATTGATGTAGGAGTTCACCAACGTGTTTTCCTCCATGTGAATGTTAAAATAAGGTTTTTCATATCTGTCTGTCTGTGCCTTCATCAATCTTATTGCAGTTTTCTGATTCACCACGATACTTGCCACATTAATTGACAAGCACAACCTGATGATCGCTATGGCCTGTTCATCCATCTTCGCCCAATCTTTATCTATCATCCCAGCCTGTCGTTCCTTCAAGGTTTTGTGTATCTTCTTGTATGTAAGAAAATCTGTTACTTGCATTTTCCAAAACCAGAAATTTTCCCCGTCAAATCTTAAAACTCCCTCGAAGTAGTGATATGACTTTCCACTGGATCCCATGACGCTGAACCTTACAGCTCTGATACCACTTGTTGGGAAAATTTACTTACCAATAATATTTTTCCCTTCTATAGTTCGTCAGTAAAAACTAAATCACACACAAAAATAAGAAAAATAGGGAAAATACAGAAACGATACAAGCAATTTATACTGGTTCACCCGAACTATGGGCTACGTCCAGTCCTCTGCGACAACGGATTCCCTCCGCGACAACGGGTTCTACTATGATATTGGGATAAATACAATGGACAATACAATCTCTCAAATCTAGAGGCCTCGACAAAAGCCAACAAGCTTCTAGGAGCTAGAACAATACAATTCCTAGGAAATACAATAATGAGGAAACCTTACAATACTCACGAGATTTGGTTGTCGATGATGCACTACAACCCGAGATCTCGTCTTCTTTCTTTGCCAATCCACTGCCACAACCCCTCTTTAATATTTGAGCACCAACACACATAATACACACGGCAACAACCGGCCGCCCCTCAAAATTATGTGCACCCACACATAAAATTTCTTTTGCTGCCTTTTAATTTGCAACATTGGGCCAGCCTCTAAAAAGTCACTTCTAGTAAGAACAGGAAATCAAGGATATTAGGCTTCTTCAGATTTTAGGCCCATTTAGTTTTGGTTCCACAATTTCTTATCCCAACATTATTGCATAGCATAGCAACCTTGTGATACCTTTCATCTCGTCTCTTTCCCAGCTCTAATCGTCTCCCTTATTTGGTATCTCCTTAAATTTGGTGGATTGTGTCTCCACATAACCCTTTGTTTGGCGTCAAGAAAGTTGAAGAAATGATTTTGAATTCCATGATTTGAAATACGAGAAATGATTTTAAATTTTTTATCTTGTTTGGAACCAGAATGATTTGAAACGAATTAAATTAAATTTCTTTGTTTGGATGTTTGGAAAAGAAAATAAAAAGTTTATTGTTTTGGATTTTTAATCTAAATTTATTAATTAGAGGTTAAAATATGAGGGGGTTAAATAGGTAATTTACTTCGAAATTCTATGAAATCGTGCACCATTTTGATCCGAAATTTTTTTTAATTAAAAATAGGATTTGAAATCCGATAAGATATCAAATCATTCAAAATTATGTGGTACCAAACAATCAAATTCATTTGAAATCCGTTATGATTTTGAATTCGTTCAAAATCCCGAGGTACCAAAAAGAGCATAAAGTAAATTAATAACAATATAGTAGTTGGAAAAAATAAAAAACTAGAATTAATGGGGATAGAATCTAGAAGAGAGAATAAATATTAGGATATTTTGATTTTAAAAATAATAACCTAGCTAGTTAGAAAAATATAAATGAAAAATTTTCATGGCTAAGGATCATTTGTCATTTTGCAAAATTGAGCGATAAATCGAGACATCTACTACAAATTCTCAAAATTGATGAATTGATTACCAAACAAGACTATAATCAAACCTCTCCTGAGATATCAAATTGATTTGAAATAAACTTATAATCAACTCAATTCTTCAATCGTTTGGATTGGATTATTCACCGAATGAGCACATGGTCTATCCTGATTAAATAAAATATATAATAATTTTTTCCCACTTGAATATTTAAAAAGGAAAAAAAAATTAGAAACAGAAAAACAAATAAAATAAGTTGGCACACCGAAAAATACCTCACAAACTGTTCCAACACGTTATTTGTTGGCTCACGATGAATGGGAAGAACACGTACAATGTTGAAAAGTAAGAATTTTTGTTTTCCAAGTCAAATCTCAAGAACAAAGCCTGCAAATATTGACCTATTTTTCACCTGTTAAAATTCCTTTTATACGCAGAAACAAAACCCCTCCAACTCCAAACTCATACATTAATTCAAACGACATAAAATGGCTTTCTTCTCATCCTTCTTCTGCTGTTTCTCTGATCATGAACCGACCAAACACTACGTCTGCAACGGCAACGTCTGCGTAATCAAGGACCGAGCGTCGTCGTCCCCAAACGGGAAAAAAACGTCGAAAACGAAACTGATGTTGAAGCCGAGCTAAACTGGTGAGAGGTTTACCATACAGAAAAGGGCTTGTATAGGAGGGTAAATGATGGCCTGTGATCATGTAAGAAGAATTCTTGTACATTTTTTTTTCTTTTTTGGTTGTTGATTGGAAAGAGTTGGGTTTTTTCTTCATTTAGAGAGGAATTGGAGGCACCATATTGATAGATATGTCCAAATATTAGTTACCGTGTAATTCAGAATGGTAAAGATCTTTATTTTCTTCTTCTTCTTTTTGAATATTAGGAAGTTTTAGCTGGGAATAAAAATATGTTTTTCCAACAGAATGTCTTTTTTTTTATTGTTTCCTGTGTTTTATTTAGTTCAACAATTACCGAGTGAGGATGGAATTATCAATCGATGTCTTATTCACTTAAACTATGCTTGGATTGACTTTTTTAATATTGTGTTTGTATTTACATCATTCATGCTGAATTTTAATTTTAAAGAGAAAAAAAGAAAAAAAGCCAAAAGAAAAAAATAATCTTGCAATTTTTATCCTTTATTGGATTTCTATTGAATAATGGTTCTTAAATTTGATTTGTTTAAAAACATAATTTCATGTGCATTTACAAACAAAGGCCTGACTGGAAATTGCAGGAGTTTTTCAACAACCATATCCTAATTTTTGTTGAAATTTGTAGACTTTGGACCGTTGAATAGTCGATTTGGTGCATTTGTTTGCCCAGATGAATTTATGCATGGAGTTTTTGGGGCTCGAACACTTCATCAAAATTGGTGAGCTTTAGGAGATCTTAATATTGCTCTTTTTTTAATTTATTAAAATTATGTGAAAATCTAACATAAGCCTAAAAAAATAACCACATTCCTCTGAAAAATAAATAACCACATTACAATATTGTCCAAGTTTAAAGTTGAATTTGATAAAATTAAAAATTTAATAATTCGAATTAATATTAACTCACCACTAAGTTTAGGGTAATTAAATATGGACTACCGCAACATAGAATATCAAAACGGTCACCCAACATAGAATTGCTCTAGGCAGAGTATACTAAACCTTAGCTTGGAGTTCCTAGGACTCGTCCACGGTCTCATTCCTGATAGATTGTAACTACCAATTTTCTTTTAAGTGTTTCTCGACACATGCCTGCAGAGTCTTAAGATCTCTCTCATTTCGATGGACTAGCACGTTATATCCATGTATTCCTCCTCTAAACCATCACAAATTATGCTTAGAAAATAACTAGTTATTATGTATGAATGTCGTTATAACATGTTAAAAAATTAAGTGAAATATATAAAGACAAAAATAATATTATTTGTGTGTTTTATTATTAGTGGTTTGTAGCACCTACTAGCACATGAAATTCTAGTTTTTATTTTTCTACATAAAAAATAAAATTTATTTGTGAGTTTACTTCTATCTCACAATTGAAATTTCTAAATAAGTTTAGTATATAATTAATACATACTAATGAATGAAATTACCTATTTAATTATTTAAAAGAGACTTGGAATGATAAATCCAAATAATGCAGTTTTACATGGCACCACATTTATAAATTACTAGTTCAATACCTCGTGCAAATATATGGAGTATTTTCAATTTAATTTCATATCATAATTAAAATTATTAAAAAAATCTTTAAATTATATTATTGGAAAAGGAATAGACAAAAAGTTATACATTCGAACTTTTTAGCATACAAATTATTGTTGATAATTAATTTATTAATTTACTATTTATAATTAATTAAATACTTTTTTATGTCCTTACACAAAATTTTTTTTCAACAAAATCAACATGAGCTCGTAATGAATCAATACATTATTATTATTTTCTAAAAAAACATTCTAAATACATGGAACACTAATTATAAAAGAACAATGAAAAACCAATAAATGGTAACAAAAAGAAAATCAAACTTTAGCTATACACTAATCTAAAATATTCTCGTGCTTGACAATCACTATTATTTAACCCTCATAAATTATGGAATGATAATGTCGCAAACCTTGGATTCAAGATATAGATTCAACATAGGTATTCTCTGCAATTTGATGAGTATGCCACCAACATGATTTTGAGATGTTTTTTAGATTGAATAAAACATTTGAGAGCAATGTTGTGAGAGAATTAAGTGTTGAGAAAAAATAGTGAAAGAAAGTATGTTTTTATAGGAGTAGGAGATAAAACGTTATAAAACTTTTGAAATTCTAATATGAATTGTAATTAAAGAAAAAAATTTAATTTTATGGTGTAGAAAACCTTTTGTATTTTAACCAATTGCATTCTAACATTGGTTCGATCATATACATTTATTGTTATTGATAATTAATAATTAATATAATATTTATAATAAATTATTAATGGTATAATTTTGTAAATTAATAAATTAAGGAAGGGGCAAAAATGTCCAAAAATGTTTTTTCAAGATCCTCCCATTTTAATATAGTATAGATTTCTAAAGGAATAACATATGTAAATGAATTAATTGAAAGCTAAAAGAAATTTTAACTGATGATTACAATTAAATTATTTGAGGTGTGTTTGGGAGTGATTTTGGTATGGTTAAAATCACTTTTGTCATTGTCAAAATTACTTCCCTTTCCATTGATCATATTTGGCAAATTAAGAAATTGATTTTAGAAAAGCTTAAAATCACTCTAAATTGATTCTTAAGGTATCAGTTGATGGTGATTTTGAAAAATCAATTATATTTAAATCTCTTTTTTTTTTCAAAATCACTAATTCTATTATCACTCTCAATCCTAAACACACCCTTCCTCCGTAAAATAATTGATGATTTATGTGAAAACCAAAAGACTTATCAAATTTTAGAGATAAAACAACTAAAAATAGAAATATATATAAAGCTGAATATAACTGCATATATTTAAATGCTATTTTTTAGTCTTAAAGAAAAGATGGTCTTCTATTGAAAATAAATAAAATTTATACTCTAATAGTATCATTTTAAATGTATTTTAAATTGCTATTTATTTAATTGAAGGAAAAAATACATGGACAAAAAAAAAAGTGGGTATAAATCTTTAAAGTAAAATACTTAAAAGAATGTGAATTAAAAAAGAAATAGGCTAGCTAGCCACATGAGCTTAACTAAATGGTAATTTTTGACATATATCTCTAACCAATAGATCATGAATTCGAATTCTCCATATCACTTATTGTATAAAAAAAAAAGATGGAGAGAGTTACTCTCACCTCATATTCCATTTTTATTTTTACCATAATTTTTTTAATTATGGATAATTATGGATTAGGTTTTGATTTGGGTTAAGAGATGTTGGGGTAAATTTGGGACATGACGTGGAGATTCCCTATCCAAAGCATTTGGATTTGAGTTCATATCTCAAATTTGAATGACCCACAAAGGAGAAGCGTTAAGCGCATCAGATATATGGTAATCGTACGTGTTGGGGTTTATGCTCTAAACTCGTGGTTTGTAAATGTAATTACAAATTTATTTATTTCAATAAAATTGTTATTGATGTTTATTTTAGACTTTCATTAATCCAAATCCAATAAACTAAGATCTAAGGTTATGTAGTGTAACTGGAACAGTATATATTTAATATAGAATATATATATACGATATATATACAATATATATTCGATATACAAGTGGATAATGTTATAGTAATAACCTAGATGGTCTATAGTATATGGATAAAGTTGGATACCTTATCCTGGTAACACTATGGATACGGCCCACTTGGTAATAATTACAAATGACTTGATCCAGGTCGTTCATGTGGAGAGACATGCCAGTGGGGATATCCTATACAATGAGTTTGTATAAGACTGGACCGCAAAATAATTAATCTTTAGTTGTAACACTGTTAACTAATAGATTAATATTTCAATAGGATGACTAGGTAACTTGTTCTCAATCTTGAGTGAGTTCTGGACTCCTGCCTGTTAGGGCTCGTTCTTTGATTTTTGTGGGAGAGAATAGTCCGAGTTGCCAACTCAACATTCCTACCATTTTGGGGACGAGATCGAGTGGGGAGCTGGGGGCATAACTTTATAAGATGAAATTCACTCCTCCCCGACTTTAGGGTAGTAGATGAGTGTTCCCTTTAGTGCTGACTTCGAGACTTGAACAAAGGGTCCCACCCTCTCACTAGCCCGAGAGGGACTTCTAGTTATTGATCGGACCATAACCGAATTGTTCATTAGAGGATCATCGGTACTTAAGGTACAAGATGTAACACAGGAGTAAAACGGTAATTAATTTGACCCAACTGTGGTTACGAACACTCATGAATGATTGACTTGTCGTTAATGGTCGATATCCGTGGACACAGAAATATTCTATAGTGAGAAGAGTGCGGCTGCGGGTTTTTAGTGGAGTAACCCCCAGTTAACGTATGTTGATTAAGGTGGCTAATGAGTTTAACCAATTAATCTCGTAATATTGGAGCTTCTGATCTATAGATCCATTAGGTCCCCTTGCTAGCTCATAAAGGATAATCAAGAACATCTAGTTTTTGGAAGGAATCTGAATTTTTCAAATTTAATTAAAGAAAATTTGAGCTAATTATGTATGACACAATTAATATAATATATGATGATGTATTATAAAACTATATATTATGAGAGAATAATGTGAATAGGATTTCGAGAATAATGAATTAGATTCCTATTAAAACTATATGTTAAAATTTAATATGAATTAGATTTATATTAAATACTGTAGGCTAGGAGGGAAATGTGAAGTTGAATATGATTTAAATATTAATTGATTTAATCATATGTGATTTAATTAAATTATGATTAATTAATTAATTAATTAATTAAGATTTAATTAATTATTAATTAAATTAAAATAATTTTAACTTAATTAATTAGTTAATTTATTTATTAAATTAAATATAACTAAATATATATATATATATATATATATAATTATATTAATTAATTTAATTAATTAAATAACTCACCACATCCCAACCAAATTGCTACTAAGTGGTTAGGTGGATATTGAGAGGTTACTCTCACTCCTCTCTCTTCCCTGATTCTTTACCAACATAAGCGACTTCTCTATTTTTGGGGTTGGTTTTTCTTGAAAGTGTTTACAGAAAAGAAAAATCACTCTCCCTCATTATATAACAAATCTTAACATTTTTTTTCGAAAAAAAAATCCCAACATTCCCTGTATTTTTCCCTTTTTCCGAGAAGAAGGATCCCACAATCCAAATCCTTATTACTAGAGGATAACAATGTTGCTTTGTGGTGGAATCAGAATAGGCACGAGATGTCAGTGGTCCCCATACCCTCTCATTATGCTCTCCCTCTCCTCGTAAAAGGGACAAGTACTTAAATAGATACAGGTACACAAACTCCTCTGCCAAAAACCCTAGCGCTCTATCCCAAGTTTAATTTTATACCACTTTGTTGGGATAAACACTTTAATTTTATGGACCAATTATCCCCTCTTGTGTGAACCTAATAAGAAATAGCAAATAAAAATAATAATTCAAACAAGCACGAGACACAAGTAATTTTAACGTGGAAAAATCCCCTCAATGTGAGGAGTAAAAAAACCACAGACCGAAGTCAAAATCTCCACTATAATCAATAATAAGTACACCAAGTTCTCCCTACAACTAGAGGCATATAATAATAATATCTCGAGACAATAAATCTAGGCAAACAAAGGGAATAAACCGGGGAATAAAATTAGAAAGATCTCACTTAGAAAGTTGCACCAACTACCCACTGTATCTGACTGTAGGCAGCTCTAAAAAAATCTCCACTGTCCAGATTAAAGACCCTCGTGTTGTGAACACGTTGTCAAAATTTCACCTCGGTCGGACCACGGATCAACCTCCGATCGTGCAAAAAACCGTTATGTACTGAAGCTTTTCTTTTCTCTTTTTCTTTTCTGTTTTCTCCACTCAAACTGCGTGCAGAAAACTTTTCCCCCTCTCTCTCCTAATTATGGTAGGCGGTTGCAACATATAGGTTAATATATATAAATCCTAAAAGTAGCCCATTTGGGCTTAAAATTGTTGGACTTTCACACATGTGAAAAATACCCAATAAATCTCCCCATTTTCACCGTGTGAAAGAAATTGCCATCCTAGCAGCGGAACGACAAAACTCGAGCTTTTCTCTTGGTAGATTATTTGTCAACATATCGGATCTATTACGATCAGTATGTATCTTCTCAAGTTCAAACAGTCCATCATTGAGAGCATCTCTCATCCAGTGTTACCACACATCAATATGTTTCGTTCTCGAATGAAATGTTGAATTCTTACCAAGATTAATAGCACTCTGATTATCGCAGAATATCACATACTGTTGTTGCTTGAAATCGAGCTCCTGTATAAATCGCTTCATCCACAACATCTTCTTGCATGCCTATACTGCTACAATATATTTTGCCTTAGTCGTAGAAAGTGTAACACACTTTTGTAGTCTTGACTGCCATGACACTGCACCACCTGCAAATGTCATCAAATGTCCGGGAAGTAGACTTCCGGTTATCTAAATCTCCTGCCATATCTGAATTAGTGTAACTGACAAGCACTGACTTTTCACTTCCAAAAGTGACCTTCAAACTGGAAGTACCTCGCAAATATCTCATAATCTGTTTTACTGCCTCCCAATGTTGTTTTTTCTATTGGACGTAAACCGACTAACAACACCAACAGCATAGACAATATCTGGTCTAGTACACACCATGGCGTACATCAAACTCCCAACTGTTGAAGCATACGGAACTCTGCTCATCTCTTCCTTCTCTTTTCTGTAGAAGGACTCTGCTTGCTACTCAGTTTAAAATGATTGGATAGATGAGAACTTACTATTTTAGCCTTGATCATATTGAATCTTTCAAGTAGCTTCTCTATGTAATGCTCCTTGCTCATATTGAATCTTTCAAGCAGCTTCTCTATGTAATGCTCCTGAGACATATGCAGTTTCTTGGATGCTCTGTCTCGTGCTATACAGATTCCAAGAATCTTCTTCGTTTGTCCCAAATCCTTCATGGCAAAGGATTTGCTCAACTGTTTCTTCAATATATCAATTCTTAAAATATTCCTGCCAACAATCAAAATGTCATCAACATAAAGCAACAGTATAATAAAGTCATTATCAGAAAACTTCTACACAAATACGCAATGATCAGAAGTAGTCTTTTTGAAGCCTTGCTCCCCCATAACTAACTCAAACTTCTTGTACCACGTCCTTGGTGCCTGTTTCAACCCATAAAGACTTTTATTCAACTTGCACATAAGATTCTCCTTGTCTTTCTCCTCAAATCCCTCTGGCTGTTCCATATAAATCTCTTTATCTAAATCACCATGCAAAAATGCAGTCTTGACATCCATCTGCTCAACTTCTAAGTCAAGGCTCGCTGCAAAACTCATAACTACACGTATAGAAGACATTTTCACAACAGAAGCAAAAATTTCATCAAAGTCAATATCTTTCTTCTGACTAAACCCTTTGACAACTAATCTCGCTTTGTAACGCAGTCGTGAGGTGTGTTCTTCCTGTTTTGCTCAATAAACCCACTTATTTTTCTGTGCGGTTTTTTCTATAGGCAATTTGACAAGGTCAAAAGTGTGGTTTTCATGCAATGATTTCATTTCATCTTTCATTGCACCAATCCACACTCTTTTGTGTTCATCTTCTATGGTCTCCTCATAACTCTCAGGCTCTCCCCCATTAGTTAATAACACATACTCATCAACTGGATACTGTGTGGAAGAACGCCGATTTCTGGTAGATCTTCTAAGTGAAACCTCTGTAGGAACCTATATAGGAACTTCTGTTTCCGACAACTGTTCATGAACATCATTTTCTACCTCAACCTGTTCTAGACTCTCTACTGTACCATCAAGCAGATCATTCTGAACCTCATTCTCAGTTTGCATAGAAGGTTGTGTCAAAGGAACTGAATCCAAGTCAATCAAATCATCACTGTGCTGAAACTCTATTTTATCTGTCTTGTTAATATCTTCTATGGTCTGGTCTTCAACAAATACAAAATCCCGACTTCTTATGAGCTTCTTATGTACTGGATCATACAGTTTATAATCGAACTCATCTTGCTCATAGTCAAGGAACACACATGGTCATGTCTTTGCATCAAGCTTCGATCTCTCATCTTTAGGAACATGTACGAAAGCTTTACACCTAAAGACACATAGGTGATTATAGGATATCTCCTTATCTGACCAAATTCTATCTTGGACTTCAAAATTCAAAGGAACACATGGCGTGAGATTAGAAACATGCACAACTGTGCTTAATGCTTCACCCCAAAATGATCTTGGCAACTGTGCTGTGAAGGCAAACATTTCACCCGCTCAACTAGTTTTCTGTTCATTCTCTCAGCTAGCCCATTCAACTGAGGAGTCTTCGGAGGTGTCTTTTGATGTCTAATACCATGGTTTCTACAATACTCATCAAAAGGTCTACAATACTCACCTTCATTATCGGTCCTGATGCATTTCAATTTCTTACCAGTTTCTCTTTCAACAAGGACATGAAACTGTTTAAACACTTGCAACATTTGATCTTTAGTCTTCAACGTATAGATCCAAGTTTTCCTCCAATGATCGTCTATAAATGTCACGACATATGAGGAACCTCCAAGTGTTTTTGTCTTCATAGGACCGCATACATAAGAATATACTAAGTCAAGTATATTTGGCTTCCTCAAGTATTGAGACGCCTTAAAGGAAACTCTAGTTTGTTTCCCAACTAAGCAATGAGCACATCTTTTCAGAGGTGCATTCTTTATACCAAAAAGATGATTCTTTTTGGCCAAAATCATCAATCCCTTCTCATTAATGTGACCGAGTTTCTTATGTCATAATTCAACAGTCTTTTCATCATCAACTGTATTTATTGCAGAGTCAATAACCATTGATTGCATCAAATACAATGATGAACACTTCTCCCCTTTAGCTACAATCATTAAGCTTCTAGTAAGCTTCTATTTGCCATTGTAGAAGGTATTGCAGAAACCTTCATCATCAAGCTTACCTGTGGAAATTAAATTCATGCGAATATCAGGGATATATTTCACATTCTTCAAAACCAGCGTAGTAGCATTCTTGGTCTCCAAATGCACATCACCAATACCAATAGCTTTTGCTGATCCATAATTACCCATCCTAACACTACCGAAGTCACCAGATGTGTAGGATCCAAAGAAATTCCCTTCTGGATGTAGCATGAATTGACGCGCTACTATTAATCACTCAATTGTTCTACTTTGTAGCTAGATTTATAACATCACCATCAAATAAGATAAGGAAATCTTTGGTAGCTGCAGAAACTCTATCTGTGTCATTACTATCATCATTCTTCTTTTCCTTACCTTTATCATTTTTATTTTCTCTCTTAAGTTGTCATAATACTTCTTTATATGCTCTTTCATGTCACAATGATAAAACTCAACATTGGATAACCGGCCGCTCTTACTTTTGCTTCTATCTCTACCCCTCGGACCTTTACTCTTGCTCCTCCCCCTTCTTTCAGTAAGAAGAACCTCTGACTGTGTGAAGAGCTCGTGATTTTCTTCTCATCTCTTCATTTAAAATTGATCTTCATTCCAGCAAGTTGATTAATGATACATTGGAATGTATTCAAGTGATCTGACATAGGTGTTCCATCTTGATACTTCAAAGCTATCATTTGCTTTATCATAAACATTTTACGGTTTTGCTTTTGGTTCCACCCAAAAGGCCTCATATCAATGGAGATAATTGTCCTCTCTTATATACCCATAATCATTCTCTTCCCTAACCAATGTGAGACTTTGTTTACATTCTTTACAAACCCAACAGTTTTAACTTAGGCATTGAAGAGCAGATCACCAATGTTTGATTTTTGTTTGTAGGATCATCAATCTTGAAGACAATGTGGACTACATGACACCTGCTTGGATATCAGCATCAACAAGAGAAACTTTAGGTTTAATCTACATGTGCGGGTTGCATATATAATAAACAAGATTAAACTCAGTCATGAAGAAAGGTTTTAAGAAAGAAGTGATCAAGTGGCTCGACACTAGTACATAATTACCTTTTAATGATGATCATTGTCCGTCATTTTGATAATAGGCAGTCGCCTGACATTTATATGAATATTATCATATGTTACAATGATGGTTAGTTTTTAATGACAATTTGTTCGTCTTCAAAACACTACAAGAGTTATAAGCTTTTCTGATGCTTTTTTTTTCTTGATGCTAAAACATTAGTCAGACAAAGATCTCTTCTCTACTACATGTAAATAGTCGGGACTTTTCTCGATAGTTTCTCAAAAGAGTCGAGAAACGTATACTTCTCTCGACTATTTTACGAAATCATCTGGCTATATTCTTTTTTATTTTTAATATAATTCTTGACTATTTCTAAAAAATAGTCGGGAGAAATTAATATTTCCGACCATCATGAATAATAGTCGAGTAAAATTCACTTTACCCGACCATTTTAACAAACTGTTGGTCTACATTTTACTTAATTAACTTTTTTAAATGTTACAATTCCCGACGATTTTAAGAAATAGTAGGGAGAAGTTAACTTTACGCGATTTTTTTTATAAGTGTCAAGCAATATTACTTTTTATGTTTTCTTTTAAATATTAAAACTCCCGACTATTTGGAAAATTAGTTGGGAGAAGTTAAACTTCCCGACGATCTTAAATAATAGTCAGAAAAAGATAAGTTCTATTTTTATGCACCATCGGGCCAAATTGTTTTATTATTTTTAAATATCAAAACTCCCTGACTTTTAATATTAGTAGAAAAAGTTGACTTCCTAACTGTTGGGATAAAAATTGTGGAGCCAAAACTAAGTGGGCCTAAAATTAGAAGAAATCCAATATTATTGTTTTCTCCTTCTTAACTAGGTTTGCCGCTCCCACATACACAAGATATATATATTATTATATAAATTTGTTTTTCCTTCCACTAAGATTAAGTCGAGAAGAAAAACGTGAGTGGCAGCCGTGAGGTGTTAATGCACAAAATTGAGTGGCTGCTGGTTTGTGTGGTTGCACAATATCAAAGGAGCGACAGTGGCAGTGTATTGGTAGTGGAAGAAGACGAGATCTCGGGGTTGTAGTGCATCCTCGACAACCAGATCTTGTGAGTATTGTGATGTTTTTAATTCTTGTATTTCCTAAGATCGCATTGTTGTAGTTCCTAGAAACTATGTGACTTTTGTCGAGACCCTTAGATTGGAGAGATTATATTGCCCATTGTATTTATCTCAATATCATAGTAGAATTCGTTGTCACGGAAGACTTAGTCATAGTTGAGTGAATTGTATCATTTTATTATTTTCCCTATGTTGTGATTGGCTTAGTTTTTAAGAACTGTGGAAAGGGAAAATATTATTGGTAGGTAAAATTTTCCCAACACCAGACTATTTTAGTAAAGAGTCGGGCATATTTTTGTAATTTATTTTTTAAATAATAGGGTTCCCGATTCGTTCAGAACAAATCATTGGGATGATTATTTGTCCCAACTGTTTTTAGTACACTGTCGGGAAAGGGATTTTAAGATTCCTTCCTTTTCATAAATAACTTTGTTTATCGCAGTTTTGTATTCTTTGTAATCCCTACCAATCCCCCATTCCTTACTCTTCACAGTTTTAGACCATATTTCTTGTAGTGAAACTGTCCATCATTGTCACATAAAATGATAGGCATCTTACCAATAACGGGTATCAACATCTATTCAACTGTTGTCGTAATTTATAATGACGGTCACTTTTAATGAATGACAATACACATCATCGTTTCTTTAATAATTAGATAAACAATAATATTGTTGGTTGCACATTATATAACTAACCAACAATATTCTCTTTCTCCAACCTATACACAAAAAGTATGAAAATAGTATTTTATTTTTATTCAATTACTAGCTCTATATGGTTTCAAAATCGATCAGGAGAAAACTACTTTCATTTAGTTATACAATGCTCAAGCTATATTTCATAGGTGTATGATAGTCATTTTTTCATATATATAGTAGAAAACATATAGTGGAAGTGTTTAGTCATTTCTCACACATAGTAGAAAACTATATAATGGAAAGTGTTCGTGTGGATCACTTTTCCATTTTTTGCAAACACTTTCCATTTTTTGAAAAACATTCAAAATTGGTTAATTTGGTTCAAGTGTTTGAATGGACATTTATTTTGAACTGGGATTAAATGTCACTCACGAATTTTCTTCAAGTTTTGGAATTGAACTTTTTTTTTAATATATGAGTTCATATCTCTTCAAAATTCTATCATTAATACATCAATGTGTCTACCGTTATAAACCACATTTTGAAATAAATGCCCATTAACTCCATGACTTCAATTATTTGAGATACACACTTTCTCTATACATTTTCTCTCTATCTCTTCTCCTATACTCTCTTGGGTTCTTGTTCTTATTGTCTCTCTTTTATTCCTAGTTTCATAACATCTACCAATATCAGTATTCTCATTCTTTTTCTTTTTCTTTTTCTCTCTACGTCCAATTAATGAGTCATTCCAAACTATTCCTGGAAAAAAAAAAAGAAAGAAGAATGAGCTGTGATTAAAACCAAATGAAGAAGTCTCATAGTTGACATCATGTAAGTTTGAGTTACATCTAAAGTTATGGTTCCAAAGTTTGATGGATTAAATAGCTATAAGGGTTTGAACATTGATAGGAAAGGTATATGTTTGTGGACCACTGAATATCAAATCAGAGAAAATGTGGTGAGCTTGTTGTGTTGGATGATATTTATCCCAAAACAAATGCTTCTCTCTGTTGCTGCAAAAAGATGCTCTTGGAGTGCAACCAACCTCTGCCTTTAGTTTTCCAAACCCACAACAAGCTGCCTTAACCTCACTAAATCCTGAAACAAAACCCAAAATTGAAAGAGAGAAAAAGAAAAAAAATAAAATAGGGGGTCAATCAAGTTTGTCAGTTCATGCACGCTTTCACAACCCATCGTACATCTTCAGGCCGTAAAATAATATATAAGATAGAGCATATATGAGCATACCAAAAGAAGTGGGCGTCTGAATGGAGGTGAGCATGATTGAGAAGCCATCAAAGTAGGAAAAATGAAACCCAAATAACTCATTTTTCAATCTCTTTAGCAGTGATAGGAGTTGTTGATTGTACTCAAAAGCCCATCCATTAATTTCTGAATTGCATCCTTCTGTCATGTTTTTCAATCTCATTGCCGGGGTGCACCCAATTGCCCCTACACCAATTACCACCAGCTTACGTGCTCCGTTTTCATACAGTCGCTGCCAAACAAATCATGTCACGCGTAGAGTTCATCAAATACTTTACAAAAAAAAAATCAAAACTATATCAATAGTGAGATAATTTGGATGAGTTTTGAAAAAAGATCTTTAATACTATTGGTAAGATCTCTTCTCGTTATCTAACTAAGCATTTTTCAATATTTCTCAAAACTTATTCTGAGTGGTTTTTTTCTAAGAAAGTATTTGTTGGTACATTTGGCGGACCAATACTTATACTTCAAAGTTTAAAAGCAATCAAAACATTAAAATCATTTGCTATCGTAAACCTATTTAAATGATGGAAGTATTTTTACTAAAAGCACTTAGATGAATAAATTTATACCTTGAGTTGGTTCTCGAAATTGGTGGAGACGAGGTGGAAGTAGCGTGAAGGAGAGTAAATTTGGCGAAGGTTGGATGATTGCAAGTAACCAAAAATGTCGTTGCTTCCGATTTCAATTACAAAGAGGGATTTGGATGCACGTGTCTTCGCCTCATTGGCTCCCAACTCCTTCGCCAGCACGTTGTTATATACGGACTCGTAAGACGCTACTTGTTCCGGAAATGATATTGATAGTTTCTAAAAATTAAATAATAAACGTCAGCGGGGATAGCTCAGTTGGGAGAGCGTCAGACTGAAGATCTGAAGGTCGCGTGTTCGATCCACGCTCACCGCATTTTTCCCTCTTTTTTCTTCCTTTTCTAAAAAGTCATTGGGCCCTTATCTTTTTTCTTTTCTAAAAAGTCATTGGGCCCATATCTTTGGGCTTGGGCCCACCGCTACGGACACGTGTGTAGGCGGCTTTTTTTTTTTTTTTTTTTTTTTCCTTCTTCTTTAGAATCCATTATTTCATACCTATATTATTTTTATGTTAAGTTTAAAGACTCTAAACTACATTTTAAGTATCATATTTTACAGTTTTAATCTTCCAAGGTTTATTTACGATCTTTTTGCATCCTCAACTTTTTAATATCCTATTAAATAGGTTTCCAAAATGGAATTATCCTGGGAGTACAATAAAATTTATCCAATTATGTTTCCAATAAATAATTTATAAAAAATATTAATGATAAATGGATTAAAATTATTTTTTTATCCAAAAGTCCAAAGATTAAAACAAGTTTAGGAACAAAAAAAAATGGAATAAATATGAAATGGAGTTGTAGAACCAAAATGTATTTAAATTTTAAAAAACAAAATGTTAAATTACTAATCTAGTCTCTATGATTTGGAATTAGTTTTCGATTCCTACCATTTTAAAAGCTTTTTCTAATAAGAAATCAAGTTTTAATGGGGAGAAATGAATTAAAAATATAGAGTTCTAATACACTCCTTATAGTTTAGGTTTAGTTTCGATTTGTTTCTAATAGTTTTAATAATTTCAATAATAGGTTTAGTTTCCTATTTTTAACTTAGCCTAATCGTACCACACTATGAGATTTAGCTAAACCCGAATAAAAACATCAGCCCATTAATTAACATGTAAGTAGAATATGTGCTAGGACAATGTTGATAACGTGAGGACAATTTATGATATTTGATCAAATGATAGGGATGAAATTAAAATCTGTAATACTATACCGACGCACAATTGAAATATTTAAAACTATAGGGGAATCGAGAAAGTTGTAAAACCACGCTAACTAAACTCAAATTACGAGGAGGGACTAAATTTGAAATCTAAAAATAAAAAAAAAAGGTTTCTAAAATAAAGTATTTTATGAAATGCACACAAATATAAAGTAAGATATTATTTGACTTACAAATAATGTGTGGTTTGATGGTGGAATAATGGTAGCTCCTCCAGAGGCAAAGTTGAGGCCATTCTTCAACTTGGTCCTATTATTCATTATTGATAGATATGATGGTGCAGTTGGCAAACCCACCTTCTCAGCTACTCCATTCAAACAAAAAACAAAATTAAAATCTAAAATTCACAAGTATTCATAAAAAATAATTTAAAAATACTTAACAAAGATTTTAGGGGAAAATAATAATAAGGGGAAATGTTCAAACAATCAGTAAAATAATATTCTTAAAAAACTCACAAATTTCAACCAAGAAAAAGATAACACAACCAGCTCTATTATCATTTTCTACAAATTCATATCAATTCCATATTAGACAGATACGTTTTATAATTTGTTAAATGCACTGAGAATACTTTTTATTTAACAATTCCTTAGACAAAAGCTTATTATAAGGTAACAATTATAACATTCGGTTTAAATTAAGGTAAAGAATGCAATTTTCCCCTAAAATCTAACATAGCTAAGTGGTAATTGATATATATCTCCAACCAGGTTGTGAGTTCAGTCCCCCGTCCCTACCTGTTCTACTAAAAAAAGAGAGATAAAACAGACCATTTAGGTTAAAAATTAATTTTTTTCCCCTATTTTTTAAGTATCTTGCGAGAAAGAAAGAAAAAATTGAGAGATTTTATTGTGGGTTGGTCCTGGTACGGTAGTGCTGTATTAAATCTCTCCTCAGTTTAAGTTAGGTTTGTGCTTTTAAGAAGGTTTTAGGTTGGTGCATCAAATAAAGACCTATATTAATTTACCAACAACATATAAATGAAACTTGAAATTTAAAAAACAACAAAAAGAAAATTCCATTTTATTTTATTTTCTGTTTTATTTATTTGAGATATTTCCTGAAAAAAAAAATAATATTTTCAGTAAATATTATTAAAACATACAATATTAATTAAAACAAACTCTCCTAAATTTTCAAAATGGATACCTCATTTTGGTAAAGATTCGTATATAAATGGGCATGATTATTTACATCCCTGCCAGATTTTTAGAATCAACCTATACAATTAAATTACAGATTTGGTCTAAGCATTGTGTCAATTAAATTATTTAAAATTTAAATCAGATCCATAAATTTTAGAAAAATTATATTTGTATGGAATTATAAGTAGGTAATTGGAAATGGAAAAAAACTTGCTGTAAGGAAAAATTTACTCTTTAATACTACTAACTACTTGACAACCCATTATTTTTTTTTTGTAACTTTTCTATTTTTGCATTAATTTCTATAAATTATTTAATGGTATTGAGAAGAAGTTCCTCCTCCTTAAACTTAAGGAGCCAAATTTTTTCCATTGAAAATATTTTTAGTATAAATAAATATATAATATGTGTTTTAAACATTATTAAAAACATTATTATAGAAAAGTATTATAGTTTACGAAGCATATTGTTGGTGATTCCAAAGTTGAGAATGTTAATATGAGCAGATTAAAGTAGTTCTCTGCAACCAAAAGGTCATGAGTTCGAATTCTCGTTCTGTTATATTAAAAAAAAAAAAAAAAAGTAGTGGTTACCGAGAAAATCAGCGGGATTCTTGCCGTTGCAGAACCTTCCGGTGGGCTTTCCGGTGGGGAAGTCGATGCCATTAGGATAGAAGTTGGCTTTCGCCGGAGAGAAGCCTAAGAAATTATTGTTTCCGACGTCTACTAAGGAGTCTCCGAATACATACATTGCCGGAACCCGAACCCGAACCGAAGCAGCCTCTGAAAATAATGTGAAGCAATTACCACACACCACAAAGCTCAAGAAGAAGAAGAAGAAGAAGAAGACACTCTGAATAGTTGAAGCCATGGCCGAAGAAGTTGGCATTATTCACTCTCTTGCTCTATCTGTAGCTACTTCACTTCATTTGGGGTTTTATTTCCTTCACCAATAATCTTAAATGGCCTGCTTTCCACTGAAATTTTTAATAATATGGGCCGAAGGGCCACACATGTAATTATTATTATTTTTTAAGTGTTTTTCTACTAACTATTTTTACTATGTGCAAGTTTTGGCACAGGAGAGTAATTAAAAACTAACCTGAGTAATATTATGTAGATATTATAAATTAAATTCTAACTTGATGAGCGAGGTTAAATTAGAAATAAGAATTTACACTACTACATTATGGATTTCTGTGAGGTCGATGAATAGTAAAAAAAGGCTCGAAAAGAAAAAAAAATTGGTGCATCATGAAATATAAAAGGTGCGTTTTTTGGTGGGAAATAAAATAGTGTTTTTCGAATTTTTTTGCTCTTCTTGATGAGAAGTAGGGAAAACTTAAGATTACATGACGTTTAAAAACTGCTACGAAAGGGTTGACACCTGCTTTTTAATTGGAAAAGATAAGATTTGCGAATTTTTCGTTATTTATGAAGTTTTTTAAACGCTTGTGAAAAGAAAATTAAAAAAGCTGGATTCTATGACACTTAAAAAATGTCACAGAACGGTGGAGGTGTGTTTTTTGGCGGGAAATGACAGAAATTTATGAATTTTTGTCACCAAAATTTTTGGAATTCTATGACAGTTAATGTAACAACCCGTATTTTCGAATATGGCCATTCTAACAATATTGCAGAAGCGTAAACAAATAACCATTATATTAAAGGAAAAACTTCTTTATTTAATTTGATACGTACTATGACAAAAGATACAAGTCCAACCTTGAAACAGAAACCTATACTATGATGAAGCCAAATTATAACTAACTAAGTTCTTATAGTCTAAAAAAATGGAAAATACTAAAGATTCCAACTCCTTATCCCAGAACGCTATTCCTCGATCACTATCTGAGCGACTGGAACCTTCATCTGTAAACATTTAAAAAACAGAAAAATGAGAACAAAACTACTCAATAAGCAATTTTCATGTCAAACATTGAAATTCATTTTTCCTTTTGAAACATTTGTAACAAAAATACCAACCGATCAAAACTTTCAAAATTCCTTCTAAAACATTTGGTACAGCTTTCAAACTTTCGAATAAACTAAATCATTCAAACATTCGAAAAATGTTACATTCATTCATACTTTCAAAATGAGAGTGAGAGGTTGCATTATTTGGGTAGCCTACACAACATATGTGGTTACCCATCGGTAACACCAATCAATCAGAAGCTTCTATCAGAGTTGTCGAATTAATATCGACAAAAACAAACAGAATGATTACTTAAGTGTAAGGTCATGTGAGTGAATAACACACAGATGAATTTTCATTCCCAAGGAATGCCAAACCACAAAATGACTTCCCACAAATAAGCCAGAACAGAAATCCATCAATTTCAAATTAGGCTACTACCCAAATAAGCAAAACGTTGCTAAAAAAAATGGCATAACTGGATAGCCCTATCAAATCAATCAAAATATCTTTCAAATAAATATGCAAAACAAAGACATACTTTTAATATGAAATCAGTTCAAAACATTTAAATAATTTCAAACAAACTTTGTTAAATCATACCAAACACAATTTTAAATATTTTACAAATAATCATAATATCAATTACCAAAATATTTATCAAATCCATAATAAAACTTCATTTTCATAGGCAAGACATCAATTTCAAATCTTCATATCAAATCCAAAAAATAAATTTTAGTTTTGAGAGGGACTTAAAATACTTTTATGGTAAATCACTTAAAACAGTCGAAGGGATATGGGAAATCACTACCTCTCCCGAAAATCCAACAAATTTGAAACTTCTTCCTTGGGTAGTTGTCAACTTAGAGGCCTAAAAACAACCAAGGTTTTAAATGTCGATGTTGATGGAAATGTCGAACTCTCAATTTCAGGGAAATATCGATGAAAATATCGATAAAATGTCGAGCCGATGGATATTTCTGTAAAAGTTAGAAAAATTAAAAAATCTTAAAAAATATTTAATTGAACAAATAAACATTTTCCCATTTCTAAATTATTTAAAAATAATTAATATATATATTATATATATATTAGTGACATTTTGTTGATATTCTTCATATTTTGTCGATTTTGTTGTACTATGATGGAAATGTTGATTCACCCCTCATATCGATGTCGAACCCTTGGAAACATGGATATGTGGATGGAAATGTCGACGTGTCGACGTATATTTTGAACCATGGAAACAACCAATATCCAAAATCAAATATATATATATATATATATATATATATATATATATATTTGGTTGCTACAGTTAAAAAATGTTGCAAAATGATGTGGTACATTTTTTGCGAAAAATTATGGAAGATTTACTCACGCGTTGTGTTCATTTATGGCATTTGTTTGGTTGTGTAATCAACTAGTGGTTTCTTGGTCTAATTTCGCAATGGTTCTTCTCCTTCCTAAGACAAAGAACGGTTTTTTCATCAGCAAAGGATAAACTAATTGATTGGGAAAAAAAATCATCACTCAACTTTCAACCATTGATTCAAGTACCGTTCCGCTTCTTTAAGTTTAATTCTCTTGAATTCAACATGTGAAATCAATACGTGGCTTTAATTTTATGGGTTTCAATTTTCCCAACAACTAGTATTAGAGTCTCCTCTGGTTAGTTTTTGAGAAATATTTATTTTTTTGTAATGTTGGAATTGTTTTATAATTAGGACTTTTTCATCTTCATCATATGTTCGATTTGTACTAATTTATAATCTTCTTAAAATTAATTTAGAAACTTTCACTGCATAAATAGAATAAAAATATAGTCAATTTGCCTTTGTAAGTTGTGAACATCTCGGTGTTAAAATTGCATTGCTTATAATCTCGCAAGAAATTTTGGTAAAGTGAAACTCAAAATAAATGACCATGATCTGTATTTATACAGTGTTACAATCCCTAATGTGTATAATCTTCTAATGCTTTCTCTCATATGCAAACTTCGATTTGAGGGTCGTGAGCTGCTTCTCGAAACAAGAAGATCGAACCGGTCTAACCAGCCAAGTGATAAAAGCTTGTTAGTTTTGACACTTTGTCAGTCGAAGATCGATTTATACAAAATCCACAGGTCGAACGGTCTGGCTCATTAAAAAAATGGTGGAAACTGACCAACTGATTCCTATATATTTTTTATATAAAATAAAATAAGAAAGATTTAATGCGTGTTAGCCTGCTGCCTTGGAATCCAAAGCGTGCAGCTTTAGAAAACAACACCTTTAATGCGTTTCAAATCATATTAACTTAATATTTAATTAGTTAATTAATTTTTAATTTTTAAGATTTTCTTTTCCTTTTCTTTCATTTTTCTTCTATTTCCCTCACTCCATCCCTGGATGCAGCCTCATCATCAGGCTAAAAGCTCAAAGGTCAGTCCAAGTCCAACCCAAACTCGATCCAAGTTCGACCCAAAGTCAATGTTTGACCGGCTCAGTCCGGCCCAACTCAGCCCATCCATAAATTGGATTGGATATGGATATTTTTTTTTAAATTTGGCTGACCCATGGGCCGGCCCATTTAAGTCGTATTTGGATCGGCCCATTGAAACGGCCCAAAGGCCCTATCCAATATAGTCTATATTATTATATATTGTATATATACATATATTAATTATTAATATATAGTTAATTATTATCTTTTTTGTCATTCTCATTTCTCTAAATTTTTTTATATTAATATAGTAAAGTAATACAATTAATTTCTTTAAAAATAAAATAAATTAAGTTGTAAAAATATAATATAACAAAATTTATTGATAACGTTTTGAAAAAAAGACTGTAGAGAATAAAATAAAAACACAGAATCTAAAATTAAGAACGTTGTTGGAAAAAATATTTAAAAATTAATTTTTAATAATTAAAAAAAATTATTATATGGACTCATTCAAGCCTGGTCCAAAGGGTCAATCCAAGTCCGATCCAACTTTGGCCCATTGTGTTAGGCCCAAGGATTGAGTCACTGGCCTAGGTTTTAGTGACTGGGTCTGCCCAAGCCCAACCCAAACAATGTTTCTTTAGGCCGGGCTGGGACAGGCTGGCCCAATGATGGGTGACCCATATGTGTAATCGCCTTCAACGAAATGATTTTGACAATAGCATTGGTTTCAGATGTGCAAGTGATAAAAGATCGTCTCCATAGGGATCCTAATAACTCGCTCTAAATTTTAACCTAAATATTTGGTGACCAATTAAGTATACTATTTTATTTTCTAAAATTAAACAACAATTTTTTTTGTATGACATGTGGGGTGGGAGATTAAACTCAAACTTTTTAGGTTGAAGATATATGTCAATTATCATTGAATTATGCTTGCTTTGCCAAAATTAAATAACAATTAAACATACACGCATAAGAAACGCAATTTATCACAAATGAATAGTAAAGAAATGAAAGGATATTATCAACAATAAATAACAGGCGATAGATTAATTCCTTTTACTTTATTGCTTAACTTAATAGTCGAGCATCAAAGTCACTATTATTATAGGCATATCACGTCATCATATAGTTAATAAATGTTAATTTAAAGTAGTAGAACATAATTGAAATCCTCTGAGGAGTCATTGTTTCATTGAAATCTAAGATAGATATACAAATTCCTATTGTTATTTGACATGAATGTGGGATACCGTGCATCTTAGAATTCTTATACGAAAGACATCTAAGCAAGATGCCCACGCTTAGGGCATCTTGTTATAACATTTTTGTCTTTCATTTTTCTTCTTTATATATTTTCTTTTATGAATATTCTTTATTTCTATTTTTTATTTTTCTTTCAAAATAAATTAATACATTGATAAGTGAATATACACTAACTACGGACACATATATCAAATAAACTTTAGTCAATTGTATAATATCTTAATTTATTTTCTTGTAATATAGTGTATAATCTTTCATTTATTTCACTTTTCCAATATTCACCAAACATAAACTAAATTGCTATAAAAAATATGTTTGGGATGAAAATCGTACTGTCACATGGAGAACAGAGAGAGGTCCAACTTAAAAGGTCTTCTCTGAGGACGAACCTCATCAAGGTCTTTCCTAATGGCCAACCTAAAGGTCTTCCCCGGTGACCGACCTGATGGTCTTCCCAGGTGATCTACTGAAGATTATTCAAGGGAGGAACGACCTTTCATACTTAGCCAAATTCCAGATGATAAGCGTATGAACTAGAATAGCTACTCCCAACAGGTCGAGCTTGGTCCCGATATGCTCAACGGATTCCTTGTCGGGTACTCGAACCTATAAATAGGACACTTCACTCTTCAGTCAGGTATCATATTCTAGCTCAGTCTCCATACCAATGTCGAAATCAAAACTGACTTGAGCGTAAGAGTGTTTATTCCCTTGTCCAGACCTTTCCTCGCCAAGTGGCGTTTCAATTCATTCTAGACACTTCAGCTCATTCAGTCGGACTATCTTAACCTCTTGAGCTGGTCATTCCTTCCCCAAAGACACTCAAGCTCTCCCAGCGGTCATACCTAGACCAAGTCATACGTCACTCAATTTTTTGGATAAACAAACTATAACATTGAACTTGTTGGAAAATTAATAGTCCTGAATAATTTCCTCTTCCAGAGAAATATCAAACACACACCACAATATGCAAATAAGGAAGAAAAACTGTAAACACAAGAATACGACACAGCAAAATTATAATGGTTCACCATTAAGGGCTACGTCCGGTCTTCCACTCAGATGTGAGTAATTCACTAACATTGTCAATGATTGGATTCCAATAAACTCTCCTAAAAAATATCCCCTAGAGGTCTCAACAAAATCTCCCTAGCTTCTAAGTATTCTAAACCCAGTAATACTTAGGTACAGGAATGAGAAAACTCACAATATGATCAAGATACAATTACCCAAATAAAGACGATCTTGATTTGCCCAAGCCTCTGCCAAATAGTTCGAGCCGACACCTCAAATTAGCTACCAAAAACCCTAAAATTGGCTGTTGTATATACCTCTCACGGCTGTTTTATTTTTACTGCCACCCTTTTCTTTTGTGCAACAACACAAGCCGTCAACTCCTATGATTTTCTTCTTCTTACGGTTCAGAATAAAAATACAAAAGTATACTTACTTATATAAGTATCTTGCGGCAGACCTAAAAATCGTGAAGGTTCGAGAAAGACCACCTCGTACATGTTCGATGAACCATACTTTGGAACCTCACCAATGCTTTGCCTATTAGACTTGCGTCTCAAGGGCTGACTTGAGTTTTTAAAAGATCTTCACATTTTGAGGGTTGATATGTAGCCTCAATGTCGATGAATGTTAGTTTTATCAATCATATACTTGCTTTATTCATTTTTTCTCAATGACGAAGAGTTATTTATTATTATTATTATTTTATTTATTATTATTATTCTTTTTTGTCTTATGTCAACGAAGAGATGAATTCAAGGAAAGAATAACCATGTTTTATTAATGTTCAAATACAATATGTTGTAAGTGCTTTCTCCGATCACACATGGCACATAATGATTGGCTCGTAGAGATTACGTGTGGCATTCAGCACCCACGATTAAGTTACACCACCTCGAACATATCTCCTATGATCGAGCCGAACTCTTAGAGGTCGAGCCAAACAGGTTTGAGATCTTGTTCCCAAATTGTAAGTTGAATCGATTAACCTTACCTCGGCTCAGTCTCGTCTCCGACAGACTCCACGACATCACGTCGCGTTTCACGGTAATCCTAAAGAGTCGTTGAGGCCTAGTCAGGAACATGGTCGAATATATCCTATATAAATAAAACTCATTTGCTCCGCTCAAAGGTATGCGAATCATAAATTCTCTCTCGAGTTTAGTTCAGCCAGCTATTGACTTTAGCATCGAAGTGTGTTTTATTTTGCAGGTCACCTGTCCGGTTCACTTCCAGCTCATCCTTTGTGGGATCTACAATACCGAGCTGAGGTTCGCGCACTTGGTTGATTTTGTGATTCAACATTTGGTGTCGTTTGTGGGAACTCGACTGATTTTCCAAGTCATCTCCTACCAGCAACCGAACTAAGCGATGACAATCCCAACCCGCTTTCAACTCTCTCGCACCCAAGACCGCGAGCGCACTTACCGAACCTATACCCGACATACCTATTCCCAGGTCTTCGAGACCTCCAGAGACCAACTCCCACCATTCCCGACGATTGCAGACCGCGTGCCTGCGAACAATGCCCTAGTTGGGGGTCAGGGGAACGGGGGCCGAGCCGAGAACCCTCCAGCGAACCCCTAGCCTACCCAAAACCATGGGTTTAGGAGAATAGAGAAGAGTTCCCCCCACTGCCAACTCAGCAGACCTAACAGCGGGTCCAGCTTGTCAAAGACTGGGGGCACATCTACACCCGCTCTAGCAACGGCATCGACCCTCTAGTCGACCCGACCATGGTCGTCAACGCCATTAACGACATTGCGAAGGTAAAAGCTCGCCTGCCCACTAGGCAGAAAAAGGCGAGAGAGAATCCACCCCCACAATTTGTCGGGACCTAAAGAAATGAAAGGGACCAGCAAGCTTCAATCTACCTCGGGCAAAGGCCAACCCCTACATCGACCTGAGGGAGGCATTCACATCGGAACACTACTACTGCCCCCACAATGGAGCGTAGAAATCCTCTCCCCACTCGATGGAGTGACCCGCGGACACTCCGAACGCTACCGAACTAACCAGAGATGCCCTCGGGTCAGACTATCGATGAGGCAGCTAGAGGCCTCGACAAGCAGTCACAACCTTCGCAGCGTGCTCCATGTGCGCCACAACGACCGTGAAACTCTTCAACGTAAGAGGAACGCCCCTGGCAACCTCAAGCACTGCATCGCCAGTAGGGCGAGAAATGAAGAGGTGAACGACCACTGTGCCAAGGCACGAGCCTCTTATAGCATCTGGTCCGAGATGGACTAGTTGAAAGAGGAAATGCAGAAAGAAATAGAGGATCTTAAGAAATAGTATAGAGCCCCTAACCAGATGGACTTTTCTGAGCGTGAAAAGCCACCGTTCACTCAAGAGATCCTTGATGAGCCGATCCCCCACAAGTTCAAAGCCCCAAGGATGATAGGTCAGGAGACCTTGTCTCGTACGTTGAAATTTTCAAAGGCAAGATGGACTTTTAGCGAGAAGCGATGCAATAAAATGTCGAGCCTTTCATATAGCTTTATAAGGCTCAGCTCGACTGTGGTATAGACAACTGAAACCAAAGTCCACCAACAGCTACCAACAGCTGCGCAAATTGTTCATCAACTAGTTCTCAGCACGGCAGTTGATGAAGTTACCTGCATCCCACCTCGGTACAGTTTAGCAGCAGGATTGGGAGTCCTTGACCAACTATATTACTCGGTTCATGGACGAGCACATGAAGGTCGTTAACTGCACTAATGAGATGGCAATCATTTATTTCACCATAAGGTTGAATGATAAAAACCTGGTGGTCGAGCTTGGCAGCAACCTAGCTACTTCGCTAAATGAGCTTCTCATCCAAGCTCGGAGATACATTAATGACCTGGAACTTTGGAAAGCCAATGGTGGGAGACGCTACAATAATCGAGATGATAAGTCTCAAAAGCAGCGAGATGACGACCGAAGTTCGAGCCGCTGAACCAACGACAGGCCAGACCACCGTGATGACAACCGATCCGATTTTAAAAGAGGGCCTTAGTTCGATAAGTATACGCTTACAAACAAGCCCATAGCTGAGATCTTAGCAGCTGTGGAGGAGGACGATTTTGAGAATTTACTCACGTCGTCCAAAAAGACGCGGAAGCCTGAGTCAAAAAAAGACAAGAGCAAATATTGCAGGTTCCATAAGGACCACAGCCATGACACATCGACCTGCTATGCACTCAGAGATCAGATTGGAGACTTGATCAGACGAGGGTACCTTAAAAAATATGTTGGCTCACGAGATAGAGACTAGTCAACCAGGTCCAACAAAGATGGCCAAATGGAAAGGACTCGATCACTACCTTGGCGTACCGGGGACCGACCCGCAGTGATTAACACCATCACCGAGGGCCCAGTGGCGGTCAATCAGGGCAGAAACACAAGGCCTTGATTAGAGAAGCAACATATGAGGTATGCACCTCATACTCAAAAGAGCCGAGCCTACCAATCCTGTTCGATGAACAAGATACTGAGGGTGTCTTCATGCCTCACAATGACGTCCTAGTCATCGCCCCACTAATTGTGGTCAATCGGGTTCTCATTGATGGAGGGGTCTCAACTAACGTACTCTGCATGTTCGTATATTCGACTCTAAGATAGGAACGAATTCAGCTAAAGTCGAATCCTACGCCTTTGGTCGGATTCACGGGAGAGTCTGTAATCGTCGAGGGTTGCATCTCACTCCCGGTCACCCTCGACGAAGGGGCGCAACAGGTCACATCAATCATCGAGTTCGTAGTGATCAACCGTACCTCATCATACAACGCCATATTGAGCCGACCCTTCATACACTAGTTGAAGGCAATCCCCTCAACCTATCATCAAATGATGAAATATCCAATAACAGCTGGGATAGCTACAATCCGAGGTGAACAGAAGATGTCAGGAGGATGTTATGCCGCAGTATTAAAGTGTTCAGCCACCTACGCAGCCATCGCGGCTGAAGTTCCGTCGTCGGACGAGCCGACCGTGGGACACCAATCGAGGAACTAGAGCTTGTGCCACTCTTGAGTCTTGACAGGCAGGTCCGCATCGGCACTAAGCTAGAGGCAGAGACCAAGACTGAGCTCGTAAACTTCTTGCGAGCGAACGCCGACGTATTTACGTGGTTGCATGAGGACATGCCAGGGGTCGACCCGAGCATTATGGTACATAAGTTAAATGTATACCCCTCATTTAGACCTGTAAAGCAAAAGCGTTGGCCTGTAGACGCTGAGCATAACCTTGTAATAAGTATTGACTTTGACAAGCTCTTGCAAACTGATTTTATAAAAGAAGTTCACTACACCACATGACTCTCTAATGTTGTATTAGTTAAAAAAGCCAATGGAAAATGACGTGTCTGCATCGACTAGGGGACCCCATTCCTGAGTATCCTTAAAGCTATAGAAAAGCGCTAATCGCAAATAAAGCAAATCAGTACCCATAAGCCCTCCCAGGTCAATACAGAAGCTAGCAAACACGACAGAGTGACCAACAATGTCATGCAAGAGTGAAGAAATACAAAACAACTTTATTTAAAAATAGATGCAACAGCTAGAGATTCAATATAAAACTAGTTACAGTATGTAAATCTCCCTCGAGATGGGGTTTAGTTCAGCATGGACGAATAAAACAAAATGGAAGAAAGGAGAATACAACCCATTACAGGAAAACAGCAAAAAGAAGCAGAGAAGAAGAAGCAGACAGCTCGTCGAAGTAGGTGATCCTCCTCTTTCTACCGTCAGCTATCGCCCCAAAAAATGGAGATATTCCTTCCTCTTATCTTTTCAGCTCTCGAATTTTGTCTCTCTTGGGATCTGTGTCTGTCAGCTAGGGCAAAATAGCTTTTAAATATCGAGTTCCGTTTTTAAGGCACCCAGCTGGAGTTTGTATGGACATGGGTAAATCTCGTGTTTTGGCTTTAACTGTGCAGTAACTCCATGCTCTAGCACCGCTTTGCTCCATCTTTCACATGCTCTGATATTGAAAATGCCCTTACTGCTCTTCTCTTGTTCAGCACTTTCTTCCAGCTTTAGTTTTTCCTTACAAACCTGTGCAAATGAACCAAAAAATGCGAGAGTTTATGCTATTTTTGGCCAAAGCTCTCAAGAATAAGGATATTTAGCTAATAGTTCACATTTTAACATTATTCATGTTATTTATGATCTAAATCCGATACACTTTGACATTTTAATGTATATTTTCACCCAAATAATCACCAGAATAACTCTCTTTTGGAGAGTTATCAGTGGGATATTACAACGCCAGAGTGAAGCCTCGAGTGTTCAAAGCAAGAGACCTCGTTCTGAAGAAGGTACTTACTCATGTAGAAGCGCTTTGGCCAAATTGGGAAGGACCATACATAGTTCGTGAAGTGGTTCGACCCAGCACGTATGTAATAGCCAACCTGAATGGCAATAAGCTGCTTCACCCATGGAATGCTGACCATCTATGCAATTATTATCAGTAATTAGCGATTTATATGTAAGATTGTAAACAGCTATCAATAAATGAACTCCTTCCATGACATTCGAGTCTACCTCAAATAGCGAGCTAAACTCAAATGGGGTCAAGGAAGTGATATCAGGTAAGGGCATGCGTAAAATGCGTAGCTCAACTCGGATCAATTCCTCATCATCGGCTGAGCGTAAAGAAGTTCATAACCTTAGACACGCGTAATAAGAATTTCTAAGGTGGAGTCTACCAAAATGAACTATGAAAAAAAGATAAAAAAAGTAATGTGATTTAAAGATTCTGCCTCTTCATTAGGTTCGGACAAAAGATTGAGGCACCCAAGTGTATAGGCTCAGGTGGCATTACGCAAAAGGACGAGCCGAAGCACATACGCTTCGGCCCATCAAAACTTGTAAAATTAAAATGAAGAAAAGATAACAAAAGCAACGGAAGCCCTAGCTCAGACGTCAGCTGTTGCCTCATCATCCATGCTAGCAGGATCATCAGCTCGGACCTCTTCTTAGTCGTCTTCCTCGTCCAACTCAGCTTCGTAGGCCTTATAAGCCGCGGTCAGATCAAGATCAGGTGCAATCTTGCTCACCTCATCTGTGGCTATATCGAACCCATGATTAGCCAAATTCCTCACCAGATCGGTAAACTCTGGCAAGTCTCTAATCACCCGCTCTAACTCCTTAGATGAGGTCCATTTCTTCACCTGGGCAAGTTGCTCTGCCTCCAATTTATCTTCAGCCTTGTTGGCCCGCTCCCCAGCCTCCACGGCTGACCCTCAAAAGAGCGCATATCTACTCGAGCTTGACTCAGGTGGTTCTCAAAGAACGAAATTGTTTTTTCTGCTTCGTTGTGCTTGGTTAGTAGCTTTGCTAGCTCAGCCTTCAATTATTCAATGGTCTTTGTAGTTTCGCGCACTCGCGATAAGCTCACCTTCCTTGCGTCAAATCCTTGCTGATGATAGCCCTAGCGTGGCAGGCGGTGAAGTGCAGCTCATCAGCCGGGTCGATCACTGCCTGAATATACTCCGCAGGCTTATCCAGGAAAGAGTTCTCACTCAACTTCAGCATTTGAGCTGTGTTGATATGAAGAGCTATATGTGGGGTGTGTTGCCCTAAACTTGTAGTTTGA
This sequence comes from Momordica charantia, assembly GCF_013281855.1. Lineage (NCBI taxonomy): Eukaryota > Viridiplantae > Streptophyta > Magnoliopsida > Cucurbitales > Cucurbitaceae > Momordica > Momordica charantia. The sequence goes on from NW_028275158.1 coordinate 10,798,660, forward strand.
AATTAATGTAAAAACAAATTTATATTCAATAAAATTTTATTCAATCAATTTGTTATTGAATTCATAGCAATGCAGTGTCTAAATCCAATAAACTAAACATCCAAGATTATTGTCATGTAACCGAGACAGTATATATACTGGGTATATATCTGATATACAAGTGGATAATATCTCGAGAATAACCTAAAGGGTACCTTATCCTGACAACACTATGGATACGCCCACTTTGTAAATGTTACAGACGACCCGATCCAGGTTGTTCGTGTGGAGACATGCGAGTGGAGGTATCTTATACAATGAGTTTGTATAAGACCGGACCACGAAATAGCCAATCTTTAGATGTAACACCGTTAACTAATAGATTGCTATTTCATAGGATGATTAGGCAACTCATTCTCAATACTGAGTAAGTTATGGACTCCTACTCGTGAGAGCTCGTCCTTTGATTTATATGGGTGAGAGTGGCCTGAGTTGTCGACTCAATATTCCTACCATTTTGGGAACGAGACGAAGTGAAGAGCTGGGAACATAACTTCACGAGATGGAATTCACTTCTCCCCGACTTTCGGGGAGTAGATGAGTATTCTCTTAAATGCTGACTCCAGGACTTGAACAAGGGGCCCCACCCTTTCACTGGCCCGAGAGGGACTTCCGGTTATTGGTCAGACCATACCCAGGTTTTTCATTAGAGGAGTAGTGGTATTTAAGGAGCAAGATGTAACACAGGGGTAAAACAGTAATTTGACCCATCTGTAGTTACGAACACTCGTGAATGATTGACTTGTCGTTAATGGTTGTATATCTGTGGACACGAAAATATTCTGCAGTGAAAATAGTGCAACTGCGGGTCTTTAGTGGAATGACCTGTAGTTAATGAATATTGATTAACTCGGTCAATGGTTTGACCGATTAATCTCGTATCATTGGAGCTTCTGATCTGTAGGTCCATTAGGTCTCCTTGCTAGCTCACAACGGGTAAAACGAGGATCACGAATTATGAAATAATTTGAAATGTTCAAATTATATAAGGGAATGTGTATAATGTATATTGATACATTATTATATATAAATATATATTAATCCAAAATTAATTATGAGAGGAATTATTTGAATGAGATTCAAATATTAATTAATATGGATTGGATTCATATTAAAATATAGGTTAAAAATAATGTGCATAAGATGTACATTACGACTATAAGTTATACAAGAGAAATGCTTTAGAATATGATTCTATTTTTGTAATAAATAATTAAGTGTTAATTATTTATTTGATATATATATATATATATATATATATATATATTAATTAATATGATTAATATAACGAGTGGGGATAGTTATGACATGAGGATGGTTATATTGCAGAACATTTCTGCAAAAATAGAACGAGTTTTTTTCTTCCCTTCAAGTGTTGATTCTCTCTCAAGCTCTCTCTCTCAATCACAATATTCCCTATCGGTTCCCACACAACCGGACCTTTGCCGAAGTCATAGAAAGGAAGGTCGTGGTGGTGTTCGCTTGTAATCACTAGAAGAAAGGTTCTTCAAAAGTGATTTTCTTTTCCCCTACATTTTCCTATTTCAATTTTTTTCGTGGGTTTTGTTTCTAAAAAATTCAAGAACAAAGATCCCTGTTTCCGCTGTGGGATTTACGTCCTTTCATTAAAGTGGTAGAGTCTCAAGCCTTCTTAGTGGTGAAGCTAAATTTGAATGAGTATGGAAAGTCCAGCTTCCGAGCTACTATCGAGGGGTCTTCTTCCTCGGAGGTCAAATTTATAATCTTCAGAGGCGAGCAAGAGGAGGCTTCATCGGATCTCTTCCCCTTCCGATCGGAAGAGGATGCACCCTTATTCCGGGAACTCGAGGGGAAAGACAGTAGCATTTGAAGAGGCTCGACTCAGATGGCGGTGTTTGTCGTGGGTGTCGTATCAGCCTTCCCATGTTTTTCCCCCTTGTTTTGAACAGTCTCCTCAGCAAACCTTTTCCAATTCAGAGCAACGTACAGTTTGGAAACCATCTTGTTCAACCGGGAGTCTCGAGTCGAGTTGAGGCTGGCAAGACCGCACTGGTGAAGGTTTATGTTGTCTAAGAGTCCCTCGTATCAAATTGGACCTGTTGCGAACAGTGAGTCCTGGATTATATCAGATTGCGTATTAACCTGAGGTCGAGGACGAGGGGTAATTGCAAAAACTAAATAAAAATATGCGTCAGATCGTACATAAGAGGATGACCTATCCATCATAGACCAACTACTATTTGCCAACAACTTACCTACTTCCCCAAATTCCCTCGGCACCTCGTAGAACGGTTCACCATCCTTGGTGACCAGCCACTCCCTCGAGACGAGGAACCACTTATCTCTCCAGTGCTTGCGAAGGTGAGTCGAAAAGTTTGCAGAAAGTGTTCCTAGCAGATATATAATACCAACCCGGGGAATCTCGGTACGGTTTGATGAGGTGGGTGGCGAAGAACTGACCTACGTCTAGTAAAAGATTCTCCTCACCCCCACGAAATCCCCACCAAATATTCCATATGCCAAGCAAGGTAGCCCAGCCGTTTAGAGCCAGCTGAGCTGGGGCTAGGTTTGTGGTTGAAAGGAAGCACTGGATAAAAGGATGAAGTGGAAGCCAAACTCCACGCTTGAACATTTGGGGGTACATACCGACCCACCCAGTGAAGGGTTGTCAAACTGTTCCCCAACCTGAGGTAATCTCATCCTAATGCTATCAGGTATCCCATACGAGTCTCGCAAGTCTTTGAGGTCATCTTCGGTACAAATAGAAGGATGAGGCTCTACTACAGACTGAGGGTTCGAATTAATTTCACCTTGGCCAGAGGTGGTTGGAGAGTCTATGACGCATCCGATGTTGATGATAACAAACACACTTAGTATAAATTATTTTTGGTGTGTAAGAATTATTGTTATAAAGCATAAATTTATTATGAGTTTCAATCATATTATATGATTTATTGTAATACATATTTTGTTATTGGATAATTTTAGTGTTATAAAGTGTCTATAGCACAGAGCTCGATACGACGATTCTAACGGATTTTGAATTACCAAAATCGGAGCTCAAATAAAGAAGTTATAGCCGAATGAAGTTGAAAGGATAAATTCTCGAGGTGGATGACGTGGCAGTTGAATTCTACATGGACGAATAGAAGAGGACATGTGGCGAGCTGAAACTTTTTAGTTTATAAAACAAATGGGAAAGAAAAAGAAAAGAAAAAAAGAAATCAAAAGAAAAGAAATGGAAAAGAAAAGAAAAGAAAAATATATATATATATAAAAGATGTTACCGTTGGAGTAAAAAAAAAAAAGAACCCTAAAGTTACCGTTGGAGTTTTTGTTTATATATATTATTATTTATTTTATTAAATTAAATAACAACCTTTGATTTTTAATCATTTCAAATAAAAATCAAATCAAATCCAATGGTCCAAATTTAAATTTGATTTCAAATTTATTTTTAACTTTTCCTTACCTATTTAAACCATTCATTCTCTCAAATTTTCAATAATTACCTCTCCAATTTTCTCTCCAATCTCTTCATGTTTTTCTCTCCAAAATTCCAATGTTCTTATAGTTTGTTTTGAGAGAGATTTTATTTGACAGATATTTGATATTCCAATTTTATTTCTGTTAACCAAATTGAGGGCTTTTATTTGTAAGATTTTTTCTTACAAATTTGTGAGCAAAAATTTATGTATTTACTCTTTGAGAGAGTTTGCGAGATTGTACTCAAAATTCAAATTTCATATTCTTTGTAAGGGTTGCTCTTAAGCCCGAAAAAATCATTACTAACGGTTTGATCCTGAACCGTGGAAAGGATTAGGTTCGTTCTTGCTCCCGTAAAAAGAACTTTGTACCGATTGGACTCTAAGCCGTGGAAAGAGTCAAGTTCTTCAATTGAACACCCAAGAGGAGCTTTGGAAGTGGAGTAGGTCGATTGTTGCCGAACCACTATAAATTTCCAGTATCATTTTCTTTAACCATTCTCTATTTAATTTTTGCAATTAATTTTCTTTATTACAAATTGCATGAAATTAATTGTTCGAATCTGTTATTCATATTTATGATTAATATTTGTATTTGAATTATTTGGGTAGTGAAACTAATTAGGTTCTTTGTATTTTTAATTTGTTATTTAATTTTGTGTTAAAATCATTTGTTAATAAAAAAATTTACTTATTTGTTAAATTGGGCCCACCGTGTTAAAAAGTTTATAAAGTTTAATTAAACCCTATTCACCCCCTCTAGGGTTGTTATACCAATCCAACATTCGATGCTAAAAGAACTCGAGGCGCTATCCCTCTGACCAGCACAAGGCCTAAAAACTACCCTCCATAGTTCGAGAGACTTGCTCATTAAAAAAAAAACAAAGAATGAAAAACAAGAAACGTGGCTGACCTAGTTAAGATACCGAGCTGAGGACACCTGGAGAGCGAAGGGAAATTTGAGAGAATTCCTAGATGCTGTGCAAGGAAAAATGGAAGAATGAACTTCACTATTTATAGGATTGGGCCGCACCATCTCGACCATTTGTAATGTTCAAAATCAATGGTCCAGATACGTTCCCACCTAAAACCAATTGGCCGTGACGTCAACATACATCAGCTTGACTGTTGGAGTTTCACTCGTTCTCAACCCCAAGTTCTACCATTTCGGGTTAACTAGTCACGACGTTGAGCCAACTCGTTGCCACACTTCGGCTCAGCAAGGGCCAATGTTGGAAGTGTTTTCTCTGATCACATGTGGCAAATAATGATTGTCTCATAGAGATTATGTATGGCATTCAACACCCAAGATTAAGTTACACCACCTCGAACATATCTCCTATGACCGATCCTAACTCTTGGAGGCCGAGCCGAACAGGTTTGAGATCTTGTTCCCAAATTTTAGGTTGAACTGATTAACCTTACCTCAACTCAGTCTCATCTCCGACAGACTCCACGACATCATGCCGTGTTTCACGATAACCTTAAAGAACAGTTGAGGCCTTGTCAGGAACATGATCAGAGATCTTCTCTATAAATAAAACTCATTTGCTCTGCTCAAATGTACGCGAATCCTGAATTCTCTCTCTAGTTTAGTTCGGCCAGCTACTGACTTTAGCATCGGAGTGTGTTCTGTTTTGCAGGTCACCTGTCCGGTTCACTTCCAGCTCGTCTTTTGTGTGATCTACAGTATCGAGCCAAGGTTCGTGCACTTGGTTGATTTTGTGATTCAAAACAATACTTATTCGCTAAAAAACCATGGAAAGAAAAAAAAGCAATGATTTATTTTAGGGAAAATTATGCCTTACAACGTCAAATGATAATGTGATAAAATTTTTAGTTGATTTTATATGATATACTATTTAATAGGAACATAATTCAATAGTTAAGGTATGTTACTCCTTTCCCAGTCCTTCATCCTCACATTTGTTTTAGTAAAAAGAACACTGGTTTCTGATTTTTGATTTTTTTTTTTTTAAGAAAAAAGCAAAAACAACGCTGGCCTTGGATAGTTTGTTTGCAACAAATACTTTATACTGTGGAATTTGCTTCTAATATTTATCTGTAGATAGATTCCAACTTCCAACATTTTTATGAAAATTTATACCTTTTAAGTTTTAGTGTCACAACATTGAAAATGTGACATTCTAGGGATATGAAAACAGAAGAAAAGAAATTTATTTTTTTTTTTAAGAAGAAGAAAAGAAATTTATTTCATTGTGTAGTTATTTAATTTTACGTGATATATGAATTGGCTACTATAGTTTTCTTTAAAAAAAAATGGCAAGTAGGAATCATAAGAAAGTTGCTTAAAGATTGGTTTTTTCATGTGTACTACAATTATAAATCATTATATATATAAAAAAAATTGGTTATATGCTTCTTCATTTGCATCGTTGTTATTTTCAATCCGAAGCTCGAAGGAATATTTGAAGTACCAACCAAAAGATACAAAATTGTACTGAAAATATAGAACATTTCTAGAACTCATGGGAACATAACATTGGCAAGAATGTGGGGGAAATTCTGAAATTATATCTCAATCAGAACTTTTAGTACAACATGTATGCGGGGTAGGAGATCGAACTCACAACTTCTTGGTTAGAGATATATACCAATATCGTTTTGACTGCATCAACAATTGCTATCAAAGTTTAACTAAATATCATACAATCAATCAAAACATTTGAGATAGGACGTTACATTTGTACACTAATTTTACATGTTATTTACATCCAGTGATTTACAACACTACGTCATCTCGAACGGAAAACTAGAACCGTCTCGATTTGGAGGGAAGGTTATGGAAGAAAATAGAAGCAAAACAAAGGAACAAAGGTATAAAGCTGTACAACTAGTGCTACTTCGTATGGTATAATTATGCTTCCCCCTCCTCGGACGCTAGACGTGCTGCTCGTGAGCGTATGTTCGACTAAAATAACTAAAAATATGCACAAGCGTATGGTATATCTCTTACGTTTCCTAATCATCTGATTAACCGAACAAAGTTCTAATCCGCGTGAACTTTTTGCTTTTCCATAGACTGCAAGCACAACAAAGTTGTTGGACAAGCCTCAGATGATTGAGAATTTACAAGGAAACTAGAAAAGGAAGTATGGAAAATTGTAATAGTCATTATTGCTTATTTGAGCAAGTGAGAGATAGAAAAGAACCTTTCCATAAACAGTAGCCAGATTTTGAGGCATATATATGCGTCTACTGCTGCTTGTTTCCTCCTCTGAGCCTCTGGTTCCACAAAATAATCTTTGAAAACATTCCTGTACATGATTGTAGATGCTGTTGCATCATGGAATAAGGGATTATGAGTGGCAAGTTTTATTGAATATCCAATGGAAGGACCGAGTTTCAGAAGGAATTTACTTCACTTCAAGTTTTTTTGTTTTTCCAAAATTTTTATAACACTTCCAGGACGAAAATTTGTGATATTATCCTAGCGATTCACCAGAGGACATGTATATACCAAACAAAAATCTAACACAAGCCTACCTGAGCCGATGTCTGTTGCAAGCAGTGAAGAACGCAACGAATCCATGTAATATACTTCTAAGAGCTCGAAAAACCTGAAGAAAAGAAATTGCCACAATAATTTAATAGCGAAATTGCCACATTATAACATGAGGAGCTATGGTTCACAGTGTAGTTACCTGGGAGAAGAGATCATTCCAAAGTGTACGCCAAACCGAAACTTCGGAAGTGACGACTGTTACCTCTGATACAGAAGCGACTTGAAGAACACTACTGAAAAAACGTCGCATATCTCCGAACATTTCGTAAATGCATGTGCATACATAAGCTAGGAAACTAGCTAATGAGAGGACAACTCTGATTGGAGCATATAGTATTTCTGAAACCATCCATAATACAGGAAGCAAAACCATTGTAACTGCAAAGTAAAGAAAGGGAATTAGAATCTAGTGAAGGACCCACTTCACTGAAAAAGATAAAAAAATAAATAGGAAAAAGAAAAAATAAACCTACCACATCTCCAGACTGTTGAGAAAATTAACCATATTGGTAAGATCAACAACTCAACTAAGTCAACAACGAGACTGCCACAAAATTCAATCACATCCCAGATCACCGAAAAGAAGTTCCCGACAACTTCGATAAAAGTATTACCAACAGGAAGAAGGAATCCAAGAAGTTCAATGATAGGACTTGCCAATGGTTGGGCCAACAGTGAAAGAAAAGATCGTATGGTACGAGAAAGAGTAAGAAACCACGTAATAGCTTTCTCAAAATTATGTAAGAATAACATTGTTCCCAAGTATTTGATTCTTGATAACATCTCCCAATCCTCTATCCAATCAAAAAGGGGTCCACACAAACGAGATGCTGCTGCCTTCAAAAGTGGGACATTTTTGTATAAATCATAGAATCCTATGAGAACAGTGACAACTGATACGAGCACATATAAAGCTCTTGCAAAAAGGCACATCCAAGGCCGATAGACATGACAGAACACAGGATAAGATTGAAGGAAGAGGACCCAAGATGGAAGACCAGCTTCCAACAAAGTGAGCAACCGTAGATCAGACATAATTATTTGCTTTAATTTAAATGGAAGGTCGCGATCATCGAATCTAAACAAAATCAATACATCTTTGTATTGTGTAGCCTCGACTACATCTTGACAATCAGCTGCGTAAATCTCTGAGACACTGGGTGAATCATTAATTTTATTTTTCCTCTCTTCCAAGAAGGTATATTCTAAATTCTTTGGGCCAATAGATTTTGTTACTTTTCTTCTCTTATTAGGACCAGTAGGAGGAGGTGTCGGGGGTGTATTCATGCTGTCTCCTGGAGTGGTAGAATGTAAGTTCAATTCATCATCAGTGCACTCTAGAAAATCATTACTAATGTATAAGTTTTTAAAGGAGATAATCTCGTCTTCGACAATGGGAATTCCATTGAGGTAATTGTCTTCAACATCGTGGAAAACTTCTTCAGCATCATAGAAAATCTCTCCTGAAAAATGACAATGAAAATTGAATTATTAAGTGGGTGCTTTCTAGGCCAGCACAGGTATGCTAGTTCAAGCAACCATCTTCAACTCAATGGTTACAGCCTAAGACATGCTTACATCACAGAAAGGATTAAACCAAATTATACTAAAGCAGTTTCTAGTGCACTCGTTTTCAGGCAGTGTATAATCATACAAAATTTAAAGACTCAAATCAAAACAATTGTCGGGAGGCAACAAGGAAAAAGAATAGGGAGTCTGCTACCCATCACCATAGCCAAAAACTATGTCAATGTCAATTGATACCAAGGCTAGAAACAACTCTAAACTCTAAGCACTGCAACAACGTTGTCAAACAAAGCATCTTGTAAATTACCCTTGATATAGTAAGAATCCAATTTACTAAAAAGCGAAGCAAATCAGTGCACTGTTCTAAGTCTCTTCACACAAACAACAAAATGGACATACTCGCATTCCGAACATCATTTAAGTTGAATTAATCAAGAAACACTAAGAACTACCTGTGATCGAATCCAAATAATTCTTCAACAGCAGTTGATCCGAGTGTGAACCCGAGAACCAAGAAGATATGCACCCTGTAGCTTGAGATATGCAATCAAATTCCCATCTTTGCATATATTTAGCCTCTATGGCCACAGATGTATCTGTCTGCAGGTGGTATGTAAATCATTGAACACAGACAACTACAACACAGAAAACAGTAGAAGCATGTGGAAGGGGTTGGTACCTGAAGCTCATTAAAATAGTTTAAACCTCTGACATTGTCCCATGAAACTTCAAAAACTATAAAACCATACAACGTCCTATGCAATTCACTGTTTAGAAAAAATGACTTTCGAAGGTTCTTCACAGGAATCACAGGAAGCAGAAGTCTCTTTCGAGACAGTGTTACTGCATTGATCAATGGGAACCACCGCAGAAACTTCTTTGGTTTAGTAATTTTGGGTCTCTGATAAGGCCCCCGTTCACTATTTCTACCCCTTCGCGCTTTGGAGTTTGCAAAAGGAGACAGCCTCGACTGAAAATCGGACAATAAACGTCAAGTTCATTTGCAGTCTAACCCATCAGAAAATTGATAAAACTATGTTTAACAGGAATAAAGTTTGTATGATTTATAAACCTTTGTAACCATCAGCTGCCACAAGCAAGCTGGCCTTGCACCAAGTTCTCTCAACCATGGCCGATTATCCACCAAGATATATATTTTTTTACTCTCAAACGCCAAGAAGAGGCTCAGATCAGAGAGATAAGACTGCAAGTCTCTGAATTAACGAAAGCGTCAACCAAAAAGCGGGAAAACAATTAAACATTGAACAGATATAGTATTCACCAACAATTGAAAATTAGCTAGATACAGAAACTTATCCAAAAATTCACCAACACGATTACAAATACAATAAGATAGCATTGCAATTAGAGGTATAAACATTTAAACTATACGACCAAACTTGGATTCCTTCACATTATTCTGAATATCAAACAAGTTGAACGCGAATTCATACCCAAGGCAAATAAAAAGAGATAAATCCAACATATTCAATAAACCCAACCCTCAAAAGGAACTATATATACCATACCCGATTTGCAAATTGGTGAGAGGAAACAGGCATCGCGCATCATCAGCATTCCCCATCAGCATCACGTTTGATTCCCAAATTACCAGCGAATACAGCGCTCATAAACGACACAGAAACTAAAAAGCAGCTGCATAAATGCACCCAACGCATGCTTATGCATCATACAAACACACAGAAACCGAATTAAGGACCTAGACCGGGGAGATTCCATGGAGAAACAAAGCAATCACCTCCGAACTTCATATCCAAGTGCAAAAACAGAGAAACCAAACGGAATTAATCCGTGTAATACAAACAAAAACCACCGAATTTGTGAAATCCAGGCGCGGAGAAAGAATTGCTTGGCTTGGAAGGCGTGCGTGTGGAGGGTGAAGTTGAAGGAGCGAGGAACATCGTGGTAAATTCACGGCCTCGGGATCTGATACTTCCCGCCACAGAGAAACAATAAAGAAATAGAGAGACAAGCAGAGATGCTGGAGGAGAGGGGGTTGGAAAATTTATGTAATCCGCAAAATTACGATTTACTCCGAAAGACACGCGTACTTGTAGCTAAAGAAAAAAGAGGTATGAGTTCTAAAGCTACAAGAAAAGTGTGTATATAGAGAATTTAAATTCTATTTTCGATTGATTTTAAAAATAGCAACACTTAAAATTAATCCAACTTTAAATTTAGCAAACTTAAAATTAATCTTTAAAAATAGCAAAAAAGAAAAAAAAAAGTCCTCTGGAAATTACATCTTTGAAGAAGAATTATTCATTACCAAGGTAGGTCGCTGGTTAGAGAACTTCACCTTTTGACCTCTATTTTTTGTTTCCCTCAACGGATATTAGATATTTCCTTAATTTGTTTTCTAACCTATTTGGAGCCCACAAAAAATATCATATAGAAATCTAAATTATTCGATAGCTTGAAATTTAAGTAGGCAATGTAGAAAGTTATGGTTATTGTATAAATTTTAAAAAGTCTAAGTTTAGAAAAACAGTGTGAAGAGAAGTGAATTTGGAGATAGTAAATTTTGGTACTATTAAAATTTATAAAGTTGTTCAACAAACTCCGAACTGGACAAAACTTATTGAAAAAACGTGAGTTCAACATCATTTTGAGTCGAACTCACTCACATCTAAACTTTCACCTCAAACATTCTAAACATTTGTGTTTTAAAAAGCAAAAAGCAATTGTATTTGGTTTATAAAATTTGTGAAGGATGTTAATGAGAGAATTATTTTCCTTTTTTTAGGGATTAATTATGATCAGAATATGTAAATTAAAAAAAAAACTTTGTTTGACTTGGAGAAGTTACATTTTTTTTTTCTTTTTGACATAATTAGAGAAGTTTCTCTGGATAAGATTTGGAAGTTGGAAAATCTTGTTTCACCTAATGTATGAAATTCAATTAATTGGTAATTTGGTATATTAAAAAAACTGAAAATGATATCATTATCCTATAAATAAATTAAAAAAAAATTTTGTAATACAAAAATAAAGAATTATGATGTTTGATTGTTGAAACAGATTTTGGATCGAAATGATTAATAAAATGGGAGCTTATATTTTCTATTTATTTCATTACCTACCTAGACAAATTATATAAATTAAATACCCTCGCTCAAATATGGTATAGTATTCATATACCTTACTCTAATTCCATTTTCTGGATAACGAAACCAAATTTAAGTGAAAGGTGTGACAATATGAGATAAATTACTTTTAAAATTATATATCAGATAATATTTATAATCCTTCCATTAGTGTCAATCTCAACATCGCTCAACTAATTAAAAATATATATTATTGACCAAAAAATTAATCGTTAATCATATTTAAGAAAACAACAACAAAAATTGTTATGATTTGATATCATTTTATAGCATTAGCAATTTTAATAGACAGTGTATGTGACATTCACAACTTACACGTTGTTGGTCAAATTTTTAATGATTATTATCACATCGTTTTTCTAATCTCCTATAGTATTCTTGCTTAAATTTATTCAAAAATTATTTAATCATTAAATTATACAGAAAAAAAAACAATGAAAAATACTTATATATAAGATTTATAGAACTAACACAATATCTCTTTTTAATAATTTATCAAATTTATGATAAAAGGTCCACTAAAAAAACAACTTTATTATAATTATATTATTATTATTGCGTGAATTGGCGAAGTGGAAGTTACAAGATTACAACTAGACTTTGGGGATGAGAGGTTTAATTTTCATTAATCCATAATTGGTGCACATTGATAATCTTTAATGGAGAATTGAACAATTTTGAGAAAATGAATAAGAAAAGAATAATAAAAATAATTAATGAGTAACCAAAGCTGTGTTTGCTTTGTATGAAATTCCTAATTTTCTTTTTATGCATTTAAAACTTATCTTAATCCCAACCGAGTTACTAAAATCCAACCTTAATTAGAGAAAATCAAAGAGACCCATTTCAATTAATGCTATCTAGTTGATAAATTTTCATAGTATTGCACTTTTTTTTTTTTTAAGAAAATGTCATAGTATTGAACATTTGCTTTATCCATAAAGAAAATATTTCGAATCGAGCGTGATAATGTAACAAACTTTAAATATACATTATTTTTATATAGTGTAATGCACCTAGTTTTACTAGAACGATCTGTCATACGCGTTAATATGGTGCTATCAATTTTATTGGTGTCTCAATCGATACGAACACGATCATTTGACATGTATTGAAATACATGGTGTGTATTGTGAGATGTAGTTTATAAAAGATAACTAAGAATTATTATGTTTCTTAATTAAAAAGTGTAGAGTAATACGACAAATTTCCTAAAATAAACATTGATATATCTTACCTTACTCTAATTATTGAAATTTTAACCTATCTTGAGAAGCATGGTTATGCTACAAAATCCTAGACATTAATTAACAATTTCCAATTAAATTAAAAACCTTACCTTTTTCTCCAAACTTTGGGCGGAATAAATTCCAAAATGGTGACATTTTTTTTTGTATAACATGTGGGATGGGGATTCGAACTCATGACCTTTGGTCAGAGATAGGACCAAAATTGTGACATTAATTATAATTTGATGATAAAATAAAATTGACACTAATAAAGAGTATAAATGGGCAAGTTTAATTTCATAAAAAGTAAAAAAAAAAAAAAAACATTTTTAAAAATCTATTAAAAACAAATGAAAAGGTAGAAATTATTGTGGAGATGAATTTCAAATGAGTGCTACGAAGTATTTTTAGAAAAAGTAATTTTAGTAAAAAGCAGTTTAATCAAAATGTTTTAATGATAAATCACTTATACCATCTCTCTTTGAGAATTTTTCCTTTTAATCTGTTTACAAACTATTGTCTGTGACAAAAATTACCCTATTATAAATTGTCTGTTTGTAGACAACATAAGAACTTTATGATGTACAATGCTGATGATAATATTTATTTTATAATAAACCAAATACACAACATTTAATTTATAATGAGAAGAATTTTCATGGCAAATCTCTTGTGTTACATCACTGAAATTTTAACTAAAACTGTGGGAAAATTTGAACTTATCACTGATTTATTTTGCTCAACCCAAATTCATTTCTTCTTATTCTTCAAAAGAAACCTCTTGATCCATAGGAGCCATAGCTGTAGGGAAGATGAGAGATCATGTTCTTCGGATCCACGACGAAAACGCCGCCTTGCTGGTTTGGGTTTGCAGGTGACGGACTCGGGAAGAATTGTGGCGGTGGATTACCATTGGAGGTTTGAACCAAAATCCGGTCAGCTTGTTGTGTGACATTCTTTTCAACTCCCCCAATGATGCCTTGAGCTGCTCGAGTTGATTCATTTCCATCTCTTCGATGGGGAGCTCCCACCACGACTACGTCTAATGTTAAGAATATAAATAAAAGATTAATTATATTTTAACACATCAACTTAAGCTTTTAAATTTATTAGCTAATAGGTTGATTTTCATTAATTAAATTAATATTAAGAGAATGTTAAGAATTATATAAAAGATTAAGTTTTTTGGTTTAGCATTCATTTAATACCTAGCTTGACTTTCGCAACTTGTTTAATTCTTCGACCCGCTTTCGCTCCATCTCCAGTTGATTCAGCACTTGTGTCATCTGCAAATTTAGTTTTCGAACGTTGGCATTCCAATGAGCCCCAATCAACTGGAGTGTGTCGAGCTCGACGGGGGGTTTCGAGTCACAAAACGCTCGATCAATGCCTCGACACAAGGGTGGCCAAAAGAGAACACCTTCTTCCCGGGCGAGAAGATGATGATGGCAATCTCGGCACCGCATAGCGTGCAGAGTTCACTAGCTTTCTTGAAGAGGGCTTCGAAAAGGTTATCTGAAGATTGCTCTCATTAGGCATCTTCACCATCTCCACCTTTTGCCTGCCTCTGCTCTCCCTCATCTTTAGGAAAACCTCAACAACCTTTGGAGAGAAAAAGTAGAGAGAGAAAAAAATTTGGTGGGACAGATGAAGTGTTCTTGTTGAGAATGATGTGTGTTACATGTGTATATATATGAATTGGTTGGTGTTTGTGTTTGGCAAAATAAATGATTTGGACTTTGGAGTAATTAATAAAATGCTAGTTGTGGGATATCATATATGATCTCCATTTTCTTTGTATAATTGGCAAATACTTCAAATTTAATGTTGTGATGGATACAAATTCATTGCAAAATTTATACTAAGAAAAATCATGAGAAATTTAACATGAATTCATGTATATTGATGAAAAATTTTATCCCCTCTTTAAGTATGATGGATTTCATTGCTAATGATTCATGTATAGTAATTTTTTAGAATTGTATTTACCGTTTGAGATTTCATTAATTAGATTTTGGACGCATCCACGTAGTCGTTTAACGTTACTTATAAAGCTATAAGTAATTCTTGAACGACATATTACATCCATTTAACTTTTTATATATGTGCAAGTGTATATGACGCATCTCATTGTCACATCAACTTTTCACATTATATCAATTCTTAATTATATATATTGTTTAAACTAAATTGTTTAATTGAATTAGAACGAAAAATCAAGAAAATATATAATAAAATCTCAAAATGAAAAACAAATAAAAGGTTGAAAATAACCTTTCTTCTTAAAAAAATAAAGTTGAAAATAGCATATGACTTAATAATTTCTTAATTAGAAGTTACTATGGATTGAGTGGGAAGTTGGAAGTTACTATGGATCAAGATTTGGGAGTTAAAAAATCTCATTTAACTAAATGCACCAAACTTAATTGGACAATAAAATGGAAAAGAGAAAACTGAAAATGCTATCATTATGCTATAAATATGCCAACTATTACCTAAGCATTTTTACATTATTAATCTGTTTGACTTTTAGAGGTTAATTCCTAAGGCTTTTTGTTTATATGAAATTAATATATTTTTTCCTTTACAGAAATTGGTGCATTCTTCCCATTAGATAAAAGTATAATGAGTGTTCACCGTTCGATTTAGTCTTTCAACTTGAGTTTATTTTATTTCTTAAATTTTTTATACATGAGATTCTTGGAACAAAGTGAATAAATTATCTCAAGTTTTAATCCATTGATAAAATTTTTAAAGAGAAAAAATGAATTGTATCCACGAACTAACACGTGTTTTGTTACTTTATTATTCAAAATGTCAATTTATAATATTTTATAACTTTATTATTCACAATGTCAATTTATAATATTTTATAAAATTTCATAATTAACTTAACATTCCACAATTTATTTATCTCCAAAAAAAAAAAACATTCCACCATTTAAACTTAAAGTACATAACATTAGCGATTTAATACCATTTATAAATATAAAATAAAAGCAATGTTTAAATAATATCTTCATCTATCTACTTTAGGTTTTGATTTATTTTGTTCTATGTAACTTCTAATGTTTGTTCAATTTAATCTATATACCTACAAAACGGATGTTTTGATCTCTGTTAATAAAATTTTAATAAAAAAAAAACTCTAAAAATTGTGGTAAAAAGATTAAATAAAAATGAAAATAAATAGACCAAAATAATAACTTTTTAAAAGTAAAATAATAAAAATAGACATTTCAAAAGTATAGGGACCAAAAATATATTGTAATGCTCTGCATTACCTTTAAGAGTATTTTCGTGATTTTATATTATTATTGTCTTTCAGCTAAGCTAGTCAAATCTAATAAGATTAGCAAGATTATAATTGTATTTAAGTAACAAAATTAGCAATAGTACTTTAGTAATTAGATAAATGTTGTGAATTATGGTAATTGTAATGGTAGAATTATTTGAGTATTTATAAAGTTTCATGCATTTTACCCAAAGTTTTATTATAAGGTAATTAACCAAGTAAAGTCCCACATTACCTTTATTTTACTATTTATTTTTCTACCTTAATTAAATTAACTTAATTGGGGGAATATAGAGAGTTTTACTTAACTCATAACCATGATTAAGCAATGTAACCCACCTACCAGTAACCATGATTAGGTAATATAACTCACCTTCCACGCAAGAGACACATGTAGCAAATAACTTAGTTTGGAAGACCAAAAAACTCTCACAATTCCATTAAATAATCAGCCATTCAAGGAGGAGAGAGAGGAGAGTTTGTTTCATCTTCCTAGATTTTCCTTTCATATGTATATTTTTTTCCATCTTCCTCCAAGAATATTTCTAAACAAATATGAAAATTTCCTCTCTATCCTATTGTTTTAAATCGTACCTTAGAGGAGTCGTGGTTGCTTTTCCAAGTCCCTTCAAAGATCATTCATCGTGGGTTTGTCTTTTCGGTAAGAACGGTTTCTTTTCGTCTAGTTTTGTAAGTAGATTTTCCCTGATAATTTTTATAGAACCTAAGCATGTTCATATCCATTTTCTAAGGTTTCCATCATCATTTCAAGCTCTCTTAGTTGCTGGAAAATTTTCTCATTTTATTCTTTACGGTAGAGAGGAAAAACGCACCAACGGTAAACATCATTCTTCCTTGTATAAATTATTTTTAGGATTCGTTATTAAGATAAAATATGTACTCTTTAGGCATTATTATTTTTAGGATTCATTAATAAGATAAAACATGTACTGTTTAAGCATTATTTTTGTTAATTTAAGATCTGAAAATCAGAATTAAAAAGATCCTCAAAATGTTCATAAAATTGCTTCATAACGGTTTTTAACGGTTTATGTTATTTTCATAGTTTTAGCTTGTTTAGTATCAAATTTTTTATTGTTAATTATGAATATTTGAGACCATGACCAGCACCTTTAAACTAGCTTAAAATGTATTTGAATGTATTAAAATTGATTTTTATGATTAGTTTTATCTAGGGTTTAAAATTGTGAAAACTAGTACTACTAAATGAAACCTAAAACAGGTTTCTTTTCCTACTCTGATTTGAAATTGATAGAGTTTTCTTGGGATTGCGTTTTGTGATTTTTGAAGAATTTGGGTTTTGATTTTTTTCTTCTTTTCGAATTTGGGTTTTGCGTTTTTAGGGTTCGGTTTTATGTTTTTGCATGTGTTTTTTTTTAAGATTTGTGTTTGTATCTATAGGTTAGGAGAGAAGGATTCTGTGAAATGGGTTGCAGGATTGTCTAGTGTTGGATCCCCTCCACTCGATCTGTTACTGACACTAAATGTACCGCCTGTGAGCTTTGTGGTCCCTTCATTTTTCCTAATTTTCATTGTCATTGTAGTTTTCTTGTGAGAGACATGTTTCTAATTGTGCTCAATTTTGTTTGTTGTATGTTGGATTTTAGTCTTGCGGCTTACTCTAGGTTTGTAAAAGAGGGAAATTTAGATGCACTAGTAGAAATTCGGTTTATCGTGACGTTTTTTTAACGTCACAAAAATCTTTCGTGACGTTTTTAACGCCGTCACATATACGCCCATCACGAAAGGTATACGAGACGTTTAAAAAACGTCACAAAAATTAGCACACGTGACAGTTAATTACCATCATGAAAGACATGGACTTCCATGACGTTCATAAAACGTCATGAAAAATGATTTCGTGACGGTGATACAAGGTCACAGAAAGACCTTAAACAGGGAAGAAAGGTCACGTGACATCCTTTCGTGACGTTTTTTAAACGTCACGAAAAGAATATTTCGTGACAATCGATAATCGTCCTAAAAAATATTTTTGTGACGATTTAAAAACGTCACTAATGATTTCATTTTGTGACGATAAAAAAAGAGTCAAAGAAAATGTATTTAATTTTGATTGTAGATGTCGCGTAATAGAAATATCATATAGTCAAATTGTCGATCGAACAAATATATTAATTTAGATAACAAAGTTGAACTATATTAAACATGAACAAGGAAGCTAATATATTAATTTAGAATATACTAATATTCTCAAACACAAATTACAAAATTACATAATTAAACATGTTCCCTACACACCAACCCCGATAACGAAGCTCATCCATCAATTAGTTGCATTCCTAATTGTCGATGTCTTTAGGGTCGTGAAAGACCTAATGATAAAACAATACCCAAGTTAGATAAATGAATAACAAAAGATAGATAAGGTAAGAAAGCTACTTTCTAAAAAAACGTGTCTATCTATTAAAAATTGCAAATGATCATGATATTTGCAAATAACATTCTTAAATAAACACACTAGGAGTCTATCACAATAATATTCTTTGCAAATACTATTCCAACGTCACAGAATTGATTAAACAAATTTGTTTCTAAAAACCAACCTACATACACTTCTTCTACATCTTTTAGTAATATAACATAAAATATCATAATTAAACAAGCATCACAATGATTGAAAACGTACGATAATCTTCTACAACACTACAAATAATCAACATTCATATTATTCCTTATCAACTTACTCAATAATCTGATTAAACAACCAACATAATGACCAAAGAAAGATCCCAATAGAACAAGTGCGATTAAATAAACGACATGCCTACACTTCTTCTACATTCTTAAATTACATGGCACAAAATATCAGTACAATCATAAGGTTTGTAAACGTACAATCATCTTGTAATGAAAGTATCAATAATCAGTATTCATGAAACTTTTATGTACTTACACAATAATATGATACGATAACCAACAAAATGACACACACTTGCTAGTATATCATAATGATTGAAAATGTGTACATTCCTCGTCTAAGGACACTATCTATAATCACTATTCAGTTTTCCTTGTGAACTTACTTAATAATCTGATAAATGTGCTAAATTAGCTATAGTTACAGCATATAACAAGGCCGATTCAGAAAGATTTAAGATTCAAATGCTATGGTATGAATGATGACGAAAAACAAGTTAATAGCTTACCTTTGTTATAATGGAACTTTGACAACATATGTAATCTCATCTGGATGCGATCCGACAAAATAAAAAACCCTAACAATTTCTCGTTCCATTGCGAAGCTTGCTCCTATCATATAAAGCAATGATAAGTAACTTAGGAAAAACAAGTTCTATTTATTAAAGGGTGCAATCGAAATGATATTAAATAGACAAAAAATACACTTATAAAAAATAAATCACTTGTAAGCGACCATAATATAAAATCAATACACAATAAATGAACCTGATAAGTTGAGATAAGAGTGATTACATGAACTTGTTAGTTAAGAAAATGAGTGAGTAGACGAACTTGAGCGCGAAAAGTAAAAAAAGAAGACAAATATGAATTATTGAGGTGAAATACAAGAGTTTGAGATGTAAATGTACATCACCTTCAATTAAGAGTGATGCACAAGTTGGGAGAAGAAGAATGCACTTACACCTGCACAATTGAGAGTAATCCTGCATGAAGATTAATATTATCTCCAACTTATCATGGATCTTAATATAGATCCCTATATCCAATAGAAATATCATTCCGAACAATATTTCTAAATATAACCTAATGTCCAATACACAAGTCCAAGCAGATAGAAAGAACATAATTGGAATAAGGTTTATATAAAACTATGAGTCATTAAATTAAACGTTTTAACTTCAAAGACTGATGCAAGATGATAGTTAGAATAAGAAAAAGACAAAACAAATAAATAACAAGCTCAACGAGAAACAATACAGTCAGATTGGAGAAGAATGAACATTAAAAAGAAAAACTACCAACAAAAGGCCATATTATTATGGAATTTTGAATCAATAGTCACATGCTTTAAGATATTGAAACATCATTAGTCTGGCATTTGCATATTACTAACTAAATGATAGAAACTAAGAAACACAACTTAAAAAGTAAAGGATCCAGATATGGAAAAGACTCAAAGGAAAAGAGCTAATAGTTGAACATAATACCAAATACGAAGAACCAATGTTAAAGGAAAAGACTCAAAGATGGAAGAACTGGAACTCAATATAATGCATACTCCACAACTACAAAAACTCAATTATAATTAAGTTTAATGAAAAATATTACACATAAATATAAGTTTTGATTCCAGATTTTTAACAAACAAGGTCTTGAGAAAAATCTAGCTAAAGCCCAACATTTTACACTTATACACAAGAAAAATAGTTGAAATCGTTAGCTATTTGGAGATCAAATCATAAAATATCACAACCATAAACAAGCAAATAGTTCTAACAATTAGCCAGCATAACAGAAAAGTCATTACCATTAAAGAAGTTAGTTATAAGTAGTCATTTGTTTATATATCCATTGTCACTGTGCTTCATTGATCATCTTTAATTGAATCGCTTGAATATCATCATTTTTTTAATTTGTCTTGTCAAAAAGAAAAAAATTTAGACAAAACAAGAACTATTTATTTTCATTCAAAATGTAATGCATTTATAATTGATGAGAAAAATATAATGTTTTACGGTGATTGTAGTCATAACAGAGCATAGTCAAACAATTATAAACAACTAGAATAAATCATAGTCAACCAGAACATCCAACATTCATACAGAAACATCTAGCAATAATATCCAACGAGCATTAAGAGATAAAACACACAGATTAAAACCTGATATTCATACTAAGCACACAAAAAATATCCCTCTAAGTAAGAGCTACTTACAACTCGCCTAAATGCTCCTAAAACCTAGGCAACAAGGTAAATCAGCATGTTGCAACTCAGTTTTGGCTACTAAAGTTGAATCTAAAAGGGTGTTCAAAGGGTCGTTACTCACTGAACCTTGCTGAAATGATGGCGAAAGTGTTGGGGCTTGTAGATCTTATGACAACAAGGTATGAGTATCACGGATCGGGATTCGTTTGGGCATGGGTAAGCGTCGAGAGTCATTGAAACAAAGTGAAAAACCAGAATTACATTATCATTATTCACTTCTACTGGATGGGCTACTTCAAAGAAAAGCTACTCTCTAAAATGCTGATTAAGAATCACGAATGGACGTCAGATAAAGTAGAAGTATGTAAAATGAGAGGTCATGCATATGACACCTATAGTTTTTGATCGTTTAATTGTCATACATACAATGACTCTAATCTAAAATGGGAGGTCATACATACAACGGACGTCAGATAAAGTAGACGTATCTAATATGGGAGGTCATACATATGACAAAATATTTCCATCATTTAATTGTGACTCCTATAGTTTTAGCAACCTCCGCTTCTTACCCAAAAGAATATAGTTTTAGCAATCCATCTCTCTGTTATAGTGATCAATCACCATGATGCTAAACCTACTATACATAAGTTGGTTTAGGCCTGAAGAAAAACCTCGTTGGAAGAATGCAACAACGAAAAAGCACAAACATATAGACAACTACTTTAAAGCTTTGAGATAAATTGTTTAACATCAAATTAGTTTCAATGATAATTGATTAATGTTGGAGCATATTGGGTTGTTGGAGAAGCTTATCTTCTATTGGTTGGTATTTTTCTTGGAGGAATGTATTATTAACAAAATATTGGCTTTAAGACAACAAGAGACTTGGGTAAAAAGCTTCCAAAACCATCGTAACAATCTCAAAATTAGTGTAACAGCATTATTTTTTATAACTTTGCAATGAATAAAGAATTTGACTGTTTCTCATGAAATCATATTGCATTTCAAAACAAAGGATGGATTCAATTTCAAGCTAGATGGTTTAACTAAATACTCTAGAATTCGAGAACAGTGGAGCGAATGTCTAAATCCTCGGGCGCAGAGTCAAAAAACAGAATTCATTCTTACAGCCACTATAATTGTATACATAAACATCAAGGAAAACTTCAATAAGGAAGATTCTACCTTCTAAATAGTTTAGAGGAAAAACATAATGAGAGAGTGAAAATGTGCAGACTAACCTGAATATTACTACGAGGAACATAAGCAAATAGAAGATAAGCTTGCCCAAATGAAAATACCAACCAATCGGGTATGGCCGAAGAAGTTGCGCGTCGCCGGATCTGGGATGTCAGAGAGCTGCATCGCCGCTGAAGACCAACCAATCGGGTCACCGGCCGCTGGGTTCATGGAAGAGCGTCGAATCTGAGAGAGTGTCGGAGGAGCACCGGATCCGGGAGTCAGAGGCCGGAGGACGTCGAGAACCCGTCCAAAACACGCGTTGCCGTCGCTGCCGGATTAGGTCGTTGCTGGTGTTGCCGGCG
Organism: Momordica charantia; assembly: GCF_013281855.1. Lineage (NCBI taxonomy): Eukaryota > Viridiplantae > Streptophyta > Magnoliopsida > Cucurbitales > Cucurbitaceae > Momordica > Momordica charantia. Next base: position 10,821,303 of record NW_028275158.1, read on the forward strand.
AGACCTATTGGAAGGAGGAAGAAGAAAAAGGGAGGGGGGGGGGGGGGGGGGGGAAGGGTAGGCGGCTGCTACAAGAGGGGAAGAAGAAATGAGTTTATTAAGAATATAGCTTTCATAATCTCTTCCTAAAATAAAAAGTGTTTAGGAAAGGATTTATGAGAATAACTTAATTTTAAAAACAGAAGAATAAAATCTAAAAGGAAAAATTAAATTTCCAAAACTTTTAATTAAGACTTAATTAAAATCCTCTATGTAAAATTCGCTAACTTAATTTATCTTGGTCCAACAAAATTAAACTTAAATTCTAATTTAAATCCTAACTTACCCAAAAATAGAACCCTGAATTTAGAAAATCGAAGGATTTAAATTATCAGCTTAGCGGAAAATTTGAAAGCACAAATTAAATCTTAAAAGTAAACTAACCCGATAACGCAGGGCATTACATTTAAGGTAAAAAAATAATATAAAATAATAGAAATTGACCCATCCCTAAATATTTTTTCTTTTAAAATAAAATAGAAATACAAAAAATAATATTTATTTTTAATGAGATTTAAAATTTACTTAGTGGAAATTTCTACCACCTAAATTTTAGGTTTTTATGTTTTGTTAACTTAAATTCTAACAATCCCTAAAGAAAATAGTATATTCCATCAAATTAGCTTCAAAGATCTTTAAGTTAATTAATTACTTTTTTTTATCTATTTTTTCTCTATCTTTTTTAAACGTCACGAAAAACCAATTTTTTTCGACCATTTCGTGACAGTTAGAAAAACGTCACAAAAAGTAAAAAATTCGGAACACTCCGTCATTTCCCGCCAAAAACGCGCCTCAACCTTTCGTGACGTTTTTTAAACATCACGAAAAATCAACTTTTTGACCACCATTTTGTGACGGTTAAAAAACGTCACGAAAGGTCAAATATCCGAAAATCTCAGTTTTTTCCCTCCAAAAATGCATTTTTTGCCTTTGGTGACGCATATTTTTATTTTGAACAGTATTTTACTGTTCATGAACGTCACGAAAACCCAATTTTCTAGTAGTGATGGGGTTTGGCTGTGCTTTTTGAATAATTCCGTGAATTTGCGTTTCTGGGGGTTGCTGGGTTCTGAAATAGACTATGTGTCGTACATTTCTTTTATTTTGGGTTAGTTTTCTTTATTCTTGTGTATTTGTAAATTGTACAGCTGAATCCGTATCTGAAGATTTTGATCAGCGAGTGGAAATAGTTCTTTTAACAGGTAGTTTATGTGTGTAGTTGTTCAATGTGTAGGAATAATTTATGGTTTGGTCAAGGTTATGTTATTTAGTTTTGGCATACAAAAAATCTTTATGGTTTGTGGTGTACGGTTAAGAGACTTATTGAATTGATTTGAATGATCAGGAATTTGGACTGTTCTCTTGGAAATATTCATCATGTAGTGATTATTAAAGTAAATTGTTCTCCATACCATGTGTGGTATTGGCTGATTAAAGGATGATTGGGGTATGTGATTAGTACCATTCGTATTTCAAAGTAGTATTGGGTTTAATTTTCAGTGACATTTAGAAGTGAATAAGCCTAGCTATGAATCTCCAATTTCTTTTAAATATAGTATGGAATACCAATTTACTCCTAAAGTGCTAAACTCTTGCAATAATTGAAATTCTCTCTCATTACTCATACTCATCTTTCTATCTGTTTCCAGCTTCTTATTTTTTTAATTAAAAAAATTATGAAGCAATTTTTTTTCATTTGAGATGTCTAACAAATTTTGAAGTAGCTACTTACATTTTGATGAAAGTTATTGTGGTTTGGCATATTAGTTGGGTTGGGATTTTCTGTTGTTCCTGTACCATCTGTTGCACCAAAAAACAAATTTGAACTCTAGAGAATGGATATTTCTAAACATCATTTTACCCAAATAACCTACATTAATTGAGCTAATTGTTTAATTTATATACACATCGAACATTTTATTAAAGTTATGCTATGAAATCTTTATAATAGGGTTTGTTTTATTGAGTTAAACTGCCTACATCTTTGATGTGGTTTTCGAGATGGCAAAAATATTTCTAGGCAGAGTTGTACACTTTTTAAACTTAGTTTCACCTTTGACAAATAATAAATAGTTGAGTTATGGTATAGCCCTTCCTATCCTAGAGTACGTTTTCAAGCTTTTGGCCTCTATATTGATTTTTCACTCTTATTTATGCAATAAAAAAAAATCTCATATTTTTAAATAAAAGGAGAAACTGGAAACAAGCATTAGCTTTAGGTTATTTGAGCTTTATTAGAAAACTAGAAGGACGAGATTAAGGTTCACCTTATTTATACCAACATTGGATACGAAGATCATATTCTTTTGAAGGTATTTTAATTTTTATAAACTTTATCACTTTTTTATTTTGGTATTGTCCTCCCATTTTCGTTTCTTATTTGTTGAGTTTTTGCATGTGATGAATAAACTTTGTTATGACAATAATCCTTATTTCAACTCAAACATATTTGATTAAGTACTTAAATTTCATGCAATTTCCATTGTTTGGTGTAATTATTGTAACTCACTCTTGTTGTATGGTGAATGCACTTTGATTTTTAACGGAACAAAAGTTAAGTTGATCACTTGTATTTGCACGAGGATGTGCTTGAAAGAGGTATGTATCTTTTCTCATTTTTGCCATAAGATTATACGTTTTTAAATTATGAAAACAATGGTATGTATTTGAATATTTGGGACAAATTTCTCATGCCTGTTAGCTAGTTATTAAATCACTATGTTGAATTAGCCATATATTTCGTATTAGAATAAAAGGGAAGGGTCTTCTACGGAACGATATACAAAATACTATTTTCCCTATCTTATTTCCATTTCAGACACTTTAAAATAAGTTCGATGACTTAGCCTCAAACCTTCATCTCGAAACCAAATTCTCTAGATTTAGTTGATTATCTAGTTAGTTGTTATGTCAACTAATTAAACAATTAAACATTCTATCCTTGTAGCAATTTAAATGGTTGGAGTTCTATGGTTGTAGAGATATGCTTGGCATTCATTTATGTCAATCCAAATATGTGTTAGATCTACTTGATAAACTTGGTATGACCAACATCAAGTCGTGTCCAACTCCAGCCATGACCAATAGATATTTTATTGCCAATGAGGGTGATTGGATGCCAAACCCAACTCAATACAGAAGTGCAATAGGAGCTCTTGAATATTTAACATATACTCGGCCGAATATTTCTTACATTGTCAACAACATCAGTCAATATATGCAACCTACTATGATACATTGGCAGGGAGTAAAAAGGGGTCCTACGGTATCTTAAAGGCACAATATCTTATGGTTCTTATATTTTGAAGTCCAATAATCTATCTCTTTTTGCCTATACAGATGCTGATTGGTTTGTAGTGTCGATGACCAAATATCAATAGCAACTTATTGTGTGTTTTTTGGTCACTCGTTAGTTTCTTGGTCATTGAAAAAACAACATGTGGTTGCAAGATCTAGTACGGGATCAAAGTATCGCTCTTTAGTTTACACTGCAGCAGAAATTTGTTGGATACAATCTTTATTAACTGAAATTCATCATTGTCCTCGATATGTTCCTGTTATATTTTGTGATAATGTCAGTATGTTGTCTTTAGCAGCTAATCCTGTTTTTCATGCACTAAGCATGTGGAATTGGATGTTCATTTTATTAGAGATAGAATTATGGGGAAAGAATTGGATTTGTTAGTGGATACAGTTTTTCAATTTTCTGTATTGAGGCTTCATGCTATTTTTTTGTAAACCATGTTGTGCTCTTCTCTGTATTATATACTTGTAGTTTTTTGGCTAATAGTATTGAGGAAGATTTTTCTGAAAATCAATCTAAGGTTGTTGATTACAAGCACCTGTGTGATTTGGGTAAGTACTTGTATTTTTTTAAAACTAATGAGATTTGTGCATAGGTTGAGAAATAAGGAAAGATGGTTGGTTAGCTCACATGAGCAACCAACAATTCTTTTTTAATTTAACTAGTTTTTTAATCCGTGCCTTGCACGTGGTATCTTAATTTAATTTTATTATATATTTATGTAAACTTTAATTAAAAAAGTTGAACATCTATCAAATATTATAATTATTTATATTTTTTAAAAAATAAATTATCTATAAAATAGTAAGTGATTTTTTAAGATAATTTAATAATTATTTATTATTTCTAAAGTTTATTAATAATCATTAAAATAAATAGTTCATCATTTTTTAAGTTCACAAACTTAGCTTAAAATTTGTAATTAGTCTTTTTTTCCGTTTTTTAGAAATGAGAAATATATTTATGTTGAAATTAATTTTTATTGCTATCAATGAATAATTAAACATACATATATAAGTGAAATGGTGGGATATGTGAGAATATCAAGTGGTTTAGAATGTACTCAATTACTCAAATAAACATGCATATGTAAGTTAAAGTATAAAATGTTAAGAGGATTTACAACAATATAATTATTACTCAATTACTAAAGATAAAGATGTTTTTAATAGACATCAACTATTTAATCTAGCAATATTTATGTTGGTATCTTTTTCTTTACCTCTTTTTAAATGTTTAAAAAAACTAATGTAATTGTTCTTAATAAAAAAAATCCAAGATTAATATTGTATGTATATATATACCTCTCACCAGTGTTGAAGATCACTAAATTACAAGAAAATTGAAACATGATCTACTATACTAATTAAGAAACCTTTAAAAATAACAAATTTGTGAGAGAAAAGGTAAAAGCAAATACAAGAATAAAGAAATAAACCTAAAAAAATTGTATGCATATATAATATTTAATAAAATAATGATAATATTGTCCAAAAAAAACATAATAATTCTTATTATAACAAAAAATATCAACAAATACAAATAAAATACATAATAATATAGTAATCATAAAATAAATAAAAAGACAACAATAACAAAAAGAATTGAAATAACTAATAACCAATACACACATTGTTGAAGATAGACAAACATCATTATTCAAGTTTATCAAGTAACATTGTAACCACTCAAACTTATGAATTGAAATATAGTTTTGATATATAAATTTCGTGTCGACTTGAATGTATCAAGTATGCGTTGAGTTGCTTTGAAGATTAAAGAGACTTTAAAAGCAAGAAAATGAGAGAGAACTAAAAAAATGGAGATCGAATGTTGGGAAAGAATGATGGAATAAAATGCCTTTCTATATTAGTACACGGGAAAAAGTTACAATCTTTTGGAATTTCAAAACTTTTGAAATTGTAACTATTACGAGTGAAAATCATTAAATTATTCATAAATCAAATAACAACATTTTTCATATCCCAAAGAATTGTTGATAATTAATTAATTTGTTTAGCATAATTAATTACTATTTCTAATGAGCAATATATAAAAATTATTGAATAAAAATGAATATTAAGAAATTTATTTAGGTGAATTATTATAAACTAATGTATACAAATTGTATTAAAAAAAGAAAGAAAACCAGAAAAAACAATGAAACAATGAGAACTAACCTAGATGATGAGTTTTAATTTTTTTTTTAAAAAAAAGATAAGTTAAAAGGAGCAATAAATTGAAGAGAAGGATAATTTAGGTATAATTAAAAAAAAAATAAAGATCAATATTGTCCTTAAAATATTTCTTCCACATCTGTACTTTTTTTCTAGTACTTATATATACTAGTGTATTACCACGTGCAATTCACGTATAAATTTTTTTTAATTATAAGGTAACTTAAATTTTATATAATTTCACGTAAAATATTTTAAGTATAATTATTTTAAAAAATAATTAAGATTAGTTTTTATATATATTTATTATTATTGACAGCTAATTACTAATAATAAAATGTACTATTTATAATTATTTTTAAAATATATTATTTATAGTTAATTGTTAATGATATATTTTGTAAATAAATAAATTAAAAGTAAAGGAAAAAATTATATATCAATAAAAAAGTAAATAGGTATTTTAATATTTTTATTTTTAAATTATTTCAACCTAATATGGGTCCTTTATTTTATTTTTTAAATATTTTGTTTGTTTATTAAATATTTGTTTAGGGCTGACATTTTGTTGTATATGTTGAATTTTGTAACTAAAATTAAATTATTTTATTGATTTAATTTTATATTATAATTAAAATTAGAAAATAAAATGACCAAAAGTTTTATATTCCACCTTTTACGATTCTATACAAATTATTGTTTATAATTAATTTATTAATTAAACATTTTTTTATATACTGACTTCTATGATTGTTTTTTTTTTCAACAATAAGAACATGAACTTGTAATTATCTATATTTTAAACAAATATTCTAAATAAAATTGCTAAAAAAACATTCCAAATAAAAAAAATACACTAAACAATAAAAAACGTTAGTAACAAAAAAAAGTCCAAATCCTAAACTAAATAAAATTGCTAAAAAAAGAAACATTCCAAATAAAAAACACACTAATTAGAAAAATAACAATAGTAACAAAAAAAATCCAAGTACTTACTATACACTCATCTTTTAGAGTAAATATGCTCATTCTTGAAGATTGCTTGACAGATACTATTATTCTAACTTTGTAAAATTGTGGAATGGTAATGTTACAAACCTAGTATTCGAGATATGTAGATTCAACATATGCCTCTCTTGCAACTTGATGAATATGTCACAAATATCTCGAGATATTTTCAAGATTGAATCATCTTTGAGAGATGTTTCAAGGAACTAAGAATAAAAAAGTATTGAAACTTGTGAAAAACATGTAGAAGAAAACCTATTTTTATAGTAGTAAAGGATAAAACGTTACAAAAGCTTTTCAAATTCTAAAACTCTTGAAATTCTAGTATGCATTTTAATTAAAGAAAAAAATAATTTTATGTTGTTGGAAAACTTTTTGCATTCTAACCTTTTATATTCCATGCATTAATAGTATTGATAATTAATAATTAATAATTAATTTAATATTTGTAATAATATATTAATGACATAATTTGTAAATTTGTAAATTTAGTAAAGGGCAAAAGTGTCTAAAAATGTTTTTTCTACCTCCTACCTTTTTAATATAGTATAGATAGGTACATATATATACTTTAAATTTAAATAACGGAGAAAAAAACCGTGGGGGATTGAATTTTTTTTTTAAATAAAATAATAATAATTTAATAAAGACATATAGATTAATAAATTAAAGTAGAATTTCAAAAGGCAAAATCCGCATATATAGATTTATACTAAATTAAGAGTATATATGTTAATTAATAAAAAACTGAAATGGAATTCTAAGAGACAAAAAAAAAAATACTTATATATATATAAATTTTTATAACAATTGTTTCCATATCCAAGAATTTATACTTTATAAACCAAAAACCTAACTATAAACAATTTTTTAAATATTAAAATTTAACATCCTACAATATCTTAAAAAATATTAAAAAGCAATTGATTAACTAATAAATATTAATACTTGAGTTGATCAAAATAATCTCTCTTTTTCATGCTTCTGCCATCACTTTTTTGACTCTTGATGTTTGTAATTGGTCTTACGGCGGTAACAATTCCAATCACATCTATACAAAAATAATATATTGAATTAATAAAATTGTAAATTTCATACTATTTTAAATTTAAAAAGAAAAATACCTATTGTCTTCTTTTCACTCAACAAATTCATTGTATTATAAAAATTAATGAAATTGTGGTCAAATTTATCGAAATTGCTTCAATAGACTCTAGAACTTCTGTATTTGTTGATAAAGATAACTCAATATATTGGTTAACGTTGAGAAATTTATTATGAATTGGTTTTACATTTCCACTTATAGTGAAATAGGAACAATTTTTCTTCAAATTGTGCTCCAATCTTGCAATAGTTTCATTATATATCACTTCCTGAATTTGAGTTCCCTAGAGAAAAATATGTATTAGAAAACAACCAAATATAAAATAGAAATAAATTACAACGAAATAAATAATCCCAAGATAATTTTTATGAATAAATAATAAATCCTCATGATCAACTTCAACACTTGGAGTGGACCTCGATGGTTTGTATAAGTCTCAACTGTTCCTCTTCGAAGTACCATGATTTTTACGATCCATTCTTTTCAAACGGATCCAATTTCTTCAACAGAACATATTTTTCTAAAGACATGTTCACAAAAAGTTGAAAAACAAAGATGCGATTTTAATTGACAATGGAACAAAACGGCGAATATGATATATGCCTCAAACCCAAACAATCTATATATATATGTAGTAAATAGGTGAGAAAATGAAAAGTCTCTCATTTAAATGAAAGGTTTATTATTAATGTGTAATTATTTATTTTATAAAATTTATTTAATCATTAATGTTCAAGTAAGGTTATGGAATAAGTTAGAAAGTTTTAAATTTTTTATTATATATATGTGTTGTTAAAAAAACCATGTGGGGGTTGGGGATCGAACTCACAACCTCATAGTTAAGAGGTATATATCATTAACCGTTAAGCTATGCTCGCTTTGACTAATATATATAATGTAATTGAAAAAAGTTTATGATGAATATCTAAATGTTTATTTTATAAAATTGATTTTGTAATTGAGAAAATGAAAATCATTTCATTTAAATGAACACTTTATGATTTGATGTCTAATTGTATTTATTTTTTTAGGAAGAAAATGAAAAGTCTTACACGTGAGATTTTTTCTTTTTTAAATTAATGAGGTATGAAGTATGAGAATTTTCTTTTTATTGTCAAAATGTTTTGTGTTTTAGGAGAAAATAAAAAGCCTTTGTGTGAGTTTTTAAAAATAAATGAGGTATGGTGAGTTGAATAGTGGAGTGTGGGTAATAATAGGTGATTAACTATTTTTATTTTGAAAAGAAGCCTATTGAAAGTCTATTTGAATGCGTTGTTAGTTAATCACTTATTATTACCTACACCTCACTATTCAACTCATCATACATCATTTATTTATAAAAACTCATGGAAGAAGTCAGAAAGTTTTTAATTTTAATTTTTTTAACATACATAATGTAATTTGTGTTATTACTATGAGAGTTGTTGTATATTTAAAAAAATGAACCTCATTTAATTAAATGAAAAGTTTATGATGAATGTCTAAATGTTTATTTTATAAAATTGATTTTGTAATTGAGAAAATGAAAATCATTTCATTTAAATGAAAAATTTATGATTTGATGTCAAATTGTATTTATTTTTTCAGAAACAAAATGAAAAATCTTAGGTGTGAGTTTTTTTTTTCTTTCTTTAAATTGATGAGATATGAAGTGTGAGATTTTTCTTTTTAATGTTAAAATGTTCTTGTGTTTTAGGAGAAAATGAAAAGTCTTTGGGAGAGTTTTTATAAATAAATAAGGTATGGTGAGTTGAATAGTGGAGTGTAGGTAATAATAGGTGATTAACTATTTTTAAAATGCACAACAAACACTACAAGAAAATTGAGTATTTTCAAACGTCATAACCTTTGAAAAAGTATAAAATTAACCTTTGATAAATGTTTTTTCGAAGGTTTACTCAACCTTCAAAAAGTGTCGAGATAGATCCCGTCGAGAAAGCTTTTTCGAAAGTTTTATTAACCTTAAAAAATTCATATTTTTCAAAACTTCAATTAGCCTTCAAAAATTCATGTTTTTCAAAAGTTGTAAGCCTTCGATAATTGTTCAATTAGTTGTCAATAATTAGTTAGTTTCAATTAGTTTTTTTCGAAAGTTTTCATCATTTTCCAAGGATCGTAATCTTATCTTCAACCATTTTTAAACCTTTAAAAAAAGGTTATTTATTGACATTGGCAAATCCTTCAAAAAAAAAAATCAAATAGAATAATAACATTTGAAATTAATATTAATTTAATATTATTTATTTGAAAAAATTAAATTACTTTTCATAGTTAAAATTTATAATTTCAAAACTATATTCAACACAACAAAATATTATTTACTATAACCCATAGTTACTGCAAACACAATCAACAAGGTAGTTACGGTATTTCTAAAACTGATTCAAATAATACAAATACTTCAAATACCTAAAACAATAAAATTTTCTAACCCCTACTTTAGGATTTTTTTCGAATCATCTCAGCCATCATTACTTGAAATCGATGCTCAAAACGATTTTCTAATTCAATCATTTGATCTTTGAGTCCTTGTACGTCAACTTTTCTTTGTCGTTCAGATTCTTGAAGACGATGTTCTGACTCGTTAAGGCGTCGCTCAAGATCACGAACTTTGGAAGATGATCCAAACAACTCAGAAGGAGTAACACCGGCTCCATAACCTCGAACACGCCCATGTTTCTCTGGTCCAAAGACTTGCACAAAAATCTTGTCGTTGTTCATGTCAAGTGTACCATCCATCAGTTGAGAGGCATATGATTTGAGTTCCGACTAAAGACATAAATAAAAATTTTAAAGACAAAAATAAGATATTTTCTAATAAGATGAAAGTAATATCGAGTAAAAATTGAAAAACAAATATCAAAGAAGATCATCTCAAATATTTCTCAAGATTAGAAGCTCAAGACAGACCAATACAATTGGCAGAAACAGAGGATCGTGCGAAACATTTCATTATGAAAATCTTATTAACACTATGAACATCTTATTAACGTAGCTATTAATAAGAAGACAGTTAAATACGGGAAAGTCTGAAAGTTATAAAACAATACCAGCACAAAGGCATACAAAAACTCTAAAAGTTACCGGAAGGAACTTCAGATTGTTGGTAATTAAGAATAAGGGAAAGTCTTTTGATAAGAAGAGAGTTAAAGGGAAGCAATGGAGTGAGTCATATTCTAAATATCTTCCTCTCCTAAACCACTTTTGAGCACAAATTCTTAAAAAAATTGCTCAAGTCAATCAATACGTCTCGTACATCATTCTTCATCAATCCTTGTAATGTATATGGGAGCAAATATTGCATAATAACATGATAATCATGACTTTTAAGACCAAATATTTTTCTTCCTTTTATATTAACACACCTCCCAATAGTAGAAGAGAATCCATCTGGAACCTTTAGTGTGTTGAAGTACTCACAAAATGCATTTTTCTCATCTAAAGATAATGTACAATATGAAGGTAGTAGATACCATTTGTTTTCATATTGTACTGGATGCAACTCTTTTCTTATTTCCATTTGCTGGAGATCAAGACGAGACTTCAAGTTATCCTTTGTCCTCCCCTTAATATTCAATAGCGTACCAATCACATTTTCACAAACATTTCTTTCAATGTGCATCACATCTAAATTATGTCGCAACATTAAAGTTCCCCAATAAGGTAACTCAAAGAATAAGCTTTTCTTCAGCCAGTTTTTAGCACGTTTCCTCTTTTTCACATATTGCCAAATATATGTTCTTCAAATTGATTCACTTGTTCAAGTATATCACTTCCAGACAATTGTTCAGGAGGTAATTCTTCTTCAACATGTCCATCAAACAACTCTGGTTGTAGTCTCCATTCGTGGTCTAAAGGTAAAAAACGACGATGACCCATGTAGCACATTTTCCCACTATTTTTTAAATAAAGTGATCGAGTATCAAAATTACATGAAGGACAAGCTAGGGTACCTCTTGTATTCCAACCAGATAAGTTTCCATATGCTGGAAAATCATTAATGGTCCATAATAATGGAGCATGCATGGTAAAATTTTGCTTTAGTGAAGCATCGTAAGTTTCAACCCCAACCTCCCATAACTCCTTTAACTCATCGACTAATGGTTGTAAAAATATGTCAGTATCATTACCAGTACCTTTAGGTCCAGGGATGAGTAATGATAGCATGAAATAAGGCTCTTTCATACACATCCATGGTGGCAAATTATACGGAATAAGAATGACAGGCCATACGCTATAAGAGAGACTCATATTTCCAAATGGATTAAATCCATCACTGGCCAAACCAAGTCGAACATTCCGAGGCTCTGAAGCAAACAAACTATATGATTCATCAAGTGTTTTCCAGGCTATAGAATCAGCAGGATGCCTAAGAACTCCATCATCTACCCGTCCACTAAAATGCCATGTCATACTTGATGCTGTCTTTCTTGACATATATAATCTTTTTAATCTTGGAGTTAGAGGAAAATATCTCAAAATCTTCTGTGGAACCTTCTTCTTGTTTTTTAATAAGAACTTTTGAACCTTCTTCTTTTTAGAGGTTTTTTCTAGCTTCCATCTAGATTCTCCACAAACTGAACATTTATCTGCCTTAGCATTTTCTTTCCAATACAACATGCAATTATTCAAGCATGCATCTATCTTAGAGTACTTAAGTCCTAGGTCCCGAATGATCTTTCTTGTCTCATAGTAATTATTAGGTAGATTAGTGCCTTCTGGAAATACATCTTTTAATAAATTGAGTAATAAAGTAAATGATTTATTACTCCAGTTTCCAAGACACTTTAGGTGAAACAATTTCATAATAAAAGACAACTTAGAATATCTCTTACACCCAGGATAAAGTTCCTTTTCTGCGTCATTTAACAATCTATAAAACTTAGAAGCTTCCTCATTTGGTTCTTCATTATAACCATGTTTACTTGATTCTCCTTTCTTGGTCCAATTGTTGGTGTTAAAAACACCAAAGTGATCCTCTAATATTTCAAAAATATCTTCTTCACCAGAGTCATTATCATTTTCTCCTAATCCATATGATAAACTTTCTTCACCATGCATTGTCCATCGAGTGTAACTTGGAACTATCCCAAACATTAACAAATCTGCTTCAACGTCATCTCGAGTTTTAAGTATTGCATTATTGCATCTCTTACATGGACAAGAAATCTGATTGGATGTCGTATGCATAAATGCAAAATCTAGAAAGCTTCTTACTCCATTTCTATATTCTTGCAATGTTCGATTTCCAATTTCCATCCAACTTTTATCCATGTTATACAACAAGCTTGTGATGATAATAATGTGACACACTTCTCTGTTAAAGTAAAAGACTACCTAGAAAACAAAAAGAGATCTTAAACTAAAAAAGAAATTAAGTAAATAGAAATTAATATCACACAAAACATTGGATCGCTAACCTATGATAGAATGTCCACGGCTTATTATAATTTATAAAAATTAGACAGACCTTGAGCAGTGATTTCCGAGTGCCTAGTACAAATCCTGCATTAGTGTTACCAATTCCACTAGAAAATTGACCAAATGCACCAGCTATACAGGTATGAGAGTCTGTACCTTATTCAAATAGTAGGAGAACGTTAAATACAGGACCCAAACAGATCAAAGAAAACTACCAAGTCTGCTGGAGCCGAAATGAACTATAAAGACAGGGTGAACTAAATGGCCTGAACAGATTAAAACTATAGGATGTAAAACTAATAGGTAAATTTCTACTAAAAATGCACATCGATTTTCTCAATTAACCAAATTCAAATGTACAAAAAATATTTTCCAAACTCCATATCGTCATTGCTCATATCAATTTAAGCATAAGACTAACAATAAACTAAGTTGTGTACGCGAGGATGAGAGAATTCAGTATTCAACGAACCTGTTGAATCAAATTTCACCGAGCAAGATTGTCGAATCAAGAACGAACAAGTAGGCGGAGAGCTTAAATCTCTGATTCTTGGCACGAGCAAAGAATGTGCTGTTTAATATTTTACTTCTAATGCAGCAACAAAAGCAATCAACCACACTGAAAGAAAATAAAGGAATAAAGAAATAAATAGGCAGAATTCACATTCACACTCATCACGAAAATCAAAACACGAAGAAGATCATCCAATAACATCAGCAACCACAAACCTTGACAAAGACAGTCAAATATGAATTTCAAACGCAACAACAAGAGCAATCAATCACACGGAAAGAGTAAACAAACAAAAGAAACACATATTAGGCACCAAACGACTCAATCAACAGTACACGTTAAAGAAAAAAAAACTACACTCAAAAGAGAATGGAGAGGAAAGTTGGACTTGCATTTGGAAAAATAAACCTTTCAGAACAAATTCAATAGTAGAAAATGAGTCTTAGCAATTTTATCTAAACTTCATTAATATATTTATTATTTAGACATGCTTATTAAATACTTTCAACTCTATGAGGCAAGTAATCAAATCATGAAATAAATGAAAGAGAAAACACTCTTTCATCTAAAAGCTGAAACAAAAAATCATACTAAAACTTCCAACAAATTTGAGATTTGGAAAGGCAAGAGAGAGACCTTATCCTTCTTAATATGTCCCTAAAGGTAAAGTAGAGGCCTTATAGTGAAATCATCTTTATCACCAACATCTTCTTCCCTAACAATAGAAGTCGTGTTTCTCACTTGCCTCGTCTCACTCTTTTTCTTGTTTTTGCTCGCCAACTATTCAGGTCAATGATAGCAAGCTTCATCTAGCCTCATCACACCTCTGTCATCACTTTCTTACTCTTAGTTTTGGAGGAAACTCCAACAGGACATAGAACTTTAGATGCTAACATGTGTGAAAAGTGGAATTGGCAAGAATAGAGGTGTAGGGCTTCAAAAATAGATATAGAAATTGTACCCATTTTACTCCCTCATGAATCCTCAGTTCTCTCTTCCAATTGGAATCCAGACGACACCCCTGAATAATCTAGTGAGAGTTTCACTAAAAACAAAAAGAAAATAAATACGGAGTAAGGAGAAATATGAGGAAAACTCTTAAAAAGAGAGTTATCGTACCGAGGATAAAGAACAAGAAATTTGAGAATTGTGCAGGTGAACGCACTCGCAAGGGAGAGCCGAATGGTTCAGAAATGGAAACCAAACCCTAGTCATAAGACAAAATCGATAGACAATTTGAAATCGATGAGAACGGACGAGATCTACAACTACTTAAAAGAAGTTCGTCAACTACTTAAAATCTGCCGCCACTAGGAGGAGCTCGTCTTCTAAATCACATGAATTGCACGAGAGGAAATTAGCGAAGCACAATGGTAGCGAAGACGATTGCGCGAGACGAAGAAGGAAAATTTGCGCGAGAGGGAGCAGTGAAGATGAAAATGGTGGTGACTGTGGAGAGAAATGGCTAACGGAGTGGCAATTTCAGAGCAGCGTGGAAGAAAAAATTTGCGTGAGAGACAACGAGAGAGACAACATTTCTCCACGAAGAGGGGGTGACGCCACTTTTTTCACGGCCAATCTCAAAATTTTAGGGCAGGCGGGAATTTTTTATTTTAAGCAAATTTTCCGCCTCTACTTTTTATTAATAAATTTGTATCTTTTTCGAAGGTTTTTTATAACCTTTGAGGAAAAATACATAATTTTTAAAGATTTTCTAAAAACCTTCTATAAAATATCATATATTTTTCAAAGGTTTAAAGTATTTGTTGATAAATGTATTATTTTTCAAAGGTTTTCAATAACCTTCGATAAAATACTGAATAATTTTTGAAGGTCTTCAAAATACCTTCAATAAAATATTATATTTTCCGAAGGATTTTAGTAACCTTCAATAAAAAGTATATAATTTTTGAAGGTTTTCAAAACACCTTCGATAAAAGATCATCTTTTTCGAAGGTCTTTTATAACCTTTGATAAAAATGTATAATTTTTGAAGGTTTTCTAAAAACCTTCAATAAAATATCATATATTTTTCAAATGTTTAAAATATTTTTTTCAAATGTTTAAAATATTTGTTGATAAATATATTGTTTTTCAGAGGTTTTTAATTACGTTTATAAAATAGTGAATAGTTTCCGAAGGTCTTTAAAAAAACCTTCGATAAAGGTTAATCTTTTTCGAAGGTTTTTAATAACTTTTGAAAAAAATGCATAATTTTCAAAGGTTTTATATGAACCTTCAATAAAATATCATATATTTTTCAAAGGCTGCACATATTTGTTGATAAATATACTGTTTTTCTAAGGTTTTTAATAACCTTTGATAAAAGATGGTCGAAACAGCCCCATCTTCTTGTAGTGAAAATGAATGTACATATAATTTCAAAAGACAAACTAATTAAACATGTTTATACATATATAAGTGAAAAAAAAAGAAAAAAAACGTAAAAAAAAGTAATGAAAACACAAGGAAATGTTTAATAGTGTTAAAAGAAAAAAAAAAAGAAAAGTTTAAAGAAAACACAACGGAAAGTTGCTAAAATGAAAAAAAAAAGTTGAAAAGAAAAGAAAACATAATGTTTAAAAAATGGTGGGAAAAAAAGGAAAAAATGAATAGAAAGAAAATGGAAGTGTTAGAAGGAAAAGAAATAAAAAAATATAAAATAAAAAAACACACCTTACTGGCAAATAAATGAAAAGGATATGGATGGTATTTATTAAAAAGTGAAGGATAATTTTATTCATAAAATGTTTCTTCCACATTTAGATATAGATTATTACCTAAACCATGACGGGCATTCCCACCATTGAAAACAAATATTTAATGACGGGCTTTGTAGGCTACAAATACAATAACACTGGCATAGATGTCGAGCCACAACCGACATCACAAGTGACCATCATTGTAGAAAACAATGACAGTCACCTACAATGACGGGTAGCTCATCACTAATACACGCCTGACATAAAAAATTACAATAATACTCGAAACGATGTCGCTTGCGTGTTCGACATCGTTTCCTTCAATGACGGACAATGATCATCATTAAAAGTTGTTTTGCACTAGTGTTTGGAGGTGAAACTTTACAAGATGTTCAACATTATCCCAGCATTATTGGAGCACTTCAATAAGTTACCATTACTCGAATAGTATTAATAAGGTATGTCAGTTTATGCAATCTTCTACACTCATACATTGGCAAGATGTTAAACAGATTTTACGATATCTAAAGGGCTCGTTTACATCTGGCTTATTATTACAACAACCATCGGAACTGAATTTATATGCTTATGCTGATGTTGACTGGGCATCCGATCCGGACAATTGTAAATCTACCTCTGGTTTTTGTATCATGCTTGGTGGTAACCTCATTGCATGGGGTCCAAGAAATAGTGTATAATCTTAAGGTCGAGTACTGAAGTAGAGTTTCCTAGTTTAGTTAATGCCTCATCCAAACTCATTTGGCTGCAAGCTCTATTGAAAGAACTCTGTTTTGTCTCATCTTCTTTATACGATCATATTTGGGACAAACTCCTTGGAATCAAAATACATGAAGAGGAAAGCACAATCGCACGTTCAGAGCCCTTCATGCGCCAACCTACGTTTTGCTGCAGGTACACATGCGACGATCGCCTCCCGTATTTGCATACCTAGAGTCCTTTTCCCACGCACTCCAACGCTTGCTCGTAATCAACGCTTGCCCATTGATTACGTCAGCCATGTGCGCTATCCAGTGCCCATTGCCGAGTGTCACCTGCACCCCACTGCTCACGTCCCTACCCTCTTCACACACCCCTTGTGTAGCCATGTGCATCACCCAGCCCTGTGCACATCCTGCTCACGCCGCCTACACCAACCATGCACCCCCCATGCCCATACGACCCATACCGATGGCGCGCACCCAGCCCACTCTTCACATTTAAGGAATATATTTCCTTTTATTTTCCTTGGATTTTATTTTGTATATATCAAATTAGATTTATAGAATAGATTCTTTTACTTGATTAGCAAGTGGGCAATTTTAGGAAAATATCTTCACATTTATTTTGTTTATTTTATTAACCTTAGAATTTTAGGTTTATTTTAATTTAAAAAATTCTTGAAAAAGGCCTTAGACCTTGGCCTATAAATAAGCATCCCCTTATCGTTTCGAACATATTATATTTAGTTGAATAAAATTTGAGAGGGTTCTCTACCCTTGCCTGTGTGCGAAACCCCCCTTCCCAAATATCGTATTCGTTTATGTGGTTGAACTTAAGATACTTTATTTACCCTCAGAGCATGCTTATTTGATTGGTCACCAAACTCATGTAGTGTTTCCAACCTTGAGTATAGTGAGTAATCTGTCTACTCTCGGTAACGACTACAAAGGTAATCCAGCTAACATTTTCCTTTTGAGTTGAATCATCTATATGATTGGATTCAAGTGGCTAGAAGCTCGAGAAATCTGTACGCTTGTGTTGTCATGTATCACTTCTCCTCCAGTTCTATGGTGTGATAACCTTGGAGCGGTTTATCTTAGTGCAAATATGGTGTTACACTCTGGAACCAAGCATTTTGAACTTGACATTTACTTTGTTGGTGATCTTGTCCTTCAAAGGCGCTTATTGGTTCAACATCTCCCTTCTTTTGCCTAACTTGCTGACATTTTTACTAAACTGCTCTCCCTTGGCTCATTCCATCGTCTCACTTCCAAGCTCAATATATTTCCTACATCCGACATCGGCTTGAAGGGGTGTTAAGGAATCCCACTAGCTATATTATTTTTAATGACTTATGATTTGGTAAAGTTGTTATGATTTGGTCAAGTTGTTTTATTCGGTTCATCGGCGAGGTTCATTATAAAATCCATAGTACTCTTTCACCATAAAAATATAAAATATGAGAATTTCTTATTGTGGCATTCTGTATACTCCTCTACATACTATGATATTTTAACATATGTAGTTTTTTTAAAGATACGTATACCATGAAATAAAACAAATGTTAAAACGGTAAACTTAAATAATTAAATTTTAACATTTGATGCAATCCAATTAGTCAAATACTTAAATTTAATTATTAATTTCTTGGTGAAAATTTATTATTACTTTTTAGGTTAAAATACTCTTTCAGTGTCTGAACCTTCAACAGGAGTTCATTTTGGTCATTGTACTTTGAAAATCACAGCCACCGAGAAACAATGACAAACAATATACTTGAAATCATAATCCAAAGAAACAAGAAACTCCCAAATTCTCAAAAACCTATACCCATCTATCTAATTCCTCACCCTCAATCCTTCCCAGCTTGTGCTTCTTTCAATTTCTCTAATAGCTTCTTAGCCTTACCTCCCAGTTGATGACAAGTTCAAAATTTCTCTGATTCCTTTTCTTTCGCTTCAAATTTTCCCATAGCATATTTGATTTTCCTTTTCCTTCTTTTTTTCGCGGTTTCTAATAATTTCCTTCACAAGGCTTTGAATCTATCTGTTGGATCATCTCTTGCTCCTCTAAATCTGAGATTCCTAGGGTTTCTGTCGATGTCACCCAAGCAAGAAGGCCACTTTGATTAAGGTATTTGATGAGAGTCGATTGATTTTTGAGTTTCCAATACATTCTGGTTCGTAATCGGGATATGGAAAGCATAGGGTTGGAGAAGACCCAAGAATGAAGGGAGGAGTCTCAAACTTTTAAATGCAGAAGATCCGACTTCGACTATGGGGATTTAATCTAACTGACTTGACCCAGCTTAGTTGGCTATTAAAATTACCATGTAGGATCCAATTCTTTTTTAAGAAAAATATCAAATTAGTATTCTGTTATCTATTTATAGTAGATTAACAATAGAGACCAAAATGAACTCTTTTTTAAACTACACGGACCAAAATAAACATTTTTAAAGTATACGGACCAAAATGAACTTGAAATTACAACGATAAGAGTATTTTGACTTTTTAATATTGTTCTCTCTCAAGTCTCAACGATGTTTAAATAATGATAGTTAATGTACTAAAAAATATGGTAGTTAGTAAAAATATGTAATTTTAAATGAGTGATTTAAAATAAGAACGGTAGTTTATTTTTTAAATATTAAAAATAAATATACTTATTTTAATATTAAAATAAAATAAAATATTGTCTAAAAAATAATAAAATAAAATAGAATATTTATTTTTCAATTTAGTCATATTGAGAGGAACAAAAATAATTTTTTTAAGGGTAAGAAACACAAATAAATTGTATCCTATTGTGAACTTACTAAAATAAAATTTATATTAAAAAAATTAATTAGTTTTTAAATTAGCTGCAATATAATTAACAAAATTATAGACGTATGATATTAATTTTGAACTTAATCATATTTAAATAATAACAAAATATATGTAAAAAAATTTTATCGTTACTTAAATAGAATTCTAAAATTATGCAATAAAAAAATAATGTAACTTAAAATTTCAATTTTACCATTAACAGAAAAAAATTTTAAGATTAAAGAATTATTCAAATTTGAACGCATATTAAACTCTGGGGAACGACACAAATGATCAAAATAAATCGTGCGTTTTAAAAAATTGTCAAATATATCAGATATTGCACGATTGACTAAATAACATTTCTTTTTTAATCCTGAATAAGTTTTTAGACTAATACACTCTTGTAACAAATTAGGTATATATGCTTAATTAATGGACTTTAATCATATGAAAACAACTCTATCTATTCAAACAATGAAATGTAAATAACTTAATGTAATTTAAAAATTGATATTCCATATCTTGAAATCAAATTTTGAAAGTTGATATAAAAATAATTAATAATTTGTTACCGTAGATTTTCAAATTTATAGATCTAAAATCTAAAATTTGAGGTTAAATATGATTATTCCTATGTAAATTAAGAAATTTAAGGTCTTAACATTTTCGCTTGAAGTAAGAAATTTAGGGTTTGCACAGTTGCATCCCCACTTTTTTGCACACTACAAACCCCATATGCAACCCATCTTCCACAATCGTTGCTTCCCCAACCTTCCATCTACTGCTGACCGACCGATCGCCCGCCTCCAACATTCAACCATTGTAACCCGTCGGCCCGCCCAACCATTTTGTCTGCTCCTACCGCCCAACCGTAGTTGCTCTTTTGTCGACAATCATTCTTAAATCGAGTTGTTTTTCCTGTGGGCAAGGATAGAAGGCACGCTAATGGTGGACTGTCTCGAGGTTTATGTACAAACTGAGATTTCACAACATTTATTTAAATGAGATTTTATTTCCTCTTTTTTGATATTGTCAAGGATGTTTATTTATGTTTTATATCAAGTGAGTTGGAATTTTCAACAATAGGGGCCACACATGTATTAACTTAATGTGTTTTTGTTATTTAATTAGATCGAGATAAGTGATCTAATTATGTATAAGTTTTGGTTTAACTGAGTAATTATAAAATGGCTATGGGCAAAATATATAGATACCATGAAATAATTTTTGATTTAATGAGGGGCTAAATTGGAAATATCAAAACATTGTAACCCACCAGTGGTTTTTTGGTCGGTTACATAGGGGTTGTGGTCCCAAAGTCAGATTTAACTTAGGTTAGTTTTTCTTATCCCTTCAAGAGAACCTGTTTCCTCTTCTATGAATATACAGAGTAGAAACCAAAGGAAAACGTGATGCATCTAGACTTGGAAGATCAAACCCGTCAATCAACATTCAGATATGGATCAAGGTACGGGAAATTGATCTATGGCTTTTATTTTTGGGTTTCATTTTACCCACAAATGGTATCAGAGCCCTCCCATTGTTAATTCTTGAGAATATTGTAGAAATTTGTTTCAAATTAAGGCTGCTTTTATCTTGCATTTTTCTGTTTTCAAACATTTGGTTCCCTTTTTTTATTTTTGTATCATTATGTTTTAATTTGATGACAAATTGTTGAATTGCCTCCAGGAGTTTTGTTGTGGAATCGATTTTTGATTATGTTTATGAGATTTTTTAAGTGGAACAAAGGAACAGAACATATGTTGTTTCTTTTTTCTTTTCCTCTGGATAATTGCATTTGATTCTGTGTCAAAAAAAAAAAAATAGAACCACCACTACTGTTTGTGCGAATTTGAGGCACTTTTTAAGTCTATTTTGTTATGTTTGGCTATAACTGATGCGATTATTGGGAATAATTTTGTTCCATTTTGAAAATTTCGCATTCGAGCTTATTCGTGTATGGTGGGTATGATATGGCATTCAATATATCCATATATTTTGTCATTTTCCTTTGGGTTGGGTATGCATCATTCTTAGGTGTGCAAGTTATTCATTAATTTCTTTATTTTATTGAAGCCCTTGCACTCTGTATTGTACGTGGTTTCATTTTCGAAAGAAATTTTGCACTTACGGAAGTTTTTTTTTCTCTCTATGTTATTAGGATTTATACACTGTGTGGATATTTGTTTTATTGTGAATTTAGATATTCATACAGTGAATTAATGTAATTCATATTTATAGTGCATTTGAAAATATATTATTGAGTTATGGAAATTTGTACACTAATTTTTAATTGGCCATGCTTATGTTGTTTCATCGATATATAATTTTTATTTAGAAATTCATAAATTCAAATTTTGGTGAATTTAATTTTATGGTTAATAAAATTATGTTAAACATATGATTGAATAATTGAAATTCGATGTCGCCAAAGTGACCTCTGTTGTGGAGATTATTCATGAATGTGTTTAATAATTGAGTGTTTGTATATTTCTAGCATATATTAGTCGGCCCAAAGGAAGGTTGATATTAGCGTGAATTACAAACATTTATGTGGTGATAAATGTGTGACAATTATTAGGTTTCTGGGCATGTGAATAATAAATCGATCCAAAGATAGGTTTGTTATTTGTCGTGCGTTTATTGTCAATATTTGATCACTACGCCAAGATTACCACTTACAGTCAATATTACTGTCCAAAGACTTGATGTTGATGTTGTGTTAGGTATCTTGTGAAGGATTAACCATTATTTGAATTTTTTGATTATTGTGACTACTTGTTCCATATTAACAATTACTGATGTGAGCATTATTGTCTATTTAACTTCGCTTTTCTTAACAACAAATGTTGCTACAATATCTGCTAACCTCAATAATCTACCTATTCTTAATGGTTCAAACTTCAAGGATTGGAAAGAAAATATTCATATAATTTTGGGCTGCATGGATCTGGACCTTGCACTTAGGATAAAGCAACCTCCTTCTGTTACGTTCGATAGTTCTCCTGATGAAAGGAGACATTTTTAGAAGTGGGATCGCTCGAACCGCATGTTTATAATGATCATAAAGCGCGGCATTCCGGAGGCATTTAGAGGTGCCGTATCCGAAGGGATAACTAATGCCAAAGATTTCCTAGCTGAAATAGAAAAGCGTTTTGCTAAAAACGATAAGGTTGAAACAAGCATGCTCTTGCAACGCTTGATTTCAATGAAATATAAAGGCAAAGGAAATATTAGAGAGTACATTATGGAAATGTCTCATCTGGCGTCAAAATTAAAAGCTCTTAAGCTTGACCTATCTGATGGTTTGCTTGTGCATCTAGTTTTAATCTCTCTTCCTACACATTTTAATCAGTTTAAGGTGAGTTATAACTGTCAAAAGGATGAGTGGACTCTCAATGAGCTGATTTCTTATTGTGTCCAAGAGAAAGAGAGATTAAAACAAGATAGGACAGAAAGTTCTCACCTGGCAAGCACCTCCAAAGAAAATGTCAAAAGGAAAAAGAAATATGAAGCTGCTAAAGGTCCAGCTCCTAAGAAACAACAACAAGATATCAAAGGTTGTTTCTTTTGTGGGAAACCAGGACATTCAAAGAACAAATGTACCAAGTATCATGCTTGGCGTAAAAAGAAAGGTGCATCTCTTACTTTGGTCTATTCTGAAGTAAATTTGACTTCAGTGCCTAGAAACACATGGTGGTTAGACTCTGGTGCAACTACTCACATTAGTGTTTCCATGCAAGGTTGCCTGAATTACCGAAAGCCAACTGATGTTGAACGACACATCTTTGTAGGTGATGAAAAATCGGTGGCAGTGGAGGCAATAGGGCATTTTAGATTATTATTATCAACTGGTTTTTATTTGGATTTATATGACACTTTTGTTGTTCCGTCCTTTCGACAGAATTTGGTTTCAGTTTCCTTATTGGACAAATTTGGTTTTACTTCTTCCTTTGGAAACAATATGTTTACCTTGTCATTAAATTCTAATAATGTCGGAACTGGTTATCTTAATGCCCTTGATAATTTATATATGCTTGACACAATTGCATCCTATAATGAATTATTCCTTTCAGAATCTTGTGGTTCAAAACGTAAAAGGAGTCAAGAAAATTCAGCTTTTTTATGGCACAAGCGCTTGGGTCACATCTCCAAATTTAGAGTTAAACGTCTTGTGCCTAATGGTATTTTATGTTCCCTTGACTTTACAGACTTTGACGTTTGTATTGAATGCATCAAGGGAAAACAGACCAAAATAAAGAATTCAGGTGCCTATAGAGCTACAGACGTCTTAGAATTAATTCATACAGATTTTTGTGGACCATTTCCTACAGCTTTATGGAATGGTCAACAATATTCATATCGTTCATAGACGATTACTCTAGATACGGGTACCTATTTTTAATTCATGAAAAAACACAGTCGTTAGACGTGTTCAAACAATTTAAGGTTGAAGTTGAGAAACAACTAAACAAATCAATTAAGAGCGTTAGATCTGACCGTGTCGGTGAATAATATGGTAGATATGATGGTTCAGGTGAACAACGCCCAGGACCGTTTGCTCAATACTTGGAGCAATGTGAGATTGTCCCACAATACACCTTACCAGGTTCTCCTAGTATGAACGGTGTGGCTGAAAGGCGAAACCGTACTCTTAAAGATATGGTAAGGAGTATGGTTAGTCATTCTACCTTACTAGAGTCACTCTGGGGAGACGCACTTAAAATTGAAGCTCATATTCTTAATAGGGTGCCAACTAAAGTAGTTGAAAAAACTCCTTATGAGCTTTGAACTGGAAACAAACCAAGTCTAAAACATTTTCATGTTTGGGGATGTTCAGCTGAGGCTAGGCCTTATAGGCCACCTGAAAACAAGCTGGAATCCAAAACAATTAGCAGCTACTTTACTGGTTATGCTGAGAGGACAAAGGGGTATAAATTTTATGATCCCACACTTAAGATAATTTTTGAAATGAGAATTGCAACATTTTTTGAGGATGTTGAGTTTGGGGGGAGAAATAAAGTTAGAGACATTGTTTTTTGCGAGGACGAATTGAATGTCATTCTTACGAATGTTTTTTACAGTGTACAGATTCCTATACCTGTCACTAAAGAAGAATCATATCAGGATCCTCAACCAAACAATGTTGAACAAACACTTATTCATGATGAAGTAATTGTTCGTCAGGAGCAAACTCAACAACCTCAAGAACAAATTCCGTTAAGGCGATCCACTAGAGAAAGAAAAAGTGCTATTCCTAATGATTTCATTATCTTTCTCCAAGAACATGAGAGGATACTAGTGAATGATGGAAGATGATCCAATCACCTTTTGTCAAGCCAGGCAGGATTTAAATTCTCAGAAATTGATTGAAGCCATGAATGAGGAGTACAAATCTATGCAAGACAATAAAGTTTGGGAACTTGTCTCATTGCCAGAAGGTGCAAAACCTATTGGTTGTAAGTGGATTTTCAAAACCAAAAGGGATGTTAAAGGTAATGTGGAAAGGTACAAATGACGTCTTGTAGCCAAAGGTTTTACTCAAAAGGAAGGAATTGATTATAAAGAAACTTTCTCTCCAGTTCCATCGAAAGATTCTTTTCGGACAATGCACTTGTTGCACATTTTGATCTTCAGCTCCATCAAATGGATGTAAAGAGAGCGTTTCTCAATGGTGACATTGATGAGACAATTTATGTGGCACAACCAGAAAATTTTGTGATTGGAGACCCAAAGAATTTGGTTTGCAAACTAACAAAATCCATTTATGGGCTTAAACAAGCTTCCCATCTGTGGTATTTCAAATTTCATCAAGTTATTCTCTCATTTGGTTTTGAGATTAATATTGTTGATGATTTTGTATATCAGAAGTTCAGTGGGAGTAAGAATATATTTTTAGTTTTGTATGTCAATGACATCTTGCTTGCCACTAATGATACATGTATGCTTCATGACACCAAGAAATTTTTATCTAAAAATTTTGAAATGAAAGATCTTGGTGATGCTTCTTTTGTATTAGGAATCCAGATATATCGAGATCGTTCTCGAGGTATTCTAGGATTATCACAAAGAAGTTATGCGTGTGTGTTTCTTTTCTTTTCCTTTTCTATATATATATTAACAAAATAGGCTTGTCATTTGTCAAGCCTACGAACTGTCCACGCCATCTTTTCGGGTATTTTCCTTTCTTGTTTCAATGGTAACTTCTCCGTTTGAGCTCCGATTAACAGTCGTTGGAATTGTTGTCACGAGCTCTACGCTGTGGATACTTTAAATAATGTCAATAAATAAAATTAAGTTTGTTATCATCAAAACATTAACTAATTAATTAATTAATTAATTAAAATTAATTAATTTGAGATCAAAGGGTCAGAAAGCCAACAATCTCCCCCTTTTCCCTTTTTAATGATGACAAACTTCCAAAGAAAAATACATAGACATTTAATAATCATCACATTAAATTCAAAATAGCGTACTTAAAAATCATTCAAAGATTAATTTCTCCCCCTCAATTGATACATCCATGGATTAATAAACCAATAAATCATGAAACAATTTTAGAGCAAATTTTTCTTAGACTTCTCCCCCCTTTGGAATCATAAAAAAGAACAAAAATAATTAATAACATAAAAAACTCCCCCTGAAAACATGAACATAATTTTGCATAAATACTCCCCTTAACAATATACATTTAAAAAAATAACAAATATAAAATTAAGATGCATCACAACGAATAATACCAAGCTCAAGCCTAATTTTGCAAAAGCATTCTTCATTTAAAGGCTTGGTAAAAATATCCGCTAATTGATTTTTTGAGCTTACAAATTCAAGAGTAATATGACCGTTTTGCACATGTTCTCTTATAAAGTGATGCCTAATATCAATATGCTTAGTCCTAGAATGATGTATATGATTTTTAGTCCAATTTATGGCACTTGTATTATCACAAAATATGGGCACATTTTCAAACTTTAATCCAAAATCACAAAGAGTTTGTTTCATCCAAAGAATTTGAACACAACTAGCAACCGCAATATATTCCGCTTCGGTAGTGGATAAAGCAACCAAATTTTGCTTTTTACTAAACCAAGAAACTAAGGAACTACCAAGAAATTGGCAAGTCCCACTAGTACTCTTTCGGTCAAGTAAACTACCTGCAAAACCCGCATCGGAATATCCTACCAAATTAAATTCAACATTTCTAGGATACCACAAGCCTAAATCAATAGTTCCAAGCAAATTTTTAAAAATTCTTTTAACGGCATGCACATGAGATTCTTTAGGACAAGATTGAAATCTAGCACAAACACATACACTAAACATAATATTTGGTCTACTAGTGGTTAAATAAAGTAAAGAGCCAATCATACCTCGATAAATCTTTACATCTACACATTTACCTTTCTCATCCTTGTCAAGCTTAGTGGATGTGCTCATAGGAGTTTTGACAATTTTACCTTCATTGAATTTGAACATTTTGAGCAAATCTCTTGTGTATTTCTCTTGACTTATGAAGATACCATCCTTGAGTTATTTGATTTGGAGTCCAAGGAAGAAGCTAAGTTCTCCCATCATACTCATTTAGAAAATTCTTCACACATAGAAGGATTAGTAGAACTAAAAATAATATCATCCACATATATTTGCACTAGAAGCATATCATTTGCTTTAGACTTTGTTTGGGGAAGAGAATACCCTGGACACGTGGAGGGCCCCTATTGGTGCTCCAAGATGACTCATGAGTCATGCCCAGCTCGGCCCGCCGAGATCACCACCACTAGCGTTGACAGATGCAAAGTATGAGGGCCGAGGTGAACCTGGCCGAGGTCCGATCTACCGGGAAGCTCGGTGGGGGCCGAGGTGAGCTACTGTCAGCACGTGATTATCGGGAGTAACCGTCGGTCCCGAGATTACCGGGTGTAACCGACGGTCCCGAGATTACCGGGTGTAACCGTCGCGAGATTAGCGGGACTACCACCCATAAGTAGAGGACCTCACTCCACGATCAGGTACGATGATTTCTGACCTCGAATTAAACTGGGAATCCGACCTATACTGACTTGATCGTCGGAGTGCTCATCTTTTTGTGCAGGTCCGCCCAAGTATTCAGATCGGTCCGGAGGCCGAGTTCGAGCTGCAATCTGAAATACACTGTTGTGCATGTATGGATTCAATTTCTTCTCGTCCTGGGGATCATCTCTCCTAGTCTTGATCTAGCCGGTCCCCTCGGAATGATCTCGAGATGGAAGCGGGAGCGGAGAGCCCAGCTTGAAGGTCTTTGGTGCTCGAACCAGGCAGCTTCCTCTCCCTCTCCGTCAATTCATTCGTTTAGGGCGAGAGCGAAAGCCCTTGCAGTCTTTCATCTGTATCCGAAGGGGACAGACTTGCCGGCAACCAACTAAACTCCTTGTCCGGTTCAGATAGGCTGTCTGATGACCTCCATCCGTTTTTGATACGTACATGGATGGAATGGATGCATTTCCTACCTCTGATTGGTCCTTCTCAAGCACCCAACTCGGCCATAGATCTCATGAGACCCGCCCACTATTACGACGAAAAAAGCCCTGCCATTTTCCTTCGCTACTAGGAGAGTCTGCTACTTCTATTAGCGCCGGACCTTGAGTCGAATTGATCGTGTGTCATGTGCAACGTCCATCAATGATGGTTCATTAATGTCCATTGATTTAGACTCCTTCCCCCTTCCTAACTACGAATAAGATCGAGAGGAGCCCGAACCAAACCAATGGGAATTTGCACAATTCCTATGAGTGCAAGCTCTTGGAGCTTGTTTTAAACCATAAAGAGCCTTTTTCAACAAAAACATGATTTGGAAAATCAAAACTTTCAAATCCCGGAGGTTGTTCCACATAAACTTCTTCCATAATATAACCATTAAAAAAACACTTTTCACATCCATTTGGTACAAAATAAAATTCTTATAAGAGGCAAAAGCAAGTAATATTCTAATGGCTTCTAATCTAGCAACGGGTGCAAAAGTTTCCTCATAATCTATTCCTTCTTCTTGACAATAACCTTGAGCTACAAGTCTAGCTTTATTTCTAATGATATTTCCATTTTCATCCATTTTATTTCTAAAGACCCATTTAGTCTCAATTATAGAAGCATTAGAAGGCGTAGGGACTAATTCCCAAACTTTGTTTCTTTTAAATTGATTTAATTCTTCTTGCATAGCTAAAATCCAAAATTCATCATTTTCGGCATCTTTAAAACTTTTTGGTTCTATTTGAGAAACAAAAGCAATGTTATTAAACATATTAAGGGAGGAACGAGTTTTCACACCTTGTTCGGGATCACCAAGAATTAAATCCTTAGGATGGGATGGAGCATACTTCCACTTCTTAGACATGGATGAAAAACCGTCCATCTTATTTTCGTTGATGCTCGTTTCTTGCTTACTTGAAACAATCTCTTTGCTTTTGTCACTAACAAGTAAATCTCCAAAATTTCTTTCTAAAGAATCACTACAAAAAGAATCATTAGAAACAACATTGCAAGATTCATCAAATACCACATGCATAGATTCCTCAACTATCAAAGTTATTTTATTGTTTCAACCACACCGTTTTGTTGAGGAGTTCTTGGAGCGGAGAAGTTATGAGAAAATCTATTTTCTTCACAAAAATTTTCAAAAGCATTACTATCAAAAAAATCATTTTTCATTTTGAACTCTTTTGGCAAAACTAGAAAAACCTTTCAAAGCATCATCCTTATGTTTTAGCATTAAAACCCAAGTAAATCTTGAAAAATCATCAACTATCACAAAGGCATAATAGTTCCCTCCAAAACTAGCAATTCTAGAAGGGCCAAATAAGTTCATATGTAATAGTTGTAGGGGTCTTGTAGTAGAGATCATATTTTTAGATTTGAAAGAAGACTTCGTTTGCTTACCCATTTGACAAGCATCACAAACTTTATCTTTTTCAAGTTTAAACTTGGGAAGACCTCTAATCAAAGAATTCTTGGAAATATTTGAAATTAAGTGCATGATAGCATGTCCTAGTCTTGTATGTCATAACCAATAATCATCATGCAAGACCGATAAACATTTATCACTAATAGGACAATCATTCAAATCAATAGTATACACATTTTCATCTCTATTTCCAACAAATAAAACTTTTCTATCACTAGCATTTTCAATGATGCAATTCTTTTTGTCAAATACAACTCTAAATCCTTTATCACACAATTGACTAATACTAAGTAAATCATGCTTTAAAGCATCAACCAAAAGTATATCTTCAATCAAAATAGAAGATTCATTACCTATACTACCCTTACCTATTATTTTACCTTTCTTGTTATCACCAAAGGTTACAAAGCCTCCATCCTTTTTGGAGAAAGTGACAAACTTGGATTGGTCTCCCGTCATGTGCCTTGAGCAACCACTATCCAAATACCACTTACTTTTCTTAGAAGCTTTCAAACAAACCTACAAACACAAAAATTTAAATTTGATCATTTGGTACCCATACTTATTTGGGTCCTAGAAGGTTAGCATTAACAAACTTGGGGATCCATTTCATTTTTGCATTTTTATTGAAAGCATAAGATTTAGACAAGTAGCAAGAATAAGATTTATGTTCATACTTGTCACATGAAAAGCAAACAACATTATGCAATGAATTATCTTTTACAACAAATTTATGCATCCTACTTTTCTCCGAGAAATTCTTTCTTGGAGCATTGTGAAACTTTTTGCGTTTGACCTGATAGTTTATGGAGCTATCATCTTTCCTAAGCTGCGTTAACAGCCGGGAGGAAAAAGATTTTGGCTTTTTTTCCAAGTTATCAGGATCAAAGCGCTGCGCATGCTGGCTGATGACCTGATCCAAAAACTGGTCCAGGTTGCGGAAATCGAAATCCGAGCGAGACAATCCCCGGCGGAAGATTTCGGCCTGGACCAGTTCTTCAAGGACCCCCCGTCCTGGCGCTCTTGCACTTTGAGAGAGTTTTCTTGTAGAAAAAGTAGTTTGAACATATTTTAATTTAAAGCATTTGAGTCTTATATGATCTTCAATACCACAATAATGACATATAGGCACAAAGTTAATTTTAGCATGTTTAGATACAACTTTAGGAGCAACAAGCTTAGGCATATTAGGAGATGGTTTAACAAAGATAGTTTTAGAACTTGAGGGAATAGAGCATTCATCAATATAGCCTAAACCTCTTTTATTACCATAAGGTTTACCTACTTCAATTATCTTGTCCAACCTTTGAGCACCTATTGTTAATTTTTTAATAGAACCTTTAGCCTTATCAAGTTCCACTAAAGCATTTGATTCATTTTTCTTAAGCAATTTAATCAAATTATCTTTTTCACAACCATCATGCTCAAGAAATCTAATTTTATCAAGTAAGGCATTTTTTTCATCATAATCAAGAACATGCTTATTACAAGAGATATTTACAACATCATGCTCATTCTTCTTTAAGCAAGCAATATCATCAAGTAAAGACTTATTTTCACTAGTTAAGACATTGCATTTCTTTTTAAGCATAACATATTTAGAATCAAGTTTTTCTAAATCATTTTGCATATTCTCAAAAGCTTCAAACAACTCATCATAAGAAAGGGGGTCAAGATTTACCTCATCATCTTGTTCATCCTCTTTGTCACTATGAGCCATGAAGCAAAAGTTGGCCACTTCTTCATTCTAACTTTCACTTCCACTTTCATCACTATCATCCCAAGTAGTCTTCATTGCTTTCTTCTTGGATTTCTTGGATGATTTAAGAAGAGGACAATCGGTTCTAATATGACCGAGTTTTTTGCATTCATAACAAATTACCCCATCCTTTGTACTCTTTTCACCTTTTGACTCTTTTTGGTTGGAATACTTACGTGAGAGATAGGCCACATCATCTTCATCAAGGGCATTCTCACCTTCAGAGTCAACTTCCAAGGTGATGGCCTTTAATGCTATGCTCTTCTCTTTCTTTTTCTTCTCATCCTCCATGTTTTTCTTGATCTTTATCTCATGCGTCATCAAAGAACCAATGAGTTCGTCCATGGAGAGAGTCTTGAGATCCTTTGCCTCTTGAATGGTGGTGACTTTAGGCTCCCATTGTTTAGGCAAGAACCATAACAGCTTCTTTATCTTCTCAAGATTTGAATATTCGTTTCCAAGTCCTTCTAAAGCATTGACAATGTTAGTAAATCTAATAAACATATCGGAAATAGCTTCATTTTCATCAATTTTAAACATTTCATATTGATGAACTAACATGTCAATCTTTGTTTCTTTTACTTGACTAGTTCCTTCATGAGTAATTTCTAATTTATCACATATATCCTTAGCGGTTTTGCAAATAGACACCCTATTATACTCAACTTCATTCAAAGCACAAAACAAGCAATTAATAGCTTTAGCATTTAAAGAACATGCTTTCTTTTCAATTATAGACCATTCTTCTTTAGGCTTTACAACTCTAACACCATCAACATCTTTTGTTGGAATTTTAAATATTTCTTCAACAACATCCCACAAATCATAGTCAATAGAAAGCAAGAAAAATTTCATTCTATTTTTCCAATAACTATAATTATTACCATTAAAGAAAGGAGGCTTAATAATAGATTGACTATCGATAAAATGGATGAAACCTAAAGTTGCCATAGCTAAAAAACAATTAAGTTTATCAAAGAAGAGCAACCTCGCTCTGATACCAATTGTTGGATCGGTATGGAAACCCTAGAGGGGTGGTGAATAGGGTTTAATTAACAAAATATAAACTTTTTAATAAATGGGCCCAATTTAAATAAAAATAATACACTTTTTGAGATATGCAATTTTAACAAAGTAAGATAAAATAAATTCTAAGGCAAACAAGAGAAATTTAAAGCAAACAATAAAATTATAAGATTAATTGCAAAAATAAATAAGAGAGAGGGTTAGAGAAATTTGACACCGGAAATTTTATAGTGGTTTGGCACAACTGTCTTAGAAATTTTATAGTGGTTTGGCACAACTGTCTTACTCCACTTCCTAAGCACTTCTTGGGTTGTAAATTGAAATTTTGACTCTTTCCACAGTTGGAATCAAACCTGTACACTGCTCTTCACAAGAGCAAAGACGATCCTCTCCACGGTGAGGATCACACCGTTACAATGAGTTGGAAATTTCTAAACACACTTACAAACTCTCAAATAGAGTAAATATACAAATTTGAGCTCACAAAAATTTTAATCCTCACAACAATAAATTTCTCTCACAAATAAGATGGAAAGAAAAATTGAGAACTTGGAGAGATTAGCAAATAAGAATTTTGAAGTTATGGAGGATTGAGAATAAGAAAATTGTTGTCTAATTTTGAAGGAGTTGAGTTTAAATAGATGGAAGAAAATGGTACAAAAATGAAGTTTAATTTTGGACCATTAGATTTTAATTATTCAAAACGAAGGGTTGAGATAAATTTGAAAAAAATGAATTAAGAATTATGTATATAATAATAAAAAATAATATATATATATAATAAATAAAATAATATATATATATATATAATAAATAAAATAATATATATATATAATGATGTGACAAGTTTTGAAATATATATATATATATAAAATAATAATAATAATAAAATTATATATATATATATATATGTATTTTCAAAACTTTTTTTTTACAATGACACATGTCAGCATTTAATCCTGACATGATGTAAAAAAAAATTTAACTCTTTTTTTTTTCAAAGTTACCGTATGTAACTTTTTTTTTTAATCTTTTCTTTTCTTTTCCTTTTCTATATATATATTAACAAAACAAGCTTGTCATTTGTCAAGCCTACGAACTATCCACGTCATCTTCTCGGGTATTTTTCTTTCTTGTCTCGATCGTAACTTCTCCGTTTGAGCTCCGATTTGGATGATCTAACAGTCGTTGGAATCGTTGTAATGAGCTCTACATTGTGGACGCTTTAAAATACAAAAAATGTCAATAAATAAAATTAAGTTTGTTATTATCAAAACATTAATTAATTAATTAATTAATTTGAGATTAAGGGCCAAAAAGCCAACAAGTCAGTGCCCTAAAAACAATCTTGAAGTTAAAGAAATGGGTAAGATTCCTTATTCATCTACAGTAGGGAGTCGGATGTATGCTCAAGTATGTACGCGTCCGGATATTGCATACATTGTTGGGATGTTGGGCAGATACTTGAATAACCCTAGTATGGATTATATGCTCACATATAAGAGATCAGATAAGTTAGAGATCATTGGGTACTTCGACTCTGATTATGCTGGATGCCAAGACAGTAGAAGATCCACTTTAGGCTATATTTACATGTTAGCTGGTGGAGCTATATCTTGGAGGAGTGCCAAACAAACACTCATAACTTCTTTCACAATGACAGCAGAATTTGTAGCATGTTATGAGGCATCCAATCATGGAATATGGCTGCAAAATTTTGCCACAGGGCTGCGAATTTTAGAGGGTGTTGAAAGACCACTCAAAATTTATTGTAACAATAATCAGCAGTGCTTTATTCCAATAATAATAGGAGCTCATCTAAGTCTAAACATATAGACATCAAGTTCCTAGTGGTGAAGGAAAAAGTGCAAACTGGACACATATCCATAGAACACATTGGAACGAACTCTATGATAGCGGATCCGCTTAAAAAAGGATTACCACCCAAAGTCTTTCATGAACATACTGCTCATATGGGTGTTATTTTACACAAGGATATTATGTATTAGTGGGAGTTTGCATCATTCTATGTTTTGTTTGGATAAACACATATTATGTATGTTTGGATAATTATTCTGATAAGAAATATGAAAATTAAGTTCATTATACTTTGCCTCATTAGGTTAAATATTTTGATCTCACTAAAGTAAGGAAGAACCAGTTGGAAATAGACATGTATAGATCACATTTCATGTAATTTCCATGCTATACATCCATGGTTTGATCTATGTCATTTAGTTATTGATATTTGTGACCAATGATGAGTTTAGTTGCGTTTTATTGCAACGAAAACCTCTTTGATCCTTACTAATGTAACTAATGGACCAGATTGTTTAAGTTTACTCTTTTACGATAGCAATTTTGGAGCGCATAAAGTCAAACACATTTGTTAGGTTACATATGTGGTCCAATGGGAGATTGTTGGAATTTTCAACAATATGTAGCCACACATGTATTAATTTAATGTGTTTTTGCTATTTAATTGACCGAGATAAGTGATCTAATTATGTTTAAGTTTTGGTTTAACGGAGTAATTATAAAATGGCAATGGGCAAAATGTATAGATACCATGAAATAATTTCCAATTTGATGAGGGGCCAAATTGGAAATATCAAAACGTTGTAACCGACCAGTGGTTTTTTGGTCGGTTACATAGGGGTTGTGGTCTCCAAGTCAGATTTAAGTCACGTCAGTTTTTCTTATCCCTTCAAGAGAACCTGTTTCCTCTTCTACGAATATACAGAGTAGAAACCAAAGGAAAATGTGATTCATCTAGACTTGGAAGATCAAACCTGTCAATCGGCATTCAAATATGGATCAAGCTACGCTTCCGCTTATTTGGTATTAATTCTCTTGAATTGAAATGGGAAATCGATCTATGACTTTTATTTTTGGGTTTCATTTTACCAACAAGTGAAATGTCAATTTTTGTATTATTTAACTTTTATATAAGATAATTTCCAACTACTTGATATATTTACGTAAATCTAACTAGAATTATTTTTTAAAGGTTAAAACAGAAAAAATTCGACGATTAAAGGTCGTTGGTATAACGTCTTCTAAAGAGTGTTCTAAAGAAACATATTTTATTACCTTAATTAGAAAACAATGAAGAGGAAGGGGAATGCTCGGACCCTTAGAATAACTTATGCTTATTCGAAATTGAATAATCTATTGCATTTATTTATTGATTCTAGAACTCAGTATTACTATTTTCCTTACTTGGATTTATGCATATTTACCTTTCGTTTTTTTATTTATGGAATTATTTTTGTTTATTGATATTTACACTTCTCGTTTTTAGATTTATGGATAGGGGAAGAAGCTTAAGTAAACAATTGTTTGAATAATTCTTCGGGGATTTACTTATGATTATGGACTCCCAGTCTTTGATTTATTTGGTTTTATGCATATTTAGCTAGGTGCAACTATTATTGAGGTAGTTTACCTCTGGTTTATGAATTTATGGAACTATTTCTATTTACATGTGTTGGTTGTAATTATGACAAGATTACTGACATGTTTACATGAATGCATATTTACCTCTCGTTTCTGGATTATGAAATTTATTTTTTGTATATAGGCCTAACTACCTCAATAACATTTACCTCTCATTTTATTTAGATTTACTTTTGATCATCGACTCTTAACCTTTAATGCATATTATTGTTGGTTTTATGCATATTTACCAAAGTGTGAATATCATTGAAATAGTTATGTATATATACACATTGGTGAAATTTGTGTAAATAATCAACGGTAAATATGCAAGAAACTAATGATAGATGTCGCAACGTCATCGCGACGCGGAGCGACCGACGTCATCCCCTAAAGGGTCTCTTTTGAGATAAGGGTTTGGAGTCGCCACCAATCATGTGATTGGTCACCTATTTAAAAACTTGGTCTGCGAAAACAGATTTTTGGTTCGGGAGTCAACCGAGCGTAGGGAAGGTGTTAGCACCTACGACACCTGTTCGAAAACGATACCACATTTTATCATAAATTATCCTATTATTTTATTTGGTCCAAAGAAAAAAAAAAGAAATGTTTTTATTTTATTTTAAATGTCTCATATTATATTAATTCACATTTTATAATAAGATGTGAATTAATAGGTATGAGTGGCACGAAGGCCATTAGGAAAATTAAGCACCTCGAGAATACTGGAATGTTCCAATTCCCGTCATTGGAGTTTTTGAAATAATTATTTAAAAAAATAACAAATAAAAAAAATTAATTTTAATTTTAGGGAATTTTGAGACTTAAACTTGAAACATGAGTGTTGACACTCAAACATCACACCAATGTTCCACCACTTTGAGATATAAGCTATAGTCCATTTTAAAATACATATTTTGTATGTTTGAATTTTGTTTTGAAAAAAAACTCTAAATGAAATCTTTTATTTAAAATAATTATTTAGTAAAAAAACAATGATAAATATAAAAAAAATTCATGGACACATCAAGATTCGAACTTTTAATATTTGCTTTAAAAAAGAAAAAAAAAACTATAAATGAAGGAGAAAAAAAATTAAGAAAAATATTTATTTTATTTTAAGTTTGAAATTCGTTTAAAACTTTTTATTTAAAAAATCTTTAACTTATTAGCATCGTTTATTTTAAACAAGCTCTTGCTTAATTTGTAATTTGGGAATTATCTATTTTTATTTAACACTTTCATTCACTTTTGAAATAAAAAAAATCTACTTTTAATATTTTGCTAAAAAAATATATTTTTTTATTTTTAAAACTCAACACTCATTGATTTAGGAAAAAAACGAAAATTATTTTAAAATCAAAATAAAATCTTTTATCTTTTAAAAGAAGACTTAAAAAAGACCTGTATAAAAAAAAACTGAAACAAAACATTCTTTAAAAAAGAAAAACAAAATTACCAAAAGAAAGAGAAAAAAAAAACTTATTTTAAAGGTTAAACGAAAAAAGGTAAATTTCTTTTACCTTTAAGAAAACAAAGTTTTCCTTTTCTTATTTGGAGCTTCTTCTTCTTCTTTTTCCATAATCCACATTCACGGTGGTTGTAATGGAGGACTTTTTCAGGGTGCCGCTGATCGTGGAGGTGTAGATTTGGGCGGGTTTGTCGTTGGAGCTGCTGTCGCCGCCGATTTGCCGTGCCGGTCGCCGGAGTCTGTTGCACCGGTGTGTTCGGGAGTGGTTGTGGCCGCCGGAGGTGTGGGGTTAAGAGAGAGGATTGGGAGTGGAAATGAGGAAGAAGATGAAACGTGGGGAGAGAAAGAAAAAGGAAGGAACAAAAAGGTAAAAAAAACAATAATGGGGTTTGAAGAGAGAGAAAGGAAGCAGGAAATAAAAATAGAAGAAATTGGTGTATAACAAAGGGAAACGTGGTTTTCTCTTCTCCTGTTCTCCCATCCTCCCTTGTCTGGCCTTACCTCTTAAATACCCAAAAAAGTAACGGTAAAAAATGTACGAGTAAAAAATGCTTAGAGAAAAAAAAGGGAAGAAGAACGTGGAGCAAAAGCCACGTAACAGGGGTTTTGACGAAAAAAGCAGAATCAAAATCAATTTTATTAAAAAAAAAACTTTTTTTTTAAATCTAAACAAATCTTTTTATTTGAAACAAAATTATTTACTTAAAATCAAGTCTTATTTATTTATTTATTTTAATAATAAATCAAATTCTTTTAAAACAAAATTTATTTTTAAATTTAATTAAAACCTTACCTTAAAACTAATAATAAGGTAAAACATGTTATTTTTAATGAAAACAAATAAAATAAAATTTTATAATATAAAACATTAATATTAATGTTAATAATAAATAAATAAAAATAATAAAATTTGAGCCGGACCAAATACGGTGTCAACAATAGAGATGGAAATATAAGTGCAAATATCATTGAGATATAAGCATATATACACATTGGTGAAAAATTGTGACAATAATCGAAGGTAAATATCCAAGAAGCAAATAAAAATATTAAAGCTAAGCTAAGCATTATTTGATTTCGATGAAAATCTAAATGAAATATTATTGAGGTAATTAGTAAATATACACATTGGTAAAAAAAATAGATTAAAATTAGAAATAAAATCGGTCAGGAAGAATCCAAAATTAATCTTAACACTAAATTTGGTTTTTAAATTAATTTAAGGTAAAATTCCTAAAATTTTGGTTGGCTGTTTTTAAAAATTGTGATACTATTAGCAATTTATTAAAACGGGTTGTTGGTGGTAAAATTAAGAATCGACACATATACGTTCTATTAAGGCAGCTCATTAAAGGTGATTCGTAGCTGAACCGATTGCATGTAATTTGTTGCAGATTAGTTAGTTGTTTGTAACTTGAATAGTTTTGATTCTATTAGTTAGTTGTTTGTAACTTCAATAGTTTTGATTCTTCATAATTTATGAGTTAGTTTCTTATAACTAATTTCATAGATTCACCTCCATTTCATACCCTACTATATATTGGGGGTTTGTGAACCTTTAATTATTAAATGAGAAAATAAAGAATAATTTTCATCACTCTTGTTGCTGTACTCATCTCATTGTTTTATTTTGGTATTGCAGCAATGGCTTCATCAAGCACAATACAAAACAACAATGGGTTAATTTTATTCTCTGGGCATAACAATTTGGTAGCAAATCCAGTGCATCACATCTCGGTAATTAAACTTACTGACAACAATTATTTGCTGTGGAAATTTCAGGTTCTAACAATGATTCAAGGGCATGGATTGCAAAAGTATATAGAAGAAGATGAAGAGCCACCATCTATAACCCCTACTCAGAAAGAAGTTCTACTTCAGAACCAAATCCAGCGTACAATATCTAGATACGACAAGATAACCTACTATCATCTTGGATCCTAAGATCAATGATAGAGGATATTCTCGCCTAGATGATTGGGTGTTCTTCAACACGAGAAATATGGAAATCGTTGGAACAAATTTTTGCGACTTCAAATACAACAAAAATTATGCAGATTAAAGGGAAACTTCAAAATCTCAAGAAATGAGGTACACGTATCAAAGAAGACAAAACCTTACAAGAAATGTATGCTCTTCTTATGTCTAATGAAAGTAGATTGGAAAGAAACACATCGATCAATTCAGATGGTACAGTTCCTACTGCAAAGAAAACAAAAACAGTGGCGGCAGATTCAATCAAGGAGGAAAATCTGTGGGAAGTTTGGGCATACGGCTCAAAGTTGTTATTTCCATTTTGAAAGTCAGCAACGAAATGGTTTGCAACAATTCCATAACAATCAGGATTCTCAAGAACTCAACTCCTGATTCACAGATGCAATCTATGATGGTAACCCCTAACCTAAATTTTGACAGCTGCTGGTATCCAGATTCTGATTTAACCAATCACATTACAAACTCATTTGATAACTTCACCATTGGAAATGAGTATTCAGGTGGCAGTCAGATTCATGTAGGGAATGAAACAAGTTTGAATATCCTTCGTACCAGCCAAACTTTTCTTACTCCTACTCCATCATCTATAACAAATTTTAATCCTTCTTTATCTCAAGTTTTTCAACTTCAGAATCTTTTACATGTTCCCCATATGACAAAAAATCTCCTTAGTGTAAGTCAATTTGCAAAAGATAATAATGTCTTTTTTGAGTTTCATCCTTCTTCTTGTCTTGTGAAGGATAAAATTATGGGGAAAATTCTACTCTAAGGACATCGATTCAATTTAGTGAAGGCACACCTCAGGCAAGATCTTTCCAAACCTGTTCATGTTGCTCTTGTTACAACCATTTCCTTTACTTTAGACAATTGTCCGACTAAGTCTGTTACTTCTCAATCCTTACCTTCTCCATATCAATCATCTCTATCTAATGCAACCTTTGGCATAATAGATTAGGCCACCCATCTCTTATTATTGTTTCTCGAATTTTAAAAGAATGTAATGTTTCTGTTTCATCACTTTCAAAAATCAAATAGAGAAAATTCTAAATTGCTCAATCAAAATGCTTCAAACTGATTGGGGAGGTGAGTTTCAACCATTTACCTCTTTTCTTAAGACCCATGGTATTGTTCACCGCTTTACTTGCCCACATACATCCGAACAAAATGGCCTAGTTGAAAGAAAACATTGTCAGATCGTTGACATTGGGCTCACTCTACTTGCCCATGCCTCTTTACCTATGTCTTTCTGGGATGATGTCTTCTCTACTTTTATATATCTCATCGATTACCTACTAACGTTCTTCATGGTAAATGTCCAATGGAGCTTCTCTTTAAACCCAATTACCGCTTCCTTAAAGTTTTTAGGTATCTTTGTTT
Source organism: Momordica charantia (assembly GCF_013281855.1). Classification (NCBI taxonomy): domain Eukaryota; kingdom Viridiplantae; phylum Streptophyta; class Magnoliopsida; order Cucurbitales; family Cucurbitaceae; genus Momordica; species Momordica charantia. The sequence continues at coordinate 10,862,106 of NW_028275158.1, forward strand.
TCCCTATCTCCATCCTTACAACAATCACAAATTGAGTTTACGTTCCTCTCCTTGCTTATTACTTGGCTACAATAACTTACATAAATGCTACAAATGTCTTGATCCATCTGGTCGTTTGTTTATTTCTAGGCACGCCACTACTACAAAAAAACACGGAAGAAACAATGTCGGACAGGGTTAAAAAGGTGATAAAAGAAATAAAAAAAATTAAATTTTATGTTTCAATGTCGGGCTAGGCCCGACATTGTAAGTTCACCTTTAATGTCAGCTCAGCCTGCCATTAAAAGTGACCCAACTTTTTTAACCCTAACTTTAATTTTCACCATGAAAATTTGTCACTCTACAAAATTTCTGCCTCCCTCTGCCGCGCGAACAAGCTCCATTGCCTGTGTGAACCCAGCCTCATTGTGTGCGATGGGGACGATCTGGTGGCCCGAGCGACGAAGAACTCTGAAAGCAACCTCCATCTCTTCGAGAGATGGGGGATTGAAGCCCTAGATTTGTCCTCTTTCTTCGCTGGTACGTCTTGAATATTTCTCTTTGTTTTCATCGTTTCTTGCAAACGATTTCTTTGGCTGAAAGGTTATTGAGATGAAAGACATTATTATTAGATGGAGAAGACAAAAAAGAGGTACCAGTGTGAAACTTTCAAACCTGCTCCATTGCCAACCTTGACTCTATTTTCACCGAAATATTCTGAACCGGTAGCAAGGTTAGTAATATCATTTGTAACATGATTTGTGGCCCCAGAGTCTGGATACCAGTTAGTATCAGTATTGAGATCATTTGATGACATAATGTATTATTCCCAAGGGTAGAAGTAACACCTGAAAATTTTGATGGCTGGGTAGAATTGCTGCCATGGTGAGGCATTTAATGACCAACAGCTTGATAAGAACGTTCAAAACGAAAATAGCATCTCCTAGTTGTGTGACCGAATTTGCCACATATCTGACATTGAGGCTTGTTATTACTATTCCAAGTTTTGCGGAACTTACCATTATTAAAGTTGCTCGCCTCTGGTTGTTATTTCGTTGAGGAGTTCCATTAGAATTGGAATTTTTCTGGTTTTGAGATTGAACTGTAAGATTGACTGGAGGAGTACTACCATCAGGATTTATTGAATTTCTGTCGTTCCTGCTTTCTTGAGTCAACAACAAAGAATATACTTCTTGTAAAGTCAAAGGGACGTGATTTAGCACTAATAACAGAAACGGTGGAATCAAATTCAGAACCCAAACCCGTAAGAATATGCATGATATGATCATTTTTGGAGATCTTTTGACCCACTGCTGTTAAAGAATCAACAAGATTCTTAATCTTAGAAAAATAATCTTTCAAGCTAAGTCCTCCTTTCTTTTGATTTTCTAACTTGGATTTTAATTCCATGATTTTAGCTAAACTTCTAGATGCAAACAAATTCTCAAGAATTGCCCAAACCTATTTTGCTGAAGTACAATCAATCATCTCACGAAGAAGTCTTCATTCATCGATCCAAAGAGCCAAGATGTGATGATTTTGTCCTACCGCTTCTAAGTTAGAAATTCTGAATTTTCTGTTTTGGTGGTTGATTGGGTTTCTCCTGAACCCATTGTAGTTTCAATGAATGTTGGTGGAATCTTTGCATCATGATCAATGTGTTTCTCCAAGTCGTATCCCTCTAAAGCAGTACGGATTTGCAGCTTCCACAAAAGAAAATTTCCATCATTGAGTTTTATAGTAGCAATTTTGCTACTTGAAGTGATTGCCTAAGTGATCAGATTGGGTACTACTAGTTCAGAGGATTCTTCAGTAGAAGGAGTCGTCATCGTTGTTGAGAGTAGGACCTTGTCGCAAGACTAAAGCTCTGATACCATTACAACATTCTTTAATTGATCACATAAAATAAACAATTGCTTTTCTTATTCAATGATAAGTATAATATAGAAACCCTATTGCTAAAAATACACACTAACAGAAGCATAATTGTTCAACTAAAACGTAACAAATAAAATAATAATTCCAACTAAAGCTCAACAAATTAAACAGAATAACAATATTTGCTACAAATAAAATAAGTTATAATAATAAAAAATCTTTTTCCCTAGACTTTTTGAAGATTAGCTTCCATAATTTCTTTGTTTTAATAAATATCTCGGGTTTGGTTTCATGCTCTCAAGGCCCATACACAAGAACAACCAAATAGAAATTTTTTTATATCTCTGCTTTAACTTTCTTCATCCTCGGTATAGTTAGAAACTGGTTAATTAATATCTATATATCTAATGGCTTATTTCGATTCCACAGGGGAGCTTCCACAACTTGCAGAGGGAACTCATTAGATTTTAGATAATTTTCAGTATTATTAACAACAATTAGCTTAATACTGAGCTGGGAAAGAATCAATTATAGTTGGATTGTAGAATGAATACAGAAGAAATGGTCAAAAGAAACATAGAATCTGGATTACATTTGAACTGTAAATGTTGATTTTGACCCAACTAAATCTTTTCACCGAACAAAATTAGGGATTAAAATTGGTTTGGGATATTCTTAAAAACATTGGTTTTAACCCAACAAAATTAGGGATTAAAATGGGTTTTGACCCACTTAAAAACATAATTAAAAACATGTTTTTCAAAATTCATTCGAACTGAGCGTTCATTTTTTTTGTTTGCAGATAGACATTGGTTCAAGGTCGACGGTTATGTAAGTTGGGGTGGACAGAACTTTTCATTGAGTGATCTCAATTAAGTAGCTTTGATAAGTATTTTTTTTTAATCTTTCACAATCTTTCACCTATAGATTTAGTAGTTGATAGCTTCTTTAGTTTTGGATGAGAAATACATTCATCCTAGTTCATACCAGCTATTTTTGTTAATGTGGAGAGGACAACCAGATTGATGTAAGGGAGCACGATGACATTTTTTTATTGTTTGTTGAAATCTCAATATCACGAGACTAGTTTGGTATTGGCACAATTAAGATGGCACATGTCGCATATTTTTCTCCTACTTCATTTGATCTTGAGTATTGTAGCTTCTTTTAGTTTTGTGTCATATTATTTTGAAGTTGAATAGAATGGTCAACTTTAAAAACATTATTGTTTATGAACGAACTACAAGGACGAAGTCCTAAAAATCAAAATTCATAATATATGATTGAAGTTGGGGAAAATAATCAGAATGATCAACTTGGTCTTGGTACCATGGAAGACTCTCTTGTGTGGTAGAAAATCCAAGCATTCTGGGTAGCATTGTTGTTATTGCTATTGCAAATGGATACTCCTGTGATGCTTCATGCTTGCTTGTGCTTTTAAATTTTCAACTTTACAATTGAATGCATTTCAACCTTAGATAGACTAGATAAACTTTGATCATTCTTTTCTGGCTTGAATCTGAAATAATCTACTAGCACATATATATATTTTTATTTTTTTTCTAGTTCAAGATACTTAATTAGCTTGAAATATATCAACTGATAATTCATGGGGAGATGACATCCTTCATTGCCATATTGGTAAATTTCATGAGTCACAAAGCTCAGGAACATGCCCATCTTGTGGATAGGTATGAATCACCTCCTTCTATATTAATTTGAACATGCATATAATTTTGATAATAAGAGACGACGTAGTTGTGTGGCTATCCTACAGTTATGGTTGCCAGTTAATATTTAATACTTGATGTATGAAGTAATTATCTGGCCATCCTACAATTATAGTAACCAATTTGAGGGTAGTTTTGATTCGATAAGATTGTAGCTAAAAGTTATGAGGGAAGTTTTAGAATTATGCATGAGTTTGTGTCTTATGATATAGGCATCATTGAGTTATTGACTAATGGTGTAGAATTTGCATCATGATTGTTTATGATATAGGCATCATTGAGTTATTGACTAATGGTGTAGAATTTGCATCATGATTGTTTTTACCTTGATCGTTGGTTAGGTTATTTATGATCTTTGTTTTATGTTGAGACTTCGAATTATGCTCATGTTGTTAAGTAATTTTAGGGGAGTGAGTTATGTTTATAGTTGTTATTTTGATATATGAGTTAGATCTTGCATTATAGTTGTTTTTATGCTTAATTCAAACTTTGACTTTCCATTGTTAGCTTGGGGGTGGGTTAGGTTCGATGGGATTGTGCTTGACCTTGTGTTTTGATATATGATCTCTGCTCTTTGTAATGTAAGGTTGCTGCATCTTGATTTTAGGTGTCTTTTGATTTTTAAAAAAATATGCTTCATTTTTCAAGTTCTTTTGATTTGGCTACTCTGAAACTCTTTTAAGTACAGTAGATTTCCTAAAGCAAATGACATGAAGCTTTTAGCTAGGTTTATTTTGTAACTTTTGTAAAATATTGTACGGATATTATTTTGTTTAATATAAATATCGTATTACATGTATACAAGTGTTGGATATGTTGATGAATGTAGTTTGACGAGAGATGGGTGGTCCTATATATATTATGTTTGAATATGTGTTATATGTCATCTCGTATTTGAGGCATGGTTTTAGGATATTTTAGCAGAGGTCATGTTGAAAATTTGACATTTTTTGTTTCACTTTTGTTTGAAGAGAATTTAATCTTTATTGCCTGTTGAGTTATGTAAATGAAGGTTGTTGTTTATAAGTAGACATGTGTCGAGTAAATTTTTGCATTTTTTTTTAACTATTGTGATTTGTGCATATGTTGAGAAAGGCGGAAATTTTTTTATTTATAAATAAGGTTCTATACTATTATGTTTAAATATATGTTATATGTTATCATATCTCAGTGTGGTTTATAATATTGTAATAGAGGTCATGCTGAAATTCTGGCATTTTTTTTTTTTGTTTGAGTTAGATTTCATGAATGAGTATTAAATCCTTATTTTTTATTGTCTTTATGTATAAAGAAGAAGGTTGTTGTTTACGAGTATGCATGTTTAAAAAATATTATTGAGATTTATGCATGGGTTGAGAAATGGGGAAAGATTGTTTGGTTAGCCTGGAGCAACCAACAATTTTTTTTTATTAAATTATTACCCAAACAATGACGGGTACTACCTGACATTGAAAATGAAAATTCAATGATGGACATTTAATGACAGATATTTGATGCTTGACATTGTAGGCTACAATAACACTCAAATTGATGTTGGGCCATAACCGACATCATAAGTGACCGTCATTGTAGGAAACAATGGCGGTCACGTACAATGACGAGTCTAGCCCGTCGTTGATATTCGTCCGACATCAAAAGTTACAATAACACTGGACTCGTTCTCCTTCAATGACGGGCAATGACCGTCATTAAATCCCAATTTTGTACTAGTGTGTTCTCTTCGATGAACTTGTCTTCCCCTACCAAAATTCATCTCAATAGACCATGACTCCGTCCTTTCCTCTCACGTCTTCAATTCCCTACCTATTATTTCCAGTTCACCTCCTACAGAACCTTCTATCTCCATACCTTGCCGACGCCTCCTCACCAAATCTACCTTGTATTGATAATCCTTCACCACATCTTTCTGATCCTCCTGTTCCCTCTCGTTATGCTCCACTGCAATCTACTACTTCTTTGAATACTCATTCAATGGTCACGAGGTCCAAAAATGGCATATAGAAACCAAAAACCTTCCTATCTACTTTTATTGAATCTGAACCTTATACAATTAAGGACACCCTGAATTGTGCACATTGGTGGTAGGCTATGCCACAAGAGTATGATGCTCTCATGGCTAATCTACCTGGATTTGGTTCCCTTGCCACATAATCAGAAAGTAATGGGATGTAAATGGATATTCAAAATTAAAAGGAACTCCGATGGATCTATCTCTTGATACAAGGCCCTCTTGGTAGCAAAAAACTTCCATCAAGTTGCTGACATTGATTACTCTGAAACTTTCATCCCTGTTATTAAACCAGTAACCATCCATGTGTTATTGATTACTCTGAAACTTTCATCCCTGTTATTAAACCAGTAACCATCCATGTGTTGCTAACTCTTGCATTAGCCAATAATTGGGTGATTCGACAATTGGACGTTAATAATGCATTCCTCTATGGGCTTCTAACTGAAAAGGTGTTCATGGATCAACCTACTAGATTTTGTATTTCGACATCCGCTACATTAGTACCATTAGTTTGTAAATTGAAGAAAGCATTATATGGTCTCAAACAAGCCCCTCGGGCTTGGTTTGATCGCTTGAAGGCTTTTCTCTTCTCTGTCAGATTTGTGAATTCCAGAGCTGATACATCACTATTTATGCGATCTACTCTAGTTGGTTGTTGTTATGTTTTGATTTATGTCGATGATATTATCATAACGGGTTCTTTTGTTGCAGCTATTTCTTCCCTCATTTCCTCACTCAATGCTACATTTGCTTTAAGGACCTTGGACCTCTTAGCTACTTCCTTGGTATTGAGGTTTCTTATACAGAGAATGGGGGAATGTTCTTTTCTCAATCTAAGTACATCTTTGATGTCCTTCTTTGGTCCAACATGAATACTGCTAACTCCATTGCCACCCCGATGGTCAGTGGTATAGTTTTGTCTTGTAGAGCGATTTTCTGATCTTCGTTATATCGCAGCATTGTTGGTTTTCTACAGTATGTGACAGTGACACGTCTAGCGATCTCATATGTTATTAATAGAGCATGTCAGTTCATGCACACTCTATCTCTTCTCCATTAGCAGGCAGTTAAACGAATTCTTCGTTACTTGAAAGGTACTTTGCACCATGGTTTGTTCTTATCCGACTGTCCCAACTGACTATCCATGGATTTGCTGATGCCGATTGTGCCTCTGACCCAGATGATAGGAAATCAACCTTCGGTTATTGTCTTTATTTTGGTGGTAATCTTGCCACTTGGAGCTCTAAAAAGCGGCAGATTATCTCTCGCTCTAGCACAGAGGTAGAGTTTCGCTGCCTTGCAAATGCTGTTGTGGAGCTTATTTGGTTGTAGTCCTTGTTAAAAGAATTTTCTATTAATATGTGCAAACCCCCGGTGCTTTGGTGCGACAATCTGGGCGCAGTTCATCTCTTTGCCAATCCCATTCTTCACTCACGCACGAAACATGTGGAACTCGACTCTATTTCATACATGACCTTGTTCTTCAAAAGAAGTTTGATGTCTTTCATCTCTCCTCTACTAAATAGATAGCTGATATATTTACAAAGCCTCGATCTGCAAAATCTTTTCTGCCTCTTTGTTCCAAGCTCAATGTTTGTGATCCTACAACACTTCGCTTGAGGGGTATTAAGGCAGCTCATTAAAGGTGATTCGTAGCTGAACCAATTGCATGTAATTTGTTGCAGATTAGTTAGTTGTTTGTAACTTAAATATATTTGATTCTAGTTGTTTGTAACTTAAATAGTTTTGATTCTCCACAATTTCTGGAGTATATATTAGTTTCTTGTAACTAATTTCACAGATTCACCGACATCTTCTACCCTACTATATATTGAGAGTTTGTGAACCTTTGATTATTGAATGAGAATAAAGAATAATTCTATCACTCTTGTTACTGTACTCATCTCATTATTGTTTTATTTCGCTCCGACTCAATTTGGAGCACCATAAGGGATAAAAAGGACCATCTATACCCGCTGACTTGACGTCATACCGAGTTGAGGAAAATAACCTATCTCCGTTGACCTGAGGCATTCGACCTTGGGGGTCTGACAATCGTAACCACCACCAATCGGAACCCTTGTCTCCTCTGCCTCCCTATAAAAGAGACACTACAACCCACATATCAGGTACGTAACTTCTTGACCGAGAACGATTTACTACATAAGGAACAAACACTCTAACTTTGACGTCAGAGTGTTTGTTCCTTATGCAGGTCCCACTGGCTCACTCCAGTTAGTTCGCGACCACGGATGTTTAAATCTAGTCACCCACCTAAATTATCTTTAAATTTTAGACTGATTAACTTCTCAGATCTACTCAACGCTGCTCTTCAACTCTACCTGCGGCTTTAACGCCCATAACAAAAATAAACATTGGTAAAATGTTGGTTTTAAAATAACGCTCCACATAGAATTTCCATTATTAATGACCAATCATCTCTATATTATCAAGTGCCTAACCACGTAAATCTGCCCATGTTGAAAATAGAATTTACACAACCAATATTCTGAAATTATTTCTACGTTTGATTTAGTCCAAAGCAAGAAATGTTGAAGTGATTCAGCTTCATTTGGTAGTGGATTCCATTAAATTACATTATCCTAACTTTAGGCATAATAAATATGTATAATGAGGAGAAGATCGTAAATAAATAAATAGACTGCCTCCATTGTTATGAGATTTTTTTTTGGATAATAGGTTTTGGGGAAATTGGAATGAATAGGTACTTTAAAAAGAAAATATTGATTTCTAGTCACTCTTTAAAAAACTATATTTTCTAGGCATTTTTTCCTTCCAAATTACTTTCATACCCCTCTCCTCTCTCTTACTCCTTCCCTCTTCCTTTCCCTCCTCTCTCCTACTTTTCACTTTTCTCTCTCCTTCATTATTATTATTTCTATTTCCCAAAAACTTTCTTCTCTTCTACCCACGCCCCCTTCTCTCTCTCCTCTTTCTCTTTCTTCTTCTATCAGTACCATTGTCGGATTCCAGTGCGAACAAGCCGACCAAGAGTGAGAGAGTGAGATCGAGAGCGAGAGAGCGAGAGGTTTTTCTTTGTCTTGTTTTAATTTTGAGGTCCAATAATGGAGTCACAAAGAGGAAGTTGAAGAAATTAAAAAATCAAGAGGGAGAAGGGGAGAGGAAGAATAGCAGAAATTAGGGTAAAAAATAAATGGAAGAGAGAAGAGAAATAAGGATAAAAAATCATAAAAGAGAGGGAGGGGAGAAGATGAAAAAAGGGGAGAGAAAAGAAAATTTTCGGGGAATGAGGTAGATTGAGGAGGGAGGAGCAAGAGAGAGGAGGGGAACGAGGAGAGAGGGAGTAAGAGAGAGGAGAGGGTTAGAAAAGTAATTTAGTATTCATTGAAAACCCATGTTTTCTGAAGGGGATTAGAAATCAATACTCTATTTTTAAAATGTCTACTCATCTAAATTTCTCATAGTTTTGTTGAAAATTAACAAATATTATATTATTGTGGAGATATATCGATTAGTCCGACGGTTTTATCTCTAAAATACAACTTTTATAAGAAGAAGAAACAAATGAAAAGGAAAACTCTTGAGAAAGGAGAAGGACGAAGTCCGGGCGGCTCCTTGACTTTGAATTGAACATTTCAACTAAAAGCACACAGCAAACACAATAACTCTGACTTTGAAATTTCAACTTTCCACAACAAAACGCGTAACCACAACACAATAAATAGATGGTGCTGCCATTTCCATTGCCAAACTCCATTTTCATTACCACACAACGCTGAACATTATTCAGACAGCTTTCAAGATGATGCCCAACAACTTTGTACCCTCAATCTTTGCCTCTCTTCTCTTCTTCTCCTTGGTAAGTTTCTTTTCTTTATCCTTTAACTATATAGCTTTCCAATTTGTGCCCACATTGTTAATTTTTAACTTTTGGAATTCGACCTGAATTTCAGATCATCGGAACCACTTTGGCGGCTCGCAATCTGAATGAGAATGTGTTGGAATGGGTGAAGAGAGACCATCGCCGTTTTCTCCGCGCTGTAATTCACGTCTCCGATCTTGACGACTCTGTTAGGTATGTGTCAAACATCACATTGTGAAAAGATAAAAAACCTAACAAAAGGTCCACAATAATATACATAACTCCTGTTGTTTTGCAATTTTGTGTCTAAATCAGAATGGGTTGCCTCGAAATTTTAAAATGCATGCAGATTTTACACGCAAGGCTTTGGAATGAAAGTTGTGAAGAGAAGAAACTTTCCAGATCGACAGTACAGAGACGCCCTCGTTGGGTTTGGCCCCGAAAACACACACTTTTTGCTAGAACTAAGACAACGTGAGCAAACCCACAAGCATCTTACACTGTTGAATCTCGACTTTCCAAAGCTCATTCTTGTATTGTGTTTCCAAATTTCAGGACATGATTCGAACAACGTGTTCATTGGGACAGAGTTTGGGCACTTCGGAATTGCCACTCAAGATGTGGGTATTTTAGTTCAGTCAGAGTCGGGCAATTTCTCGTACAGTTTGTGTGCATGAAAAAAGTACTGTCTAGTTTATTCAATGGATTGCAAATTGGAACTTGCAGGTCTACAAATCCTTGGAGAAAGCTCGAGTAAATGGCGCAGTGGTGATCCATGAACCCCAAAAAGTTAACAATACCATTTTTGCATTGGTGCAAGATCGCGATGGTTATAAGTTTAAGCTCATTCAAAGGCCCCCAACAGCTGATCCTCTATGTGAAGTTATGCTTCGTGTAGAAGATTTGAATCGCTCCGTTAACTTCTATGCAAAGGTTCGTTACATGCACATTTAATATCCATAAATACTACAATCAATTATGTTTTTGTCTGCCTACTCTTAAAAAGTACTAATTTGATGCTTATTTGTAGAATTTGAATACAAAATTTACGCACTAACAGTAACTTTTAATACAAATGGATGTCATGCTAAACAGTCACTTTTCTAAACTAAAAATAATAAAATGTACCTAGTATAATAATTAAAATGAATAAAGATCAAAATATACCTTACAAATGAATTAACGGTAACACATTTAAATTTAAATTACAAAGTACATATACATGTTTTTTTTTTTTTTTGTAAAGAAGTTGTTTTATTTTGACTTATTTTACCCTCAAATTTCAGTGAAAGTGTGAAGAAAATTATCAAATTTTCAAATCAACAAGTAATTGTTTTTTGTTGCTACAACTAAATGCAGGCATTGGGGATGAAGCTCTTTAAGAGGCAAAACAATTCGAAGGGACAGGTAAAATAGTTTTTTTGTTTTTATTTTTTTACTTTTTTACTTTTTTAATGATCAACAACAATTAATTAACCATGTCATTTCCAATTAATAAAAGTTTAGATTATCGAGATTTCAATGCTAAGTTGCTAAAACTTATTAGAATTTAGATTTTTTTCTTATTATGATTTTTTAAATTATTGTTGTTATTATTTTCTTGGGCAGTTTGCTTCAGGTACTTTGGGTTATGGAACAGACCAAAGTAAAACAACAGTGTTACAATTTGAAAAAAGAAACAATATCTCTCGCGATGATGGACGAGATGGCTACTCAATGGTAAGCCCCAAATTAAACTATATATAAATTGAAATAAAAGAAAATAGAGAGAAAAGTTCCTTAATTAGTCAATTTTTGTGTGAATAACTAGAGTTTAAGAATAAAAGTAAAAATTTGAAAAGCAAGGATATTAATATCTTTATTTTAATTTTCAGCTCTATATTAGTACGGATAATGTAAACAAGAGTGCTGAAGCAGCAAAAGTGGTAATTAAACAGCTCGGCGGTAACCTAATCATCGAACCAGGTTTATTACCCTCTATCAATGTCAAAATAACTGGTTTCAGTGACCCAGACAACTGGATAATGGTAACTACATCTACTTTACTTTCTAAATTTGTGTTTTTTTTTGCTTAAGATAGTATCAGAGTTCGGAAGTATTGTGTTCAAAGTCCTGCATTGTTGTCTTCTCTCCGTTTATTATGATTTTCACTTGTTGGATCTGAGTGAATTAAATTTACGTAATCCATCCGCTTAAGTTTTTTTTGGTTGAGTGGTGGTTTATTCATCCTTAACACTATTTGATTTCAATTCAGCTTTTATACCCCCTAATGTGCACATATTTGATTCAATTTTCTAAAATTCTTATACCGTTATTTTTTTTTTCCAGATTATGGTGGACAACAAGGATTATCGAAGAGGAACACTTTAGAGGGAAAAATAAAAGATGAAAATTCCCAAATTTCTGAAAGATTGAGAGTCTCTGCTTGAATTGGGCATGTCTTTATTATAATAACCTACTACGTTATTATTTTTATGTTATAGTTATTGAATTTTTTTTTAAATAGTTGTTGATCTTCTGTTTAAGTGAATGCAATAAAGTTGAATGAAACCATTTTTTTTTAATCAATTTCTTTTGTCTAGAAGGGTAATTTCTACCTATTTAGTCCGTCTCATTTTATTTATTATTATTTTTATCTCATGCTATTTCTCTTTTACATTGTAATAATTTGTTTTAGATGACGGTGAAATATTGTCAAAAACACATATTTTGAGGTATCTTTTCCATCATTGTGGTGACTATCAAAGAAATAGATTAAAATGGCATTACAACAAAAAGTCGTCATTAATAAATTAACTATGATGGTTAAAAGCCATTAAAAAATAGAAAAAAAATCAATAAAAATTTAATAAAGATAGTTTATTAAACGTCACGAAAAACCTTTATAATTAGTTTGTCTGTGAAGAAAAATTTGATAATGTTAGTGTGTTACTATTTAACAATATGTTAACTATGACAATTTTTTTTTTTTCACTCTGAGTCAGAGAATGTCATTCACGCCCTCTTTTATTGTAGTCGATCAAGGAAAATTTGTGGCCCTAATATACTTCATGTTGGTCACTCTTCGTTTGCTGACCTATGACATAAGCTTTTTGGTCCTCGAAGTTGTGTGGACAAGGATCTCGCTGCTGTTTTGTCCTGGGCAGTTTCGAACGATCGGAATCAGATTGTTCACGGGAAACAAATTCCAATTTTATCATAAAAGTGTGCTTGGATTACCTCTTATGCTGAGAAGGCTCGTTCGGCTATAATTTCTTCCAACCCAATTTCGTTGCCTCGTTGTGGGTCGCATCGAAGGGTCGAAAATCTTTGGATTCCCCCCCTCTGCCGACTCGATTCTCCTCAACGTAGACATGGCCTGCGGTGGGCAACAATCAGGAACAAGTCTGGGGGCGATAATTAGGGATCCGTAGGGAAACATTTTGCCTGTCCAATCCCTTTTCATTATCGTCTCCGTCAACCCTCTTCTCGCTGAAATTCTTGCAATTCTTGAGGGCCTTCGATTTGTTCACTCTCTCAGTCACCACAAAATTCGTGTTCACTCCGCTTATCAAAAATCAATCTCCTTCCCTAGGTCTGGAAGGTGTTTGGCTCCATGATATCAATCTATTGGCCAATATTCACCATGGTTTCGATGCCGTTCATGTCCCAGGGGAGTTCAACCGCCCGGTCGATTGGTTAGCAAAGCAGAGTGTTGGTACCAAGGTTTCTTGTTCTTGGCTTGGAAATTTTCCCCCACGATCCATTTCCTTACCCATCAGGAAATGCTATCTTTCGTAGCTCATGTGACCAGTTCTCTTTAATGAAGTTCCTTTTGTTGGATAAATATATGCTGTATATATGAACTGTGTAATACTGACAAACAGATTACAACGTAACTGGCTACAAACGATATAAATTTGAACAACTTGATGAACACCAAAACTTGATAAAAAATAGTCGAGGCACGCTTCAATAGCGCTGACCTGAAGACAATTATTCGCTCTGCACAAGTTGCTAGCAGACTACAACGATCGTCTCAGCAGGATACAACGACTAACTCCGATAGAACTGCAACCTCAAACTACTCGGATCTGGCATAACTCTTAGATACTTGCTCTCAACAAAAACAAGAAGAACAACTCAAAAGAAGAGAGAATTCTTGTGGTATGCTTGGATGTCTCAAAATGAACAAAATCACAACTATATATAGTTCTCCATAACAAGTAACATCTCACAAGCATCTTTAACACATATAAAGTTACAATTGTAACTTTAACAAAATAAAGAAAAAACTTCTTATTTGAAGTATAACTTCAAGTTTAACAACGTGTAACTTTAATAAAATAAAGTTGTTAAAGTTACATAACACAAAATTGAAACAAAAACAACTTCATGAAATAAATAATGAAATTGTTACAAATTGTAAAATAAGTTTCAAATTCTTAATATACAAATTTAATTTTTGGATGTTAAATTTGTATACTCAACGGTTTTCTCATTTTCTTTCACATATTAAACATCCAACAATCCCCCACATGAAAGAAAGTGAGACAGACAAAACACGACCAAGACGTTGAGAGCAAATAGATAAGTTATGGATCAGGAGAGGTGTCTTTTGGACTTGAACCTTCCTTAGTGAATATTTATCAAATTTACCGAAGAAATAGTGAGAACTAGCTCTGGAACTATCCTTCTCATGATAAATTAAGACAACAGATATCACACATAACTTATCTTGTATCTTTGAGTTCTATACGGTTGTGTCCATTTTGGTCCTGGACAAGATCCTGAATTCATGAGAGCTTTAGAGAACATAAGTCATTTGAAAAGTTCTCATAGAACCGACTCAATTCTACTCTCACATAGGTGATATTGATTAAGAGTATTCTGCCACTACTCCTCTTATAATCAAGATATCAATATGACCTTAACATCAACAGATCACACACATAACATCATAGACATGGGATGAAACTGTAAGTTTTTTTTAGTGTGTCAACTATGAATTATCCAGCCAGTTTGCCTATTGAACCTAGATCTTGGGATCTCCAGTCAACTAGGTTAGGTTACCACCAGATATTTCATTTCATAGGCTTTAGCCCCATTTCCCTCGATGTATGAGCAACTTGCTCTCTTGACAATCCTTTCGTCAAAGGATCTGCAACATTCTCTTTTGATTTTACATAATCAATGGAAATTATTCCATTAGAGAGCAATTGCCTGATAGAATTATGCATGCGTCTTATGTGTCATGACTTCCCATTGTAGACATTATTCTTAGCTCTCATTGAGGTTGCTAAGCTGTCACAATAAATACATATGGCACTTACAGGCTTCGGCCACGATGGAATATCTTCAAGAAAATTTCGAAGCCATTCTGCTTCTTCTCCAGCTTTATCAAGAGTTATAAACTCTAATTCCATAGTAGACCGTGCTATACACGTCTGTTTTGAAGATTTCCATGACACAGCTGCTCCACCTAAGGTAAATATATACCCACTGGTTGACTTAGTCTCCATGCTATCAGAGAGCCAGTTAGCATCACTAAATCCTTCCAGTACAGATGGATATTTCGTATAATGCAATCCATAGTCCAAAGTGTACTTCAAGTACTTTAAAACTCTGACTAACGCATTTCCATGATCATGCCCGGGATTGCTAGTGTATCTTGCCAATCTTCCTATCGAATAGGCAATATCAGGTCTTGTACAATTCATTATGTACATTAAACTACCCACAACTCTAGAGTATTCTAGAGAAGATACACCTTCACCATTATTCTTCTTCAACTTACAATTTGGATCAAATGGAGTAACTACTGGCTTACTCTCAAAATGGCCAAATTTTCTCAATACTTTCTCTATGTAATGAGATTGAGAAAGTATATATCCATTTGAACTTCTTGTTATTTTAATTCCAAGGATAACATCAGCAAGACCAAGGTCTTTCATATCAAAGTTGGAATTCAACATCTTTTTAGTGGAATCAATGACACTTCTAGTTGTGCCCATTATCAACATATCATCCACATATAAGCAAACAATGATGCAATCTTGATCTATGGTTTTAACATAGACACATTTATCACACTCATTTATCTTAAATCCATTAGATAACATAATGTGATCAAACTTCTCATGCCATTGTTTGGGTGCTTGTTTCAACCCATATAGAGACTTGACAAGTTTACAAACCTTATTTTCAAGTCCTTTTACAACAAACCCTTCAGGTTGTTCCATATATATTTCTTCATCTAAATCTCCATTTAAAAATGCAGTTTTTACATCCATTTGGTGTATTTCCAAATTTTGTAAAGCTGCTGTAGCAATTAACATCCTTATAGATGTAATCCTCGTCACTGGAGAATAGGTATCAAAGAAATCTAGCTCTTCTTTCTGACGATAGCCTTTAGCTACTAAACAGGCTTTATATTTTTCAATAGTGTCATCAGCCTTTAGCTTTCTTTTGAAAATCCATTTACTTCCAATTGGTTTACTCCCAGGAGGTAAATCAACCAATATCTAGGTATTGTTTTGCAAAATGGACTCTATCTCACTATTGATAGCTTCTCTCCAATAAGGTGCATCTGGAAATAACACAGCTTCTTGAAAATTTTGAGGCTCCCCATCTATCATATATGTTATGAAATCAGGTCCAAAGAAAGTAGCTTTCTTAGCTCTTTTGCTTCTTCTAGGCTCGATCTCAGTTTCCTGATCGTTTTGACCTTTCGAAGAGCTAGCCTCATGATTTCTTTTGGTACCATTACCTTTCAGTATTTCTTCTTTAAAAAGAAATATATCCTCAAAGAATTCAGCTTCAATAGATTTCATGACAGTATTATGATTTATATCAGGTATTTCTGATTTAATCACCAAGAATCTATAAGCAGCACTATTCATAGCATAGCCTATAAAGACACAATCAACTGTCTTAGGTCCAAGTTTTGTCCTTTTTGGTAAAGGAACTTGTACCTTTGCCAAACACCCCCACACTTTCAGTATTTTATACGAGGGTAACTTCTTTTTCCACACTTCATAAGGTGACTTATTAGTCTTCTTATGTGGAATTTTATTTAAGATAAAATTTGCTGTAAGCAAAGTCTCCCCCCACAAATTATGGGGTAAACCCGAGCTATTTAACATGCAATTAACCATGTCCTTCAAAGTTCGGTTCTTTCTTTCAGCTACACCATTTTGTTGTGGTGTATAAGGTGCTGTAGTTTGATGGATTATACCATTAACTTCACAAAATTCAGAAAGTGATGATGATTCATATTCACCACCTCTATCTGATCTAAGCACTTTTATTTTTCTCTCAAGTTGATTTTCAACTTCTGCCTTATATGTTTTGAAAACATCTAAGGTCTCATATTTACTATGTAATAAATATACATAGCAATATTTACTACAATCATCAATGAATGTGACAAAGTATCTCTTACCACCTCTTGTGGGAATACTTTTCAAATCACATACATCATTGTGGATTAAATCAAGTAACTCATTACTTCTTTCCACAGACGAAAATGACTTTCTAGAAAACTTTGATTCAACACAAACTTCACATTTGTGTCTATTATCAATGTTAAAATTAGGCAATATAATAGTCCTACACTTACCATTCTTTGTAAAGAATGATAATTGACATGCCCTACCCTAGAATGTCATACATCACACAACTCAACAATATAAGCAGAAGAGTTGTTATTATTATTGTTGTTCTTGGGCACTTGTGCCAATACATTCAATTTGAACATGCCATCATTTAGATAACCCTTTCCCACATACATACCCCCCTTAGTCAGAATAAACTTATCTGACTCAAATACAAGCTTGAACCCATTTTTGTTGAGTAGGGTTCCTGACACAAGATTCTTTCTAATCTCTGGCACATGCCACACATCAGTGAGGGTAAGTATCTTTCCAGAAGTCCATTTCAGTAGGACTTTTCCTCTGCCTACCACTGAGGTTGTTGAAGCGTTTCCCATGTACAGTTTATCACTGCCATCTAGATTCTCATAAGTGGTGAATAGTGATTTATCCCCACAAACGTGCCTATTAGCACCAGTATCAATCCACCAACCTTTGGTGTCAGAGGCCATATTTACCTCAGAGATGACAGCAATTAAATTGTCATCTTCGACAGTGTTGGTCTGGTTGTTGGAGCTTTGTCCCTTCTTGTGTCTACAATTTGCAGTTATATGGCCACTCTTGCCACAAACCCAGCAGATTGCACGAATGCGCTTGTTAGCGTCATTCCTTGGCCCAAGATTCACATTCTTTGTCTTGGCTTTATTCTTCTTGGGATGACGCCTTGAGGCTTCAGCAATATGGGCATTAGCTTCAACTTTACGTGGCTCTTTGTCTCCCTTTCTGTTGTCCTCTTCAATGTAGAGTTTCACAGTAAGATTCTCCATGGACAACTCCTTTCGCTTGTGTTTGAGATAACATTTGAATTCTCTCCAAGCAGGAGGCAATTTCTCAATCACAGCAGCAACTTGGAATGGTTCATTAATAACCAATCCTTCACTTTGCAAATCACTGATGATAATTTGCAATTCTTCCAACTGGTTGACTACCAACTTGGTATCAACCATTTTATAATCTAAGAATTTTCCAACAAGGAATTTCTTAGTACCAGCATCTTCCAGCTTATACTTCTTGTCTAATGCCTCCCACAATTGCCTTGAAGTATCAAAGGCATTGCAGTAGACATTATACAAGGTATCATCAGCAACTCATGATATAGTTGCGACATAGAAAATCTGAATGCAACCATGCTTGCTTGGCAGCCTCAGTTTCAGGAGTGATTGCTTCTATGGGAGTAGTTGGGCAAACCTCCTTTAGGATGTGAGCAAGATTTAGGGCAGTGAGGTAGAAGATCATCTTCTGTTGCCATCTTTTGAAGCTTCCTCCCTTGAAGTTCTCTGGTTTTTCTGCATGTGATTTGACAATGGTCGATCCCATTATCGTAGGAGCATTGGCATAAGTGTTTGCAGCCATCGACTAGTTATCTTCAGAATGTTGGATAAATATATGCTGTATATATGAACTGTGTAGTACTGACAAACAGATTACAACATAACTGGCTACAAACGATATAAATTTGAACAACTTGATGAACACCAAAACTTGATAAGAAATAGTCGAGACACGCTTCAATAGCGCTGACTTGAAGACAATTATTCGCTCTACACAAGTTGCTAGCAGACTACAGCGATCGTCTCAGCAGGATACAACGACTAACTCCGGTAGAACTGCAACCTCGAACTACTCGAATCTGACATAACTCTTAGATACATGCTCTCAACAAAAACAAGAAGAACAACTCAAAAGAAGAGAGAATTTTTGTGGGAGGAGGAGAATACCCAATTGTGGTATGCTTGGATGTCTCAAAATGAACAAAACCACAACTATATATAGTTGTCCATAACAAGTAACATCTCACAAGCATCTTTAACACATATAAAGTTACAATTGTAACTTTAACAAAATAAAGAAAAAAACTTCTTATTTGAAGTATAACTTCAAGTTTAACATGTAACTTTAACAAAATAAAGTAGTTGTTAAAGTTACATAACACAAAATTGAAACAAAAACAATTTCATGAAATAAATAATGAAATTGTTACAAATGTAAAATAAGTTTCAAATTCTTAATATACAAATTTAATTTTTGGATGTTAAATTTGTATACTCGATTTTCTCACTTTCTTTCACATATTAAACATCCAACACCTTTTTCCCTAAAAAAGAAAACCTGTAACAGTTTTTTGTTCACAATTTTTTTTATGGAAGGCTTCTAATTGTCAAGAAAAAGTTGGTCGATGATAGTTTTGAATTTCACAAAAGGCTTTTAATAACATTGTTTTAGTTTCTCGATTTCTATGATTTTGAGAAAGGTCATAAATAAATAAACAATGATTGTTTAACAACCCATATAATATTTCAATGGAGTAGATTTATCATGAGATTTTTTTTTTCACATCTATTAAAAATTTCTTATACCTATCCATTATAATATCGATTTTAATATAAATATTATCACGCTTAATACGTTTCAGTTATTAAAAAAAAAACAACAACTTTATATAAAATAGAAACCAAGTAGAATCAATCAATTTTACACAAGCTATAACTAAAAATGAGGTAATATAACATATATATTCTGAACAACTCTCAATGGGAAAACTCTAATACCACTTGTTAGAATAATTAAAACTCACATATTGATTTTCCATTAAGTTTAAGAGAATTAAACTCAAAGAAGCCGGAAGCGAACCTGAATCTATGGTTAAAAATTGAATGATGAATTTTTGGGGAGCAGTTTTCTCTTATGGAGATGAGAAGAGCCATTGTGAAACTAAGATTATAATACCACTGGTCGGTTACAAGTTCTTATTTCTAATTTGGCTCCTTGTCAAATTAGAATTTGATAAGCACCAAGGTTGTTCGGGTTCACAAAGCTAGAGGTTCTTTTAGAATCCTTGCAAACATTCACAAAAGTGACTAACTTACCGAATGATTCCAACCAAGAGTAGCGTGAGAAGAATGAATCACTCTTAGATCACACCTAGAATCTATGATGGTCACTCCTAAATCCTGTGACGACTCACTCCAGAATTAGCTTGATCGAGACTAATCAAATGAATTGGTTTAACATCAAACCTAAAGTAAGATTTGAAAAAGACAACGCCAAATGTGTTAAAGAACAAAAGTTCTTGATTTTAATATGTCAAATCAATCATAACAAGGTGATTACAAGCCTTTAAATACCAAAGGGTCTTTCAACAAAGGAATACCAAAAGTCCTTCAAAATTCTACTTAATGCAAATTGAAGAAAATAAGACATGCAAATTAAAACTTGACTGCACATCAATCTAGACGCTTAAATGCGGATCAGAAAACGTAGTCATGCTTCAAATCGTCTTATGTATCTGCTGTAGGAGACGCTCCACATTTGGATATGGTTTGACAATTTTTGACTTCACAAATTCCTAAGAGTGCAATCTGCAAAGGTACCTGTTCACAATTCTACATACATTTTTTGTCCTCCGTGTCATCTCTCCAGATATACAACTATTTTTACTTCATTATCTTCTTGACTCATTAAAGTAACATTAGTATAAAGAATTTTGGCTTCAACAATCTTTGTCTCCTTGTATGTATTAGCTAGCCTTTGAAGATGTAATACGAAAGCCTGTTAAATCTTCTTTGCTAGCTTTGCTTCTTGTAATTGTTCCCTCGGATACATTCAATGAATAAGTGGTTGGGTTTGCATCAGAATCTAATTTACTAATATATCTACGCATATTACCCGTGGTCAACTTTTTAATCACTTATCTATATAAAAATTTATACAAAATTGTATCATTAGACGTTAAATCATTACATGTGTCCAAGTCCATATTATTAAAAATTCCACAGTGGATAGCAGGCCAAATGGGGAAGGAAATAAAACCCAAAGTGAAGTTAAGCAGCTACAAATAGATCAGAGAGAGAACATTGGAGTTCTTCGGCCATGGCTTCATCTATTCGGAGTGTCCCCTTCTTCTTCTTGTTGACATTATTTTCAGAGAATGCTTCGGTTCGGGTTCGGGTTTAGGTGATGTATGTGTATTCGGAAACTCCTTAGTAGAAGTAATTTCTTAATCTTAATTCTCTCCGGCGAAAGCCAACTTCTATCCTGAGGTTTGAGGTTAATTGAGATGGAATGAGTTGAAACTCCATAATGACCACCTATCTTAGAAATTAGTAAATATTATGTGTTTCCCGACACCAAATATTGTAGGATCAGATTGTTGCACTATGAAATTAGTCGAGGTGTGCGTAAACTGGCCCAAACACTCACGGAATAGAAAAAAAAGCGTGCGAGGGTGGGCATTCAAACTCATCATTTGTTTTATTCATTTATGGATCTGATTTAAATTTTAAATAATTTAATTGACAAAATGCATGCTTAGATTAATTGCTTTTTGTACCATACGTTAAGTTCGCTCTAAAAATTTGGCTGGGATGTAAAATAATCAGTCCCATTTATATATATACGAATTTTTACCAAAATGAGATATTCATTTTGAAAAATTAGGAGAGTATTTTTAATTAATATTTACTGAAAATATTGCTTTCTTTTTCAGTAAATATCTCAAAAAATAAAAAATAAAACACATAATAAAATTAAATTGATTTTTGTTTTCAAGTTTCATTTATGTTTTTTGGAAAATTAATATGGGTCTTTATTTGATGCACCAACCTAAACCTTCTTAAAAGCAAAAACCTAACTTAAATTTAGGTGAGATTTAATACAGTTTTAAAAGTTTCAATTCTCTATTACTTAATCAAATATTATAAATTATCCTTCCGTTATAAAAATTGTGTCAACATATAGCACATTGTCTATTTACATGCAAATCCTGGTAGTTTAGTTTTATTGGGTTAAAATCTAGTGGGATTTTTAGTGGGTGAAAATGGTTTATAACCTATGTGAAGTTGGATTGGACCAAATTGAAATGATTAAAACTAAATCCAAATCATATATGTAGACTAAATTAGTCATTTAACCTTTTATTTTTAAGATTTAAAATATATTTAGGTTCTTGAACTTCATTTAACATTTATTTATATTTTCCTAATCTTTTAAATATTTTGCTTAAATCTCTGGGCTTTTAATTCGTTAGAAACTTAATGGATAATTAAGTCTTGTTTTACTTCATGAAGTTTTAAAATGTATATTTCGATCCTTAAATATATATATTTTAAAAATCATTATCTAACAAATTGATAATGTGGCTTTGAAGAATATGTGTATTATTATAAATGCATGAGCTTGCATATTGTACGGGAGCTAAATGTTAATTTTGATGGGCGCAAGCAATATTAAGTAATAAAATAATAGCAACAATTTAAAAAGGTTATTTTTGAAAGTTGGGATAAAAATGGGCATTTTGAAAATTTATTTACTAATAGGAAAAATGGTTATTTATTAGTTCTATTTAAATTTAGAACTAATTAAAATAAATATTTTGAAAATTGGATCAAAATTAAATAAGGTTAAAATTTCAAGAATCAAAATGAAATTTAAGCTAAGTGAATGTTTAATTATGCAATTGCTAAACTGGAAAAGAAAAAAAAAAGATGTACATTGACATCTTCAGAGAGAAATAAAATATTTAAAAATTTAGACTTTTATTTATTATTTACCTTTCTTTAGTACAATAGTTCAGACTTAATATAAAATATATATATATAAAGTATGAAATAATGGATTCTAAGGGTAAAAAAACATTTTCTCAATTTCTCAAAAAAAAAAAAAAACAGAACAGGTGTGTGTACTGTGTAGCATACTCTATAGCATGGGCTAATAAAAGAAAATAGCGGTGGGCCCAAGCCCAATGATATGGGCCCAATAACTTTAAGTAAAAGAGGAAAAAAATAGCGGTGGGCCCAAGCCCAGTGATATGGGCCCAATAACTTTTGGAGGAAAAGAGAAAAAAAAGAAATGTATGCGGTGAGCGTGGATCGAACACGCGACCTTCAGATCTTCAGTCTGACGCTCTCCCAACTGAGCTATCCCCGCTGACTGCTCGACGAATAGTTTTCAGAGATATCAATATCACTGCCAGAACAAGTAGCGTCCAACGAGTCCGTATACAACAACGTGCTGGTGAAGGGGTTGGGAGCCAATGAGGCGAAGACACGTGCATCCAAATCCCTTTACGTAATTGAAATTGGAAGCAACGACATTTTTGGTTACTTCCAGTTCCAGTGACCCAACCTTCGCGAAACTAAGTACTCGCCTTCGTACTACTTCCACCAATTTCCAGAACAACTCAAGGTATATATTTATTTATCTGCCTACCACGTTCATAAATAAGCAATGCCCCCCAAACTCACTATACAAACACTTTCTCAAGAAGTCACACAACTATATTTTTTTTTTTAGTTTTTGGTTTTTTATTTTATGTTAAAACCATATAAGTTTGATAACTATTTTTTGTTTTTTATTTTTAAAAAATAGAAAAATCAAACATATTTGATAACTTTTTTTATTTTATGTTTTTAAAAAAGTTGGAAAATTGAAATATATATTAGAGAGATAAAATTCGTAGAGTAGAAATACAATCGTGTGGAGTGAGAATGAGGACGTTTTCTTCCATTCTGGTGCAGTCTCTCGTCTTCATCTCGTTCTTCGATCCGAGAATCGAGATTCAAGTAAAAGAATCCTTATTTGGAGACAGGAATATTCACGAGAAAAATTACCGGTTTTATAATAAATTTTAATTATTTTTGCAATTTAAAAATAAAAAGTGTGATAAATATATATTAATTATTATTAGAATTTTTATTTACTAATATAAGTAATTAGTTTTAAAAAATATTTAATATTTTATTCACAATTTAGTAAATATGCCAATAAAATATATATATTAATGATTTAAAAAATGGAATTGGGGACCGCATCGGAACATGAATTTCCTATTCTTGAAGAGCGAACCCAATCCTTGGGAAATTTTAGCCATCTCTAATGTAGTGACATGAAAATACAAATTTAGAGAGATTAAAATAAACTTTGAAAGATGAATTTTAGAGAGATACAGAAAAATATTTAGGAAAAAAAAAGACAGTGAAAGAAAAGTTAAAGATAAAAAGAGAAAAAGAGTAAAGAAAAGAAATTTAGAAAGAAAATAAAAATTATAGCAAGAAAAAACATAGAGATAAAAACAAAATTCGAAATATACTTGTTCGAGAAAATAAATAAATACAAAGAGAAGTAAAAGTTATAGTAAAAGAAAATTGAACGAGAAAAGAAGATATAATTTTCAGATAAAAAATAGATTAGGAAGAGAAAGAAGAGTTATGAACAACGAAATTTTAGAGAGAGAAAAATTCGAGAAAATATTAAATTTTAGAGAGAGAAAAGTTCGAGAAAATATTAAATTTTTAGAGAGAAATGAGAATGATGTGTTAGAAAAAAAAGATGAAAAATTTAGAGAGGGAAATAATAATAAATATTTAAAATATTATAATTTTAGAGAGAGAAAAATAAATTTTTTAGAGTGAGAAAGAAATTTGTTAGAGGTAAATATGTTAAATAAAAAAAGTTGAGTATTAGAAAAAAAAAAATAGATTTGTTTCTAAAGTTTAGAGATTTGTTTAAATTGAGTATTAAAAAAATAATTTAATATTTATATCGACATACCGGACAGCTAATGGTCGACCCACGAGCTCGTGATCCGACATGTGACGACGTTGTGGAGTCATCGTTGGAAACCGATCCCAAGCCAATACTTGGAGAAGTATAATAGGATCGGAAATGTCACGTGAGACAAAATTCTCTACTTATCATATTCGAATCTAATTGACAATGACTTTGATTGAATTCTGAGTACACACAAGAATGTTAGTCTACGTACTTCGTAATCTCTCATACATCATAAGATTTATTAAGAATCGTACCAAGCCGCCATTTGCATCCATCTTGCCACTTCTTACATCTAATTACTCATTTAGATGGTACCGATTCTACAACTTCGTTTGGGTGTTGACTCTTTACAGCAAAACGTTTGACGATATGTTGCATAGTTTCTTTATCATTACACATGAACCCCTTGTACAACATGTCATTTTCAGCAGCCATAGGTTGAGTAATAGAATCGTGTACTGCATTACTATTAACCATGTCATTGACTATGTCATTAAATGTTTGAGAAGGGATGTCATGTTCACCCTCGAGGTCCAATTCATCAAACTCATCATCTGTTGTTGCCCTGAGTTCTATAAATCTATTATCAGTAGTTAAATTCATATCTTCATCTAAATCGATCACTAGAAGCACAACTACCTTAGGTTCAGGATCAAGGCATTGACTATGTTTGGGGAAGAGAATACCCTGGACACGTGGAGGACCTCTATTGGTGCTCCAAGATGACTCATGAGTCATGCCCAGCTCGGACGGTCGAAATCACCACTACTAGCGTTGATAGATGCTAAGTATGAGGGCCGAGGTCCGACCTACCGAAGTTCGGTGGGGGCCGATGCGAATTACTGTCAGCGGCGTGATTATCGGGCATAATCGTCGGTCCCGAGATTACCGGGCGTAACCGACGATCCCGAGATTACCGAGCATAACCGTTGCGAGATTAGCGGGACTACCACCTATAAGTAGAGGACTTCACTCCACGATCAGGTACGATGATTTCTGGCCTCGAACTAAACTGGGAATCCGACCTATACTGACTTGATCGTCGGAGTGCTCACCTTTTTGTGCAGGTCCGCCCAAGTGTTCAGGTCGGTCCGCAGGCCGAGTTCGAGCTGCAATCTAAAATACGCTGTTGTGCATATCCTTGCATAAACATTTGGCGCCGTCTGTGGGGACTGACAATCTAAGTCATCTCAATCTTTTTAAACCATTACGCGAACGAAGATGGTTCAACCCGCAAACTCGACCAATACGGCGGATCGAAGGACCCTAGTTGCCAGCGATGCCCACCAGAGGGAGGTCGGAGCAGCAGCGGTAGAGGGGCAAGGTCACGACGGCCTAGCAACAGAACCCCTCCGCAGGTTGGCACGGATCACCGCGCCTGCCCTACCGCCTACGCACCCGAGGACGTCCAAGGCCACCCGTGGCCGAGGTAGGACCTCTAAGAAGGGCGCCCGGGGTCCAGCCCCGGCTCCAACAAGCGAGAACTTTGATGCACTCCAGAGAGAGATGGAGGCAATGCGCACACAAATGCGCTCCATGGAGGAAATGTATAACAAAATGATGCTAGCTGCAGGCGCAGGGTCCCGATCTGAAAATCGAGTGACGCGCGTGGACGTACGCGAGCAAAGGGGTTCCCACCTCGGCCCAGCTGAGGAGGAACGTCCCGAAGACAACGAGAGCGAGGGGTACACTCGCCAGAGGGGAGACCTCCGTGAGCATCTCAATAGAAAGAGAGGCTCGTCTCTCCGAAAAGGGCAGTCACCATCCCGCTCACATAGGAGCTCCAACCAGCAGGCTGAGTCCTCTCACAATCCCGCAGGGATGATCACAAGGGAGGAGTTCGACCAGCTGAGGGGCAAGCTCGATGCTCAGGTGGAGGCCTTAAAGGCCAAATGTGAGCAGAAAGAAGATTCACTGAACTATGGCGACTTGGGAGAATCGCCCTTCACCTCGGACGTTTTGGAAGCACCAATCCCTCCGAAGTTCAAAGCTCCTACCGTGAAGCCTTATGATGGGACGAAGGACCCTAAGGACTATGTTGAGGTCTTTGAAGGCCTCATGGACTTCCAAGCGGCATCAGACGCAATCAAATGTCGCGCCTTCCAGATCGCGCTTACTGGCAGCGCGCGATTGTGGTATCGGAGACTGCCAGCCAGGTCGATCTCGACCTACTCTCAGCTGAGAAGGGAGTTCCTCGCCCAGTTCTCTTCTCGGCACTATGACAAAAAGACAGCAACCCATCTCGCCACCATCAGGCAGAAGGAGGGTGAGACGCTGCGGGAATATGTCACCAGATTCCAGGAGGAGCAGTTGAAGGTCGCACACTGCTCCGATGACTCGGCCATGTGCTATTTCCTCACCGGTCTAGCTGATGAAGCCCTCACGGTGAAACTTGGAGAGGAGGCCCCAGCCACCTTCGCCGAGGTGCTTCAGAAGCCGAAAAAAGTCATCGATGGACAGGAGCTCCTCCGAACCAAAACCGGCCGACCGGAACGAAAGATCGGCCGGGGCAGAAGTGGAAAAGATGTAGAAAGGGCAGATCCCAAGTCCAAGGACAAGGGATCCTTTTCCAGTGGCCGAGCTGAGTATCGAAGAGCGGAGAGCGGACCTACCAGAAGCCGACCTTACGAACGCTTCAGCCCGACCACGATTCCAATTTCCGAGATCCTAACAAACATCGAGGAATCTGGAATGGAAAAACTACTCAAGCGTCCTGAGAAGCTTCGGGGAGCCCCGGAGAGGCGCAGCAAGGACAAGTATTGCCGCTTCCATCGGGAGCACGGCCATAACACATCAAGTTTTGAAGTATCCCACCCCCAATGGCGTAGGCACGGTCCGAGGAGAACAGACCGCTTCGAGGGAGTGTTATGCCTCCGCACTCAAAGGCTCATCGGTCTGCGCCCTCGAAACTCTCGCCGCTAGGGACGGGACGCTCGAGTTCGAGGCCGACCTGCCGAGGAAGGAGTTTGCCGCACCCACTGAGGAGCTCGAGCTTGTTCCTCTGCTTAGTCCCGAGAAGCAGGTAAGCATAGGAACCAAGCTGGGGGCCACCGACAGAGAGGAGCTAATCCACTTCCTCAGATCCAACTCGGACGTCTTTGCGTGGTCCCATGAGGACATGCCTGGCATTGACCCGCGAATTATGACGCATCGCCTCAGCATAGATCCACCATTCCGACCTATGAAACAAAAGAGAAGACCTATAAACAAGGAGAGGAGTGATGTAATTGTTGAGGAAGTTAGCAAACTTTTGAAAGCTGAATACATAAGAGAAATTTTGTATCCCGAGTGGCTCTCCAATGTTGTATTAGTTAAAAAATCTAACGGCAAGTGAAGAATGTGCGTAGATTTTACGAACTTAAATAAGGCATGCCCGAAAGATTGCTTCCCACTGCCGAGGATTGATCAGCTCGTGGACGCCACAGCCGGGCACGAACTGCTCACCTTCATGGACGCCTACTCTGGGTACAACCAAATCAAGATGCATGTCCCAGATGAAGGTCATACCGCTTTCATAACAGACCAAGGTCTGTACTACTACAAGGTCATGCCCTTCGAGTTAAAGAACGCAGGAGCGACCTACCAGAGAATGGTGAACAAAATGTTCGCCAAGCAGATCGGCCGAAATATGGAAGTGTATGTGGACGACATGCTTGTCAAGAGCAAGCAGTCTAAGTCGCATCTCTCCGATCTGACCGAAGCCTTCGAGGTTCTGAAGGCATATCAAATGAAGCTCAACCCCGCTAAGTGTGCCTTTGGAGTCTCTTCGGGAAAATTCCTTGGCTTCATGGTGAACAATCGGGGAATCGAGGCCAACCCCGAAAAGATTAAAGTCGTGATCGAGATGGAGGCACCTAAGACGCTGAAGCAGCTTCAGTGTCTCAATGGCAGGATTGCGGCCCTGAACCGGTTTGTTTCAAGATCGACAGATAAGTGCCTTCCTTTCTTCAAAATCCTACGAAAGAAAGAGCCGTTTGAATGGACAGCGGAGTGCGAGCGAGCGTTTCAGCAATTGAAGAGCTACCTTAGTTCGGCACCTTTGCTCGCCAAGCCCATGCCGGAGGACAAGCTCCAATTGTACTTAGCAGTGTCTGACAGTGCCGTCAGCTCGGCCCTAATCAGGCAAGAGGAAGCGCGGCAAAACCCGGTCTACTACACAAGCAAGGCTATGACCGAAGCCGAGACTAGATACCCTCAGATGGAGAAGTTGGCTCTCGCTTTAGTCACCTCGGCCTGACGGCTTAGACCATACTTCCAAGCCCATACGGTGGTGGTGCTCACTAACTTGCCCCTAAAAGCATCTTCCATAAGCCGGAAGCTTCTGGACGCCTAATGAAGTGGGCAATAGAGCTAAGTGAGTACGACATCCAGTTCGAACCCAGAACCGCGTTGAAAGGACAAGCAGCGGCAGATTTCATAGCCGAGCTCACACCACCTTCCGAGCTGAGCGAGTCCGACCTACCTTGGACAGTCTATGTCGACGGATCCTCCAATGAGAAGGGTGCGGAGCCGGGGTCCTCTTGCTTGGACTAGGGGGCGAGCGATTTGAGTATGCCTTGCGGTTCGGCTTCCGGACTTCTAACAACGAGGCTGGGTATGAAGCATTTATTTCCGGCCTGCGAATCGCTAGAGCATTGGGGGCCTCTTGTGTTAAGGTCTTCAGTGACTCCCAGTTGGTTGTGAGCCAGATCAAGGACGAGTACCAAGCCAAAGACACCCGAATGGAGAAGTATTTGGGCAACGTTAGATCGTACCTCGCCCAATTTCGAACTTACGAAGTATGTCGGATTCCGCGAGCAGAAAATTCTTATGCTGACGCCTTGGCCAAGTTAGCATCGACGTACGAGACCGACCTGGCCAGGTCGGTTCCCGTCGAGATCTTAGATAATCCCTCGATCTTAGAGCCAGATCTGATGGAGATCGGCGCTCCAGAATCCTCATGGATGGACCCGATCGTGGACTTCATTAGGGGCAACTCACCACAAGACCCCAAGGAGCGCAGAAAGTTGGCAAGGCAGGCAGCTCGGTTCGTGGTCCGAGGTGGAGCATTGTACCGACGTGGCTTTTCCCTGCCTCTATTGAGATGCCTAACCCCTGAAGAGGGCCTGTACGTCCTCAGAGAGATCCACGAAGGAGTGTGCGGCAATCACTCAAGCGCCCGGTCGCTGTCAGCCAAAGTGATCCGACAAGGATTCTATTGGCCGACCCTCAGCCAGGACGCCAAGAAGTTCGTTAGAACTTGCGACAATTGCCAACGCTACGGAACCATAATCCACCAACCTCCCGAGCTGCTCACCCTCATCTCGGCCTCGTGGCCATTCGCGCAGTGGGGGGTAGATATCATTGGTCCTTTCCCTTTGGGCAAGGGCCAGACCAAGTTCGCTGTGGTTGCTGTGGATTACTTCACCAAGTGGGTCGAGGCCGAGGCGCTCTCCCACATAACGGAATCCAGAGTCACGTCCTTCGTATGGACGAATATCATATGTCGCTTTGGTATACCGCAGGCCATTGTGACAGACAATGGGAAGCAGTTTGACAACGCCGAGTTCAAAGACTTTTGCCACAAGCTTGACATAAGCCACCTTAGCTCGTCCCCCGCACATCCGCAAGCAAATGGGCAGGTGGAGGCAGTCAACAAGATCATCAAGCGAGGCATCAAACTTAGACTGGACTCCAAGAAAGGCAGGTGGGCCGAGGAGCTACCAGAGGTTCTGTGGTCATACCGGACCACCCAAAGAGAGTCGACGGGTGAGACCCCGTTCTCCCTGGCCTTCGGTTCCGAAGCTGTAGTCCCGGTTGAGATCGACATGCCATCTGACAGAGTAGAGCATTACGAGCCTACGACAAATGAGGAAGAGCTGCTTCTCAACCTCGACTTGTTGGAAGAAAGAAGAGTGGCCCAGCTACGCCTGGCGGAATATCAGGGCAGAATGGCCAGACATTACAATGCCCGCGTTCGACCTCGGGCCTTTCAGGTCGGACATCTGGTCTTAAGGAGGGTCCAAACGTATGTGGGTGCCCTTGATCCAGCCTGGGAGGGCCCGTTTGAAGTCAAGGGCGTAGTCCGACCTGGGACGTACGTATTGGCCGATCTGCAAGGAGACGTCCTCGCGCACCCGTGGAACGCGGAGCACCTGAAGCGTTATTATCCTTGAAAGGCCGGAAGGGTTTTCAATGGATCTGTAAACACTATTTCAACAGAATTATGATAGGAATAAATGTGGTGATTTAATTTCATGATTCCGGGTTCGACCAGAAATTAAATGGGGGCCACGGACTCCCACACGGTCGCATTCCAGCAGTTGGTTCAAATTCAATCCTCCGAAGCCTAAGGGTACGAGGTGCGATGCCAAAACCGCTGATGAACTTACAATTCAAACCTACCTTCAAGGTAAAGGGACGATGTGAAAAGTTCAAAATGGTCAAGCCTCCAAACTTGGGGGTACGAGGAGCGATGTGAAGAATAGCTACGGACTTAGGATTTTAGCCTTTTAACGTTTTTAAGTTAAGGGTGCGATGTTAAAAAATCCAGAGTTGGTGCAACGCATTGAATGCTAGACAGAGATGACAGTTCAAACTTTCAAATTATTTTAATTAAAGGCACGACCTCAAAAGTAAGGGGTGCGAGGTGACAGTTCAAAGAAAAAACAAGAGATGTTGCCGATAACAAAGTAGAAACAAATGGGAGCCTCTTTATTGAATGGAGAGCAGAGCCAAGGCTTATAGACCTTGCAGCTCTGCCCTGACACTTACAAACAAAAAAAGGAAGAGAAGAGAGACAGAGGAAAGCCTCATGAAGGATGATCGCCTAAGAGTCCGCCTGAGGAGCGCCCTCCTGTGCGGTGCCGACCTGGTCCTCTTCGAGATCGGTGTAGTCAGAGTCCAGATCTCTGACATACTGATCCACCAACGCTTGGGGGCCAGGGGTGCCGCCAGGCCCAGACGCCCACTTCTCGGCATACCTCCTTTCCAGACCGCTGAGATCGATCTGAAGGTCAGGCATGTCGGAAGCAATGCCCTTCATGAGGAACTTGAAGCCCGCGTCAAAGAAGTCCTTGGCAAATCCATCGAAGTCAGGATGCTGCCTAAACGATTCCTCCAGTAGGACTCCATTGCTGAGGCGCTCCTTCGTCGTCTCCAGCTCGGCAGTCGCATGCTCCAGCTCCTTATCCTTCGCTTCAAGCGCCTGGAGCATGTCGTCCTTCTCCTTCAGGAGTTGGAACTTCTCCTTCTCCAAGCCCCTGGTGATAGCGTGGGCAGCTCGGAGTTGGGCCTTGCGCCTGTCCTCTTCCTTCTTCAGCAGCTCGGCCTGGGTCTCCACCTCGGCCTTCAAAATCTCCACCTCAGAGTGAGCCTTCAGCAGCTCGTCCTTCATGGTGGAGGAAGCAGCCTCCAAGGCAGCAGAGAACTCTTTCTCCCTCGCTGCCAGAACTTCCCTCCCATCCAGTTCGGCCTTTACAGTCAGAGCCGATTGAATGGAAGCAACAAATGCCTGAGAAAAGGTACAAAGAAGAAAGTTAGACCGAGGTACCTGTTAGGTAAATTGAGCCAAAATGGACATCAGTCTTACCTCAGCGGCGTAGTCGATGGTCCTCTGTAGAACGGACCCTGGGTCGCTCACAAATTTGGATGTCCTCCTTAAGCAGCGGTCCAAACTTGCAGCCGAAATGCGGGACACCTGGTCCCTCACCCCGGCACTTGACGGCTGAACTCTGAGCCGTGCCGTCACGTCGGACGTCCCGCCCATCCTGGCCGCAGGGTCGTCCACCCGATCTGCGAAACTTGCAGGCAAGACCCCGCAAGCTCCGACCTCCGAGGGGGAGATCGCCTTCTTTTTCTTCCTTCTTCGCTTCAGAGGGGCTTTCTCCTTCACCTCCTCGCCCAAAGGCAGGGCGTCCACCGCCTCGGTCTGATCCTTGGGGCGCTTCTCCCTCGAGGGACCCCAGAAGACTCCAGCTCGATCACTGGGGCTGGATCTTTCGAGGCAGGCCCTGCCACGGCAAGGGTGGTAGGTTTCGAACTCTGGGCGGCCTCAAGAGCATGGGCTCGGCCCTTGGACTTGCGCTTCACGCTGCTTGCAAATCCGCAAACCATGGCTGCAAAATAAAAACAGGGGTCAACACAAGGTTAGAGGAAAAAGGGGGGAGGCAAGCTCGGCATACCAAGTTCAGAGTTCGGCCTTGAGGATTCGATGGGACGAACTGCAGGGTTGTAGTCTAGCAGCCCGGACTTAAGCAGCAGCTTGTAGGTCACCAGGGTTCCGACCTTTCTACCACTCGGAAAACGCTCCTTGTAGTATTTCAACGTGTCGAAGGAGGCTTGCGTAAGCTCGGGGACTGGTCGGATTGAAACTGCACGGAGACAAAATCCGAGTTAGACCTGAACGACAGAAAATAAAATTACAAAAAGCAAAGAACTACTCCGTACCTAGGTTCCTAAACCTAGTGGGGACATCGAAGAAAGAACGACCTGACTCGTCCTTTGCGAGCCATTCCCCAGAAGCGTAGAACCACTTCCTCACCCATCCCTTGATGGAGGTCGGCCCTTTAACTATACCGCCTGCGCCTTTCCTTGCGCACATATAGAACCGACCGGGCTTCTTAGCCATCCTTTTCGCTTCGAAGCACGCGAGGAGCTGGTCTACGTCCAACAGCTCGGCCTCCTCACTATCCCGAGCTCGTAGCCAAAAAAGGATGGCCAAAGCGAAAATGACACCCCACCCGTTGGGGGCCACTTGAGCCGGAGCCAACCCAGTCCGGAAGAGGAATTCTTGGACAAAAGGGTGAAGGTGAAGTTTGAGGCCGTACTCAAACATTTTGAAGTAGAAAGTGACCCATCCCTCTGGAGGATTGTCAGCTCTCTCCCCCTCCTCCGGAAGCCTGAGGAGGATGTTCTCAGGGATAGCGAACCCCCTACGAAGGGATCCGAGGTAGTGCTCAGGTATCCTAGAAGGGTATTCCAAACCTTGACCTGAAGTGGAGGCGTCACTATCCTCCCCGTCATCGGAGAATCTAAAGTTTTCTATCTCCTCGAGCTCGGACTCTAACCTACGAGCTAAGTCCTCATCAGATCCTAAGTTGCTGCTAAAAGAGGACGACATGGCAACTACGTTCGAAAGAGAAAGTGAGGGAAGAGACCGACCTACCAAGGGTTCGAGCTGCCTTCAGATCGAACTCCAAGAATTCAGGAAACGTAAGGTATAACCTGAAGGATTGGGGGCATTTATAGCCCTTCGGAAGAACTTCCCCACCGTACACGTGTAATCAACGAGCGGCAAAGATCCTCCCTAAGATCCGAAGCATCGGAATATTTGAATATTCCGACGATAAATCTTCCGCGACGGTTATATTTTCCCACGAATAGGAAGTCGCCACGCGTCCAAAGCAAATCGAATGAACTTCTCTGCCAGGTCGAGATCGGACCAGACAGAGAGGGGGCCAATGTTTGGGGAAGAGAATACCCTGGACACGTGGAGGACCCCTATTGGTGCTCCAAGATGACTCATGAGTCATGCCCAGCTCGGACGGCCGAAATCACCACTACTAGCGTTGATAGATGCTAAGTATGAGGGCCGAGGTGAACCTGGCCGAGGTCCGACCTACCGAAGTTCGGTGGGGGCCGATACGAATTACTGTCAACGGCGTGATTATCGGGCATAATCGTCGGTCCCGAGATTACCGGACGTAACCGACGATCCCGAGATTACCGAGCGTAACCGTTGCGAGATTAGCGGGACTACCACCCATAAGTAGAGGACTTCACTCCATGATCAGGTACGATGATTTCTGGCCTCGAACTAAACTGGGAATCCGACCTATACTGACTTGATCGTCGGAGTGCTCACCTTTTTGTGCAGGTCCGCCCAAGTGTTCAGGTCGGTCCGCAGGCCGAGTTCGAGCTGCAATCTGAAATACGTTGTTGTGCATATCCTTGCATAAACAGACTATGTTCAAGACATTGGCTGGGTTCCTCGAGATCCAATGAGACATTTATCATATTCCTAACATTCACATGTAATTCCACTAGTTGTGGACATGACAGTGCAATTGTGAACATTAAATCCAGTGCATTCTGGTTCTCTAATGGAATGAGAGTGTATTTAATTGATCCGGATAGTGTTTGACTAGAGTGTCTATAAACAAGTTCTAATTTATTTCTGCTCATATCTACATTCAGTGATACTCTAACCATTTGAACAAAATGTTC
This sequence comes from Momordica charantia, assembly GCF_013281855.1. NCBI lineage: Eukaryota > Viridiplantae > Streptophyta > Magnoliopsida > Cucurbitales > Cucurbitaceae > Momordica > Momordica charantia. Next base: position 10,896,936 of record NW_028275158.1, read on the forward strand.
AAACTCAATACCACTATGCACAGCAAAACCTCCCTTGACGGTCCATCATAATCAACTTCATTTAAACCATCTATTAGTGTACCTCCATTCAGTACAATTGTCAAACATTTAACTGCCATTTAAACCCTAAATTGAAAAAAAAAAGATATTCAATTAAGTTTGTAATTAAATCTAACTACACTAATCAAATAAACTATTTTTTTTACTTCATCAAATAAACTAATTTTAAGTATAATATCAAAATGTAACGTATAATCTTATAATTTCCTAATTAAATTTAATAAAAGAATTATAATGACATATAAACTAATAAAATAAAAGAGATATTAAATAACAATTATATCTACCAACACTAATTAGTTTACATTCACCAATATTAAAGTAATAAAAAATAAAATAGAAAATTGATAAAAAAATAAAAGAGAAAATGTAAATACCTTATCCCGATAAAGTAGTGGTCCCAAGATTTAGGTTATATAAAAAAATAAAAATAAAAAAAAAGGCAGCACTACATATTGGCACTGTACGGCGGAAGAGGACAAATGACAATAGACGCACGACAGCAACGACGGCGACGTGGAGCGGCAGCGGAGGAGGCAGTGACGGATTTGAAAAACAATGGGGTGGGGCACAAGTGAGGTAAAGAATAAGATAGTGGGGTAGGGTAAGAGATGATCATTTGTAGACGATGGTCATTTCTTTAAGACGCGACCATCGTTCGCGGTTGTATGGTCATCATCAGCTATACTTGTATTGAAAAAAAAATTAGACGTGGCGTTACTGTGGTGCCACATATATTGGTCGTTTTTTCAAGAAACGATTAAGTCCCACCAACGTTATTCCAGCATTATTTCTGGAATAAGTTTGTATAGTTGTATTATTTTCGTTTTTTTATTAAAATAGTATTATTTTAAAAATAAGTTTATTAAATAACATTATTAAAAAAAATCCGGTAAATTAATATGGGTCTTTATTTGATGCACCAACCTAAATCTTCTGAAAAGCACAAACGTAAATTAAATTAAGGAGAGATTTAATGGAGGACGACCAACCCTTCCCAATTCTTTTATTTAAGATACTTAAAAAATAGGAAAGAAAATGTTAATTTTTAACCTAAACTTTCAGTTTCGTCCCTCTTAGATTTGAATTATTTCCCTTAATTTAGACAGAATGTTGTAATTGTTACCTTGTAACAAACTTTTGTCTAAGGAATTATTAAAAAAAGTATTCTCAAAATCTCAGGTGCATTTAAAGAATTATAAAATGTATGTCTAATATTAGAGCAACTTGTCTTATGTAAGTTAAAAATAGGAAAAAATGGGTGGGAGTTTTTCATAGGTAAGCTGGTTTTAGAAAGATAAGTTGAATCTAAAATAATAAAGACCAAATTGACATTATTAAAACCATTAGAAATAAATTGAAACTAAACCTAAACTATAAGTAGTATATTAAACCTCTATATATATTTTTTCACTCCTCTCCATGAAAGCTTGTTTTCTTATTAAAAAAATATTTTAAAACTGTAAAAATCCAATCTTAAATCTCAATGATAAACACTAAATTAGTAAATTAGTATTTTGTTTTTTTAAAATTTAAAATCTATTTTGGTTCTTTTAACTCCATCTCATGTTTATTCCTTTTTTGTTTGTTCCTAAACTTGTTTTAATGTTTGGACTTTTGGATAAAAAAAATCATTTAATCCTTTTATCATTAATTATTTAGTAGAAACTTAACCGGATAAATTTTATTGTACTCCCAGGACAATTCCATTTTGGAAACCTATTTAATAGAATATTAAAAAGTTGAGGATGCAAAAAGATCGTAAATAAACCTTGGAAGATTAAAACTGTAAAATATGATACTTAAAATGTAGTTTAGAGTCTTTAAACTTAACATAAAAATAATATAGGTATGAAATAATGGATTCTAAAGAAGAAGGAAAAAAAAAAAAAAAAAAAAAAGCCGCCTACACACGTGTCCGTAGCGGTGGGCCCAAGCCCAAAGATATGGGCCCAATGACTTTTTAGAAAAGAAAAAAGATAAGGGCCCAATGACTTTTTAGAAAAGGAAGAAAAAAGAGGGAAAAATGCGGTGAGCGTGGATCGAACACGCGACCTTCAGATCTTCAGTCTGACGCTCTCCCAACTGAGCTATCCCCGCTGACTGTATGATGAGTAATTTTTAAAATATATGAATATTACTGGCAGAACAAGTACCGTCCTACGGGTCCGTATACATCGACGTGCTGGTGAAGGAGTTGGGAGCCAATGGGGGCGAAGACACGTGCATCCAAATCTCTCTTTGTAATTGAAATTGGAAGCAACGACATTTTTGGTTACTTCCAATCATCCCACATTCGCCAAATTTACTCACTTCACGCTACTTCCACCTTGTGTCCACCAATTTCCACTTCATTAAGTGCTTTTAGTAAAAATACTTCCATCACGTTCATCCCATTCAAACACCTGCATTTCTTTTGGTATGCATATATATATGCTCTATCTTATATGCTTTTCCTATTTTGTTTTTTTTCTCTCTCTCTCAATTTTAATTGGGTTTTGTTTCTGGATTTAGCTAGGTTAAAGCAGCTTGTTATGGGTTATGGGTTTATGCCAACGTTTTGGACGCATTATTGAGAAAAGTGTTTTTTTTTTCTTTTATAAAAAAGAATATATAATTTACATTTACTCAAATTGCATGCAACCTTAAACCTTAATATCTTTTGAAGGCTAGCTAAAAATAATTTTGCATTTATATTAAACAAAATGTATACTTAACAAATTGTTTTTACAAAATTATTTAAGTCCAAAAAGTACAAAAATTACATTATAACTAAATTAATAGACCCAGTCAATATACAAAGCTTCATTCTCAACTCTATCAAATCTCTTTAATTATTCAATGAAGACTTTCAGAAATAACATCAACAATACTTGAAAAAACAAATCAAATATTATAAAACGTAGGTATATTAGAGGTGTAATCGGGTCGGCTCGGGTCAAGTTTCGAACAAAATCGAACTAATCCGAATCTATTCGATTTGAAACCGACCCGAGTTTCCTTTTTTTCTCCTCCTCACAAAACCCTTATTTCCTTCCTTAGCCACAAAAATATATATAAATTTTCTTTTAGTCGTCTCTCAAAACCGTTTGGTGATAGATATATGCCAATTACTGCTCGCTTTGACGTGAGAAAACTATTCTTGTTCCTTTCCCTCTCTTTCTTTCTCCCTCTCTTTCTTTCTCTCACATCCTCCTTAATTTCTACTTGAAATTGAATTGAATTGAAATTCGAAAAAAAAAAAAAAGATTATAACGGACCTTCCAACTTATAAAATCAAAATCTACCTCCCCATCAAAATTTATCTTCAAAATAAAAAATAGAGACCTCCATCAAAACCCATCTTCAAAATCAAAACAAGAGACGGAAAAAAGGGGAGATGCCGTTGATCTGTTTCGACACCTCATCGCCGCCGCCATGGATCTTTTTTGCCACCATCGCCATTAATCTCTATCGTAGCCGCCATCGATCAGTTTCGCTGCCGCAACCAATCCCTTTTGTTGCCGCCTTGGAGAGAGGGAGGGAGAAAAGGGAACAACCATGAAAGAAAGGGGAGGGGGATGACACAAGGTAGGGTAAACTTGTTTTGGACCAGAATCGAATCTATCATAACTAAACCGTGGATTCGGTTCAGTTTTTGGTTCGGTTCAAGTCCTATTACACTCCTAAACTATGTATGTAACTGTCTTAAGGGCATAAAAGATATACATGTATCATATATAATTAACTCGAACTATCCCTTACCCACACTAAATGTAATCCATGGCATAAATTATGGTATATATCATGTGTGTATCATTGATATATCATTACTTATAATCAAATATATCGTTGTTTTATTGATTCATTCAATATATCAAGATTTATATTATAAAAGACAGACATTTCACTAAAAAAATATAAAAATAACACAACACAATTGAATAATAAAAACTGAACAACACAACGCAATTGAATAATAAAATCTGAACATAGTACTTCTAAAAAATAATAATAATAATAGAAAAAAAAACTGAACATAGTAAAGGAAGTAATATTATTAGATATATCATTGATATATCAACACTCTTATTAGGTATATCAAATATATTATTAGTATATTGACACTCACAATCACGTATATCAAATTAAGTGTATATATAAGACATATCATTGGTAATATCAAGTATATCATTGTGTGGGCTCCATATTCATTAAGGATATATTCAAATTTTGCTTTCTCAAATTTTGCTACTTTTGCGAGCACCCCTTGCTTTTAATTATTTCGTTGTAGAGCATATTGAACCAAAAAAGGTAAAAAAACACATTTAGTCTCTTTACGTTTGCTAAAATAACAATTTAGTACTTGAACTTTAGTTTGTAACGATTTAATTCTTGTATTTTTTAAATTGACAACAATTTAGTTGATGAATTTTAGCATGTAACAAAATAGTCCATATAGTTTATAATTTGTAACAATTTAGTTCCTACTGTAATTTTTTTTTTCAAAATTAAGCATCGATTTTTATCTTATAATGATTTAGTCTTTGTAATTTATAGACTCATTTGTTCATTGATCAGTTTATCGACTTAAGTTTATAAGAAATTTAACAAAATTTTTCACAATAGCTAGAGACTAAATCGTTACAAATTTAAAACTATAGGGACTAAATTGTTAAATAGTATATAGTTTGAAGACCAAATTGTAATAAATTTGAAAATATAGAGACTAAATCGTTACAAGCTAAAGTTGAGGGACTAAATCATTACAAGCTAAAAGAACAGTTACGAAAAGTATTTTTTAACAAAAAATAAATAAAAAGGGAAGGAAAGGATGACTTTGATAGCACTTGTTTTTGACGGATTCACTAACAAAAGGAAAAAACTAATAGCTTTAGACTCGAAACGTGTTCTTATTCCACCATACTTCAATAATTTCCACCGAAGTTAGGTCAATACACCTTATTGAATTTATGCGGAAAATTGTGGTGGGTAGCAAAAATCTTTTATATATTTCAAAATATATCACTTATTTTTTAAAAATTTCTAATATAACACAAATTTTCACTTATATAAGTAGTATATCAGAGACTCATATCAGTAGTATATCAGACACTCATATCAGTAGTATATCACATACATATATTAGTAGTCAGATGTATTACACATATATTAGAAATATATTATAGATATATTACAGATGTATATTCATTTGGATAAAGTTGTCATTTTAAAATTGGACCTCCTCTTTTTTTTTTAAGTGTTTTATTTGATAAAACTAAATGTGGTTGCTAATTTGCTAATTTTTTTTATCATGTTTGCAATTGCCCCTATTTATTAATGTCCATAGAAGATAATAACTTTTATTTCTATGATATTAATTATTATGTTTTTTAATTTTAATTTTAATTTTAATTTTTTTTAAACAACCTGATTTATATTTGTTTTTTTTTATTAGTTTAACCCACTATTGTAAAATTTATATAGACTTAACCCGATAGAAGTGTTGTCTCAAGGCAAGGTAGCTCAGTTATTGAAAATCGATTTTAAGAACTTATGCCAAACAAACTAATTTCACCTTGATTTTAATCCATACTAATATATAGTGGCCAATCCAGATTTTTTATCAAAGGGACTTGACAGATACAGAATTTTTGTCTTGAGAGATTTTTTTACTGACTATTAATATATATTTTTGGTACCTTATTATATTCAAAATAACCTCAAATTCATAGAAGTTGAAGAAAAAGTATAATTTAGACCATTAATCTCCAAATTGACGACTTCTTTAGAATTTGTAAAACTCAAATTCAAAATTATATATAATAAAAACAATCGAATCGACAAAAATTAGATGATTATAGTTAATAAATAAAAGATATAGATACTATAATTTACAGAAAAGATATATATAATGACAACATAAAAATTAAAAAAAAAAGTTTTGATTTTTTCTTTTAATGAAATAAAATTGGTGGCAATAATTAGATTAGAAATGGTAGAGATTGCATTCGAAGAAAAATCTTTTTGAAAAAATTGACATATTGATATAAGGAAATCATATATATGTGCAATATAAACAAATAAAAATAATATATATAGTAGCTTCTAGGATTCCTGTCGGGGGGTTTGGCCCATCTTTCCACTGCACCATTGAGTTATTTTTGTTGGGTGGGTCCCGACATACGTAAGCGCCCCATTACTTTTAGCCTATTTGTTTATAGACAAGTTTTGATTTATTGAAAAGAAAAGAAAAGTAAAATAAAATAAAACATAGAAATATGTAAAGCTTGTTGGACAAGTTTGGATTTTCTTTTCTGGTGTGTGTTTCGGTCTCAGCTGAAGAACAGAGACAAAAAAAAAAAAAAAAAAGGATTTTGGGAGCTTCAGTGTGGGTGCGAAGAAGAAGAAGAGAGGGAGAACTTCTTTTGTTGAAGGAACTGTGCAAGAGCCGAAGAAGAAGAAAAAGTTGGTTTGTTTGCCGGTTCGTTGTTGATTTAGTTTGTTCCTCTCTCGTTTTGAGTTTCTTCGTTCCGTCTTCACCGGTGACACCTTTCCTTGCTTGTTTTTGATTCCATCTTTGGTAGATGAATGATTTTTGTGTATCCATTGTTAGCCAGGCTCTCGTCAAGGCAGCTTTTTCTTGCGTAACTTTGAGATTCAAATGTGGCAACTAGCTAATGAGTTAAAGAATCGGTCTCAATGGACATTTCCTAGTAAAAAGGAGATACTAAAGAAAGAATGAAAAAACCAAATTGTAAGGCAAACACTTTAAGAAGCGAGAGAAATATTTAGAAGTTGCTAATACATCTACTAGAGTGAAATCTAATCCAATTTCTATGCAAGAAGTTAAAAGACGTTGAGAAACAGAAAAGAATAAGTTGTGTAAACAACATGATCAAATTTAGAGGAGACTGCATATCAATATTCATAGGAATTGATAATGCATGTTGGAACTGAAAAAAGTAGTTCTAGAATTTCATAGGAACTTGAGGCCACTCTAACCGTGAGACTGATAACTCTCCAAAAGAGAGTTATTTTAGTGTATAGTTGGGTGTTTATGTGCAAAGAATTGTCAAAGTGTGTCCATTTTAACTATTAATTATCATAGACAATATTAGAAAGTAAAGTTCGAGCTAAAAGTCCCAGGTCTTGAATGCATTGGCTAAAAATTGCGCTAAATTCTCTTATTTTTGGCTTAAATGCACAAGTTTAGGAAAAGAAGACAAAGCATGAAGAGAATGCCAAGCCTAGAGAAGAGTGGATGAAGCATTTGCAAGGCAGAGCAGACGAAAGTTGGAGCGAAGCAACGCTGGAGCATGGATTTACTGCGCAGTTAACAATCCAGACACGAGAATTTACCATGTCCGTACAACCTGCAGCTGGGTGCCTTAAAATTGGGACCTGATGTAAAAGGGACAGTTAACCCTAGCCGACACAAACAGATCCTAATAGAGACACACTTTTGAGAGCTAAAACGACAAGGAGGAAGAATGTCTCCATTTTCGAGGGGAGAGTTGACGACAGAGGAGGATATTCGACTGCTGCTTCGAGCTGTCATCTCCATCCTCGGTTTTATTCTCCTTTCTTGTCGGGTTGTCTTCTTCTTTTACCCATTGTATTTTCTTCTTTCTCCATGAACTACACCCCATTTCGGGAGAGATTTACATGCTGTAGCTGATAAGCAACCAAACCTCTAGCTGATTTCATTTGTTATTAAATAGTGCTGTATTTATTTCTTAAATCTTACCTAACATTGTTGGCCACTCTATTTTATATGCCAGCGTCTCTATTGACCCAGGAGGGCTTACTGGTAGCTGACTTGCTTTGATTGTGATTAGTTACTTTTTTCTAGTAATTTATGGGTGCTTAGGAATGAGGTCCCCTAATCATGCTTAGAACTTGTGTATATTGCTTGGAAACCTAACAATGGGAGTTGTGGATATCCATGTTTGGGTGTCTTGAAAGGGAACCAGGTCGAGTTGAGCACTAATGAATGTTGTCTTGATAGAGGGTATGTTGAAAAGTCAGTGAAAACTTGTTATATTGTCTCCCCCACTTTTCCATATCTGTTAATCCCTATTTTTGCTGTTCAGTGCTGTAACTTCTTTATGTTATCAACTTTTTGAAGTGTGTCTGCTGTGAGATCGTTTACTGTTTTGTTTATGATATATTTTTTTTTTTTGCATATAACACAATAATCTATATTTTCTTGTTTTTATATTTTTGGTATCTGCGAACACAGTTTAGAATATAATCCAAAGTCCCTGTGGATTCGACCTCGTTTCGTGCTACAATTGACAAATTTCGTGTATACTTGCATGTGTTGTCAACACGGTTGCATGGACGCAACAGAGACCTATACCTCCAATATCTACAAATATTCAACAAAAAGAATAAAAAAAATCAAGTTCAAGAAATTTGTAGATGTACTCAAGCGACTTCACATCAATATTCTATTAGCGGAAGCACTTGAGCAAATGTTCGATTATGTGAAACTTTTTAAGGATGTTCTAACCAAGAAGAGACGACTTGGAGAATATGTTAAGAAAGGTGGGCTGATAAAGCAGGTGAACAATCAACATATGACTTTAAATGCTCTTAACACATTAAAATAGTATGATGACAGAAGATTTGGGGAGAATAACTCTCCAGCCTTATGAATGGCAATAGCGAGCTAATCACATACAGTTTCAATAATTGGATACAAAAGGAAAAGGTATAAAATATAGAAGGAAATAAACATATAATTAGACGAGAAATCAAGAACTAGAAAGATTTCCTAAAATCAAGCAATATTCTTTCTATGATTTTCTCATAAATATATTTCCTAGTTTGTGTTGTTAACTGTTGTGCTTGGACATGTCTCACCATGTGTTCTGATATCCTCGGCCCCCTGAAACGAAGGGGTCAGGATATTATCCCGAGTTTGGACTATAGATCACAAAGGCGTGGTGTCTGTATAGATTTGGTGAGACAATTAGCAAGTTGATTATATGTAATGTACCGAACATCAATTTGTTTACACGCGATCTTCTCCCCAACGAAGTGGATATTAAGTTTGATATGGTTAGATCAGCATGAAAAACTGCATTTTTTGCAAGGCCAATAAAACTTTGGGGGTCACACCATATAACCGAACTATGCTCAGGCATGAGCCGAAGTTCCTTGAAAAGAGAGGAAATCCATAGAACTTCAGCGGTGGCATTAGCAAGAGATCGATATTCTACCTAAGTGCTAGATCGCGAGATGGTAATTTGGCTTTTAGAGGACCCTAGAAAATCACAATATGATGAGACAAAGCGTCAATCATCTGGATTAGAAGCCCAATCAACGTCACAAAAAGTTGTAAGATTTAGATTTGATGCTAGTTTAAGATGGAGTCCATGGTAAATGGTGCCTTTAAGATTGCAAAAGACATCAGGAGAAATTGGCTTAAACAATTGATAATGAATGAGATATTCGGCCATGTGTTTGTTAGGTATTGTAGGGCCCCAATGGCACACGTATATAGCGTTGGATCGGTCAAAGGTTCTCCAGAGAATGCAGAGAGTGTAGTGCTGACAATTGCTGGAGTGGCACTAGGCTTGATGTTTTGAAGTTCAAAATTTTGAAGGAGCTAAGCAATGTATTTGATTTGATTGAGAAAGACACCTCTTGGTGTTCTGCATATTTGAATTCCAAGAAAATAGTGGATTGGTCCAAAATCTTTGAGTGAGAATTAGCCATTGAGAGTTTTGATGAATGATGTAATAAGCTTCATACTGCTGCCAATTATGAGAAAATCATCGATATAAGTTAAAACAAGCAATGTATGAGATCCGTGATGATAATAAAATAAGGAAGTAACCGCTTTTGAATTATTAAACTTCCATCTAAGTAGAAAATGTCTCAAATGATCATACCATGCTTATGGTTCTTGTTTTAAGCCTAATTGCTTCATGTAAGTTACAAACATGAGGAGGAATCTAGATGCTTTCATAGTCAGCTGGCTATTGTATATAGACTATAGACATTTTCATGAAGAAAATCATTGCAAGAAGGCGTTGTTGACATCCAGTTGTTGGATAGGCCACCCAAATTGAACCGCAGTAGACAAGATGATGCCAATTGTTGATACCTTTGAGACAGGGCTAAAGGTCTTGCTAAAATCAATGCTGGGTTGTTGATGAAATCTGTTTTCAACAAGTCGAGCTTTATATTGTTGATAGCTTAATGGGATCTGATGGAATTGAGCATGAGAAGTGAAGAGGGGTAGTAGCTTTGGTTGAGTTGGCTTGGGCTTGAAGATTCCATGTTTACTTCTAGTTCGCATGGGTTGGATGTTTGTGGTGCTTGGTGGTTTTAAAAGAATAGAGGAGGGAGGTGGTAGATTATGTGCTTATGATGGTAAGAAAACTTAAGAAGGTGGTGAGGAATAAAAATTTTGGACAATGGCATGCTCTGGTATAGAAATGAGATTAAGTGGGATTATGGCAGAAGAGCTACATATGGGTGTTGGTGTGTTTTGTGAGGTGTAAGCATTAGAAGACATACTTGAAGTGTTGAGTGTAGGTGCCGAATCAGGTTGGCCCCCGTGAAAGTGGAAGGTGGGTGGAATAATCACTTGCTGATGGCTGTCATTTTTAGGTGGAACATGTGATCTGGAAGGATGAACATCAAGATATTGAGGAAAATAAATTATGGAAGATGGTGGAGAAGGTTGTGGAGATAATTTTGATTGAAGAAAGATGTTTACAAAGGAAATTCAGCTTTATTAAACACAACATTTGTAGAAAAGTATATTCGACCAGTTGGACTGAGGCATTTATATCCTTTACGGACATCACTAAATCCTATAAACACATATTTGTAAGAATGGATCTCAAACTTGCGGGCTTGATTAGGTACAAAGAAAGCATGTGGATCCGAAGACTTTGAGGAGTTTATAATCAGGAGGTTAACCAAAAGTTAATTGATACGGGGACTTGTGAGCAAGGATAGGTGTAGGGAGCCTATTGATGAGGAAAACAGCCATGGAGAAAACGTTCCACGAGTAGGTAAGGGGCATGGAGGCTTGAGCAAGTAAGGTGAGTTCCATTTCCACGTTGTGGCGGTGTTTTCTTTGAACTCTTACCATTTTGGGCACTTGTATGTGGACAAGGGTGTTGAAAAATGATGCCGAATTTAGAAAGACGAGGAACAAAATGTCTAAACTCTCATCTCCAGTCAACCCGTAGTACTTTAATTTTTGAGTTGAATTGATTTTTGACTAGGCTCTTATATTCCAAGAATGAAGTGAAGGATTCTCCTTTGTGTTTGAGAGGATATATGTGAGTGAAACGAGTGAAATTATCCATAAATGATATATGAAAGCGATATCTTTCATTTACCTACTTTCTTTTCTGACAAAATCAACCAAGCCTAACCGGTCACAACATGTTGATATTGATTGAGTTTGAGGGACTTTAGTTGTCCCTAGGTTGCAGCACGTCCGGTCGTTAACTCCTCGCGAAGATTTTACTTTGAAAGATAGCTTTCCTTAGAAACTCCCACAATTCACTACAATCTATTCCCAGGTGGAGAAACGGATGGTAGAGACATGATTGGAATCGAGGAAACGAGATTGAGCCCCCACCTCAAGTTCACATGCTCCGGTGGGATGATTTTTACAACAAAAGGAACGAAGGGAAGAATCGACGAGCTTTTTCAACCCCAAAACTAAGAATCAATGGAATGAATGTATCTAAGGCTATCAATGAAAAGATTTATTATATCTCTGAGTGATGTGGTGCAAGACCCCAAAGATCAGTGTGGATTAGATCTAGAGGTTTCTTGGCACGAGAATTTGAAGAAGAAAAAAAAGAAGGGAATGAGATTTACCTAATTGACAAGCATTACAGAAGGAGGATTTCTCATTAATCTCCACATTGGAATTACAAGACTTTAAAATTTGACATAGAACCCCATGAGATAGATGTCCCATTCGTTTATGCCAAATATTATGGACTGACTCTATTTTATAAAGAAAACATATAATACTTCTTGCTTCAAGTTTGTCACTACAGTAGGATTGCCTTCTCCTTTTATTTTGATCATAATAGCTAGTTTGTTTCAAGTGATAGAGACCATTTTCAACCTTCCCTTCTAGCAGCACCCTCTTGGTGTCCTTGTCCTTGACAAAACACTTATCAGAGTGAAATTCAACAAACACATGGTTATCTTTAGTAAGTTTAGATATAGAAAGTAAACTTTTGGTTAGATCAGGGACATGAAGTAGGTTTTGTAAATGCAACATGGTCTTTGGATTTGATTTGGAGGAAATAATAGAATGTCCTACATGCTCAATTTTTAACAGATCACCATTACCTACAACAAGAGATTTGTTACCATTATTCTCGTTCCTTTGATTCAGGTTTCCAAGCTCAGGGGTGCTATGGTTTGTTGCTCCCGAATCTGCATACCACATGGGATTTGCTACCACTTCGGGTGTTGCAATATAGGTGCTCATATTGCTATTTCCTCCATTGTTCTGCTAGTTACTTGAACCTATGTACTCTTTTTCAAAATGCTGATAACAATAGGCTGCAGAATGACCATATTTTTCACATACTTGACATGTGGGCTTCGAGTTATTGGATCAGCCTCCTCTTCTTTTTGTGTTTCTTCCACCTCGATTGTAGTTTCCGGAAGTATTCATTCCTCTAGTGTTTCCATGTCCTTTAAAATTTGCTTATAGCCATGTTTGCAGAAGGATTTGAGGGATCAATGCTTTTTGTAATAATATTGAGATGCTCTAGTTGAGATTCGAAGGCTAGCATGGTGGCATGAAATTCTGATCAAGTCCAATGATTTTTGTAATTAATTAGGCAAGTGATCGAAAGGTATTCAGCCTCAAGTCTAGATATAATGTAAGAAATGAGTTCTTTAATAGAGATAGATTCATCTGCTACGTTCATATTGGCGTTACTTGCCTCATTTGACCAAGGCACTCTCCCATTTTTATGGATTCCTTCTCGGTGTGTTGAAGGGTGTATCGTAGTTGATTGATTCGCGAGGTGTGTACGATACCAAAATATTCTTCCACGTCTTTCCATACTTCAAAGGCCGAAGTTAGTCCAAAAAGGAGCTTGCAATGGTCGGTTGCATCGAACTAAGGAGTCATCCGAGAAGTGATTGGTCCTTTACTATCAATTCTTCATATGTTGGATTGGAGATCAGTAATTTTGACTATTCTTCTACTAGAATAAATTATGATGGCTAAATCTTTGTGCCTAGTACAAAACCTTCGAGATGTTGTCCCCTTAATAATGATTTAACTGTGGATTTCCAAAGGAGATAATTACCCTCGTCAAGCTTCAAATTCAAGGAGGAGCAGAGTAGATTGTTGAAGTTAAGAGTATTGATGGCTGCTGTTTTGCAGCATGGCGAGACCGGTGGCACTTTGGTTCATGACCGATTGAATTTGTGAGTTTGATTTACTGGTGTTTGTATTTCCAAACATGAGGCTTTCTTCTATGTTAGCCATGACAGAAACTTGGAAGAAGAGATGCGTGAGCGATGTAGCTCTGATACCAAGAGAAGATTTGGAGTATGGAGAATAACTCTCTGCCCTTTAATGAATGGCAATAGAAAGTTTGTATTCCTTTTATAATCACATAGAGTTACAGTAATTGTATACAAAAGGAAAAATGTATGATATACAGAAGGAAATAAACATAATTAGACAAAAAAATCAAGGAATAGGAAGATTGCCTAAAATCAAGCAATATCCTTTCTATGATTTTATCATAAATATATTTCCTAGTTTGTATCCTTGGCCGTTGTGCTTTGTGTTGGATGTGTTGCCCTAGACTCGTAGTTTGTAATTACAAATTTATATTCAATAAAGTTTTATTGAATCAATTTGTTGTTGAATTCATTGCATTGCATTGTCTAAATCCAATAAACTAAACATCCAAGGTTATTATCATGTAACCGGGACAATATATATACTGGGTATATATTTGATATACTCTTGATATACAAATGATAATATCTCAGGAATAACCTAAAGAGTCTATAGTATATGGATAAGGCTAGGTACCTTATCATGACAACACTATGGATACGGCCCACTTTGTAAATGTTACAGACGACCCGATCCAATGAGTTTGTATCGCCGTCACGTGTGGAGACATGTGAGTGATGGTATCCTATACAATGAGTTTGTATAAGACCGGACCACAAAATAGCCGATCTTTAGATGTAACGCCGTTGACTAACAGATTGCTATTTCATAGGATGACAAGACATCTCATTCTCAATCCCGAGTGAGTTATGGACCCCTACCCGTGAGAGCTTGTTCTTTGATCTATATGAGTGAGAGTGGCTCGAGTCGCCGACTCAATATTCCTATCATTTTGGGGACGAGACCGAGTGGGGAGCTGGGAACATAACTTCACGAGGTGAAATTCACTCCTCCCTGACTTTCGGGGAGTAGATGAGTGTTCTCTTAAATGCTGACTCAGGGACGAACAAGGGTCCCCACCCTTTCACTGGCCCGAGAGGGACTTTCGGTTATCTGTTGGACCATAACCAGGTTGTTCATTAGAGAAGCAGTGGTATTTAAGGAGTAAGATGTAACTCAGGGGTAAATCGGTAATTTTATCCAGTTTGAGTTACGAGCACTCGTAAAGGATTGACTTGCCATTAATGGTCGTATATTCGTGAACACGAAAACATTCTGCAGTGAGAAGAGTGTAGCTGCGGGTCTTTAGTGGAGTGACCCGTAGTTAATGAATGTTGATTAACTCGGTTAATGAGTTTGATCGATTAATCTCGTATTGTTGGAGCTTCTGATCGGTATATCCATTAGGTCCTCTTGCTAGCTCACAACGGGTAAAACGAGGATCAATAATTATGAAATAATTTGAAATGTTCAGATTACATAAGGGAGTGTATATAATGTATATTGACACGTTATATGTTATTATATATTAATTTTGGATATAGATTCAAAATTAATAACTAGAGAAATTATTTGAATGAGATTCAAATAAAAATTTATATGAATGAGATTCATATTAAAACTATAGGCTAAAAATAATGTGCATAAGATGTACATTACAACTATAGCTGGTTATACAAGTGAAATGCTTTAGAATATGATTCTATATTAGTAATAAATAATTTAATGTTAATTATTTATTAATGTATATATATTTAATTAATTGTTAATTAGATTAATAATTAATTAATTAACAGGATTAATTAATTAATTATACATATTATTCATTTTTAATATTAATTGTATTAATATTAATTTATTTATATAATTAAAAACTCCCCTGCAAAATTGGAGGGGAGTGGGGAAGTTACACAGTTTTGTTTTGGGCATAAACAAAACTGTGTTCCCAGGTTTGATACCCAGCATTTTCTTGAAAGAAGAAAGAAAATTCTCTCTCTCAGTCAAATTCATTTTGGCTTCCAAATTGTTGCTCCCACAAGCACATCATCATCAGAGACATAGCAAGGAAGATCGGCGGTAGTGAACGGATTCATTGGAGAATATTTGAAGAAAGGTTCTTCAAAAGTAAGTTATTTCCCCTGCATTTTCCTATTTTTTTTGTAGTTTTGTTCCTCAAAAATTCAAGAACAAGATCCGTTTCCGCTTCGGGATTAGCGTCCTTTCAGCTTGGAGATGCCTCACTTATGTTCTTGTTAATTTGATAAGAAAAATAATTCTTTCTTGATTACTTTCAAAGAATTGATGCAATGCTATATAAATAGCAGTCACAGAGAAGAACTAAAAATAAATTCTTACCTATTAGGATAAAAAGGGAATCACTTAAATATTAGAACAAGAAAACCCTAACCAAAATAAAATAGGAATCTTTTAAAATATAATTTAACACTCCCCTCAAGCTGGTGAATGAATATTTTGCATTCCCAGCTTGTTAATCAAATGCTCAAAGTTGTTGTTGTTCAATCCTTTTGTAAGAATATCTGCTATTTGATTGTTTGTATGTACAAATGGAGTACATATGAGGCCACTGTCTAACTTCTCTCTTATGAAGTGTATATCAACTTCAACATGCTTCAATCAACTTCAACATGTTTGGTTATATCATGTTGAATCAGATTATGTGCAATACTGATGGCAGACTTGTTATCACAATAAAGTTTCATGAGCCCTTCCAATGGAATCTTCACATCTTCTAAAATAATCTTTATCCAGAGTAATTCACAGATACCCAATGCCATTGCTCTAAATTCTGCTTCTAAACTTGATCTTGCAACTACATTCTGCTTTTTGCTACTCCATGTCACTAAGTTTCCATCTAAGAAAGTATAGTAGCCAAAAGTTGATTTCCTATCATCTATCGATCATGCCTAATTTGCATATGTATAAACTTCTAGATTGAGTTTCTCGCTTTTCTTAAATCCTCTCCAATAGAGTTCTTAAAATAGTAAAGTATCTGATATACTGATTGAAGGTGGACTTCTTTTGAACTGTGCATAAATTGACTCACCACTCCTACAACATAGGCAACTGGTCTTGTATGAGAAAGATATATTAATTTTCCAACTAACCTCTGGTAAGTTTCCTTATTTACTGGATGTCTCTCTTTAGCTGCACACAGTCTATGGTTTCGATCAATTGGTCTTCCCATTGGTTTGCTACCAAGCTTTCCAGTTTCCAGAAAGTAAGTCAATCACATATTTCTGTTGTGATAAGAATATGTCTTGTTTAGAATAGACTACTTCTATCCCAAAAAAATATTTCAATCTTCCCAGTTCTTTAACTTCAAACTCTTGGATTAAACAAGTTCTCAGTTTATCTTGCTCATTATTATCATTGCCAGTGATGATACTATTGTCCACATAAACAATCAATGCTGTTACTCCCCCTGTAGCAGAATGTTTTATAAACAATGTGTGATCTCCTTGACTTTGTTTATAGCCCATCTTTCTCATAACCTGAGAAATTCTACCAATCCATGCCATAGGAGATTGTTTTAATCTATACAACGTTTTTTTCAATTTACAAACTTTATTTCCTGCTTGCTCATACCCTGGTGGAATCTCCATATAAATTTTCTCTTCTAGATATCCATGCAGAAAAGCATTTTTTACGTCATATTGTAACATATCCCATCCATGATTAACGGCAAGAGATAGAAGTATTCGTACAGTGTTGTTGGGACTTTCTCTACCTTTAAAAAGATTAGAGACTCGTGTAAGCACACACGGTCACAAGTAATACTCGAAAGTAATCCAAGGTCGAATCCTCAGGGACTTGTTGCTTTTCAAAACAGTTTTAGTGAAGTGAATGGTTCAAATATACAATTGTGGTTTATGAAGAAAAAAGTGATGAAATATTGTTGTTTTGGGGTTTTAACTATCAAGCAATTTAATAAATCTCAACCTCTTTGTTTCCTACTTTAGTTTTGATGCAAAACATGGAAAACAAATTTTGTTGGGAAAATGCACCAGGGGCAATTCTAGCTTTTCTTGGGAATCTGAGTTCTACTCTTTCAATACCGGTTTTGGTTACTGCAGAGGCTAGGGTAACCTACAATCATATGTCTATGTGTGATTACAATCCTAGGGAATATTTATCAACTTATTTGTTTTATGGGTCAGAGGGCGTATGTTTAGGACCATATTTTATGCACTTATGTCTAAGTCACATCCTATATTGGTTTCCTATTATTTTACCTAACTCACCATTCTTAGGGTTGGACTTTAGTGTATAAATCAAGTTTCCAGTGGGCAAATGGAAAAAAGACGTAAAGGGAAGTTTTTAGAAACCAACCCAAAAAAGTGCCAGGTGCAATTCTGGACAAATCCCGAGCGTGTTGAAAATCAAATAATTTTGACTAAGGCATTCCACAAAGAGGTTGATAAATAATTTAGAACATTTCTAAAGAAAAGAAAATGCACGAAACATAAAGAAAGTATTTTTCATTGAATTAAAATGAATAAACGAGCCGTACAAGGAGTTCTAGCTTGACCAACTTCTGTCTTGAGTGTGACGGGAGTGTAAACTCGCTAAAGAACTTAAGAATAACAAAATAAACAAAGAACAAATGATAGAACTTGAATTAAAAGCAATAAAGTACGAAAATACAAGGAAATAACAACTAAAACTTGAAACTAAAACTTAAGAACGAGTTCTACAACGAAGGAGAAAGTAAATGAAGCTGAAATCAAGCTTGGAAGGGATGATTTGCAAGTGGAGGGATGGCTTTCTTATATAGGTCCTTGGAGTTGTTGGACTTCCCACCTTTTTGGGTGGAAATGAGTTGAGATACACCTAACCACTCCCATTTGACTAAGATTTACGGTTATACTTTGATTCAAACACATGAGAAATGTCCTCCTTGCCCCTCATTAATCAAAACACACGTTTTGACAAAATTGTTCTTCAAAATTGCGCTAGGCGCAATTCCAGCAAAATAGAAAACAGTTATTTTCTTCCAACTTTGACCGCATTTTTTCTCATATTTTTCCTAAAGTACCATAGTTTGATTTTTATGCAGAAATATTCTATGCATGTTCTACTTTAAGAATATTTAATTCGTTTTGGCAAATAATGATTGGAAAGGGGTCAAAATCGTGGTCAAACAGAGCTACCAACATATGTTTCTGAAGTAAAAAGTCAACCCTAACACACTTTGAAACTTAGCCATTTGCTCGTCCTCAAGCAAAAACAACATCAATCAATCTAAAACAATCAACATGCTAGAAATATGAATGAGCAACAATCCAAAGATTCCAAGTAAATGAATCATATACGTCTCAGGAAAGGCTCCACAAGCTAGACGTCCTAACTTTAATCTCAAGCCAACAAACCATAAACCATCATTGTTTTGAAAATAAAAATGATTCTAAGTCCTCTTCTTTTCTAAAACACAAAGCTTTCACAACCAAGGAATATGCACACTTCCATTTTGATTCAAAACATTTTACATAAAAAAGAAACATGGACCGGCTACTAGCCCATGAGGTTTTCTACACACACTAACATCGATTTCAAACCATAGCCACTCATAGACACTTGTTAGGTAGCAACCTGGCATAAAATGATGTCGGCAATGGTTTTCACGAAGTCACCTTAATATGTAGGCTACTACCCTCCAAGATGCTAACGCCACCTATTAAAGAAAATTAATGTCTACACTGGGGACTTGCGAAAAAGTAAGTGTGTTTTCTTGCCGCTCATGTTTCTTTACCACTCTAGCTTGTCTTTCTCTCAATTTTATTTTTCTTTTCTTTCTCCCACTCTTATTTTCTCGCAAGACTTTTTTTTTTTTCTTTTGAACTCTTTTTTCGAAAATTTTTTTTGACATATGACTCTTTTTTGCATAAGACTCTTTTTATTACGTGCATTTTCTTTCTAAAACAAAAAGACAAACTGTTCCCCCCAAACTTAAGGGAAACAATGTCCTCACTGAGGAAAGAAATTTTGAGAAATGCAAAATTTTGGTACAAAAAGGACAAGAACTTCCAAAACAATGAAAAAGTTGAGGTTTCAAAATAAAAAGAAGCATAACACAATTTTATAATCAAAACAAATAGTGGAAAATGACTTATGGCTTGATCATAAAAACTAGGAAATCTAACCTATTCATGCCCTTAATAATTCTCATCGATATGACACAAACACAAAGAACAAAGGAAATCATTTCATTAATAAGATGAACATGTTGAGAGTTTAGAAAAGATACATTGAACAAGCTAAGGACAAGCTAGTAGCTAGAACAAGGAAGAATGCAAGCTTGAACTTAATCGTATGCAAAAACACAACTTATATACTCATTCCTAACAACACAACATCCCAAAAACTAACCTAGAACAAAAACTAAGCTAAACAACCTATCATGCAAACTATAAGAACAAAAACAACCTACACAACCTAACATGTAAACTAATATAAACATCCTAACATACAAAATCAAGATCCAAATATCAAAACAAAGAGAGGGAGATACTCCCCCAATCATCATCTAAAGATTCATCGTCGGTGGAATCGATAGAAAGATGGGAAGAAGATGGTAAGTCGGCTGCAAGCTCATTGGGGAAAGAGGGTGCTTCATCACCCTATTTCTTCTTGAGGAACTCGCATGTGGCACGTTGAGTAACCAAAAGAAGCTCGTAGTTGTGCCTAATCTCGTCATATTGCTCTATCGTTACCACTCCTCAGGTCTCGGGATCCATGGTAGTAATGTGAGAGTTTTCCTCTCGAACGATCGAATATCCCCGAACTCTCCTAAGGCACGTGACCAGCTTCTTGGGTGTCACTACATTCGCACCATCGACCTCTACTCCCGCTTGTAAACATAACTCAGTTATTAGTCCAGGAAAAACAAGTGGACCTACTATTTTCTCTTAGCAACTCAGTATCTCATTTCTTATAAGTTCACCAAAGTTGAACTCAATACCCTACATCAGGATATACTCTCCTAAAGGGATTTGATGACCAGAAGATTTAGAAGTCCTTTAGAGGTTGTTAAAAGACTTATTTAATAAAACTTTTACTTATTATACAAACTAGATAGAGATATTGATTTTTTAATTATTAAGGACAATTAGCTTGCGCTTGGGAGAGGCAATTGAGATTGGAGAGTTCTTGGCCTATAGAATTAATAGATCATTCATTCTTGGATAATTAAGCAATTGGTTCATAGATACAATTGGTGAAATCAATTCCATATGACCTGTTCTACCCATTGATTCTATCTTTATTATTGTATGTTTAATTGCTTTGATTCTATTCTTTCATTCGATTTTGACTCTCTAAAAAAAATTGAGCGGTTGTATCTATAGTAATTGAGTGAGCTAGAAACCCAATCTAGAGGACGATATCAATATTGACTTACCAACTATATTAAAACTTGACTTGTACATTTGCGATAAGTAATTTATGTTACAATAAAGCAATCTTTGTTTTCTCCTCCGCTTTCATGGTACTAGAGCCTCCATCCATATTGGTTTGAATTGTTTTGGATGGATCTTCTTTTTAGTTTGGTTCAAATCCAATTTCCTCCTAACATCCAAATCAAAACTTGGGGGATCAGCATGCCAAATCCAAATTGAAATCCAATTTTCAAAATTCAAATCCCAAGAATCGCTTCAATTTTGAAGGTCCGTGTAGTAAATGTTAATGCTATTTTTGCTTAAATTTTCGATCAACCATGACAGACGTGAAAACTCCAATTCGGCTGTGGATATGTTGACCACGTAAATGAGTGATTTTTCTAATTTTGAATTTTGCTGGTTTGTCTTTTTTGGTTAGAATTTGATTTAAATTCGATCTATTTGATTCTGCTGTTTTTTTAGAATTTGGGAATTTCGATTCTGCCGTCATGTCGATTCAAAACGATGATTCTCTCCAGTCAATTAGTGTACAATTGGGTGGTAAAAATTTTTCGTATTAGAGTTATGCTATGAAGAATTTCTTGCGTGGAAAATCTATATGGAATTATGTTACGGGTGTGCGAGATAAGCCTAAAGACACCAAGGCAAATGATTGTGAACCTCATTAGATACTTGGAAGGTTGACAATTCGAAGATTGTCACGTGGATAAATAATTAGTTTATGCACTTCATTGGTGCTCACTTGGTAAAATATGATACTGCTAAACAAGTTTGTGATCATCTAGCCAAATTGTATACCCAAAACAGTATCAATTGGAGACAGATATTCATGCACTATAACAGAATGATATGAGTATACAAGACTTACTCCTCAATGTCAAAATTATGAGATAGGGTTGTATTAACAAAAGCCTTAGAATTAAGCACATTCGAAGCTTACATCGTTCGGAGAGACTCACAATGCTTGGTACAGTTTCTTATCGCTCTTTGTAATTATTTTCAGCCATTATGTGGGTCCATTTTACACCATACTCCCTTCCTTTCTATTGATTTAGTGGTTAGTGAACCATTAGCAATGGAGGTTCGCCTTAAGTCTCAAGAAGATAAGTAAGTTACTCATCCTCCGAATCTATCCGTTTTTATACTCCACAGCGATCTTCAACTAGTATCATACAGAAGAACTCACACATAAAGGTTTCTCATGATGAATGTGCATTTTGCAAAAGGAGGGTCATTGGAAGGCTCAGTGTCCATTGTTGCTAAATAAGCTTGGTAAATCACAACAACAGCAACATTAACAACAACAATAAAGATTGCTTTATTAACATAAAGAAATTAGTATAATACATAATAGGATGTTTATATAAGCCATCAACCCTAAATAAGAAGAAAATACTAATCTACCCTCAAAAGACTATATAATGATAATAATATTTAAGCTAACATCCCCCCACAAACTCAAGATGCTACAACTATAAGCATTGAGAGTTTGTCAGATAAAAAATGAAAGCGTGAAACGGAGTGTAAATTGGTAAACATATCGGCAATCTATAGAGACAAAGAAACAAAAGGTAGTGTGATAGAGTCATATTGTTGAAGGTGATGAAAAGTGACATAACAATCAATCTTAATATGTTTGGTTCACTCATGAAAAATCGAATTGCATGCAACCTGTATTGCATTCTAATTCTTACAATATAAGGGAGTATGATGATGAAGATAAACACCTATATCTCTAAGCAGCCAACTAACCAAAAAAATTTACAAGTAGTCGAGGGCATGACACAATACTCAAATTCTGTAGAAGATCGAGAAATAACATCTTGTTTCTTACTCTTCCACGAAATAAGTAAATCACCAAGGAAAATACAGAATCCAATGGTCGACATGCAATCAGTACGATTACACAGCCCAATCAGCATCACAGTAAGCATAAGAGTCTAAAGAGGACGTGGAAGGAAATAAGAGACTTTGAAACGGAGTGCTCGAAGATATCTGAGAATACGAAGAAGAGCAGTCCAATGAACTATAGTAGAAGTAGTGACAAACTGACTAACCACATGAACATCATGTGCAAGGTCTGGACAAGTCATAGTAAGATGGACCAGGCTGTAAACAATAGTATGATGTAAACTGGAATTCGACAAAGTAAGATCGTCCGATAGAGAATATCATGCATTAGGCTCAAGAGCAGTATCAACAATCCTATTGTCAGTGAGACATGCACGATCCAACAAATCAACTATATACTTTGACTGAGATAAGAGATAACCTTTCAGAGAGTAAGCGATCTCAATGTCATGAAAGTAGTGCAGCAAGCCCAAGTCTTTCATAGCAAAATAACGAGAGAGCTTAGACTTTAAAGATTCTATGTTGTCACAACCATCACCAGTAATGATCATGTCATCAACACACAATGACAACAAAATACGATTTGCACTTATACATCTGACAAACAATGCGGAATATGATGACTAGGGATAAAACTAAGTGAAGTAACAACTATATAGATCTTATCAAACCAAGCACGGTGTGGTTGTTTGAGCCCATAAAGTGCTTTGCGAATGGTACAAACTTCACTGGGTTGGGGGCAACACTCAGAGGAGGAGTCATATAAGCTTTTTCATGAAGATTACCGTTTAAAAATGCATTCTTGACATCCTCCGATATATTCTCCATTGGCGAATAAAGGCCACTGGAATCACAGTGCTTATAGTCATCATTTTTTCAACAGGAGCAAATTTTGCTTCATAATTCATACCATACTCCCAGGAGTAGCCTTTTGCAACAAGTCGAGTCTTATATTGTTCAATGAATCCATCAAATTTAGTTTTAATCTTATAGACCGAAAGAGAGCCAATAGTACATTTTCCACATGGTAGCGATATCAAATCTCATGTGTGAGTCTGATGTAGAGCAGTAAGTTCCTCAAACAGAGCATCCTACTAAATTAGATCACAAACAAACTCTCTAGAAAATAAAGGTTCAAAGAGACAGTGAGTGGAAGTAACAAGGGAAACAAAAGAACTATTATAAGAGGAGTAAGCAAAATAAGGTTGTTTAGTGGACTCATATGAATAATAGTGAACAACTTCATTGTTTCATAAGAAATTTTATATCACTGGAACAGACTAAAAGGAATTTTAACCTAGTGAAACCATATGTAATAGAACCTCTACAATTAGAGCTTAATCCTCTTCCTTCACATTTAAAATATATTTATCTTGGATCAAAAGAAACTTGACCAATTATCATATCATCAAGCCTGACTAATGAACATGAAATTTTGTTGTTGCATGTACTAAGAAAACACAAGAAAGATATTGGATGGACAATTGCTAACATATGAAGAATCAATCATTTTTTTTGCATGCATAAAATTCTATTGGAAGATAGAGCTAACAAGTTAGTGGATTACCAGCGTTGTCAGAGTCTTATCATGAATTGTAAGAAGGAGATTATGAAGTGGCTAGATGCTGGTGTGATATATCGTATTTTAGATAGCAGCTAGATGAGTCCAGTTTAATGTATCCCTAAAATAGGAGGAATAATAGTGGTGGCCAATGAGAATAATGAGTTGATTCCTACAGAAATCATGTCTAGTTGAAGGGTGTGCATGGACTACCGCAAACTAAATAAATCAACTAGGAAAGATCATTTTCTTTTACCTTCATTGTTCAAATGCTTGATAGGTTTTAAGAAAGGAGTTTTATTACTTTTTAGATGAGTATTTTTTGCGCTTATGCTTAATAACAGAAGGTCGAGTGCAAGTGCACACTATCACAAGTAATAAATTGGAATTATTCCGAGATCGTTTTCACAAGGGCTTAAAGATTTCTTTTAAAACAAATAGTGAAATTTTGAGTGTGCAATCGGTTTTATGATTAAAATAAGTGGAAATGTTGTTGGTTATGGTTTGTGAACTCTTAAGAATATAAATCTAGCCCTTCTACTTCAACTTAACTAAAAGAAAATGTCACGAGACACAGTATTAGACGCTAGGCGCTGACACACCTCCTCTAACTTGGACGGTTCTACTTCTTAACCAACTTATGTCTAAGAGGTCTCAAGATTTTAAGTAAATTACTAATGTCTATTAATAACTAGCCTTAATTTGATAAAATTCAAGCACAACCAAAGGATAAGGTCTTATTTCTAGGCTACTTAGCGGATTCTTTATGTCTAAAGTTTCCTTCCCTTAGTTATTCATCTAGATTTCAAACGTTATTATCCAACCTTTTCCCAATCGAATAAATATACTAACTTCTTAATTGACGAAATCAACTTGAAGAAAATGAAGGTTGCCTTAAATCTTGCTACTGTGCTTTTTCTTTTAAAAGGTAGTTAGTCTCCATAGAAGGGCTAGAAATGAGGATTTAGCTCATAACCGAGTTATTAATACTTAATTGAGGAAAATCAAAGCTTGAAAATATTATGTTAAAATTCAAGTTTAATAACAATGCTGGAAAAACAAGAAATCGCGACTCAATGAAATTTACCCTTTTCATTCAAACTAGAGGAGTAAAATTCGTTCAATTCTACTAGAATGTATGGTTTACGAGATCCTTGCAAGAGTAAATAACTCAAGAGAATACTACGAAGAGAAGACTAAATCTGGAAATTTGATTGATGAACAACGGTTTACAATAAAGACTAGAAATAAGCTGGCGAACAAATGTAACTAAGAGATCGCTGAACCAAACACGAAGAATTAAGCTACTCTCCCCCTAAGAATGAGATGACAAATGACTTCTATTTATAGGGAGCTTCGAGTTGCTTGGTTGGAACTTCAAGGAATTTCTTCTATTGATGCCACTTTGACTAGTCTATTTTGAACGAAATAACCCCCTTGAATGCTGAGTCAACTCGTGGTTATAGAAGAATTGGTCAAAACGCACTCCGAACTTGCATTTCATTAAAAATACCTCGGATGTTGATAGGTATGCCAGGCGTATTACTATGTTACTCACTAAATAAAAGCGAAATTAACACGAATGTATCACTTTTTACCCTTGAAAACAAGGGAAAAGTCTTTCTCATCTTGCTTGCTGAGGTAACACGTGGCCCCAAAAGAATTCGTCGAAACACAAAAAAACTCGTGTTTCATTAAAAACTCTTCTCAGGGACTGCATGTACGCCTTACACCTTCCTTTGTTTTCGCACAAAAATATGCATTTTATTACAAACTTGAGTCTAATTGCTACCAAATATTGATGTACATGTTAGGGCTGATCATCGGTCAGTCAGGGTCGGTTTTTGGCCAACCCCGACGCTGAAACCGACCACATTGGTTTCCCTCTGAAGTTTGGCACCGACCAGCTCACCGATCGGTTCATCGGTTTAACCGACAACTAAATTTTGTATTTTTTTTAATTCGGTTTTCTTTTTTCCCATATTAACATTATTCACATTTTTGGGGCTGACGTCTGCTTCACAAACCACCTTCTGCCCGACCGTTTCTTCAAGGCAGCCTACTCTTACTCAGGTGTCTTGAGTGCTGCAGATGGTGCTCGTGATGCTGGCAATTCCTGTGTAACCGGTGGAGGAGCTGAAGCTGTAAACTCTGATGCTGCCGTTTCGGGAACGGGAGGAGCGCCGGTGTGAGAGAGAGTGAACGGGGGGCGGTTGGACGACAAGTGGCGACTATGAGGAGAATAGAGGGGGGAGCGGTTGGACGGTGACGACGAGGAGAACATGGGGCGGTTGGATGGCGAAGGCGAAGAAGAGGGAGAACAGAGGAAGTGTGGTAGGCGGTGGCGACGTGGCAAGGTGCAATGATGGAGGAGGGCAACGGCGGAGGGACTGAGAAATGAGATGAGAGTTGAGAGTGAGACTGTGAGAGCAAGAGATCAGATAACACGGCGACGACGGTAGAGAGAGGAGATGACTAAAGAGAACTAAACAAAGAACCCTAATGTGTATTCTATTGTGTGTGTGTTTAATATTTTTTTTATAAATAAAAATTAATAATAAAAGATAATATTGTCGGTCGGTCGGTCGGTATCGCCTGGTCTAAGGCCGCCGACCGACCAACATTTTCGATTCTGGGATCCCAAAACCGACGCCGAACTGCAATATGTAAAACCGACTGATCGACCTCTTTTTAGTTGGTTTTGGTTGGTCGGCTCGATTTTTCAGGTTCCCATGCTCACCCCTAGTACATGTCTGTAGATTATTTTTAGATGATTATTCAACATTTGGACTCAAAACTAAGCCTTTAAAGATCATTTCTAAATGGGAGTCAAAACGAACATAAATGAACTCCTTTTTACCCTTGTAAACAAGGGCAATCAGTATTCCAGTTATAACCGTATCAATATAACTCTAAAAGACCAAGAGAAAACTACAATCACATGTTCATATGGAACGTTTGCATTTAGACAAATGCCTTTTGATCTTTGCAATGCGCCACCAACATTTCAATATTGTATGATGTCGATATTTTCAGACATGGTAGAGCAAACTTTAAAAGTATTCAAGAATTAGTTCTCATTCTATAGGAAAACGTTCATAGCCTGCTTATCCAAATTTGGAAACCGTATCGAAGATATGTGAAGAGACAAACTTAGTTTTAAACTGTAAAAAGTGTTATTTTATGGTGTACGAAGGCATTGTCTTAGGCCACTACATCCTAAACAACGAAATAAAAGAGGATAAAGATAATGTTGAAGTCATTGACAAATTAACTACACCCTCGATAATAAAAGAAGGTAAAAGTTTCTTGGAGCAAGTTGGATTCTATAATAGGTTCATTATGGAGTTTTCTAAGGTCAAATCACTGTATAACTTGCTGGAGCAAAATAGACAGTTTATTCGCAGTGAAGATTGCTTCAACGCTTTCAACCAATTTAAAATCGTTTTAGTGTCTACTCCTATAATTATTGAACAAAATGGTCACTTCCATTTGAACTAATGTGTGATACTAGTAACTTCGGAGCTACACCATGGTAAAGGAATAACAAGATCATGCCTCCTATGTATTACCCCAACAAGATATTAACAGGTGCTTAGCTTAACTACACAATAATTTGAAAGGAGTTGTTAATTGTAGTATTTGCTTTTGAAAAATTCATATATAAGTATGAACAAAGGTGGTCGTCTACACAGATTATTCAGAAATAAAATACCTCATCTCCATAAAAGACGATACATCAAGATTAATCCATTTGGTTCTACTATTACCACTACAAGGAAAATGAGCTTCAGCGACGAAATTATTTCGTTGCTGAAGCCTCCGTTTCGTCGCTGATAGTCAACAGCGACGAAAACCAAATCGTCGCTGAGCGCGTCCCCTGAAACCCGTAGTCAGTGGAAGCGTGCGACGAAAAGGCGCGTGTCGCTAGTCCCAGCGACGAAAATATTGCTTTCGTCGCTGAAGTTAGCGACAAAAACGATTCTCGTAGCTAAATTCAGCGACGAAAGATATTTCGTCGCAGGCGCTAGTTTCGTCGTTAAACAGCGACGAAAGCAATATTTTGTCGCTAAGTTCAGCAGACCTAGCCATGAACACGCACTAATTTATTTTCGTCGCTGTTTATTTATTATATATATATTTTTTACTTGTACATTTTTTCTTTCTTATTGTGACATTGTACAATTTTGCCTCTAAATAAAATGACGTTTTCAGTATTTCGTCGCTAAATAAAAACTAAACTTCAATATATCTACTCAGTATTGCTATATTTCCTGTAACTATAAAAAAATACGATAAATGATAATATAGAAATAGTAAATCACATTAAAAATAAACATAGTGTAAATACAAAATATACAAACTTGAAAAGCAAAACATATGTCATGTGTCAAAATCAAGTCTTTTTCACATTGTTCTAATATAATAACAGCGACAATTTTTCCAAATCGAAAGCTGTTCACAATTTCACGATCATAAGGGATTATGTTTCAATCCTGCACAAATAATTTCATGTAATCAATGTTTTTTACCTTAAAAATACATCCAAAATCAAAATGATAATATATAATATAACAAATTACACATAAACACATTCATTAAAACATATTTATATTCAAGAGTTTCCAACAAAATTCTCATTCAAAAGTCCCCTCCCCACCTCAACAAGTATGTAACAAATTTCATTCACAAGTTTCAAGTCCAACAATAAACATAAACCACATCCAAATCTTTCATACTTCAACAATAAAACATCAAATAATACATCCAAGAGTTAACAAATTCTCACTCAAAAGTCCCATCCCCATCACAACAACTATATAACAAATTTCATTCACAAGTTTGAAGTTCCAACAATAAACATAAACCACATCCAAATCTTTCATACTTCAACAATAAAACATCAAATAACACATCCAAGAGTTTAAACTCCAACAAAATTTTCACTCAAAAGTCCGCCTCCGCATCACAACAACTATATAACAAATTTAATTCACAAGTTTCAAGTTCCAACAATAAACATAAACCACATCCAAAGCTTTCATACTTCAACAATAAAACATCAAATAATACATCATAGAGTTTAAACTCCAACAAAATTCTCACTCAAAAGCTCCCCCATACTCAAAATCAATAACTTCACAAAACACATATTCAATACCAAACACAAAGAAATTCAAATTGTTCGTACCTTGCTCAACGATGAACTTCCTCCTTTTCCACTTCCTCCTCCTCCTCTAAAGCTATTGAGAATTTCTTCCATCTGGCTACATCTTCTCTCATATTCCTGTCGTTGTATATCAAGTAAGTCTTGTGTTGAGCAGATATTAGTACTAAATTTATATCATCAGATTAGTACTTACATATGCATTTTGAGCAGTTTCATTGGTCCAAGCCTTTGTCGGATGACAATGTATCTCGTAAAAAAGCTCAAAGGGACTCAAATATGTCCCATCTTCTTTTTTCTATAGCATCATATTATAACAATAATGAGAGATAAAACATATAACACACTACTACAAATCACAATTTCATACCGTATCTTCTCGATGCGAGAGAAATGATTTCGGTCCAGCCCGATGATTAAATGGGAGTTTACTTCTACTTGCTTTATTTTTCGCTGATTTTGCCTACAGAAACAAGATATATATCATTAATTCTATACACGAATAATAATAATATTCAATTATTAGTTACCTTCCATGCAATAGTCTCCCATTTATTACATAGCATGTTCCAATCATCCTGTTGAATTCTTCCATATGGGCGTCGTCGAGCCATTGTTGGATCTTCAAATCCACGATAGTATTTATGTAAAAGGCATAGATAGTCTTTGTAGCGCGTCCCTATCTCATACTTGATATATTCCACATGATGAGAAATAGTGACGTCGACCTCAAATTTATTCTACACATGTAAACAAATAAAATTAAGGAAATATCACATTCATGTTAAACGAATATACGATAAATAGAATAATGTTATTATAACTATCTTACCAACAAATGTTGAATAATGTCATTATAAACATTTTCTGGGATGTCATTTTTCTTCTGTATTTCTAACGGAACATTCCAACGTGTCAAACGACCAATTTCACTGTTGAATAGACTGGCCAAATACCCAACAGGTTTGCCTGCTTCTACCGTCCACGAAATTGGTAGGGGATTACCTGTATTCGCAGCTATCAGCTTGTCTAAGACCACTCCTCGAGATTCTATGCAAACCCCTGGTTCTCCATTAGAGTCACCATCTGAAGACATTGTTCCTGCAAAATTTAAAACAAAAATTATCACACTCATACATTTTTATCACAATTATATTGCATAACATTAAAACGATCATTCATATACCAAATATGTCTTCGTCTATTTCCATTAGAGTCACTATCTGAAGACATTGTTCCTGATGATGTTTTATCATCTTCCCATTTTTGCTCATCTTCATCTTCTTCCTCCTCAAATATGTATTCGTCTATTTCCTCATCGAAATCTAATACTATCTCAAGACTATCATTATTGTCGGAAATTACAATCGGTTCTATATCATCTCTATGAAATTTATGTGTTTCGAGATCCACTTCTTCAACTTCACATTGATTTATAACTTGTTCTTGTAAGTCAAATTCTTCTACCTCAGGCACATCCCATAAATATATATGTTCAACCTTTTGAACTACTTTCCATCCACTACCTAACTTGAGATCTTCAACATAAAATACTTGTTGTGCTTGGGAGACAAGTATGAATGGTTCGTTCTTATACCACAAATAACGTGTATTTATGCTCATAAAATTATGGTCCTGACGAATACGATTCTTCTTAGAATTCGTATCATACCAATCACACCTAAATAATAGAACTCGTTTTCTATTAATGTAGCTCAATTCCATAACTTCTTTAATGACACCGTAGAAATCAGATAACTCAGTGTTATGTCCACCCATGACACAGACTCCATTATTTTGTGTTGTGCATCGATCATCTCGATCTATTGAGTTAGATCGAACTCCGTTCATAATACGAACGAATTCGAATATCAGGGCCACATGCTAGTGTATTCAACTCATGCATAACAACATCCGAGTTTGAAGAAGGTTGAGATCTCATCTACAAACATATTTTACAAGATCAAAAGTCAAATAAATAATGAACTGTACTAAATAGCTCCTCTGGAAAATTTTCATATAGTAAAACTCATTTTTATTTTGAACCATTCTGGAAATAGTACTTCATGCAACTTGGCTAAATTACGATTATGTTCTCGTTGTAACTCTAATTCGTGTTCTATGTGATACGATATCAATAATCAATCGTCGTTGAAATTGATTTATCCAATTTGAGTACAAGAAAGTTCGTACCGTCTATATGGATCCACTGCTTCACACTTGGATAGAACATACCAATGCACCATTTGTAGCTCAGCAGGCGATAATTCCTTCAGTTGTGAATCACCGATTGGACGTGCATTTTGTGAGAATATAGGAAGATGTGTCTTTGAGTCTCTTAGATCCACCATGTCATCATTTTGAACGGGCCTATTGAATTTGGTTTCGATTCCATCGAGGTACATTGAGCAAAATGTCAAGTTTCATTCGCAATGATAGCTTCTGCTATAGAACCTTCAGGTCGAGCTTTATTTTTCACATATTGTTTCAATGTTCTCAAACTCCTATGAGCATATATATGTGATATTAATTAGTTATATCACTAAATATCATTTCCATAACATCAAAAAACTCCGGAGGGAATATTCTCTCAAATTTGCATAGAATCAATACAATTGCATCTTGCAACTTATTCAACGTCTCAACTTTCAATGTCTTTGCAGTCAATTCTTTGAAGAAATTAGACAATTCAGCAATAGCCGCACTAACATCATTGGGCAAAAATGGACGAACCCCAACTGGTAAAAGTCTCCGTAGCAACACATGTGAGTCGTGACTTTTCAGACCATATATTTTTCCGTCTTTACCGCTGACACATCTCGATATGTTCGAAGCAAAACTATCAGGGAATTTGACGGTTTTCAAAAAGCTACAAAACTTCTTTCTTTCATCTGTTGTTAAAGTGTAGCTAGCATGCAGTTTCAACAATTTGTTCCCGACTTGTCGAAGATGTAATTCGTTACGTATGTTCAACTTTATTAAATCCTTACGTGCTTTATCGGTGTCCTTTGTTTTCCCTTCAATATTTAATCATGTGCACATGACATTATCACTAATATTCTTCTCGATGTGCATGACATCCAGTTTGTGTCGAATTTTTAGACGTGACCAATATGGTAACTCAAATAATATGCTTCTCTTCACCCAATTAAATTTATTATGAAGTCCTTTCCGTTTCCACTGTAGAACGTTGATAGTTTTCCGAGTGGTGAAAAACAATGGAGTCTAACTAGTGGACGACATCCAATCCAAAAAAATGTCGTGGTGCAACTCTATTTTCTGTTTTTCCATTGTGTTGTTTGCTTTTTCGACAAGAATGACTGTGGTAAGAATCGACGATGCCCCATGTAGCATATCTTACTATGCAATTTGTCTGAAGTAACATCCACATTACATACTAGGCATCCTTATATCCTTACGTACTCCATCCTGATAGATTGCCATAAGCTGGAAAGTCGTTAATCGTCCATACCAAAGTTGCATGGAGCCGAAAGTTCTTACCACTACATGCATCATACGTATCAACACCAATAGACCATAATTCTTTCAATTCTTCTATCAGTGGTTGCAAATAAACGTCTATCTCTTTTCCTGAAGATTTTGGACCTGGTATAAGTAATGACATGAAAAAAGATGATTCTTTCATACATTTCCAATGGGGTAAGTTATATGGAATCAATATTACTGGCCACGTACTATATGACAAATTCATGCTTCCAAATGGATTGAATTCATCAGTATCCAAGGCTAATCTTACATTCCTTGATTCTTCTACGAATCAAGAATGTTGTTTATCAAAATCTTTCCATGCCTTAGCATGTGTCGGATGTCTTAAAACCCCTTCATTGTCTACTCTTCTTTCCTTATGCCATCTCATTTCTTTTGCCGTATGTTTAGATAGAAATAATCTTGCAATCGAGGCTTCAATGGGAAATGCCTTAAAATTTTGTGTGGAATCTTTTTTCCTCTACCATTGTCTGTTTTGTAACGGGACACATTGCATTGTGGACAGACATCAACTTGCTCATTTTCTCTCCATAATAAGATACAATCATTCTTGCAAGCATGTATTTTTTCATATCCTAAACCCAAATCTCGTAACATTTTTTTTGCACCATAATAAGACTCTGGAATACTACAATCGTTAGGAAGAGCTTCTTTAAGTAATTGCAACAACATATCAAATGACTTATTACTCCATAGATTAAGGACTTTGATATGCATTAACTTAACCATGAATGTTAGCACCGAAAATTTCATACATCCAGGGTATAATTCTTAATCAAGTTCATCAAACATTGATTGAACTTGGTATTTTCAACTTGCCTATTGTCATTTGATTCCCCCCTAATTGACCGATCTTCCCCCTAAATTCAGTGTATCTCTCATTTGTTAAATCATTTAACATCTCACTCATTCCATGTTCCTGTTGAGTGTTTTGATTAATACTTGTACGTATCCTCTTAGAAGGCAACTCTCAAGTTTCCCCATGGAAAGTTCATATCCTATAATAAGGACACATTCCATGACCTTCCACATCGCACGATCGTTTCCATACTAAGTTTTGACATTTCCTACATGGGCAATGTGTAAATCCTCTCTTATCGACATGCTTCTTCGACAATTGAACGACTGATCTAATTCCTTCCGTATATTCTTTACTTAACCTATCCGGATTTTTTATCCAACTTTTATCCATAACTTTTCCTAGTCAAAAGTATAATACAATTAATCACTAACATAATTAAACAAATGTAAGTATGAATTTATAAGAAAAATATACAACAAAATCATAAGTCTAAAAATCCTAAACTTTTTAACCCTATACAAATTCTAAAAGGTAAGATCATCATTTTTCTACCAAACAAAAGCAAATATATTAAAAGTACAATTTAAAGTAAATTCTAAGCATTTATGTGTAATATAAATTGAGACATTAAACACACAACTTTATACTATGATATCAGGTAAAAAAATCAGTAACCTCAGACAATTAAATTAATAGCTTACACACACATTTTACTAATTAGTACATAAGTACTATTTGCATAATTTTACTCTTATGCATTAAAAAGCAAAGAATAAAGTAATTACTTATTCAAAATTTTGTAATAATTAAGATGTTTAAATTTAGAAGCATCTTTCTCAAAGACTTCCTTTTGTTGGCATCTAAAGTAAGGGTCTCCTTAATTTTATTTGGTATTTGAATTACTTTGAACTACTCATGGAAATACTTTCACATTAATTTGTTCAAAGGAAAAGAATTTTACTTTATTTTTCTTCGACCACAAAAAGGAAAAAAAAGTTATATTTTTCATACATTATAGCTAACTTATGTTCCAATAATATTGTTATCACATATTTCAAACCATGTTTTCAAATTTATAGAACTAAAAAAGACATAATATTACTATCAGCATATATATTACACATAATATTTAAAACAAAAAAAAAATTGTTAATGTTGCAAAAAAAAAAAACACTCAAATGCTTCTCGATCCCACAATGGGGTGTGACTACAGATTCTCCGTTTTGCTTCTTGAAAAAACACATGCAAAGCTTGTATCCACGGATAGTGACGGTGACGAAGGACGGTAGAGAAGGTGACGGCAGCGGCGGTAAAGGGGAAGGGGGTCGCGGTAGCAAAAATTTGAAGAGAAAAGAAAAGTGGGACGGGGGGCTCGCGGTAGCAATGGAGGATAAAATATGGGGAAGAAAGGGGGAAGGAGACAGGTGACGACAGCGGCGGTAAAGGGGAGGGGGAGGTTGCGGCAGTGATGGAGGACAAAAAGAGAAAGGGGAAGAAAGAGGGAAGGGGACGTCGCAAATGGGGAAGAAAGGGTAGGGCAACGGGTTTAAGCCATAAAATTAAATTTCGTCGCTTAGCCCACGACGTCGTTTTGCCAGCGCGTTTTAAGTTAAGCGCTGCCAAACGACGTCGTTTAGAAGCGACGGAAACGCGTTTCGTCGCTTGCTTAAGCGAAGGAAAAGGTTTTTCGTCGCATATACAAGCGACGATTTCAGTTTTCGTCGCTACATATGCGACGAAAGCTTTTATGTCGCCTTTAATGCGATGAAAACTTTCGTCGCTGAAGCTCATTTTTCTTGTAGTGTACAAGAATTCGATTTGGAAATCATGGAAAGGGATGTGAAGATCAAGTTACCGATCATTTATTACACCTAAAAGCATATTCAAATCAGATGGAGAAGGTGAATATTCAAGAATCATTTTAGACGAACATATGATAATGATAAAGGAAAGTTTGTTGATATCATAAATTTTCTAGTTAGTCGCTTAACCTTTCATGATGCAACTAATCAACAATTAAAGAAATTCTATCATAAAGTTAAATATTACTTTTGGGGTGAGCCTTGTTTATACAAGTTGGGACTTGACCAAATTCTTAAAAATGGTATTTCAAATGAATAAATTGCACGAATGATAGAGCAATGTCATGTTACATCATATGGTAGACATTTGGTGGGTAAACGATAATATCAAAGGTTTTTTAAAGTGGGTAATTATAGCTGACACTATTCTAATATGCACATGCTTATCTTCTTAGGAAGTGTATTCCAAATGAAGAAATTCCACAAATGATAGAGCAATATCATGTTACACCATATTTGGAAAATGATAGCAACAAATGTTTTGTAAAATGGGTATTTCTGGCCATCATTATTCAAAGATGCACATGCTTATGTTCAATCATGTGATAGGTTTCAAGGAATGGACAATATATCATCTAAAAATGAGATGTCTATGAATTGCAAGTATATCTTTCTTGTAATTGATTATGTGTCAAAATAGATAGAAGTTGTAGCATCCCGTACGAATAACACCAAGGTAGTAACAAAGTTTCTTCAGAATAATATATTTACAAGATTTATACCTCATTTCCTCATCAGAAATGAAGGTACACACTTTATTAATTGAGTTGTAGAGAATCTGCTTGCAAAATATAATGTGCTTCACATGATTGCTACAACATATCACCACAAACAAATGAACAAGCAGAGTTGTCAAATTGATAGGTAAATTTTATTTTAGAATAGACAGTAAAGGTCAGAAAAGAGTGATCTCAATGCTTAGATGAAGCATTTTAGACATATAAAACTATATTCAAAACATCGTTGAGAATATCATCATATCCAATAGTGTTTGGAAATATATGCCATCTACCTCTAGAGTTAGAATATAAAGCGCAGCGGCTTTGAAGAAGCTAAACTTTACATTGTGACATATGGAGAAACTAGAATGCTGCAACTTAATAAACTTGAAGAGTTGAGACATTTCTCATATAAAATTGCCAAAATATACAAAGAGAAAATTACAGTGTCATGACCTGCAAATTCAACCAAAAGGTATTGGAAATGAGACAAAAAAGTGTTGTTGTTTAACTCACGACTTAGACTTTTTTCAGAAAAGTTAGAAGCAAGATGATATATGCTCCATTTACAATTATGCAAGTTTATCTATTTGCATTAGTTAATTTGTGTGATGATAGAATTAGAAGGAATTTTGAAGTGAATGGGTAGCTTGTAAAGCCTTATGGGGGAATGAAGGTAATTTGTGAGAAATCCTTCATCCCCATTATTGAAGCTTAATTATAATCATGGAAGAGCCCTTCATGGTATAAGAGACTATATCATTTATTGAGTCGTTTTTCTTTATTTTTTAGTTATTTAAGTTGACGAACTTTTTAATGAGTTTTTTTTCCTTAATTTGCAAAAGTATAAATTATTTCTTTATTTTGCATCTTAAAAAACTAGAAGTGAAGTCAGCGAAGCAAGTAGCATGATATATGGCAAGGAGCTTGTCAGAGTATAATGACTGAGTTATTTTACGCCCGATTTAATTTGGATTTGGATGATATTGGATGTCCTACCCTTTATTTGCATGTGTTTAAGGGCCAAAAAATGGAATTATGAAGTAGCTTTTACACATGGAATGAAAGTATGTATGATTTGTTTACTCACTTATGTTGTTTTTCTCTACGACAATGCTGGAGCATCGAACTATTTTCCAGCAATAGGATTTACCAGAGATAAAGTGCAGTTACTAGAATTACGTGAATTTTTATTGCAGTTCATACCTTATTTGTTTAATTTTTACCTTAATTTTTGGGGATCGATAAATACAAGAGACAACTTCTATCACTTGCTAGAACCTCGCTTAGTGTATACTTACACTTGCTCTGGTATTGGGGGTTGCTAGGATAACAATAGCCAGTGAAATTTAAAATGCTAGAGTATTTTTAAGAACAATACAGGGAACATGCATATATATTGTTGGAGCATAATTTATAACATGCGGCAACATGTTGGAGCATTTTGGAAATAATAGACAAACATTATTACGTAGGTGTGTATTGACTTGTATGCGAGAGAGATATTTTATCTAAGGAAAACATATACGATTAAGATGAGAATCTTCTTTGTATATTACATTCTTCTCTCACAAGCATCCTAGTCCTACCTTTTTTATTTTTCAAAATCTTCATAGCTTTCTTCTTCACAAAGTTTTTGTAGCCATGGCTTCGCCTTCTTCTACGAAAAGCTTCAGCCATCAAATATCACATGCACCGCACAATCACCTTCTTCAACATCAACCATACCATCGGGAGTCCAAAGAGCTTGTATAACTTCACCTGTCACTTTCCATACACCAATTTCAACACATAACATAGTAGAAGTGCTTCAATAGGACCAATGAAGACGTCAAAGAATAGGAAATACTTTGCATGGCTAAAGATTCACAGCACACTTCACCCTGTACTTCTAAGCAAAGAGAATACCATAATCTTGACCATATGATCAGGTAACCCATATCCAATTTGAAAGAAGTATTCCATAAAACTCTAGAAGAAGAAGAGTGGGAAGCAATTATGCGTGAAGTTGTATAGCATACTAGGAAAATTGTTGAAGAATATAGAGTTGAGAATGTTGAAAAAAAAAGGCATGCATTCATTCACTCTAGCAATGATGATTTAGCAAAAGCATCAAAATCATACAGTGAAGAGGTCAATGACATAGCTAAGAAAGGGCAATTTGAAGCCTTAAAGGAGTAGAAATATGAGTGTAGAGGATTACATGGATCTTCTCAATAAGATAATGTTATAACAAAGTCACTTGAAACGGTAATCTTATCCTCTATACAAGATGAGGGCTCCATAGTTCACTAACAAAAAAGTTAATGTATTTGGGATTTTTTGATACGAAATAAATAAATAAAGCGCAAGTATACACGCAACACGAGTATTTCGAGTATCGATCTATAGGGACATACTAACGTAGTCTTTTTGGTTAAAATAACAATGATCGACAAATTTGCAATTGGTTTTAAGGTTACAAATAATAAGAATGATGTTAGCTTCGTTGTTTAAAAACTAAAGTAATTAATAAATATTTTATTATTTATTTGAAAAATAATTATTTAATTATTTTGAATTTATGCGATATTTATTATCTATTTTTATGAAAATCCATGATTATAAATTTAATCTTGAACCGTATGTAGTTGACATACAAGAAAACCATGTTCAAGTTACAGTCTAAAGAGTCAATTGTATATGGATAAGGTTGAGTGCCCTATTTTGGTAACACTATTGATACGATCCACTTTGTAAATATTACAGATGATCTTATCTGAATCATTCATGTAGAGACATGCGAGTGGGGTATCATATATAATAAGTTTTTATAAGATTGGACAGCAAAAGACATAATCTTTCTTTGTAAATCTGTTAAGGATAAGGTAAGTATTCCATAGGATATTATATGCAACTCGATATAAATCCAAAGTGATTTATAAACTCCTGCCTGTGAGGACATATCCTTTGATTTACATTGGTGAGATTCAATAAATTCAATGCCGATACAAAATTTCTAAACTATTTAGAAAATCAAAATTTTATTGCACAATGAACTGTTCGTTCTTTAAAAAAAAAAAAAAAAAAAAAAAAAAACTTAGACAGCTCTCAAATGATCTTTTTGGATCATGGAATGAGTGGATATGGAATGAGTGAGTGAAGTGCTAAATATATAGGGAGCTTCAAGGTGGTTGAGTTGTTGAGAAATTTATGGTCTTCCATTGATTTTTAACTCACATGTACTAACTTTTGCAACTAAATATTTAAACTTCCTTGCATGGATGACACCTGGGACTGAGGAGAAGCTGTCAAACTAATCAAAACACTCGTTTCTCATTAAGGGAAAAATCATCATGAAGGTAGGCACATGGCACAAAACTGTAATTTTCATTATAAATCAACTCTAAATGTTATAAGAAGGTGGTTTGTGCATGTATAACCCAAGATAAAACACAAATGCATGGTTTATGGTATCAAACTAAGCTCAAAAGCATTGTTTCTAAGTAGAAAAGTAACAGAAAATAACACTATCGAGCTTCTTTTTATCGTTGTAAACAAGGGAAATCAAAATGGTATCAAGAAAAGAAACGAGAAAGGAAAAGGTTGTCAGGCCAAGAAAATGATAACAAGAAGCATATAAATAAGCTAGTACAAGAAATTTGCCACAAAGGAAACTACAGCAAAATATGAAAATATAAAGAAGAAAGGAATTGTATGTGAGAAAGAATTATTGCTTCAATTGTTGAACTACCTTCTTTCATCATGAAGGAGACCAACAAGCTTGACTAGCAATATATACTTCTCAAGCTAGCTGCAGACAGTGGTTCCTTTGGTAAGAAAATTCTATGCACACCTCAAACAAGAAGCAATAATGATGGAATATCTCTTACCGTGCTAGCACTAACATCTTCAATGGATAGGGAGATAGCTTACTATACTCGATATCACAGATGTTGATGAACATGAATGAGCAAAATAGGACTTACTACTAGTTCTACGATAAAAAGTAGGATGAGGCTATTCAAAGGGCATCCAAGGCAAACACTCTAGAAAAACTTTAACATTCCCATATTTTCCCCCTAGCTTGCTGGTAGATTTAGTTGGACCATCAAGGGCAGTTGTTGATAATGAAACTTCTTTAAAAGATGAGTGCGCTTTAGAGTCTTAAGTTTGAGGGAGTCTTCTATTCCTCGTTACTTTAATTTCTTGTATATTTTGATATTTTGTTTTTACATTTCTCTTATCATGATGAAACTCGTGTACATCAAGTTCTTGTAAGTCAATTTGAAATCATATTTTTGTCTCTTGTTTTCATAAATTATACGCCTTTGTTGTTCCACTATTGTTCCCTCCTTGATGATTTCATGAAGCTCAAAAAGTTTAATATATTGAACAAAGTGGCTTGGAATAACAGTGTTCTTTTCCTTTGGCCACACATGACTCCCAAGCAATCACACAAGACAATGATCACTCATACACAAAGATAAAAATTAAAAAGGTCAAGGATTGTGTTTTGATGATAAAAACCAAGTTGTAAGGAGAACTAGTTCTTTACCCAAGACTTGAAACAATCCACAAGTTTTGTAATTAATCAAATTTGCTTGTTTCTAGGCTAGCAATAGACGACACACGAGCAAAAGGGTGGAGACTCTCAATTTGTCAAAGCTCGCAGCAAATTTGACTCTTAGCACTCTGGCGAGAAAACTCTATTTCCCAAATTCATTCACTCATCAAATATCCTAGGTTAAAAATGCAAGAAAATTTGCTCACGGTCAAACATGAAAAGTCTAAAATGCTTAACTAAAGCTAAAACAAGATTAACCTAATAAAGGTTACTTGAAACTACCTAAACACAACTTAAAGTAAAATTTAGGGCTAAGGGAGGGGAGTGAGCTTATGCCCTTACAAAATGAAAATCCAAAAAATAAAATTGAAGGTCAACGATTTAAAGTCAAATAAAGTTCATAGTAAATTACATTGAATTGAGGTTCAAGAGTTCGAAAACATTGTCCAACTACCTTAGAGTGTAGAATGGGCTTAAAGAGCATTAGATGGCTGGATGAACTTGTTGGAAAAATACGCGTGTACAACAATGTCAATATTCCTAGTTCTCAAATACAAACTACCCAAATAGAGTCTGAGTAGAATCAAATTTCCCCTTCCACAGTTATGATCAGCAAGTCGTAGTTTAACCAATGCGCAATAAAGAAAATATGAGAAAGTAGAAAACTGACACAGAGATTTATACTCGTTCACTTAAACATGGGCTATGTCCAGTCTTTCGCAATGGGCATACAATATCTCATAACTCTCTCTAGACGCCTCAACAAAGACCTCCTAGATTCTTAACATTACAACAATACAAACATAGGAATACAAGAATGAAGACCTGACCAATACTCACGAGAACAGGTTGTCGACGATGCACTACAACTCGAGAACTCGGTCTCCCTCACTGCTCTGCCAAACTACTGTTGCCCCTCTACTTTTGTGCCACACTAGAACTTAAAAACAAAAAGGCAATATTTAAAAAAAAACGTCACAATGTTGAGACGTTGTCCATAGCATCTTAATACTACGACATTTTCAGCGTCAAAATCAAATGTGCACGCCTCTATGATTTCTTCAAATTTGGGACAGTGTCTCAACGTTGTGCTCTCTGGCCAGCAGCTCTACAGCGTCTTTAATTTCATCCTCAATTCTTTTCTTCTCCAATTGTTTTGGCTCCACAATCCTAACAATCTCCCACTTGGAGACAAAACACCTATCTGGCCTCCTACTGGAACAACAGTGTCAATCGTCTTGGCAAACCGCCAAGGTTCTACTCTCACTGCAACAACTTCAAACATCTTCTTGGCAACAACCAAGGTTCCATCTATCCTTGTCCTGAGATTGGGCAACCTACATGGTCTTGTCTCCCATACGTAAAAGACACGGCCACGTGTTCCCACTCGAACTAAGTGGTACCTCCCAATGCTTTCTTCTTCGATCGCGCCCAACAATTCCCAAACAAAGAATTCTTCTTCGATGACTTGAAATTTTCACTCAAGTTTGTTACCAAGATAGAGACTCCTACCTCGACCTCGGCACCAACTATAGCTCTCATTTTTTATGCATTCTTTCGCATGTGTGTGTTGAATCGTCTGACAAATGAGGCTAAAACTTGACAACCCACCGAGCTCTTCTTCTTCTTTTCCTGGCCTCCCAATTGTTGAACCTAAGCTGATGGCTTATCTACCTGATTTGTTCTGGTTGAAAATGCTGGTAGTTCTATTATGTCTCCATATAAACCATCTGCAGCTCTATGCATTATCATTTGTTTCTTTAATCCTTTGGTAACTCCAAACCCTGTTGTGTACACTGTATATGTTTCGTGGCCAACAACCACCTCATTAGATCCTCTAGTGAGTTTCCACATGTTACAAGCAAACTCACTTCTCTACCCATCGTCATCCAAATTTCCTAGAGAAATTAAATTCAATCTGACACTAGGTACATACCTGACATCATGCAAAACCAATTCAGTCCCACTGTCGCTTCCCAAACTAATATTTCCAATTCCTCGAGTCTTGGAGAGGCTACTGTTGACGCTGGAATTCAGTCGGATCTCGTCAAACTCGTACCAATCTTCTAGAATAAAGGGATCGACGAGACCTGCGAAATAGAATAGCACTAAAGACTGGTGTGACTCTTGCCACACTGGCTTCGATGCTTAAGTCAGAATTGGAAAAATCGAGTATAAAGTGTAGGGTATTGTGAGCATAGCAATGAGTAGAGATTTGTAGCATACCTTCATTATGAGTATTTACCTTCTATTTATAGAGGGAAAATCCTAAGGTCATCAGGATACTTCTAGGATATATTCTCATGAATCTAGGGGAAATCCTGAGGCCATTAGGATATCCTCTCCTTTCGAATATAGGATCTATTTTCCTGAATCTAGGAGAAATCCTAGATTGAATTGCTTATATAAGGGGAATTCAAATTGTAGAAAATATGGATTTTCTCATCCATAAAACCTACCATTTCCCATCCTCACCATGTCATAGTTTTCTGCAGTGAAAGATGTGAATAAACTTCTGTCCAAAGAGATGTGTATTGAAGCTGTACTGTCCTCTACCCATTCTGATGATTGGTCAACCGACATTGTGTTATTCTCAACACAAACAAGAGCATCATGCATAACCACGTTTGCATTCGCTTCGAATTGATTCAGATCCTCTTCAATTTCCTATAGTGTCACTTGTAGTGGCCCTTCTTATGGCAGTAAAAACATTCGACCTCTCCATTCTCACTCCTCCTACTATCTCTCTACTGTCTATTCTTATACTCAAGTTTTTCCTTGCCTTTATGTTGAACCGCCAATGCTGATCCGAAAAAAGTGCCTAGATTGGAAGTGGATGTGGAGTTTTTACTCTCTTTCTCGGGAATCTCACCTTAGTAATTGCAGCATCACAAATCTCTGAAAATTTCAAGATTTTGTCCCCTAATGAATTATACACAGTTGTCTTCATTGTTTTCCAACTATCAGGCAAAGAAGTCAACAGAAGAATAGCGTTCACTCCATCAGTAAAAGTGATCTTCACCGACGCTAACTGATTTATCAAGTTAGTTATTTCATTAATGTGAGAGTTGACCGACGTCTTCTCTTCTATGCAAATGTTGAAATATCTCCTAACGAGATATACCTTGTTGTTGGAAGAGGGGTTTTCATATCTGTTATCCAGTTCCTTCATCGGACGTATCACCCGCCACAAGACTTGCCACATTCATCGATAAGTATAGTCTGATAGTTGCAACGACCTATTCATCCGTTTCTGTCCTTTCATTATTCATCATGTTATGAAATTAATAATAATTCAAAAGAATTAACTCAAGTGGCAGTAAAACATAGTATCCAAGAACAATATCAGAATCTCAAGATTACTCTAAATCAACAAAAATTTGAGGTGTAGAATCAATACTATAAAAAACATAGTAAGGAAAGAGAAGAAAGAAGACAAACAATGTATAGTGGTTCGATCATAAATATTGATTTACATCCACTTTGAGGCCATTTTCACTATCTTCTCAAATTGATTCAGCAATATAAGATAATCAGCCGGACTTCGATTCTCTCAGAGATAACAAGATCTATCATATACCTCTCTCCTGAAGAATTTAGCTACAAAACCCAAATCACTCACAGGTCCACCTCGCTCTCTCACCTCGTACAAAATTCAGACACCCCTCGATTTTCTGCTGTAACTAACACTCTCAATTTTTCCCCTAAAAGTGGATGTTCACACGGGTCAGGAGAGTTCACATGCTTCCAAAATGGAAGAATAC
Source organism: Momordica charantia (assembly GCF_013281855.1). Classification (NCBI taxonomy): domain Eukaryota; kingdom Viridiplantae; phylum Streptophyta; class Magnoliopsida; order Cucurbitales; family Cucurbitaceae; genus Momordica; species Momordica charantia. The sequence goes on from NW_028275158.1 coordinate 10,941,598, forward strand.
ATAATTCTAACAACACCACCACTACCTTGTTGATAACTAATTCTGAAAGGTGAAAACCACCTTCTCTAAGCTGGCTAAAAATCTACTAAGGTGAATTTTAAGAAGTTACATCAGTAAAAATGAGTTGGAGTCTTCAAAGCTGAATCAGCTTCCATGAGAGCTAATTTCTTAATTAAAATTTGGTGTCACCAAGTCAGATTGAGCACTTACCTTGCTTAGTTGTCACAAAATATAACAATTCTCCACCTTGACAGCAAATTTCTGAAAAGAAAGTGAAACTTAGGCCTCCAAACAACAGACTTAGTTATCTGCTCCAATCCTAAGAGTCTTTAAACAACTATCAAGGATTTTGATTTGGCCAGACTTTGTCATGGCATCTGCAGCGTTGTCTTTGGAGACTATATTTTATCAAGTCTAATCTTCCCATCTGATATAATATCCCTGGTGAAATGAAATCACACATCTATGTGCTTTGTCCTTTCCTGATAGGTTTGATTTCAGGATAAAAATATTGCACTTTGACTGTCTAAAAATATAACAGCTTGGTTAGGGAGATCTTCTTCAAGTTCTTCAATTATATCTTGAACCCATATTGCCTTTTTAAATTCATCAGACAAAGTCATATACTCAGATTCTGTTGTTGATAGTGCAACAACAGTTTGTAAGGTAGATCTCTAACTTATAATATTCCCAAATAAAGTGCAAGCGAGTCCTATAAGTGACCTTCTTCTATCTCAATCTGCAACATAATTAGCATCGAAAAATGCTGTTAAACTTCTCTGTTCAGGTTGAGATGTTTTGTAAAGCAAGCCATAATTTGTAGTCCTTTTCACATACCTCAAGAGCCATTTGACAGCAGACCAATGAGGCTTACCCAGATTAGTCATGTATCTACTTATTACACTTAAACCATGGGCTAAATCAGGTCTAGTGCATACCATTAGGTACATCAAACTACCTACAACACTGGGTATACTACGTTACAACACTGGGTATACTACGTTATGTAGTGAGAACCAACAAGGTGGAGATTGTTTTAATGGCTCCTCAAATAATGGGTATACTACGTTATAATACTTCTTTTCTTCCCATTTCTCTTTTGTTTTCTTCAACTGTCTTATCTTTTTGGGACCTTAATTGGTCATTACTATTATAGGGAAGATTTAATTGGTTCTCTAGTAGAACCAATTACTATGCTTTTCCGAACTGGCCTCTCTAATGAACAACTTACTCAGAAGAGTTATAAATTAGCATCTTTTTGTTTTCTTTCTTTTTTTCTAATACAGTCACACTTGGTCTGGTTCTTGTTTTCCTTCTAATCTGATACATGCTTTCTTATCTCTTGAACGTTCCCGAATTTCTTTACATCTTTCCCCATAGCTGGCTTGAAGTTCATAATGGGATCTAGAACTTTGTCTTTGAGCACATAAAATCTCTGCTTGTCATGTGTACAATTCCTTTACCCTTTGAGATTTGATTGTGTTTGAAAATTGTTGGTTTGGTCATCGCTATCATCGTTTGAAGTTTTCATTTGTGGAGAGTTCTTGCGTTTGTGGTTGGCTCTGACAGTATCTAACACTATTTTGCTCTCTCTCTCTTTCCAAGTTCATTTGGTAATATGGTTAGTTTTGAGCTTGACTTTAGGGTTACCATTTGCCAATGCACACATCTTACTCTTTATTATAGAGTAGGTAACTTTATTTTCTTCCCCAATTTCTTGGGTTTGAATTTGACTCTCTAACATCCCACTCTTATCTTTTTCAATGATCTCAATCTCTAATACAAAGTAGAAAACTGATTGCCTAGTTGACAACCTTGTTTTGTGTGGAAGGTTATGAAGTTACTGATTCAATTCATATGATCGTTACTGATACATATATAAGGCAAAGATTAGTAGTGTTTCTCTTGTTGAGATTCGATGGGATAGTTGGAAGATTTTCAAACCTCACGTAGATCTTAATACTCTAATAAAAGAATTTCTATTGCCTACTTTACTTAATTGTTTTCTACTGGAATTCTTATTTGATCAAACTATACTGGATATACTCAAACTTCCCCAAATAATTAGATTTTTTTCCATAGAATCAGTTTTGATTCGTGGAGTGTAGTTTTATAGTCTTTTTAATCTTCACTCTCTTGTATTATTTGCTTGAAGTTTCATTTTTCATTGAATAAAACCAGTCTTCCTTTTAGATGAATGAGGTAATGTATGAACTGAAATGAACTAATTCTTTTTGGCTGCCTTTCTAGTATTCATTTTAAGGCTTCAATCAAAGAAACAAATATTGATATCATTTAGAAAAAAGGTGAGTCATGAATTTTAAGAAACATATATTGATATCCATTCTAATTAATCGTAGCTGAAAGTTCTCATTTTATCACATTTTGTTGTATTTTTCTTTACAATATTGCTATTGTCTTAATGAGATATATTTAACGACAATGAGTAAACTATTGAGTAGTTTTCAGTTTCGGTGACCATATTCATGCGATTTCTGATTTAATTCTAGTTCATTTTAGGTATTCACCACATGTTATTGACTTATTTGAGCTGACGTCATTTTTTTAGTCACTATTGCCATTATCCTTTAATTATTTCTATTTGTTGGTTACCAATCTGCAGAAATCAAGTTCAACTATTGTTTCCACTTGCCATATTGCATTAGTCTTTGAATTTCACCCATACTATTAGACATAGTAAATGAAAAAGCCACAACATGTGTTTTAGATGATTTATGTGGGGCATTACATTGTGACTTCTTTGCCAATTTCATATCTTGCATTTTTCATAATTGCATCATTTATTTCTATAGGTTCTTTAACAGAGTTTTGCTTAGGATGTAAGTATTCAAACCGAATTGAATCCATTAAATTGGTTCGGTTCGATTCGGTTAAAATACAAATCTAGTCGATTCGGTTCAGTTCTACCAACCAACCTTTATAAAAAATGTAACTTTCACATAACCCTACTTTTCTGGGTGGTTGCACCGTCCTCTCCCCCCTCTCTCCCTCCCTCTCCAAATGCATCGGCAAGAACTTCCACTATAGTGGCAAGAGAGAAGATCTGCAGCGGCGACAAAGGAGATGCACGACACGGCGACAGCGACGACGACCTCTCTAAGCACCGGCAAGCTAATAGATTAACGACGGAGCGGCGAGCAATGAAGAGATGGTTATGATTTTGAAGTGGGTTTTATGGAGGTCGGTTTTGATGAATATCTGTAATGCGTTTTTGTGAGTAGAAGAAGAAGAATTTATGTACTTGCATTTCTTAAAAGTTAAGCTACTTCCAACTTTATTTGTTTTTTTTTTTTTTTTTTGTATAATGCAAGTACATAAATTCCTCTTAAAAGTTCTCCGGTATCTTGTTAGCTATATTTTGAATGTTACTTTGTGTATAAGATTATTGGTTTCTATGAATATTGTTGGGATGTAGTTTGTCTTTGTGGGGAGAACATCTATGTTCAATGTGTAGTTTGTGGTTTCTCTACATGTTGACTTAGTTTGATAAACTAAATGTTGGATCGCCGTGTGTTTTTATAATTCCATCTTCTTTCTCCCTCATTTAGTATGAGTTGGATGTTGGCTTTTTTAGTATTAGTGCGTTCTTTAGAATTCCATTTCAGTGAACTATTTCTGCCTATCTTCTTCCACGAACTCACATTGCTCTACATCTTCTTCGACAAACCCATGTTGATAGGTAAGTTATGTGAATTTTTGAAAAAATTTTCTAGGTTATTTGAAAATAAATGAATTTAATATCTGTTCTTCTTTCCCTTTACTGATTTTGATGGGGTGTTAATCCACTATCTCAATGATACATCGGTCTTTGTATTAAATATCTCTATAGATTCTATTGAGTGGGTTTATATATATATATATATATATATATAAACCCACTCAATAGAATCTATAGAGATATTTATATATATATATATATATATATATATATATATATATATATATATATATATATATATTATTAAACATCATCTCTACTTTTGTGATTATTTAATAAATATCTTGGTCACCTTACCTGAAACCTCTTGAAAGTTACTCTGAATATAATAATTGAATTTAGTTTTTGATTACTGATTATACTGTTGGTCTTGTCATGCTCAAATCTAATTCTCATTTTCATGGAATATTAGAATTATAGACTATTCATGATGAAGTTTTTTAACATTTTTTGAGATGTATTTATTGGGAGTGGAGGGCAATGAGTTTACTTCTCATAGCTTTTTAAAAGCATGTCCTTTGACGAGGAACTTGGAATTGGGGAAGCAAATTCACGTGATTGTTTTAATTACTAGTTTTGAGTTTGATGTTTATGTGGCTAGCAATTAGGTCGTTATGTATGCAAAATGTGGGGAGTTTGGTGAATTACATTTCTTTCATTTCATTAATCCTCCTATGCAAAATATTGGTTTACTTATTGCAATCCATTAAGAAAATTGCTCTTTGTAACTTGCTTGTCATTGCATTATATGATAGGAACTGGTAATAAAAATTTCAAGTTTGTCATTATAAATGAGAAGTTGTCAGGTTTCTTTAGGTTGTCAGCGTGCATCCTGATGATTAAGCTTGTTGTGGCCATTTCCATCTTAAATCCACTATAACAAAGGTAAGCTATTAATTGTTGTCCTTTTTTCATATTGTAGCATAGAAATCTTAAATAAATATGACTATTCTACTTTCTTCCCTTATATATTTATGTTGTCAGGTTTCTTTACATTGTCAGAGCGCATCCCGATGAGATTAAGCTTGTTGTGGCCATTTCCATCTTAAATTCACTATAACAATAAGGTAAGCTATTAATAACTGTTGTGGTCATTTTTCATACTGTAGCATCGAAATCTTAAATAAATTTGACTATTCTATTTTCTTCCCTTATACATTTATTGGTTATTCATTTATCTAACTTAGGTATTGTTTTCTTCCTTAGGTCTTTCACGAACTCAAAGAAGTCAACAAATAGGAATAAAACTAATTGATTAATGGGCTTCTTTGTTGTGTTGGTGTGTGAGACATGTGTTTCATTCTATACTTTGTACTTGTAGTAATTTGTACATCGTATGTGTAAAGAATTTGTACTAGCAAATTGTAGAATACTTTGTTCATATATGATTTCAACTTTGTTATATAAACTCGTGTCTTCACTATGTTGATGAACAATTTAATGACATGAAATTCATCTTCTGTGACGTCTGCTAGCAACATCAAATCCATTTTCTCATCATCACAAAATCTAATTTTTATGATGTTTTTAAGACGTCACAAAATCTCTTTTTTATGATGTTTTTAAAACGTCACAAATCTATTTTTATCATGTTTTTAAAACATCACGAAATCATTTTTATGATGTTTTTTAGTCGTCATGAAATCATTTTTTGTGACATTTAAAAACATCACGAAAAACAATCACGTGACCTTTTTTAGCTACAATATCTAGTTTCGTGGCGTTTTTTGACCGTCACAAATCCTAATTCCGTCACGATAACTCATTTTTCGTGATGTTTTTTTAACGTCACAAAAAGAAAAAATTGTGTCACGAAATCAGTTTTCTTGATGTTTACAAATCGTAACGAAAACCTATATTTTGCATGGCGTTTTTAAACCGTCACGAATGTTACTTTTCGTGACTTTTTTTTAAAACGTCATGAATATCCTTTGTGATAGCGGCATATGTGACGTCGTAAAAAATGTCACGAAAAGGATTTTGTGACATTTAAAAAACGTCATGAAAACCCAAATTTCTAGTATAGCTATGCCTATAATTTTCTTAGCACTTCCTAAATCTTTCATTTCAAAGTGCTCATTAAGTTTAACTTTCAGATGCTGAATTTCTGTCTTATCTTCACAGGCAAGAAGCATGTCATCTACATAAAGTAGTAAATACATGGAAGGTCTATTTTGTACATGTCTAAAATACACATAGTGATCATGATTGCTTCTTTTAAAATCATTAGAAGTCATAAAAGCATCAAATTTTAAGTATCATTGCCTAGGGGCTTGCTTCAAACCATACAAAGATTTTTTCAATAAACATACCTGACCTTCCGTCACTTTTTCAATAAAAACTCACTGGTTGTTGCATATATATAGTCTCAACAAGATCGCCATGTAAGAAGGCTGTTTTCATGTGCATCTGTTCTAACTCAAGGTTATAGTTAGTAACAATGGCAATTAAAATTCGAATGGACGAGTGTCTTACCACAGACAAGAAAATCTCACCATAATCAATGCCTTCTTTCTGTGTAAACCCCTTTGCAACGAGTTTGGCCTTATATCGAACTAGTTGTGAAGGATCTTGTCCATGCTTTAGTTTAAAGATCCATTTACAGCCAACCAGCTTCAGATTTTGAGGTTTCACAACAAGTTCCCATGTTCTGTTTTTAGGTAACGAATTCATTTCCTCTTCCATCGCCTCCTTCCACTTGTCAATGTCATTTGAATTAATAGCTTCATTATAACTCAAAGGTTCTTGAGCTGCCAACTTAGCCTTAACATTCAAAGCATAGTGAACCAGGTCTGTATTAGCATACCTTAAAGGAGGTCAAATGACTCTCCTTTGTCTATCACGTGCAAGGCTGTAGTTTTAGAGATTTTCAACTTCAGAGGTAACATTTTGAGTACTTGAACCTGTTTCCTCAACCTGTGTGGCAATTTGTTCCAATTCAGTTTGAATTAGTTCAGGTTGTGGAAGGTCCAATTCCATCTAAAAAACAACCTTTTCTGAGCATTTGTTCTCTGTTTGTTGAGATAAAATTTTCATTCCCATTTTATTCTCATCAAACACTACATCCCGGCTGATTATACATTTTTCTTCCCCTTTTTCCACACACCAAAGTCTGAATCCTTTTACACCACTAGGATAGCCGAGAAATAGACATTTCTTTGCCCTATGATCAAGCTGATCTTCCCGTGAGTGTCCATAAGCCACACAACCTGTGGATTTACTGTAGTTGAAACCAAACTGAAAGTTGGGTAATTGGCTTTAACCATCAGTTAGATGGATAGATCAAAAAAGCTATAAATGAATGTAATAATCCTTTGATCAATAAGCTTCACTCTATACAAATTTTTTCAAGATAGTGAAAGAATACCTGCCCTTAAAAAGTGGATGTAGGCAATTGCCGAACCAGTCTAAAATATTGTCTCATTCTTCTTCTCTGCTTCGTCTTCTTCCTGTAGTAGTACAAATTCCTCTACGATCCCTAACAAAATTGGTATCAGAGCTGTTGACAAAAGAGTAATTTTATCACATACTAGAAGCATATGACTCAAATGGCGGTAGCAAGGTTTGAAATAGAAAAATTCGATGGAAATGGCAATATTGATTTATGGAAGGCCAAAATTAAGGCACTTCTTGGTCAGCAAAAAGCCTTGAAGGTGATTCTTGACTCAACGAAATTACCCCAGTCGATGACCACGGAAGAAAAGGAGACGATGGAAGAATTGGCGTATGGAACTATCATTTTAAATTTTAGTGATAGTGTCCCAAGACAAGTGTTAGATATAAGCACGGCATATGAAATTTCGAACAAGCTTGACAGTCTTTTTCTCTCCAAGAATCTTTCTAACAAAGCCTACATCAGAGAAAGATTGATCACATTAAAAATAGACAATTCAAAGTTCTTAAGCGAAAACCTTGATGACTTCAAGAAGCTATCATCTAAGTTCAAAAATTTAGGAGAAAAGCTAGGAGATGAAAATGAAGCCTTTATACTTTTAAACTCACTACCAGAGACCTACAAAGATGTGAAAACAACCATGAAATATGGAAGATACTTTGTCTCTACAGAATCCATAGTCACAGCAGTAAAAACAAAAGAACTTGAACTTCAGGCATCAAGAAAAGAAACTACAGGGGCAGAAGGACACTTTGTGAAAGGTAAGTATAAGAATAGCTGGAAAGATTCAATATCGCAAAACGAGGAAAACGCTAAACCATAGATAAGATGCAACTACTGTCACAAGAAAGGGCATCTTAAGAGGGACTACTATTTTTTCAAAAGAAAGATTAATGGCAAGAATAAGAAACCACAGCCTGCTGAAGCATCTATCGGAGAGAACACAATTTCATACTCGGATGTTTTGGCTGCCACTGATCACTTTGCACTTCCAAATAATATTCAAGAAAATAAAGACTAGGTTCTTGATTCAGAGTGTTCATATCACATGACACCTTAAAGGACTTGGTTCCAAACGTATAAACAGTGGGATGGTGGATCAGTGCATATCGGAAACAACAACATTTGTAAGGTGTTGGCATTGGGTCAGTTTCTCTAAAGATGAAACATGGAACACTGAAATTGCTACAAATTGTTAGACACGTCCCAAACCTAAAGAGAAATCTGATATCTTTAGGGATGTTGGACTCAATTGGCTGTGAATACAGTGGCCAAAGTGAGACTCTTGAAATAAGAAAGAACTCCAAAGTAGTGTTGGTCGGACAGAAAATTAATGGACTATATATAGTCAAGGACATTAATGTCCTAGGAGCTGCCTTAATCACGGAAAAAACATGTTCAGAGGGAGACCTTTGGCACAAAAGGTTGGCTCATATAAGTGCCAAAGGTTTAGTAGAACTTAAAAACAGGGTGTTATACCAAATGGTGTATCCAAAGATTTGAAATTATGTGAACCATGTGTGTTGGGTAAAGCGAAGAAGCACCAATATCAGAAGGCTGGGCATGTGACAAAAGGAATTCTTGACTACATCCATTCAGATCTATGGGGACCAGCACAAGCCCAGTCACTGAGTGGTTCAGGTATTTCTTAACTCTTATTGATGATTTTTCAAGAAAAACGTGGATCTACTTCCTACAAACAAAAGATCAATCCCTATAATTATTTAAAGAATGGAAGAAAATGATAGAAAATCGCACTTCCAGATCAGTTACATACTTAAGGACAGATAATGGACTTGAGTTCTGTAATAAGGAGTTCAATACATTCTGTAAAAAGGCTGGAATAACTTAGGCATAGGACAGTAAGGTATAATACATAGCAAAATGGAGTTCCAGAAACGTTAAATCGTACTGTAATGGAACGAGTTAGATGCCTTTTCGCAGATGCCAGTTTACCAGAGAAATTCTGGGCAGAAGCAGCTTCATATGCAATATATACAATAAATAGATGCCCTCACATTGCAAATAATTTCATTACCTTAGAAGAAAAATGGATACAACGTCCTCCAAAACATGATAATCTTAATGTTTTCGAATGTGTTGGCTTTGTCCATATAAATCAAGGGAAACTAAAACCAAGGGCAATATGGTGCATGTTTGTAGGATTCTTTGATGGTGTAAAAGGATTTAGGCTATGACATCTGACGGATGAAAGGTGCATAAACAGTAGAGATGCAATATTTCGTGAAGAAGAAATGTTCATGTTTCAGCAGCTACCTAACACCTCCACTTCAAATGAAAACTCAATAATTGAGGTGGAGCTACAGCCTACTGCTGAAATTGAATTACCAGAAAGTTCAACCTAAGTTACTAGATAAGTGGAAACTCGAGAAACATAAGAAATGCCAGAAACAGAACTTGATTTATCTACCTACTTACTTGCTCGAGATAGGCAAAGGAGACAGATTATGCCTCCTAGTAGATATACTCAAACAAACTTGGTGGTAGAAGCCTTAAATGCAGCACATTCATTGAATGATATGGAGCCTATGAATTTCCAAGAAGCCATTGATAGTCCAAATGCTAAACAATGGATAAATGCAATGAATGAGGAAATGGCTTCACATGAGATGAATTAGACATGGAATTTGGTACCTTTACCAAAGGGTCAGAAATTAATATCCACAAAATTGATCTATAAATTCAAAGAGGGGATTCTTGGTGTTCAGCAGCCAAGATTTAAGGCAAGATTAGTTGCCAAAGGGTTTACACAAAGAGAAGGAATCGATTACTCTGATGTTTTTTCCCCAGTGGTGAAGAGTACATCCATAAGAATGTTATTAGCTCTAGTTGCTCAAAGAAATCTAGAGCTAGACCAACTAGATGTCAAACGGCGTTCCTTCATGGATACCTTGAAGAAACAATCTTTATAAAACAACCCAAACGATACCAAGAAAAAGGCAAAGAAGACCTAGTTTGTCTGCTAAACAGATCACTTTTACGACCTTAAACAGTCCCTAAGGTTCTGGTACAACAGGTTTGACGAATTTATTATCAGAGTTGGTTTCAAAAGAAGTCCATTTGATAGTTGTTTCTACCATAAAACAACTAAAGGATCCATAAACATATATCTCCTTTTATATGTTAACGACATGCTATTTGCTGAAAATAACAGGGAGAACTAAATTGGGTGAAAAAGGATTTGAAAGCTGAGTTCGATATGAAAGATATGGGAGAGGCTAGAAGAATACTTGGAATGGACATTTTAAGAAGTAGAGAAGTCACACACATCAGCATTTCAAACTCTCAATTTAAAATTCACCTACTGAGGATGATTATGAACATATAAGCTACATGAGGATAGTCTCATAGTCAAATGCAGTAGGAAGCATAATGTGCCTAATGGTATATTCAAGACTTGACATTGCTTATGCCACTATCATAGTTAGTAGATTTATGTCAAACCCTGGCAAACGAGATTGAGAGGCTGTCACATGGGTGTTAAGATATCTAAAAGGCACTACTGATACAGGCTTGATGTATCGAAAACCTAAAGAAGACGCAGATTTTGCAGGTGATTTAGACAATAGAAGGTCATTGTCGGGTTACCTATTTCTTCTTGGAGGAAATATAATAAGTTGGAAATCAACCTTACAACCAGTTGTAGCTTTATCTACCACAGAGGCTGAATTCATAACCATATCAGAAGCTGGTTGAAGGATTACTCAAAGACTTTGGACATGAGCAACCACAAGTGAAAATCATATGCGACAACCAAAGTGTCATACGTCTCTCAAAGAACCAACAGTTTCATAACAGAACAAAACACATAGACATAAAATTTCACTATATTCAAGAACAAATAGAGAAGGGAATGATTGAAATAGTGAAGGTACATACCACAGAAAACGTTGCTGACATGCTAACAAAGCCAGTCGTACAAGCCAAGTTTGAACATTGCTTAAGGCTAACTAGTATTCAGGTTCTTGAAAATGGGTAAAATCGAAAATTAGGGCAAGTTCTTATCACTTTCAGTATGTTTTCAAAGGTGGAATTTTGTGAATTTACTGTAGTTGAAACCAATCTGAAAGTTGGGTAATTGGCTTTTACCGTCAGTTAGATGGATAGATCAAAAAGGCTATAAATGCATGTAATAATCCAAGATAGTGAAAGAATACCTGCCCTTAAAAAGTGGATGTAGGCAATTGTCGAACCACTCTAAAATCTTGTCTCATTCTTCTTCTTCTCTGCTTTGTCTTCTTCCTTCAGCCGTACAAATTCCTCTGCAATCCCTAACACAACCAAAGACTTTCAGATTAATTAAATCAGGTGGATGGCCAGATCATTGTTCCATAGGAGTTTTAAAAGATATAGCTAATGATGAACTCCTATTTATCAAATAGGTTGCATTCATTAAAGCTTCTCCCTAGAATTTCTTAGGCAACTTTGCATTTGACAGCAAACATCTAATCCGCTCCAAAATTGTTCGATTCATGGGCTCGGGCAACCCATTTTGTTGAGGAGTTCCTCTTACTATGAGATTCCTTTGAATGCCATTTCTTATATAATATTCCTTAAATTCATTGCTAAGGAACTCAAGCCCATTATCAGTCCTTAGACATTTCAGTTTGTGCCCTGTTTGTTTTTCTACAAATGTCTTCCACTCAACAAACCGTTTGAAGGTTTCATCTTTTGATTTTAGAAGATACGTCCAAACCCTTCTCGAATGATCATCAACAATTGAAATAAAGTACCTGGATCCACCCATGATAGGTGTCTTTTCGGGCCCCCAAAGCATGAGCATAATCAAGAATACCCTTTGAATAATGTCTACCTGAACCAAAGGATACCCTTGTTGTTTTACTATAAATACAATGCTCACATATTTCCAAAGTTCCAATTGGTTGTTTGCCTAGCAAACCCTGTTTGTGGAGTTCTTTTTTAAGGGATGTGAATCCCGGAGCGGAAACAGATTTTCGTTGCTGATTTTCGGGATACAAAATGGAATTTTACAGAACAAAAAATACAGGGAAACCATTACCTTTGAAGAACGTTTCTTCAACTTTTCCCAACGAACACCACCAAAATATCTTCCTTGCTATCCTCTTGGGTTTCGAGAACCGTGCTTGTGGGAGCACCTTGTTTGGAATGAGAGGGAGAGTTTGAGACAGTGAGCTTGAGAGAAAAATTGGCAGTCACTTTTTTTCTGTTCTGTACTCGTTTTTCTTTTGCAGAACTGCAAAGGAAGAAGAACAACCCCACGTCACTTAACTGCCCACTCCCCTGCAATTTGCAGGGGAGTTAATTATTAATTTATATATTAATTAATAATAATAATTAATATTATATATATTAATTTATTAATTAATCATATTAATTAATATATATAATTCATTATTAATCCAATTAATAATTAATTAATAAATATATATATAAATCAAATAAATAATTAACACTTAATTATTTATTATAAAATTAGAATCATATTCTAAAACATTTCTCTCGCATAACCTATAGTTGTAATGTACATCTTATGCACATTATTTTTAACCTATAGTTTTAATATGAATCATATTCACATTAATTTTATTTGAATCTCAGTCAAATAATTTTTCTCATAATATATAGTTTTAATTTAGAATTAACTATATATTATAATGTATCAATATACATATAATCCCTTAAGAAATTTGAACAGTTCAAATTCTTCCAAAAAAATTGATCCTCGTTTTACCCGTTATGAGCTAGCAAGGAAACCTAATGGACCTACAGATCCGAAGCTCCAACGATGCAAGATTAATCGGTCAAACTCATTGACCGAATCAATCTAGATTCGTTAACTACGGGTCATTCCACTAAAGACCCGCAGTTGCACTCTTCTCACTGCAGAATGTTTTCGTGTCCATGGATATACGACTATTAATGACGAGTCAATCCTTCACGAGTGTTCGTAACTCAAGTTGGGTCAAATTACCGTTTTACCCCTGAGTTACATCTTACTCCTTAAACATCACTGCTCCTCTAATGAACAACCCGGTTATGGTCCAACCAATAATCGGAAGTCCCTCTCGGCCAATGAGAGGGTGGGGCCCTTTGTTCAAGTCCCGGAGTCAGCATTTAAGGGAACACGCATCTACTCCCCTAAAGTCGGGGAGGAGTGAATTCCATCTTGTGAAGTTATGTTCCCAGCTCCCCACTCGATCTCGTCCCTAAAATGGTAGGAATGTTGAGTCGGCGACTCGGGCCACTCTCACCCATACAAATCAAAGGACGAACCCTCACGGGCAGGAGTCCATAACTCACTCAGGATTGAGAATGAGTTGTCTGGTCATCCTAAGAAATAACAACCTATTAGTTAACGGTGTTACATCTAAAGATTGCCTATTTCGTGGTCCGGTCTTATACAAACTCATTGTATAGGATACCCCCACTCTCATGTCTCCACACGAACGACCTGGATCGAGTCGTCTGTAACCTTTACAGAGTGGGCCGTATCCATAGTGTTGCCAGGATAAGGTACCCAGCCTTATCCATATACTATAGACCTTTTAGGTTATTCACGGGACATTATCCATTCATATATCAGGGGTATATCAAATATATACCACGTATATCAACTATATACCCAGTATATATACTGTCCCGATTACATCACAAATAACCTTGGATGTTTAGTTTATTGGATTTTAGATAATGCAAAGCTATGATTCAATAACAAATTTATTGAATAAAACTTTATTAAATAGACATTTTTTTTTACAAAATACAAACTACGAGTTTAGGGCAGCACACCCAACATGTTAAGGTACTTAGAAGCAAGATAGTAATATCTTGAGTGAGATCTCCATTGTATTATTTCCAACTATATTTGAACCTGCTTTTTTGCAGAAGACTAGACGTAGTCCCAAGATAGGGGCGAACCAGTATAATCTGTGTGGTGTTAAGCTTTTCTATCCCTAAATCTTATTCCTTTGTTATTGTTACTTAGTTATCTGCTTTTAGCCTATGGAAGGGGAAAATCAAATAGTTCATGTTCGAAGAACTTACAACAGGATTAATTTATCTATTTTTTTCCCAACAGTAAGTCCAATTTGCATGTGAAGTTCCATTCAGAGTGCTTGCGAAAAAATTGAAAGATAAATAACAATGAAATGGGGAAAAAATCACATAAAATTTATTTTAGTCCCAAGCTTTTAAGATTAAGATTATTTTTCACTTTCATCAGCTAAATATTTATTTCAATTTCTAAGAACTTGTTTTGGCAACATTTTTATTCTTTTTTCATTTTTCCTCTATCAATTAAAAAGAATATATAATTATTAACACTGTGTAAATATATTCATTCTACTCCTAGTAGTAATGAACACAAATTGTAGTCTCCTACTTTTAAAATGTCAATTTTAGCCTATAAATTTTTTAGAAACAACTATTTTAGTCATTATCATTTTATTTTGAGTAAATTGATAATATAATTTCTAGAATGTGTATCAATATCATTATTGGAGTACAGGTATTAAAACTACATAAGTTAGTTGAGACAAGTATTTAGTAAATAAATATAAAATGGAAAAATAATAACAAAGACTCTGACTAGTTATTTTGAAAAATTTTAAGATTTGAAAACAAACAAAATAGAAAAATATAAGAACCAAAGAAAGGCAAAATCAAAAGTTGTGGCAGAGGAAGGAAGGAGATGTGGACAAGATCATAAATTTCAGCGTGAAATTCAGTGAGACAGTGATGGGCAGTGCGCCCTTAGTGGACTGCACGCCGCTTCCTCAACTTTCCCCGTTCACATTGTCTCCTTTTTTCTTTATTTTTTTTAGGGAAACAAATTATAAATAAGTAATTGCTGTCTTTTAATATTTTATTTAAATTATGTCGTAAAAATGAAGTTTTAAAATATCAAATTTTAACTCGGCGTGGAAGTGAAGATTTAACTTTCGACCTTACAAAGAAAGTAAAAATATCTTATTTATTAAACAATGCTCGTATTAACATACAGTCTTGAATATTGATAATTTAATATCGCAATTTCTTTAATTAAAAAAAAACAGTTGATTGTCAAATCATGACATTTATCTTTATCGATAATGAGACGTTTTTTTTAATAAAATTAAATGTAAAGTCATAATGGTTATGTTAAAAACAGACAATATCATATGTACCGTTTACCCTAAATTTTTAATTTTAATTATTGTAATCCCAAAGTAATTATGGAGCTTGTTGCAATTAAACTAAATAATTAACAAATTGCAACAGTTTTATTAGCTTGAGAATATCATTGCATCACCCCAGTAATTTAACAGTATTTTATGATTGTAACAACTCATATAATTCTGCACTGTAATTATTAAAATTGAAGCTTGAAAAAGGGAGTGAATTACAAAAGTTTCTACCATTCAAAGGGAGATTTTTTATTTTTTCTCCCTTTTTTTTTACCCTTAATTTTTTTATAGTTTATTTATCTTCCATGTTTCAATTTATTTTCTAATTAAATCCATGATAGTGACGAGTCATTTAAAAATCTTTTCAACCTATCTCTCAAATTATTTCAGCACGACAAGCAACATTATCAAACCACTCAAGAGAGTGCAAGTATGATACTCATGGGAATTTGAGATCACTTAAAAGAAAATTTATTGATATGTTTAAATGTTATTCATCCTTCCATTATTTAATTTTTAATGACATTATTGAATTGAGGTTGAATAAAAAAAATGAAATTAAGGACAAAATTGAAAGTTAAAAAAACAAGGATGAAATTCTACAAATTAGTGTATATTTTAGTGATTAAATGATATATTTACTTGAAAATATAATACGAAAAATAGATAGTATTTTTATTGTAACTCATCTGGTTTTGGTAGGATTGATAATCTAACATCATGCCAATATACGTTTGCTATTCATTGGAAAGAATTTTAAAAAGAAAATCTTTAATTTAAATCTCATTTTACTCCATAGAGTTTCAAATTTTGTTCCTTTTGATAATTTTTTTTTATCCTTTGACAAACTTTCTATTTGAAACGCCAAAGCGAACATAGCTCAGCGATAATTAACATATACTTCCAACCATGAGGTTGCGAGTTCAAATCTCTTCCCCAACATGTTGTACTAAAAAAAAACTTTCTATTTTAAACTTTAAAAAAAATGAATATTTTGATTCTTATCTTTATCTTTATTTTAAGACGTAGATAATGCGGTTCTTACGTGATTTGTTTTTAGTTCAGTAACATGTGGAGCAGAATTTGAACCTTCAACTTTTTAGTTGATGAAATATATTTGAACGTGATTTTTGAGGAGAACTATTGATGTTTGACCACGGTCGAATTATTTGACGTACGTTCAAGTCATTCTATAGGCTAGACTTATATTCCTCCTTTGTAAAGTTTTTTTTCTTTTAGATTCCTCCTCTGTGAAGTTCATCGTGTTGGAAACGTAATAAAACATTTGAGATATTTAAAATAACTGTAGTTAAATTTATTATGATAAAAATTTCATAAACAATATAAAAATAAGTATAGCCAAATTAACATATTTTTTTTAAGTACAACAAGTAGGGTAGGAGAATTTAGATTCATGACTTCTTAATGAAAGACAAATGCTACCGTTGAGTTAAGCTCAAGATTTAATAGATAGGATATCAATTATTTTTATGAAGATTGATGGTTGGTTCCTCACCCCACATTTAATATACTCAAGAAAATTAAAACAACAAAGTATATACTAATGTTCTAAAGATATTGAAATTAAATAACATATAAATGAATAATTCATTAGAAATTCAAGTAGTTGGGAGTCCGAGACGGGTGAAAATTCTCTCTACAGACAAGGACAGCGAATATGTTTAATTTTTCAATTGTTAAATATTTTAAAATTTAGTTGTTTAAATTTGTAAAGAAAAATATCAATTTTGTCATATAAATTTATTATATTGTTGCGTATTAAAATTTTACGATAAATAAACTATTAAAATTATTATATTGTCCTTGCAGGGCTGCCTGTCAAAATTGTTGGGAAATTGGTTTATATAAATAATTTTTCCTTCCATAGAAAATATCCAACACAATTAATAATATGCAAATATGAAGAAAACAGTAAAGAATACGACACAGTAAATTATACTGGTTCACTACTAAGGCTACGTCCAGTTTTCCACTTAGACGTGAATAATTCACTAATATAATTCAGGATTGGATACAACGAACTTATATAATGAATTGAACAGGGTTTAATATTGGCCTATAGTATTTGAATGTTATTTATTCTCCCAAATGGAAAAAGAAAAATAGAAAGAAATACCTAGGCTCGTCTGGTTAGTGATTAGAAAGTAGAAATCTAAAAATAAGAAATTATGAAAAAATATAGTTATATCTTTAAGTATTTTCAGACATATTTTTGGTAGCATATTTGAAAAATGAATCTTAATTTTAAAAATTGTTCAACGTGTGAAAACAATATATTTGTAAACTAATAGTTGCGAACTAAATATTTATTTTATAATCTTGTATAATTTATAATATATTATATTTTACATGTTTTAATTTCTTGTCTTAGTGTAATTTTGGATTTTAAAGATCCAAACTAATATTTAAAATTAAATGTGTCAAACACATGTTTACTAAATACATTTTCTCTTCACTAAAGGCTAGACTCTAATAAGAAGAGAAGTTATGGAAAGAAAATGGGAACAGACAAATAATGGACAACTTGGTCCAGAAGAGAATGATTATTAAATATGAATAGAAATTCCCCACACATATCCACATGGGTCCCCACCCAACCCATCAACATACTCCTCTTCTTCTCTTACTTTTTCTAATTTTCACACTCAATTTTGGATTCTCATCTCTCTCTCTCTCTCTCTATATAAATTCCCTTTCAAGTTTCAATATTCCATTGAAGAAAAAGGAAATGGGTTCCAGAGCCTTCTTCTTCTTCTTCATCTTCTTGTGTGTATCATTCAGTTTTAGAGTTTGTGAATGTGGTGCCTTAGTTCCTGCAATCTATGTCTTCGGAGACTCCTTGGTTGATGTCGGCAACAACAACCACTTGAAGCTCTCTCTCGCCAAAGCCAACTTCCCTCACAATGGAATCGACTTCCCCACTACTAAACCCACCGGAAGGTTCTCTAATGGCAAGAACGCTGCCGACTATCTTGGTACGTAACATCCTACTAGTCTCTATCATATTTGAACTCACGCACTTTTAGTTAGAATATGCTGTCTTAATTAGTTGAGTTGTATTAAGGTTTTGCACCGTAGTGATTAAGATACTACGATTTAAACAAATAGGACAAATTTAGTTGGAATATGTCTTAATTAGTTGAGTTAGGTTAAAGTTTCGCACCATAATTGATATCTTATATTCCTAATAAAAATATGACAAGTTATTAGGATATCACAGTTTAAATAAATAGGAAAATTCAATGTAGAAAGGTGCCAAACTTGAACCTATATTTCAATTGATATCATATACTAAAAATAAAAATTTATAATAAAACATGGGGACAGGTGAGTATCTATCCTTGTCTTGTCACACGAGTGACTTTGGTTTGATCCTCCACGTTTTTTTTTTAAAGTAACGACTTTTTAGTTGGAGATACACATCTTAATTAGTTGAGCTGATTTTATGTTCGTGAATAGAGAATTTTTGTTTTGACTAAAAAAACCCATGAAAAAGTTATTAAACTCTTTATTAATGAAATCATGCTTATCTGTCTTTTTTTCCTTTCAGAAACTGTTATTTTTGGGTTTTTTTTTCCCTCTTTGAATATTATTTATAAAAAGTAGTGAATAGAAGTTACATGATGCATCCCACTGGTTTGGTTCTATTCTTAATGACATGGCAACCGAATTAAATAATGTTTTCTATTTGTCATGTACTATTATTCCATTTTCTTATATTGTTGCTACCATGCCATCAAAATTCTCTTCCTTTCCTTCAAGTAAAAGATATGGCACATGCCTTTTTTATATACTTATTTTAAAATCTTTAATTAATATTGTAAATTTTATTATAACAAAATCTGAACCCTTAATATTTTTATAAAGAAATAAAATAACCCTCCCTTGCCTATTTGTTTTTAGATAGTTGCTAATGCAAGTATAGCTTAATTTCTTTATTTTCGAGATTAGAAGTTCAAATTCACGTAATAAAGTTATATATGTGTGTTTTAGACCGCGGACAACAATATGATATGGGATGAACTCATGTCCATCTACGCCAAACCCGTAAAACCTATTTTCTTTTATTTTAGTCTTTTAATTTTACTTTAACTTTAAGTTTAAGTTTCTTTTTTTTTTTGAGAAAATGTTTTATGTTATTTTATTGTTATAATATCCTGTATAATCTCTGTTGAGTCATAATTTCTTAAATAATTATCTCGTAGTTCAATTTACTAGGACCGTCTTATTTTTGTTATTCATTTTAAATTTTTGAAAAACATTGATATTTGATCATTATTATTGTTTCTCGTTTTTCATCTTTAAAAAATATTTTTAAAATTGTATAGAAATTTTTTAAATAGGATTCTTGTTTTTCATTTTTCAAAATATGGAAAAAGTATAATTTTATCCTTCTTAATTTATTAAAGGCATAATAAATACTTAAAAAAGTAAACATAACATAAAAATTTTGAATACCTAATTTAAAATTTTAACTTATTTTATTTAATTTAAAATTCTAGAGAACAGGATACAAGAAAAGACAATCAAATATATTTCTGTTCTTTTTTTCCTAACAGAAAAGAAAGAAAAAGAAAAAAAAACAATTAGAAAAATGCAGTTATACTTTTTTTTTAAAAGGAAGAAGTAAGAAAAATAAATGTTACGGAGCAAATCCATGATATCTCACTCTCAATAATTTTATTAATTAGTTAGTTAATGTATTAAGGTTTTTTTCTAATATTACCAATTATTTAAACAGAACTCAATCAGATAATAAATTAATAACCTCTATTTATGTCAAAAAAAATCCCTCTTTTATGGGTTGAGACTTTGACTTTGTAATATTATTATTCTAAAAAATATATATTTTAAACCGTCAGAAACACTCGAACATTATTTACTGATCATAAATGCATGCCAAATAATATCTATAAATCTTATTATCAGAGAGAAAATTCTCCTTTAATTATAAGGTCTTGGATGATGTGTTTTTCTTTGAATTGCAAGAAATCACCTCCCTTAGCTTGGCAGGAAAATATTTAATTAATACATATAAAACTTTTAAAAGTACCAAAATAATTCTTCATGACGAAAAGTTTCCATTCACATTAATGGGCAAAAGAAAAAGAAAAAAAAAACATAAAGAAAGACTACAAAATACTAATATATTTGATGATGTGTGTTTTTCTTTTATATACATTTTAATTTGATGTAATCAATGAAATTTTGAACAGCTGAGAAAGTAGGCCTACCGACTTCACCACCGTATCTCTCCCTAGTATCCAAGTTTAGAAAGATTACGAACACGACGCCGTTTAAAACAGGCGTGAGCTTCGCATCTGGAGGAGCGGGAATTTTCAACGAAACAAACAATCTTTTTGTAAGTATGTGTGTATATAAATATATGTAATTTCTTCTCCAATTTTAATTTATTTTCCATTTAAAATATGAAGAAAACAAATTTGATTTCTTTTTTTTTCACATGAATTTTTTCAGAAGCAATCAGTGGCCATGGGCCAACAAATTGACTTCTATTCGTCAGTGTACCAACATCTAGTCGAAGAGCTTGGATCCTCTGCGGCACAAGTACATCTTTCGAAATCTCTCTTCACCGTTGTGATTGGAAGTAATGACATCTTCGGCTATCATGAGTCGTCCGATCTGCGCAAAAAGTACTCCCCGCAGCAATATGTAGATTTGATGGCCTCCACCCTCGAGTCGCAACTTAAGGTATAAGCTTTTTGATAAATTTGAATGGCTTTGGTTTCACACCTATTTTAATAATAAATAATTATTTTGACAAAAATAAAATAAGATTACTTAGTCGATGGGATGAGATTTGAATGGTCCTCATTTTTCTATGAAAGGAGAGATATCTAATAATTTCATATTTAAAAGTGTGGCAAAACTGATTTAAATTTGAATAGGTGATGATTTTATTTTTTATTATATTTATATAAGAAATAGTATTTTTTTTTTGCGATATTTATATAAATAGTATCAAATGAATAAATGTTCTCAAATATAACTCATAGTTTGAAATCTTATAAAAGTAGCATAATTATAAAAAAAACTAAAATGTATGGTAAAATACACTTGGGAGAGTACCGTATATTTTGAAAAGGAAAAAAATAGTGACAATTTTAGAAATACACATAAAATTTATGCTATGTAATGAAAAATTTCTCTCTTTCCTTACCTTTTTAAAACAACTATCTAATTTCGAAAGTGAAGATCAAGTTTTAACCTACTTTATGAGGAAAATTACATCAACATGTCATAATTTCAAATTTACTTTATAGAAAAATAATTTGTAAATATGACCAATTTTTCTCTCGTACACTTTATATATCTAATATAACTTGGAGCATCGATTTACTTTTCCTTCTCTTTTTTTGTTCTTCAAGTTTTAAAATTGGACTAAAATGAGAAAGAAAAAGGAGTTAGGAAAAACGTAAAAGAATTGTTTAACAAATGAGATTATTTATGTTGTTTAAATACTTATTTAGCTTTTAAATTTTTATGTTTATGGTATTTTGACTTCTAAACTTTCAAAATCTCTATTTTAGTCCTTTCACTTTTAAAATATAGTTAATAGTTAATTTGGTCCACACAGTAATTTTGGCATAAGTTATTTAATAGATGAACCACTTTAAATATGTATACTATTTAGTTGATTTGCATATTTATTAGAATCATATCAGCACATTAATATACATATTTGAAGTTAAACATCCTTCGTTAAACAATTGACAGCATAAATGATCACAATGATTTAAAATAGAAACAGTTTAAAAGTTCAAGACCAAAATGAAATTTAAATTATTATTTTTTGAAATGAAATAGAAAACAAAACCCGAATTTCATTGTTGGTTTTCTGTTTTAGAAATAATTTAGGCTTGATTTCTCACCATTGCTTCAGTTTGGTTTTCATGCTCTTGAAAACACATTTGAGTCCTCAGCTAAATTTTCAAACATAAATATATTTAAGATAATAAACTACCACTCAAAAAGTGGAAATCATAATAAATTGAGAGGAAACAACAATACACGGGTTCGAACGCAGGACCTCTCGATGTGATGACATGTTAAGATGAATAAATCACCCTTCAATCCAAAAACTTAAGCTATTGAGTTAGTTAAATTTAATTAATTTATGAGTATATGGACAAAATAAAAAAGGAAATTGTTATCCAATCGAAATTGAAAGCTCAGATATTGTTGAACTGCAGCGATTATATAGCTATGGAGCAAGAAAATATGTGATAGGCGGGGTTGGCTTAGTGGGGTGCACTCCATCGCAAAGGAAGAGGAGCCGAACAGGCGAATGCGATGCGGAAGTCAATTCGTGGGTGGAGCACTACAACTTTGGCCTAAAAGCAATGCTTGGGAGACTCAAAATGGAGCTCAACGGCATTGCATTCTCCTACTTCGATGCATATGCAGTCATGTCCAACTTCATTCGCACACCATCCTCTTACGGTAACCCCATTATTATTTTTTTTCTTTTTATTCAATATTTCCATCTTTTAGGTAAGTAGTGTTTTGACTGAATGAGTTATGCACGTGTAAGCTACCCAAAATAGAGTTTAGAATTTATAATGATCTTAAACTGTACTTGTATCTACAATGAAAAGATCAAAAATCTAGAGGTGATACATGAGTTACTCCTCCTCTTACTAATTGATTTTGAGATGAAACTCATTAATATGGGTATAGAGTCCAAAAAAGCATTTGGTAAAAAAAAAAATCTGAATCTGAATCTCACACATTATATAAGATACAATGAGTTATATATGGGTATCAGAACCCATGAATGTTTGATAATATTGGTCATGGGTTGATTTTTTAGTTGGTGTAAGGGTTTTTTTTTTCCCTTGAGGTACCCTATTCTTCAAGTGGAAATTATTCCAACTCAAACACACCAAAGAAAATAGTAGTCAAGATTAGTGGGATGAGGAGATGTTTGAACACTCGGCCGCTAGCTTATTAATGTTCATGGAATTCTATCTCAAAATCAATTGGCAATAAGAGGAGTAGTTTAGGACTATTATAAAACTTTATAAGATCTTATTTTCTTTTCAATATGAGATCTTTAACATGCTCCCTCAAGATCGTGGCTTTATTGGCTCATTAATCTTGGTTGGATCTCATTTTTTTGACCGGATGCTCGTTTGTGCGTGTTGGACTCTTATACCATATTAATATTCATGATATTTCATCTCAAAATCCATTAACAACAACAGAAGTATCTAAGCTATAAGGTCCATTTTCCTTTTAACATGGATCCTTTATTCTAACTGTTAGAAGAATATGGTTGGATGTTGTTTGTGATTTCAGGATTCACAGAGATTAGAAGGGCTTGTTGTGGGCTTGGAAACCTAAATGCCGATGTTCCATGTTTACCAATTGCAGCATTTTGCTCAAATAGAAACGACCATCTCTTTTGGGATCTCTATCATCCTACCCAAGAAGCCCATCGCCTCTTTGGCAATTACATATTTGATGGTCCATTTACGTACGCTCTCAATGTCAAGCAACTCATTGCTCTTTAAACCACCAAAAAAGAAAAACAAAAAAAAGTGCCATCACACACACATTATTATCTAATTCTTGTATTGCTGTTAGAGTCCACAAGGAAAGAAAGTGAGTAATAAATGTATACTATATCTTTTGATATAGATGAAGAGAGTTCAAAAAAGATTCGTCTAGTAATATTCTCGCATTGCTGACTATTTGATTTTTTAAACATAAACTGTCGAGATATGTTACTTTTTTTTTAAACTAAAAATAAAACATTATTAAAAGGAAACATTTGCCACGTTGGCTACCTGAGAAGTCTGATTTTCAGATAGAACATTTTGCAACCAAAGGAGGAAAGAACCAGCCCACGGGAAAGAATCCGAGGATGAAATCGCCTCCATTAATATTGCAAGACTATCAGCCCCAGCATTATTAATTTGAAACTCTACTAATATGGTTAAAATCCAGCTTTGAAAACTTCATTCCCAACTCTAAGATTTCATGCACTAGAAGTAAAGAACATCCGCCTCAAATATGTAAATGGCCTAGGGACGTATAAGATGTTACTACATATATGTTCATGATATTTATAATCTAATTATGTAATGATGTTAATGATGAATAAATCACTCTCCAATCCAAAAACTTAAATTTATGAATTTGGAAACTTTAATTTATTTATGGATATCTCACGTCGGAACGATCTAAAGAAGAGTCGGGATCAAGCTGGGACACGTCGGGACGAAGCAGGGATGAAAATAGGTGAAGCGAGGCATTGCAAGCCAAGAGGGCCAAGGAAGCAAAGCCGCGGCGCTGTTGCAGGGCACCACGACGCTAGGGGACAGCGCCGTGGTGCTGTCCTGATGGGCGCGGGCGGAGTTTGTTTCTGTCCGTAGCACCATGGCGTTGTAACGACGATTATAAATACGCAGCAATTCCGTTTTAGGTTTTTCTTGAGCCGTCACAATGTAGCAGCATAGAGTTTTTTGCAGCAGCCGACTTTGGGGTGTTTGGTAGTTGGCTTCTGGTGACGGGCTCAAGTATTGGCAGCACTAATTGGGAGATCAAGATCATCATGTTATAGGTATTGTATCTTGATTATTTTATGAGTTTTCATTTCTGTATCTAAGTATAATGTTTATAATACTTAGAAGCTAGAATACTTTAATTTTGTTAGGACCTCTAGATAGACGAAGCTAGAGGACTTTTGTTAGGACCTCTAAGATATTTTCAGTGTTTTGTATACAATCTCAATTACAGTGGAATCCGCATTTGAGCGAAACACTGTACGTAGCCCATAAACTGTTGGGGTGAACCACTATAAATATTGTGTCATTTATTGCTTTTCTTATTTTTTTTTTACCGTGGGTGATTTGTTTAGGTAACTAATATAACTTTGGGGGAGGAAATTATTTAGAGCCAAATGCCCATCTCATTAATTAATCAAAACCTTTATCTGCGCCCATAAAATTTGCAAGAAAACCTTAAAAGTAACATAAATTCACCTCTTGGCGCGAAGAGCTAGGATGCGGCAAGAGTTCATCGTGTGGATGAGGATTGGCCAGCGGAGGTGTTGGAAGCGTTGGCTCGTGAACGTCTTGATGTTTTAGCGTAATTATTACTTTACTTTCATCTTCAAAAAAAAACATAAACTTGGAGGGAAATTGAAGGATTGGCTATATTTACACCATCTAAATAAAAAAATGGTAAAAAATATCTGAATTTAAGAAAATGATTGGAATTTCGAGGGCGGTTGATTTCAAGTAATTTTCAATTTTCCATTTTTACCTCTGCAACAATGTTATACCCCAACAATTTTTTTTTTTCTTTTTAAAACCACCAAATCAAATGTTCCTATAAATTTTTAGAGTTCGTCTCCATCAAATTTTCTGTATTATTGGGATTCAATATCTAGCAATTAATTACATTTTCTTCTATTATAGATTAATTTTGAATTATTTTGAAATATTATATATATATATTTTGAATTAATTCTAGATATTAAGTTGGATTCTTCCTAAATTTTTGTTTTGATTTAACCTTTAATTTGTTTGACAGTTTTTTCTCATAATATATTTTATGGCTTTTAACATATATTGATCGTGCAATTACAATTTATTTTGTGGGTTTCTTTTCTTTTCAATACTTAATTGACTAAATATATATCTTTACTACTATTTTACACTAGTTTTAAGTTTCTATTTACTATGAATTTTTTCCAATGTACACGTAATTAGTTATCTCTCCATTTTATTCTCTTTAATTTAATAACTTATCAAAGATTATCTCACTTTTCTATTTTTCTATTCTCTTCGCATATATTGATTTATAAGTAACATATTAATTGATTCTTTTATATATTGTCATTATATACCTGCACGGTATATGTTAAGTTCATTTTTCTTCTGAGTTGTTTTATTTGTTTTCATCTTTTTCTACACTCTTAATAACTTTCTTTAAATTTTAATACATTTACGGCATATTTACCCTCAATTTTAGTATAAATTACTCTACTGATATGTTGTACTACATATAAGTTTCTATTTACTAGAACTCTTTTACAATATACATCATTAGTCACATCAATTTCTCTCTTTTATATACACTTTCATACATTCCATTTTTCTATTTACTTCATTTTCGTATATTGATTTATATATAATATATCTATTGTCATTATATACGAACACCGTTTATGCAGGAATTTGTACAACGGTTCTTCACGAATCGAGCTCGAACCCGGTCTCCGGCTCCGACCTGAACACTAGAGTGGACCTGCACAAGAGGGTAAGCACTCCGATGCTTAAGTCAGTATAGATCGACTCCTTATTTAGTTCGAGGTGAGATTCGATACCTGAGCGTGAAATGAAGTCCTCTATTTATAGGTAATGGATCCGCAGTACACACGACCAGCGGTTATGTGTCGTTTTCTCATATCGGACCTGTCGGGTTCCGAGCAAGTCGGACCCTAGTCAGGTCGAACCTTCGTGCCCATACTTAGTCTTTTATAACGGGCGAACCCGGCCACCTCGGCGGGGCCGAGGTGGGCCTAAGCAATCCTTCTTATTCGGTTTCTTCAAATACTAATAAGGGTCCTCCACGTGTCTTGGGTATGTTTACCCCCAAACATTGGCCCCCTCTCTGTCAGGTTCGATCTCGACCTGGCAGAGAAGTTCATTTCGAATCTATTTTGAACACGTGGCGACTTTTCATTTGTGGAGGGAATATGACCGTTGCGAAAGACGTTTCGACCTGCCAGGTTGTCGGAGCACTCAAGTGTTTCGCCGTTGCGTATCTCGAGAAGATCCTAGCCACTCGTTGATTACACGTGTACGGCGCAGAGGTTTTTCCGATCAACTATAAATAGTCCCAAAACTTCAGGTCAAACCTTACGTTTCCTGAATTTCTGGAGTTCGATCTGAAACCGGCTCGAACCCTTTCTGTAGGTCAGTCACTTTTCCTTGCTCTTACTCTTCTTTCAAACATGGTAGTTTTCTTGTCTTCCCCCTCCAGTAGTGATAGCATAGGTAGTGCGGGTCGGACCATAAGTAGTTCGCCGCCCAGCGATTCTGGGGAGGTCTTAGCTCGTAGGTTAGAGTCCGAGCTTGAAGAAATAGAGAACTTTAGGTTCTCAGATGATGGAGAGGATAGTGATACCTCCACCTCGGGCCAGGGTCTGGAGTACCATTCTAGGATACCCGAGCACTATCTTGGACCCCTTCGTAGGGGGTTTAAAATCCCGAATGACATCCTCCTTAGAATTCCGGAGGAAGGGGAAAGAGCTGAGAATCCTCCAGAGGGATGAGTCGCTCTTTACTTGAAAATGTTTGAGTATGGTCTCAGACTTCCTCTCCACCCTTTTGCTCAAGAGTTCCTCAACCGAACTGGTTTGGCTCCGGCACAAGTGGCCCCCAATGGGTGGGGTGTCATTTTTGCCTTTAGCCATCTTTTTTTGGTTGCGAGCTCGGGATGAGGACGAGGCCGAGCTATTAAGTGTTGAGCAACTGCTTAGATGCTTCGAAGCCAAAAGGATAGCTAAGAAGCCTGGTCGGTACTACATGTGCGCAAGGAAAGGAGCAGGTGGCATAGTCAAGGGGCCGACCTCCATCAAGGGATGGGTAGGAAAATGGTTCTTTGCCTCGGGAGACTGGCTGGCAAAGGACGAGTCTGGTCGTGCCTTTTTTGATGTTCCCACTAGGTTTGAGAACTTAGGTATGGAGTCTATCTTGTTTTCTTTCCTTTTAATTTCTTGATTTTCACTTCTAACTTAAACTTTGGTTTGTTTTGTGCAGTATCGATTAAGCCGATTCCGGAGCTCGCTCAAGCCTCCTTTGACACTCTCAAGTACTACAAGGACAACTTCCCCAAGGGCAGAAAGATCGGAACCTTGGTCACCGACAAACTTCTCTTGGAGTCGGGGCTTCTTGACTACAACCCTCTAGTTCGACCAATCGAAGCTTCAAGGCCGAACTCTGAACTCGGTAAGTCGTGCTCGACCTAGGTTTCAATTTTATCTTTCCTTTGATCTCTAACTTTATGCTTGTTTATTTTGCAGCAATGGTGTGCGGATTTACTGGTAGTGTGAAGTGCAAGTCCAAGGGCCGTGCTCACGCCCTCAAGACCGTGGTGGGGACTGAACCGGTGACGCCTACAGTGCCATGGACTGAGGCTCAGGGTAACTCTGGGCCTTCTTCTGTAGTCCCCACCCCTGTGATCGAACTAGACTTGTCTGGGGGTCGATCTGAAGAGAAGCGTCTGAGGGAAGAGTCCGAGGCGCTTGACGTATCTCCCCTGAACGAGGTGAGGGGAGAGTCGCCTTTGAGGAGAAGAAGAAAGAAGAAGAAGGCCTCCTCCTCCTCGGAAGCTGGGGCTCGTGGGACTCTGCCGACGAGCCATGCTGATTTGGTGGATGACCCTGAAGCTCGGATGGGGGGGACATCCGATGTGCGTATGCGGTTCAGGATGGAACTGTCAAGTTCTGGGGTGAAGGACCAGGTGTCCCGCATCTCGGCCACGTGCTTGGACCGCTGCCTGAGGAGAGCATCCAAGTTTGTGAGTGATCCTGGGTCCGTACTGTAGAGGACCATTGAAAACGCTGCCGAGGTAAGATCTGCTTTGCATCTCCCCTTATTATTATTTTTTTTCTCGATTTACAGCTTGATCTAACCATTGTGCTCCTTGACTCTCGCAGGCGTTTGTCGCTTCCATTCATTTAGCTATTATGGTCAAGGCCGAACTGGATGGAAGGGAGGCTTTGGCAGAAAAGGAGAGGGAGAACTCCTCTACTGCCTTAGAGCCTGCCACCACGCTGAAGGGCGAGCTGCTAAAGGCCCAAGGCGAGGTGGGTATCCTAAGGGCCGAGGTGGATGCCAAGGCCGAGCTTTTGAAGAAGGAGGGTGAGAAGCACAAGGCCTACCTCCGAGCAACCCATGCGATTACCAAGGGGCTGAAGAAGGAGAAATTCCAACTCTTGAAGGAGAAGGACGATCTCGCTCAAGTCCTTGAGGAGAAGGATGCCTCAATAGGGCGCCTCACAGTCAAGCTTAAAGACCTGAAGGAGCGCCTTACCAATGGATCTCTGCTGGAGGAGTCGTTCAGGCAACACCCAGACTTCGATGGGTTTGCCAAGGACTTCAGCGACGCCGGCTTCAAGTTCTTGATGAAGGGCATTGCTGCCGACATGCCTCACCTTCAGATCGATCTCAGCGATCTCAAGAAGAAATACTCTGAGAAGTGGGCTTCTGGGCCTAATGGGACTCCTGGCCCCCAATCGCTGGTGGACAAGTACGTCAGGGAGTTGGACTCTGACTACTCCGACGTGGAGGAAGAGGATGCTCCTAGCCAACAGCCTAATGAGATCGGCACGACACAAGAGGAGGTTCCTTCCCAGTAGGATGTATCTCAGGAGGTTAGCTTTCTGGGCTCCCAGGGCGAGCTGTCCTCCCACCTCGGAAGTAGCTGAGGCTCTCTTTCCTTCTATCTTTATATATATATTTTTTTTGTAAGTCTTTGGGCAGAGCTGCAAGGTATATAAGCCTTGGCTCTGTCCTTTTAATCAATGAAACTTCCATTTCTCCATTTCTGTCTGTTCTTTTACTGCTTTTCCCTTTAAGAATCTTTTTAAACTTACTTGTATAAATCGGAACACATGAAGGAACAGATTCATCTCGCACTTCTAACTCATAACTTTTTGTAAGTTTAAAGGCTTGTGAGATAACTCTTTTCACATCGCACCTCTTTCTTAAGGTTTGAATTTGAGAGTCTTTTATTAATCTTTAATATTTCTCCTCGAACTCGGAAGTCCAAAATATAATATCAAGCAATTTGAACTTTTTTACATCGCACCTTTAACTTGAACGTTCCAAGGTTTGAATTTTAAGTTCATAATTAATACTCACATCGCACCTCGAACCCGTAGGTTTAAAGATTAAATTTTGGCTCGTAATTGATTTTGACATCGCACTTTGAACCCATGGGTTTTGAGGTTGCCGATTTTAAGTCTTATGGGAGTCCGTGGCCCCCATTTAATTTCTAATCGAGCTCGGAGTTATGAAATTAAATAACCCCATTTATTGAAAGTTCCGCCCCTTGAAAATTTTTACAAGCCCATTTTGGGACTATTTTGACATTTCAGGGGTAATAGCGCTTCAAGTGCTCCGCGTTCCATGGATGCGCAAGCACTCTTCCTTCCAGGCCAGCCAGCATATAAGTTCTAGGTCGGACTATGCCTTTGACTTCGAATGGTCCCTCCCAACTTGGGTCAAGGGTGCCGACATGACTCTGAATTTTTCTTAAGACTAAATGTCCAACTTGGAAGCTTCGAGGTCGAACTCGGGCATTGTAATGTCTGGCCATTCTGTTCTGATACTCTGCTAAGCGCAGCTGAGCCATTTCCCTTTTCCCTTCCAATAAGTCCAGGTTAAGGAGTGGCTCTTCCTCGTTCTTTGTTGGCTCGTACTGTTCTACCCTGTCTGTTGGTATGCCGATCTCGACTGGTACAATAGCTTCAGAGCCAAAGGTTAGCTAGAACGGAGTTTCGCGAGTTGACTCTCTTGGAGTGGTTCGATATGACCACAAAACTTCAGGTAGCTCCTCGGCCCACCTTCCCTTTCTGGAGTCCAACCTTAGCTTGAGTCATCGCTTTATGATCTTGTTTACTGCTTCAACCTGCCCGTTTGCTTTTTGATGCGCAGGGGACGAACTGAGGTGGCTTATACTCAGTTTTCTGCAAAAGTCCTTGAACTTTGCATTGTCAAACTGTTTTCCGTTGTCCGTCACAATAGCATTGGGTATGCCAAAGCGGCACACGATGTTTGTCCATATGAACGACGTGACTCTGGACTCCGTGATGTGGGATAGTGCCTCGGCTTCGGCCCACTTAGTGAAGTAGTCCACAGCGACAACGGCGAACTTTGTTTGTCCTTTGCCCAGAGGAAAAGGACCTATGATGTCTACCCCCCATTGCGCAAATGGCCATGGGGCCGAGATGGGGGTGAGCAGTTCGGGAGGTTGATGGATAATGTTTGCGAAACGCTGGCAGTTGTCACAAGCTTTCACAAACTGCTTTGCATTCTGCTCGACACTGGGCCAATAGTACCCTTGTCGAACCACCTTGACCGACAACGACCTGGCGCCAGAGTGGTTTCCACACACCCATTCATGAACTTCCCTAAGAATGTAAAGGCCTTCTTCGGGAGTCACACACTTGAGGAGAGGCAGGGAGAAGCCACGTCGGTACAACATTCCTTCTCGGAGTGTGAACCAAGCTGCTCTTCGCGCCATCTTCTTTTGCTCCTTCGGATCTTGCGGTGGGTTTCCTTTGATGAACTCCATCATTGGGTCCATCTAAGTGGGTGATGGAGTATCAACCTCCATTACATCTGGCTCCAAGATTGAAGGAGTGTCCAAGATCTCGACCGGGACCGATCTAGCCAGGTCGGTCTCATATGCTGATGCCAATTTGGCTAAGGCATCCGCATTAGAGTTTTCAGATCTTGGGATTTGACTCACCTCGTAAGTCCCGAACTGGGCGAGGTGCGATCTGACCTTGCTTAGATATTTTTCCATTCGGGGGTCCTTCGTTTGGTACTCCTCCTTGATCTGATTTACAACTAGGTGGGAGTCACTAAAGACCTTAATGTGATTGGCCCCCAGTCCTTTGGCAACGCACAGGCCTGCTAGGAGTGCTTCATACTCGGCCTCATTATTCGATGTTCGAAAGTTGAATCGCAGAGCATATTTGAATCGCTCACCTCTTGGTGCGAGCAAGAGGATTCCTGCCCCGCACCCCTTCTCGTTGGAAGATCCATCAACGTAGATCGTCCACGGGAGGTCGGACTTGGCCAACTGAGGTGGTGGAGTGAGCTCTGCGATAAAATCGGCCACTGCTTGCCCTTTCATCGCAGTTCTGGGCTCGAACTGGATGTCGTACTCACTCAATTCCATTGCCCACTTCATCAGACGCCCTAACATTTCAGGCTTACTGAAGATATTCCTCAGGGGCAAGTTTGTAAGTACTATGACAGTGTGTGCTTGGAAGTACGGCCTAAGTCTTCGGGCAGAGGTGATTAATGCGAGGGCCAGCTTCTCCATTTGGGGGTATCTGGTCTCGATTTCGGTCATGGCCTTACTGGTATAATAAACGGGGCTTTGGCTCGCACCCTCCTGCTTGATCAGTGCCGGCTGACGGTGCTATCAGATACTGCCAGTATAAGTGGAGTTTCTCTCCTGGCAACGGTTTTGCAAGTAAAGGTGCCGAGCATAGATAGTTTTTTAACTGCTCTAATGCTTGCTCACACTCTACCGTCCATTCGAACGGTCCCTTCTTCCTGAAAACCTTGAAGAAAGGAAGGCACTTGTCTGTTGATCTTGACACGAACCTATTCAAGGCTGCAATCCTGCCATTGAGGCACTTAAGCTGTTTTAGAGTCTTGGGCGCCTCCATCTCGAGCACGGCCTTTATCTTCTCTGGGTTAGCCTCAATCCCACGGTTATTTACCATAAAACCAAGGAACTTTCCCGAGGAGACTCCAAAGGCACACTTGGTCGGATTGAGCTTCATTTGATACTTGCGTAGCACTCAAAGGCTTCGGTCAGATCGGAAAGATGCGACTTTGACTGCTTGCTCTTGACAAGCATGTCGTCCACATATACTTCCATATTCCGACCGATCTGCTTGGCGAACATTTTGTTCACCATCATTTGGTAGGTCGCACCTGCATTCTTTAGGCCAAAAGACATCACCTTGTAGCAGTACATACCTTGGTCTGTTATGAACGCGGTATGATCTTGGTCTGGCAAATACATTTTAATTTGATTCTATTCGGAGTAGGCATCCATGAAGGTGAGTAGCTCGTGCCCGGCTGTTGCGTCCACGAGCTGGTCGATCCTCGGAAGGGGGAAGCAATCTTTTGGGCATGCCTTATTTAGATTTGTAAAGTCCACGCACATCCTCCACTTCCCGTTGGATTTTTTAACTAACACTACATTAGAGAGCCACTCAGGTACATAATTTCTTGTACATATTCAGCTTTTAAGAGTTTGTTTACTTCCTCAACAATTACATCACTCCTTTCTCTATTTACAGGTCTTCTTTTTGCTTTACAGGTCGGAATGATGGGTCTATGTTGAGGCGATGCACCATGATCTTTGGGTCAATGCCAGGCATGTCCTCGTGAGACCATGCGAACACGTCCGAGTTAGACCTGAGGAAATTGATCAGTTCTTCCTTGTCAGTGGCCCCCAGCTTGGTTCCTATGCTTACTTGTTTTTCAGGGCTAAGTAACGGAACAAGCTCGAACTCTTCTATTGGCGGGGAGAACTGCCTTTTGCCTTCCTTGGGCAGGTCTGTCTCGGACCCTTGCAGCTTTCCACAATTGGTTTGCTCTTCCAGGGCGCATACCGCCGACCTTTTAAGCGCGGATGCATAACACTCCCGTGAGGTTTTTTGCTCATCTCGGACCATGCCCACTCCATTCGGGGGTTGAGTACTTCAAGACTTGATGCAATGTGGAGGGGACAACTCGAAATGAGTGGATAATGGGTCTCCCAAAAATGGCGTTGTAAGCCGATCTGCCGTCGATTACCACGAACTCGGCCATCTGCGTTACTTGGGTAGCATCTTGCCCGATTGTTACCGGCAGGTCAATGCACCCTTCTGGGGAGACCGATTCTCCAGAGAATCCAACCAAGGGTGTTGGACTCTTCTTCAATTGTGACCTGGTCCATCCCAATGCTAGATATGTTGGGAGGGACAAGATGTTGGCAGATGCGCCTCCTTCGACCAATACTCTTCGGACCAGGACGTGATCAATCAGAGGGGCGATCACCAGCGCATCGTTGTGAGGCAAGTGGACCCCCTCCAGGTCAGCATCGCCAAAAGTGATGGAGCAAGTGGGCTTCTGCTCCCTGATGATGCATACCTTGCGCCTGGCCTCGCGAGCTAGCTCCTTCCTCTTGTTTCCGGACTGGCCCCCGCTCGGACCTCCGAAAATAGTATTGATGACCGCAGGTCGGTCCTCTCGTCGAGGCGGCGTTCTTGAACGGTTCCTCTCTTCTTTCTTTTCGACCGAGTTAGACCTCGGTTTACCCACAAATTTTTTGAAGTAGCCGTCTTGAATGAGGTCTTCAATCTGGCGTTTTAACTCCCAGCAACTTGACATATTGTGGCCGTGATCGCGATGAAAACGGCAGTACTTATCTTTGTTGCGCTTTTCTGGATCTCCTCGAAGCTTCTCAGGTCGCTTGAGGAGCTTTTCCATCCCAGTTTCCTCAATATTTGTAAGTATTTCAGAGATTGGGATGGTGGTCGGGGTATAACATTCGTAAGGTCGGCTTCGATTGGGGCCGCCGTCCGACCTGCGATACTCAATTCGGCTATTGGAGGAGGATTGTCCCTTATCCTTGGACTTGACATCAAGCCTCCTCGTTTCCTGGTTCAATTTCTTCTGGTCGATCTGCTTTTCAGGTCGGCCAGTTTTGGTTCGGAGGAGCTCCTGTCCATCAATGACTTTTTTCGCCTTCTGCAGGACTTCGACGAAGGTGGCTGGAGCCTCCTCTCCAAGTTTTACTGTTAAGGTCTCATCGGCCAGGCCGGTGAGGAAGTAGCACATGGCCGAATCATCGGAGCAGTGCGCGACCTTCAACTGCTCCTCCTGGAACCTCGTGACATATTCTCTCAGCGTCTCTCCTTCCTTCTGCCTGATAGTGGCGAGATGAGTCGCTGTCTTTCTGTCATAATGCCGAGAAGAGAACTGACTGATGAACTCCTTTCTCAGCTGAGAGTAGGTCGAGATCGACCTAGCCGGCAGTCTTCGATACCACAGGCGCGCGCTACCGGTGAGCGCGATCTGGAAGACGCGGCACTTGATTGCATCTGTTGCCGCTTGAAAGTCCATGAGGCCTTCGAAGACCTCAACATAGTCTTTAGGGTCCTTAGACCCATCATAAGGCTTCATTGTGGGAGTTTTGAACTTCGGAGGGATTGGAGCCTCCAGGATGTCCGGGGTGAATGGCGATTCTCCTACGTCACCATCGTCGAACGAACATTCTTTCTTCTCGCACTTGGCCTTAAGCGCCTCGACCTACTCATCGAACTTCTGCTTCATCAGGTCGAACTCTTCTCTAGTTATCACAGCTTCTGGCATCAGAGGCTTGTATTTTGACTGAGCCTCTAGGTTTGAGTTCGGGAACTCTCGGGAGTAGGAACGAGAGTCTTCCGGCTCCCGAGATGCTCTCTTCTTTTTTTCAGTTAAATGTTTTCTCAGATCGTTATCCCGCCAAGCTGTAATCCACTCTTTCAACGTTGGGAATGGGCTCGCGGTCGCCAGGTTGGATGGATGGGGCTCCCTTTTCACCAGGTGCGTCCGGGACCCTAGAGGGAGACGCAATTCGGTTAGCACGCGTTGCCTCGGCGTACATTTCTTCCATTGTGTGCAACCGATGGCGCATATCATCCAACTCGCGCTGGAGAGTAGACAGAGCTTCAGGGTCTGCTGCCTGGTTGGCCCTTTGGGAGGTCTTTCTCGAGGTCCCTCCTCGGCCTCTGTTGGCTTTTGAGGGTTTCGGGTGAGCAGGTGGTAGCTCTTGGTTCGCATGGCGGGCAGATCTGCGCGGCAGATCTCCCTCTTGTCCTGCTCGGGCCTGGTCCTCGACTATTCTTGCGTCGAGGTCTCGCTGAGTGCCATTATCAGCGTTCACACCCCTCCGTTCTGTCGTATTAGCAGAGCTTGCCGGATGTACCATCGTTGCGTATACTTTCTAGATTGGGATGACTTAGGATGTCCTTTATTACATTGATGAAACTGTGACTTGCTCATAACTGTGGAAGGGGAAAAATACTAGTTAGATCCTGTTGGATTGCTCTTGCTTGAGAACTAGAGATATTTTATTGTTACTGCATATATTTTTTTTTCCCAACAACTGGTATGAGAGCTTTTGGTTCAAAGTCATGGGAATTGGTGAGCAGTCAAGTTTCGAAGGAATTATGAGGTTCGATGGAGCCAACTTTGGGTATTGGAAAATGCAGATTAAGGATTACTTAACCTGCAAAAAGGTGCACAAAGCGTTGAAGGAACGACCAGCTGGAATGAAGCTTGAAGATTGGGAAGATATGAATGAACAGGCAGTTGCAATTATCAGGTTGTGTCTATCAATGAATGTAGCGAGTCTCGTGGCAAATGAGACAACGGCGATAGGTCTGATGAATGCACTGACGAACGGGTATGAAAAACCATCTGCCAATAATAAGGTATATCTTGTTAGAAGATATTTTAACATTCGTATGGATGAGAATGCTTCTGTGAATTCCCATATAAATGAAGTCACTAATTTAATCAATCAGTTAGCGTCTCGGAATATTACATTTAGTGATGAGGTGAATGCTATTTTATTGTTGACTTCTTTGCCTGAAAGTTGGGAAACAATGAAGACGACTGTGTCTAATTCATTAGGAGATAAGAGTTTAAAATTTACAGAAATTTGTGATGCTGCAATTGCTGAGGAAATTTACAGGAAAGAGAGTGGAAAAGAATCCACTTCTAGTTCTGCATCTGGCTCAGCATTGGCTGTTCAGAAAGGTAAAGAAAAGGTTGAGTATGATGATAGACAACATAGAAATAGCAGGAGAAATGGGAATGGTGAGATTGAATGTTATTACTGCCACAAGAAGGGCCACTATAAGAGGCACTGTAGAAAATTGAGAGGATATGAAAAAGCTGGATGCAAATGCAAATGCAGTTGTGCATGATGCTCTTGTGTGTGTTGAGAGTAACACAATGTCGGTGGACCAGTCATCAGAATGGGTAGTAGACAGTGCAGCTTAAGTACACATCTCTTCAGATAGGAGATTGTTCACATCTTTCACTGCAGGCAACTATGGCATGGTGAGGATGGGAAATGGTAGGCTCTCCAAGACTAGAGGAATTGGAAATATCAGTCTGAAGACCGATAGTGGGACTGAGTTGGTTCTGCGAGATGTCAGGTATGTACCCAGCATCAGAATGAATTTAATATCTGCAGGGAAGTTGGATGACGATGGGTACAGAAGTGAGTTTGCTGGAAATATGTGGAAACTCACTAGAGGATCCGAGTTGCTGGTTGTTGGCCACAGGACATCTACAGTGTACACAGTGAGGTTTGATGTTGCCAAAGGATCAGAGAGACAGAGGATGCATAGAGCTGCAAATGGTTTAGATGGAGACGGGATAAAACCAACAGCATTGACAACCAAGATAGATCCATCAGTTCATGTTCAACAATTGGGAGACAAGGATAAGGAAAAGAAAAAGAGTTTAGTTGGTTGTCAGGTGATAGCCCCAGTTGTTAGACGGTTCAACGAATTGATGAAGTCGCATAGGCGAAAAGATGCATCGAAGAGGAAAACTACAGTTGGTGCTGAGGTCGAGGTTGAA
Source organism: Momordica charantia (assembly GCF_013281855.1). Lineage (NCBI taxonomy): Eukaryota > Viridiplantae > Streptophyta > Magnoliopsida > Cucurbitales > Cucurbitaceae > Momordica > Momordica charantia. The sequence goes on from NW_028275158.1 coordinate 10,979,335, forward strand.
GTCTCTAGCTTGGTAACAAACTTAAGTGGGAGTGTCAATTCATCGAAGAAGAATTCTTTCTTTGGGAGTCGTTGGTCACGATCGAAGAAGGAAGCGTTGGGAGGTACCACTTAGTTCGAGTGGGAGTACGTAGTTGTGTCTTTTACGTTTGGGAGACAAGACCACGTAGGTTGCCCAGTCTAAGGGCAAGTACAGATGGAACCTTGGTTGTTTGCCAAGAAGACCGACACTGTTGTTGCAGTGGGAGGCGAGATTGATGTTTTGTCTCCAAGTGGGAGATTGTTGGGAAAAGTGGAGACAAAAGAAAGAAAATTATTAAATGTTGTTGGGCCAAGCAAACAAAAAATAAGGCCCAACTTTAGTTTTTCCTTCTCCGTTAAGTTTCCCTTTTCTTCTTTATATATATATGTGAGCGGTTGCTGAAGCAAAAAAGGTGGTGAAATATAGAAGCAGTGGTGGCAGCCATTTTTGCCCACAGAGGAAGAGAGAAAAACGAGATCTTGGCCTGTAAAGCATCCTCGGCAGTCCGTTCTCGCGATTCTTGTGAGGTTTTTCATTCTGTATCTCTAAGTAACTATTGTTGTAGTGCTTAGAAGCTAGGTGGCTATTGTTGTAGCATCTAGAGAGCGTTTTAGAGGAAGTGAGGTCCATTGTAATCTTCCCATTGTAGTGGAACCTGCATATTGCAGAAGACTGGACGTAGCTCCAAGCTTGAAGTGAACCAGTATATTTTCTGGTGTTTGTTTTCTATCCCTATCCCGTATTTCCTTTATTACATTGATAAAACTGTGACTTGCTCATAACTGTGGAAGGGGAAAAATTGCTTGAGAACTAGAGATATTTTATTGTTACTGCATATATATACTTTTCCCAACAAACTTTTCCCAACAACTTCCCCACGCTGTTTAAGAAACTGCCTCAATGTTAGTTTTTTTTAGAGATTACCTTAATTACTGGTAGCGTGTAGATGTTTGGCCTCTTTGGGTGGCGATGTTCTTCCATCGGAGGAAATGGATATATCAACCACGAAGGACTTGTGACACTGTCCAACATGTGGTAGCATGAACAAATGTTGAGAGTGATGTGGCCAAGTATGTTACTACTGTGGGTATATACAATATTCACAAATATTAATGTTTCTTCATGCATGTATTGAAAAACAAAGGTCGTGATGGTTGCATATTCCAAAACGCACGGGAAGAGGAAATGGTAATTAAATGTTACCGTCGCAATGCACAATTACTGCAATCACTCCCACCAGCGTTAATTTAATATATTTCATAAATTTTAATTTTAACAGATTTTGTTATTTGTTAATAGTAATGACTATTTCTAATCCTATTTTTATAATTACACTAATTAGATATGATCATATTATAAATTTAAATTGCATACTAATTTCATCAGTATAATATAAAATGAAGAAAAAAAATATGAACTATAGGCACCATTAATTACTAATATCCATTATTCCGAAGAATAAGACATTTCCAATATGTATTGTGGATAACAGGAAATGGCAATCATATGTTATATTTTTAGTGTTAAGGATAACCCCAACTACTCCGAGTATCTTTCGTATTGTCTACTTTGAGCATAGTCATATCATTCTCTTCCCTATCTTATATACCCATAATCATATCATTCCATTTCTCAGTCAATAGGAGACTTTGTTTGTATTCTATTTACAAACCCAACAATCCTCCCCGAACAAAGTACCACCAAGCCTCCCCTTAAATAGTTACTCATCTATCTACTCTCGGGCCTGAACGAGAACTTGCTCTTATCCAAGACTTCCGCCATACCTTGAATAGAGCACACCCACAAATTATACCTCCGAAGCTTATCACTTCTTTGTTCGGCACCTAAAGATTTGACCGACACCGCTAGGTTTAGAGCATACCTATGTTAAGTTTTCTTTCTTGATGTAGCGACTAAACTCTTTTAATCTCTTTTTCATGAGGAGGGATCAAGAGAGAAATCACACAACAAACACTTTGATTTTACGTGGTTCAACCCGAAGGTCTAAATCCATGGAGGAACGACTCACATTCACAGATTTATTCACACCAAGAAGAAAGATTACGGCCCTAGTTTTCTCTCTTAATCTCACAGCGTAAAAATTCCCTCTCTCTCGACTTCTTCTTTTTCTCTCATCCAGAAATCTCTCTGTTTTTCTATTATACAGTAATGGTATTTATGAGTTTCAGGAGGTTGAGAAATACATGGGATATCAGTAAACTAACAAACGGTTGGGGCCGTTGCACAAGAAATCTTCTTACTTGAAGCTGGAAATTAAGTACCAAAAATTTAACAAATCTCCACCTTGGTACTTGATGATTCAGCTTTGATTCAGCTACTGTGAGTCTCCCTCAATTTTCTTTTTAATGCTTCAGCCATTCTCAATGTGTAGGAACTTAATGCAAAACTCCAATTTACTTCTGCTTACTGGTTTAGTAAATATATCTGCACCATTTTCTTCTGTTGATACTTTAATGAGTACATACTCCACCTGATTTATAATGCATCTCTAATAAAATGGAGTCGAATATCGGTATGCTTTGTTCTTTCATGGAAGGCTTGATTCTTAGAAAGAAGTACTGCACTTTGACTATCACTCATCAGCTTGCATGTTAAGTTCTTTTCACACATATATGATATAATTCTTGTCAGCCACATAGCTTCTTTTAAACCTTCAGTTATAGCCATGTATTTTGCTTCCGTGGTTGATAAAGCAATCACAGTTTGTATGGTGGATTTCCAGCTGATGGTGTTTCCGTTTAGAGTAAAGACAACCAGAAATTGGATCCTCTTCGATCTAAATCTACTGCATAGTCAGCATCCACGTATCCAATCAAGTTTCATTCTATACCGTCCTAACAAACTCTCCTCCCAATTTATTCACATGGCTATGGCCCATTTCTCACTCCTGGCCGTTACACACCTAATTACCCTTCTTACCCCTCATATTATATGTCATCACTATAGGAGGCCTAACAATATCACTTTTATTTTTCTTGAAGAGTCATCGACAATCGATAGAAAATACTTAGCACCCCATGTGAATCTACTAGACTGTTTGTTAAGGACAACGGTACTCCGAGTATCTTATGTATCTTCACAATGGTATGATATTGTTCGCTTTGGGCATAGCCCTCACGGTTTTGCTTTTGGTTTCACCCAAAAGACCTTATACCAATATAGATAATTGTCCTATATTATATACCCATGATCACCTTCTTCCCTAGCCAATATGGGACTTTGTTTGCAATCAACTTATTACAAACCCAACAATCCTCCCCTCGAACAAAGTACCACCGAGCCTCCCCTCAAGTAGTCACTCATCCATCTACTCTCGGAGATCAAACGAGAGCTTGCTTTTATCGAAGGCTTTAGGCACACCTTGACAGAGCACACCCACGGATTACACCATGACCACACCTTTCGAGGCTCACCACTTTTTTGTTCGGCACTCGAGGATTCACCGACACAGCTAGGTTTAGACCATGGCTCTGATACCACTAGTTAAGGATAACGGTACCCCTCGTACCCCACGTGTCTCCACAATGGTATGATATTGTCCGCTTTGGGCATAACCCTCACAACTTGCTTTTGTTGAAAGCCTTTGACTACAAGCCTTGCCTTGTACCTTTTGCTGCCGTCGGGCTCCTGTTTGATTCTATATACCCATTTATTCTACAAAGCTTTCTTACCTCTTGGTAACTCAGCAAGTTGTCATGTTTGATTGATCATTAGAGAATTCATTTAATCTTTCATGGCTAATTCCCACTTAACAGAGTCTTCCAACTGAACCGCCTCTTCATAACATTCATGTTCACCTCTGTCGGTCAGTAAAATATAATTCAATGTAGAGGAATACCTCTGTGGTGGTCTAATTGTTCTGCTAGATCTTCTAATTGTTGGTGGTGGTGTTCTCTGAACCTAATCAGTTTCCGCAACTGGTTCATCAGATTCCACAACCTGTTCATCAGATCCCACAGCTGTTTCTTCAGGAGTAATTATATTCTGATCTTCAATCTCTATTGTTTTAGTCTCAACCTCAGGAGAACTTATATACTGAGTCTTCTTTGTGCTTTCATCTAACTCTGTCTTTCCTAAATCAACTTTATTTATGTCTTTGTATAAGACTTTCTCATTGAAGATCATGTTCTTGCTTATGATAATCTTCTTGTTTTGGTCATCCCAAAATCTGTAACCCATCTCAGCTCCACCATATCCAATAAAGAAACATTTCTTGGATTTGGCATCCAATTTACTCCTGTTTGCAGCATCAATGTGAAGGTAAGATACACAGCCAAAAACTTTTAGATGGGAAAGGTTTACCTATTTACCAGTCCAGACTTCTTCAGGCAATTAGAAGTCTAGTGATGTGGTCGGACACCTATTGATCAGATTGGTCGCACAATTGATTGCCCAAAACATCTTAGGCAATTCTGCATGTATTCTCATGCTCCTAGCACGCTAATTCAGCGTCCTGTTCATTCTCTCTACCACACCGTTCTGCTGTGGTGTCCCTGGAAGAGTCTTTACCATCACAATTCCACTGTCTTCACAATATTTCTTGAATTCCCTATTAACATACTCATCACTATTATCTGACCTCAAGCTTTAGATTTTTAGGCCTATCTCATTCTTTACCATAGCCTTCCATGTTTTGAAAACAAAAAACACATCAGATTTATGTTTAATAAAATAAGTCCATACCCTCCTGCTTGAGTCATCTATGAAAGTTACATAGCATCTGGAACCTCCAATGGAAGAAACTTGAGAAGGCCCCCACGCATCGGTGTGAACCAACTCCAATTTTGTAGACTTTGGCGTTGAATCTGTCTTTGAGAAACTGACACGACTCTGTTTCCCAAATATGCATCATTCGCATAACTTGTGTTCCACTTCTTTAAGTCCTTCTAGCTTCCCTGTAGAGTGAAGAATTTTCATACATTTTTCACCCATATGTCCCAGCCTACTGTGCCATAATTGGGTCTGACTCGAATGATCTACAACAGCTATCATATCTGTTGTTGTCGTTGACATACAAAGTTCATAACTTTCTTCCTCGAGCGATCACCATGGAACCCTTTGTAACTTTCCAGTTTCCTTGATCGAAGGATATTTCACATCCTTCACTATCTAGCTGCCCTACGGAAATCAGGTTCTTCATCATATTCTGAACATGACGTACCTCGCGAATCTTCAGTGGTACGTCATTTTTAAATTAACGTCACCAATCCCTGATACACTTTTCCATGATTTCCTGCAACATAATTCTCAAGAATGTCACGTTGTCCTCCCCTAAAGTAGTCACTCATTCGTCTACTCTCGGCGATCAGAAACGAGAGTTTGCTCTTATCCAAGGATCAAAGATGCAACACAACCTTGATAGAGCACACCCACGAATTACACCATGACTACACTTTCTGAGACTCACCACTTCTTTGTTCAGCACTCGAGGATTCACCGACACAGCTAGGTTTAGACCATGGCTCTGATACCGCTTGTTAAGGAAAAAGGTACCCCTCGTACCCCGAGTATCTCTATAATGGTATGATATTGCCGCTTTGGGCATAGCCTTCATGACTTTGCTTTTGGTTTCCACCCAAAAGGTCTCATACCCATGAAGATAATTGTCCTATATTATATACCCATGATCACCTCCTTTCCTAGCCAATGTGAAACTTTGTTTGCAATCAACTTACAAACCCAACACTGTCTTTCCAAATATGCAGAGTTCAAATATGCGGTGTTCACTTAGAAAAGAGATGAGATTTATATGTTACCTCAAAAATGAGAAAATAAACGTCAACTCTCCCAGAATGCGTATATTTTATCCGGCATGCATATATTTAGTTTATGTGAATGCCAACTATTATAATATGCTTGATTTATGCTAAGTATAATTTCTCTTTGTTCCTAGTATCTTTTTTACTTCCCCTAAATCTTCTAGTTCAAACTCAGTTTTGATACATTCTTTTACATCTCTAAGATCTCTTCTATTTTTACCAGCTAGCAACGTATCATCGACATATAAGAGAAGATAAATGTCATTCTTATGAGCTAACGTTTTTATATAAAAGCAACTGTCAAGGCACTTTAGATAAAACCAATTTTTGTAATAAACTTAACAAATCTACAGTACCTGTACATGGAGTATGTTTTAACTCACAAAGAGCTTTAGTATACCTGATTTTTTTGGCCCTTTTGTTCATATCATTCGAGATGCTTTATAAAAAAATTTCTGCCAAGTGTCCATGTAGGAAAGCTTTATTGACATCGAGTTAATCAAGTTATAGTTCTTTTTGAGTCACCAAAGATAAGAGCATTCAAATAGAGGTGTGTTTTACCACTGGAGAGAAGATTTCTATATAGTCAATGCCCTCTATTTGAGTTAATTCCTTTGCAAACAATCTCGCTTTGTATCTTGGTTGTTGAACTCCAAGAATTCCTTCCTTGTATTTATAAATCCACTCTGATACTAGCTATAGGTTTATAGCCCTTTGGGAGAGGAACTAGAGTCTGGGTTTTATTTATTTCGAGCGATTGCATCTTTCTGCAAAGCTGAGAGGTTTAATGGCATTTAGTGTGTGAGCTACATTTAAGGCATTGCTACAACACTATTGAATCCCCATATCTAGTTGGGGATGAAAATTTGCCTTCTTTTTGATAGGAACCAATTTTATTTATACCACATCACCAAATCAAGGGAAAATTCGAGAGATCCCTGCTCTCCTAAAATCTCAACAGAGTCAGAATACTCAAGGTAACAAAAAGCATAAAGAAGAGAAACGTCCCACCCCTCCTTTTATCTACTATACTCGACCCCCTAACTAACAATATTCCCTTGGGCCCACAACGTTCCTAAGGATAGACAGCAAGGCAAACGTCTCCTAATTCGTACGCGCCCCTTCTAATGTCTTCTTTCGAGCATACACCTTGGTGATCGGGGGTCTATCACTACCCGCCCCCAAAGAGCCACCTTGTCCTCAAGGTGAAAATCTGGAAATTGTGACGAAATCAAGGTACAGGTTTCCCAGGTTGCATCACCTGCTGTACTTCCTTCCCAATGGATGACAACTTCAACCTCACCCTCTTATTGTGGAGACTGCCGCATGCCTAAGATTGCCATGGGTCGAAACTGGACTTTGAGATCCGGGGACAACGAAGGGGGAATAGGGAACAGAGGAAGATTACCGCCTGAAGCTGCTCGGAGTTGGGAGACATGGAAAACGAGATGAATGGAGACGCCCTCAGGAAGTGCTAGGCGATAAGCCACCATGCCTACCCGTGTCACAATCTGAAAAGGGCCAATGTACCTTGTGTTGGGTGTGTTGCCCTAAACTCGTAGTTTGTATTTTGTAAAAACAAATGTCTATTTAATAAAGTTTTATTCAATAACTTTGTTGTTGAATCATAGCTTTGCATTGTCCAAAATTCAATAAACTAAACATCCAAGGTTATTTTTGATGTAATCAGGACAATATATATACTGGGTATATAGTTGATATACGGGGTATATATTTGATATACCCCTGATATATGAATGGATAATGTCCCGTGAATAACCTAAAGGGTCTATAGTATATGGATAAGGCTGGGTACCTTATCCTGGCAACACTATGGATACGGCCCACTCTGTAAAGGTTACAGACGACTCGATCCAGGTCGTTCGTGTGGAGACATGCGAGTGGGGGTATCCTATACAATGAGTTTGTATAAGATCGCACCACGAAATAGGCAATCTTTAGATGTAACACCGTTAACTAATAGGTTGCTATTTCTTAGGATGACCAGACAACTCATTCTCAATCTTGAGTGAGTTATGGACTCCTGCCCGTGAGGGCTTGTCCTTTGATCTGTATGGGTGAGAGTGGCTCGAGTCGTCAACTTAACATTCCTACCATTTTGGGGACGAGACCGAGTGGGGAGCTGGGAACATAACTTCACAAGATGAAATTCACTCCTCCCCAACTTTAGGGGAGTAGATGAGTGTTCCCTTAAATGCTGACTCCGGGACTTGAACAAGGGGCCCCACCCTCTCATTGGCCGAGAGGGACTTCCGGTCATTGGTTGGACCATAACCGGGTTGTTCATTAGAGGAGCAGTGGTGTTTAAGGATAAAGATGTAACTCAGGGATAAAACGGTAATTTGACCCAACTTGAGTTACGAACGCTCGTGAAAGATTGACTCGTCATTAATGGTCGTATATCCATGGACACGAAAACATTCTGCAGTGAGAAGAGTGCAACTGCGGGTCTTTAGTGGAATGACTCGTAGTTAACGAATCTAGATTAACTCGATCAATGAGTTTGACCGATTAATCTTGCATCGTTGTAGCTTCGGATCTGTAGGTCCATTAGGTCCCCTTGCTGGCTCATAACGGGTAAAACGAGGATCAAGGTTTTGGAAGAATTTGAATTGTTCAAATTACTTAAGGGATTATATGTATATTGATACATTATAATATATAGTTAATTGTAAATTAAAACTATAGGTTATATGAGAGAAATGTTTTAGAATATGATTCTAATTTTATAATAAATAATTAAGTGTTAATTATTTATGTATATATATACTTATTAATTATTAATTGGATTAATAATTAATTATATTTATTAATTAATTAATTTGATTAATTAATTATATATATATATTAATTATGATATATATATATTATATATATTAATTATGATATATATATTATATATATTATTATTTATTAATAATAATAATAATAATATTATTATTAAACTCCCCTGCAAAATTGCAGGGGAGTGGGAGGTTTTGTGACGTGGGGAGAACGGAAGAGGAGGTGTTACAGAACAAGAAAACAACTCTCATCCAATTTCTCTCAAAACTCTTTCAATCTCTCCCTCTCTTCGATCAAGGTGCTACCACAAGCACGATCCCGAGACCCAAGAGGATAGCGAGGAAGACGTAGTGGTGGTGTTCGTGGGAAACCGTAGAAGAAAAGTTCTTCAAAGGTATTTGGTTTCCCCTATATTTTTCTTCTTTGAAATTCGATTTTGTATCCCGAAAATCAGCAACGAAAATCCGCTTCCGCTCTGGGATTCACATCCCTTATTCACCTTGGTGCCAATTTCGGGTGGGCATGTTTCAGCAAGGTAGACTGCCGGTAAGGACGAAGCTTGACATATACCCAATCATCAATGTGAAACTCAACATCACGACGCTTACCATTAGCGGCGGCGACCATCCATTGTTGGGCCGATGCCAACGATGACTTTAGGGTGGCTAGCATCAAATCACGTTTCCGAGGCTGGAGATCTACTTCGGCAACGACTGAAGAATCTTCCGTGTAAGGGATTAATCTAGGGGGCGGCCATCCATACACAACTTCGAAGGGAGTCATTTGGGTGGCCGAGTGATAAGAAGTGTTATAGCTAAACTCAGCCCACGGGAGCCATTTCGCCCATTTCTTCGGAGATTCCATAGTGAAACAACGAAGATAACTCTCAAGGCCCCGATTAACTACCTCAGTCTGACCATCGGTTTGTGGGTGGTACGTCGTGCTCCGTTTCAGCTGTGTTCCCAGATGTTTAAATGGTTCCTCCCAAAACAAACTAGTGAAGACCTTGTCTCGGTCCGACACGATGCTCCGCAGCACCCCATGTAAACGTACGATTTCTTTCAGAAAGATGGCAGCCACAGAGATGGCCGTAAAGGGGTGTGTTTAAGGCCAAGGAAGTGGGCATATTTAGAGAGTCTGTCCACTACAATCAAAACGGTGTCGAACCCTTCGAACTTGGGCAATCCTTCCACGAAATCCATCGAGATGTCCTCCCATATCATATTCAATATGGGTAATGGTTGGATAAGGCCGGCCGGGGCTAAAGACAGATGCTTTGCTTGCTGACAAACGGAACAATCCGCCACAAAACTTTTAACCTGCGCCTTCATCCCACGCCAATAAACCTCCCGCACAACGCGCTGATACTTTTTTAACGATCCGCCATAGCCTCCCACGGGTCCAGCATGGAATTCTTGTAGTAGCAGAGGAATAGTAGGGGAATTAGGGGGTAGCACCAACCTACTGAGATAAAGGAGAAGGTCCCCTTGGATGGAATAACCTACTGGGTATGGAGCTCCCTCGCGAATAGCTGTCCGTATAGCGCGAAGCTCTGGGTCATTATTCGTCTGATCATCGAACACAGCCACATTCACACCCCGTGCCACACTCAAGACACCTAATTCCATTGCTGCCGGTAATCGGGATAACGCATCAGCAGTTGAATTTTCGAGTCCCCTCTTATATTCGATGTCGAAATCATAGCCCAGAAGCTTAGCTATCCACCGTTGATATTCTCCGACAATGACCCGTTGTTCAATTAAGAACTTAAGGCTTTTTTGATCTATACGGACGGTAAACCTTTGGCCCAACAAATACGGGGGCCACTTCTGGACGGCTAACACGATGGCTATTAGCTCACGCTCATACACCACTTTTAAGCGTCGAGTGGGGGAAAGGGCTTGGCTAAAAAATGCAAGCGGACGCTTGTTTTGCATCAAGACAGCACCCACGCCTACGCCTGAAGCGTCAATTTCGAGCACAAAGGGCTTGGAAAAGTCGGGAAGACCGAGGACAGGGACGTTCAACATAGTTGACTTCAGTTGCTCAAAGGCTCGCTGTGCTGTGTCGTTCCATGCAAAACCCTCTTTCTTAAGTTGTTGAGTTAACGGCAAAGCAATACTACCATAATGAGCAACAAACCGCCTATAATATCCTGTCAAGCCCAGAAAACCACGTAGTTGCTTCACAGTCTTGGGGGGAAGCCAATCTTGCATGGCTGCCAATTTTGATGGGTCGACGGCAACCCCTTCCGCAGATACGAAGTGGCCCAAATACTCAATTTGGTGCACAACAAAACAGCATTTTTTTGCATTGGCCACCAGCTGGTTGTCCTGCAATATTTGAAGAACAGAGGCTAAGTGGGAGGCATGGTCCTCTACTGTCGAGCTATAGATTAAGATGTCATCGAAGAACACCAACACAAACTTCCTCAAGTGTGGTCGTAGTAAATCATTCATAATGGACTGGAATATTGATGGGGTGTTGTAGAGTCCAAAAGCATAACCAGGAACTCGTAGTGGCCCTCGTGAGTACAAAAAGCTGTTTTGTGCACATCCAAAGGATCAACTCGTATCTGGTGGTACCCCAACTTTAGGTCAATTTTCGAAAAAATTGTAGCCCCATACAATTCGTCTAAGAGCTCATCCACAACCGGGATCGGAAAGTTATCCGGAATAGTGGCCTGATTTAAAGCCCGGTAGTCCACACAAAAGCGCCAACTGTTATCCTTCTTTTTAACCAACAACACCGGACTTGAGAACACACTTTGCTTGGCTGAATAATCCCCGCCATGAGCATTTCAGTTACCAACCGCTCGATTTCGTCCTTCTGGAACTGCGGGTATCGATAAGGTCGGACATTGACGGGTCCCGTTCTCGGTAATAATTCAATATTGTGATCACGGCACCGACTCGGGGGTAGAGTATTGAAGGGTGAAATACCCTGGAGTGTAGATTCAAGACGTTCTGTACTAATAAGGGCAACATACTCCACTCTGTAGCTATAGGATCCCCTGATGAACATTCACTGTCAGGAGAAATAGCATTGAGTTCGACGAGGATCCCCTGTCCTTCCCCCCAACGGCCTTCATCATGGATTTCAAGGAAACTTGAGATTTCACAAGGCTACAGTCTCCTTGCAGATGAATTCTCCATTCCCAAGCTGAAAGTCCATCTCAGATGAACGCCAATCGCATTGAACCTTCCCAAGTGTCATCAACCACTGGACGCCAAGGATAACATCTGCGCTCCCTAAGGAAATGGGGAGAAAATCGTTAATGATAGTGAGATCGGAGAGAGATAGAACCAGACCTTTGAATACTCCCGAGGCTCGCACGGAATTCCCTGTTCCCAAAATTATACCATAGTTGGGGGAGGGTGAGAGGCAGGTTTGGAACATGTCTGCCGTTTTGTAGTAATTTCAATGAACCATATTTCATTTTTTTTAGAGAAACAGTACCAATTCCAATTAACTTACAGATGTCAGTAATATCTTAAAGTCATAAAGATTCTTACTCAGTGTTCTTGAACCATCCATGTACGTAAAAAAATTCTCCCTTCAATTACACTTTATTCGGCAAATATTTGGCTAGAAATATTGCATCCAATTTCTTCCTAACTTCATAGGTTACTAAGATGAATTACCTGTCTTAGTACACTATCACTGAGATTTAAAATTATCATTCTGAAGGCAGCTTCATTTCAATCTTAAATATTGCTATAGCCATGGATTAATTCGTTCTCTGCTCTGTGAGATATTAATATTTTAACCAACGTTCTAATACCAATTTGTTGGATCGATTGAATCTCACATGCAGTCTAGTTTATACTTTTCAGAGAAGGAAGTAGAATATGAGGCAAGGTAAATGAAGATGAATACAAATTTAAGTGGTTTAGCCAAAATTGGCCTACATCCACACTATAAGGGCAGGTATCTTTACTTCTTTGATAGATTGATCTTACAAAGTTAGTTTTTCAATCCCTCTCTCGCAGAAAATAGAGGATTATATACTGTTCATCTTTATAGATCTTGATTACAAGGTGTAAGAAATATTTTTACCCAGCTTCTAGTTGGTTTTGATGCAGTAAAAATTACATGTTACATGAAGTGAAGCAACTTTAAAATGACGTAAATGAAGACAACTTTTTTTCTTTTAAAAATGCTCGTTTCTAAGGATTGAAAAGAAAAAAAAAAGAAAAGAAATTTTTGAAACGGGATATGAGATTTAAAGTAAAAGAAATAAAGAGATGAGCATACCGTCTCTTTAAAAAGAGATTACGTGGCTAGTTTGTATCAAGAGATGACCTAGCATTGAAAGGTAGCATAATGTTGTCTCTTCGATAATGTTTAAAAAATAGTTTGTCAAGTAGAATATTTTAAAAATAACTTTAATTTTTGTAATATTAAAAAGAAATCATAGAATCGTCTCTGACAACTCATAAGACTTTCGGCAAGTCTAAAATCGAAAAAATTCCATGGCTACTAATAAAACCTAGCATAGTTTGTAAATAAGTTAAAAAGAAACTATATATTTTCATAAAAAATGTTATATTAAAAAAACCCCAGGGAGGAACTCGAAGAAGAGAATTTTTTTTTTTTTTTTAAGTTTTGGGGAAAATTACATTCTTGGTCGTAGAGATTTGAGATGGATGACTGATGTCTATTTAAGTTTCAAAATGAAAACTCTTAGAAGTTTTGAACATACGATCTCAACGAAAGAAGTAGATGTCGATTTTCGCTAAACTATGTTCATGTTAGCATTACTTACTTTATTTAATTTTAAATGAAATAATTTTTTATTTGAATTTATTATAATGGCAGATCCAAGATTTTATGGGAGGGAGACACAAATGCCTATAAACATAATGAAAAAAATCAACTTTTAAGACGGTACTTAACAATGTTTATCAAGTTGCATCTTACGCTTGAATAACTATTGTAATGTTGACTTTAAAATTTAAAAAATGTTGCAAATTTTTTTCTTCAATAAATTCTCATTAGAAAATTTGTTGAAAAAATATTCTGGTTAGAAAACATATATTTTTGGTATGAAATTAATATGATTTAGACAAAGATGACACCAGAATTGGTTTGTTTGGTTTAAATTTTTAAGTTTTGACTGAGTTAACTAATGAAGGATTTTATCGATTAATAAAAGGATTAATAAAATTTAATTTGGAAAACTTGATTTTTTTTAATTAGTGAAAAATTTTGTAGATTTCTTTTTGTTTCAATTAATGAGCGGATTAGATAGGATTGAATAGTAAGGTATAAAAATCATGACAAGGTAATGCATTTAAATTTATTAAAAGAAATTTGGTTTATGATACAAACTTCATTTGAAAAATTTTGTCACAAAAAAAAAAACTAAACGTAAAATTAGTTATTTTAAATGAAAAATATATTTCATTTATCACAAAATATATTTTAAAAAACTATAATCGACTAAAATATTTAGAACAAATATAAAATAAGATTTAAATCTTTTCTAAACCTCAATAACAAAAAACTTGTCTTTAAAAATAAAAAAAACGACACTTTTTCCTAATTTTTATATACTAAAGTATCACTTTTAAACGTTTAAGAATGATAGAATCAAAGTAATTGCTGGCGAAAACATATTCAACGGCTTTGAGGTATGAGAGATTAGAACACTAGACTCTCCCATGTAGGAACGATTTAAGGTATGAGTTTTTACATTTTCATATACCTAGACTCTTATCGTATTTCTTTTGGTCGGATTGTTGAATCAAATGAGACTTATGATAATTATTCGAAGAAAAAAAAAGAAGCTAGTAGGGGTGTGCAACAAAACCGATCAAGCCGATAAAACCGACAAATCGAGCCGAACCGAACCGATTTTTGTGTTCTCATGTTACTTTGTTTTGCTCTTCAATTTTACAAAATACGTTATCAATAGGGAACTCTGTCATTTTTTTCCGATAAAAGTAAATCTTAAAGGTAGGTTATTTGTTTTTCTTTTCCCATGTTTTTTTCGTGTTTGGTATATATTAAATTTCTAATATAAATATATTTCTTTGTGTTAGTATTACCATGACAAACCTTACCAAATTAGAGATTGATGCCCTTGACATTAATGACAATAATTATTTGTCATGGGCACTCTATTATGAGATTCATCTCGATGCCATGAACTGAGAGAAACTATTAAAGAAGGAAATATGACTACGAGTCAAGAAAATGTGAAAGCTATTATTTTCGTTCGTCACCATCTCCACGAGGGATTGAAAGTGGAATATGTGACAAATAAAAGATCCCGATGTTTTATGGATGAACTTGAAAGAGAGGTATGATCATAAGAAAACAGATATTCTTCCTAAATCTTGTCATGAATGGATGCACTTCAGACTCCAAATTTTCAAATCAGTAAGTGATTACAATTCTACAATATTTAAAATCAGTTTGAAATTATCATTATGCAGAGAGAAAGTTATTGATGCAGATATGTTAGGAAGACATTTTGCACCTTATTATGTTACAAATATGCTCTTGCAGCAACAATATTGAGAGAACACTAGTAGAAAAGTGGTATTCCATGACAGTTGTGAACAGTAAAAAAGTTTGGAGGAAAAAAAAACTGTCATAAATGATGGGGGCACCTCTTTGGCGGGAAAAAACGCTATTTTTTGGATTTTGTAAGTTTTTTATGACAGTTAAAAACTGTCACGAAAATCGAATTTTCAATGACAGTGAAAAACTGTCACGAAATATTGGAGGCGTGATATTGGCGGGAAAAAACGGCAATTTACGAAAATTTTCATGCTTTTATGACATTTTATAATTATCAAGAAAAATAAAAAATTTCAAGTATTCCATGATAATTACCTAGACCATCTTAGGAATGTATGACATACAAAAACAAATGATTTTGAGCGCGTTTCATTTCTTTCGGAAAAACTGCAGTTTTGTTAACGATATTAATTATTTTGGGATTATCCGGTCGTATCGAGTATAGATTTATGCTTAATAGTTTCCCCAAATACTCCATAAAACAAGTAGAAAATGATATTTGGCATTGTGGTGTGCTTATCCTACGTAATTGTGCCCTTCCTCTCTTCGGTCATGAATTTGAGCCCTATGAATTTAAATTATTTTTTCAACCCTCTATTAATATATTTTTATAAAAATAATATAGGTTAATTCTAGTTTCACCAAGCATTTCGTAAATAAAATATTCATATTTAAATTATATTTTTTTATTGGAATGAAAGGTAGTCAACTTAATCGAATGCTTAGGAATTATTTTGGGTTTAAATTGGAACTAATTAGGTTTGTTGGAGATTATTTATTGCCGGCAACGTGTCGACAAAAGAAAGGTTGTAACAACCTGTATTTTCCAATATGGTCATTCTGACAAAATGCGGAAGCGTAAACAACTAAACACTAAATTAACGGAAAGACTTCTTTATTTAATACGATACTATGACAAAAGATAAGGACAAGTCCAACTTTGACCAAAAAAAAAAAAACCTACACTATAATAAAGCCAAAGAATAACTACCAGAACTAACTAAGTTCTCATAAGCTAAAAACAATGGGAAAAAACTAAAGATTTCAACTCCTCATGTCATAACGCTATGCCTCAATCACTATCTGAGCAGTCACTTGAACCTTCATCTGAAAACATTTAGAAAAACAGAAAAAAAAATGAGTACAAAAATACTCAATAAGCAATTTCCATATCGAATTTCAAAATTCATTTTCCTTTCAAACATTCGTAAACAAAAATACGAACAAATCAAAACTTTTAAAGTCCTTTAAAAATATTTAATACAATTTTCAAAACTTTAAAAAATAAACT
The DNA here is from genome assembly GCF_013281855.1 of Momordica charantia. NCBI lineage: Eukaryota > Viridiplantae > Streptophyta > Magnoliopsida > Cucurbitales > Cucurbitaceae > Momordica > Momordica charantia. The sequence continues at coordinate 10,995,763 of NW_028275158.1, forward strand.
AGATTTTCGAAAACAAAGTCTTCAAATAAGATAAAATTTCCAGTCAATCAAATCAAACTTTCATTCTTTCAAGACAAACTTTAATTCGATCAAACTTCAAATCCTTCAAAAAAAAAAACTTTCTTTCAATCAAAACTTTCAAAATTCATTCTAAAACACTTGGTACAATTTTCAAACTTTTGAATAACTAAATCATTCAAACATTCAAAACAATCTTACATTCATTCATACTTTCAAAATCAGTGTAGAAGGTTGCATTATTTGGGTAGTCTACAGAACATATGTGGTTAACCGTCGGTAACACCAATCATTCAGAAGCTTCTAACAAAGTTGTCGAATTAATATCGACGAAAACAGAGTTGCCGAAATAATATCGATCAGAGTTGTCGAAATAATATCGACCAGAACAGAGTTGTCGAAATAATATCGACCAGAACAGAGTTACTTAAGTGTGATGCCATGTGAGTGAATAACACACACATGAATCTTCATTCCCAAAGAATGCCAAACCACAAAAGTGTCTTCCCACAAATAAGCCAAAACAGAAATCAATCAATTCCAAATTAGGCTACTACCCCAAATAAGCAAAACGTTCCTCAAAACAAAATCATGGCATATCCGGATAGCCCTATCAAATCAATCAAAATATCTTTCAAATAAAATGTAAAACAAATACTTACTTTCAATATTAAATTAATTCAAAACATTGAAATAATTTAAAACAAACTTTATCAATCCTCGAAAACATGATTTCAAATATTTCACAAATAAACAAAATATTAATTTCAAACTTTTAAATAAATCTAAACAAAACTTTATCAAATCATATAAGAATACTTCAAATACTTTGCAAATAAACATAATATCAATTGTCAAATTAGTTTTCAAATCCATAATAAAACTTCAATTTCATATGCAATATATCAATTTCAAATCTTCCTATCAAATCCAAAATACATTTTAGTTTTTGAAGAGATATGACAAATCACTTACAACACTTTTCGAAGAGATATGGTAAATTACTTACAACACTTTTCGAAGAGATATGGTAAATCACTTACAATACTTTTTCGAAGGGATATGACAAATTACTTACAACACTTTTCGAAGGGATATGGTAAATTACTTATCTCTTTTAGAAATCCTACGAATTTAATTTACTTCTTCCTTGGTAGTTGTCAACTTAGAGGCCTATAAACAACCAATATCCAAAATCAATTCTTAAATCCTATCCAAGGATTTAAAATTCAACCAATTACTAACCAAAATCTTATCTACCCAATTTTCCTATTCAAAACACTTTTTTATCCAAAATAATTAGGAAAGTATAGATTTGGGGCTACAAAACCAGATCTGAAAACTAGGTTAAAAAACCTCTAAATTCAACAATAACAAATTTTAAAATTAGAAGAATCGATATAAATCAATACGAACTAAATTTACAAAAAGTTGCTCAATAAAACCAGCTTAAAAACCTTCTAAGCAATTGAAAATTTGGGAATTTTAAATCTGAAAAATTTTATATTTTAATAAAACTTCCAAGAATTTTCCATAAAACAATTAACAATTTACTAATTTTTATAGAAAAATCAGATCTGAAAACCGTATATAAAACCTTTAAAACTTGGTAAAAACATATAATTTTTCCTGTAAAAATCATAACAACAAACTATAATTTATAGGATACAAATAGGTAAACTTTTTATGCAAAAAGAGTCTCAAAATAGCCCAAAAACAATCTCATAAACAAAAAAATTCAAACAAAAAATTCTGGAAAATTTTTAGGGCAAAAATCCTTAAAATCTTTTATTCTAAAAAAAACAAAGACCTCAAAACTTTTCGCAATAAACTGAATTAAAGAACTACAAATCAAGAAAAATAAACTAAAACAATGAGGAAGAAAATCTTACCGATCTTTGAGAGAAAATACCAAAACTCTTCTTCTTTTCTTTTCTTTTTCTCTTTGAGAGAAAACTATGTCTAACAGTTTAAGAAAATAAAACCTAGGGTTTAAAAGCTTTTATAACAAACCTTAATGAATACTTATTTAAAAAGGATAATACAAAGATAAAGATTTAATAAAACTCTTTCTTTTTATTTTTATTTTTTTCAAATTCTAAGAACAAATTATCTTTTAAAAATAATTTTTAAAACAAAAATTATATATATATATATTTTGAGAAAATAAAGAAAACCACTAAATAAAAATAATAATTTAAATATTATATATATATATATATATTTTTTTTCGGTTGTTACAAAGGTATTATTATTTAAGAATATATTTTATCATGATACTCTGTGCAAGTCTCTTTAGGTCGGAATGTTTTGATGAGCTAAACTGTTCATTATGTTTTATCGACCGACCTAGAAGGTTAGAGTCGACCTACGCGAACATGTCCGCAGGAGTGTTGGATAACACATTAATCAAACAACACGTCATGTTTTACGGGCGGTCGGATGACCGTTAAGCCATTGTCGGGAGTCTTGTCGGAGATCATCTCTCTAAATAGAATTCAATTTTATTATTTATTGGGTGTGTATTTTTATTTTTTATTTTTTATTTTTGCAATAATTCAATACTTTCTCTTATCCTCATTTGCTGGCAAGAATGTTCAAGAAATAATTTTAAATTCGTGATTTAAAGTTAGAGATATGATTGAAAATTCTTTATCTTGTTTGGAACAAAAATAATTTGAAATGAATATAATTAAATTTAATTGTTTGGATGTTCGTTGGATGATTGAGTTTGATTTTTTGGTTTACACAAATTAACTAGTTCAACTGAACCGAAATTTTTTTATTCAAATATCATTTTTACTACTAGAAATTGTTGTTGCCTTTGTAGACGTATACTTTTCACTTTTTGAAATTATCACATTTTCTATAACACCTGCATTATCTGGTTCGTTTATTTTAAGGCTTATTTGTGCCTTGGATTTTTCCTCTAAGCCGATATTTAATTTTATGGATTTTCTAATATCGAAGTTCTAATTTTGGGTTTTAAATTTAGTTAATCTTTTAGATAAATTTTCCAAATCATTTTTAAAGAGAGTTCTTATTGGGAAACGATTATGGAACGTTGTTCCTTTTTTTTTTAATAAGACCTTAAACATTACTTTGTGTTGCTATTATAGTTTAATTGGACCCATTTCTTTTTGGTAAAATAAATAAAACAAAAAGAGAAAGGGAAAGAAAATAAAAAGGAAAAAAAGTGAAGGAAACCCTAGCCCCCATCTCTTTCCCCTCCCTTTCATGTGTAGTCCATTCTTAAGAAGCTTCTTCTTCCTCCGTAGCAGTCTCATTCTTCTTCTTCTTCCTTCATAGTAGCCACATTCTTCTTCATCATCGGAGGCGACTCCACGACAGTATTTCCCAACGGACGGTGATGCGAACGAACCCCATGGCGGTGTGACCCTCGGGTTGTAGTGTTTTCAGCGGTGGTGCGACAGCAACAAACCCCCAGATCTAGCGTTCTTCGACGGCCCAGCAGTGCGTGCGGTTCCTTTTGGGAGTCGTTTCGTGTGCAATACTGTAGATTGGAAGGAAGTTATTTCTGTTCTAGGTCGTGAATCGTGATCTTTTACTCAGTTTTCTGTTAATTTTCTGTCCGATTTTGCTTGTAAATTACTGTTTACTTTCAAAACAAAGTCCCTCGAAGGTTCGTGAAAATGCCGAGTTTTAACTGATTATTTTGTTGCTTTGATTTTACTTTTTAAGTTGTTTTCTGGTTCAGTGTGAGAGTTTAGATCGTTGAACGGCGGCGAAAAGTTTTGGTTGGAATAGGCGGTGGATTTTTATGTTTCGTTTTGTTAGTAATGTCATGCATGATCTTGTAGTCGAGATTTAAGAGTAACTTCAATTTTTTTTTTTGTATTTTTTTCTCCCTTGTTCGTGTTGTTCATTGTGGAGCGAAGGGGATTTTTTTGTATGTTATTGTTCAGTTTTCAAAAGTGACAAAGAAAAAACTGTTTGTTTAATAATTATTATTAATTTTTAATTCTTACTGATTAATCTTCTTCTTCAAAGAAGGAATGAGCATCTAAACCCTACAAAAAGGGAGAAAAAATTCAAAGATTCGAAGTTCAAAGCGATGGAAGAGAGAGAAGCCATAAGTGTGTGTGATTCCTTTAACGGCGGCAAGGAGCATTCGGTGGTAGGGTTGTTGCTTATTCGGCGAATCGATGGTAGGGTTGTTGCACTCTTATTAGATGTTGATCTTGGAAAATTTATTTTCAGTCTATTTCATTATTTTCTTGGTGTTTCAAGGCAGTGCAATATAATCTCGACTGCTACTGTTAGATTTTGCTCATTTTGTAAATTAGAATTTTGTATTCAAGTTTCTCGATTTAGGTTGTGTAGCTTACTTTTACGATTTTTAGTAATTGAAGAGGTAAAGAACATATTTGTTGTTTGTGGCAGACTGTCTGGGTAAATAATTTTTCTCCCCTTTCTACTGTGAAATGTGCTACTCTGTAGTTCTGCCAAACTTGAGAAAATTATCTTCCATGTCTCTTCAGTTGTGCCTTTTTTTTTTTATTTTTTAGTCACGTGATTGGTTGGATGTGTGGTAGAGAAGAGATTTCTATAAAGAATCAGTTTAATGTCAATACTAAAGAAATAGGCTTTCATCAGTTTGAAAGTTACAATTACCATCTTTTTTGGAGGATTGCTCTCTCTAATAAGGTAGCTTTTAATCATGGTCATTGGAGGTATTATGCAGTATCAAAACTTTCTGATAATCTTATCTTGTATTACAGACTCTCTATCTAGAAAACCACTTCTATGATTGGATTTTCATTTAAGCTTTCAACCTATTGTCATCCGAGTTAAGCAAATCAGATAAAGCCATGAGGATTGTTATCAGAACGAAATTCCATCTCTTTCTCCTCTTAGGTTAGAGTTGTGAAAGATGGTAAAAATCTAATACAGATTTTTTATTTTATAATTGTAGAGAATGTTTAATTAGTTCTTGTGTCTTATCCAAAAAAGTTTAATTAGTTCATCCAAAAACTTTTTTATGCAAAAGAAAGTTAGACAACAAGGATGGACCTCACCATTCAATTCCTCCCTCACTCATTCACTCATAGAACACCGAGCTAGATTGCTTGTGACAAATCACAAATGAACCAAAGACAAATTTGAGTATAAAGAAGGCAAGATACAACAATAAATAACATAGTTTTTGAAATATATTGACTGAACAGTGTTTACTTTTGGGATTAATACATTGATAGACTATTTAGAGACTATAATTACATAAAAGGATTCAATGTACAAAATTTACACCTTTTTCATGAAATAATCTCATTTAAGATGGTACTCATCACCAATTTACCATTATATCCTTTTATGTTTACACCTAAATATTAATTATTTTTTGAAATTTAAAAATGGTTATTTGGAAAGTTACATTTTAAATCCCTTATTTTATGCCTAATTAGAATTTCCAAAAATAAAAATTTTCAAATCCCCAAAATCCTCCATTATTGCAAATTTTTTTAAAAAAACCCTCCTCCTTCGGCCGTTTCTTCTTCCTTTCTCGTTTATTCTCCTTCCACAAACACCATTGTTTCCGTCCGTTCGAGCTTCTTCTTCGTTGCTGGAGTAGACCGTTATAGCTTCTTCTTCGCTACCGGCGGCTCGTCGATCGTTCGAGCACTCCGTTTATCCCGAGGTTTGTTTAGTCGCCGACCGGAAGGCTATATGAAATTCATTGTAAATCACTGTGTCATCGAATCTGTTCGTTTGTCGCGGGTGGTCAACAAATCTTTGTACAAAATGCTGCCATCTGCAAAGGGATTCACACGGCCGCTAGGTCGTCGGATTTGAGTGGTGCGAAATTTAGGTGTGAATTCTTCTACATATGAGGATATAATATATATCTACAACTAAATACCATTTTGGTAGTTATAGGAACTCAATAGTCGGATATATTTTATATTTATCATATAAGTTTATCTTGTAATTGTATTGGATTGCATTTGCTAGGTTAATGTTAATAAGAGCAATTAATAATAATGAAACATGTGCTAAGGTGTCTAAATTGATAGAATAGGTTAATGTTATATGTAGATATAATATATATCTACACTATATGAGTTTATATGAGATTGAGACTTCAATAGTTAAAGATTATATTCGGATATATTTTACATCTATTATTAAATACCAAATTGCAAGATACAATCCAGTTCTATTGCTTTTTGTGGTTGCTGAAAACTTTTGATGTTAGACTTCCTAATATCATTAAATTGTGGGTAAATGGTGGGTATATTTTTCAACTATTATGAATTTGAAATCATAGGTAAATCTACACATTAATTAATTTAGAAATTGAAATCATGATAATCATTTTGTAATTAATATAGGCCATTCATATACTAATCCCATTAATATATGAATGAGTAAATTAAGGGATTAAGAAAAAAGTTGTATGGGCTCATAATAATTAAAAGATTATGTCTACAATTTAGGGATTTAAATCTTTTAGATTTCAAAAAAAAAAAACAAAATTAACAATAATAAATATAAATTAATAAATAAGGGTAAAATCGATATTATAAAAAAATCCTACATGCAGAAATCTAAAAGTGTGAAATTGGAAAATTTTAGACATTTGTGAAAATAAGTTTTTAAAACAGCCCTCCGAAGACATTAACTTTTTACTTTTCTTGATGGCGTGAGCTAGTATTAAATGGGATTGGTTCCAAACTAATTGGAAATGAAACTAGACTCACAAGGGAAGGTTATGGTAGGCTGCAACCAAATTTGATTGAGTTAGGACGGCTGTGCAATGTTTTAAAGTCAGACAATAGTATTTTTGTTTGGTATCAGTACACTGTTTTGGAGTGGTTGGACTATTCCGTGAATTTGGGGTACTTCCACTTGATTTTTTATTTGAAATTTTGTGTAGAAGTCAATAAGGTACCATGGATTAAGGAGAAGTCAGCATTGTCAAGGAAAAAAAATTCAAAATGGGGTCGTTGGAGTGGCTGAAAATGGGGATAAAGATATTGTAGCTACTGTTCTTATTCTTTACTGCAAACCTCTTTGTCTTCCTTTTCGTTTTTGCCTGACAAAATGAACTCCAAACAAGTCTAAAAATTTCTAGATCAAAAATAGACTCAAAGAGATTCTCAATGGTCACAAATTTCAGGTCATTTGAGTCACGGAGCATAAAGTTACATGCAATACAAGTTGTAGCAAAAAAGATCACAATTGTGCAGAAAATGACAGCACCAAACTTCTTTTTCTTTTCTGTTATCTTCTTTTTGTTTCTTTTTGTTTCTTCTTCTTATTATACTTCTTCTTTTGTTTTGTTTTTTTTTCTGGTTTTTCTTGAACTACAAGTTACATAGAAGCTCAAAAAACACCTTTTCATTAGCAAACAATGGTTGGAGCTTGAAAGAAAATTTGAAAACCAAGTAAAGATAGATAGATAGATGGGGATACGTTCGATCTTGAGACAAAGCTCTGATACCAAATGATGTACTCAACCCTACCATAAGTGGCTTAGACAACCCTTGTAAGAACAATCACTTCATAAACACACACGACAACACCTAGTACACACACAAAGAATCACTCAAGGGGAAGAAGAATGGACTTACCTTAAAGGTCAAGGCTTTGGATAGAGAGAACTTGTTATAGATCCAAAGTGAAACACTCCACAAGTTTGATGATCAACCTAAACTTGCATGTTTCAGAGAGTTTTGTTCAACTAGATCAAGATGCACTAGTGATCACGGTTTTGGGAGCAAAGAAGAAAGCTCATAGGCTATTTTTATTCATCAATAATCCAACCTCTCAGATGTATAAGAAACCTATAAATAGACAATTTAATTTTCCCTAAAATAAAAGGAAAAATTATTTAACTAAACATAGAATAAACTAGTTCCAATAGGACATAACTAAGTTAAACAAATTGACGAGGTTTCTCTAAATGGGCCTCGGTCCATTATTGTCCCTTCATCCGTTGAAGTTCGTCCTCGTATACTTCAAGCCAACTGCCTGCAGTTCGGGACATCTCAGGTGAGGTGCTCTCTAGGTCTACTCGTATTGAAGCACCTATCCCCATTAAACTTAACTCTGTGGAAAGTCTAATCAATATAAAAGTTCATCTACTTTTTAATTCCTCTTCCCAATGGAATTGGGACGGTATATACGGTTTGGAAGGCAGCAGCTAGCATTTTCCAAGCGGGAGAAAAAGAAATGTTGGCTCGCTCAAGGTCTACTCTATATAGCTTGGCATCGAACTATATTCAACACATGGTAGATGGGGCAGTTGAGGTAAGTAGATCTTCTAACCTCTCATTACTTCGAACTATTTTTTATTTTTATGGATTAGACGTTCTTGAACACATGCAAAGGAGTTGTTGTGATAAGCTCTAAACTATTGAGGTGTGACCCAAAATTAAATGTAGAAGTTTATAGCTGAGGTGAAGAAGACGGAAGAAATCAATGTTGTGCGGAATCCAAGCCTTTGAGGTTGAGGCCAAACAGAAGGAGGCTGAAGAAGCTAGAAAAGACAACTTTGGAGGCCCAAGAGAAACTCAAAGGCCAAAGAGAAGGTCCAGAAGGCAAGAAAGGTCGGGAAAATTGCCAAAGCTGAAGAGGTTGGCAAGGTCGTGACTGAACAAAGACATGCGATTGAAAGCCAAGTTTGTTGATTCGATCTTAGTGAAGGAGTTGAAGAAGCACCTTATACCTCACAAGTATAAAGGACTTGGCTAGTGATGGGTTTGACTTTGCCATTGAGTGGATCAAGGAAGCTTTTCCAAGTTTGACACCGCATAAATTGTTAGAGCCTATGAAAAAGCTTGGGAGGTTATCACTGACCAACCAGAAGCTGATCAACCACCGAGTAAACTGACAAGGAGTCTTTCCAAATAATCTTGACTTTATGCTTCTTCTTTTTTTTTTCTGCTTCTCAAATTCTACATAACTGAACATTGGACCGAACTCAAATAACAATCGAACTAATCTTTAACAGTAATTCACGCTTTATACATTAAACATCAGAATTTACAATATGGATGAGTAAGCCCCTATTTGAGCATATAGTTCAGTAACTTACTTAACCGAAGTATTTCCTCAAATAGAAAAAGGTAGAGAACACTTTATTGATAATAGATCTTTTAAGTGTTATGCATTCCACACATGAGATAGTGTTTTTCCATTCAGGTCGGTGTTGTCCTAGCAACCTGGCTGCCAAAGAAAGTTCAAGTGTACACAAATGAGGTTGTCGCAAGTGATTAAAGATCGTGGGTCTCCACAAGGATCACAACAACTAATTCATTCTAAATTTTAACCTAAGAATTCAATAACCAATTAGGTACAATTTTCTTTTAAATTAAAAAACAATTAAACATACGCATATAAGAAAGGAAATAGTACAAACGAACAATAAAGAAAAGAAAGGGTATTATCCACGAGAAATAGCAGCGGCAGGTTAATTCCTTTTACTCAACTACCTTAATTCAATACTCCAACATCTGAAGTCACTCTTACTATAGGCATATCACATCATGATATAGTTAAAAAATGTTAATAAACTCCATACGATCATAATTTAAAGTAGTGGAACATAATTGAAATTCTCTAAGGAATCATTTGTTTCACAGAAATCTAAGATTGATATCCAAAATCCTTGTTTGTTTGACATAAATGTTGGATACCCTAGCATCTTAGAATGCCTATACTAAAAAAGCATGTAAGTGATTTTGGATGTCCTCCTACCACATGGATTCTTTAAGATTTCTTATAATTGTGCCATTTTTTGTCTTTCATTTTTCTTCTTTATATATCTTGTTTTAGGGGTAATTGCAAATATGACAAAAAAAAATTTAAGGAAAGAACAAATTTAGCATCTACATTTTAGTTTTGCAAATATAGAAAATTTTTTAGAAAAGACAGACGTCTAAATAATAAAAGGTCATATTTACCTTCGTAACACTTATATACCACTGATATAATACTGATATATATATATATATATATATACACACACACACGTTAGATATATCGGATTTACTATTGATATACAACTGATTTAGCTATGATATCTACGTAATATAACTTCTTATATGATTATATCATTTACTATTTTATTAATTTACCACTCATATATATGTCATATATACTTGATATGCCTATAATATACCACTGATATAATATTGATATACAATTGATTTACTTATGATATAACTATGATATTTACTAATATAACTTCTAATACGGTTTACCATTGATATACGCATATGATATAACTATGATTTCTACTGATATAAGTTCTAATATGATTATATGATTTACCACGCTGATATAACACTTGTATATTTTGTGATATATACTTTGTTTGGGGATGAAAATACCCTGGACACGTGGAGGACCCCTATTGGTGCTCCAAGATGGCCCATGAGTCATGCCCAGCTCGGATAGCCGAGATGGCTGCCACCAACGCCGGCGAAAGCTAAGTGTGAGGGCCGATGTGAGCTGCTGTCAGCGGCGTGATTATCGGGTGTAACCGACGGTCCCGAGATTACCGGGTGTAACCGATGGTCCCGAGATTACCAGGTGTAACCGTCGCGAGATTGACGGGACTACCACCCATAAGTAGAGGACCTCACTCCACGATCAGGTACGATGATTTCTGACCTCGAACTAAACTAAGAATCCGACCTGTACTGACTTGATCGTCGGAGTGCTCACCTTTTTGTGCAGGTCCGCCACAGGTATTCAGATCGGTCCGGGTTCCGAGTTCGAGCTGCAGTCGGAAATATACTGTTGTGCATATCCTTGCATAAACATTTGGCGCCGTCTGTGGGAAAGACAATGTAAGTCATCCCAATCCTTTTAAACCAATACGCAAGCGAAAATGGTTCAACCAGCAAACTCGACCAATACGGCGGATCGGAGGACTCTAGCCGCCAGCGATGCCCATCAGAGGGAGGTCGGAGCGGCGGTGGTAGAGGGGCAAGGCCACGGCGGCCCGGCAATAGAACCCCTCCGCAGGTCGGCACGAATCACCGCTCCTGTTCTACCGCCTGCGCACCCGAGGACATCCAAGGCCACTCGTGGCCGAGGTGGGACCTCTAAGAAGGGCGCCCGGGGTCCAGCCCCGGCTCCAACAAGCGAGAACTTTGATGCGCTCCAGAGAGAAATGGAGGCAATGCGCACACAAATGCGCTCCATGGAGGCAATGTATAACGAAATGGTGCTGGCTGCAGGCGCAGGGTCCCGATCTGAAAATCGAGTGACGCGCATGGACGTACGCGAGCAAAGGGGTTCCCACCTCGGCCCAGCCGAGGAAGAACGTCCCGAAGACAACGAGAGTGAGGGGTACACTCGCCAGAGGGGAGACCTCCGTGAGCATCTCAACAGAAAGAGAGGCTCGTCTCTTAGAAAAGGGCAGTCACCATCCCGCTCCCGCAGGAGCTCCAACCAGCAGGCTGAATCCTCTCACAATCCCGCAGGGATAATCACAAGGGAGGAGTTCGACCAGCTGAGGGGGGAGCTCGATGCTCAGGTGGAGGGCTTAAAGGCCAAATGTGAGCAGAAAGACGATTCACTGAACGACGGCGACTTGGGAGAATCTCCTTTCACCTCGGACGTTTTGGAAGCACCAATCCCTCCGAAGTTCAAAGCTCCTACCATGAAGCCTTACGACGGGACGAAGGACCCCAAGGACTATGTTGAGGTCTTTGAAGGCCTCATGGACTTCCAAGCGGCATCAGACGCAATCAAATGCCGCGCCTTCCAGATTGCGCTTACTGGCAGCGCGCGATTGTGGTACCGGAGACTGCCAGCCAGGTCGATCTCGACCTACTCTCAGCTGAGAAGGGAGTTCCTCGCCCAGTTCTCTTCTCGGCACTATGACAAAAAGACAGCGACCCATCTCGCCACCATCAGACAGAAGGAGGGTGAGACGCTGCAGGAGTATGTCACCAGATTCCAGGAGGAACAGTTGAAGGTTGCACACTGCTCCGATGACTCGGCCATGTGCTATTTCCTCACCGGTCTAGCCGACGAAGCCCTCACGATGAAGCTTGGAGAGGAGGCCCCGGCCACCTTCGCCGAGGTACTCCAGAAGGCGAAGAAAGTCATCGACGGACAGGAGCTCCTCCGAACCAAAACCGGCCGACCTAAACGAAAGATCGGCCGGGGCAGAAGTGGAAAAGATGAAAGGGCAGACCCCAAGTCCAAGGACAAGGGATCCTTCTCCAGTGGCCGACCTGAGTATCGAAGGGTGGAGAACGAACCTACCAGGAGCCGGCCTTACGAGCGCTTCACCCCAACCACGATTCCAATTTCCGAGATCCTAACAAACATCGAGGATTCTGGAATGGAAAAACTACTCAAGCGTCCGGAGAGACTTCGGGGAGCCCCGGAGAGGCGCAGCAAGGACAAGTATTGCCGCTTCCATCGGGAGCACGACCACAACACGTCGGACTGTTGGGAATTAAAGCGCCAAATTGAGGATCTAATTCAAGACGGCTACTTCAAGAAGTTCGTGGGAAAGCCCAGGACCAACTCAGCAGAGAAAAAGGAAGAGCGAAAGCGTTCAAGGTCGCCACCCAAGCGCACCGACCGACCTGCGGTCATCAATACCAATTTTGGAGGGCCAAGCGGGGGTCAATCCGAACATAAAAGAAAGGAGTTAGCCCGTGCAGCCAGGCGCGAGGTGTGCATCATCAGGGAGCAGGGGCCGACCTGCCCAATCACCTTCGACGGTGCAGACTTGGAGGAGGTCCACCTGCCCCACAATGATGCCCTTGTGATTGCTCCCTTGATTGATCATGTGGTGGTCAGGAGAGTGCTGGTAGACGGGGGCGCATCCGCTAACATCCTGTCCTTACCGACCTACCTCGCCTTGGGCTGGACGAGGTCGCAATTGAAGAGAAGCCCGACGCCGCTGGTTGGGTTCTCTGGAGAATCGGTCGTCCCAGAGGGTTGCATCGACTTGCCGGTCACGCTTGGGCAGGACCAAACTCGGGTCACCCAAATGGCCGAGTTCGTGGTGATTGACGGGAGATCGGCCTATAACGCCATCTTTGGAAGGCCCATCATCCATTCATTTCGGGCCATTCCCTCGACACTTCATCAAGTTTTGAAGTATTCCACCCCCAATGGCAGGGGCACGGTCCGAGAGAACAGGCCGCTTCAAGGGAGTGCTATGCCTCCGCGCTCAAAGGCTCATCGGTCTGCACCCTCGAATCTCTCAGGGACGGGACGCTCGAGTTCGAGGCCGACCTGCCGAGGAAGGAGTTTGCCGCACCCACTGAGGAGCTCGAGCTTGTTCCTCTGCTTAGTCCCGAGAAGCAGGTAAGCATAGGAACCAAGCTGGGGGCCACCGACAGAGAGGAGCTAATCCACTTCCTCAGATCCAACTCGGACGTCTTTGCGTGGTCCCATGAGGACATGCCTGGCATTGACCCGCGAATTATGACGCATCGCCTCAGCATAGATCCATCATTCCGACATGTGAAACAAAGGAGAAACCTATAAACAAGGAGAGAAGTGATGTAATTGTCGAGGAAGTTAACAAACTTTTGAAAGCTGAATACATAAGAGAAATTTCGTATCCCGAGTGGCTCTCCAATGTTGTATTAGTTAAAAAATCTAACGGCAAGTGGAGAATGTGCGTAGATTTTACGAACTTAAATAAGGCATGTCCGAAAGATTGCTTCCCACTGCCGAGGATTGATCAGCTCGTGGACGCCACAGCCGGGCACGAACTGCTCACCTTCATGGACGCCTACTCTGGGTACAACCAAATCAAGATGCATGTCCCGGATGAGGGTCATACCGCTTTCATAACAGACCAAGGTCTGTACTGCTACAAGGTCATGCCCTTCGGGTTAAAGAACGCAGGAGCGACCTACCAGAGAATGGTGAACAAAATGTTCGCCAAGCAGATCGGCCGGAATATGGAAGTGTATGTGGACGACATGCTTGTCAAGAGCAAGCAGTCTAAGTCGCATCTCTCCGACCTGGTCGAAGCCTTCGAGGTTCTGAGGGCGTACCAAATGAAGCTCAACCCTGCTAAATGTGCCTTTGGAGTCACCTCGGGAAAATTCCTTGGCTTCATGGTAAACAACCGGGGAATCGAGGCCAACCCCGAAAAGATTAAAGCCGTGATCGAGATGGAGGCACCTAAAACGCTGAAGCAGCTTCAGTGCCTCAATGGCAGGATTGCGGTCCTGAACCGGTTTGTTTCAAGGTCGACAGATAAGTGCCTCCCTTTCTTCAAGGTCTTACGAAAGAAAGGGCCGTTTGAATGGACAGCGGAGTGCGAGCAAGCGTTTCGGCAATTGAAAAGCTACCTCAGCTCGGCCCTAATCAGGCAAGAGGAAGCGGGGCAAAACCCGGTCTACTACACAAGCAAGGCTATGACCGAAGCCGAGACTAGATACCCTCAGATGGAGAAGTTGGCTCTCGCTTTGGTCACCTCGGCCCGACGACTTAGACCATACTTTCAAGCCCATACGGTGGTGGTGCTCACTAACTTGCCCCTAAAAAGCATCTTCCATAAGCCAGAAGCTTCTGGTCGCCTAATGAAGTGGGCAATGGAGCTAAGTGAGTACGACATCCAGTTCGAACCCAGAACTGCGTTGAAAGGACAAGCAGCGGCAGATTTCATAGCCGAGCTCACACCACCTTCCGAGCTGAGCGAGTCCGACCTACCGTGGACAGTCTATGTCGACGGATCCTCCAATGAGAAGGGGTGCGGAGCCGGGGTCCTCTTGCTCGGACCAGGGGGTGAGCGATTTGAGTATGCCTTGCGGTTCAGCTTCCGAACTTCTAACAACGAGGCAGAGTATGAAGCATTTATTGCCGGCCTGCGAATCGCTCGAGCATTGGGGGCCTCTTGTGTTAAGGTCTTCAGTGACTCCCAGCTGGTTGTGAGCCAGATCAAGGACGAGTACCAAGCCAAAGACACCCGAATGGAGAAGTATTTGGGCAAGGTCAGATCATACCTCGCCCAGTTTCGAACTTACGAGGTAAGCCGGATTCCGCGAGCGGAAAATTTTAATGCTGACGCCTTGGCCAAGTTAGCATCGGCGTACGAGACCGACCTCGCCAGGTCGGTCCCCGTCGAGATCCTAGATAATCCCTCGATCTTAGAGCCGGATCTGATGGAGATCGGCGCTCCAGAATCCTCATGGATGGACCCGATCACGGACTTCATTAGGGGTAACTCACCACAAGATCCCAAGGAGCGCAGAAAGTTGGCAAGGCGGGCAGCTCGGTTCGTGGTCCGAGATGGTGCATTGTACCGACGCGGCTTTTCCCTGCCTCTGTTGAAATGCCTAACCCCGGAAGAGGGCCTGTACGTCCTCAGAGAGATCCACGAAGGAGTGTGCGGCAATCACTCAGGCGCCCGGTCGCTGTCAGCCAAAGTGATCCGGCAAGGATACTATTGGCCGACCCTCAACCAGGACGCCAAGAAGTTCGTTAGAACTTGCGACAATTGCCAACGCTACGGGGCCTTAATCCACCAACCTCCCGAGCTGCTCACCCCCATCTCGGCCCCATGGACATTCGCGCAGTGGGGGGTAGATATCATTGGTCCTTTCCCTTTGGGCAAGGGCCAGACCAAGTTCGCTGTGGTTGCTGTGGATTACTTCACCAAGTGGGCCGAGGCCGAGGCGCTCTCCCACATAACGGAATCCAGGGTCACGTCCTTCGTGTGGACGAATATCATATGTCGCTTTGGTATACCGCAGGCCATAGTGACAGACAATGGGAAGCAGTTTGACAACGCCAAGTTCAAAGACTTTTGCAGCAAACTTGGCATAAGTCATCTCAGCTCGTCCCCCGCACATCCGCAAGCAAATGGGCAGGTGGAGGCGGTCAACAAGATCATCAAGCGAGGCATCAAACTTAGACTGGACTCCAAGAAAGGCAGGTGGGCCGAGGAGCTACCAGAGGTTCTATGGTCGTACCGGACCACCCAACGAGAGTCGACGGGTGAGACCCCGTTCTCCCTGGCCTTCGGCTCCGAAGCTGTGGTCCCGGTTGAGACCGGCATGCCATCTGACAGAGTAGAGCATTATGAGCCTACGACGAATGAGGATGGGCTGCTCCTCAACCTCGACTTGTTGGAAGAAAGAAGAGCAATGGCCCAGCTACGCCTGGCGGAATATCAGGGCAGAATGGCCAGACATTACAATGCCCGCGTCCGACCTCGGGCCTTTCAGGTCGGACATCTGGTCTTAAGGAGGGTCCAAACGCATGTGGGTGCCCTTGACCCGGCCTGGGAGGGCCCGTTTGAGATCAAGGGCATGGTCCGACCTGGGACGTACATATTGGCCGATCTGAAAGGAGACGTCCTCGCGCACCCGTGGAACGCGGAGCACCTGAAGCGTTATTATCCTTCAAATGACAAAAAGATTTTCAATGCACCTGTAAAGGCTGTTCCAAAGGAATTATGATCGGAATAAATGTGATGATTTAATTTCATGCTTCCGAGTTCGACAAGAAATTAAATGGGGGACACGGACTCCCGCGCGATCGCATTCCAGCAGTTGGTTCAAATTCAATCCTTCGAAGCCTAAGGGTACGAGGTGCGATGTCAAAACCACTGACGAACTTAAAATTCAAACCTTCAAGGCAAAGGGGGCGGTGTGGAAAGTTCAAAATGATCAAGCCTCCGAACTTGGGGGTACGAGGAACGATATGAAGAATAGCTACGGACTTAGGATTTTAGCCTTTTTACCTTTTTAAATTAAGGGTGAAATGTTAAAAATCCAGAGTTGGTGCAATGTATTGAACATTAAGAGATTCAAACTCAAACTTTAAAATTATGTTAATTAAAGGAAGTAGGAGGTGCGAGATGACGTTAGCTGCAGTTCAAAGGAGAAGCAAAGAAAAGCGGTTGCCAACAACAAAGTGGAAGCAAATGGGAGTCTCTTTATTGAATGAAGAGCAGAGCCAAGGCTTATAGACCTTGCAGCTCTACCCTAACACTTACAAACAAAAAAGAAAAGGGTGGTCGCCTAAGAGCCTGCTGGGGGAGCGCCCTCCTGAGGAGAGCCGACCTGGTCCTCTTCGGGATCGGAGTAGTCAGAGTCCAGATCCCTGACATACTGATCCACCAATGCTTGGGGGCCAGGGGTGCCGCCAGGACCAGACGCCCACTTCTCGGCATACCTCCTTTTCAGACCGCTGAGATCGATCTGAAGGTCGGGCATGTCGGAAGCAATGCCCTTCATGAGGAACTTGAAGCCCGCGTCGGAAAAATCTTTGGCAAATCCATCGAAGTCAGGATGTTGCCTAAACGATTCCTCCAGTAGGACTCCATTGCTGAGGCGCTCCTTCGCCGTCTCCAGCTCGGCAGTCGCATGCTCCAGCTTCTTATCTTTCGCTTCGAGCGCCTGGAGCATGTCGTCCTTTTCCTTCAGGAGCTGGAACTTCTCCCTCTCCAGGCCCCTGGTAATAGCGTGGGCAGCTCGGAATTGGGCCTTGCGCCTGTCCTCTTCCTTCTTCAGCAGCTCGGCCTGAGATTCCACCTCGGCCTTCAAAGTCTCCACCTCAGAGTGAGCCTTCAGCAGCTCATCCTTCATGGTGGAAGAAGCAGCCTCCAAGGCAGCGGAGAACTCCTCTTTCTCCCTCGCTGCCAGAACTTCCCTCCCATCCAGCTCGGCCTTGACAGCCAGAGCCGATTGAATGGAAGCAACGAACGCCTGCGAAATGGTACAAGGGAAAAGTTAGATCGAACTACCTGTTGGGCGAAATCAAGCAAAAATGGGGCACTAGTCTGACCTCGGCGGCGTAGTTGATGTTCCTCTGCAGAACGGACCCAGGGGCGCTCACAAATTTGGACGCCCTCCTCAGGCAGCGGTCCAAACTTGCAGCTGAGATGCGGGACACCTGGTCCCTCACCCCGGAACTTGACGGCTCAATTCTGAACCGTGCCGTCACGTCGGACGTCTCGCCCATCCTGGCCGCAGGATCGTCCACCCGATCTGCAAAACTTGCAGGCAAGACCCTGCAAGCTCCGACCTCCGAGGAGAAGATCACCTTCTTTTTCTTCCTACGCATCGGAGGGGCTTCCTCCCTCGCCTCCTCGCCCAAAGGCGGGGCGTCCGCCGCCTCGGTCTGGGCGTCCACCGCCTCGGTCTGATCCCTGGGGCGCTTCTCCCTCGAGGGACCCCCAGAAGGCTCCAGCTCGATCACCAGGGCTGGATCTTCCGAGGCAGGCCCTACCACGGCAGGGGTGGCAGGTTTCGAACTCTGGGCAGCCTCAAGAGCATGGGCTCGGCCCTTAGACTTGCGCTTCACGCCGCTTGCAAATCCGCAAACCATGGCTGCGAAATAAAAACAGGGGTCAACACAAGGTTGGAGGAAAAAGGGGGGAGGCAAGCTCGGCATACCAACTTCGGAGTTCGGCCTTGAGGATTCAATGGGACGAACTGCAGGGTTGTAATCTAGCAGCCCGGACTCAAGCAGCAGTTCGTCAGTCACCAGGGTTCCGACCTTCCTACCCCTCGGAAAGCGCTCCTTGTAGTATTTCAGCGTATCGAAGGAGGCTTGCGTAAGCTCGGGAACTGGTCGGATTGAAACTGCACGAGGGCAAGATCCGAGTTAGACCTGAATGACAGAAGAAAATCACGAAAAAGTAAGAACTATTCCGTACCTAGGTTCCCAAACCTAGTGGGGACGTCAAAGAAGGAACGACCTGACTCGTCCTTTGCGAGCCATTCCCCGGAAGCGTAGAACCACTTCCTCACCCATCCCTTGATGGAGGTCGGCCCCTTAACTATACCGCCTGCGCCTTTCCTTGCGCACATATAGAACCGACCAGGCTTCTTAGCTATCCTTTTCGCCTCGAAGCACGCGAGGAGCTGGTCTACGTCCAACAGCTCGGCCTCTTCACTATCCCGAGCTCGTAGCCAAAAGAGGATGGCCAAAGCAAAAATGACACCCCACCCATTGGGGGCCACTTGAGCCGGTGCCAACCCAGTCCGGAAGAGAAATTCTTGGACAAAAGGGTGAAGGGGAAGTCTGAGGCCGTACTCAAACATTTTGAAGTAGAGAGTGACCCATCCCTCTGGAGGATTGTCAGCTCTCTCCCCCTCCTCCGGAAGCCTGAGGAGGATGTTCTCAGGGATAGCGAACCCCCTACGAAGGGATCCGAGGTAGTGCTCAGGTATCCTAGAAGGGTATTCCAAGCCCTGACCTGAAGTGGAGGCGTCACTATCCTCCCCGTCATCGGAGATTCTAAAGTTTTCTATCTCCTCGAGCTCGGACTCTAACCTACGAGCTAAATCGGATCCTAGGTTGCTACTAATAGAGGACGACATGGCAATTACGTTCGAAAGAGAGAGGGAAGAGACCGACCTACCAAGGGTTCGAGCTGCCTTCAGATCGAACTCCAAGAATTCAAGGAACGTAAGGTATGAACTGAAGGATTGGGGGCATTTATAGCCCGTCGGAAGAATTCCCCACCGTATACGTGTAATCAGCGAGCGGCTAGGATCCTCTCTGAGATCTGAAACGTCGGAATATTTGAATATTCCGACGATAAATCTTCCGCGACGGTTGTATTTTCCCACGAATAGGAAGTCGCCACGTGTCCAAAGCAAGTCGAATGAACTTCTCTGCCAGGTCGAGATCGGACCAGACAGAGAGGGGGCCAATGTTTGGGGATGAAAATACCCTGGACACGTGGAGGACCCCTATTGGTGCTCCAAGATGGCCCATGAGTCATGCCCAGCTCGGATAGCCGAGATGGCTGCCACCAACGCCGGCGAAAGCTATGTGTGAGGGCCGAGGTGAACCTGGCCCAGGTCCGACCTACCGGGAAGCTCGGTAGGGGCTGATGTGAGCTGTTGTCAGCGGCGTGATTATCGGGTGTAACCGACGGTCCCGAGATTACCGGGTGTAACCGATGGTCCCGAGATTACCGGGTGTAACCGTCGCGAGATTGACGGGACTACCACCCATAAGTAGAGGACCTCACTCCACGATCAGGTACGATGATTTCTGACCTCGAACTAAACTAAGAATCCGACCTATACTGACTTGATCGTCGGAGTGCTCACCTTTTTGTGCAGGTCCGCCACAGGTATTCAGATCGGTCCGGGTTCCGAGTTCGAGCTGCAGTCGGAAATATACTGTTGTGCATATCCTTGCATAAACATACTTGATATTGTAAAAAATACTGCCACACAGTCCAATAAAGGAAGCCATATCAGTCAAACCGTTCAACAAGGATAACACAATTTACAGCTCACAGGCAACAACATTTTCATGGACAGCAGCAATCACAACATTAATTCAAGATTCCATATATCATAAATGACTTGAATGATGTTGTAGAATGAATACTCCCATCTGCTATGAATATTTGGTTTTATCCCTAGCGATTACCTTGATTGCACTTTATAATCTTTCCTTCTATAATTAAGGATTGTACTAATTATGTTATATGTCCCGATCAGTCCAAGATTCTTGGATCTTGATTGAACATATTGAACCTCTCCGCATTTTTCTTTAAAAATAGAAACAGTAGCTTGTAATTTTTCAATTGGATTTTCTGCAATTATACAGAAGAATACATGAGAATCTCATTTCAATTTTATCACTTTTTTTCT
Source organism: Momordica charantia (assembly GCF_013281855.1). Lineage (NCBI taxonomy): Eukaryota > Viridiplantae > Streptophyta > Magnoliopsida > Cucurbitales > Cucurbitaceae > Momordica > Momordica charantia. Next base: position 11,016,366 of record NW_028275158.1, read on the forward strand.
AATCCAAGCTCAATTCTGTTTAGATATGCCTCTAATTTACTACTGATATAAATATGATATCTACTAATATGACTTCTTATATGACCTACCACTAATATAACATTGATATATCTATGATATATGATTAATATGCCTATAATTACCACTGATATACCTCTCGTATAACAATGATATCTACTGATATAACTATGTTATTTGTGTGTTGATATAATAGTACTAATATATCCATTAATTTTATTTGTGATGAAAACAATGGTGCAAACAAAGAAAATGAAATCTAAATTGATTGCATGAAGGATTGATCTCAACCATGGATGTCAAAAAAACAAGTTAAAAATCTTAGATGCTTTATAAATTTAAAGAGCTGATATCTCTTATATTTAATATGTAATTAATATTAATATAGATTAAATAGTAGCAATATAGCAATCAAAATTATTGATAATATGAGTATATCAATCAACTAATCGCAGAGATAAACTACAATTTAAATAGGTGATATACTACTGAAATTAAACATTTGATATACCTTATATTTAGTATATCAGTTACAAAAAAAAAAGTATATCATAAATTAGAGATACGTCAGATGTATATCTGTGGTACATGAGCCGCACTAGTGAACTCATCGACGGAAATTTCCAAAATTTGCAGCGCAGTTGTTTGAGTTATAAGAATTTCCAATATGCCGAAGCAATCACTACGTTGCGGATGCCTCTCATCTATGATATCTGCAGCAGTTAATAAGAACCAGGAAGACTAATAAAAATGGGCTCTAAAACACCGAAATTAACCAAATTGACAAAAATGATTCAATACAACTTCCCATTCATAGTGTACTTTATACACTACATTTCATGATATTTAGGTGGAAATTATTTTACAATTTTCGGTCATTTATGGCTTATTTACATGCATAACTAATGTTTTTATAGGATCAAGTCATTAGAAAGAATTGGAGCAAAAGCGTTCGATTGAGGGAAAATTAGAGCGAAAAAGAGGAGCTTAATTAAGCCACATTAGCACCGCAGTGCCATCATACAGCGCCATGGCGCCCTGCAGACGAAGCTTGGGCATTTTTCCACGATGACAGTGCCGCAGCGCTATATTGTAGCGTCATGGCGCTACGAACTTGCACGTCCATCACAAATCTGGGATAGCGCCATGACGCTCACTAATGACGCCATGGCGCTGTAGCAATGCCCTAACTTAAAAGAAATTTGAGTGCACCGTTTGGGAGGGTTGGTGGGAACCCTCACATGGGAGAATGGTAAATTGAAGAGGATTGGCTCGAGATTGGAGGCAAGGAGGGCGAGGAGACGATTTTCGAAGGCTCGTGATCGTGGAGATTAGTCGGGGACAGTCAATCGACACTACGACTTTAGTTTCTCTCCTTTCCCTTATTTTTTCTAGATTTATTATGAAATTCTTCGTGGGACTTTGTTGTATTTTCGTGAACATGAGTAGCTAATCTTCTTGTTCTAGGGATTGACGTAGCCGTTGGATTTATGAGTTGGATTTATTAACATTTGTCTTGATTGATTTGTTTTTAATCTATTTGTGCATTTATTTGCTTAATGCTTTTAATCTCTTGATCACAGATTAATTGTTGCTAAATCTGAATCTTACGCTCGGGAGAGGTGGTTTAGATTGGAACCTGAGTGCATGACTGGGGTAGTTCTAAGATCGGGAGATTTAGAATTACCTTAGAGGTTGTTAAAAAACTAAGACTTAAGGCCCTACTTGTTAATGAAACTAGATAGGGATATTGGTTTCTTAGTAAGTGGGAGAATTAATTGTGCTCGGGAGAGACTTTCATGATTCTTGAGTTCTTGACTTATAGATTAATTGCATATTCAATCTTGACATGTTTAATTTGTCCGCTTGTAGGTTCAGTTGGTGAAATCACTCCCCTAAGACCCGTTCTCCATAAGAGTTTTCTTTAGAGTTTCTTATTCGCTTTGTTATTTTATTTTTACGTTCGAAACGTAAATGAAAGAAAAACTATCTACTAAAACCAAATTCTTACATCTGAAGTATTTACAAAATCTACAATCTGGGTTTTGCTAAAAGATGAAAAGGATTATTAATAATCCAGCGGCGATGAAAAAATCCACGAACAAAGGAGAAACCAAAATTAGAATAATGAAATGTCCCAAAATCAAAATTTTTAATGTTGCGTTATATTTGAAAATTAAAAAAAAACAGTGACATATTTTGAAATATATAAAATAGTTTTGCTATCTAATTACCCAAAAAAAATATATTGAAGATATTTTTGGTATTTTGTGCATAAAAGATGTTTAATTTCCCCCTAGAATTAATAAGTTCATTTTTCATTAATAATTATGAAGAGGAATATGATTCCCAGCAGAACCTTTGGAAAAAGAAAAAGTAGTAATAATAAAAAATTGAGAAGAAAAACGTGTTGCTTAGCTTGATATATAATAATGGCCCTTAAAAAATTGGGAAAAAACATTCCTCTATCTATAAATTCTCTTCCATTTCCATGTGAATCAACATCCAGAAATGTTAGCAATGGCTTCCCTTCCTTCATCCTTCAGCTTCTTCTTCTTGTTCTTCCTTTCTCATTTGAAAGTTATGGTTGAAAGTTCTCCATTGATTCCCGCCATCTACGTCTTTGGAGACTCTTTGGTTGACGTCGGAAACAACAACTACCTCAATATTTTGGCAAAAGCCGATTTTCCTCACAACGGAGTGGACTTTCCAGACCAACAATACACCGGCAGGTTCTCTAATGGAAAAGTCGTTCCCGATTTTCTCGGTACCATCCATTCTACTCATCTACCAACCACCGTTAAAAAAATTGATAGGTGTTGAAAAATATAATTTCCGCTTATACATTTCTCTCCTAATTGTGTCAAACATATGGCTTAAAACATAACAACTGGTAGGAGATACTATACTACTGACTCTAGTCACTAGCTAGCTACTTTTTTTTGGTCTAATACATAGCATTGTTTAAATAAAATAAAAAAAGTTTAAACTTTTTTCTAGTAAAAACATACACGTTATGAATCCGATGTAGTAGTTAATTTTTTAAAAAGCTGAGCAAGCATGATTTTAGTTTAGCGGTAATTAGTATATATCTCTGATCAAGACGCCATGAATTCAAATCTCCCACCTCAATTATTGTATTAAAGGAAATTTTTTGAACAGCTGAGGAGGTGGGTTTGCCACTTCTACCACCATATCTCTCCCTTGTAGACGGGAACGGAACCATAACAAATGCGACTTCGTTTATAACCGGCGTCAACTTCGCCTCAGGAGGATCTGGAATTTTGAACGAAACAAGACTAGGTTTTGTAAGTTCCATGCTGATCTCTTCCTATATATATATTTTCTATATATTATTTGAATGGAGAAAGAAAAGAGAGAAAATAACCAATAACTTTTGTTCTTTTGTTTTTTGTTTAAAGAACAAGGTTCAGATTAAAAATAATATCGAGATGGTAGAGATTGAGAGAGACCGACCGATGCCGATGAGCCAACAAATAGATTTATATTCATCAGTGTATGAATATGTAGTAGAAGAGCTGGGATCCGATGCGGCACAAGCACACTTTTCCAAATCCCTGTTGGTGATTGTGGTTGGAAGCAACGACCTGTTCAGTTATTATATGACTGATGCGCACAATGATACCACCCCACAGGAATATGTGGACTTGATGGCCTCCACCTTTGAGTCGGAGCTTAAGGTAATTATTTTAAGAATGACATAACTATAAGCAATAATATTATAGTTTTATAACATTTTCATGTAATTAAATTCTGCTGCATTTTGGAACAACAGCTTTTATACAAGTATGGAGCAAGAAAATTTGTGGCGACTGCAGTTCCATTATTAGGGTGCACTCCATCACAGAGGATGAGCATCCCAGGGGAAGAATGCAAAGATGAAATGAATTACTGGGCTGGAAAGTACAATATTGCCCTTCGGTTATTGTTACAGAGATTGGAAGTGGACCTCCCTGGCTTTTCCTACTCCTATGCTGACATATATGCCATCACCTCTGATATTATGCAAACTCCATCTTCTTATGGTGACATTATTGTGCTATTTTTGTTAAACTTTATGCTTTTCGTTATATTTGAAAATATATATTTTATATTGTATGTTTGGGTAAATGTCTCAAATGTGGTGTGTTCATTTCAGGATTCACAGAAATTAAAGCAGCCTGTTGTGGGCTTGGGCCGTTGAACGCTCTAATTCCCTGCATACCGTTGGCGTCTCTTTGCCCAAATCGAAATGACCACCTCTTTTGGGACCCATTCCATCCCACCCAAAAAGTCAATCACATCGTTGTTGATTACATATTTAATGGATCTAATTTCACGTACCCGATCAATATCAAGGAGCTCATTGATAAACCCACAAAAAGTATTGGGTATCAATATTACTAGCGTTCTAAACAAAGTAGAAGCTAAATAAGTGTACCAATCATGTAATCATCTCTTGTCAATGAAGAAGAACATGTACTTGAGTACTATATTTATGTTAGTGTTTTTAGTTGTTGCAAAAATATTTTTTTTGAATTGTTAAAAACATTCTCGAACTCAAATGTTTACTAGAAAAGTAAAAAAATCCTTAATAGTGCTTTCTAAAAAGTGACTGAGGACGTATGTGTAAGTGTTGGTAGAACGAGTATTTTGAAAAAATTAATTTAAGTAAAATTGATTTTTCAAAATCACCATCATGATCCTTAAAAATCAATTTAAAGTGATTTTAAACATTTTCTAAAACAATTTATGGAATGGGTATAGACTTTAATAGTGAACGAAGACCACTTCTCCATATGAAACCAATGACATAAAAGACAGATACCGAGACAAAGAGCTAGACTTCTGTATTGCGTTGCGAATACGAAGATTTTCTGACGCAGTGTGGGTTGCTGGAAACGGGAGTGATTCCGACAAATACAAAAACCATTTTTTCATACCAAAATTACTCTCAAACACGCTATAAATCTCCTTTGCTAAGATCACTCCTTCGAAAAGCATTTCCAAACCGCTTGATTGGTATAATAAGTATTTTTAGCTTAAAAGTTCCTTATTGATTTCTCACTTGACAGGTAAGCTAATTACTTTTTATATATACTGACTGAAATATTTTCTACAAACCTTTTTTTCACTTTAATATTTTCTACACAGATACTATCTCACCAATTTATTTTTGCCTACACTTTCTCTCGTTTCCTTCGGCTCCACTTGTATTTTTTCTTTCAATTAACCACTCTCTTTATTATATCAACTTTCTTTTACTGATTTATCTCTACCAAATTCATCTCTTACTAATCTCCTTTACACACTTTCTCTTAATTAATTTTTTTCATATACTGTTTTATTTTTAACTTTTTTCATTCTAAACTCCACTGGATAACATTTTCATTTTTATATTCTTTATATTTTTTAAGATTATGTATATTTTTTCATAATATGTTTTTTTACCTTTGTTTTAAGACACATTTAAATTTATAGCCGAATTTTATAAAATAAAACAAAAATAAGTTTTCAAAAACTATATATATTTTTTCTAGTTTTCAAAATATGCTTAGATTTTGAAAAATATTTTTTACAAATGGATAACAAAACGACAATCGAAGTATAGCTCAACAGGTTAAGGCACCTATGTACGGTCGAATGGTCATGAATTTGAATCATCACCACTACATATTGTACTAAAAAAAAGTAGACAACAAAACCTAGGAAGTCATAGGTGTAAGCACGGTTTATAAACTTAAATTTTGAAAATATTTTTACGAACTAGATAACAAACATAAGAAGATAAGGTGTATGTAATGTTTATAAGTTAAATTTTCAAAAATTAAAAACAAAAAACAAATGGTTATCAAAGGGGCCGTAGGATGCATTTGGGCAAGGAGTGAAGTCCACTTGGCTCCTTCAGAAGTAGGAACTTAATTAGATACCGTTGTCCCAAAACTCCAACACAGATTCACTAGCATGCATCACTGCGATGTACAAGACCGACCTCACCCACGAAGTCAGCGTAGAGATGCTCACCCAGCCGAGCATTTAAGTGTTCTTCACATAGAGTAAATTTATGTTGGGTGACCTTCTAGGAAGTTTACGTAATCAGAAAGTGAGTGAAGACAAAGTGTATTATCTGTATTCGTCCGTAGAGACAATGTTTACTCCGAAAACGAACTTAAGTCGCAATCTATATTTCAAATTCGAGATCAAGCCATCATGAAATATAAAAATTCCAAAAAAACTATCAATTCCATGGAGACAAAAATCAAGTTTGATGCACACAAAATTAAGTCAAAGTATATGATCAAAATTTAATTGATCATTAATAAATCTTTTACAACTTATAAATTTCAACGAAAACAGACTTTAATATTGTTTTTCCTACAAAATCTAATTAATTTCATACTAAGCCTATATTTTGCAATTCATTAAACCTATACAACAACGTTACTGTGCAAGCCTCGTATAAAACCACAATTCAATTTGAATATTAAATTAAAATTATCATTTTATAGTAAAAAAGTTATAGTTTCTCGTGTCTTTCTACCTGGTAATGTTACATATTAATACAATATCTTTTAGACATTTGTGCTATCTTTGTTGTGTCATAAAACATGTGCCATTTAGATGGGTCATGATGGGTGTGCCATCCAATTATATGCTTGATTTCTAGTTTCTCATCACGTGCACTCTCTTGTAACATGTGCCCAATTTTCTTTTGAAATTCTATTTATTTGATCCAGTCACCTCTTTAATCTATAATTTGGTTGGATTATTATGGACTCATTGTCCCCATTTGTACGTTTTAAGGATTCTAAGATGAAAACAACAAATTTCGATTTATTATTACTTAATTATTATCCCCAACATAGCATGTGAGGGTTGGGGTTTGGCTACCATCCCTCTATATTAATAAATTAATTAGATTCTTTTTAGAGGAACTATATAAAAATAGAAAAGTACTTCCAACATCTTGCATGCTAGGTTTAAAAAATGAATGTACTCCTTTTTAATAAATATAAAACTTATATTTAAAAATATATTATTCTCTTACTATGCAAGTAAAATTCTTTTTGTGTGAGGTGGAGCATAATTTTTCTTCACCAGTCAGTCGACATTTTTAGTTGTTCTTTTCAAATGTTTTTAGGGATGAAAAGGAAATATATAAACATAGCTTGTAGTTTTAATAGGTATATATTTATTAAGTTTGAGATTAGAAAATTTGAGTTTATATAGCATGTGTTTTAATGGTAAAAAGAACAATAAATTATAGAAACTTGAATTGGTATAACTTTGCAAAAAGTTAGTAAGTCGTCTAACATTTTTATTTGATGTGCGAGCTCAAAATTGTTAAGCCTTGAATTTGGTTGAAAGAATCTATAAGCCTCCTGGAGAAGGTCCTACACATATTGGGCCAAAACATTCACAATAGAGGCACATTCTGCCATAGGCGCTTGAGGTGTTAAATCTACCCAACCCTTCCCTTTACTCTTTGAGCGACGTGGAAGCCATTGTTCAATTATCAACATTCTCAAATTCTAAGAGATGTGCAGAGTGGACGACAGTGCCCCCTTCACATCCTTATAAAGCGGGCCCTCCCCTTTTTGACTGGACTGACTCTCAAGGTCAATCTCCTCCAGGTTTTCTTCGCTCCACGAATGAGAGCTAAACTTAGAGGAAAAAACACGTTCTCTCTTTGCGAGGTCCGAAAGTGGAGAAGCTAAGACCCTTCCAATGCTCCGTTTCACCATGCATAAACTGCATCAAGTAAGCTAGTACTTCTAGTAAAGTTCACTCCTTTGGTATTGAAACAACTCTGATTTTAACAGCAGCAATTTCCTTCTTCTTTACTATTACAGCGGGAGATAGGGCTAAACAAAGCGAAAAGGGGTTTCCATGAGATGGGGGGAGTGTTTAAAGTTCGGGTTATCTCTCTGAATCAGCTTATCCACTGGAGACAATTCGATTGGCTTCACTCCTTCTGGTAATGGGACAAGTTACCCACTGGATCCAAGAGGTAAGGGCTTTGTCTGCCCTTTCTCATAAAGAATTCTGGCTTGGCCTGGGAAAGCAATCGAAGCGGGACGAAGGGCAATGACACGAAATGCATGAAGAGGTTTCATTCAAGATACCAGGAAACCAAATGAAGGAAGACCCCGCAAAATCCTAGTTTTAGGTCTCGTCACATCAATTAGCTCGTGGAGAATATCCAACAACCGATTCCAATGAGTGAATAATGGACCTAGATCCTAAAAACAACAACGCTCCTCATCCTATCCCCATGAGTCTAACAAAGTGCGGACACGAGTCCTAGTCGTTGCGCAGCGGTGCGGCTCACGTCCTCTGGCTCATGCACCGGAATCTTTCACCCACCATTTTTTATTATATAGGAATGAAGATGCTCTTGACTCGACATTATTTGTTCTGTTCCATTCGAGCTCTCATTTAAGTCAATAACTAGAAGGAAAAAAAATGGGAATACCAACACATCTGGGAATAAACGATTGGTTTTTGCTAGAGAGATTTTTTTAGAAAGATTCTCACTTAATGGCTGCCGCTTAATGCTCTGGCGCTCTGAATCTCGAAGGTCTTGGTAGGATTCTTACTTGCTGGCCCAGCCCTCGTCGTATCTAGTTTGGTATTGCTACCGCACATGACTTCAGAAGTCATGATGATATTACTAAAGAACGTCTTTATCAAAATATTTTTGCTGCCTAAGGGCATATCAGTTGAAGTAGATTCTTCTTTTTGATCAATCAAAACTCCTTCCTAAAGTGTACAAGCTTCTTCCAAAGCATACGGTGCTGAATATGCAACAGCAATCCAACGACGCATACCCGGACGGAAACTAAGTTCCCACTCTCGACCCATGTAACATGCTACACCAAGTAAGAAGCGTAGAATGACATCCTGGGTTGTTTAGTGATGTCTCCGGCAGCCTTCCTGGGATCTCCAGATCAAATAATTCGCGGTCACGCTTATCCCGGACTGCGTTCTGGAAAAAATTGGCCTACTTGAGAGAAAGGGCGAGCACTCTCGTGGGAAGTGAAGTTAGCCTTCGTGATTCAGATGTTGCTGCTGCTGACATGCAAACCATTGAAGATGGTCCTCGGGGCGAAGAGCTTGAACCAGATAACAATCCCCAAGCTTCTGTTCTTCTTGTTGGTTTTTCTTCCTCACTCTCATTCAAAATGTCAGTCAGTGATTGCGCCATAACAGAGTGCATTAGGGCAGTAGAGATGCCCACGCTTCCTCCTCTGCTTTGAGAACCGTGTGAACGAAGAGTGGGCAGAAGGGAAAAAGGTTCTCATAGAGCTGTGTGGGACAAAATCACCTATCTCATAGTGTTGCTTAGTTCTCAGGTGCATCATATTGGGTGTTCAGTAGTTCTATGGCCAACGAATGCTCATTCTGTTGATGCATGAGGTATGGCGTAGAAGCCCTTCTCGATCTCATAGGGCTGATCCGTCGGAAAGAAGATAGAAAGAATTGGATTGGAGATAACCATCTTTCGGCTAATCTAGCCTCCTCCGTCCCTCGGGACCAACAAGGATCAATCTGATACTTAGTTAACTCTTTGATCTTTATGTTCCTGCTAATACCTAATCGATAACGAATCTGAATGACTTTTTCAGGTCCAATTCTATCAATTTTTGTTGAGGCCCTACGGAACTGGATTGTCGACATATCGACCGAATTTGTACTAACTGAAGAAGACCTATCCACTGTGTTTCCTACTAATCTTATTCAGACCGGCTTAATGAGTCCTTTCTTCCGTGATGAACTGTTGCCACCAGTCCTCCATTTTGTCTCTGTGGATCGAGGAGAAAGGGGGCTCGATGGGATTGAGGCAAAAAAATATCTTCAAAGACAATATACAATAATTGAGAAAGCGTGCAAAACAGGAAAGCGCCCTATTTTTGTCATCCATGCAGCTTTTCGGATTTTGTATTGAACGCAAAGCATTGTTTGTGTTCGAACTAGGCATTAAACATTCTCTAACATACTGCCCCGCCCTCTTACACATAAAACACTTTTCTCCCAACATAGTCCAGTATGACATTTCTGACAGAAGGAGCACAATGAGCGACTACCTAGCTCTTGTGCCTGCTGCAAAGGAGCCTAAGAAATTTGATCCGAGAACCACAAAGTAAAGTCCCTCTTACCCAAGAGGATGAATCAACACTCTTTTGAGGTATTGCTACCTGGGAAAATTCTTATCCTTAACTAAGGCACCCTATTCGCTGCCACATAGGTAGTAGGTCCATTAAGAGTTATTTGGTAAACCTTAAATCTTGAGAAAAGAATACTAAGGTCACTAGCTAGGGCGATACGCCCAAAAGACTAACACAAGGTCTTTTAATCAAAGATAACAACCAAAAACTCTGCAAAAGCATACACGAACTTAAGCACAAAACTATCTAGGCATCTAAGGGAGCACCCTATGGCTAGTAAAGCATCGATAATAACAATACATAAGACAAGCAAATCAAGCATAAGCAACTTCGGTAAATTTTGAGAGTATCACAAGTCTATAAGTAAATAACCAATCGTAAGATAACAAGCTCACGTACCTGGTGATGGAGAGGAGACCAAGAAAGACCATAACACTAAATGACCTAGGATCTAGGCTAGTCTACAGGAACAACTCCGCTCTGATACCAACTGTAACGCCCCAGGAATTTCACCATTTCCAAATAGAGCCCGTTACTAAGACTACCTAAAATTTCCACATAAACAAGAGAATTGTCTTCATGTAACGCCCCGAGTCCCTCAGGTTAGTTAGTCTCGAATCAGGAGATTTTTCATTTAATTTTAAATTGATTGTTAATTAAATTTATTGATCGTTAATTCAATTTATCTTTACTATCGGGCTCTAAACTCCAACTTAAATTAATAATAACCGGACTCAGTATGGTGGGTCTTGTTTTAAGGGGGATGGACTTCTTTCCTCTTGGGCTTAAACGCGTTGGGCCTCCATTGGGGTAAACTGGATTTTAAAACAAAACAAAAGGAAAAGAAAACCCTAGCCCCAAGCTCATTTTTCTTTCTTCTTCTTCTTCTTCTACCCTAGCCGTTTCCCCGACTTCTTTTTCGTTCCCAATCCCGCCGCCCCTCCTCTCGTTTTCCGGCAGCTTCTCCGACGCCTCGACGTAGCACCGGTGCTGCTAGCCCACCGAACAAGACGACAACCCGTAGGAGCGGCGGACGACCACGAGCGGCGGCCGGCGACCAACCCACAGCAGCGGCGAGCGAAGACACCCCGAGCGGCGGCCGGCGACCAACCTGTAGCAGCAGCAGCGGCGGCGCGAACCCGACGTTCCAATACAGCAGCTGCAGCGCTTTCCGGCGATCTGCAAGGACCAGCGCGGCTTCTCCCTCGCGGCAGCGCACGACGAACGTCGGTACAGCAGCAGAACAGCGGCAGAATTTGTACGTTACAACGGTGTGTAGGACGTTTGGCGGTGACCCACATCCGTTCGAAGCTCGATTTAGGCTACCCACACCTTGGCGAGTTAGATCTAGGTGACCCACATATATACGAAGTCGGTTTTGTTGGTAATGCGTCATTCGAACCCTTTTAGAGTTAATTTCGAAGGATAAATAACGTACGTAACGTGCTGTATTTTCTGTTTTGGTGTGCTTAGGGTGAGGTCGATGCAAAACTTAAGGGCACGATTGTGAGTAAGTAGACAAGGGGCATGTGCGTGTGTTAATGTATGCTCGGTGGTCCCTAACGTGCTGATTTGTGACGTTTAATGCTAATTTTGTGGTGTCATTGTGTTAAATAATTTTCGTTGTGGTAGTCGATATACTTGGAATGGTGTTGGGTATTTGTCGATGAAAAATGATGAGTTTTCTGCTTTGCTAAATTGTGAGTATTGCTGTGGTAATGTTTGTTGCCTGGATATGTATGTTTTGTTCGGCGTGCTTAGCGAGCTATTATTCTTAGTAATACTTGTTAAATAATGATGTTGGATATTGAGCATGATTGGGTTGTTATTTCGTTATTAGAAAGTTGATAAAGTTGTGAAAGCATGCTGAACTATACTTGTGAGTTGAAAGACGCAGGGTTAGTGGTAAAAGAAAGTATATGGTAGGACTCTGGTGAAGGTTGGGTTTTTTTTTTGTTTTGGAAGGAATAAAAGAGTGGGTGTCAGGGCCTCGGGTATAAATGGTCGGGGGCTGATACGTCACTAATGGAGTATCGAGGCCTCGGGTATAAATGGTCGAGGGTCGATACGAGGAGTTCTTTGAAGAAAAGACTATTGGGGCCTTGGGTACAAATGGTCAAGGGTCAATAGATGGTGAAGTCATCGGGGCCTCGGGTATAAATGGTCGAGGGCCGATGCAGTAGGGTCGGGGCTCTGGGTATAAATGGTCAGGGGCCGACTCTACTCGGAAAGACAACCGTGGAAGGTTAGGATAACTGTGAGGAACGTAGGGGTATTTGAGATGTTAAGGGGTCTAAAGGTTGCTTGTTAACATGTTTTCCTAGTTGTGGTTGTCACAAAATTTTACATAATGTGTTATGTTTGAATGCATAATGTGTTGAGAAGCATGACTATGAATGTTTCATGATATAGTTGAGCATGATGTGTGCGTGTGTTGGCGAGGGCTACTTACGGAGTATATTTTATATACTCACCCCCCCTCTAAATTGTTTGTTTCAGGTACAGGACTCGTGGGCGACCATGGTGATGGGACGGAGGAGACATGACGAGCGGGGACCATAGGCTGCTTAGTCACTCTTGTTTAGTTTAGGTGATTGGTTAAGACCGGATGCTTTGGTCGATAAACTTTTGTCGTATTTGAATAATTGGGAGGTTCCCCTTTGTTGTTAGTTTCATTTCGAGAATAGGTGACTACCTTAGTTCTAGTCCATTTATTGAGTTTTGCCTAGTTTGATTAATAAACTTGTTTTCGTGGGGTGGTCCAAGAATGTTGTTGAATGCTACTCTGTGAGATTGATTTATTGTTAAATTGATGAGAATTGGGACTTGTTATGTATACTTGTTTGCATAAGGGGTTGACATGCCGTATTTGGGGGTTAAGCTTAAGTAGTTGGGTAGTTAACGTGACCTAGAAGCGTGTGGAAAATTCTGGGTCGTTACACTTCACGACAATACCAAGCAATAAAGCTACCACGCTTCTCCTACGCTACTCTGATTTTCAATACTCACGAGAGCTTGAACAATTAGAACGACACCACTAAAGATTTAAGAGAAACTCGCATCCTATATAGATAAACCATTAAATACCGACTTCACATCAACCAAACCCTTCAAGGAAACCTCTATTAACTATAAACCATCCACTAAATGAATATTAACATCTCGAATGACAATGAAGCAAAAACTTATTCAAGTACGATCAACTTAAACAAATGTATTCATAAATATCCTAAGTAGGTTACAATCCCGTAGTTCAAGAAGCTAACACAATTAATGCTCTAAAAGAATAATGAATCGGCAACCTTACAACAACTTTTAGACCATAAAACTAAACAAGACCAACCGCTAACAACTCAACTACATGATTAAATAGTCACAACTATCCTAACTAAAAGAAATTAATTGCACGCAGCATAGCTAATGGTCTTTCCGATCAAGCCTCCTCCTCGCCATCACCATCCCAAGAGCTAGCTCGATACCTGCAAACTGGAGGGGAAAAAGAGGGATGAGTACAACCACAGTACTCAGTAAGCAGCCCTTATCTGAAGGGTCACGCACAAACAGCATACTTATCAAGGAACAACGTGTCATGCTTATTAAAGAATCAACACACACACATCATGCTCAACCAAATCATGGAACATTCACAGTCATGCTTTTCATCACATTATGCCTTCAACATAGACACATTCTATAAAATTCGGTGACAACCACAACCAGGAACACATTAACTACCAACCTCTAGTCTCCCTAACATCTCAAGTACCTCTACGCTTATCTCAGCTATCCTAGCCTTCCACAGTTAACTCCTTCGAGTAAAGTCGGCCCCTGACCATTTTCACCCAGAGCCCTGACACTGCTGCATCGGCCCTCGACCATTTATACCGCAGGCCCCGATGACTTCACCATCTATTGGCCCTTGACCATTTTTACCCAAGGCCCCAATAGCTTTCCTTCCAAAGGACTCCTCGCATCGACCCTCGACCATTTATACCCGAGGCCTCGACACTCATCCTTATCCAATATTGGTGTATCGACCCTCGACCGTTTTTACCCGAGGCCTCGATACCCAATTAGTGACGTATCAGCCCCCGACCATTTATACCCGAGGCCCTGACACTCACCCATTCACTTTCTCCAAGAGTCCAATTCTCACCAGAGTCTTACTATATACTTTCTTAAGCCACTACCCTTGCATCTTCCAACTCACAAATACAATTCAGCATGCTTCCACAACATAGACAACTTTCTAATAATGAGATAACAACCCAATCATGCTTAATCTCCAACATCATTATTTAACAAGCATTACTAAGTATAATGACTCACAAAACCCGCCGAACAATTCATGCATATCCAGGCAACAAACATTACCACAGCAATACTCAACAGTTTAGCAAAGCAGAAATCTCACCATTTTCATCGACAAATATCCAACACTACTCCAAGTATTTCGACCAACACAACGCGAATTATTTAGCACAATGACGTAAAAAAATTAACATTAAACGCCACAAAAACAGCACATTAAAGTCCATTTAACATACATTAACGCACGCACACGCCCCTTGTCTACTTACTTTGTTATGTCCCAAAACTCTCACAAGAGTCCTACTTGCTACTACGCCATACCTCATGCATCAACAATCTCATAACAGTCCAATATGCGATACACCAAAATGATCATATGTAAAAGCCAATCAATGTAAAATATTCCAGCACAATCCAACAGCTCCAACAGGCATCGTTCACAGAAAAGGCACAACCAACAACTTAACCAAAATATAATTGATAAATACCCAGCATACATCAAACACAACCGATTTCTCATAAATATTCAATATGCTTTCGAAACAACAGATTGGAGTACCGGTATACAAATTTCATCATGAAAACCAATTAGAACATAACAGCAATTCAATCATAGTCATCCAAGATTACCTGGCTACAATCTATTCACACAACCACATAATTTTCCCAAGATATATCAACAGTTTTATCAACAATGACGTTTACTAAATGATAACAACGACAAGCAACATGCAAGTATCACACATGGGCACACGAGCAAACAACCATATCATATCAGCACACAACAACCAATCCCTCCAGTAAGAAACTACTTACCCACGCCTACAAGCTCCTAGCCTTTGCGTTAGTTCGAAACCTAAGCACATTAAGAAAAATCCAGCATGTTATAACTCGATTGCAGCTACTAAAATTGAATCTAAACTGGTGTTAAAGGAGGTCGTTACCCACTAAACCTCGCTGAACGATGGCGAACGCGTTGGGGCTTGTAAATCTAATGTCGACAAGGTGTGGGTAAGTGTTGAGAGTCACCGAACACTATTGTTAGCATTAGAATGGGACGAATATCGGGCAGGAGCAGCCGCTGGCCGTCGAAGGACATTGGGTCTGAGCTGAGGCTGTTGGAAAGCGTGGTTGGGTTGATATGCTCAATGCTGGGCAGCGTTCGAAAGTCACTGCCGGTTGAATAGGTCGCGCGTCGCCGGATATACTCACTGTAGGAAGGATCGCTGGAGGTTCCGTGAGTCTGCTGCAGACGAGTCGTCAGCCATCGGTTGCTCGAGGGTAGACGTCGCACGTAGCCGCTCGTTCGGCAACACCACTCGATCTGGAGAGGACGCCACCGTGGAGGGAAGAAATCGCCGGAAACTGCAGCAGATCAGTGGATCGTGCCGCCGTGGGACGCCGGGAATCGCGAAGATGCCGCCGCTGATGTCGAGGAAACGCCCGTGGAGTTCGTTTGCGTCGCTGTCGCTCGCCGGAGAGCTGCATGGAGTTGGACCGCTGCTCGATGCCAGCCGCCACCGTGTTCTGCTTCGTCGGAAAAGAAATCCCAAGGGGTCCGGCGACTGGTTTGGGGGAGAAGAGGAAGAAGAAATCGGGGGGGGGGGGGGGGGGGGGAGCTGGCAAGGGGAAAAAGAGAACAAGATGTTGTTAGGGTTTCTTTTTTTTTTTTTGAATTTCTTGTTGTTACAGGAGGCCCAACTAAAACCACAATGGTCCAACCAATAAGCCCCAAAATTACACTCTAAAAATCAAATAAAACCCACAACAATCCAAAATGAAATCCAAGAGGAAAAATTAAATTTCCAAAAGTTTAATTAAGTTTTAATTAAAATCTCTTTTCAAAATTTTAGGACTTAATTATCTAAATCAAACGAAAATAACTCGATTCGAAATTATTCAAAATTAAAACTCCAAAATAAGAAGTTCCAATAATTTCACTTAACGAGGAAAAAGAAGAAATCCAAAGGCAAAATTTTAAATCATAAAATAAACGAGTCAGAGAACGCGGGGCGTTACAGTCAGCTTCCTCCTCGAAAATGGGTGAGGAATGTTCTCTAATTTTGATGCCCAAATTGATTCTCTGTTTTGTGTCTCCTCCTAGCGGCTAAGCACTATTCTCCTTTTATATCAGGCCTTTAAAGTTATGGCAACACCTGGAAGTTGTACGAACATGGTAAAAACTGCTGAAATTAGTTACTCCACAGTCACATATGCTAGAGCATCCGTTAGGTTCCACAGGCTCCCACATAGAAACTCTTTCATTCCCGCTCCAGCATCGTCATCGGCAGTTTTTGCAGCACTAGCTTAGTCATCCCAAATTCTACAATTCCTGTCCAAAATATCAAAAATTAAGCTCAACTTCATTCAAATTTAGGATGTCAAGAATTCTAATTGATTAGGCACCTACTTAGCCAAATGCTTCTCTTTTTTTTTTTATAGTTAACCAAAGAACCATTCTGTTTACACTTCAAAATTGCCCAATTTATGCTACAAAACACACTCTTATGGAGAGTTATCACTTACGTCAGCAGTCAGGTCAATAGCCCTTTGCAAGTTGGCTGTAATGGGCGTCATGGCCTGATTATGGCGTTGGACCTTCCTATCATAATCGTCCTTCGCAACCTTTTCAACGGTTACTAGGATTCCCCCACTCACAATCTTAGCTCAGAAGTGCAGCTTGAAGTCTTGGTGGGCCTCAATCAGATCTATCTTCGAGGCAAGCTCCATCACCTCGACAGTTGCGAACTCCGACCCTTGGTGCTTCTCCTTATCATTATTGGAAGGATTAGCAATCACGACTCGAAGAGGAGGCACATTATCACGATCTCTTCATCGATCACCATGGTTGCTGGAACTTAGCTTGAACCACGAGAAGAGGGATCACCAAGCTAGAAGTTTCCGCCAATGTTGGAATCAAGCTAGACTCCATGGACTCTTTTCTTTTCACTCTGGAAAACATGGTCGGCAACATTATCTCTGCAATGAAAATTTTGTAAGTGTTATAATATGACCTCAAAGCATAAACAGACCAAGGAAAGTCAGAATCATATATTGCTCGGCAAACTAACTTCTAGAGTCAGAGTGATACATTGCTCGGCAGACTGACTACTAGAGTCAGAGAAGTCTTTGATTAACTCGTACAACCCACTTAATCAGAGCTGAGTCAGTAAATAACAACTTTGTCATGCGCGTCTTCACGGGAATGGCATGGATAGACTTAAAATAGGTCTTTGTGAGCTTGGTCACCTTCGGAGTCACCTTCGGCAAAACTGCGAATGTTTTTCTCTTGCCCCCTTCGGACTCTCTCTGATCATTGATTCATTTTTCTCTTTCCCCTACACAAATCTACGCTGACTATTTCTCATCACAATCGTATCTTCCACTACAAGAAATTTGAGTTTTCCCGACGCCTCAAAATATCGAGGAAAGACTTAAAAATGTCAGGATTAACTTTTCCTGATGAAATATTTTTTATCAGGAAAAAAAACTTCTGGCAAAGTGTAGCGGGAAATGTCATTCCCAATGAAATTTGAGAAAAAGTCGGGAAAAGGATTTTTCCCGACGTTTTCTCAAGCATCTTTCTCGACAGTTTAGAAAACGTCAGTTTATAAAACATCGGTTTAGAAAGCGCCAGGAGAAATGGCTTTTCCCGATGGTTTCTCAAATTTCGTAGCAAAAAAACCTTTTTCCCGACGTTTTCATTATTCTCGACAATTTTTCACTGTTCGTCGGGATATGCCTTTTATTAAAAAAAGCATTTTAATTTGAATCTGGACCATATTCAGGGACCTAATGATAAATTGATTTTTCAATCATATCCAAAATATCAAACAATTTGAAATTGATATTAAACGCAATATATTAAAACATTGTTTGAATTCAACAAATACAAATATGAAACATTGTAGTGAAATAACATGGTCTTACAAATTGTTTGAATTCAACAAATACAAATGACAAACACCACCAAGAACACAACTATGGAAGAATAGTAAATCTCCTTGCAAAAGTTGCACGTACACTTGAAGAATAGTAAATCTCCTTAGTTGTATAGCATGTGAAGCCTAGACGAAGCGTAGCATCAAAAGTACCTAAAAAATCAAAACAAAACTATTATGAACCTTTACATAAATAAATTACTTTAAAAATCCATGTATAAAATAAAATCAGTTTCCAACTAAATTAGTTGAACTGATTTATGCAAATAGTACAAGTATAACAAATCAGAGACCGATCAAAATATGAGTTTATGTTATTTTATTCACCTATATAAAAAGTAAACAGTGTTATAAGATTAAATAATGAATTCTTAACCTGCAAATATTTATGTTGCCAAAATTATTTAGTTCAAAAATATGCTAAGTTTAGTTTCAAAAGTGATAAAAAAAACTTTGGTCATAATTACAACTCAAATAAACACAAAAACTTATAGCTATCCCATACCCACAAATGAAACGATGATTACAACCTATAATTAAGCCAAAATCTCAAATATTATCCATATCACAAATAATAGTTACAAAACATGAGCACAAACTAGATACCACCAGATCAAAACCTCAACAGAAAGAACCCTTAGCCAACATGATAAAACATGATCAAAGGCATTTGTAATTGAGTTAAGACCAAACCAAGATGCCAACGGCTATTAGAGATGTTGTTTACTTTAGGAATGCCACATAACTCAGCCACAAGAGTTCCAATATCTTAATTCAGTACATCATCACATACACAAGATTTAGAATCCAAACTTGGCATTATAATTCAGAATCTTACAATTTCAATTACATTTCAGTTTTTATCCGTTTGCATGTATTATTCCTATGTGGACAACGAATGCACACAGCTCCAAAAATCAGAAACATCGTCAAAGGATTGAATCCAAACTCCACTCGGCCCGAGCAGGAAAAATTCATCTAAAAAACATAAAGAAATGCTTCTCAATTCTAACAGTCAAATGTTCTGCTAAAGTTCCAAATAGGCAGTGGAAATAAACTCAATTACATATGTAAATGAACTAACATTTTTTCTAGCCTTTATAATCAGTGTGATGTCCATCGTATTTTCCATATTCAAAATCTTCCTGAGAAGGAAACAAAAATTGCAAACAGACCCGTCAACATCTCTATCCCATGATTTCGGGATGAAGTAAAAATAAACTAACATCTATTTTATTTGAAATAAAATCAGTACAAACGATCAAATTCATCATAACACAAAACTTGAAAACCGAAAACAACTTAACAAAATCAGCAAGATAAAGAGAGCGATTTGTACAGTGCTAACATTGTTGGTTTCCCAACTATCTACAAGGTCTTCGTTTAAATCGGGTTCAATCTGGGACTTAAACATGTCAAATTCTTCAAATAGAAGTCACAAAGTCTATGTTCAAAATCAAAATAAAACTACCAGAAGCAAGCTGAGTGGATGTGGCGGCGGTGACGGGCGGACGACAAACGGCGGGATGGGCAACAGAATGAGATGAAATCGCGAATTAGAGGGGAGGAGGGAGGTTGCGACAACACCGCTGTGTTGTGACCAATGCCTAGGCCCCCGAATATAGTGTCGAGGCACTGCCTTCTCGACAGCTCACCGCTGCAGTCACACCTCCTGGGTTTGTAGCACCGCGGTGCTCTATGGTAGCGCCGTGGTGCTAAGGTTGGTGCCTAGGCGCTGCGGCTTCGGCCTCCTATCCCGGGTATTCGATTTAATTTTCTCCTATTTTGGCTCCATTAACCCAACAATCTCTCGTTTCGAGACAAAACATCAATCTTGTCTCCCACCACAACAACAGTTTCTAACAATCTTGGAAAACTCCAAGGCTCTTCTACATTAACTTTTGATCTTCTTGAAAAAATTTAAAGGCTTCTCAAGTTTAAAACTTGTAAAATAAAATATCGTAAACCACTACTCACATCTGTCAGTGGCCTATGGTTAGGCAATCTACGTGGTATTGTCTCCCAGACGTAAAAGATTCAGTCACGTGCTCCCACTCAAACTAAGTGATAATATCTGAAGCTTCTTATTTCTCAAACACTGATTCTTTAAGAAATAACTCCCCAATGATGACTTGACAACTCTATCCAGCTTGCTGCCATAATTGAAACTCCACTATTTACCTCAGCACCTACTGAGTTCATCTTCTCTAATGCAACTATTCGCTAATGCGACTTCATCACTTCACCCATCTGTTTGACAATTGGGAATAATCTCTGACAACCTAAAGAACCTGATTTTGTTCTTTAACTTCCCAATTGTTGTTCCTAAATTGATGGCAGATCCTCCTAATCTGTTCTGGTTGTATTTGTTGCTGACTCAATCCTACCTCTTTGGACACCATCTGCAACTTGCATCCATTGTTTCAATGATTCTATGGCAACACTCAATCGTGTCATGTAAATTGTGGATCTTCTGTGTCCAACTACCACCAAGTTGGATCCTTTGGTGAGCTTCCATTGCTTTCCACCAAACTCACTATGATAAACATCATTGTCCAACTTACCTGTAGAGATAAAGTTTATTATGATACTAGGTAATTAATACCTGACATCTAGCAGTTATAACTCAGTCTCACTATTGGTCTTCAATCGTATATTTCCAATCTTTTTAGTCTATGAAAACATTCCATTCGCATCCTCGCGAGGCCGCGATTGCCTCATCTGAAGCATATGAATAATCTCTTATTTGAAGATATGTGAATTGAAGTTGTGTTGTCTATTACCCACTTTGATGATTGGCTTCCTGTTTTTGTGTTGCTCTCAACATAGATGAGGGCATCGTTCACAACTACATTTGCCTCCATCATATAACTTTTCAGATCCTCCTTTAATATTCTACATTTTTTCTTGATGTGGCCATTTTTGTTGTAGTGAAATCATTCGACCTCTTTCTTTTGATTAACCCTATTATGGTTTTGCTGTCGGTCATCAGTCACAACCTTCTCTTTACCTTTTTTAAAGGCGAATGACGAGTCTTGTTTGGAAGTATATTATTTTCCACTCCTTTTTCTGTGAAATTTCGTCCATAATTGCCGCATCACAAATTTCTGAATACTCGAGAGATTTGTCCCCTAACGAATTGGACATTACAATCTTCATCGTTTCCCAACTTTCAGGTAAATATATTAGAAACAAAATATTCACTTCTCACTAAAAGTAATTTTAACTGGTGCTAATTAATTGATTCAATTTGTGATCTCATTAATATGGGAATTGACATAAGTACTCTCTTCCATGCGAGTATTAAAAAAATCACCTTATGAGATATCACTTATTATTAGTTGAGGGTTTTTCGTACCTGTTTTTTAGTGAATTTGTGAGGACAATTTCATAATTTTGTTCTTAAAAAAAAAAAAAGAAAAAGAAAATTTTGTTGTTTGGAAATTATGGTATTTGTAGGGGGTATTTTGGCCTTTTACCTCCAAAGTTATTAAAAAAAGGAAAAAAGGAAAAAAAATGAAATTTTGGTTTTGTGAACATGTGTGTGATGGGTGGATGGTTTGGTGGTGACATATGGTTTATTAAAAAATAAGAAAAGAAAGGAAAAAAAAAAAGAAAAAGAGAGAGAGAAACCTCTTATGCTATGTGGTTTCAAAAGGAAGGAGAAAGAACAGAATTATGAAAGGAAATGGAGCAGAGAAGAAGATTCAATTTAGTGTTGAGATTTGGTAAGTTTTTAAAGATTAAAGCTTGAGATCCTTAAGATGTAAAAAAAATTATTGTAAATTTGTGGGTTTTATGAAATAAGAAGTCATTTTGGGAGTTGTGAGTTTCTCAATGTTCAAGAACGCTCTTACTATTTATGGTTGAGATTGAAAATATGACTTTAGATAAAGAGTTTAAAGTGTGAGTTAGTGGCTGGTCAGGTAATAGAAGAAATAGGGTCTTCCCGTAGGGTGAATGAGAGAGTAAAATATATAGAAGTTAAGAGTTTGCTTTGGGGTTTCTTGTGGTTTATCTGTAATGGGTAGGAGTAGGGGTGTAATCGGTTCGGGTCGGGTCGGGTCGGGTTTTGGGGAAAATCGACCCGAACCGAAACTTTTCGGGTCAAAACCGAATCAACCCGACCCGAATTGAATTCGGGTTTTTTTCCCTCCTCCTCCTTCTCTTCCTTATCCTTCTAACCCTACCATTTTTCCCTGTTTTCCATGAAACAAAAAACCATAAAAATATATCCAATTATTTTTTGTTTTTTCAAAAGAAACACACTCTTACATTTTTTGGGTCAATTTTTTCCTTTTTTTTCAAAAAAACAAAAATAGAGGAATGAAATCAACGTTTTGGTTGAGAAATTTCATATGGTTATTGCTCAAAAACCCCTAAAATCAACAACCACCTTTGATTTCCATCTCCTATCTCAAATCCTCCGACCGAAACAACTCCAACGTCTCAAACAAGCTCACCGCCACCTCCACCGCCGCGACTTCAAGGTCTCCGATTCCCGTCGTGTGTCACCGCCGGTAGAAAATGTTGCTTGTCGCCGAGGTTCGTTCAAAGAGAGAGACAGGGAGGGAGTAAGAGGAATGGACGGGGCGGCGTGGATTACCTGTGAAAGACTGGAAGTGAGAGAGGGAGAGAGAAGATGGGAGTGAGAGGTAGGGAGGGGGCGCCGTGGGTTGTGAACTGAAGGAGGGAGAGAGAAGAGGTTATAAATATATATGACCTAATTTGATTAAAACTGAACCGAACCGAATACCTTGATAGTAATAATAATAAACTTATTATTATTAAATAAATAATAATATATAAAATATAAACAATAATATATAAAATAAAAGAAAATACAACCATCGTAAGAATAATAACTTTATTATTATTATTAAATAAATAATAATATATAGAATAGAAATAATAATATATAAAAAAAGAAGTTGGGATGGAAATGATAATATTAAGTAAAAAAGAGAAAAATAAATAATAATATATAAAATATAAACAATAATATATAAAAGAAAAGAAAATACAATGATAATAATAATAATAAAATTATTATTATTATTAAATAAATAATAATATATATGAAAAAAAAGAAGCTGTGATGGAAATGATAATATTAAGTAAAAAAGAGAAAAGAGATGATTAATTGTTATGAAAAGGAAAAATGGGGTGTATAAAATAAAAGAAAATACAATGATAGTAATAATAATAAAATTATTATTATTATTAAATAGATAATAATATATAAAAAAACAAGCTTTATCAATATTCCAAAACATGAATTTCAAATATTTCACAGATAAACAAAATATCAATTTCAAACCTTTAAATAAATTTAAACAAAACTTTATCAAATCATTTAAGAATACTTCAAATACTTTGCAAATAAACATAATTTCAGTTGACAAATTAGTTTTCAAATCCATAGTAAAACTTCAATTTCATATGCAAGATATCAATTTCAAATCTCCCTATCAAATCCAAAATACATTTTAGTTTTTGAAATATGACAAATCATTTACAACACTTTTCGAAGAGATACGGTAAATTACTTACAATACTTTCGGGATATGACAAATTACTTACAACACTTTTTCGAAGGGATATGACAAATTGAACCTGAGATAGAAGGGTTACCCACTACATCACTAGGAGCATTTTTACTTAAAAACTACTGAATTTTTTCCAAACCATCCAGATGGTCGTCTCTTCACATTTCCGTTTTAAAAAAAAATTGACGTGGCGCCACATGGTCGTCTCTTCAAGAGACGACGAAACCCCCTTTTTTTTTACTACAACAATATTTTTGGAATAAGTTTCCAAAGTTGCATTTTTTCTATTTTTTCTAATAAATCTGTATTATTTTAAAAATAAGTTTAATTAAAAACAATATTAAAAAAAAATCCTCATTACGAAGGTGAAGTTCCTGCCAGAACCACGTGGTGGCCATCCGTCGTTGAGCTTTCAATCGGATCACTTTGGACCATTTTCGTAGCTCTGTTCAAGCCAATTACTGGTCCTAATTTTGTCCTTTCAATAAATATCAGCTACTAATTATTTTGGATGTACTCTAAACTTTGGCAAATTGTTTCAAGATAAGAAAGAATCTTAAAATATCTTCTCACTTTCACACTATTTTCACATGTGCCTTTTTTTTTTTTTATGCATTGTTTTGTTGTGCTTGTTTGTCGCATAAGTTGTCCACTTCAATTATTATGGTTAAAATTTGGATTAAAAAACATGGTTTTTTTTTCATTTAAGTTTATTTTTAACAATATTTAGGACCGTTATTCAATGGAAGAGCACTGCTGAAATATTGATAAATGATTAAATTTGTCATAATCCATCCATTTAAGGTGTCAGATTCAGTTAAAATTCAACCTGATATCAAAGCATGCTAATACAATGTTTTTAAAAGTTATTAACATGATATCTTTTTTGAAATGTGGCAAAGTAAATTGTTTGTTAAACGTATTATTTACATAAAATCACATCTAAAAGAAGTAACATATCCATACTCCATTTTAAAAGATGTTTTTACACGTATTCTAATACTTTGCATGAGTGGAGTGTAAGGTGGAGTTCCATTTCACTTAGAAGTACTTCATCTTAATGGTCAATGTTTCTGTCTTCACAAATTAGTATAATATGGATTTTCTCATTCATAACACTCTCAATAATTTAAAAGCATTATGAGACACAATTTTCAAAATTTTCATTTTTATGTCTCAAGATGTGCAACGTTTGAATACCGTTTAAAATTGGAAAATAGAGAAAAAAAATCCTAATTTCAGTTGAATCACTGTTGAGAAAAATGAGAGATTATAATTTAAAAATTGATACCATAACGTAAATATTTAATTAATAGAAATATATTAATACATGTATTAACAATATTTGAAATTCAACCGAAAAACTTATTAACAGTGACTTATATAAAATATGAGAGACATAATTGAACTTTTTTGAAGATTAAGGATAATTTTGTGATTTTTTTTTTCAATAGTAGAAGATTCGAACTCATGACCTCTCGATCAAGATAAGAATTTATAAAAAGGATTGACTTTACTAAACCTACAATGATGTTATTTGATAATGATTAATGATTTATAATACTAGATATACTCAAATAGAGAAGTAGTGAACAAACAAATAAATCGATGAGAATGTGATCAATTGGAATGAGAATGTTATTCCTTTGATATTATTTATTAGAATTTTTCTGCAATGGAGACAATGTTATTCCTTTGATATTATTTATTAGAATTCTTTTGCAATGGAGACAATGGAAATTAGAAATCATTTGATGTTGTTCACTAAAACCATATGAAACTAGAATAAAAATTAGATATATAGCAATTGCTAGTATACACTTTTCTTATTTCTAACTTTACAAAATATATTATTGTGATAAATTTTTTAATTAAAATAATAATAAATTTGAATTTTACTATTTTATTGATAGGAAATATTTTTTAGTCTAACAATTTATTTAATATTAACAAATAATATATAATGAAAATAAAATTACATCAACTAAAATAAATTTTTTTATTATAACAACAGTAATTTATATAAAATATAATTAAACTTCATTGTTATAATATTTAATAACGATGAACTCCAATTTTTTAAAATGTATTGATATTAATTAATAATAACAAAGTAAAATTAAATATAAATTTATAATATTTTATAATAAAATCACAACAGCTCATAAAACTTGTATACATTTTTATTAGTACAAGTAAAATATAAATGATAAAAATGTAAATCAATTAATTAAAAAGTAATAAATCTGCTTCTCGAAAGAAAAAAAATAATAATAATAAATCTCATTAATAAATGAGATAATATAAAAGTTGGAAAGAATGGAAAAAAATTCAAAATTTAACAAAAAAAAAATTTGATAATTGTATTAATTTTCACAAACTTTAAATTTCATCATATTAAACCCTAAACTTATATAACTATTTGTGTGAAAAGCAAAATATTCTGGAAACTCCGATTTTTTGGCCAAAAACGTGAATTTTACCATTTATGACATTCTTTTATTGTTCATCAGTATCATGAAATCTCACAATTGTAGTAGTGGTGAGAGTTTGTTTGAGAGTGTGTCCCGAATTCTCACACGGATATGAGTAGGGACGGTTTACAGAGTTTACAAATGCTCCCATGGGCGTTTGCAGAGGAGAGGCTCCAACAGTCAACCTACATCAACGAAGATGAGAATCAACATGAAAGACCCCCTAAAAAGATGAAGCTTCATTACGGACTCATGAATATACGTTATCCATTTTGGAGGGCCAAGAGCATCCAATGCTTGGGTTGGATTCAAGTAACTAGAGGCTTATTTAGTCCATATGCTTGGGTTGTCACGTATCACGCGTCATGGGTCCTCCTAGACATCCTTGTTGGAAAAATTAAATAAACCCTAATTCATGATTATTCTAAAACAAAAGCCATAAAAGTCCAGAACAATCAAGGCCAAGGATCTAAGCATGGAAGAAAACCAAAATCTATAAAGAGATTAGAATTACCTGAAACCATTAGATAGATTGACCACAATCCGCAAGAAGTTGTGGTTTGTGGTCTTCCTCAACTATGCAACCCAGACCAAATATGGCAATACTCTCTGTTTGATGGGGAACAAGAGGCTCAAGAAGCATAGTGTATTGAGGACCATAACTATATATTTATAGGTTAATCCTAGGGTTTCCCATAATCCCCTAGGATCAATGAGCTGGTTTCTACTCAGCAAGTCACACCACTAAATGGGAAGTCATGGGCCCATAATTAAGATCACTTGTATGCTCATTAAATAGCCCAAATATAATTACTCTTTAATTTGTTACTCACATATGAATTAATTATTAAATTAATTCCAACAATCTCTCACTTGGGTAACAATTTTCTTTATTAGCAATTATATTAATTTAGTTCTTTAGTGCACATCTCAATGCTATTAAAACAAACTTCCCTTTAATAACAATCCGGTCCATCTCGTATATCGATGAAGAACCAAAGCGGCTGTTGTCACATGTATAATCACGACTCAACCTTCAATGATCACCACACCAAATATACTCAATGACATGGATCAAGTGTGGAAGAGCAGCATGAGAATTACATGTAATGTGATCTAAACATGTCTATTCTCAATTGGTCCAACTTTATTCTTTAAAGAGATCCAAATTTATGCTTTCTAGCTTTATGTTAAACTACATTTAGAAAGAAAATCATTCAGAGTAACAAAATAAATCATCTTCTTTATTCTGCAGAGAAGAAAAACAACATGTCTAATTTAAGAAAATACAAACTCCCACTCAACTGACATACCATAATTTTCACATCTATATGAGCATTATGCTCGTAAACTTTTGTGAAAATTCTTAATGAGCGGATCCGCAATGATGGAGTTACATTTCTTTAAACAAAAATACTCTGAATTTTCTTTATCAACTAAAGCTTAAATATTCATACAAAAGCTTTTGTTGCTGTAATATGGAAAAATACAAATCTTTGTCAAAATAACCTAATGACAAAATTTGATAACCATATTCTTAAGTTCGTTGCCACATACAAAATGCTATAAACACAAACTTTAATGGTGAAAGGGACTAAAGTGACTCTCTACCACGAGATAGTAGTATCCTTTAAAATATTAGTGAATATAGCCTCAAAAGTGGATCTAGATGGCAACTCAAATTATCAAAATCAAATAGCTTTATGATCTCTAATTAATATGATTATGATGAGTGAGCATGCAACTTTTTTTTTTTTAACACCTTATAACTCTTTAGATCCAATTAAGAGATATCAAAAATTGCCTTTCATTCTTGATATGAATACTGCAACGGAAGCATATAGACTTTAAGCATGAATTATTTTATTTTACTTTATTATTCAAGGGACCTCTATTGACAGTGAGTTAATTTTCACTAGTGATTCAATATCCCTTACTGCATAAATCTTTATGCTAGAGAACTTGCAATACCTTTCAACATAGTTCTTTTGTGAATTCTCAATGTTCTTTGAGATTGATCTTACAATATCATTTCACAATATAAAAGAGCTATGTTCATCCAAGTTTTCATCCTCTAACAAGACCTTTATTATGTCGCAGGCATATTACACTAGGTAAATAAATTTACTTCCACTAAACCTATAATTCATAATTATTACTCCTATTACCTTTCGATATTACATATGATAATATCAATATGTAATGAAAATTATGAAATTGCAGATAAAAAATTCTTCATTGAGATCACAGATGAATATAAACCTTTTGAAACTTTGTGTTACTAGATCAAAAGTTTTCAAAAGATACAAATTTATTGATTTCATAAATTATACAATTAAGAAACCAATCTTTATATTCATCTAACAAAACTCAAAAATTTATAAGTATTGTCATTTACTTGAAATAACTTTTCAAGAAGCCATAGAAAATATCTCTAAAAAATTAATGTCAGCCTTAAGATTTGAAACCATAACAACTAAATGAGCCTTATATTTGTTAACATTGCCTTTTAAAAGCAATATAACAAAATGTAAAATATCATCGTTGTTTGTTGTTTCAACACATTCTTTAAGACATTCATTTTTCCTTTTAAGAGATAAGACTTTGTTTAACTGAAGAGAATATACTCTTTTTATCAAACTTTAATCTTTATAATCATATTTCTCCTATCTCTTCTACTTACTTTAATCACATTTTTAACGATGTTGAGCTTGTTGTACTAAAATGAGGAGAATCTTTATTCTTTGCTAATATTGTTATAAAGAGAAAATAACTAAATTTCTCTTAAATACAACATTCTTTACTTTATCTTCCCTCCAAACTCAACATCCTTAAGAAACTTTAAGATCTCATCCATATTAACTTTAAGTGGGAACTAACTTTAGAAATTATGTATATTGAAAGACTAGTGTATCTAGAGTGACAACTAAAAACCTTAAGTCCAAGTCTCGTAAAACCTTGAATTGCAAGTGATTTTAGTTGTTTCTTTATTTGGTACACCACTTAAACTTTTTCATAACAAACTTGAGTGCTTTCTCCAAATAGACTGAGAGTAAGGAAAAATGATTTGTCATATTTCCTACCACACCTTTTTGAGCTTTGAATTATCTTATAAGCAACATACATCTCAGGTTTGCCTGAAAATATATCTTACTTATTAGCTCTATAAATCCTTAAAGGAGTTAGCAAATGGCTTAGACCTTATCTTTTCAATCCATCATATTTCCTAACGATTTCATTCACTATGAATTAATATATGATGACTTTTAAGATATCCAGGAATAAAGACCTCTCCTATATCAAATATCGGTGTCCTTAATGAGAGTAAATTTAATTTCTTATAACTTTGTGCAATGTTGTTAAACATTTAAAGAAGCCATATTGAATAGGCTATAAATTGATGTTCTAAAATACTAAAACTCTCAATAGCACCTAATTTGACAATTCCAGTTATGTCCCCTTGATCATTCCTAATATAGACTTGAATGTCTATTTAATCTTGAGAACCAATAAGCAACGAATAGAAATATCAAAGTCTATTCAACACATAATATAAGTTTTCATATGCAAGTCTAGCTTGTTAAATACCTTAAGTGAGAAGCCAAATTTTCTTTATACCTCATGTGGCAATGTATTTGGAACATTTTTTTGTTTTTCTTATATATGTTCAAATTTCCTAAAAATATCAAGAGAAGTCCTAAGCTTGATTCTTTTGTGGTTTAGGCGAACATATGTTCCAAATAAACCTTAGTACCAACTTTAATTTCTTTCTTTAAGGAAATAAACAATTAATGAGTACAACTTTATCTTTTCTTACTTAACCCATTTTCCTTGAAACATCAGTTATAAGTATCATAACCCACTACATACCTACTGTATAATGTCTCAAATGGTATCAAATGCACAAGTAAATCTTTGAATATTTTAAATTTTGTGCATTAGATCCTTTAGTGTACTCACTAGTGTTCCTTTATTCTTTATTAAGAAATAGTCAACAAAAATTTAAAGTCTATTCCTTTTGTACTTTTCAAAACAATCCTTAAGGAACTTTCCTAATTATTTCCTCATTAAACATAATCCCCTTGAATGTTGCAAAACACCGTCATAATACTTATGTAATTAAGGTTACTCCGACTTTTCAAGATCTCAATTAAACCTTAGAGAGATATTGATTTGCAAAAGTTGAAGTGTTTCCTTTCTTTATCAAAAATTCATGCAAACATGAATAGAGATTATTCTTAAACACACAGTAAGACAATTAAATAATATTTAACAATAACTAATTCAATAATATAACATGCTCGAAATTAACCTTAAGTATTTATAAAAATACTTTATAATTAAACTCAACTAGGACGACAAGATACCTAACACAACATTGATAACCTTCCTTTGGGCCGACAATATCAACTTGCAAGTGGTACTCTCCATGTGGTGATCAAACATTGATAATCAATCATGTCAAGTGAAAATCTTCCTTTGGGCCGGCAATCACTCACATGGCATAACTTTATATTATCCATGTTTATCACCATCTAACTATATGTGGACCTGTTATTTGGCCAAACTGAAGTCTTCCTTTGGGCCGACTGCAGAGTGCATAAATACACAGATCTACAAACATCTGATAATTTTGAAAGATATCAATATCAGAAATCAGAGGCTACTTTGGTAGCATGATTCATCAAATTAACACCAACCAAAAGGATCGGACAATTATGCAACATATATAACTTTAATTATTATTAATTTTATCTTTATGAAAATAAAACTATCAAAATTATTTTCAAAATTAATAATAATATCTTTATATGCATAATTTAATAATGGGAAAAGTCCTCTAAACACTTTATTAAATCCAGAAATAAAAAATAAAAACTGGATTTTCCCAAAAGAAATATTATTGATATTATAACTCATCAACAATTCAACATAGGCTATGGAGCACTAATTGCAGCACAATAATCTAATATCAATAATTAATTCCAGTGTATTTGTTATTTGGCCAAATTGTGACCTTCCTTTGGGCCGATCACAATTCGCATAAACAACAATACTCAAATCTCACAAAATTATTACTTAATTATTCTTAATTGTTTCCATATGAAAATAAAATACCTAAGTTATTTTCAACAATTAACAATAATATTTCTAAATCAAAACATTCATAGAAATTTAAAAATTGTGCAAAGTATTGATTAAATTGTTAAATTATTCACCATAATCAACAATATTTAATTAGCACAACATAAAAGGAAAATTAAATCGACCTCCATATTTAAATTCGCCCAGAATATTCAAAACAGAATATAAATTGATAACTAAATAAATAATTATTAAAAATTAAATAAATAGCCACAAAAAAAAAAAACATCTGTAAGTTTGCGCACTGCAACATTTAAAAAAAGTTGGTGCTAGGGCATCAACCGTTATCTTCAAACGACACCTTATTGGAGTGCCCCAATTTCTTTAATTTATCTTTTAATGAAAACTAAAGATTCACCGTTACAACTAATTTGTTAATAACAAAAAAAATAAACTTTATCAAATTAGTCAGGGATAAATTCGAACAATTTTCAATCAATTAAGAATTTTAATCATGTGAAAATTGTTCAAACATCTTATCAATCCAAATAATTTTAATAACTTTTTGTATAAATAAATAAGTTATTAAAAGAACAATGAACTTAACTCTTAGAGATCCACTAATCATCCATGCAAAACTTGCTCTGATACCACTTGTTGGAAAAATTAAATAAACTCTAATTCATGATTATTCTAAAACAAAAGCCATAAAATTCCAGAACAATCAAGGCCAAGGATCTAAGCATGGAAGAAAACCAAAATCTATAAAGAGATTAGAATTACCTGAAACCATTAGATAGATTGACCACGATCTGCAATAAGTTGTGGTTTGTGGTCTTCCTCAACTATGCAACCCAGACCAAATATGGCAATACTCTCTGTTTGATGGGGAACAGGAGGCTCAAGAAGCATAGTGTATTGGGGACCATAACCATATATTTATAGGTTAATCCTAGGGTTTCCCATAATCCCCTAGGATCAATGGGCTGGTTTCTACTCAGCAAGTCACACCACTAAATCGGAAGTCATGGGCCCATAATTAAGATCACTTGTGTTGACACGACCTGCCCTAAACACCTACTAACTATAGGACAAGTCGTGCCGACCACAGACCCCCAACCATCTACCAAGTCTATAATCAAATTCTTTCTAAATTTCTAAAACTAATTTAGATTATTCCTCAATATATAAAACATAAAGTGTAACATAATTCATTTCAAAAATAACTATTCGGCCACGACTTCTAAACATGTTGTACGACCACAAAAGGTACAACTATTCCAGTATAAGTCATTCTAGATGTACATACAAAATGATATGCAAATTCTGAGACGGTGAGTGGCAGAAACTGGTTGGCTATCTCTATGAAATTCAGGTGCAGCCTGGAGGAGGAAAACAATGATAAACAGTGAGCTAGGAAGCTCAGTGAGTGGCATTTTATTAAGAAAATAATTTCATAAAACTTATTCCATAAAAGCAACTGAAATTTTAATTCTCAAGACGAGCTTCATAAAGCTGAAATAATAAACATTCTCGTTAAAACTTCATATAACTTGAGCAACTAAAATTCAGTAATTTTCTGAGCATAACTTGTAACAACATATACTTCCTAACAATACTTTCTGAAACACATCAAATATCTTCTTTCAAACCTAAAACAGATTAAGGAAACTCAACACCATATATGTATCCACATTTTATTCTGGTCTACTAGCGCAGAGTAATCTCAATACGCACAGCAGAATAATTCTATTTCTGGTCCACTGGCATAGAGTAATCTCAATATACACAGCAGAATATTTCTCTCAACGCACGGGGTAAAATGGTCCCAAAGACCTTCTATTTCTGGGTATACTATAGAAACACATTCACATAGCATACGAGTAATCACCTGGATACAACAATATGGTGGTTTGAAAACGATTCTCAGAAATTTTCAATCTCAATAAAAGTTCTAAAAATTCTTTTTTCTTTCTTTCTAAGAACATTTCTATCACAAATCACTTCTAAACATATTTCTTTCTAATCATATTCAGTAAACACAACAATTTCTCAGAAATTCTCAGCAAAACTCAATTTCTCAGCAGAAATAATCAAACATACGTTATATATTTTTCTTGAGGTTCTATAATAGATATTTGAAAATATTTAGTAAAATAACCATTCACAAATCCTATGAACGAGGTGAATTTGGTTGGTACGCTGCTCCAATTTCCGATCGTCCTGAAATAATAACCAATGAAATTTCAATTCACCCTCAATTACCAATTTAAACTCTACAATTCTTCAAATTAAACCATAAATTTAATCAACAATCCCATTCTTTCTCTACCATCCAATTACACCTCTTCCTCTCTCATCTTCCTTACAAGTGGGACCCACTTCCACTATCATATCCTTTTAACCCATTCCAATTCATTACACGTGAAAAGCCTCACTTCACAACCATTTGTTTCCTTTCATTTCCTTTTATTTTTAATTTTAATTCTCAACACATAGCCTGTCTCTCTCCTCTACACTATTCATCTTTTTCTTCATCCCAACTTCTATTTTTTTTTTCCACTCCTTTTCTTTTTGCAACATCTTCTTCCCAAGTCTCTAAAATTATATTTCTCACCTTACCTTGAATCAACATAACATCACCAATTTTTCCACCAACTTCCATATTTGAGTAAACCACAAAGAAAAGAAAAATCTTATTTTCTTTTAATAATCAAATACCACAAAATCACACCGCCATGCCCATAGGAAGTCGGGGAGATGTATGAACAGAGCATAATACCCACAAAACTAGGAATTTCCTTAAGAAGAAAACCCATAAAACCCAATCTTATAGAGTTTCATACTTCCATGGGTTTCCTTGATAAATCTCTAGAAAACTTACCAAATTTCAACTTTTGGCTCTAAAATCACAATGCTTATTCTTCTTCCCTTTCAGCAACCTTGAGTTATCCACCTTTTTTCAGTCCTCGCTCCCCCTCCCCCTCTGTTTTCTTCTCCAAAACCCCTTCCATTTCAAATTTCTTTCTTTTCTGTTCTTCTTTTTTTTCCTCCTTTCCACGTGTTCCCTTCCACTGCCCACACACACAAACCCACTTTTTTTTCAACAATTTCCCAATTTTTTTTATTTTTATATTTTTTTTTCAAACTTACGAAAATATCTTACACGTATGCCCATTAAATAGCCCAAATATAATTACTCTTTAATTTGTTACCCACATATGAATTAATTATTAAATTAATTCTAACAATTCTCTATCCCTCTGCCTCAAACATGAAGGGCTTGGCAACGTCATGTGTAGTCCCTGGGGGCAAGCAGCGGTTTCGATACAAAGCTTCAGTGCCCTATCCACTAAGTTGTCCATAGTACGGGTCCTTAGGAGTGATTGGCCTTGTTGTCAGTATGCTCAAATTCTTTTTGGTACGCTTCGTCGTGCCAGGTTGGTTTCCAGACCCGACCCTCATGGCTTGAATGATTTTTTGATGTAGGGAAACCAAGCTCCTCGAACGTTTTTAAATATATAGAATTAGTATATAAAAGTTCTTTGTTGTAGTGGTTACCGCACAGCCCAGCCCCTCGAACATTCATGTATCTTTATTTATTTTTCTGTGATTTTTTATTTATTTTTCAGGTAATTCGTAATTATTGTGATTTTTACATGATTTGTTTTTCCTAATAAGTTTTTTTTTTGGTTCGATACTTTTGTTTATTTCTCATTTAATTCATGATTTTTCAGTGATTTTTTATCCTATTCAAATTTTCTGGGAGTTTTATAGAAGGAAAAAAAAATTTCCATCAATTTCATAGAATTAGGTCCATTTAAAAAAAAGAGAAAAAATTAATCAATTTCAATACAAATATGTTAACTTGCAAGAGAAGAAAAAAAAATCTAAAAAAAAAAATAAGTAAATATATAAGTTGGAGGGACATTTAAATTATAATTTTAAATTGTGTAGTCACCTTGTACTCTTTTGAACCTACAAAAAAACTATTTTCAATTTATACATCATTTGTTGTGGTTTATTTATTGTGGCCGGTTTCAAGGTTTTTTTTTTTTAATTAATTTATACATTGTCTTTACGGTAATATTTTTCTAATATTATTGTATTGATATTTTTTTATTCTTTTTGAATCATCATTTTCGAGATTCAACTGTTTTATTTTCTATAATTTTTAATTTGAATTTTCCATAATCTAAAGAAGTGGACAATTTAGATATCGATTGTTTAATGTGCTTTTTATTTATTTATTTATTTTACATCATATAAACTTCAAATTTGACTATTAAGTATAATAGTTAGTACAAACTTGGAGTATAATACAAATGGAAGTCCCCCACCAAAAATCCTGATACCATTTTCACACCTTTTTTTTTTCTCGTTTTAACCTTTTTTTTCCTTTTTAGCTTTCTCCCTTATACCAAAGGCTACGGCCTTCTCTATCCTCGTTTTTCTCCTTCTCCATGTTTCCCCTCTCCCAACAACTTTGTGCTGCAACTGGCCACGCCGCATAAAAGATATGGAATGTCAGTAATTTAATGGCTTAAATTAATAATAATTAATAATATAAATTAAAAAATTCTAGAATTCAAAAAGATTTGTAACTTTTTCATAAAAATTGGTCGAAAAAAGGGAGTTTTCTTCCCTCACTTTCAAACCAACATTTTGATTTTGATTCTTTAATTGTTTTCAATTTTTGATAATAATAATAATAAATTATTCAGTTAGATTTTTAATAATAAAAACATAAAAGGTAGGTGCCAAAATACTAGTTTATTGAAAAGAGAAAATACTAGTTTACTAAAAAGGGGATAATGTGGTTCCAGTACAGAAGATTGAATGCTGAATATGATGTTTGCATTATTTGTCATGGACAGCTTTGTGGTCCTCGGACAGGGCCAGCTATTTGAAAACGAAATTGAGAGTCTAACATATGGAAAGAATGGGCAGAGCGAGTATAGCTCAGCAATAATTTACATATATCTCGATAAAATAATGAAGGGCTAGTTTTTGCCAACATAAATTTAACTCAATGGTAATTGTACATATCTTTGATCAAGAGATCATGAGATTTAATCTCTCTGACCTCCATCTGTTGTCCGAAAAAAAATAAAAGTTTGATAACGATTTTGTTTTTATTTTATCTATTTAATTAAGTCAGAATTAAAAATAAGTGTAAAAAATATATATTAATTATTTTTTAGAATTATTATTTAACATTATAAATAATTAGTTTTAAAAAATATTTCATATTTTATTCACAATTTACTGAATATGTTAATAAAATTATATTAATTATTAAAAAAAAAAGAATAGGGGACGAGTTTGGGACATGCATTTCCAATTATTGGAGCAGTGATCGGATTCTACGGAAATTTTTGTCATCCCCAATGTAGAGACACGAAAATAAAGTTTGACAAAGAGAAATTTTGGAGAGATAGAAAAAAAATTTCTAGAAAAAGAAAATTAGTGAAAGAAAATTTAAAGACAAAAAAGGACCAATAGAGAAAAAAAGTAAAGTTGAGAGGAAAAGATACTTTAAAGAAAAAAAAAAGAAATTAGAAAGACAAAGAAAAATTATAGTGAAAAAAAAATTTAAAGATAAAAAGAATATTCGAAATATATATAAATAAAAAGATAAATAAAAATTATAGTGAAAGATAATTGAATGAGAAAAATATAATTTTAGATAAAAAATAGATTAAGAAGAAAAAGAAAATTTTTTAAAAAATGAAATCTTAGAGAGAAGAGTTGGAGAAAATATTTGATTTTTTAGAGAGAGAAATGAGGGTGACTTGTTAGAACGAAAACAAAAAAAATACATAAAGATTAAACTGTGGAGAGAGAGAAATAATAATAAATATTTAAAACATGACAATTTTAAAGAGAGAAAAATAAATTTTGTATAGGGAAATTTAGGAAGAACAAAATTTTAGAGTAGGAAAGAATTTTGTTAAAGATAAATATCATAAAGAAATTGAGAATTAGAAGAAAAATTTTGTTTTTGAAAAACAAAAATCCATTTGTAAAACTACTTTTTCTTTATTTTTGAAATTTACATAGAATTTCAAATTTTTTAAAAAACATGACAATTGAATTAATTATCAAACAACCGCGTTTTTTAAAACCTAAAAACCAAAATCCCAAAATAGTAAACAAAATGGTTATAAAACGAGTCTAAAAAAATGTAGTTTTTCGTCATTTTTGTTATAATGCTCAATTTTTTCTTTCTTTGACGTATTCCCCTCCAATAAATTTCCCTCTAACAAATCTTTTGGAATATTACCTATATCTTTCTGGTATATTACATATGATCTAATATAACCTTGTGTGATATTGCATTAAATAGAGATTCAAAACTAAAGCCTGCAATATATGACATTTGGACTTATGCTTAGATGCGCTTATTTATGTATATAATCAATATTCATAATATATCTTCTTATTATATAATGGGAAGACTCTATTTGCGAATGTGTAGGCAATGGAAAGTGAAAAAAAAATGGAGACCATAACCTAATAATAGTAATAATATGTGTGGGCCCAGTCGAGTCAGAGTAATTATCCTGTACAGGAGGCATGAGGCAATTATATAAATGGAGGGCAGAGGGGAGAAATTGGGAGAGAGCAAGAAAAGAAAAGAAGAAGAAGAAAAGAAAAAGACAGAGAAGAAAAAGGATGGCGATGAAGATGGAGTGGAAGAAGGTAGGTGTGATGGTGGCGATAATGGCAATGATGTTTAGCGGATCTTTAGCCCAGTCTGATTTGGTTACTGATAACGTGAGGATTGAAATGGTATCTGATACGTCAAAGTATCTGAATGTTGTTGGAAATGAAATGGGCATGAGAAAAATGATGAAGGGCCAACTTTCGGATGGATGCACGAGATTTTGCAATATTTTTTACCGATGCCCTTCTGGCTGCCGTTGTGCTGGTCCCGTTGCTTGGGGAGTATGTGTTTGAACTCTCAACTCTCAGCTCTCAGCTCTCAACTCAATATCTATATTATCCTTTCAATTCTCTCTCTATAATCCTTTATATGTGTTAAGCTATTAAGTCTCTCTAATCCTTATGTTTTAAGCTATCAAATCTACCTGTCATCCACATATGTTAAGCTATTAAGTCTCTTTCTGCCCTTGATTTCTGTTGAGCTCTAATCTCTCTCCCTCAAATCCATATTTAATTCATAGAAATTCCCATTTAATCATCGGAAGGATTTATTTTTCATTTCGTCGATATGAGGAATGAATCAACATTAATTTCTATAGTATCGCAAAAAAATCGACAAAATATAAAAAGATATCGACATGATATCACTAATATGGACATAATATCAATAGTAATAATTTTAACTTATTTAAAATGTGTGAAATACTTATTTACTAATTTAAATATTATTTCTTACGAATTTTTTATTTTTATAATGTTTCTAAAAATATCCACCAGTATCGATATAGACGTGTTGCTTCGTCAACGGTATCGCTACTGTATCGTTTCTACCATGCTAATATATCGTCTTCTTACCGCCATCGTCAACTATTTAGTCCAAAATTCAATTTCTATAGTCAGTTTGTGTGTTTTTGACATCTGTGAATGGCAAAATAATTCACAAGCGCTGCAAATATTATGGGGTTGAGAGAAATTATAAAGAAAATAGATAAGAGAATGGATAAGAAATTATGTGGTGAGGTATTTTGTGCACAGAGAATGAAAGGGGATAAGAGAAACGGGAAAAGGAAAGAAATATAGGTCGTCTAGGAGACGAGCGTGGGTGATGCTGATAACTTTATGTTCTATTTTACTTTTCGATCGGTTCATTTAACCCTTCCTTCAAGATATTTAGCCTTACAGGGTAGTTTCTGTTAATTTACACGGGATTCCACGTGTTCAATACTACTTGGGTAAGAGAGTAAGTTAGTGATGCTTTTGGCTAGTAGACTCTCGACGTCTAAGATGCAACACTTCACCACTTCGCCTACCAGCACGATGCTTGTACTGTTATTCTACAACTCCATTTTCACGAGGCTATTTGGAAACTAATCAAATGATGACCCTCGATGTGGATTTTCAAAAATTTGAGCATGACCAAATATATATATATATATATATATAAAGTTATAAATTTTTTTTTCCTTTTACTTTTTATGTCATGGCTTATTTCAAAAAATGCTATATTAAAAGGCTATAAAAAGTTATATTTCTTCTAGTGCTTGACACTCCCATCAACATCGACATTTAAGCTTTTGAATTTTTTTTTCTTTTTTCACTTTACTTTCTAAACTTTTGAAATATTTATTTTAGTACCCTGTTAAGCAATGACCACTTGCATATGTACAGATATGAGGATAATGCACATACCCCACGACGTAAGGTTATTTTTAAAAGTTGGTTCAGCCACTAAGACAAAATTTGAGAGTTCAACTTCAATGAAATCTAAACCTTAAATATTTTAATTTATGTGAGTTAGAAATTTTTTTTTTATAATTATGGTTAGTTTGGAATTTCCCGACAATAAAATATTAAAAAAAAATTACAAACCTAAGCATAACTCATCTAGTTTAGACATATATCCATTAATCAAAAGATTCTAGATTCAAATTTCGACTCTCACACCATGTTGTAGTTGAAAAAAATTATATAAAAAAAACAAATTTAACATTTTTGATAAAATAGCCATGGCAACCAAATACAAATTCTCTTTCGGAGTTTATATAGTAGAAAAGAAAAAGAAAAGACTGCGTTAGTATTATTTTTCTCTACAACTATAACTCTAATTACAAAAAAAAAAAAAAACCTGGCAGTTTAATATTTCCCCCTCAATATCATTAGATGTTTGACAACTCATTATTTTTTTATAATTTCTTTTATTTTTATATTTCTCTCTCTTAATTATCAAATATTTAATAGTGTGAAGGAGGAAGTTTCTCCCAAGTTTTTTCCCTTACAAAATGTCGATTAAAAATAATGATGGTTAGTCAAAGTATAGGGACACAGTGAAGAAGGAAGCTGTCCCACTCTTCCTCCTAGGAGTGTTCACGGGTTGGGTTGGGTCAGGTTCAGGGGTTTTTTCTGACCAACCCGAAAATTCGAGTTGGATAAGTAGAGAAACCGATGAAACCGACTATACTAGCCAACCCAACCCTATATTTTTCGGTTGGGTCCTCAGGTTACTTTACTTTCTATTTCCTTTTCAAATTAGGGATGGGATGGGATGAGCGGCGGACGGCTGTAGACAGAAGGGAATAGGGCAGATGGTAGGAACAACGGGCTAACTACAAATCGTGGCAGACTGTAGGGACAACAACGAACGGTAGCAAGAGGGGAATGGCGGTGAGAGGCGAACAACAGTGAGAGACGAACAGTAGCGAGAGACGAACGACGACGAGATAAGAATGGCGACGAATAGAGGCAAACGACAACAAACGAAAGCGAACGACGATGAACATAAGCGAACAACGACAAACAAAGACAAATAGAGGCGAACGGCGACAAACTATATTGAACAACGACAAACGAAGACTTAAGATATGTGGGATGAGATTGAGAGAGATGAGATGAGATCAAGAGAGTCAGAGAGATGAGAGGGAGATTGAGAGAGGTGGAGTGTGATTGAGAGGGTTAGAGAGATGAGAGGCAGCTACAAATCCTAAACCTAAAAAACATAAGATATATATATCGGTTCGGGTTAAATCGATTTTTTTTCCCTCTTAATCTGAGAACCGAACCGAACCGGTCAGTTTTTTAAAATTAGAACCCAACCCAACCCTCACGATTTGGGTTAGATTCTTCGGGTTACCGGGTTTGAACACCCCTACTTCATTTAGATTAAAAAAAGTACATATAAAATTGAATATTTTAAGGTTTTTTCTCTACTTCACTCCTACATTTTTAAAATTGAAATACTACAGTATATACAAAACAAAAAAAAAAAAAAAAAAAAAAAACTATAATGTGAAATTTTGCCTCTTCCTTCCAAAATTTATCGCTGTCCCCTGTCTTTACAATGTCTTCTAAAATTTACGACTCTGCCTCAATCTTCACAACTATAATCTCAAGGATTTACAACTCCTCCATATACAAAACACACACATATATAACTCCAATATATTCATAACAATGTATTGATCCAAAATAATCCTACTAATTATTTTTAGAAGTAATTGACAAAATAAATAAACATTATCACGACTTTTGAATTTTAAAATTTTTTACATGATCTCTACCGTATTTTGACTAAGATAACTTGGAAATAGAAGAATGAGACTTCTTTAAATACAAACTCGAAAACTCTAACAATATCCACGATCATTATTAATATTGTCGACACAATATTTACTGTTGATGGTGAAAGCCGAGCAGGTGGTGTGTCAGGCTCGAAGTGTGACAGTTGGTTGTGTGGACCATAGATTGTATAAAGCATACGATTAAGGGAGGACGAGGCATGGACGCCTGTTATGCAGTACGAGAGGCATACACGCCCTAAAGATGACAACTTGCAGGAGGGAAAAGGTGGCACGCAACAGTACGACTACCACGCCCCAAGAATATCCTCACTTGCCCATCAGAATCTCGTACGACAATGAACCCCACCATGCCACGCATGACCACATGGTAAGTGAAACATCTATTGAAGATCGTTGTTGCAGACTCATTTGTCCAATGACAACCTGTCTCGAACGACACGTGGATCTCTCCAAAAATCAGCATCAATAGTTGGCATTGTTTGGGGGGACAACGCTTTCAAGCTGAGACTGAAAGCTCCTCTCCCTGACTAAGAAAATGTTCTTCGTTGGAACCATGTCTTTCGATAATGAGTCGTCATGTGAGCAATTCGTGTACAATGAACGTCGCCAGGAGAAATATGTTGGAAAAACAGTCCCTCTTCTCAAGCCTTGGGTACGAGAGAGGTTAACCATATTGAATGTCTTGCCCTAAACTCGTAGTTACTAATTAACATAAAACCAAATTTATATTCAATAAAGTTTTATTCAATAAATTTGTTGTTGAATTCATAGCATTGCATTGTCTAAAATGAATAAACTAAACATCCAAGGTCATTATCATGTAATCGGGACAGTATATATGCTGGGTATATATTTGATATACTCTCGATATAAAAGTTGGATGATGTCCCGAGAATAACCTAAAGGGTCCATAGTATATGGATAAGGTTGATGTGATCATATTTGGCTCAACATTCCAAGATGACACCTACACCAACTAGAAGGAAGAGCTTGAGAAAAGATCCTCCAAACGAAGAAGACTTCATTAGACACACCAAATTTTTTTGACTATTTTGAGAACCAATGAAGAACCCACTAGGGTCAAGAGGAAGCATGGAGAAGAAGAGAGGTCAAGAAAGTGGCCCCATTTCAAGGACAAACCTATCAAGGAGCCATCCACATACAAGCACCACCAAGGGCACGCCCCTGCCTGCGCACGCTCCTACACGCCCCCTGCGCGCCCTCCCACCACCAGCGCCCATGCGTGCCCCACGCCCGCCAGCGCCTTGCCGTCTATGCCGCCAGCACACTGCCGCCTAGCGCCCATGCCACCCGCGCCATTGCCACCCACCAAGCGCTAGCACCCCTACCCAAGCGCCCTGTGGGTGCCCTCATGCCAGCACCCCTACTCCGCGCCTACGCGCACGCCAGCCTCTTGCCCCAGTGCCCGTGCACATGCCTTCGTATTAGAGCTAGCCCCAGCGCACCTCTGCCCAGCACCTTGCGTGCATGCCCAGCGTGCTACCCAGCCCCACGCGCACGCCCCGCCTGTTCTCCCAGCCTGACGCGTGCCCTACACTACCTTGCCGCCCACTCCTCCCAATTAAGGAATATATTTCCTTAACATTTTGATTTATTCTTGGGAGATTTGTTTTGGATTTATTTGTTTTATTTATCTTTTTTAAAATTCACTTTTAGGAAAATTTTAGACTTTTAGGGAATTTATCAATTTTAGTTTTATTTTTAATTTTATTATTTTCCTTAAAACGCCAAGGGCCTTGGCGTATATAAAGACATGTACCCCTTCTTTGTTCTACACCTTAGAATTTTCTAATTGAATCAATAGAGTTGAGTGTTTCTCTCATTGCGTTGTGCAAACCCCCCTCAAATTTCGAATCTCTTTGTGTGGTTGAACTTAGGTCTTCATATTTGAACCCTTCAGAGCATGGTTGTTTGATTGGTCATCAAAATTGTGGAGTGTTTCCGGCCTCGAGTATAGTGAGTCATCTGTCTGCTCAAGGTAACGACTGCAAAGGTAATCCTTCTAACCTTGGCCTTTCGGGTTGAACCAACTATAAGATTGGATTCAATTGGCTTGTGGCTCGAGTAGCTTAATACACTTGGATTGTCGCGTATCATTTGGTATCAGAGCTTAGGCTTTAGACCGGGATATATGTTTATTTTCTATCTTTAAATTCTTGTCATTGTCTTCACATTCCTTTATTAAAAAATCTCATAAAATGTTCCGTCTTTCACGAGCCAACTTTATCTATCATTCTTGTAAAGAATTTTTTATTTCGAAAATTTGCTTTAAAGTGTACAAAACTTATTTGTTCGTGTTTTGCACCTCAAAAGCTTTCCAACAAACCAAGTTTCACTTTAATCCGAGCCCTATAGCCAAAGTTATCAACTTTTATTCGAACCCCAGAAATTGAGAGAAACCTGCAAATAGCATAAAACCAGAGCCAACTTAAAACATCCATAACTTTTTGCTCAAAAGTCTAAATTGAGTGAAACTGGTTCCATT
The DNA here is from genome assembly GCF_013281855.1 of Momordica charantia. Lineage (NCBI taxonomy): Eukaryota > Viridiplantae > Streptophyta > Magnoliopsida > Cucurbitales > Cucurbitaceae > Momordica > Momordica charantia. The sequence goes on from NW_028275158.1 coordinate 11,060,663, forward strand.
TGAAAGATCTCTGTGTTACCTTTCAACAGAGCCTAGAATCGACAACTTTCCATCAGTGGTTTAAAAGTTATCACTTTTCGAAAATACTGTGTAATCTGGAATTCCTGCAGCCGCCAAAGAAGCAATGTCCCAACTACGACGATTCATATCTTACTGAAAAGTTTGCTGAATATAGTCAAATGAGGTATTAAATTAAAGGTCTTTGAATGAGCTTTCCAGGGACATATAGATCGTCACCATCCGAGGTCTGTAGCAGAGGTTATCAACGAAAGAAGAGAAGGTGTTCAAGCAGAAAACTTTCCAAATTTGAAGCTGGACGGTTTTGGAGAAAATTTTGGGCCACCATAAATAATTCTAACATTGATTATATTTTGATTTAAAATTATTGTTGGATTATTTTGACCTATTTGGACAGCCCAAAAGAAGGAGGACAGCTGCCACCCCCACTGGGCCATCCGAGAGAGTCCATTGTGTAGCCCCAAAATTTTCTTTGAGAAAGCAGCCCCCTCCAACGAAATCCAAACCTTTTGGCATCCTACAAACTCTAAGTTCACTAGTTGTGCTAACGTTTGCCATAGGTTGGAGCCCCATCTGAGTTGTATACATCACACGCCCTCGCCCCTCACCCAAGTTACCCAAATTACCGCAAAGTTCACTGTTTTGTTGGTAAGTTTATTTTGTGTGTGTTTGCACTACAAATTGGATTTATACATCTTTTTAGTATATTTTTTACTTCATTGATTTTATTTGCATATTTCTTTCTTTGCTTAGCTTTAACTTCAATTTGCATATTGTAGTTAAGTCCATAGAATCAAGAGCATTAGACTTAAGGTTGTCTTATCATTCTTGTTTATATCTTGCCTTATTCTATAAATATCATTTGGTATCATTATAACTATCATTTGGTATTCTTTTGAGTCTTGTCTTTGTGTCTTCTATACCATTGACCCCTAGTCAAAAAAAAAAAAAAAAGAGGATATTTTGCAAGTTGCTTGTATGCTTATACTCACTTGTTCCAAGACCGATTCGCCACGAGCATTCAAGTGAGCATCTCTAAAGGGTATCCACATCAAAATCCACCCTACCAAAAAGAGAGAAGCCGAGATGTTAAGTAAGGGAGTGAGCGTAATTTTTCCTTGTTTATACTAACCTTTACTTGTGTAGTGATGGCATCAAAAGGAAAGTCTCACGACTCACAAGAAGAAAGAGACAAGGCCAATGTGAACGATGAAAGACTTAAGGAAGCTCAAATCCAACCTTTGCAAGGTTCACACAAAAGCTTGAAGACCTAACCGAATCCTTGCAAATGATGAACACATATGTTCAAGGATTGGAAAGGCCACAAAGAATGCCACACCGAAGGAGACCGATGAGCCCAAGAGAGATATCCGACGGATCTCAAGAAGATGAGGTAGGTATTTTAATGAATATTTTGCTAATGAGGATCCTTTTGATGTAGGTCCAAGAAGAGCATACATTGGCCAAGGAAGAGGACGATTCCAACAACACCGAGAGAGGCCAAGGAGAGGAAACTACCTTGGGAGCATCAACTTAAAAATCCCAACATTCCATGGAAAGTTTACACCTGAATAATTTGAATCATAGGAAAAGGAGATCGAGTTAGTGTTGCATGCCACAATTATGATGATGGCAAGAAGGTAATTCTCGTAATCACTCATTTAAAGATTATGCACTAACTTGGTGGGATAAAGTGATGGCTCATAGAAGGAGAAATCATGAAGGACCTGTAGCTTCATGGATAGAGTTCAAGGAACTCATGAAGAGCAGATTTGTGCCACCACACTACCATAGAACAAATTCAAGGAAGCTTAATAAACTCTATCAAGGCACCAAGGGAGTTGAAGACTACTACAAGGAGATAGACATGTTGATGAGCCAATGGCAACTAGAGGAAGATGAGGAGACTACTATGGCTCGTTTCTTAGATGGTCTTAACCAGGACATAGCCGACAGGCTTGATTTGCAACACTATGAAGACATGGAGGAACTTTTACACATCGCCCTCAAAATAGAGGAGCAAAACCAAAGGAGAGCTAAAATGTATGTCAAATCTATTCCTAAGGCCACTCACTAGTAACAAAATGGAGAACAAATCCCTAGAGTCAAAACCGAAAGTTAACTATGAAAAGGGAGAGTCATCCAAGTCCAAAACCCAACCCGATATTCCCAAGACTAGGACTAGTGACATTAAATGTTTCAAGTGTTATGGAGTAGGCCACATAAGCCGAAATTGCCCTAACCAAAGAGCCATGATACTCAAAGAGGGAGAGCTAGACACAAATGATGAGGACGAAGAAAAAGTAGAGGTTGAGGAGAGGGAAAACAAAAGTAGTCAAGAGGAGGAAGTAGAAGAGGATTCTAAGGACATAGCCTTAGTGTCTAGGAGGAACTTCAATGTTTAATTTAGGGAAAAACCCTTAGAGGCACAAAGAGAGAACCTATTCCATACTAGGTGCATAGTAAACTCCACCCCACGTAGTGTTATCATTGATAGTGGGAGTTGCACTAATGTTGCGAGTAAGGATATAGTGGAGAGGTTGAATTTAGCCACTACACCCCACCCACGGCCTTATAGCCTACAATTGTTGAATAATAGTGGGGATGTGAAGGTCCAAAAACAAGTTCAAGTTCCATTCAACATAGGTAGGTACAAGGATGAGGTCACTTGTGATGTTGTACCTATGCATGCTAGTGATTTCTTGCTAGGGAGACCATGACAATTTGATAAGAAAGTGAGTTTTGATGGTTTTCTTAATAAATATTCTTTTGAGCATCAAGGTAAGAAAATCACACTTGTACCTCTATCTCTAAGGAAAGTACATATTGATGAGTTAAAATTGGAGGAAAGAAGGTTGGAGGCCGAGAAAAAGGAAGTTATTGAACTTCAAAATAAAGAGAAAGGGAAGGCTCCAAAGAAGAGAGAAAAAGCCGTGATTCTCATTGCTAGAAACGATGAAATAGAGCGAGCTCTATGTGCTACACAATTACTTCTTCTATATTTTAATGAAGGTAATGATCTCCTAACTCAAGAAAGAAGAAATACATTGCCTAGTACTTGTGTTGAGTTTTTACAGGAAATTAGGACACAATGGCCGAAGCTATGCCAAATGTGGAGGGAAAAATGGAAGAAGGAGGAGAAGGAAGCAACTTTGAGCTGCCCACTAAAGGATCCCAAAAACCTCAAGAGGTCGAGCCACATGAGAAGAGAATCATTGACAATCAAATGGAGATCTTCAAGAAGAAGGAAGAAAATGAAGTTTTTCAACTTCAAAAAGGTAATAGTCTTACTATAGATGCATATCATTGGACTAACTTGTTTTGTTTGGATGTAGGTAAACAACTTGATTTGAGGACGAATCCAATTCAAGAAGAAGGAGATGATATGACCATATTTGGCTCAACACTCCAAGATGACACCTACACCAACAAGAAGGTAGAGCTTGAGAAAAGACCCCCCAAACGAAGAAGACTTCATTGGACACACCAACAAATTTTGACTATTTTGAGAACCAATGAAGAACCCACTAGAGTCAAGAGGAAGTGTGGAGAAGAAGAGAGGTCAAGCAAGTGGCCCCATTTTAAGGACAAGCCTATTAAAGAGCCACTCGCACGCAAGCACCGCCAAGCACACGCCCCTGCTCGCGCGCGCCCCTACCGTGCATGCCATGTCGCTAACCTCATAGCGCGCCCCTGCCGCGCACGCCGTGCCACTAACCTCACAACCACCCTGCCATGCGCGCACTACCGCTCGCCCATGCCTATGCTAGTCGCCCGTGCGCCCACGCCTCGTGCACGCCCAAGCACTTACGCACCTTACCGCCACCCGCCACATCGCGCCCCACGCCCACGCCCACCTTGCCGCCTATGCCGCTAGCACCTGCCGCTTAGCGCCCATGCGCCCGCACCGTGTCGCCCACCGAGTGCCGGCGCCCTTGCGCCGTGTCCACGTACACGCAACGCCTTGCCCCAACGCCTGTGTGCATGCCTCCGTACCAGCGCCAGCCCCAGCGCGCCTCTACCCAACGCCTTGCACGCACGCCTAGCGTGCCGCCCAGCCCAACACGCGCCTTGCTATACCTTGCCGCCCACTCCTTCCAATTAAAGAATATATTTCCTTAGCATTTTGATTTATTCTTAGGAAATTTGTTTTGGATTTTATCTTTGATTTATTTGTTTTATTTATCATTTTCTAAAATTCACTTTTAGGCAAGTTTTAGATTTTTAGGGAATTTATCAATTTTAGTTTTATTTTTAATTTTGTTATTTTCCTTAAAAGGCCAAGGGCATTGACCTATATAAAGGCATGTACCCCTTCTTTGTTCTATACCTTAGAACTTTCGAATTGAATCAATAGAGTTGAGTGTTTCTCTCATTGCCTTGTGCAAACCCTCCCTTAAATTTCGAATCCCTTTGTGTGGTTGAACTTAGGCCTTCGTATTTGAACTCCCAGAGCATGCTTATTTGATTGGTCATCAAACTCGTGGAGTGTTTCTGGCCTCTAGCATAGTGAGTCATCTGTATGCTCAAGGTAACGACTGCAAAGGTAATCCCTCTAACCTTGGCCTTTCGGGTTGAACCAACTATAGGTTAGATTCAAGTGGCTTGTGGCTCAAGTAGCTCAATATGTTTGGGTTGTCGCGTATCTAAGATTGGGTACCTTATCCTGGCAACACTATCGATACAACCCATTATGTAAATGTTACAGACGACCCGATCCAGGTCGTTCTTGTTGAGAGATACGAGTGGGGGTATCCTATACAATGAGTTTGTATATGACCGGACAACGAAATAGCCGATCTTTAGATGTAACGTCGTTGACTAACAGATTGCTATTTCATAGGATGACCAGGCAACTCATTCTCAATTCTGAGTGAGTTATGGACTCCTGTCTGTGAGGGCTCGTCTTTTAATTTGTATGAGGGAGACTTGCTCGAGTCACCGACTCAATATTCTTACCATTTTGGTTATGAGATCGAGTGGGGAGTGGGGAACATAACTTCACGAGATGGAATTCACTCCTCCCCGACTTTCGATGAGTAAATGAGTGTTCTCTTAAATGCTGACTCCGAGACTTGAACAAGGGGCCTCACCTTCTCACTAGCCCGAGAGGGGCTTTGAGTTATTGGTTCGATCATATCCGGGTTGTTAATTAGATTAGCAATGGTATTTAAGGAGTAAGATGTAACTCAAGGGTAAAACGATAATTTGACCCATCTTGAGTTACGAGCACTCGTGAAGGGTTGACTTGCCATTAATGGTCGTATATCCGTGGACACAAAAACATTCTGTAGTGAGAAGAGTGCAGCTGCGGGTCTTTAGTGAAGTGACTCGTAGTTAACGAATGTTGATTATCTCGATTAATTAGTTGGACCGATTAATCTCGCATCGTTGGAGCTTCTGATCTATAGGTCCATTAGGTCCCCTTGCTAGCTCACAACGGGTAAAACGAGGATCATGAATTATGAAATATTTTGAAATGTTCAAATTATATAAGGGATTGTATATAATGTATGTTGATACATTATATATAAATATATATTAATTTTGAATAAGTTTTAAAAATTAATACTATATATTATGAGAGATATTTGAATAAGATTCAAATAATAATATAAATTGGATTGATATTAAAACTATAGGTTAAAATTAATGTACATACGATGTACATTAGATCTATAGGTTATACAAGAGGGAATCATTTGAATATGATTTAAATATATGGCTTAATTAAATATGTGATATTTAATTAAATGTTAAATAATTATTTGTTAATTATTTAATATTTATATTTCATTAATTAATTATTAATTAAAATTTATTAATTATTAATTTGATTAACAATTATTTACTAAATTAATTATATTAATTTTAATTGATTAATATTATTAATTATTAACTGCCTTGCATTTAGTAGGGAGTGGGGAGTTGTGACGTGGGTAACTCCCCACGTCATTTGCCAATTAAATGCAGAAGTTGTTCTACAGTCTCTCTTCTTCTTCCCTGCAAAAAGAAAACACAGAATAGTTCTTGTTGCCTTTTCCTCTCTCTCTCAATTCCCTTGGTTTTGGAATTCATAAACGAAAGCTTCCACAAGCGAGATCGTCGTTCCTAGAGGATAGCAGGAAGATCGGTGGTGGTGTTCATTATTAATTAAGGGAGAATCTTGAAGAAAAGTCTTCAAATGTGAGTTATTCTTTCCCTTGTATTTTCCTTTTGTTTAAGGTTTTGTTCATCAAAATTTAAGAACAAAGATCCCTGTTTCCGCTGCGGGATTTACATCCTTTCAAACCATCCCCTTCGTCTTATGGGTTACTTGGGAAAGAGAAAAACAGGGAGCCCCAAAGAAGAAACTGAGGACTGCGGGGTGAAGTAAAGGGTTTGGCCGCCCAAATGACCGCCCAAATCGGGAGGCTTGCTGAGGTCATCTTGAACAACTGGTTTGGAAAGTAAACTCACCTCTTAGGGGAAAACGGAGGCGTCGAGGAAAATATCGATAGCGAACCTCAAGATAAGTTTAGGCTTGACCTGGATGGCAAAAATCCTGCCAAGAAAGTTGAAACCTCAATTGCCACCAAGACCTTTGCGACGGGCTGAATGCCAAGCGTTTAAGCACGCGACTTCGGGTCTAAATGTTGAATCCTAGATGAGCACGGGAACATCTAGTCACCTGAGTGTATCTCACACTAAGGTAGGTGTGGATGACATAGATAGGGTTAAGAAGGAACTCTTCAACCAGATCTGAAACGAGCTCAGAATTGACACTAAGGAACTCGGATCACACTATGAAACGTTCAGGCTAGAGTAGAAGTCTTTCATTGATGATATAATCATGGTTGAGCTCCCAAAGGGTTTAAAAGGACTAAAATAGATAAGTATGACGGGACCGCGGACCTCATCGACCACGCCACATCTTACCTTGACGCCATGAGGGGAGCCGGATATAGCAATGTGGAATAGTGTCACGAGTTCCCAGGGACACTGATTGGACCAGCACGACAGTGGTTCTAGGGCTTGCCCCTACACTCCATTACGACCTTTCGAGACCTAGCACGATAGTTCGTGGACCCGTTCTACTACTCTTACGTCAATTGACGACTTGAGATGCACCTCATGTCCGTGAAAGAATCAAGCAAAGACCTGCGAGCCTACGTAGCTCGGTTTACGACAAATGCCTACACGCGAGGAATTGCAACGACAATATCACCCGTTGGGCACTAACGACTGGGATAAAAGACAAGCGACTAATCCGATCACTGGGGGAGTTTGTGATGAACATCACGACAGAACTCATGTCCTGCATAGAGCCCGATTAGGTTCAAGAAGTATACTCCGATGTGCATTCTACTCCATCAGATATTGGCTTAGATAGATGGAACCCCAGTCGATAACTTGCTGCTGTGGCCCGAGAAAATGAAGCAGGGCTCCCACAAGCGAGACCGCAACAATTATCGTATGTTCCACTAAGATCACGGTCACGAAATAGAAGAATGGCACGACCTAAAAAATCAGGTCGAGTCTCTAATCCAAAGGTGTAACTTGAAGGAAATCGTGAAAGGACGTAAATCCCACAGCGGAAACAGGGATCTTTGTTCTTTAATTTTGAGGAACAAAACCACAAAACAAAAGGAAAATACAGGGGAATTGGGTATTTATTACCTTTGATGAACAGTTCTTTAACTAACCCAATTAACATCATCAAATGATCTTCCTTACTATCCTCTGGGTACCGAGTACTGTTTGTGGGAGCAAAGATTGGAAGCCAAAAAGGGATTAAAGATGGATCCTGAGTAGAGAAAATTACAAGCTTTTTTATTGTTTTCTTCTGTTTTTTATGTAGAACCTTTATGCAAAAACCAACTTGACGTGGGGAGTTACCCCACGTCAACATAAAACCACCCACTCCCAAGTAAGGGAGTGATTAATATTAATTTTAATTAATATTAATAATTAATAATTAATATATATATATAATTAATTATATATATATATTAATTAAATAAATAAATAATTAACACTTAATTATTCATTTCCAAAATAGTATCATATTCTAAAGCATTCTCTCATATAACCTATAGTTTTAATGTACATTTTATGTACATTAGTTTTAACCTATAGTTTTAATATGAATCCTATTCATATTGATTCTTATTTGAATCTCATTCAAATAATTTCTCTCATAATATATAGTTTCAATTTAGAATGAACCATATATTATAATGTATCAATATACACATAATCCCTTGAGGAATTTGAACATTTCAAAATTTTCCAAAAACTTGATCCTCATTTTACCCGTTCTGAGCTAGAAAGGGGACCTAATTGACATGCAGATCAGAAGCTCCAACGATGCGATATTAATCGGTCAAACCCATTGACTGAGTTAATCAACATTTGTTAACTACGGGTCACTCCACTAAAGACCCGTAGTTGAACTTTTCTCACTGCAGAATATTTTCGTGTCTAAGGATATACGACCATTAATGGCAAGTTAATCCTTCATGAGTGCTCGTAACTCAAGTTGGATCAAATTACCGTTTTACCCCTGAGTTACATCTTACTCCTTAAATACCACTGCTTCTCTAATGAAAAACTCGGTTATGGTCCGACCAATAACCGGAAGTCTCTCTCAGGCCAGTGAGAGAGTGGGGCCCCTTGTTCAAGTCCTGGAGTAAGCACTAAAGGGAACACTTATCTACTCCCCTAAATTCGGGGAGAAGCGAATTCCATCTTGTGTAGTTATGTTTCCAACTCCCTACTCGGTATTGCCCCCAAAATGGTGGGAATGTTGAGTCGGCAACTCAGGCCACTCTAACCCATACAGATCAAAGAACGAGCCCTCATGGGCAGGAGTCCAAAACTCACTCAAGATTGAAAATGAGTTACCTGGTCATCCTATGAAACAACCATCTGTTAGTCAACGACGTTACATCTAAAGATCGGCTATTTCGTGGTCTGGTCTTATACAAACTCATTGTATAGGATACCTCCACTCGCATGTCTCCACACGAACGACCTGGATTGGGTGTCTGTAACATTTACAAAGTGGGCCATATCCATAGTGTTGCCAAGATAAGGTACCCAACCTTATCCATATATTATAGACCCTTTAGGTTATTCCCGAGACATTATCCACTTGAATATCGATGGTATATCAAATATATATACCCGTATATATACTGTACCGGTTACATGACAATAACCTTAGATTTTTAGTTTATTGGATTTAGGCAATGCATTGCTATGAATTCAACAACAAATTGACTGAATAAAACTTTATTGAATATAAATTTGTTTTTACATAAATACAAACAACATGTTTAGGGCAACACACCAAAAAAAATCGTAGGTCAGGGGACCACCTTAGGTCGGAGAACTAAACGATACAACGAAAAGAGCAACCAAAAGCTGAAGTCTCCAAAGAAAGACGACCATCCACAAGCCACCCTAACGATATGTGGAGGACCGTTTGGGGGTTACTTGGGTAATAAAAGGAAAGCCCTTGCTAAAAATGCTAGGCATGGGCCAACCACTCGAGTGGTCCTTCTCGTGGGAGCAAGTGAGTCGAGCCCCCTAATGACCTTCTCAGACATAGAAGCTGCCTCGCAGCATTAACCACATAATGACGTCCTTGTCATTATAGTTAACATCGATCACGTCCCAACTCACCGGGCCTGGTCTGTAAAGGCCCAGATTTCTGGTTCGTTTCACGAAGTAACGGTCCTATAATGCTAACTGAACCCTCCCATTTAAAGTGACGAAAAAGTAATGTTCTTCTAATGCAACATACAAAATGGAGGTACACAATAATAGAATATCCAGGAGATAATACCCGCCTCAGTGGTCAGGAATCCAATCAAGAATATAATCATTTTGTCTCGTAATCCCAAACACATCAGTAATTCGAATAGTAAAAACAAATACCCATAAAGCAATAAGAGAAAGTGTTATTGGCATTAGCCCAATGTCTAATTCCCCTTTTTATTTCATAGTAGTGAGATTTTAACGATGTCCGCATTGCACGACATCATTCCCTAGCCTAACCGACACAGCTAGTGATCCCGCCTCAGTCAGACCTCCTCCACGTCATCACCACGGTTGGCCCGATTCACACCTGAAACAATAAGGTAGATGAGGGGGTGAGTACATAAATACTTCGTAAGTAGCCAACCCTAACTAAACATCACAACATGCTCGTAATCACAACCACATCAAAAGAACAATAGCAGAACAAACAGATAGGCAGCACGGGATAATAATAATGGATTAACAATTACATACAAGCAACCCAACGCCAAGACTTCCGAGACCCCAACCACACGACCCACTAGCATTGCCCATACTTGAACTAACACACTCACTCCCACACTATGTTAGTACTCCAAGTCTAACTTTTCGAGGCGTAACGGCTCTTGACATTTATTCCCAAGATACCGACCTTCCTCTACAACGCTTGGTGTTCGACCCTGCCATTTATCCCCAAGGTCTATAACTGTTACTCTTAAGCACCCCTTTACGTTAGTCCTCCGAGTCTAATTCCTCGAGTCGTTTTGGCCCTTGACATTTATTCCCAAGGCCCCAATACTTCTCTTCAGCAACTTTGAGGTTCGACCTTGCCATTATTCCCAAGGTCTAGAACTGTGCACCAATCCTTGACATTTATTCCCAAGGTACCGATGACTACTCGGCGTATTGGTTCTTGACATTTATTCCCAAGACCCCAATACTCCTCCATAGAAACTTGACGTTCGGCCTTGCCATTTATTCCCAAGGCACCCCACTCAAAGCTTTGAATAACCATACGACTAGTAAGCATTTTCAGTTCAGACACCCGACAGATTAACGAACCACTAACCCGACCCATCGCTCGTGACAATTCCCACTAATCTTCCAAAGACAACCTATAAATAAGTCTTCCACATTTCAATTCACAGCTCAATTTTACCAGCATGCTTTCCTTCGTACCAAACAATACACTAACTCAGCAGCTTCCAATAAAATAATATAAAAACTATATGACATGCTATCAACATATGCATTTCGTCTCCGACACGTTTACAACGTCATGGTTTAGCTACTTCCAACTACAATAATCAAGACCGACCAAACACAACCAACAACAAGAAATCATGCATTCTCATAATGTCTAGCAATGAATCAACAACACACGTAACACAACGATAATTACTGAGAGTTCACAACCACGACTAACAATTTTCCTAATGCACGAAATAAACTATTCTAATTAAAAATCATCATCAAAACCATTCAACTAATTAAAAATCAGCACCAAAACCATACAACTAAATAAAAATTAGCACGAAACCCATTCAACTAATTAAAAATCAGCACCAAACCATTTCGTTAACACAAAGTAACCCACGCACTCGCCCCCTGGTGCTACTTACACACTGCTATGCTCCTATATCCTGTGTCAACTCACCACCTAAACAACAATAGACAATGAAGTAATTAATACAAAATTTCCAGCCGTCTAAATTCATTCTAAGGGATATTACAATGTTCATTACCGCAAAAATCGACTTCGTCTAGGTGTGGGTAACTCAGGCCTAACTCGAATGGTTGTAGGTTGCGTAAATCGAGCCTCTAATAGTTATGGGTAGGTGCCGGGATCGGAAACTGCTGTTGTCCAGACTATTTTAGCAGTAAAAATTCACCAAAACGATGCTCACGACGCTGCGTGCCGCAAGAACCCGCGCCACGACCCGCTGCTATCGGATTTCGCGCACCACCCTGCTGCTGCCCCGACGCGCCGTGCACCTCCACCTCCGCCTTTGCCTACGACCCCTCGCACGGCTCTGCTACCGTGCTCCGCGTTTTCCGCGAATTGCTTGCTGCCCGTCACCCCCTCGCCGACACCTGTCTCGTTGCTGCCCGACGCCGCTGCCTGGAGTCTTCCGCCCTCCCTGCCTGCCGTTGCCTTCCGCTGCCTCGCCTCCGCTTCTACCTACAAAACGTCGGTGGTCGCCGTCCGTCGAGTGTTTTTCGGGGGGTTGATGCGCAGGTAGAAGAAAGAAAACGAAAACTAAAATGGGGGAGGGAGAGAAGAGATTCGCGAATGGGAGAGATTGTTGGGGGCTAGGGTTTTCTCTTACCTTCCTTTTGTTTTTACAAGAAGGGGCCCACTTGGGCTAGGTCCTTCTCTTCCCCTTTGTTTTAAAACAAGAAAGGCCCACTTACTTAGATACTTAATTTGGGCCCAACGGACCAGAACAATTATAGAGAAAACAATTTCCTCGTTCACACAAAATTGGATACGTAAGTACACTTCAACATTCATAACAATTACCACAGCAGCTTGAAATAAAATGAAATGAACAATGAAATTAAATAAATAAAAAAAAGAATTTCTAAGAAAAGAGGCCAGGGGACTCGAGATAAACTAATCTGAGTAACGCGGGGCGTTACATGGTCATGGAAGAAGCTCGACGAACGTCCCGTCTTTATGAGTATTAATTGACGTTGGGGTGGGATTCGACGAATTTGAGGAGATGCCTCACATCTGTTAAGAACCCTTGAGAGTTAGATCTAAAAACTTGCTAACAAACAAGACCCATAGAACTCAATCTAAAAAACATCGAAAAACGATTAAGGATCAACCCAAGGAAAGTAAAAAAATCGGATTACCTTGTTGATAAAATATCTCAAGGCAAGAAAACTTGTTCTTTGTTTGAGATCCAAATCACTCCACAAACAAAACAGATCAAGTCTCACTTGAATGATCCTAAACATGCAAGCTATCACTAGATTGCAAACTACATTAGCTCTTCTCTAAAAGAAAGGATACCCTAGCTTAGGGCAGCACCTGAGATTTGTATGGATGTGGTTAAAGTCTAAGCATAGAAAAGTTATTGTGTTGCCTTAAGATGCTGGAGGGCTCCAACATAGTGACTTTGGCACAACTCCAGCATCCCTACCGCAATCTTCTGCAGCACTTCGACACAACATCTTCATATCTGCAAAAGCATTCCAGAATAGTAGAGATTTAGCTAGAACTTGCCCAACATTAGTACACTAAGGATTTTGTACAGTATAAATGAATTATTCACTCAACTCCTCACTTTACATGCTATTTTGACAGTGACCCTCACAATCGATGTAGCTACACCTGTTCCTGCATCTGTGCCTACCCCACAACCAGAAGAGAAAGCCGAACCAAAGTTCATATGAGAATGGTAAGAAAGCCGACAAAGGTAAACAAGTAGAGCTTGCACTATTTCGCAAGTAGGTAATTTTAAAGTTCCTCCAACTTTTCCTCAAAGGTTATTTAAAAAGAATAAGGATAGTCACGTTGAAAAATTCTTTGAAATATTGAAAGAGTTGCATATAAACATCCTGTTGATAGATGCTTTATAACAAATGCCTAATTACACTAAGTTTTTAAAAGATATCATTTCTCGAAGTAAGAAATTAGGTGAGCATGAAACAGTGGCCTTAAAAAACTGCAGTAGTGATGCTCTAGGAAATCCATTGCATGTCAAATATAAGAACTAAGGTAGTTTCACTATCCCTTGTTCAATAGGTGGTAAGAATTTACGAAGAGCATTGTGTGACTTAGGAGCTAGTATAAATCTTAGGCCTCTTTTTGTTTTTAAAGAGTTAAACATAGGAGAAGCTCACCCCACTACTGTAACTTTGCAATTAGTTGGTAGGTCCATAAAGAAACCAGAGGGAAAATAGAGGATGTTCTTGTTAAAGTTGGTCAATTTATTTATCCTATGTATTTTATTATTTTGGATTGTGAAGCAGATATTGAGGTGTCGATCTCGTATCGTTGGAGCTTCTGATTTGTAGGTCAGTTAGGTCCCCTTGCTAGCTCATAAGGATAGTTAAGAACATTTAGTCCTGAAAATAATTTGAATTGTTCAAATTCGTTAAAGAGAATTTAAGTTAATTGTATGAGATGCAATTAATATAATGTATGTTGATACATTATGATATAAAGTTAATTTTGAATTGGATTCAAAATTAAACTATATGTTATGAAACAGATGGATATTTGAATTTGATTTTAATATGGTTCATTAATTTAAGTTTAATTTAATTAAATATAAGTTAATTAAAGAAATGAGTTATATTAATTGGTTAAATTAAATTAGATTAGATTAAATTAAATTAAATTAATTTTTTTTGTAATGAATTAAATTTGATATAATTATCTCTTTATTTAATTAAATTGTTTTAATTAAATTAATTGTTTAATTGAATTGTTAAATTAAATAAAGTGGGGAAGCTGTAACTTCCCCTTCACCATTTCTTCCTTTCAAGGGGAGGTTTTCTCTTTTTGTTTTTTTTTTGGTTGAATGAGTTTTTAAACCTCAAACACAAAACCTCTTCTCAATCTCTTAATCTCCCTCTTAAGAAGGTTCCCACAAATCATGTTCTTAACATCCAGAGGATAGTAAGGAAGACGTTTTGGTAGCGTTGATCTACGGTGAAGAACGATCTTCAAAGGTAGATTATCCTTCTTTGCAGTGCTTATGTTTTTTCTTTGTTGAATTTCTAAAACAAAATCGAATCACAAGCATTATTGCGCTTCCACTGCTGGATTCGATACTTCCAATTGGTATCAGAGCAAATTTTTGCTTCCGATATTGTTTTGAATTAAAAAGAAAAGTATGGTGGGTATTTTTCTCTACATTTGATGTATGGAGTTTTCGAAATAGATGTTTTTGATTTTTGGCATTAGATTACAGTTTTCCGTTGATTCGACCAATGTAAGGGCCCATTTTGGGTATTTAAATATATAAATCGAGTCTGTAAGTCCGTGTTGTTCGTGGCAAGAAGTTGTTGTGAAAGAGTATCAGAAAAATTAAGCAAAACTGAAGCTGCACGTTGATGACTCTCCATAAGAGAGTGTTTTGTGGTATAATTTGGGCAATTTTGATGCGTAAATGTGAGAGTCCTTATCAAAAGACCATGAAAAATAGAAAAAAATCATTTAGTTACGTCACTGAGCTATTAGAATTCTCAATTCCCTAATTTTGAATGAATTATGCTTAATTATGGATGTTTTGTATAGGAATTGGAGAATTTGTTAAGGACAAGCCAAGTGCTTCAAAGGCTGTGAAATTGTTGCTGGAACATGGCAAGAAGATGCATTTATGCTGGAGCCTGAAGCCACTCAGGATGCTCTAGAGCGTGTGACTGCGCAGTAATTGATTTGCACTAGTTTTACATGTCCGTACAACCTCCTAGTGGTGCCCTAATTTTTAAAGACCCGATATAAATAGAAGAACAGTGCCCAGTCGCCACAGAGAGCCTCAGAATAGAAAATCCATTTGAGCATCGATAGTAGAGAACATTCCTCACCCATTTCGAGGAGAAGCCGACGCTAGGCTGCGAAAATCTTCACTGCTGCTGAAGATTCCTTACTCAATGTGCTACATTTCTTCTCTACCCATTCTTCTTTTTCTTTTGTTATGAACTAAACCCCACCTTCGGGGGGATGAACTACTGTAGTTCTTGTTTATTTATGTTTTAGTAACTCATATATATTTATGCTGATTTAATAGAGGTGTTTTTATTCTTTCATCGTACTGATTTCGTTTGGCCAACATTATTTGAAAGCTATGCTCACTTAAGGCTTAAGAAAGTCCTTGTTTGCGTGTTTGCCTCTATTGCATAAGATTTTCTCTCTTTGAAGTAGAATGGTGAGTACTTAGGGATGACACTCACCCTTTCATGCCTATAAATTGTTCGTATTGCTTGTTCAGTCTACAACAGGAGTTGGGGTTAAACAAGCTTGGGTATCTCGGGAGAGAGCCATGTCGGTTTTGGCATTCAACATTTGGGTTTACTAGAGCATATCTAGACGTGAGTGAGAGCATTAGAGTGACTCCCCCTCGATTTACCTTCATTTCGCATTATTTCGCATTTTCTATCTGTTTACTATTTTCATATGCTCTAGAACAGAATCGTAGAATATTTATATGTTTCTTCATTTACTGTTTTTATCATTTACGGTTACAGCATCCAGACCACTCTAAACAAATTATTTTTCTTTTTCTTTTTGGTGTTTTAATTTGCTATTTCTAGTAAAACTGTAGTCCCTATGGAGACGACCTTGTTTTCATACTACAACGAATAGTTTCGGTGTATACTTGTACCAATTTGATCCTAGTTGTGAGGAAGCGAACAAGACTTTGATGTTCAACTCGTAAGGACAGCGCCTAACCGCTGCCAGAATCCGAGAGGTCCCGAGAAGAATAAGGTACAGTGCCTAGACGTTGAGAAAGAGTCTGCTGCAGAGGAGCCACACCTAGGCACTGATCAGCGGCGCTTAGGCATTGGGCACGGGCATCTAGGCGCTGAGCTTCGGTGCTGAGGCGTCGAGAAACTGTATATTATGAGACATTATTTGAACGAGATTCAAATAACAATAAATATGAATAGGATTCAAATTAAAACTACAGGTTAAAATAATGTGCATAAGCTGTACATTAAAACTATAGGTTATACGAAAAAATGCTTTAGAAGAATATGATCTATTTTGGTAATGAATAATTCCGTGTTAATTATTTATTTAATATATATATGTATAATTAACTAATTGTTAATTATATTAATATAATTAATTTTAATTTTAATAATATTAATATAAACACTCCCCTACTTAATTGCAGGGGCGTGGGAGTTTAGTTATGAGTGGGGTATGCTTTGTTTTAGTTTATAGAATGGTTTTGTAAACATAAGAGAAGCACTCCCCCTGCATTTATTTTTTTAAAAAAAAGGATCGCTCTCTCTCAAATATTTCCTTTTGTTTTTCCAAATCAAAGTTCCCACAAGTAAGTTCTTCGTTCCCATAGGATAGACAGAAGATCGATGGTGGTATTGAACGATATCATTGCTGTGATTTCTTGAAGAAAGTCTACAAAAGTGAATTTTTTCCTCTGTTTTTCCTCTTTAACGTGGTGTGTTTTTTCTCCTTAAAATTTAAGAACATGTTTGTCATTTTCGCTGTGGGATTAACGTCCCTTCAATTGGTATTAGAGCAAAGTTTATGTTCTGAATTTTTTTTTGGATTAAAATGATACATTTTGGTGGGTAATTCTACATTTTTGGAATGTGGGTATTGTGAGTTGGATGTTTTCGGATTTGGCACATAAATAGTGTTTTTCTTGTTGATTCGATCATGTAAGGACCCGTTGTTTTGGACATTTTTTTCTGTAGCGAGTCTGTAAGTTCGGATCGCTCGAAAGGTGTTCATGGCTTCAGATTGGGCGATTCTCTGTAGAAAATGACGAAGAAGACAAAGCAGTCCGCGACGGTAGCACCATGCCGTTGCGTAAAAAAAAACCAGAAAGCATCGCGCGTTGTGCTGCAGTTTCTACTTTTTGCTATAGCAGTGCCGTGGCGCTTCCCGAGTGTTTTCGAGTTGTTGGTTCACGGTTCAATGGATGTTTCAGGCATTTTTCAGTTTTTTTATTTTTGCTTTTTTAGGATGCCAAAATTCTGTCCAACTTTGCTAATTAATTCTTTTATGCATTTTGAATGTATATTTGAATTAAATGTATATTGCATATTGTATGCCATATAGTTTTAAAATCCCACCTTAGGATACATGCATCATATGTTTATTTTATATATTATATGTATGTATGTTCATGCATCATATTGTTATAATTGTTATAATGTATGGATGCTTGTTTCAATTTTCATAATAGATTAATATAAGTGTTATATTAATGAGATGAAAATAAAGTTGCATTGAGCATGACAATACTTTAGTTAATATAATTGTTATATTAAAGTATGTCGTCAATGCATGATTATAGGTTTAATTTCTTGAATTTTGTAAGAGTTATAACATTTTGGTAGATAGAAATTAAAATCTATAATACAGAGTTGCATGCAAACATAGGGTCTAAGTTGATTAATTTTAAATAGGTTCAAAATTAATTAGACCTTAAGTTGTATCTTCTAATATGATTAGAGGTAGTCTTTTATTTTGTTTTAAGTTTAAAATGAAAATAATAAAAGACTAAATATAAAATATTTCCTATAAGGAAACCATGTATAAGGAAGGTTCTTGATAGGTTGAGGTATTTAAGCTGACCATAAGGGAACACCTCTACCTGGGAACCGACGTGGGCGATTGAATTAGTCAATATTTTATAAGCATGTAATAATGTCATTAGTTGATTAAACTAAAACCTTAGTGTACAACTACCAATATAAATAGTTATATTGGGCCGACTAAAAATTCACTTAGCTGAAATTTACCTAAGTAATATACCATAGTCTTAGAATACTAAGTGGTAGCAAAAGAAAATGTGTAATATACTACGTATATTTTTTATATACAAGGTATACATAATATATTTTTTCCCTTCACGTTTCTCTTTAATGCTCACATTGTGAGTTCCATGGTTGGCCTAGTGTCGCCCTGGGTGCGGCCTCCCTACGGAAGGTGTTTGTGGTTCAATATTGAGGTCAATGGAGATAGTATTCATAGTAAGTGGGAGAAGAACGTGTGACAACCCATCCCACGGTCTCCACCATTAGTTTGCATCGTGAGATTTCATACATCACCTATGGGTCGTCCTGGAGCGATCATCCCTACGGATGGTCCATTGTATGGAATCAAAACCAAGGCAAAGTCTAGAAATGGATAATGATTTCTTAGGTTTTGTTCCAATATTTTCCTTCCCTACTACGGAATTATTGGAGCGAACCTTCGAGGTCTGAAAATTGTAGGTCACACTGATGGAAATTGTTAAGCTAGTTAACAATTTTCTGACCAAATAAACGATGACTAATGACTAGAAAAATAAGAGTTAATCCGGTGTAAGATTTAGTTGACAACATCTCACTTCAGTGAAGAAGTAGCTGTCTATCCTACAGTAGTTGTTGTTTTAAATCACTGAAATGTTGTTGCAAAAACAATTTTGTTAGGGTGCTTGATTACTTTTGCTAAAATTTTTTTGGGTTTAAAGGATAATGCATGAAACTGATAAATGTTTGTTTTATTTTCAGCATGTCAACTTACATTATTGCACTTTTAGCTGCTAAAAAACTTAACAACGCGAATGACAAACAATGAAAATCAAACCTAAACAATATACTTGTGATAGATGATCTTAAGTTTGTCTTGCAAGAGGATTGTTCTCCAGCTCTTGTGCCTAACGCCACTGTGGAGGTGTGCAACGCCTATAATCGGTGGATCAAGGCCAATGATAAGGCCAAGGTCTACATCTCGGTGAGCATATCTGATTGGCTTGCTAAGAAGCACGGGGACATGGTCACTAGCAAGGATATCATGGAATCGTTGCAGAGCATGTTTGGACAACAATCCACATAGGTTCGACATGAAGCCCTTAAGTTCATCTACAACTCCAGCATGAAAAAGGGCTCATCAGTGCAAGAACACGTTTTGAACTCGATGAAGACAAGATGACTAAAAGACCTTTACTAGAAAAGGTTATAGAGCCAAAGTGCCTTTATAACTTATACATTCAGACCTTTGTGGTTCGATGAATGTTAAAGCTCGAGGAGGGTATGAATACTTCATCTCTTTTATAGATGATTATTCAAGGTATGATTATCTATACCTAATGCAACACAAGTCTGAAGCCCTTGAAAAGTTAAAGGAGTATAAGACCAAAGTTGAAAATCAATTACGTAAAACCATTTAAACTCTTCGATCCGATCAGGATGGAGAGTATATGGATTTGAGATTCCAGGATTATATGATAGAACATGGAATCACGTCCCAAATCTCAGCCCCTGGTACACCTCAATAGAACGGTGTATCAGAAAGGAGAAACAGAACCTTGTTAGACATGGTTCGATCAATTGGCTATGCTCAATTGCCTAACTTATTTTGGGGCTACGCAGTCGAGACATTGGTTTATATTTTGAATGTAGTTCCATCAAAGAGTGTTTCTGAAACAACCTTTGAACTATGGAAGCGTCGTAAAGCTAGTTTAAGACACTTTCACATTTGGGGATGTTCGGCACACGTGCTCGTGACTAACCCAAAGAAATTGGAGCCTCGTTCAAAAGTATGCCTATTCGTAGGTTACCCTAAAAAGACGAGATGTTGCCTCTTCTTCGATCCTAAAGAAAACAGAGGGTTTGTATCGACAAACGCCACCTTTTTGGAAGATGACCACATTCGAGATCATAAACCATGAAGTAAGGTAGTGATAAACAAGATTTTCGAAGAGGTTACAAACACGTCAACAAGAGTTGTTGATCAAGCTAACACTTCAACAAGAGTTGTTGATGAAGCCAGTACATAACGTTAGTCACATCCACCTTAAGAATTGAGGGTGCCTCAATGTAGTGAGAATATTGTGTCACAATCTGACCGTTATGTGGATTTAACTAAAACCCAACTTTTCATATCCGATGACGCCATTAAGGATCCATTGACCTACAAACAGATAATGGAAGATGCTGACAAGGACAAATGGGTCAAAGGCACAGACCTTGAAATGGAGTCTATGTACTTCAATTCCGTTTGGGAACTTGTGGATCAACCCGAAGCGGTAAAACCTATAGGGTGCAAATGGATCTATTAAGAGACAATGAGACGCCGAAAGAAAGGTACAGACCTATAAGGCGAGGCTTGTGGCGAAAGGATACACAGAAAGGGAAGGGGTGACTATGAAGAAACCTTATCCCTTGTAGTTATGCTCAAGTTCATAAGAATACTTTTGTCTATTGTCACATATTATGACTATGCGATTTGGCAAATGGATGTCAAGACTACCTTTCCGAATGACATTCTTGAAGAAAGTATTTATATGTCTCTACCCGAATGGTTCATATCACAAGGTCAAGAGCAAAAGGTTTGCAAGCTTAAACGGTCCATATATGAATTGAAACAAGCATCTCGATCTTGAAACATAAGGTTTGATACTATGATCAAATCTTATGGTTTTGACCAAAACATTGATAAGCATTGTGTATACAAGAAGATCGTCAACAACACTGTAGCCTTTTTGGTGTTGTATGTGGATACTATCCTACTCATTGGAAATGATGTAGGATCCCTCACTGACATAAAAAAGTGGCTAGCCACTGAGTTCCAAATGAAGGATTTGGGAGAAGCTCAGTATGTTCTTGGCATCCAAATTCTAAGGGATTGCAAGAACAAAACGTTAGCCCTGTCTCAAGCAACTTATATCGACAAGATGCTTGTTCGATATTAGATGCAGAATTCAAAGAAAGGTTTATTGCCCTTCAGGCATGAAATTCATCTATCTAAGGAACAATGTCCTAAGACACCTCAAGAAGTTGAGGATATGAGACGATACCCTATGCTTCAGCAGTGGACAGTCTGATGTACGCTATGTCGTGCACTAGGCCTGACATTTACTATGCAGTAGGGATAGTCAGTAGGTATCAATCCAACCCAGGATATGATCACTAGACTGTTGTTAAGGGAATCCTCAAGTATATAAGGAGAACGAAGAACTATAAGCTCGTGTATGGCACTAAGGATTTGATCCTTGCAGGATACACTGACTCTAACTTCTAAACAGACAAGGATTCAAGAAAATCAACGTCGGGGTTAGTATTCACTCTTAACGGAGGAGCGGTAGTTTGGCGAAGCATCAAATAAGGATGCATCGCAGACTCCACCATGGAGGCTGAGTATGTTGCAGCTTGTGAAGTAGCAAAAGAGACAGTTTGGCTTAGAAAGTTCTTAACGGATTTGGAAGTCGTTCCAAACAATTGAAGAAAAGTTCTTCAAAGGTAAACATTTTTCCCCTGTATTTTATCTTTGAACCTTTGATTTTGTGTCTCAAAATTGATGAACAAAGACCCGCTTCCTCTCTTGGATTCACATCCCATCAATTACAATCCTAGAAAGTAATTATCAACTCATTTTCATTTATGGGTCGGAGGGCTTATGTCTAGGACCATATTTTATGCGCTTATGTCTAATTCACATCTCATATTGGTTTCGTATTATTTTACCTAACTCACCATTCTCAGAGTAAGCTTTAGTGCATAAATCAATTTTTAGGTTGAAATGGGTTGAGACTCTCTAAACAAACCCTCATTGACTTAGACTCGCGCTTTTGACTTGATTCAAACATGTTGGAAATGACTCCCTTGCCCTTCATTAAGTGAAACGCACGTTTGGAAGACGTTGACAACAAAAAAGGGCCAAGCGCTTTTTCCTGCAAAATATATTTTTATTTTTTTCTTCCAACTTTGATCGCATTTTTCTCACATTTTTCCTAAACTACCATATATTACAAATTATCCATAAATGTTCTATGAATGTTCTATTTTAAGAATACGTAAGTCTTTTTAGCTAATATTTATGGGAAATGGTTCATTTTTATGGTCAAACAGTCCTACTGACACACATTTCTGTAGTAAAAAGTCAATCCTAACAAACAGCAAGGTGTATCTCGTCACGAGATACTTCAACATCCATATGGAAGAGGGTACCTGTTCGCTTCCTCACAAATAAGAGAAAATTAGTGCAAGTATACACTAAATAATCAATTGTAGTATATAAACAAGGTCATTTCCACAAGGATTGCAGCTCTGCTTTGAACTAACTAATCATAATACCAAAAAGCAAAAGTAAAAATAGTTTGATTGGAATATTGTGGGAACAATGAAAATAAATTTATAAATAGTAAATGGACATCTGTAGAAATATTTTGATACAATGCTGGAGCATCCATAATAAAGAGAAGAAATAGATTGTGAAGAATAAACGATTCTAAAGTAATCGAGGAGGATTGCCTAGATGCTTTCACCGTTTGCTAACTATCCTCTAGCAAACCAAAAATACTGAATGTCCAAACCGTCATGGTTTTCTCCCGAGATACCCAAACATGCTTAAACCCAACTCCCATTGTAATGAAAGCAAGCACTAAAAGCATTTTATAGGCGCAATAGGGTGAGTCTCGTCCTTGAATACTCACCATCTTACTTCAAAGAGTGGATTCTAAAGCTAATAGAAGAGAACACAAGATGCAAGGACTCTCCCGAGCCTCAAGCAAGCTAATCACACCAATAAAGTTGGCCAAACAAAATTATTGAGATGGAAAAATTAAAACACTTCTATTAAAATAGTAAGTAAGATAACTCAACCATCGTTAACAAAAATGGCTACACCGAGCTCATCCCCCCCGAAGGTGGGGTTTAGTTCATAACGAAAGAAAGGAAAAGAATGGGTAAACGAGAAATTGGCTTCATCAGTGAAGTAAACAGCTTAGAAATGGAAGCTTCCTCAGCAGCAGAGAAATGGAAGCTTCCTCACAGCAAAATGATGACGTCAAGGAGAATCAGCCCATGTTCTTCAACTTCTTCTTCGAATAGAAAAAGTAGGGAATGTTCTCTAATTTCAATGCCCAAATTGATTCTCCATTCTAGGGCTCTCCCTGGCGGATGGGCACTATTCTTCTATTGATATCGGGCCCTTAAAATTATGACAGCACCTGGAAATTGTATAGACACGATAAAAACTGGTGCAAATCAATTACTGCATAGTCATTTATGCTAAAGCATTCAGCAGACACTAGGTTCCAGCATAGAAACTCTTTGATGCAGGCTCCAGCATCATCAACAGCAGACTTTGCCGCACTCAGCTTAGCCAACCCAAATTCTACAATTCCTGTCCAATTAATCAGAAAATAAGCTCAACTTTATCCAAATTAAGGATATTGAGAAATCTAAACAACTCAGACTCCTACTTAGCTAAATGCTTTTCTTTTCTTACTAATTAACCAATGACCCTTACGTTTACAAACAAAAAATACCCAATTCATGCCACAAAACATTCTCTTATGGGGAGACCCTTAGTGAACTCCCACATTAATGAAGTCACTGATCTGATGAACAAGTTGGAATCGATGAAGATTACATTCTTAGAGGAGGTGAAGGCTATAAAACTACTGTCCTCTTTGCCTGATAGTTAGGATACAATGAAGATGGCGATGTCAAATTCATTGGGGGATAAGAGTCTAAATTTTTCAGATATTTGTAACACTGCAATTGCTGAGGAGGTTCGCAGAAAAAGGAGGAAAGAATGTTGCATCCACTTCCGAAGTGGAGAACAATTTGGAATCAATATTAATAGCTCAAAGCAAGGGCAAAGGGAATATGAGTTATAAGAAAAAGCAGCAGTATAATAGCCAGAGAAGTGGGAGTATTACTGGAGATGTGAAGTGTTTTTACTGCCACAAGAAGGGAGACATTAAGAGGTTTTACAGGAAGCTTAAGGAGGACCAACAGAAGGGTGATTCTGCTAATGTTGCATAAATTTTAGAAAAGTTTCTAGTCTATTGAGAGCGACGCAGTAGATCGATCATCAGAGTGGGTTGTGGACACTACAGCATCAGCACATGTATCTTTAGACAGAAAGTGGTTCACATCTTTTACTAGTCAACACGATGAGGTAAAGATGGGAAACGGGAATGTCTCAAAGATCAGAGGAATTGGGGATCTCCACTTGAAGACCGATAGGGGAAAAATAGTTAGTGTTGCGAACTATCAAGTATGGTCCGAGTTTCAGAATGAATTTGTTATCGGCTGGAAAACTGGATGACAATGGTTGCAGGAGTGAGTTTGCAGAGGGTAGCTAGAAACTTCTGAGGGGATCAAAGGTAGTTGCAACGGGCCACAAAGAAGCTTCAATATATTTGTTGAAATTTGAGGTTGTCAAGGGATCTGAGAGACAGGATGCACAAGGTTGCAGATGCATGGTTTAGGGCGAGACTTGAAAGAATCAGCAGCATTGACAACAAAGATAGAAGATGTAAATCTGCCATAAGTTCAAGTACAATAGCTGGGATGTAAAGGAAGGGAAAGGGGAACAGCTTAATGAGGCGTTCAACAGGTCGTCAGTTTCTTGCCCCAATTGTCGAGCGATTTGGCGAGTTGATGAAGTCACGTAGACCAAAGAGTTCATCGAGGAAACAGACTACAGTTGGTGCTGAGGTCGAGGGCAATATCTCTAAAGTGGCAACAGACTTGGGTGAGAGTGTCAAGTCATCAAATGGGACATTTTTCTTCATGAGTCGTTGGGTGCGAGTGATGAAAGAAGCAATAGGGACCACTTAGATCAAGTGGGAGCATGTAGTTGTGTCTCTACAGACTGGAAGACAAGACCATGTGGAGTTGCTCAGTCTCGAAGCAATCATGTATGGAACTTGGATAGGGTCCAGCAAATGAGAGTCAGTTACTTTTGGTGCTGTCATAACTGAGTTGTGGCAGGGTTGTCAAGATGATGGGCCACTGTTGGTACAATGGGAGGCAAAGAATTGTTCTTTGACTCCACGTGGAAGATTGTTGGGATTGGTGGAGCCAAACCACAATCGGAGGATCGAGGAATTGGATGAAGAAAGAATGAAAAAATGCATGGGAGCTGTATGGGCACGCTGGAAAGGGGACAGCATTGAGACACTACATCAGAGCGTCTCAACGTTGCTGAATAGGGAGGAACACGCTGTAGAAGTCAAAGCATTGAGACGTTGAGGATAGCGTCTTAACGCTACTGTTAGGGAAGCTCGCACGTTGAACGATACGTTCATGCGTTGAGACACCGTCTCAACGCTGCAATGCCGGTCTATAAATAAAGTTCAATTTGTTTAGGGTTCTTCAGCCGTGAAATTACCAATTTTAGCTGAAAATCCAAGGGGATTTATGGCAGTTTGAAGGCAGTCGCTCGAGGATGTTGGCAGAAGATTGGGGAGATCAAGATCGTCTTATTCGGGGTAAATAGTTCTTAATCATATTGTGTGTTTCTCATTCCTTACTTAAGTAATTGTGTTAGATTGCTTAGAAGCTAGAGGGCTTTTGTTGGGACCTTTAGAGGGTGAGTATCTTGGTGAGATATTGAGAGTGTTTTGCTTGTATCCAATTCTGATTATAGTTGAACCCGCATCTGAGCGAAAGACTAGACGTAGCCAATAAATTGTTGGGGTGAGCCAGTATAGATTCATGTGTATTTATCATTTTTCCATTAATCTCTTATTGTGTTGTGTGATTGATTTTGTTTATCTGGATATCTGTGGTAGGGGAAATTGTCATGAGTGCACTAAGTTCCCAACAATTTGGATATAATTTAAGGCACCTATATCCGACTAGGAGGTCGTGAGTTTGAAACTCTACCCTTATATTGTACTAAAAAAAAATATCGATTGGTAATTCAATCATATTTTAAAGTTGTTATATTAGTTTATATATCTTAAGCTTAATTTCAAAGTTGGAGGCCATCAAGTCCACATATTCCTATCGAGTAGTCTTGTTCTGCTCGGACTCATAATAACTAAAGATGTCATTGCTTCCTATCACAACCAAAAACATAGATCTAGAAAGGTGTGCTTGTGCTGCACTAGATCCCATCACTTTTACTAGATATTCATACACTGAAGAATACATCGCTATTTGTTGGCTCATTGTTTAGGATTTTGGAATGAAACTAAATGATAGAACGAGTATTCCGAGTATCGATCCTCATGTACAAATGAAGTATTTTTAATGAAAATTATGTTGATTGGTGACTTTGTAATTGATTCTGAGGTAACAAATAATAAGGATAATGTTGGTTTTGATATTTAAAGACTCAATGCAATAAACCGAGCCCAACTATTTCGAATTAGCTAAAAATACAACAATTTTTTCCAACTAGGCACCAGACGCTTCTCATAAATTGTCTTCGATTTTACTTCACCATCTTCTTATGTCTAAGTGATTTTGAAGATATAAGTCCATTCCTAATATGTCTATTAGAAAAAAGATATTAATTTAATAAAAATCAATCGTAACCTTAGGTCGAGGTCCTATGTCTAGGCTACCCGAGCGAAATCGTTATATCTAAAGTATTTCTCTCCAAAGTTAAATCATTAAAGTTGTGAAAATGTATCAACTCTTTTAGTATTGATGCTTGGTTAAAACACTAATTGGCCAAATCAAGTTTGAACTTATGAAAACAACCTTAAGTGATAAAAGAGCTTTTGCCTTGTTAGATTTTAAAAACTTTAGCTAACTATCCATAACTGGGCTTGAAAAAAATAAATTAAGCTAATGACAATAAAAGAAAAATAGAATTTAATGTTGATGGAAGTAGATGACAGGATTACAAGATGAATAAAATTAAAACAAGCTGAAAATGGTAGAGTTGTAACCCGAATGACCCTAACCCATTCTATTTCAAGATTGGAGAGCAACACTCGATCGATTCCACAAGATTGTGTGATTACAACTTCGTAATGAGAGAGAGAGAGAGATGAATATCAAAGAACTTGCTGGAATCTTAATTGAATAAAATCAAACTTACAATTCAAAAATAACAAGCTGGAAAGTAAATGATGAACTTGAAATAAGCAAAGTTTAAAACAATAACAACTCAAAACATTAAAAAGGAAATCTAAGAAAGCTAAGAGTAAAGTGTCAAATGATGAAATGATTACTTAAGTATGATTATTGAAGTGAGAGGAGCTACTGTATTTATAGAAACTTCAAGGCGGTTAGGAGGTTGAGACATTCATGGAGAGTCATCATCAATGCATGGAAAACACGTGGAGGGGCTTGGAGGAAGCTTCAAAACACACCAAAACTTGCATTTTACATTGCTGGGAAATTTACTTACCAATAATATTTTCCCCTTTCAGAGTTCGTCGGTGAAAAACACAATCAACCACAATAATAGAAGATATAGAGAAAAGAACAGAAACGACACAAGCAATTTATATTGGTTCACTTCAACTATGGGCTACGTTCAGTCTTCCGCGACAACGAGTTCTACTATGATATTGGGATAAATACAATAGACCTCACAAACGCTCTACAAAGCTCTCTAGATGCCACAACAATGGCCACATAGCTTCTAAGCACTACGACAATAACTATCTAGGAAGACAGAATGAAAAACTTCACTAACCTCACGAGAACGGATTGCCGACAATGCTTTACAAGCCAACATTCTTCTTTTCCTTCTCTGCCAAATAGCACCACCGCCGCCACTCCTACTTTTGTGCACCAACAAAAAATAGCCGCCACTCTCATTTTTTTTTGTTTCACTGATGGCTATAAAAACAAAACAAAGGAGGCTTCATTATATATATATATATATATATGGCAAACTTAGGTTTTAGGTTTGGGAATTTTTGTTCAAATTTCTTGACCCAATTACATTCCTTGTTTTGGCTCCAACTATTTTCCCAACAATTTCCCACTTGGAGACAAAACAACAATATCGCCACCCACTGTAACAGCAGTGTCCTTCATGACTCAGTGTTGTCTGCACCAACATATTCTAACTGATCAACATCCTCTTGGCACCAACCAAGACTCAACAATAACCCCTCACGTGCGAAATTATAGAAGATCTCCACTCTCACTGCACCGACAGTTTCACCAACCAAGACTCAACTCTCACTGCACCAACACTTTCTAACTTCTTCTTAGCACCAACTAAGGCTCCATCTGTGATTGCCCTAAGACTGAGCAATCCTACGTGGTCTTGTCTCCCATACGTAAGAGACACAGACACATGCTCCCACTCGAACTAAGTGGTCCCTGACGCTTTCTTCTTCACTCGTACCCAACGACTCTTTAAGGAAAGCTTTTTCTGTAACAACCGAAAAAAATATATAAATATATATATTTAAATATTTGTTTTTTAGTTGTTTTCTCAATGATAAACCTTTTTGTTTTAAAAATTATTTTTAATGATAATTTGTTTTTAGAATTAAAAAAATATATATGAAAGAAAGAGTTCTATTAAATCTTTATTTTTTTATGTTATCCTTTTTTAAAAAAATATTCGTTAGGGTTTGTTATAAAAGCCCTCAAACCCTAGGTTTTATTTTCTTAAACTGCTAGACCTAGTTTTCTCTTCAAGAGAAAAAGAAAAGAAAAGAAGAATAATTTTGGTTTCTCTCAAAGATCGGTAAGTTTTTCTTCCTCATTGTTTAGTTTTATTTTTTTTTATCTGTAGTTCTTTAATTCAGTTTATTGGGAAAAGTTTTGAGGTCTTTATTTTTATAATAAATGATTTTAATTACTTTTTACCCTAAATATTTTCCATAATTTTTTGTTTGAATCTTTTTGTTTATCAGACTGTTTTGGGGCTATTTTGAGACTCTTTTTTAAAAGTTTACCTATTTGTATCATATAAACTATAGTTTATTGTTCTGATTTTTACATGAAAAATAATATGTTTTTACCAAGTTTTAAAGGTTTTCTATACAGTTTTCAGATGTGATGTTTCTATAAAAATTAGTAAATTGTTAGTTGTTTTATGGAAAATTCTTGGAAGTTTTATTTTATAAAACAGAAAACTTTTCAGACTTAAAATCCCCAAATTTACAATTGTTTAGAAGGTTTTAAGCTTGTTTTGTTGAGAAACTTTTTGTAAATTTAGTTCGTATTGATTTATACCGATTCTTGTAATTTTAAAGTTTGTTATTGTTGATTTTAGAGGCTTTTTAACCCAGTTTCCAAATCTGGTTTTGTAGCCCCAAATCCGTACTTTCCTAATTATTTTGCATAAAAAAGTGTTTTGAATGGGAATATTGGGTAGATAAGATGTGGTTAGTAATTGGTTGAATTTTAAATTCTTGGATAGGATTTAAGGATTGATTTTGGATATTGGTTGTTTCTAGGTCTCTAAGTTGACAACTACAAAGG
Organism: Momordica charantia; assembly: GCF_013281855.1. Classification (NCBI taxonomy): domain Eukaryota; kingdom Viridiplantae; phylum Streptophyta; class Magnoliopsida; order Cucurbitales; family Cucurbitaceae; genus Momordica; species Momordica charantia. The sequence continues at coordinate 11,090,315 of NW_028275158.1, forward strand.
AAGAATTTAATTAGATTCGTAGAATTTCTAAAAGAGGTAAGTGATTTACCATATCACTTCGAAAAGTATTGTAAGTGACTTTTTATATCCCTTCGGAAAGTGTTGGAAGTGATTTACCATATCCCTTCGAAAAGTATTGTAAGTGATTTACCTTCTCGCTTCGAAAAGTATTGTAAGTGATTTACCATATCCCTTCTAAAACTAAAATTTATTTTGGATTTGATATGGAGATTTGAAATTAATTTTTTGCCTATGAAATTGAAGTTTTATTATGGATTTGTAAAGTAATTTGGCAATTGATATTATGTTTATTTGTAAAGTATTTGAAGTATTCTTATATGATTTGATAATGTTTTGTTTAGATTTATTTAAAGGTTTGAAATTGATATTTTGTTTATTTGTGAAATATTTGAAATCATGTTTTGGATGATTGATAAAGTTTGTTTGAAATTACTTAAATGTTTGAAATTAATTTAATATTGAAAGTAAGTATTTGTTTTGCATTTTATTTGAAAGATATTTTGATTGATTTGATAGGGCTGTCCGGATATGCCATATTTTTGTTTTGAGGAAAGTTTTGCTTATTTGGTGCAGTAGCCTAATTTGAAATTGATGGATTTCTATTCTGGCTTATTTGTGGGAAGACACCTTTGTGGTTTGGCATTCCTTGGGAATGAAGATTCCTGTGTGTGTTATTCACTCACATGGCCTCAAACTTAAGTAACTGTTCTGTTTGTTCTGGTCGATATTATTTCGACAACTTTGTTCTGGTCGATATTAATTCGACAACTCTGATAGAAGCTTCTGATTGTTTGCTGTTACCGACGGGTAACCACATATGTTGTGTAGGCTACCCAAATAATGCATAATGAATGTATGATTGTTTTGAATGTTTGAATGATTTAGTTTATTTGAAAGTTTGAAAGTTGTACTAGATGTTTTAGAAGGAATTTTAAAAGTTTTGGTCTGTTTGTGTTTTTGTTACAAATGTTTTGAAAGGAAAAAAAATGAATTTCAATGTTTGACATGAAAATTGCTTATTAAGTATTTTTGTACTCATTTTTCTGTTTACTAAATGTTTTCAGACGAAGGTTCAAGTGATTGCTCAGATAGTGATTGAGGAATAGCGTTCTGGCATGAGGAGTTGAAATATTTAGTATTTTCCATTGTTTTTTTAGCTTATGAGATCTTAGTTAGTTATGGTAGTTATTCTTTGGTTTTATTATAGTGTAGGTGTTTGTTTCAAAGTTGGACTTGTCCTTATCTTTTGGCATAGTATCAAATTAAATAAAGAAGTTTTTCCGTTAATATAGTGTTTATTTGTTTATGCGTCCGCATTTTGTCAGAATGACCGTATTAGAAAATACGGGTTGTTACAGTTGGTATCAAAGCGATGGTTTGAGGTCCTGTAGACTCTAGGATTCTTAAGTGTTTTGTTAGTGCTAAAGTTCATGCTAGAGCATTAGGTTTGATAGTTTTGGAATTTTGAGTTTCGAGAGTGTTTGTTTTCTATGTGATGGTTACTCACTATATCGTTATGATATAGTTATTTTATTTTGTTTTATTTTTTATGCTACTAAGGATTGGTTGACACATGCTTTGTAGAACAATGCCGCCACGAAGGGCTAATAATCGTAGAACTACAACTGTTTGAGGAATCGCAAGATAATATCCCAGGTGTTCCACAAAACCCAAGAACTAACAGGAATGCTCCAGCCACTGATGGAGTCAATCTTGTGGTGCAACAGTTCATAAAGCTCCATTCAGCCTCTTTTGATGGTACAAGCACAAATCCAATTGTTACTGAAGAATGGATCGAGAAAATCGAGAAGGCTTTTGACTTTATTGAATGCAATGATCGTCACAAAGTGGCTTGTGCTACATACATGAAGAGGAGCAAATAAATGATGGAATATAGCTCGCAGGACATGGAATGTCGCTGAAAATCCTATAGGCTAGGATAGGTTAAGGAAATTTTCTTTGAGAAGTTCTTTCCCCCAACTGCTAGACAGAAGAAGGAGGCAGAGTTATCAAGTTAGAGCAAGGAAGACTGCCCCTGATAGAGTATGAAAAGAAGCTCGAGGAGCTTTTTCATGATGCCCCTCATTTTGTGGACACTGATTGGAGGAAAGCAAGACAATTTGAAAGAGGTTTGAGACTAGAATTAAGGAAGCATGTTGCTGCCTTCAGATTGATGACTTATGCCGAGGTGTTGTAAACAGTTCAGATATTGTCACAGGATTTGGACAACACTAAGTCATTTTCCAAGGATGGTGGTTCAAAAAAAAAGTTCCATTGAGGACAAAGTTTGAGTCAACCTCATAAGAGGGTAGGCTCTAGCAGTAGTGGACAGCAGTCCGAGTGTAAGACATGTGGCAAGAACCATACTAAGACATGCTACAAAGCGATAGGAGCCTGCTTTCGTTGTGGAAAGACAGGACATTTCATCAACAATTGTCCACTGAGCCAAAAAGCAGATGACTCGAAAGCACAAGAGAAGAAATCAAGTAAGAAGGGCAAAGTCTTTGCGATCATTAAGTAAGAGGCTAATGATGAGCTTAATATTGTTTCAGGTACCATCCTCATAATTGGAATTACTGCTTTTGTATTGATTGATTCTAGTTCTACAAATTCTTTCATATCGGCTATATTTGTTAGAATGTTTAAATTGATACCTGTAGACTTGAGTTATATACTTAAAGTATCCGCTCCTTCTGGTAATGTGCTGCATACTGATAAAGTAGTTAAATCCTGTCAATTGAGTATTGCTGATCGAAACTTGATTGCTGATTGATAATTTTTGAGATGACTGATTTTGACGCAATTTTGGGTATCGATTGGTTGTCTGCAAATCATGCTAACATTATTTGCCATGAAAAAGAGGTCTTGTTCTCCCGTCCAGATCAACCAAAGTTTCATTTTAAGGGAGTACAAATATATCCTCTTCCAAAGACTATATCTGCACTTAAAGCATCTAAGTTAATTGAGAATGGTTGTTGAGGTTATCTAGCCAGTGTAGTTAACACAGGGAAGACATGTAAGCCAATTGAAGAGTTACCAGTAGTGCACTAGTTCACTGATGTTTTTCCAGAAGATTTTCTATGTTTGCCCCCTGATAGATAGATTGAATTCTCTATTGATTTGGTATCGGGAACTACACCATTGTCCAAAGCACCCTATAGAATGGCCCCTACCGAACTTCGAGAACTCAAGGAACAAATTCAAGAGTTGTTAGACAAAGGTTTTATTCGTCCCAATGTTTCACCTTGGGGTGCTACAGTCCTTTTTGTTAAAAAGAAGAATAGATTTCTTCGTTTGTGCATTGATTATAAGGAGCTCAATCGTGTGACTATAAAGAATAAATACCCACTCCCTGTGATTGAAGATTTATTTGACCAGCTTTAAGGCACTAGTATTTTCTCAAATATTGATTTGAGGTCGGGCTATCACCAGTTGAAGATTAAAGTTTGTGACATCCAAAATATTGCATTTAGAACATGTTATAGCCATTATGAGTTCTTTGTCATGCCTTTCGGATTGACTAATGCTCCAGCTGTCTTTATGGATTTGATGAATAGGGTATTCAATAATTTCTTGGATAAATTTATCATTGTCTTGATTGATGACATCTTAGTCTAATCCAAGACAAAACTCGAGCATGAGTTGCACTTTAGGCAAGTATTAGAAGTATTAAGGGAGAAAAAACTCTATGCTAAATTTAAGAAGTGCGAGTTTTGGCTTAAGAGCATTGCCTTTCTAGGACATGTGGTATCCAAAAAGGGGATCTCAGTGGATCAAAGCAAAATTGAGGTGGTTATAAATTGGCCACGACCCACCAATGTACGGGAAATTTGAAGTTTTCTTGGCTTGGCTGGCTATTATAGAAGGTTTGTAGACGGTTTTTCCAATATTTCATCTCCTTTGACTCATCTAACAAGAAAGAATGCAGATTTTTAGTGGTCAGAAGATTGTGAGCAAAGCTTTCAGGAATTGAAGAAAAGACTTGTTACTGCTCCAGTTTTAACTGTTCCTAGTGAGGACTTAGGTTTTGTGGTTTACAGTGATGTGTCATGAAATGGTCTAGGTTGTGTACTTATGCAAAACGGTAAAGTTATTGCCTATGCTTCACGACAACTCAAGAACCATGAACAAAATTACGTCACTCATGACTTGTAGTTAGTAGCAGTTGTGTTTGCTTTAAAAATTTGGAGGCATTACTTGTATGGTGCTGATTGTGAGATTTTCACCGACCACAAGAGCTTAAAATATTTCTTCACTAAGAAGGAATTGAATATGCGTCAACGATGTTGATTGGAGTTAGTTAAGGATTATATTTGCACTATTAGCTACCTTCCTGGTAAGTCTAATGTGGTGGCAGATGCCTTAAGTAGAAAGTCTTCAGGTTACTCAACAGCCTTACTCACAACTCAAGAGCATTTAATTAAAGATTTTGAGAAGTTGGCAATTGATGTGACTACAGAAAGTGTATCGTCGTTGTTAGCTAGCTTGGTGGTTGAACCATCTTTAATCAGCCGGATCAGGCAAGCTCAACTATCAGATCCAGCTCTGAAGAAAATTGTCGATAATGTTAGCAAATCTAAACGAGTTGACTTTTCAATGTCATGTGATGGAGTTTTATGGTTTAGTGATCGTCTTTTCGTACCAAATGACCTGATTATTAAGAATGAGATCATGCCTGAAGCTCATAATACTTCATACTCGATTCACTCTGGGAGTTCAAAAATGTACTAAGACCTCCGAAGAACTTATTGGTGGACAGGAATGAAGCGAGACATTGTCGACTTTGTTATTCATTGTCCAACATGCCAGCAGGTAAAGATTGAACATCAAAGACCATCAGGACCCCTCCAACCATTGGTTATACCTGAGTGGGAATGGGAGACTATCTCAATGGATTTTGTGACTGGATTACCTAAGACAGAGCATGGTTTTGAGACTGTGTGGGTCATTGTTGATCGTTTAACTAAATCAGCTCACTTTTGACCTGGTAAGTCTACTTACACGGCAAAAAAATGGGCTCAAATTTATGTCAAGGAAATAGTTCGACTGCATGGTATACCGGTCTCTATAGTATCAGATAGAGATCCCAAGTTTACCTCCAAGTTTTGGAGAAGTTTTCATAAGGCTCTAGGTACGAGACTTGACTTTAGTACTACTTTCCACCCGTAGTCTGATGGCCAAACAGAGAGGACAATTCAAACATTGGAAGACATGCTTCGAGCTTGTACGTTGGATTTTCAAGGGAGTTGGGAGAAGCATCTGCATTTAATTGAGTTTTCTTATAATAATAGCTATTAAGCAACCATTGGAATGACACCCTTCGAGGCTATTTATAGACGAAAATGTAGGTCACCGTCAATTGGAGTGAAGTTGGAGAGAAATTAATTTTAGGATCAGAATTAATGCAGAAGACAAACGAGTCAATTAGCTTAATCAAATAGAGAATGGAGACAGCCTAGAGTCGTCAAAAAAGTTATGCTGATGTTAGAAGAAAAGAATTGAACTTTGAGGTTGGAGACATGGTATTTTTCAAAGTTTCACCATTAAAAGGAATTTTAAGATTTGGAAGGAAAGGAAAGCTTAGTCCAAGATTTATTGGACCTTTTGAAATTTTAGAAAAGGTGGGTGTTGTAGCATATCGCTTGGCCTTACCACCTGCCTTAGATCGAATCCACTATACTTTCCATATTTCAATGCTTCGGAAGTATATTGCAGACGCATCACATGTGCTAAGCTACAAACCACTCCAAGTAAAAGAAAATCTAACATATGAAGAGGTTCCAGTTCAAATTTTGGACAAGAAGGATCGAATTTTATGCAATAAAACTATTCCTCTTGTAAAAGTTTTGTGGAGGAATCAATTATTGCAAGAAGCTACTTGGGAAACTGAAAAGGATATGATAGATAGATATCCTGAATTATTCGCTTAGCAATGTATGTAAATTTCGTGGACGAAATTTCTTTTTAGGTGGGGTGTTTGTAACAACCAAAAAAATATATATAAATATATATATATATTTAAATTATTTTTTTCTTAGTTTTTTTTCTCAAAGATAAACCTTTTTGTTTTAAAGATAATTTGTTTTTAGAATTAAAAAAGTATATATATAAAAGAAAGAGTTTTATTAAATCTTTATCTTTTTATGTCATCCTTTTGAAAAAATGATTCATTAGGGTTTGTTATAAAAGCCCTTAAACCCTAGGTTTTATTTTCTTAAATTGTTAGACCTAGTTTTCTCTCCAAGAGAAAAAGAAAAGAAAAGAAAAATAATTTTTGTATCTTCTCTCAAAGATCGGTAAGTTTTTCTTTCTCATTATTTAGTTGTATTTTTCTTGATCTGTAGTTCTTTAATTCAGTTTATTGGGAAAAGTTTTGAGGTTATTGTTTTTATAATAAAAGATTTTAATTACTTTTTACCCTAAATATTTTCCATAATTTTTTGTTTGAATTTTTTTGTTTATGAGACTGTTTTGGGGCTATTTTGAGACTCTTTTTGCATAAAAAGTTTACCTATTTGTATCCTACAAACTATAGTTTATTGTTCTGATTTTTACATGAAAAACTATATGTTTTTACCAAGTTTTACAGGTTTTCTATACAGTTTTCAGATCTGATTTTTCTATAAAAATCAGTAAATTGTTGATTTTTTAATAGAAAATTCTTGGAAGTTTTATTTTATAAAACATAAAATTTTCCAGATTTAAAATCCACAAATTTTCAATTGTTTAGAAGGTTTTTAAGCTTATTTTGTTGAGAAACTTTTTGTAAATTTAGTCCGTATTGATTTCTACCGATTCTTGTAATTTTAAAGTTTGTTATTGTTGATTTTAGAGGCTTTTTAACCCAGTTTTCAGATCTGAGTTTGTAGCCCCAAATCCATACTTTCCTAATTTTTTTTGCATAAAAAAAGAGTTTTGAATGGGAAAATTGGGTAGATAAGATTTGGTTAGTAATTAGTTGAATTTTAAATCCTTGGAAATGATTTAAGGATTGATTTTGGATATTGGTTGTTTCTAGGCCTCGAAGTTGACAACTACCAATGAAGAAGTTAATTAGATTCGTAGGATTTCTAAAAGAGGTAAGTGATTTATCATATCACTTCGAAAAGTATTGTAAGTGAATTTCGATATCCCTTCGAAAAGTGTTGGAAGTGCTTTACCATATCCCTTCGAAAAGTATTGTAAGTGATTTACCATATCCCTTCGAAAACTAAAATTTATTTTGGATTTGATACAGAGGTTTGAAATTGATGTTTTGCCTATGAAATTAAAGTTTTATTATGGATTTGAAAACTAATTTAGCAATTGATATTATGTTTATTTGCAGAGTATTTGAAGTATTCTTATATGGTTTGATAAAATTTTGTTTAGATTTATTTACATGTTTGAAGTTTATATTTTGTTTATTTGTGAAAGATTTGAATTCATGTTTTCAATGATTGATAAAGTTCGTTTGAAATTAGTTAAATGTTTTAAATTAATTTAATATTGAACGTTCTACTTATTTGAGGTAGTAGCCTAATTTGGAATGGATGGATTTCTGTTATGGATTATTTGTGGGAAGACATCTTTGTGGTTTGGCATTCCTTGGGAATGAAGATTCCTCTGTGTGTTATTCACTCACATGGCCTAACACTTAAGTAACTGCTCTATTTGTTCTGGTCGATATTATTTCGGTAACTCTGCTCTGGTCTATATTAATTCGACAACTCTAATAGAAGCTCGTAATTGTTTGGTGTTACCGACGGGTAACCACATATGTTTTGTAGGCTACCCAAATAATGAAACTTCCCACTCTGATTTTGAAAGTATGAATGAATGTAAGATTATTTTGAATATTTGAATGATTTAGTTTATTCGAAAGTTTAAAGTTGTATGAAATGTTTTAGAATGAATTTTAAAAGTTTTGGTCTGTTTGTATTTTTGTTACAAATGTTTTGAAAGGAAAAAAAATGAATTTCAATGTTTGACATGGAAATTGCTTATTAAGTATTTTTGTACTCATTTTTCTGTTTTTTAAATGTTTTCAGATGAACATTCAAGTGATTGCTCAGATAGTGATTGAGGAATAGTGTTCTGGCATGAGAAGTTGAAATCTTTAGTATTTTCCATTGTTTTTTTTAACTTATGAGAACTTAATTAGTTATGGTAGTTATTATTTAGCTTTATTATAGCGTAGGTTTTTGTTTCAAAGTTGGACTTGTCCTTATCTTTTGTCATAGTATCAAATTAAATAAAGAAGTTTTTCCGTTAATATAGTGTTTATTTGTTTACGCTTCCACATTTTGTCAGAATGACCGTATTAAAAAATACGAGTTATTACATTTTCACTAATGACTTAGCACTCCCACCCAAGTCTGTTGCCACCCTAGAGACTTCATCATTAACCTCAGCACCAACTGTAGTCTTTCTCAATGCACCCTTTCGACCATGCGACTTCATCAACTCGCTAATCCGTCTGACAACTCGGGCTCGATATTAACAGTCTGTTGAACACCTCACTGAGCTGTTCCCCTTTCCCTTTCTCTACTTCCCAACTGTTGTACCTGAATTGATGGCAGATTCTCCTGATCTGTCCTGACTGTCAATACTGCTAGTTCTTTCAAGTCTTCCCCTGAACTATCTGTAGTGCTGTTCATAATCTGTTTCTCTAATCCTTTAGCAACATCAAACCTCAACACATACACTGAAGTTTTTTTGTGGCCAACAACCACTACCTTTGATCCCATCATGAGTTTGCATAGGTTCTCTGCAAACTCACTTCTGTAGCTTTCGTCATCTACCTTGCCCGCTGAGATCAAATTCATCATGAAACTGGGTACATACCTCACATCATGCAGTATTAACTCGGTCCCACTATTAGTCCTCAGACAAACATCCCCAAGTCCTTTGATCTTGGAGAGTCCCAGTTCTCATTGTCACAATGCCATGCTTTCCTACAGTAAAGGACGTGAACCAACTCCTGTTTGAAGATACATGCTTCGAAAGTTGCACTGTCCACTACTCACTCTGATGACTGGCCTACAGGTGTTGTGTTACCTTCAATACAAGCTAACACCTTCGCTGTCATGTAATTTAGAGTATCCTCATTTTCCTCATCCTTTTTAAGCTTCCTACAGTGTTTCTTGAAGTGGCCTTTCTTATGGCAGTAAAAAAATACAACTTCGCCACTCCCATTCCTCTGGCTATGTCCCTACTGTTTCCAATATCTCATCTTCCCTTTGCCTTTACTCTGCGATATCGATGCTAACTCTAAATAGTTTTTACCACCAGAAGTGGATGTGGAATTTTTTCCACTTCCTTTCCTATGAATCTCCTCAGCAATTGCAGCGTCATAGATATCTGGAAATTTCAAACTCTTGTCCCCCAACAAACTCGACACCGCCATCTTCATTGTTTCTCAACTGTAAGGCAAATAAGACAATATCTATATAGCCTTCACCTCCTCTGAGAAAGTGATCTCCATCGACTCTAACTGGTTCATCAGTTGAGTGACCTTATTGATGTGGGAGTTCATCGACGTGCCTTCCTTCATGTGAATGTTAAAATATCTCGTGATGAGATACACTTTGCTATAGGCAAAAGCTTTTTCATATCTGTCTGTCAGCGCCTTCATCAATCCCATTGCAGTTTTCTGATTCGCTACGAGACTTGCCACATTCATTGACAAGCACAACCTGATGATCGCTACGGCCTGTTCATCCATCTCCGCCCAAGCTTTATCTGTCATCCCAGCCTGTCGTTCCTTTAAGGTTTTGTGTATCTTCTTTTATGTAAGAAGATCTATCTCTTGCATTTTCCAAAACCTGAAATTTTCCCCATCAAATCTCAAAACTCCCTCGAAGTAGTGATGTGATTTTCCACTAAATCCCATGATATTGCCCCTACAGCTCTGATGCCACTTGTTGGGAAATTTACTTACCAATAATATTTTCCCTTTCCACAGTTCGTTAGTGAAAAACACAATCAACCACAATAATAGAAGATATAGAGAAAAACACAGAACATGTTCTACTTTGATATTGGGATAAATATAATGGACCTCACAAACGCTCTACAAAACTCTCTTTAGATGCCACAACAATGGTCACCTAGCTTCTAAGCACTATGACAATAGCTACTTAGGAATACAAAATGAAAAATTTCACTAACCTCACGAGAACGGGTTGCCGACAATGCTCTACAAGCCAACGTTCTTCTTTTTCTTCTCTGCCAAATAGCACCACTGCCGTCACTCCCAATTTTGTGCACAAACACAAAATAGCCGCCACTCTCCTTTTCTTTTTTTTCTTTTTTTTTGTTTCATTGACGGCTAGAAAAACAAAACAAAGAAGGCTTCACAATATGTATATATATGGCAAACTTGGGTTTTAGGTTTAGGCCTATTTGTTCAAATTTCTTGACCCAATTACATTCCTTGTTTTGGCTTCAACTATTTTCCCAACATACATTAAGGGCAATCTCGGGATTGGGGAAGGCGCCAGACGCCTAGCTTTGTATTTTTTTGCACAAAATTGTAATTTCAGTTAGAAATCAACTCTAAAGTATGTAAAAATATTCTATATGCATGTATAACCTAAGATAACTTCAAATGAAAGGTTTTAGACACTATAATATGCTTAAAACACGGTATTTGAATGTAAAACGGTAGAAAACAACATCAATTTAGCTTCTTTTTACCCTTGTAAACAAGGCAAACCACTCATCGACATTGGGTAATTTTGCTCTACCTCTACCTTTTTTCCTTTTTTTTTTCGAAATAAATTATTATTTAGTTAGTTTTTTTTTTCTTGCTTCAAATAATTCATGGAAAATATATAGAAACAGATCATACATTATTGTACTTACATAATCTAGTTCTGTTTCGTTCAAAATTCAAGATGACCTCCTGAGGCAAAGCTAACCCCGATTATAAACGATATCACATTTGTTACTGTTCCATTTTCTTCATCTATAAGGGAGAGATATCACCTCCACAGCTATTCACAAATTCATTTGTTAAGTTCAATTAAAAATTTTGAGAAAGGACAAAAATCATGCGAAGAGAGATTTTTTTTTAATAAAAATATATAACTATCAAATTTTTAACGTGGGTAGTAGGTAAGTATTATTTATAAGTAGAATGGATGGTACCGAGAACATCGGGAATGATTTTGCCATTAGAGAATATACTGGTGTGCTGTCGATTTATAAAGTCAACACCGTTGTGAGGAAATTTGGCTTTGGCAAATACATTTAAGGGCCGTTTGTTTCGTGGGAATCCAAGATTCCCATGGGACGGGGATCTGATTCCCACGTTTGTTTTGTGGTAATATAAGATACCCAGGTATCTCGAGATGTCTGGGCATCCTAGGATGCCCATTTGGGAAAGGCATCAAAGTCGATTTGGATGCCCTTTTGAAACATGTGTTTCCATGATTCCTATGTCGAGAGCATTCTATGTTCACATTTTTACCCTTTCGTTATTTTTTCATATATTTTCTTTTATCAAATTTCTTTGGTTTCATTTGTAATTTTATAGTTTAAATAAAGGGGATTTGTTCTCGGTGATTGTTGTGTCTTCGGAGATAATATCTTTGAAACTTTCCGTTTTTTCATAGACAACACTTTTGGCGTTGGTTTTCTTGTCTTTTGGGATGAACGACATCAACATTTTTTACGATGTTTTTTTATTTTATTTTTTGTGTTTGTACCATTGCTTTTATCTAAAAAAAATTATTTCATATATTAGTAGTATATCAGAAAACATATGTTAGAGGTAATATGTTCGAAATAATTGGTAGATATCATAGTTATATCAAAAGTAAATTAATTTCAGATCATATGTATATCAAACATATATCAAGAGTATATATGTCAATCATAGTTATATCAGAAGTAAATCAATAGTATATCAAAAGTCAATCATTTCTATATCACCTATAGTAGTAGATATCATAGTTATATCAGAAGTAAATCAATTTCATATCATATGTATATCAAACATATATCACATATATATCAGGAGTATATCTGTCACTCATAGTTATATCATAAGTAAATTAATAGTATATCAAAAGTCAATCAGTTTTATATCACCTATAGTAGTATATATCATAGTTATATCATAAATAAATCAATTTCATATCAAATATATATGAAACATATATCACATATATATCACGAGTATATCTGTCAATCATAGTTATATCATAAATAAATCAATAATATATCAGAAGTCAATCAATTCTATGTCACATATAGTAGTAGATACCATAGTTATATCAGAAGTAAATCAATTTCATACCATATGTATATCAAACATATATCACATATATATCAGAAGTATATCTGTCAATCATTATAAATTCATAAGTCAATCAGAAGTAATTTAATGTTGGTTCGGGCCTGCAGGGTATACTTGTAATTTAGAACGTGGGCCTCCGTTTTTTTTGCAAAAAAATGCTCTATTTGAAAAACTCAAACCTTGTTGCTATTTTGCTTATTTTCTTAACTTTTTTTTGTCATATCTCAAGTTGCCCCTTAAATAAATTAATATACTCATTGATTAATAAGCAATTAAGTATATTTATGTATTACACGTACATATAAAAAAAACTTCAATACATTATACATAATTAATATAAAAAAACATAAAATATTATATTAATTTTAAGAAAATCTATTATATAAATGCAAATTATATTAGATTAATATATAAATTATATGAATATTCTTAAGGGCATTTTTGGAAAATTATATAAATTTAGAACATTCCAATGAATAAATCCTGCAAATCAAACGTGGTTATCCAGATATTCCTGAACATCCTTATATATTTTCCTATGAAACAAACATGGCCATCCAAAGATGCCAGAGATCTAAAATTCCAAACATCTGAAATTTCAGGCATCTGAAGATGTCGGGTGTCACAACCATACTAGTAGAGAGTAGGTTGTGACGTCCACGTAGTGTGCAACTGTCAGCGACAAGCATATGTCGCCCATCGGGCCATGACGAGGGCCGAGAGAGAAGTGTCGTGATGCGACCAAGGAGAATGGTGCATCACCTATCACACCATATGGTTGTGCTTAAGAATGCCTAGAGAAGGCGTATGCAGAATGCAAGGCGAAGGCGATGTCAGTGATGTTGGTGACAAGCTCAGCGGGGACCAGTTGAGGTCCCGGGCCATGACCCTAGAAGTCGGGATTCCGTCGAGAGTTTGGACGAGCGGCTTTAGAGTTAGATGCATATTAGTGAGATATATAAGCACGCCAAGTTTTGTGTCAATCGGAGTTCAGACGTGCGCTCTACGTTGGCGAGTGACTCCTCGCCACTTTCGACGTACATGTCTGCCAGACCAAGTTTGCTTTAAAATGTACCTTAGAGGGAGGCATGGTGTTGGCTCTCCACCACCCCTGGGCCATGTCAGGGCCTAAGCGAGCCACCCCATGGCACATGGGTGTGTCATGGCGAGGGCAAGTATCTACAAGACGAGTGTCTTGGGCGACTTCTATCAAGGATAGCAAACTCGAGGACAGTGTCGGGTGGCACGGGTGTGCCGGCATTGCGCCTCGGTCCATTTGTCGGAGGTTGCACCACGAGGCTCCCTATGCGGTACGATATGCTCGAACGACACGGCACGAGCGCAAGAGTCGTCGTGCCACGATAGTGTCCGGATGGCTGGATGTCCGGAAGGTCCCGATCATTAAGACAAGCACATGGATCGGTTCTCGGTATGCGTGCCCAAATGAGCTGCGAAGCCCAATGACATCTCGATGCTCGGGGTGACATTCTAAAGTACCGATGGGCACCCGGTAAGTGAGAAAAAGCTAGTCTTGGCTCGGTAAGCGGCAAGACTCATCTCGGTTGCCAAGTTTAATCATTCTTTGTTCGAAAGTCGGCAAGAATCATCCCATCAGTACCCGGTAAGGTCGTTTAGTCCGTTATTGTCTAGTTTCTCTGCAGGAATGGTCTTAGGGGCGTCCGTTGGGCCCAATAAGCTAGTTTTGACATAGTTAAGAGGCAGGAATCTCCCGGTTGTACCCGGTTGGCGTTTTAAGTGTGTTTTGGCCCCGTTATGGGTCAGAACTCATCCCGGTAAGGTCCTTGCTCATCGTAGGAGCGGGACGGTCGAGTGGCAGAGAAACAAGATGGTTGAAATCAAGTTGCAACGTCGCGTTTAGAAGACCTTGGCCTAGAGTAGATGCAAGGTAGAGCCGTGGGGCTTGGCCTAGCATAGAGGCAAGTCGGCTAGAGTCGCGCTAGAGTTTAAATGCACGTATGGACGACGTGCATTGCCGAGACAAGTTATAATTCCGCTGCAAGTGAAGCTCGGTCGAGAAAGAAAGAACCTCACCTAAGGTCCAACGAAGCCACTAAAGGGCGCAAAAAGTGGATTGGAGCTAGAGTTCCTCGTAAGGTTGGCCATGGTCGAGCTTAGAACATGGCGCCGCACGGTTGAAAAATGTATGACCGTGACACCGGGCACCGCATTCCCAAAAAACAAACGACCCCTTAAGAAGTTGTTTCCAATGTTGACCCAAGAATCTCCGAACACGTAGATGGCAGGAACTAATGGAGAACTTTCGACCATAGAGAAACAAAGAACAAGAAGAAGATGAAGCTGAAGTTGAGGGATGAAGGAAGGAAAACCGTTGCTAACTTTTTTGGATGTTGATTCAAATGGAAATGGAAGACAATTTATAGATAGAGGAATATTTTTGTCAACTTTTAAAGGGTCATTACTATATATATCAATCAGTTTTTTGCACGTTTTTCTGCTGGAATCAAATCTTATCTTAATTATCAATAGAAAAAAGTCAATTTATTATTTTTTAGAAAATAATTTAGGTATTGATGGGTGATGATAAATCTCACTTCCACTAAAAATTGACAGCTAATCTTTTATTTATCATTGTTAAGGATCCCACATTGAAAAGATTAGTGACCTAACAAGGGTTTATGATAGACATGAATTACTCATCTCATTGTCAATTGGTCTTGAGATGGAACAACCATGAATATATTTGATATGCTACCAGATCCAAAACGTTCAAATGAGAATTCGCATTCAGTTAATAAATTTCTCTATCTAAATTGTCAAATATTTAATGGTGGTGATGAGTGAGTGCAATACCTACAATAACTTAAGTATTCCCTTTATTTTTATGGGGACATAAAATATATAGAGTACAATATGTGTGGGTGGGGATCGAATTCTCAACTTCATGGTTTGAGGTATATGCCAATTATCGTTGAGTTATGCTCGATTTGACGGGACATAAAATATTTTTATGTTAGGTGTTGGTTAGAGAGTTTTATATATTGGTTCATCTGCTACAAAAAAAAAAAAGCAAAAGTATCTTTATTTTTTTTATGTAGTTCTCCTTGTTCCAATTTTTTTTTAAGTTATAAGTTCGATTCTTAAACTTTGAAGATTATACCTAATAGGTCACTAAATTTTTAGAACCATGTGATAGATCATTAAATTCGTAACGATGTATCTAGTTGGTCCTCAACTTTAAAAGGTATAATAACTTTGTGAACCTTTAATTGTATATCTAATAAGTCTTTGAAACTTTAAAAAATGTTAGGTTAGACACAATATTTGAAATCTAGAGACCTGTCTATTAGATATATACATTTGAGAATTCATGAATCTATTAGACTTTTTTTTTTCATATATTAGGTGTTTTTTAAGATTTTCAGTGATCTATTACACACTGTTCTAAAGTTAAAAGACCAAATTTATAATTTCTTTTTATTTTTTATTTAGAAAGGATGTAAAAGATTTATTTTTCTAACACTTTGATTCATGACTTAAATATGATATAAAAATATATACTTCTATATGTGTGTGGTGAATATATAAATTTAGAAGCAATTAATTATTAATACTAAAATCAAGTTTTATTAATAAGAACAAGATTTTATAATTAATTTCGTAAAAGTTTAGCGCCAAATGGAGCATAACTTAGTGGTAATTGACATATATGTCCAATTAAGAGGTTGCGATCAAAGTTTGGCAATAAAAAAAGTTCGGTTCCGCTATAAATATAGAACTTTTTAAAAATTGTCCTTTAACCCTTTCATCTCAATTATTGTCAACAACTACCTGCTTTATTCAACTTTTAACAACAAAAATAATAAGTGGTGCCACGATATCAGGGGAGAGTATTTTAAAGCCATGATGCCACGAATTGGATTTTTTTTTAAATAATGCTAATCGTTAAAGTATTTACGAAAATATGCCACTTCTCAAACTATTTACCAAAATAATGCTTTGGAAATAGCAGGTCGTCTCTTGAAGAGATGCCAAGTCCGCTTTTAAACAGCGTTGCCCGCCACGCTGTTTCCTTTTTTTTAAATTACTCAACATGTCGTCTCTTATTGTGCGGGGTTTTTTGAAATCCTGCATGGAAGACGACCAATTCGGTTTTTTTTTTTAATTACATGGTGACCATGTCCCTTTTTTTTAATTACATGGATTGGTCATCTCTTCAAGAGACAACCAAGTCCATTTTTTTTGTTTAAATTACACGGCTCGACTTTTTTTTACTAAGTCTGATTAGTATATTTTTTTTCTCTTCTTCTTTAAGTTATTTGTTATATTTATATTATAATTTGATTTTAATATATTGAATATTTAAAAGTTTAATTTTGTTAATACCATACTGTAATTAGAAAATAATATTCTTAATTTATCAATATTAGAGAATTATAGTTAATTTTATCAATACTAGATTATAAAATAATATTCAAGACATGAATAAAATATTAATTAATATCTAAAAGGTACAACTGCATAACCAAAATTAAGCGTTATAGTCTATGAATCTATCTAATGTGTGCCACATGAGGGAGGTCGTCGATGACGATGTGGCTGTCGACGACGAGCTTTTGGTGCCACTGGTGTCTGTTGATCCTCGTTAGGGTTGATGTATTGTCCATACTCTCCACGTCCACGTCCATGACCCTCATAATTATATTGTAGTGGTGTGTGAACCTGGCTCGAACTAGCAGTCGGTATCATAACCATAGGTGTGGATGGGCCGGCATCATCCTGTGTCTGTGTGAAAGGTGGAGCATCATTGACATTATGATACATAACTTCAGGTTCAGGAATGTCAGGCTCGTTTGGAGCATCCTGCTCTATTTGATGATGTCCTCTACGCTTGGGGCCGTGAGTAGGTGTATTTACTCTATACAACTAGTGAAGCCTTTGAAGATATCTCCCACCAGTGGTACACAAGCTATTAATATCTTCTGACAATGAGAGGATACTAATTTGTTCAAAACATGCCGCCTGCATAGAAAATGAATTAAGATGAATATATAAAATTCAAATAATTTGTAAAGCAAAATTGAAAAACATTGAAAAACATACAGTAGCACCAAACGCTGCTCCTTCTTGAGTGATATAACGTCTAGTAATTGATAAATACCAACTCATGTAACCGAGATCGCAATTACCATCATCTTCCACCGGATCACTAATAGCGATATAATCTCTACGCATGCACCACCTAGCGCCACAAAAGGTGTTACATGGTCCTGCCATCCCCAGTGTCGAAGGTCTATATCATGTATCTTCGGGTCCCGACTAGGAACATCTAGAATTGATTGTTTCATCCCGAACTGCTTAGTAACTCTATCTGGATGATGTCACTCAACAACATGAAAACAAATGAGTGGACTTACTGTGCACCATATTTCATGTCCATTGCTGCAGTAATCAGGTAGGGATGCAAATTCCTTATTATATGGTTCCCGAATCATCAGAAATATTTAGACAAAAATATCATGTCAAAAGTCAACCAAGTTATATATATAATTTTAAATATTTAAACACATATCGATCCTGGTGTCAGAAGATCCAACATGTATATATACTGAATTAATACATGTGTCGATAATTCTGTGACACAAAATTGATCTCTCCACCTACAATAATATTCTAAGTTTGTAAAGTTGTATATATATTAAAAAAATTAATATTATGTCACAATGAAATAGTTAGATAAGCATACCGTGCAGCTAATGGTCGTCTCACTAGCTCATGTTCCGCAATGTCGCGACGAGCTGGAGTCATGCTTGGGAACCAATCCCAAGCCCATACTTGAAGGAGTATGATCGGACCAGCAATGTCTCGTGAATCAGATCGACATGCCTTACATAAATGTCGATACAACCATGCCAAACATGCTCCTCCCCAACTAAATCGTCCAGCCATTTCAAAATCAGCCAACAACGGAAGGAACGTCAAGTTGACCAAATTATTAGACTTATCTGCAAATAGGCTACCACTGATAAGTTGCAAAATGTAAGCACGAGCATATATAGCTATGGTGTTCTCGTCAGAATTGTCATTTAAGTTGCGGAACTGTGAAGCCAACCATGGTAAACTAAGTCTAGATCCTCTAATATGGGAATCGTCTGGAGTCACACAAAGAAATAATTGACATGTGGCTTTCCAATCATAATGTACTGGTTCTGTTACTGGCTCACCATCTACCGGTAACCCGAGTTGCACCGCTACATCCTGAAGAGTTATCGTGCATTCACCCTCAGGCATGTGAAAAGTGTGAGTCTTTGGCCTCCAACGCTCCACAAGCGCAGTGATCAAGTGCCAATCTAATTGAATAAATCCAACTTTGGCAAATCCATAAAAATCGGAAGCACGAAGTGCTGGCTCAATCAAAGGATGTAATGGAATGGTGCGATCAAATACTGTCTCTCTACGCCTGCAGTGCAACTCCTCGTTACACTGACCTTCCCAAACTAGTTCTGAACGATGGCGCGTTTGACCATACAACACTGATTGATCTATCGGGTTTGGATTTAGCTCCATAATCTATTATCATAAAATATGTCATGATGCATAATAAGAATCATGATATGAAATCACTAAAAATTTAAATCATAATGTAATCATTAACTATTTAAATAAATAATGTCAGCATTGAAAATTTCCACAAAAAGAAATCATAATGTTATCACTCAAAATTAAACAAAAAGGTAAAAGAATACAATGACAAAAATAAATCATAAGTAAAAGCTGCTATGAGGGTGCTTCCCTCTGTCTAAAAGGACAACTTCTTCGGTTGTGCCCAAGTTGGCTACATAACCCGCATCGTTGTTGGATACTAGGTTCTCTCCAATCCATCTCATTATGAATACATGAACTTCTTGGTCTACCAGGCTGTCTCAATAATTCTGGATCGGGATGCAGGATAGGCATATTTCGAGGGGCAATCCAGTAATCTTCATGTGGAACTGGTTCAAATTGATGAGCGAAACATGCAACATACTTTGTAAGTTTGTAACAATCACTGACATAATCTTCGTAGTTTAAGTTTATGTGGGAGCAAACTGCCATGACATGAGAGCATGGGATGTCAAATGATTGCCACTTGTTGCATGTACATGAACGTTCATTTGCATTGAACCTCACTATTTGTGTGTTTCCTCCATTTGAATTGTAGTAGTGAATTCTCGTCTTCACGTGAAACACACCAACAACTCTATCATAATTCACTACTGTGTGTTTGCTAGACTTCATTGCCCATTTAAGAAGTTTATCATAAGCATACCTGTTTGAATATATATCATCATAAGCATACTCATTTAAGCAGCATATTGAAAGTATTAACAATGAACTACAGATTACCTTGTATACTTTTCATTTCTCGCTAAAGCATTTCTTGCTTCTTCCCTTCTCTTCTCAAAGTACTTAACAAATCTGTAAAATGTAAGGTCCGCCAATGCAGTGATAGGTAACATACGAGCTCTCTTCAACACCCCATTAATGCACTCTGAAAGATTGGTAGTCATCCATCCATATCTATACCCACCATCATGTGATTGGGTCCACTTTTCAATAATGTTGCGAAAGAAATCCATGCAAGTGATATTCATTTGATTAACCTCTTCAACACACTTATTGTACTTTCGAATCTGAGATTGAGAACTAGCACGATATACCAGATTTTTCAATTTCTTACTTTTGTATTTTTTATTGAAGTTACTCACAACATGTCGTAAGCAAAATCTGTGATAAGATTTAGGTCATGTCCAACCATTATCTGGATTATTAACGGCTAATATAATACCCCCGTGTCGGTCAGATATCAAACATGTTTCTTCGTGCATAACAATCTTTCGTAGGTTTTTTAAAAACCAGCCCCAAGTCTCTCGACTCTTCTCGTCAACAATGGCAAAAGCAAGTGACAACAAATGTCCATTGGAATCAACTGATGTTGCAATCAAAAGTTTCCCTCTATACTTTCCATAAAGGTGAGTTCCATCAATTTGAAGTACGGGGCGAAACGTTTTAAAAGCTGCAACACAAGGACCGAATGCCCAAAAAACGGAATGAAGAATGGCATGACCTGGCGTCCCGTAATTCTTGAGTTTCCACTCAATAATCGTTCCTGGATTAGTGTGTTTCATCATGTACATCCACCACGATAAACGCTGATATGACTCATCCCAATCACCAAATACTCGAGCCAATGCCTTTGTTTTTCCATCCCAAACTCTTCTGTAAGAAACATGATATCCAAACTTCTCTTTTATCAAACCTTGAAGTGTCACTATTTTTATGCAAGGGTTATCTTTCACCACATCACAGATTTCGATACTAATCATATTTGAATCCAATTGAAGATGATTTTGATTGAGTTCAGAGTAAACACAAGAATGTGGATCTTCGTACTTCGTGATTTCCCAAAGGTTATAACATTTGTTTAGGATCGCACGGAGTCGCCACTTGCATCCATCTTCCCACTTCTTGCATCTAATTACCCACTTTGGTGGTTCCGACTCCACAACTTCATATGAGTTGTGACTTTTAATAGCAAACCGTTTCACAATATGTTGCATTGTTTGTTTATCTTTACATGTGAACCTCTTGTACAACAGATCATGTTCCACAGCGACTGGTTCAACGATCAGATCATGTTCTGTAGTACTATTCATGATGTCCATTCCCAAGTCGTTGAACATGTTTGAAGGGATATTATGTTCATAACCCTCGAAATCCAACAGATCAAACTCATCATCTGTTTCAGTTCTCAATTCTACAAAACTATTTTTAGCAGTTAAGTCCATATCATCATCTAGATCATCAGTTTGGGGAACAATTGGTTGATCATCAGTTTAGGGAACATTTGGTTGATCATCAGTTTGGGGAACATTTGGTTCAGGCTCAGGGTCAAGCATTGGCTCTCGTTGAGACATTGGCTAGGTATGTCATTAACTATGTTTCTAATACACACAAATAATTCCACCATGTCTGGGGAGGGCACTGCAATAGAGAACATCAACTCTAACGCATAGTGATTCGAAATAGGAATAGGAATGTACTTAGTTGATCATGAAGGTGTGAGAGTAGGATGTCTATAAATTATTTCTAATAAACTGCCGCTCACATCTATGTTCAATGATAATCCAACCATTTTAACAAAATGTCCAAAATCAATACCACTATTAACAGTGAAACCTCCACATGGCGGTTGATTATATTCAACTCCATTCACACCTTCCACCATACAACCATTCATATACAAAACAATTGCCAAACATTTAGCTGTCATATTCTATCCTAGAACATAACAAACAAAAGTTAAATTTGGTAACTAAATTTAATTATACAAATTAATAAAAGATAAATTAAAAAGTTTTAGTTAACTAACTAATTAATAATAATCAACAATTAGTTACATTACTTACAATATCTAAATCTAACTTTGTTAACATTACTTAAACTAGTTAATTCTAAATTTATTAATATTATTGAATTCATTTATCAATTTAATATAATAATAAAAAAAACATAAAACTAGTCAAAAAACTGAAAATCATAACATAAACATAAAACGACAAAATCATTGTAGTATTGCTATACTACAAAACAATAATAATCATGATATGAATCGAAAAAAAACATGAATCATAAATAAATACAAAAGAGAAAAAACTAACGTTTTTCTATGACAAGTGGTCCCAAAAAAATTGTAATTGATGCAAGTGGTCCTGTAATCATGTTGTAAAACTAAAATTATTAAAAAAAAGAAAAAAAAAACAAAAGAAAAAACAAAAATGGAAACAAAAAGAATAAAATAAAAGAACATCTCATCACCCATTTACTTACCAAAGGCGACGACGGCTGGACGAAACGGTGATCGGCGGCGGCGACTAGACGGAGCGGTGATCGGCGGCAGCCTGGACGGAGAGATGTTGGCGGCAATTTGGGGGAGAGAAGGTTGGAGCGGTGGTGGGCAGCTATGTTAGGGGTTTTAAAATAAAACCCTAACTTAGGTCGTCTCTTGAAGAGACGACCAAGGCGCCAGGTGGCGCCCATGCGAAATTGGTCGTCTCTTGAAGAGACGACCAAGCGGGATTTCAAAAAATCTCGCGTAACATGTCGTCTCTTGAAGAGACCACATGTTGAGTAATTAAAAAAAAAAAAACAGCGTGGCAGGCCACACTGTTTAAAAGCGGACTTGGTCGTCTCTTCAAGAGACGACAAGCGTTTATTTAAAAAAAAAAATTAAAGCGCCACGTTTGCTGATCGTCTACCAATTGTTGCCACTTCACAGGTCGTAGACGACCTGCTATTTCAAAAGCATTATTTTAATAAATAGTGTGACAAGTGGCATATTTTCGTAAATACTTTAAAAGATTAGCATTATTTAAAAAAAAAATCCGCCACGAATCTGGGTAAACATTCCTATCAAGATTGAACCGGTGGGGAAGAATATCTTCCTTTGCAAATTCAAGTTTCAACGGGATAAAAATCAAAATAATAAACAATAGTCTATGGTTCTTCGACAAAGCATTGATGATTATGGAGGAGCCAAAAGGCAACTACAGTTTCCACGAATTGGAATTTTGGTACACATCCTTTCGGCTACATTTTTCATGAACTACCTTATGCTTGTTTTTCTAAGAAAACGGAAACTGCAATTGTTAATATGATAAGGAAATTTGAGAAATTAGAAACAGACGGATGGAGTATGCCGGGGACCAACATTAAGAGTTAGGATCCGTTTGGATGTCCGAAAGGCTCTAAGGTGGGGGGTGATGATCAAGGTGGGGGCAATGGCAGATGAACGGTGGATTCCTATAACTTAGGAAAAGCTTCCAGATTTCTGTTATGGATGTGGTATAATTGGCCACGTTCTAAAGGATTGTGAGTCGACTAAGGATGCAGAAGAGGAGAATCGGCAAATACGGTGCGTGGATGAGAGGACCTAATCAAGCTCGAAGGCCAGGCAAAGGGAAAGGTGATGGAAGACGAGATGAGGACAGGAGACGGGGGAGAGGAAGAGGAAATCATACAAACTCTCAGTGGGTAGTTAATGAGTATGACGAGGAAGATGAAGATGATAGTAGAGGAGACTGGAGGAATACAAGCGGCTGGAAAAAGACTAGTTTGTCGCCGGAAAAACTAGCAAGTTGGAAAGTGGAACCCGGACCCGATGGTGGAACCGTTTTGGAAAGGACTGAGGAGTTGAGTGGCATTAAATTGGTCATTAATGGAGGCAATCAAAAAACAGAAGATTTCGGGCAAAACCAAACGGTAAACACAGGAATTGGGGGTTGTATTAATAAAGGAAAGTTGAAAATTGATACTGATATAGAGCAGGTTAAGAAGGTAAGTGAGGCAAGTGTGGATAATCAAACGGCTGAATGGCTGAGAATAATTCAAATAATACACAGCATATTTGCAAAAAAAGTGGGTCCAGTCATGGCCTAGCAGAACCAACTTCAGCGAATATGGATACAATCACTGCGCAGACTTTTTGTTAAACAAGTGGGCCCAACTGTGGTCCAATAGAATTAAAAGGGGCCGATCCACTGACAGATCCGGCTCCTAAAAACATAGGACTTGGAAGCGACAAACAAAAACAGAAAAGGGAGCGGGTTTTGATAATGGATCACAGGCAAACCATGCACAATTGATGGCTGGACACAGGCACCAATTGGATAGCGGGAAAAAGGACAGGCAGGCAAAGAGACAGTGTGATTGTAACGCCCCAGGCCCAGGATTCGAAATCCGGTTTCGGCAACTCTCTGCCCTGGCATTCACTTAGAAGCATGCTTTGTCCTCACTTACATGAAAAGGAAGGTGCACCTTGTTTGTATAGGTAGTAACTATTAATTCTTTTAAGCCTTTCTTGACCATTCTTGGATCCCTCTCATTCGGATGTGGTATCGGTTCATTCATGTACTCCTCCTCTCGGACGTCACAGTGATGGTGCATCTTATATTGTTTGTAGTCAATCGATGGAGGCTGTGGAACAGCCCAACCGAACGCAATAAAATTTTAAATTGGAATGTTCGAGGGTTGGGAACCCTCTTGAGAGGCCTATGTCACGTTGTGAGTAGGAATAATCCTCACCTGGTGTTTTTAATGGAAACTAAAGCCGGTAAGAAGATGGAGGAAAAGTGAAATAGTTGATTAATTTTGATTGTTGTATTGAAATTTCAAGTAATGGCAACAGCGGTGGTTAATTTAATACTTTTGTGGGGAAGGGAGACTGATGTTTCAATAATGTCTTACTCCTCTGGACACATTGACGTGTTTGTAACAGAAAATGGTTGGCATTGGAGATTCACTTAAATCTATGGGCAACCAAATCCGGAAAGAATGGGGGAGATATGGGAGTTAATTAAGCGACTGCACAGTATTTCCTAAATTCCTTGTATTTTGGGGGGAGATTTCAATGAAATGAAGGTAGATTCTGAGAAACTTGGTGGGGGCCAGCCAGACCACTGAAGCTTATGGAAGATTTTAGAGAGGTTATTGATGTTTGTAGCCTAATAGACCTGGGTGAAGATAATGATAAATTCACTTGGTTCAAGAATTTGCAACGTCAAGTTATCTGGGAACGTCTTTATCGTTTCTTATTAAATATCGAGCTTGCTAATATGTGCTCTAGTTTTAAAGTTCATCATTTGAACTTTTGGCTTCTGAACATAGGCTAATCCTTGCTTCTTGGGAATGGTGGCTTTCACCTCTGTTGTCTACGAATTATGTTACCAATTTATATATGTGAAAGTATACACAATCGTCGCAGCAAGTAATAAAAAATTCGAATCCATAGAGACTAAGTACCAAACACTCAATATTCACCTAAGAAAACAGTACTTTAAACTAACAATTTTTCTTCTGAATATATGCTAAAATAAACAGTAATGAAGGAGGTTTAGATGTATTTATAAACACACTGAATATTCGCTAAAACTACCAAACATGAATAACCAACGAGTAACTTCTTATGAAAAATAAGGATGCATGGGGGAGAGAATCGTGACTCTTTCTGGGTTACTCTAACGATGCTGCAGCATTAATGAAGTGAAGCAGTGGTCAAACAAACAATATACTTTTCCAAACACCCCAGATTTTCTGCCATTAGGGTTCTTAGACAAACATTAACAGCATATATTAACAGTTTATAACCAAGCTAGGTGGTGCTTATCCCTAAATTACCACACTCTAACTCAAGTAGAATCTAGCTCGAGATGAAGTTTTTCTCTACCTAATCCATTTTTCGAAAACTTAATAAGCATATATTCCAACATGGTGATCAAGCACATTGAAAATAGAATGATAAAACAACTTCAACTCAAAACACATTATCATTAATGCAGAACAACAAAGTTACAGCCCTTGAAATGAGTTCACAACATCTTTCCCTTACACAAGGTGTTTAGCTAGACAATGTCATAAGGGGAATCGAAAATATAGGAATAAAAACAATACAAAGAGCTTAAAAGATGAAGAGAGGGAGCTGAAGATCAGCTCCCAACAAGAGTTATCGGCTTCTTTTTCAGCTACAGTTGTCTCGTCTTCTTCTCCTTTTGACTTCTTTGAACGGTTAGAGAGGTTTTCTTGAAGTGAAGGTTGAGTGATTGCAAGAATGAGATGAAATAGTCTTGTGTGTTGTATAGAGGCTTGTCTTTCTTGTGGCCTTTATACTGCCCTCCAATTTTAGGGCAACAAAACAAGCCCTGTGGGACACATCTCTCACTCCCACGTGAAACCTTCAGTTACTATGGTAAATTTCGTTGAGAAGTTTTTCACTGTTAGCTTACTGCTTTTTTCTCTTTTTGGACCCGATGCTGTAGCATTATCAAAGCTGCAATAAAATTTTTAAAATTAGATGATTTAGATAAATGGTAGCATTATACAGGAGAATCTTGATTTCTTCGCTAATAAGGCACAACTTAGTGAATATGCGGACTAGATGAGGCTATCTTTAGCTATCTTATACGAATTTTAGACACAAATAACTCTCTTTAGGAGAGTTATCACACCCCCAAACTTAGCGTAATCCTTGTCTAACTCTTCTCTTCTAAAAGCATAGAAGTTGCTAGCCATGCGTCCCAACTATTCTCCTATCTACCTAAAATTCATTTCATTAATGTGGTAAGTGTTTCTCAGATTGCTCATGCATTAGCTCACCAAGGAAACAAACAGCTCTTGTACTAGAACTAAAGCGCTTTATTCATATTTAACAACCTTGTCTCACCTTCTCTCTTGGCCACTTGCGAAAAATCCCCTCAACCTATTTTTAAAGGCACTGACTTCCCTCCTAACTGTTGGCTAACTAAAGTCCTCTAAGACAGCTATGAGCTACTAGCCATTCTGAACCTTGCAACTCTTTGGAATGTGTTTTTTTTTTTTTCAATTGAGAGCTGAATTACAAGGCCAAAAATTTTCATAGCTTTACAAGATAGATCTTAGCAAAGGGATTACTGTATGATGCTACTATTAGAAATGAGAATCCCTCACCCCCAAACTTAAAAAGAAGCATGGTCCTTAATGCTTAATGAGAAAATAAGAACAAGGCTGCCCCAAACTTAGATTGAACATATGAAAGATGAAACTGGTGATTTGAAGAATTTCCTATTGTAAGCGGTTATAAAGGGGTGAAATGGTTGCTTATTTTCTAAGGGCAGTGGCTACTAGGGGAAAAGGATACTCAACATTGAAATTCAGCTGTGGGTTAGATTCCAGAGTGAGCAGGGGATACTTAGCAAGGCAAGACCACCACCTAAAAACACCTTAGAGAGAGGGCAACAACTAGATTTATCATTTTAGATTTCAACAGATCAATCATCCTTTAGATTTCAACAGATCAGCCATATTAGACAAAAAAAAAAAAAAAAAACGAAACAGTCAGACATGCATAAGCTAAACAACTCCAGCTACCTATCCTTTTCATTCTTTTTCTAAATGTCAACAGGCTGACAAAAATCTAACTGAAAATAAAATTGAATAATGGAAAAACACCTACAACTATTTTCTAACAGTGCACTAATGAAAACATTTAAAATGCAGAAAAAATAAACTAAATTAACGAAATTGAAAATACAGGAAGGTAAAATTGACAGGTATAATTGAAATTTGATCAAGTAGGGGAAATCAACTCCCCTGTTACTTTTCTTCTTCTTCATTGGAGCCGCCTGCGGACTGAGATGCTCTAGCACCCTCTTCTTCTTCAACGACAAACTTGTCCTCTGGGAATTTTGGGAAAGACGGAAATCGACAAGAGAAATTGCGCACAAGGGCCTTGCGAATCACAATGTCTCTTTCCTTGGCATAGCTCTTGTTGGGTGTGTTGCCCTAAACTCGTAGTTTGTATTTTGTAAAAACAAATGTCTATTTAATAAAGTTTTATTCAATAAATTTGTTGTTGAATCATAGCTTTGCATTGTCCAAAATTCAATAAACTAAACATCCAAGGTTATTTTTGATGTAATCTGGACAGTATATATACTGGGTATACAGTTGATATACGGGGTATATATTTGATATACCCCTGATATATGAATGGATAATGTCCCGTGAATAACCTAAAGGGTCTATTGTATATGGATAAGGTTGGGTACCTTATCCTGGCAACACTATGGATACAGCCCACTCTGTAAAGGTTACAGACGACTCAATCCAGGTCGTTCGTGTGGAGACATGCGAGTGGGGGTATTCTATACAATGAGTTTGTATAAGACCGGACCACGAAATAGGCAATCTTTAGATGTAACATCGTTGACTAATAGGTTGCTATTTCTTAGGATGATTAGGCAACTCATTCTCAATCTTGAGTGAGTTATGGACTCCTGCCCGTGAGGGCTCGTCCTTTGATCTGTATGGGTGAGAGTGGCCCGAGTCGCCGACTCAACATTCCTACCATTTTGGGGACGAGACCGAGTGGGGAGCTGGGAACATAACTTCACAAGATGGAATTTACTCCTCCCCGATTTTAGGGGAGTAGATGAGTGTTCCCTTAAATGCTGACTCTGGAACTTGAACAAGGGGCCCCACCCTCTCATTGGCCGAGAGGGACTTCCGATCATTGGTTGGACCATAACCAGGTTGTTCATTAGAGGAGCAGTGGTGTTTAAGGATAAAGATGTAACTCAGGGGTAAAACGGTAATTTGACACAACTTGAGTTACGAACACTCGTGAAGGATTGACTCTTCATTAATGGTCGTATATCCATGGACACGAAAACATTCTACAGTGAGAAGAGTGCAACTACGGGTCTTTAGTGGAATGACCCGTAGTTAACGAATCTAGATTAACTCGGTCAATGAGTTTGACCGATTAATCTTGCATCGTTGGAACTTCGGATTTGTAGGTCCAATAGGTCCCCTTGCTAGCTCATAACGGGTAAAACGAGGATCAAGGTTTTGGAAGAATTTGAATTGTTCAAATTACTTAAGGGATTATATGTATATTAATACATTATAATGTATAGTTAATTGTAAATTAAAACTATATATTATGAGAGATATTATTTGAATGAGATTCAAATAAAATTAATATGAATAAGATTCATATTAAAATTATAGGTTAAAAATAATGTGCATAAGATGTACATTAAAACTATAGGTTATACGAGAGAAATGTTTTAGAATATGATTCTAATTTTATAAATAATTAAGTGTTAATTATTTATGTATATATATATTTATTAATTATTAATTAGATTAATAATTAATTATATTTATTTATTAATTAATTTGATTAATTAATTATATATATATATATATATTAATTATGATATATATATATTTATATATATATATTATATATTATTATTTATTATTATTATTATTATTAATATTATTATTATTATTATTAATATTATTATTTGCACGTCACCCTTCTTCTTCTCCAAGTGTTGGAGAATGCAAGAGGAAGTGTTACAGATGAAGAAAAAAAAATCTCTCATCCAATTTCTCTCAAAACTCTCTCAATCTCTCCCTCTCTTCGATCAAGGTGCTACCATAAACACGATCCCGAGACCCAAGAGGATAGCGAGGAAGACGTAGTGGTGGTGTTCGTGGGAAACTGTAGAAGAAAAGTTCGTCAAAGGTATTTGGTTTCCCCTGTATTTTCCTTCTTTCTATTTCGGTTTTGTGTCCCAAAAATCAGCAACGAAGATCTGCTTCCGCTCCGGGATTCACATCCCTTTAGCTCTCAGATAGGCTTGCTGACTTCGCTCTATGGCTGCCACAACTCCTGCAATGGAGCTGAGTTGCTGCAGTAGGCTAGCTTGCGTATGAGAGACTTCTTTGAGCGCAAAAACTATATTCCCTCATCACTTGTTGTGGTCTATGGCCTTTAACTACTCAATCGCCGGTTCATTGATCATTCCTTTGTCCTTCAGCGTTTGGTCTGTGTCTTCCATCTTGACCCCCAATAAAATGTAAAGCTCTGTGATCGGATTTGGGAAATATAGATTGCCCTGCTTTCTCTTCTCAACCCCTGCAATTTCCCTCTCAATAAGCTGTCCCACATCGATGCTAAGCAGTTCCATAATGCAGAGCATGAGGAGCATCCTTTCCTTCGTGATGGAGGTATCATGCGTTGTGGGCATGAGCTTACTCTTCAACAGATGATTCCAGAAATTGGCTTCAGGCTTAAGGTAGACTGGAAGAAATGTGTGTGATACTCTTGTTGATAGCTGCCCCCTTGAGCCTTCCACTTCAATGCATCTGATTGCCCTATTTAGTTGCTCCTTAGAGGGAGCAACCTCATCTCATTAAAAGTAGCGTGATAGTAGTTAGGGAGACTTTCGAACCTTTCTGATGCTGCATCATCAACAAATCAGACGAACTCTGATGGTTCTGCAGCAACTTTCACTTTTCCTTTTTTCTTCGCTTGCATGTCAACCTTCTGCTTTTGCTTCTTCCCTTTCTCAAATTCTGCAATTGGAGAGAGCTTCCTCTTTCTCTGTGATTTTCTTGGAAGCACAGGGGCAACTTCTTCCTCTTCTTCCCTTTCTGTCTCGTCTTGCTCTTCTTCAGCCAGAGCCCCTTCTTCACTCTCCTTTTCATGGGTTGCATTGCCTTCTCTCAAGCACTCTTCATCACTGTCCACTCCTTCATTTTGACTGTCCACTTGAGAAAGCTCTTTTATAAATTCAGCAACTCTGCGTCTAGTCTCAAACAAAAGTTCTTCCTCTCCTTCCATTTCTAAAATGACAGGAGGGACTTCTTCGATCTGAGCATGTTGGGCTTCCTCAGATGTTTTTTTTCCTGATCACGCTGCTCTGCACTTCTGTTTCAACTGGTAGCCTCTTGCTTTTCGCTGTTTTCTTCCTCTTTTGGCTGCCAGTTTCTTCTTAGGCGGGGAAGGGATTTCTTTTTCTGGGTCGGTTTCTTCGGGTAACGTGTCAGGTTGGGGGGAGACTTCTCTAGAGCTTTTTCTGGTGATTTTTTCGGCGAAAGGGATGGTGTCAGGTCTTGGGGGGATAGTTTTCTTACCCTTCCTTGCTTTCGCTTTAACCCGAGGCATATTGGGATGACAATGCTAACGAATTGTCGATGCTGCAGGGAGCCTAGGGCTGAGATGAAGGAAAAAGACAGGGCGCTAAAAGGAAAAGGGAGAGAGGGGAAAGAATGTTAGCGCATAATTAGGGTTTCAACTTGTGGGCGATGATGAATTTCTCCAAAATCGATTTTCTTAAATACCCACACCAAAAAATCTTCTAATTAATGCACAAATAATGCCCAACTACCCTCTTAATCACTTTCCCTTCTTTTTTAGAGTTTTTGAATTTTAAAAACTCCCACCCGTTTTATCTTTCCTAAAAAAGGGCGCCCCATTACTTCCCAAAAATGGGTGGAAAATAATGTCCTAAAGAAAATTTTGGTTTTATAACCTGATTTCTTTTCTGACGGATTTACTTGCTGCGAGCAATGATTACTTTTCTCTTTCCTCCAACTCCTCTTCGTCTTTTAAATCCAACTTTATTTTTCATAACCCCTTATTTATGCTCCAGAATCAACAAAGTTGATCGCATTTTTCTCAACTTCATCCTTTCTGCACTTATATTTTTAGTTGCTAAATAGGAGTGTCTTTCCTTTGCTTGATATAAAAAAATCAAACAAAACTACCTCAAGTTAAAACCTTCGTAACTGCTACTAAGAACTTTTAAATCTACTTAACAAGAATTAAACTAAAAGAGAGGGAAAAACAAATAGTCAAGAATTCTTCCCCTTTTTATTTTCATCTGGTACATCCTTTAAGTTGACCTCAGTTAGTGGGAATCCATCTTCCTCACCACCTCTCTTCCCCAGTAGTGCTTCAATCTTTGCTCATTCACTATGAATTCCCTTTTTGTGTCTTCTTCGTTGACAATTACAGCTCCATAGGGGTAGACCTTCACCACTGTAAACGGGCCTGACCACCTTGATATTAGCTTTCCAGGAAACAATTTCAACCTTGAGTTGAATAACAATACTTTTTGTCCTGCCTCAAATGTTCTTTGTTTTATCCTTCTGTAATGCCAAACTTTGGTCTTCTCTTTATAAGCCTTCGTATTCTCATAGGCATCTCTTCTAAATTCATCCAATTCTAGTAGTTGAAACTTCCTTACTTCTCCCACTACTGATAGATCTATATTTAGCCTTTTGACAACCCAAAATACATTTTGTTCCAGTTCAAGTGGTAGATGGCAGCCTTCCCAAAGACTAGTTTATATGGGGAGGTTCCTATTGGAGTCTTGTAGGCTGTCCTATATGCCCATAGTGTGTCGTCCAACTTGAAAGGCCAATATTTTCTGCTGCTATGTACCATTTTCTCTAAAATTCCCTTAATTTCTCTGTTTGATATCTCTGCTTGGCCGTTTGTTTGAGGGTGGTATGCGGTGGACACTTTATGCTTTATATTGTATTTCACCAACAGGGAACTCATGGCCTTTTTAACAAAATGGGATCCTTCATCACTGATAAGTGCCCTGGGAGTTCCAAATCTTGTAAATATATTCTTGTGCATAAATTTTAAAACAGACTTTGCATCACATGTCACCCAAGCAATGACTTCCACCCATTTAGAGACATAGTCTACAACCAGAAGGATGTAGAGGTTACCATTTGATACGGGGAAAGGTCCCATAAAGTCTATTCCCCAGACATTAAAGAGCTCTACTTCAAGGATAAAATTTAGAGGCATTTCTGACTTATTTGAGATGTTTCCTACCCTTTGGCATTTGTCACAGTTCTTCACATATGAGTGTGAATCTTGGAAGACCATTCGCCAATAATAGCCACTTTGAAAAATTTTGGCTGCAGTTCACTGTCCTCCAAAATGTCTACCATAAGGAGCAGAGTGACAATGCTCCAGCACTATCGATGCTTCAGCACTATTGATGCTTCAGCACTATCAACACATCTCCGCATAATTTGGTCTTTGTATAGCTTGTACAGATAAGGGTCATTTCAGTAGTAAAACTTACTGTCATGAATGAACTGTTTTAGTTGTTGCTTCCTCATGTCTAGTGTTAAAATTCCACTAGCCACATAGTTGGCCATGTTAGCAAACCATGGTTCCAAGTCTTTCTTATTTTCTATCACCACTAACAGCTGTTCATCAGGGAATGCATCTCGTATAGCAGTCTGCCCTTCCACTGTTCCCTCAAGCTCTACCCTTGATAAATGGTCTGCAACTTGGTTCTCCAAACCTTTCTTATCTCTGATCTCCAATTTGAATTCCTACAGAAGCAACACCCATCTAATTAGCCTTGGCTTGGCATCTTGGCTAACAAATACTTGATGCTACGTGGTATGTGTATACAACTACCTTCATTCTAATAAGGTAAGCTCTGAATTTTTCAAACGCAAAGACCACTGCTAGCAGCTTTTTCTCAATGGTAGTGTAATTGAGTTGATCTTCCACCAATGTTCTGCTGGCATAATAAATTGGGTGAATCAGCTTCTCTTTCCTTTGTCCTACTACAGATCCTACCGGATAATCACTAGCATCACACATGACCTTGAAAGGTTCATTCCAATTTGGGGCTGTCATGATGGGAGTCTAGATAGGAGCTGCTTTTAAAGTAGTGAAAGCCTGCAAATAATTAGAAGAAAAGTCAAAATTCGTTCATTTTCTAATAGAGAGCATACAGGTTTAGAAAATTTTGAGAAGTCCTTGATGAATCTCCTGTAAAACCCAGCATGCCCAAGGAAACTTCTAACTCCTCTGACTAAGGTGGGCGATGGCAGCTTCTCTATTATTTTAATCTTGGCTCTGTCCACTTCTATTCCCTTCTTGGATATTTTGTGGCCCAACACTATTACTTACTTCACCATAAAGCGGCATTTTTTCCAGTTGAGCACCAAATTGGTATCCTCGCACCTCTTCAACACTTGCTCCAAATTGCTCAAACATTCGCTAAAGTCTCTTCCAAAGACTGAGAAATCGTCCATGAAGACCTCAACCACACTTTCTATTAAGTCCGAGAAGATTGTCATCATACATCTCTGGAATGTTGCTGGAGCATTGCACAATCCAAAGGGCATCCTCCTAAATGCAAACGTACCATATGGGTAAGTGAATGTAGTCTTTTGCTGGTCTTGAGTGGCTATGGTAATTTGGTTGTAACCACTGTATCCGTCCAAGAAACAATATTATTCTTGTCCAGCCAAACGATCTAACATCTAATCAATGAATGGTAGTGAGAAGTGGTCCTTCTTGGTTGCCTTGTTCATATTTCTATAATCCATACAAATGTGCCAACATGTTGTGGTCCTTTGTGGGAATCAGCTCGTTGTTGTCATTTGGCACCACTGTAATCCTTCATTTCTTGGATACACATTGGACTGGGCTGACCCAATCACTGTTTGCTATTGGGTAAATTAACCCAGTATCAAGCCACTTGAAGATTTCTTTCTTGACTACTTTCTTCATAGTAGGGTTCAGCCTTCTCTAGTGCTTAATTGAGTTCTTGCAGTCCTATTCCAGATTGATTTTATGCATGCAATAGCTTGGACTGATCCCCTTTATGTCTGCTATAGTCCAACCAACGGCCCTTTTGTGATTCTTCAGCATTTCTATCAGCTGAAACTCTTTCTCTTCAGCCAAGTCAGCTGCAATTATTATTGGCAATGTCTCAGCTTCTCCAAGATAAGTGTATTTAAGATGTGTTGGCAAAACCTTCAGCTCCAACTTGGGGGCTTTCTCCACAGATGGCTGTAATGGCGCGCTCTGTCCTTCAATTCTAGCGATTCAAATGTTTTCTTGTAGACTCTATTGGATGGGGCTTCATTTGGTTTGCCTTGGATCAAATTGGCTTCTTTTTCCTTTTCTTCGAAAATTTTGGTTACCTCCTCCTCCAGCTGGTCTAGCAGCTCTGCCGTTTACATTTCTTCACTCAGTAAATCATCTAGAAGCCTTAACAAATAACATTTTTCTACATCAGTAGGAAATTTAATGTTATTAAAAACAGAAAATGTCACCTGCTGGTCATTAACTCTCACGGTCAGCTCTCCATTATGTACATCTGTTAAGGCTCTACCCGTGGATAAGAACGGTCTTCCTAAAATAATTGGGATTTCCTTGTCAGCTTCATAGTCCAGTATGATGAAGTCTACTGGAAAGATAAATTTTTCCACCTACACCAAAACGAACTCAATCTTACCTCCAGGGTGTGTAATGGACCTATCTGCCAACTGCAAGGTAACGGTCATGGGTCTTACTTCACAATTCTCTATCTTTTGATACACCGATAGGGGCATAAGGTTGATGCTAGCTCCCAAGTCACACAGAGCATGCCCTACATTCTTTCCTCCTATAGACACAGGAATGGTGAAATTCCCTTGGTCACCCATTTTCTGAGGAAACTTTCCTATGAGGATTGCACTACATTCCTTTTTCAAAGCCACTATTTCAAATTCTCATAGTCTTCTTTTCTTTGTCAATATGTCATTGGGAAATTTAACGTAGTTTGGCATTTGCTCCAGTGCTTCCACCAAGGGTATGTTAATATGGGGCTGCTTCAGCATCTCTAAAAAACAGTAAAATGTAAGTCTGGGCTTTTCTTTTGCAATCTCTGAGGGTAAAGAGGAGGTGCTTTGTGCTCCACTGGAATTTTTACTTTCTTTTGCATTGGAGTTTCCATTGAGACTTTTTCAACTGGTCTTGTTTCTGCTGCCTTCTTTCCTGCTACCCTATTTCCTTTGTTGTCTCGTTTGCTCAGCTGATGCTCCAGCATTGTTCACTATGTTCTCTTCAATGGTCATATTCTCTACTACACTTTCAATTATCTTTTCTGTCTGTGGTTCCTCTTACTGAATTACATTATCCTCTTGCATCAGAGACGGGTATGGGTGTGGTAATGCCTTTCCACTGTGAAGAGTCAATGCTTGACATTGCTCATTCCCTTCCTTCTTAGGATTCTCAATATCACATGGTAAGCGTTGTGGCCTGTTTTTCAATTCAATAGCCATCTGTCCCAGTTGAACTTCCATATTTCTTAAAGTAGCAGCTTGGCTTTGAATCAAAGCATCATTCTTGGTCATATAATCTCTCATCAGAGCTTCCATAGAATTTGAGGGGTGTTGCGTCCACACAACTGTGTTGACAATACGTGCAAGTATACACGATTCGTCAGTTGTAGTACGGAACGAGGTCGTATCCACAAGGATTTTTTGTTGTATTTTAACGATAAAAGCAGATACCAACAAATAAAAATATACAAAGTTGAGTGTGTATATTATCTAGGAGAAAATAAAACAAAGTAATAATAAAACGACAGAAACTTGCAAGAGACAATAGTTTCAAAGCTGTCAACACAAGAAAGCAGTAGCACAGAAAGCGAGAACAGGGGAATAACAGATATGGAAAAGGCGGGGGAGATTCAGCATACTGTCACAAGTTATCAACCTACCCTTTAGCGTAGCTAACATTTATTAGTGCCCAGCTCGACTCGGTTCCCTTCCGAGACACCCCAAATATGAGAAAGTACAACATCCGTTGCTAAATACCCAAGCAATAAACCCAAGCTATAGGCATGATTAGGGGACCCCATTCCTGAGTATCCCTATAGCTATAAAAAAGCACTAATCACAAGCAAAACAAATCAGCACCCATAAGCCCTTCCAGGTCAATACAGAAGGTAGCATACACGAAACAGCGGCCAACAGTAACGCGAAGATTAAGAAATAAAATCAGATTTGCTTAAAAAGAAATGTAGCAACTAGAGGTTCGGTCTAAAGTCAGTTACAGCATGTAAATCTCCCCAAAATGGGGTTTAGCTCATAATGGGTAAAGAAAACAAAATGGAAGAAGAAGAAATACAAACCATAGCAAAAAAAATAACTAAATGACAGAGAAGAAGAAGTAGACAGCTCGTTCCTGCAGGCGAGCTTCCCCTTTCTAGCGTCAGCTCTCCTCCCGAAAATGGGTATATCTCCTACTCTTGTCTTTTCAGCTCTCAAACTTTGTCTCCCTTGGGCTTTGTGTGTTTGTCGGCTAGGGCAACATTCCTTTTAAATATCGGGTCCCATTTTTAGGGCACCCAGCTGGAGATTGTACGGACATAAGTGAATCCCGTGTTTTTTAATTAACTGTACGGACACTCATGCTCTGGCATCACTATACTCCAGCTCTTATATGCTCTGACTTGAAAATGCTTTGATTTTTCTTCTCTGGTTTAGCACTTCCTTCTCTTCTTAACTCTTTTTTAAAAACATATGCAAAAGAACCACAAATACGAGAGTTTATGCTGTTTTCGGTCAAAGTTCTCAAGACTAAGGATATTTAGCTAAAAATTTGCATTTGAACACTATTCATGCTAATTATGACCTAAATCCGACACACTTTGACATTTTAATTAACATTTTCACCAGAATAACTCTCTTTTAGAGAGTTATCAAGGGGCTAGCTACTGGCCTTGCTCATTGCTGTTGATCAGGCATCAGTAATCCTGGTTGCTTTCCATGACCACCCTGATTTCCTCC
This sequence comes from Momordica charantia, assembly GCF_013281855.1. NCBI lineage: Eukaryota > Viridiplantae > Streptophyta > Magnoliopsida > Cucurbitales > Cucurbitaceae > Momordica > Momordica charantia. Next base: position 11,127,579 of record NW_028275158.1, read on the forward strand.
CCAGCTAAAATTTGGATATTGCCTCCACCCTGGGTTATAAGTATTTGAGTATGAGTTCTTTCTACTAGGATTGCCCAAATAATGCACTGATGCTGGGTTTCCTGGGCAAGAGTCGTACGAATGATCACCTTCACAGTAAGAACAAGAGATTACCACTACATTGCTTGATCTAGGGGTAGTAAATGATGTTGTAGCATCACTCATGTTCTTCACCATGTTGGTTAAGTTTGCAATTTGATCTTTTAGGGAGGCCATCTCATTAGTGCTCGTGGTCCCATAGTTTCCTCTATCATTTATAGCTTTGGAATCTGACCAATGGTAGTTGTTGGACGAAATTCTTTCCAATATGTCCATTACTTCTTTGTAAGATTTAGACAACAGGACTCCATTAGCAGATGCATCAACAACCATTATGGTTGCTTCGTTCAGTCCATTGTAAAATGTTTCTATTTGGATACACTTTGGCAAGCCATGGTGCGGACATCTTCTTAGCAGCTCCTTAAACCTTTCCCATGACTCACTCACGAATTCTCCTCCTATTTGTTGGAAGTTGTTGATGTCCCCTTAAATTTCGCGTTCTTGCTTGGGGGAAAGTATTTTATCAAAAATTTCTCGGCGAGGTCATTCCAAGAGGTAATGGATTCTGCTGGCATAGAGTTCAACCAGTCTCTTGCTTTGTCCCTCAATGAGTAAGGGAACAATTTTAAACACAATGCTTCTTTTGATACTCCTTGCATTTCAAAAGGATCACTCACTTCCAAGAAGTATCTTAAATGAAGATGTGGGTCTTCAAATGGGTTGCCATAAAACTGGCCCACTGTTTGAAGCATTTGGAACATAACAGGTTTTAGCTCAAATCATTCAGCTTCTACCTCTGGCCCTACTATAACTGGATGAAAACCGTGGAGTACAGGTGCAACATAAGCCCTGATAACTCTATCTCCATCGTCTACAAACAGAATGGCCTTAAGAAGAGACACAGCTGCTGGTTCAGCCATCTCTCCTCTGTTGTGTTCCTCAACTGGTGGGTTAGGGAGCCTCGGTGGGTGATCCATTGGGTTAATTTCCACTCGCTGTCTGTGCTGTTCTCTCCTTCTCTGATGAAATGTGCGCTCAATTTCGTTGTCAAGCAGATAATCTAACCCTTGAAATCGGGCATTCACCTTCAAAGTTCATCAACACAGTAGTCAAAGATCTAGGACAAATTTCTTAAAGCAAAATACGGAGTGTTAAGCAATTTAGTCCTCAACAACAGAGCCAAAAACTTGTTGTCTATGGATTATGTTACCAATTTATATATGTGCAAGTATACACAATCGTTGCAGCAAGTAATAACAACCAACGAGTAACTTCTAATGAAAAATAAGGATCAAAGGGGGCGAGAATCGTGACTCTTTACGATGCTGCAACATTAATGAAGGGAAGCAGTGGTCAAACAAACAAGATGCTTTTTCAAACACCCCAGATTTTCTGCCGTTAAGGTTCTTATACAAACAATAACAACATATATGAACAGTTTATAACCAAGCTAGCTGGTGCATATCCCTAAGTTACAACGCTCTAACTCAAGTAGAGTCTAGCTCGAGATGAAGTTTTTCGCTTCCTTATACATTTTACGAAAAGCTAATAAGGAGATATTCCAACATGGTGATCCAGCACATTGAAAATAGAATGATAAAATAACTTGAACTCACAACACATTATCATTCATGCAGAACAACAAAGTTACAACCCTTCAAATGAGTTCACAACATCTCCCCCTTACACAAGGTGTTTATCTAGACAATGCCATTAGGGGAATAAAAAAATATAGGAATAAAAACAATACAAAGGGCTTAAAGATGAAGAGAGGGAGCTGAAGATCAGCTCCCAACAAAAGTTATCGGCTTCTTTTTCAACTACAGTTGTCTGGTCTTCTTCTCCTCTTGATTTCCTCGACCGTCTAGAGAGGTTTTCTTGAAGTAAGTGTTAGTGATTGCAAGAATGAGATGGAACAGTCTTGTGTGTTGTATGGAGGCTTATCTTTCTTGTGGCCTTTATACTGCCCTCCGATTTTAGGGCAACAAAACAAGCCCTGTGGGACCCATCTCTCACTCCCACGTGAAACCTTCAGTTACTATGGTAAATTTCGTTGAGAAGCTTTTCACTGCCAGCTTACTGCTTTTTTCTCTTTTTGGACCCGATGCTGTAGCATTATCAAAGCTGCAATAAAATTTTTAAAATTAGATGATTTAGATAAATGGTAGCATTATACAGGAGAATCTTGATTTCTTCGCTAATAAGGCACAACTCAGTGAATATGAGGACTAGATGAGACTATCTTTAGCTATTTTATGCGAATTTTAGACACAAATAGCTCTCTTTAGGAGAGTTATCAACCTCTGAAAAGGAGCATGAGAGGAGGGACAATGAAATTTGAGTAAGGTTGGGCTAGAATTGTAGAATGTAGAGAGCTGCTTGCTAAAAGTTGGTCTACCTTAATGAATCTGAATGCGGAGGTTTTGTCAAAGAATCTGAACTACTGCATGAAGGAATTTTATAGATGGAATAAAGAAAGACTGCGGGGGTCGCTTAAGGGTGCCATTGCGTTAAAATAGGAGGAAATAAAGATGGCCAGGGTTGGTGGAGGTTCAAATTGGCGGCTAACTACTTTGGAGGCAACAAAAGACCCTAAACGGCTGCTCGAAGAGGAAGAAATATATTGGAAACAACAGGCTAGGGACGACTGGATTTAATGGGGATATCGCAATACAAAGTGGTTTCGTCTCAAAGCTAGCCAAAGGAGGAAAACGAACAGAGTAAAAGGGTTGGAAAGTGCTACTGAAAGGTGGACGGATGATGATTTTGAAATGAGCACAATTTCTACATTTTATTTTGTTGAGCTGTTCAAACAAATGAAATCACCAAATAATGATTCAGCTAGGATTTTGGACTCAATTCCAACAAATATAACGGAACAAGATAATGCTAAGTGCTTCAGTCTTTTTCCAAGGAGGAGATTGAAGTGGCCCTTAAAAGTATACCTCCAATGAAAGCTCCAGGTCCTGATGGATTTCATGCGTTATTTTACCAAAAGTATTGGGACTTAGTGGGTGCGGATACAATTCAAGTATGCTTGAAATTTTTAAATGGGAAGATTGAGTTGGGATCACTGAATAACACTTTTATTGCCATAATACCTAAGAAAAAAATCCTTCCAGAATGCACGATTTCAGGCCTATTAGCCTTTGTAATGTGGTCTACAAAGTCATTGCAAAGGTTCTTGCAAATAGACTAAAGAAAGTCCTTGACAAAGTAATTTGCCCAACGCAATATGCTTTTATTCCTGGTTGATCTATCACTGACAATGCAGTGATTCGTTTTGAATGTTTACATTCATTGAACAACAAGCAAACGGGCAAAGATGGAATAGTGGCTATGAAGTTGGACATGAGCAAGACTTATGATAGGGTGGAATGACACTTTTTAAAGAGGGTTAGGGAAAAAATAGGTGTTGCTCGCCCCTGGATACAATTAATAATGTGATGTGTTGAAACTATCAGATTATCAGTTCTTTTAAATGGTTGTCCTAGAGAGGAGTTTCACCCTGGCCAGAGGCATCAATAAGGGGACCCACGTTCTCCATATTTGTTTCTCCTGTGCGTTGAGGGATTCTCAAGTCTTCTAAATAGAGGGGAGTATTTACGACATTTTTCAGGTTTGCGTATTAACAAACACTGTCCTTCCATAACACATTTATTTTCTGCAGATGACAGCTTGCTTTTCTTCAAAGCCACTCCCAGTGACTGCGAGACTATTAAGGGTATTCTATCCCCTTACGAGAAAGCTTCAGGCCAACTTATCAATTATGAGAAGTCCCATTTCATGGTCAGTAAGAACACTAGCGAAGATATGATTGATCACATTAAAAAGGAATTATCCATATCACATACAAACTTATTGGGCCAATACTTAGGGTTGCCTTCCCAAATTTTGAGAAATAAATGTCAATCCTTTAATTCTAAAAAGGAAAGGATATGGAGGGTGCTTCAAGGTTGGAAGGAAAAGCTTTAGTTTTCAGTGGGAGGTAAAGAGGTATTGATAAAGGCATTTGCGCAAGCTATCCCAAATTATACGATGAGTTGTTTCAAGCTTCCGTTGAAATTGTGTAAAGAGATTAATGCTCTATGTGCAAACTTTTGGTCAAAACCCTCAGAGTCGAGCAAGAAAATTCACTAGAAAAGATGGTGAACATTGTGTGGGAGTAAAGAACAGGAAGGTATGGGCTTCAAAGAACTTAGTTTGTTCAACCAAGCAATGTTAGCTAAGCAGATCTGTCGGCTTTTGACGATGCCAGATAGCATTCTTACGAGGATCTTGAAGGGAAAATACTACCAACATGTGAACTATATGAGAGCAGAATTGGGGAAAACACCATCATACGTTTGGAGAAGTTTGATGTGGGGAAAGAAGCTTTTCAATAGGGGTTGCAGATGGAGAATTGGAAATGGGGCTGCGGTTTCCATTGGCCATGATCTTTGGATCCAAGAGAAGGATATTGCTTTTTCTGTTCATGTTAATGCAGGAACCATAGACAATTTTGTGGCTTGGCTCGTGCAACAAGAAGGGTTGATTCGAGAGACTTTTTGTCAGGAAGAAGCTGAGTTGATATTGAACATCCCAATGTCGAGATCTAGCCGTGAAGATGCAGTTATGCGGCACGTGGATAAACGAGGGGTTTTTACAGTTAAAAGTGCCTATCGATTAGGTCTTATGTTGGAAGATGCTAAGGATTGCTCAACTTCTTCAATTGTACCACAAAGACAGTGGTGGAAGAGATTCTGAAGAACACCACTGATGCCCAAAGTCAAAATTCATTGGTGGAAGAACTTTCATGACATTTTGCCTACCATAAATAATCTTTTTAAAAAGGGTGTAATCTCAAATCTACCTTGTATTTTTCTGCAAAAGAAGGGAGAAGTCCATTCAACATGTAATTTGGGAGGATTGCCTCATGAAATTGCAATAGAGCTTTTCAAAGAAATTTCTACTTCGTAGTCTAATTCAACAACATTTTGCTTCGAACATACGAGTTGCTAAGAGTAAATTCCGTGAAAAATAACCCATTGTATGGGAAATACTTCAGGAAGTTATGTAGGGGCATCCCGTATTGCTAAATAGAGCGCCTACTCTGCGTAGATTAGGCATCCAAGCCTTCCAACCTATTTTAGTGGAAGGACGTGCTATTTTTTTACATCCATTAGTTTGTAAGGATTCAATGCAGACTTTGATGGGGATCAAATGGCTAAGGGAGTTCGACAACTTTGGCAATTTCTTTCGATGCCTAATGTTAACTTTGTTTCTATGGACAGAGAAAGATGGACCAGCAAAGACTTGGACCTGGGCATTTCAGGAAATAAGTGAAGAGGAGACAACTCAAATAATGACAGTTACATGAAAAATTTGGGAAGCACGAAATAGAGCAATTTTTCGTGGAGAAAAGCTAGACATTGCTGATGTAATATACAAAATTGAATCTACCAGAGACCAAGGTTCAACTTCATGCAAAATTTCGACAACATCTCAAGAAATGCAAGTTCAAACGAGTAATACACTAATGCGTACAACTACACACATGGCTCGGCAGGGGAATGAAGCTTACCTCGGTAGACGTAATGAGGATACATCAGATGGTAGATGGAGACCTCCCTCAAGTAACCATTGGAGGCTTAATACTGATGCGGCACGGCATGCAGAAAATGGAACAGAAGGGCTCGGGTGGGTCTATCGAGATGAAAGAGGGAAAGTGATTAGGGCTGGGTGCACACCAATTTTCAGAGACTATGGAGTTACTTACTTGGAGCTAATGGCAATCTGTGATGGGCTAGACGCATTGGTGAACAAAGGCACTGAACCGATTCATCTAGAGACGGATTCCATGAAGGATGTTCAATTTCTTCAGGGCAAAATGGATGTCTTCACAGAAATTTCTTGGCTTCTGGAGGATATCAGAAATTATGAAGGAGGAAGAAGAATTGGATCAATCCAACATGTTAAGAGGACCTCAAATTCGGTAACTCATGAGATTGCTCGATTTTTGATGGAAGAGGGGGCAGAGATGGAGTGGTCTTCAGACCTTCCACGTTGGTTATTGAGTCTTGTAGACTCTGATTTTTCTTAGTTTTGTTTCGTTCTATGCATTATTAAAAAATATAAAATAAAAAAATAATAAGTGACAGACGAGCTGATGTACGACAATTAGGAGACTTGCAAAATAGAGTGACACTCAAGTCAGTAACTAGCTGATCTTGACTCGAATGAGAATATAATTTCACGTACTTGAAAATGAGGCGAGAGACCTCTATTTACAGGCGGACCTTCCGACAAGGTGTCTGACAAGCTTCCAACAGCTATTTGGCATTATAGAAATCACGGCGTGTTGCCGTGGAATGTCCTTTATTCGGCGCGGCTAGCAACTTAGGTGGTTGATGAGAAGAATGTTAGTTCGGCTCAACTTACATTTCAGGCGATCGAGCTATTAGATAGGTCGGCTCGGCCTCGTTAATGAAGTCCGAGGCAATAGTTCTTGCACAAATGATATTGATATTGTGACTTATCATTATGGTCAGTGAGAAATCACCTCTAACAAGTGTCTTTATCTATTGATCTATATTCTAATCGACATATATCAACAACTCTCATATTTGTAAGATGTTAGATAGTAGTCTTAAGGCCAGTGTGATTTTAACAAAAATATATTTAGGGCATGTTTAAGAGTTATTTTGACATGTCTAGAATCAGTTTTACTTATACCAAAATCACCCACATTTTAAAATTAGAATGTTGCACCCACATTTTAAAATTAGAATGTTAGGCAAATATTTGGAAGTGATTCTAGAAATCCAAAATCACTTTAAGTGGTTCTCAGTCAATCACTTCAAGGGTGATTCTCCAAGTGATTTTTTATCAAAAAAAATTAATATAAATTGTTTTTTTTTAATGTTCATGGTTTTAATTAGAAAATTGTCTTTCGATTCACATTATTTTCACCTTAAATTTTGAGATTTTTTTTTCTCTTTTCTAAATTTTTTATTATTCCCTAACGTGGTTTATCTTTAATTTTATTTATTGTCTCTAATTATTTTCTCTAAAATTTTTGTAACCTCTATGAAATTTTATTTCTTATCTTTTTCTAGTTTATTTCTGTGTATAAATTGTCACACTCCCAAAAATTTCTATTTTTGTTTCCCTTCCCAAATTTTATTAAATTCTCCCTTTACATCATTTGAAATTATATAAAAATCACTTAAAAATGTGTAATCAAACATTAAAATAATTATATAAAAATTGATTGTGTGTTAAAAATTATTGAAAAAATGTGCAATCAAACGTTAAAATAATTATATAAAAATCAATTTCACAAAATCAATTGTCATTGAATCTCTTTTACTAATCACTCATTCTAAAATCATTCCTAAGCAAGCCCTTAATAATAATTGATTTTGTGAAAATGGTTTTTATATAGTAATTTTAAAACGTTTGATTACACCAGTTTTTTAGTGATTTATATATCATTAAATTTGATTTTAAATGATTAATATTATAAGGTTGAAGAGAGAGTTTGATCAAATTTCTAGAGAGAGGAACCAAAATCGTAGAGAGACAAATTTTAGAGTGTGAGAGAAATTTTTTTATAGAAAAATACACACAGGAAATATATAGAAACTAAAAATTGAGAGTGATATTACAAAAACTTGAAAAAAATTAGCGAGAATAAACAAGATTAAAGATAAATCAAAGTTAGACAGTGACAACAATTTTCGATTTATAAGGTAAAAATAAGGTGAAATAAAAAGACAAATTTGAAATTTAAAACAGTAACTATTTTAAATTGTCGCCTTAATTATTTTGACAAAAAATTACTTGAAAATCACCTCTCAAATGATTGAGAGATAATAACTTTTTCCAAACTCACTTGAGAGTTAATGTCAAACATGTAATTTAAAATTGTTTATGTAAAAGTCTACCCAAGTGTTGTGGAGCGATCTGTACTGAACTCTAGCAAGCTAGGGGCGAGCGAGCTACGGATAAGAGGTTTATCTAGCGAGCTGTGAGCGAGCGAGCTCAGAATAAGAGGTTTCCCTATTGTATTGAAGTGTAGCGAACTCGAGAGGGAAGACCTCTCGATCGAGCTGATGCGAAGCGAGCTGAGGAGGAGGCCTGCAAAAACAGGTAGAGCAATCTGATGCTCAAGTTAGTATAATTCGAGCTAGGCAAATCAACTTTAGACAGATTTGCATACTTGATTGAATGGAGTGAAGATGTATTTATATAGGTTGAGGGTAGTTACCCATCTCATCAACTGTAGAACTGTTTTCCAGGTGGGTGAACTACTATTTACTGCTAATAGAACTGCATGACGTCAGAGTTTGTCCCTAAAGAGCTCGGCGGTAGATGAGCTTAGGAGCTCGGCGGTGGAAGAGCTTAGGAGATATTCCATAGATGAGCTTAAAACTCTTCCAAAGATGAGCTAAGGAGTTGAACGGTAAATGAGCTTAGAAGCCCTTCTGTAGATGAGCTTAGGAACTCTTCCGTAGATGAGCTTAGGAACTCTTTCATATATGAGCTTAAAAGCTCTTCCACCAATGAACTTAGGATCTCAGTGGTAGATGAGTTTAAGAGCTCTTCTGTGGATGAGCTCAGGAGCTGAGCGGTAGATGAGCTTGGGAGCTCCTCCGTAGATGAGCTTAGGAGCTCTTCCGTAGATGAGCATATGAACTTTTTCACAGATGAGCTTAGAAACTCGGCCGTAGATGAGCTTATGACTTAGGAACTCTTCCGTAGATGAACTTTAGGAGCTTGGTGTTCGGAATCCTCACAACTAGGAGAAAATTATTGCAAGTATACACTATTCTTGCCAATTGTAGTATAAACAAGGTCGTCTCCTCAAGGAAATTGTCTATAGATGCTTTGATTCAGTCTTGTTATATTTAAATAAACATAAAAACAAAAAGCAATAACTGGGGATACAGCAGATGATTTTCTAGATAACACTCTGGAGCATCCACACAGAAAACATAGGAGTAATACGAAGAAACGGTTTAAAATTAAATGGGTGGGGGGGTGAATCTTGCTCACTGCTTTTCTCAATGCTGGTTCTCCTCGTCTTCAGAGCCATTGCTCTTCTGCGCTTCTTCATCTGCATAACTAGAGCTACGCTCCAGCAATTAGTCGACTGTGTGGTGCTATATAGATGAGGTCGGAGCATCCCACTTCGCCAGACGGTCCAGGAGGCTCTTGAGTTCTGTGTCACGAGTAGTGATTTGCTCAGCTAATGCTGCAACCATGGACTTCAACTCAACTAGCTCTGCTGAAATTCACGTATGGTGGCATAAGATCCAACTGAATGAATGGAGGCATCAGATCCAATTGGAAGCCTTTTTCAAAGAAAAAGTCTCTCTTACTCAGCCGCTCATATGCTTCAACTGCTTATTGAGAATGGAATCTCTGGAATGTAGTATCTTGAGGAGTAACAACATGGGCCTTCTTTTGAACGGCGACATCAGCATGTCGAACGACGGTGCAGTGAACGACATCAGCGGTGTAGCAGTGTTGATTCTTCGAACCTAGCTGGCTCACACGTGTCCCCTTCGGCTTGTAGTGTTGCATTTTCCAGCGTCTCCTTGATGTAGGCTTACGTGCGGTGTTCCTCCTACGTGCCCGATCAGTAGTAACAATGGACGTGCATCCCTCCTCCGGTGGTTTCTACAATAAGACTCGGGGCGGATGTTTTCGTGTTCCTGCGCGACAACTGCAATGTGTTCTACAATGTCCACGGCTCCCTTTAGTGACCCTCGACAGCGACGTCCTTCAGTAGTAGCAGAGTTGATGTGCCGACGCGATTAGCAGCAACCCGGTGACTTTCGACGTGGACCTACACCTGTTCAAAGTTGGAGTTGGGTTACCCACATCCAAACGAAGTTGATTTCGTGGTGCCAACCTCCTTTGACACCTTTTTGGCGCTTACCCACACCTTGTCTGCATTAGATTTACAAGCCCGAACGTGTTCGTCATCATACAACGAGGTTCAGTGTGTAACGGTCTGCTTGAACACCCTTTTAGATTCAATTTTAGTAGCCGAAACTGAGTTGTAACTTACTAGATGTTCTTTATGTGCCTAGGTTTTGAGCCAATGTAAAGGCTAGGAGCTTGTAGGCGTGTGTAAGTAGAACTAGGGGCAGGTGTATGCGTGGATGTGTACTGTTTTGGACTTATGTTATGTTTTTTTTTTTTTTTTTACTCTCTTATGTGTTTTATTTTCTTATCATAGTGTTGGAGTTAGCTTAAGGATTGTTATACGGTCTTGTTTGAGTTTAGTTAGTTGTGGTCGATTAAAGGCATGTTGTGAAATCTCTGTTGTACTTCTATAAATGAGGAAGCTTGGGTTTATGAGATTTAGTTTGGTTGTATTGTTGCCTGAGGTAGAAACATGCTATTTATGTTTGAGAGAATTGTGGTGCTCCTTTGTAGAATGTTAATAGCATGTTGAATGATGAATATCGTTTCACTGGTGTTTTTCTTTATAATGTAAAGCATGATGAAACGTTATTTGTTGAAGCTTTTGAGCTCTATGTGTTGTGAGTATGCTGGTGGTTGTTAAAATTATAAGTTTACGAGATCTGTGATACATTAAAAGTTACATTGGGCGATTGTTGAGGAAAGACGTTATGATTATCTTGGTTAGGGAGCTGGTACTATAATCTTGGTTGGAGGCTGGAAATGATACGTGGAGTTTGGATGTTGTGGAAGAAGAATAGGTGAGTGTCAGGGCCCCAGGTACAAAGGTCGAGGGTTGATATGTCACTAGTTGGGTATCGAGGCCCTAGGTAAAAAGGTTGGGGGTTGATACCCCGATTTTGATAAGACGTGTGTCGAGACTCTGGATATAAAGGTCGGGGGTTAGTTGTTGTGTGTTGATATGAACTGGTTGTGTACTCGTGTGCCTATGTGTGTTATTCGCATGATTGCTTGTTGTTGTTATAATTTATATAACAGTTAGCTTACGATGTTATGAATGATTTGAAGTTAGTGATATGAAATATATTTTGGTTATATGTTGTATATACTTTGTAATGTTATTTCTTGTAATATATATATACACATATATATATATATAATATTGTGTCTTTCCCGACATTTTGAAGCATTCGAAAAAACTTTATTTCTTGTAGTGTTAAATTGATATGAAATTACTGATATGAAGTAATTTTGGGTATATGTTGTATATACTTTGTTTTAATATACTAAATATTGTGTGCGGTCGGAGAACGTCAAGAAAACTAGTGTTCCTTGTCGCCCGTAAAAACATCGAGATACTACGTGCCGCTTGAAATAAATGTTGCTGTATTGTTGATGAGAAAATTAATTAAATGCAAGAAAGTTGGAAGTGGAGACAGTGAACAATTGAAACAAAATATGGTACATTATAATAATGTAAAGAAAATAAATACCCGCGAGCTTGAGAAATTAAAGCACTGTATGAATAGAAGCAAAACTGCTGGAAGCTAAACGAAAAATAAGCATAACTATATTTAAATTGAAAACTTTCTTTATTTGTTAAATTCTTTATTAAAATATAAGCATCCATTAATTAATCCAAATATATTCCCTAAATGATCATTAATTTATTAAGTAGTTAAAAAAACGTAATAAATGTAATGTGAAAATTAATTGAGGGTGTCTATGCAAAAATTTGCACAATGTTAAACCTTGGTCAAGCTCGAACTCGGTCCTAGCTCTGACTTAGAACATGTTCGCTCTCTCACAAATAGGAGAAAATTAGTGCAAGTATACACTAAATGATCAATTGTAGTACAAAACAAGGTCGTCTCGTGAGGGAAATAACTTATAAAATGGTGAGCAATTTCAAAATACCACAAAACTAAAACAAAAATAAAATAGGTTGTGAGTTGCTTTGCTGATATTAAATTGCACAAAGATTTAAAACAACAACTAGACAGAGTCACTTTGATTCACTCCTAGAAGCGTCCACCAAAAACAACGAAATGATGAGGGATTACGAATTGTTAAAAGATCGGAGAGGGGGGTTGGCAAACTCTTTTCCTTCAGACTGCTACCTAAAAGTTCGCTTAAAGCACTGATTACCCAGACTTCCACGACTCTCTCCCGAGATACCCAACACTTGTTCTAACCCAACTCCCACTGTGATTAAAACACACAAATAAACCAGTCTACAGGTGCTATAGAGTGAACCCCATCCTTAAGTATTCACTACCCTATTTCAGAAAGAAAAAAGTAAACTATAACTAACAGAAGTCAGTCCACTCAATAAGGACTCTCCCGAGCCTCAAGTGAGTTAGCACGCTAAACGAGTTGCCCACACGAGTTTAGTGAGAAAAAAATTAAACAAACTTCTGTTAAATCAGTACTTTAAAGCTTTAAAATGTAGCAAGTCGAAAATATTACAGAGAGCTTCTAACCCCTCCCTGAAGGTGGGGGTTTAGTTCATAATGGAGAAAAGAAAAGAAAAGAAAAATGAAAGAGAGAAGTTCATTGTTGAAGAAAACGAAAGAGAGTAGAGAGCCTCCTCAGATGTACAGTGCGACTCCTAAGCAAAATCTGTCACCCTTCTTCACCTTCTTCGATAAAAATCCCCACGTCAACACGGGAACATTCCCTGAAATCGATGCTTCCAAAATAATGAATCAATCTGTCTTGTCTCTCCTCCTTTTTCAGCTCTGGCCTTCTTTTCCTTAAATACTAGGCCTTAAAAACCTAGGGCAGCCGAGGGATGTTGTACGGACGTGATAAAAGAGATGTTAACTTAAATGAGTTACTGCTCTAGCTTCTACTTTGAAGTGTCCAAGTGACTGTGAGAAGGTTTGCGCTTCGTTTCTTAGCGTTCTAGCAAACTTCTTCAACAAAGCAAGCATCCAACTTGTCCCCGGCGCTCTGCTACTCTTTTTGCACAAATCCTCAATAATTTAGTATGAAATCATAATATTAAGGGAATCTAAGAACTATGTAAGCATTAAAGGCCCACCCTAGATTTCTCACATTCTTTTTGGCTTATTAAAATAGATTCTCACGTTTTCGCACATAAATGCCTCTAATTAGCCCACAAAATACTCTATATTTGAGAGTTATCAGAACACAACGGGAAGACCTGCACAAGATGTCAAAATCTCTGACGCTCAAGTCAGTAAGTAGCTCGGACTCAATATTAAGTTTGAGGAGAAATTTGATACCTGATGGTGAAATGAGGTATTCTATTTATAGGTTTAGGTCCCAATAGGGGTTGCGACAGATGGTTATCCTAGTCGGAATTGAGGTCGGACTTGTCGGGTTCAACAGATCGAACCCAGACAGTTTAACTTGAATATTGATGGTTTAATAGGAGAAATGATGACAAAGTTATCCACCTCGGCAGGTTCCAAGGTGGAGCTACATAAAGATTTATCTGGGAACATTCGCTTCGACGAATCGTTCTCCTCCACGTGGCACAGTTGCAAGTATACACGAAATTATCGATTGTAGTACGAAACGAGGTAGAATCTACAGGGACTTTGGATAGAATTTTAAACGATGCTCACAGATACCAAAGTGTAAAAACAAAGAAATATAGGTGTTGTGTCGTAACTAAACAAATATAACATAAAATAAACAAAGAAATAAACAAATTGCAGCAGCAAACACACTTCATAGAGATGATAACAAGAAGAAGAACCAGCACAGAATATGAAACGGAGAGATAACAGATATGGGAAAGTAGGGGAGATTCACATGCATTCACAGACCTATCAACCTACGATCTAGCTATCAAACATTCATTAATGCCCAACTCGACTTGGTTCCCTTCCGAGACACCCAAACGTGGAAACCCACAACCCCCGTTATTAAGTTCCAAGCAACAAAAACAAGTTCTAGGCATAATTAGGGGACCCCATTCCTGAGAATCCAGAAATACTATAGAAAAGTACTAATCACAAATGAAGCAAGTCAGCAACTGTAAGTCCTCCCGAGTCAATACAGAAGCTAGCATACAGAACAAAGTGGCCAACAATGCTCAATAAGATATAAGAAATAAACACAACTTCATTTAAAAATGAATATAGCAGCTAGAGGTTCAGTTTCATAACAGTTACAACATGAGAATCTCCCTCGAAATGAGGTTTAACTCATAAATGAAGAAGAAAATACAATGGGTAAAAGAATAAGACAATGCATCTTAGGGAAATAGCAGAAAAACTGAACAAGAAAAAGATGACAGTTCAAAAATGCAGTGGAATATCCCTTCTATCGTCAGCTTTCTGCCCCCGAAAAGGGAGAGAATCCTCCCCCTTGTCGTTTCAGCTCTAAAAAACGCGTCTCCATTTGGATCTGTGTGTGGCGGCTAAGGCAACATGTCCCTTTTATATCGGGTCCCATTTTTAGGGCACTCAGCTTAAGATTGTAGGGACATGATAATTTCCTTGTCTGGGCTGTTACTGCGCTTTCGTCTGACCTGACTTGAACATGCTTCATCCACTCTTCTCTAGGCTCAGCACTCTTTTCATACTTTGTCTTCCTTTTTCATAAACGTGTGCAATTACACAAGAAATAAAAGAGTTTAGCACACTTTTTAGCTATAGCATTCAAGACCTATGACTTTGGCTCGATATTCGATTTATAAGATTTTTCATGATGTTTATGAGCTTGAAACCGACACACTTGGACAATTCCTTGCATAAAAACACGCAAATATACACAAGAATAACTCTCTTTTGGATAGTTCACCCCCAAACTTAAAATCTTGCTTGTCCTCAAGCAAGAGCATGCATTTTACCTCTGTTCACAAAAGAAGAATGTTAGAAACTGCACTTCAAACATCCAGCCCTATGCCTCAAACCTTTACTTTGATCAGCAACGTTAGAACTTACATACTCTGCTATAGTGCTGGAGCAAAGAAATGAAAGCAGCTTAGATTTTTTCATGCTCTGTAAGACGCTATTTTCTGCCCAACTATAGCTTCCTTCTACTTCCCACCCTGAAGCTTAACTTCTCCTAGAGATTCCTTTCTCAACCTCTTTCACTAGTTTGAACCTTTAAACCTTGCACTACCAACTTGGGCTTCTTAACCATAGGCTACTAACTCTTCCTAATCCTGCAGCCTCTTTATGCTCTAGATGTGGGCTGCTAGCCCCTCCTTTATTGATGATGTTTTTTTTTTAGCTGAATTACAGGATTAGAGAGATTCATGGTTTTATACAATTGCTAATAAAGATGTAAGAACTGAAGGTTCACTCCCCCAAACTTAAAGGTTGCATTGTCCTCAATGCTGCTAAGGACATCTAGAATGTAAAGCGCCAGTACACCCCCAAACCTAAATCGAAAGTAATTGAGAAGTATAAGGATGTTCGCTATAGAGATATAGACATAATTGTGGGGGGCTAATGCTAACAACTAAAGGGATCTAAAAGAAGAGGTCCACTCTAGTTATACAAAGATAAGGGTTGACTATGGATAGATAATCATTGAAATTCCTCCTTAAGGTAAGCGCTACCTGGGGCCAGTACTACGAGAGGGATGCTAGGGCATGGGCAGGAAAACATGATCCAGAGGTGAACAAAAGAAAGCTAACCCTCATTAAAATGCTCCAGCATCAACAAGAAAAATTGCGCACTAGCAGGCTCTAGCATCAAGACTATACACAAAGAGTAGCGCAACAGGTATGCGATGAAAACACAGAATTTCTAACAACTTTCTTCATCAGTAATTTCATAGGGAGAGATTCACGTACTGATTAAAAGAGAAAGAAAAACTAACCATGCAAAGAGTGAATTTAAATGCATAAATTTTAAAATGCATGAATTTAAAACTGAACAAAACTAGACTAAGGAAAATAAAAAGTAACAACAACTGGGGGGTCATCTTTCAGAGTAAAAAGGAAAGGAACTTCCCTTTCGTGAGTCAAGCATGTCAATGTTCTTTGCCTTCTTTCTCATCCAACCAGTCGTCCGTGGGTTGATCTTTCTCTCTGGATCTATCATCTTCTTCCCTCTCTTTGTGGCTGGGGCAGGGTTGTAACGACCCAGAATTTCTCACACACTTCTAGGACACATTAACTACCCAACTAATTAAACTTAGCCCCAAATACGTCATGTCAACTCCCTATGCAACAAATATATAAGATCAAGTTCCAATTCGCATCAATTAAACAAAAAAAAAATCAATCTTATAAAATATCATTCAACAACATTCGTGGACCACCGCACGAGACAAGTTTATTATTCAAACCAAGCGAAACTCAATGAATGGAATAAAACTGAAATAGGCACCTATCCCGAAATGAAACTAACAACAAGGGGGAATCTCCCAATTATTCAAATACGAACAAATCATTATTGGCCATAACATAAGGCCTTAACCAATAACCTAAGCTAAACATGGAGTAACTAAGCAGTCTATGGTCCTTGCTCGTCATGTCTCCTCCGTCCCATCACCACGGTTGCCCCCGAGTCCTTCACCTGAAACAATCATTGTAGTGGGGGGTGAGTATATAAAATATACTCCGTAAGTAGCCCTCACCAACACACACACATATCATGCTCATTTATATCATGTAACAATCATAGTCATGCCTTTCAACACATTAAGCATTCAAACATAAACACATTCCATAAGAAAATTCAGTAACATCCACAACCAGTAAACACATTAACGACCAACCTCTAGTCTCCCCAACATCGTAAGTACTTCCATACTTATCTCAGCTATCCTAACCTTCCACAGTTATCCCCTCCCATTAGAGTCGGCCCCTGACCATTTATACCCAGAGCCCCGACACCTCTGCATCGGCCCTCGACCATTTATACCCGAGGCCCCGATGACTTCACCATCTATTGGCCCTTGACCATTTATACCCAAGGCCCCAATAGTCTTCCCTTCAAAGAACTCCTCGTATCGACCCTCGACCATTTATACCCGAGGCCTCGATACTCCATTAGTGACGTATCAGCCCCCGACCATTTATACCCGAGGCCCTGACACCCACTCTTTCATTCTTTCCAAAAATCCAACTTTCACCCGAGTCTTACTATATACTTTCTGTTACCACTAACCCTGCATCTTTTGACTCACAAGTACAGTTCAGCATGCTTTCACTACTTTAACAACTTTCTAATAACGACACAATAAGCCAATCATGCTCAATATACAGCATCATTTTTAACAAGCATTTCTAAGAATAGTAGCTCGCTAAATACGTCGAACAAAACATACATACCCAGGCACAAACATTACCAAAATAACAACCCAGTCATGTTCAATATCCCACAGCATTATTTAACAAGTATTACTAAGAATAATAGCTCGCTAAACACGCCGAACAAAACATACATATCCAGGCAACAAACATCTCCACAGCAATACTCACAGTTTAACAAAACAGAAAACTCACCATTTTTCATCGACAATTACCCAACACCATTCCAAGTATATCGACTACCACAACGGAAATCATTTAGCACAATGACACCACAAATTTAGCATTAAACGTCACAAAAATCAGCACGTTAGAGACCACTGAGCATACATTAACACACGCACACGCCCCTTGTCTACTTACCCACAACCGCGCCCTTAAGTTTTGCGTCGACCACACCCTAAGCACACCAAAACAGAAAATACAGCACGTTACGTACGTTATTTATCCTTCGAAATTAACTCTAAAAGGGTTCGAATGACACATTACCACCAAAACCGACTTCGTATATATGTGGGTCACCTAGATCTAACTCGCCAAGGTGTGGGTAGACTAAATCGAGCTTCGAACGGATGTGGGTCACCGCCAAACGTCCTAAACACCGCTGTAACGTACCAATCCTGCCGTCGTTTCGCTGCTGTACCGCCGTCCGTCGTGCGCCGTTGCTAGGAGGGGGCGATGCTGGTTCGTTGCAAACCGCCAGGGAACGCGCCGCCGCTGCTGCAGATGGTCGGGACGTCGGGAAAACGCACCGCTGCTGGGTATCGCCGCCTGAAGGCCTCGCTGCTCGTGGATCTGCAGTCCGTCGCCGCCGAGGGTCGCTGTTCGTGGAGCTGCTACGCCGCCGCCGCCGTAGCCGGAGTTCGCGTGCGCCGCTGGAGTTTCTGCAGTTCGTCGCCGCCGAGGGGTTGCTGTTCGTGGAGCTGCTACGCCGCCGCCGCCGTCGGGGTTGCCAGAAAACGAAAAGGGCGGCTCGGTTGGGAAGATGAAGAAGAACCAACGGGGGGGTGGCTGGGTTGAAGAAAGAAGAAGAAAGATAGGGTTTCCTTTTTTTTTCTTCTTTTCTTTTGTTTTGTTTTAAAACCAATTTTTCATCAATTAAGGCCCAACCATCCAAGCCCAAAGAAGGAGTCCATTCCCTTAAAACAAGACCCAACATACAAAATTCGGTAAATATTAATTTAATTGGATTTTTAGAGCCCGATAAATATAGATAAATTTAATTAACAATCAATTTAATATTGAATGAAAAATCTCCTGGTTCGAGACTAGCTAACCTGAGGGACTCGGGGCGTTACAAGGGTCCTATGAAATAGTTGCAGCATACCTATTCCCCTCAGTTGGGGAAATGAAAATTCTCCCTTTTACCTTTTTGTTTTTCTTGGAAGTGGTGACTAGAATTGCTCCTGCTTGCTCGATTCGTACCTTGGCCGATGACTTGGAAGGTTTTGTCTTATTCTCTTTGTTGTACGATGCTTCCATCTCTCTTCTTGGTCTCATCGTCCTTGCTTCTAAACCTTTTAGAGTCGACTTGATGTCGGGTGGCTCTTTTTTAGGTAAGCTTGTCGACTTTTCCTCTACAGTGATGTGCATTTTATCCACAAGGGTTGTAATGCTCTGTTCTTGATTAAGGGCACAAGATGCTGGAGCATCTACCCTCTCTCCACTTGGTTGGCCCTCACTGACTTCTGCATGCTGCACTGGGGCATCTAACGACTCAACCTTTTTATACTCTTCTCCCGGTGTTAGGGTCTCTATCTCAGTGGTAGCATTTTCCTTTACCATCATCTCTTTATTCTCATCACCAAAACCTTCTCGCGCTCCAGCATCCCTACTTACACAATGCTCCAGCATTGGTTCTGCATTCAATTCCTCCATTAAAGCTTCATCCAAAATCTTCAACACTGAGCATTCTTCTGATTCGGCAGGAAACTTCATGGACTCATAGATTGAGAACTTCACTTCTTGATCTTGAACGCACATTGTCAGCTCTCCTTTATGGACATCCACGAGTGCTCTTCCAGTGGCAAGGAATGGCCTCTCAAGGATGATAAGGACCTCCTTATCTGCATCATAATCCAAAATAATAAAGTCAGCAGGAAAAATAAATTTATCTACTTGTACCATAACATTTTCGATTTTCCCTTTTGGATGCGTGATGGATCGGTCTGCTAGTTGCAATGTGACTGTTGTTGGCCATGCTTCTCCCATTCCCAGCATTTTGTAGATGGACAAGGGCATGAGATTGATACTTGCCCCCAGATCACAGAGTGCTTAGCCTATCTTCTGCTCCTCCAATGGAAACGGGTATGGTAAAGCTACCAGGATCCTTCATCTTTTCCTGAATTTTGCTTGTAAGGATAGTGCTGCAAGCCTTGGTCATCGCCACAGTTTCATATTCTCTCAGCTTTTTTTTCTTTGTGGGAATGTCCTTAAGAAATCGCACATAAGTGGGCATTTGCTCCAACGCTTCCACCAACGGTATGTTGACATGCAGCTGCTTCAGCACATTAAGGAACTTTCTAAATTGCACGTCCTGCTCTTTCTTTTGCAGCCTCTTTGGGTATGGTGGTGATGGTCGATACTCGGCTGGAGCATTTTCATGCTCTATCTGCTTCTGTTTTCCAGTCATGTGTAGATGTGATGCTTCTGCTTTGGCTGCTCTAGCTTCTACTGGGTTGACCTCTTTGCTTGTGTTGCTTTGTAGTTCGCTACTGTTCACTAACTGCCTGAGGTTTGCCCTTTTTTTTACTGGCATGATTACATGATTACATGATTACATGATTACTGGGGTTATGCTGAACGCACGCACTAAGCGTGGTAACAATTCTATAGATGCAAGCGCACACCTGTCAGAGTAATATAAAATGGATGGAGTTTCCAAGTATCGATCCTCAAGGACTTCTGAATAATTTCCAAACTCTAAAGTTTTAATGAATAGTGAACGTTGAAATGAGTGATTCTTGGAAAATGGGAAGTGGTCACAAATAATGGTTTTGGATTTGGGATTTGGTCTTATAATGGTAAAACCTAGCCCGGATTACTTCAAGTTAGCCAAGAAAGAATCAAGGATTCGCTAAGGACGATATGCATTTTACTTTAGGAACCAACGACTACGCTTTTCACTTGACTTATGTCTAAGCAAGTTCAAAGTCCTAAGACATTTCATAATATGTCTATTATGAGAGATATCTTAGTTTTAGGATGGAAATAGTCGCAACCTCGGGTTAAGGTCCTATGTCTAGGCTACTTAACCGGAACCCTTATGTCTAAGGCGCTCCTCTCCTCGGTTTAACCACTCAACAATGCAAATAAGCAACCTTTTCAGTATTGACTTGTTAAGACTTACAGTGGCCTTCTCTAAACCCTAACTTTTTGGGAAAACATGTTGAGCAATGAGTGGAAAGCAAAAACACTACTTCTTAGCAACCCTTTTTAGAAATAAAAGGCTAACTATCCATAACCGGGCTAGAGACGGGAATTTAGAAAGACATATGGAAGAAAATACAGCAAGTAAAATGGTTGAAATTGAAATGCATGTGTGAAAAACAAAAGTTAACTAACGGAGAGTTTTGCTCGGGATTGAGAGCTTCGCCCTTCTCTTTCAAGCAAGGGGGAGTGTCACGTGCTCTTTCCTCCAAAAACACAATTCACTTAACTAAAAATAGAGTAAAGGCAAAGTAAAGATAAGCTAACTGCTGGATTTTTATAAATTTGAATAGGTAGAAAATATCTAAGTAACAACGGAAACAAAACAAAGCTTAATAAAGGAATGTAAAGTGCTCGGGATTTAAAAACTAAAAGCAACTAATGAAACCAACTCAAAAGTACTTAGAAAGCAACAAAGAAACACTAAGAATGATCAAGAGAATGAAGCAAGGCTTGATCATTTTGGTGAAGAAGCTGCTGGAATTTATAGCTGTGCAGAATTGGTTAGGTAGGTCCTAAAACGTTGGTGGATCACCCATTTCCAACTCCTTTGACTGACCAAATCGTGCTCAAACTGATAGTGGAACACTTCTTCTACACGTATGCATGTGGAACCACCAAAACGCATTGGAAGACGCGTTTCATTAAGGGCAAAGTTGGAAGAAAACCAGGTTTTCTGCAGCCTCCCAGGCGCCTGGCGCCTCTAATGATGGTGTTTCCGACTTTTTGCTTCTTTTGATTAATTTGCACTCCCAAATGGACCTAAAATGTCATAAATACAATATAAGCCAACCACAAACCATCATATATGAATTTTGCATGAATTGGAACTCAAACGACCGAGAAAAAGTCCGAAACAAAGTTAAAACATAGTAAAAACAGCATCTAAAACCTTCTTTTTACGCATGTAAACAAGCGTAATCATAGCCCACGTCCTTCATCTTGATTTAATTATTTATGGATTCTTGGCATATTTGGATGAGCAATAGGCAATGTCTTACCACTCCGCAATGTCAGAGCATTACATTACTCCTTCCCATCCCACTTGGGCACCTTAGTATCACTGGGTAGAGCTCCATTGAGTCTACCTTTCAAGTCTGTCGCTAGTTGGCCTACCTGCATCTCCAGATTCCTCAACGATGCTACCTGACTTTGT
The DNA here is from genome assembly GCF_013281855.1 of Momordica charantia. Lineage (NCBI taxonomy): Eukaryota > Viridiplantae > Streptophyta > Magnoliopsida > Cucurbitales > Cucurbitaceae > Momordica > Momordica charantia. The sequence goes on from NW_028275158.1 coordinate 11,149,406, forward strand.
ATTGTGGTATCATTCTTTTCCATATATTGTTTCATCAAATTCTTCAAAGATGCGAATGATTTTTCATATGACCTTTGTACTGTTACGTGACCTTGGGTTGAGAAGCCTGGGGAATAACTTCCTTTTTGCTGATATGCTGGAGCATTAGATGTACCAGTATTGTTTCCTCCTTGATTTTCGCTCCAACATAAGTTGGGATGGTTCCTCCAGCCCGGGTTATACGTATTGGAATACGGGTTGTTTCCATCGTTCTGCATATTTCTCAAATAGTACACCGACTCTGGATTGTCAGCGCAATTGTTGTAATGATGCTCTCTTTCGCAAAAAGAGCACGAAATCCTTTGGATGTGGCTAACATTTGCCTTACCATCAGATGCTCCAACTGTATTTTGCTACGTCATACTCCTCATAACCAAATCTATCGAATTCTCAATCTTTGAATTTGAGGTGAACAACTCTAATTCATTCAGTCCCTTGCTTCCTCTCCCTTGGATCGCTCTAGGGTCAAACCATGAATGATTGTTCGACGATATCCTCTCTAAGATATTGAATGCTTCAGCATAAGGTTTTGCTAGCAAAGCCTCATTTGCTGACGCATCGGTGACTAGACAGGTGGCATCGTCCAATCCATTATAGTATGCATCTTAGGATCCCATGGTGAGGGCATTTTTATAGAAGCCGTTTAAAATGCTCGCAAGACTCACTAACCAACTCCCCAACAAATTATTGAAAATTGTTGATTTCACTTCTATACTTAGCATTTTTGCTTGGTGGGAAGTACTTCATCAAAAATTTTCCAGCCAAGTCGTCCCAGCTTGTAATCGATTCTGAAGGGTGTGACTCCAACCAAGTCCTCGCTTCATCTCTGAGTGAATAAGGAAACAACTTAAGCCGCAGTACTTCTTTCCTGCGTCCTTCATCCTAAAACGAATTACAAACTCCCATAAAAAAACTTCATATGCTTATGCGGGTCCTCAGTATAATGTCCGTGAAATTGGCCCACTAACTAGAGCATCTGAAACATTACCGGCTTGAGTTCAAACTTTGGGGCTGCAATTTCAGGCTCCATGATTACTGGGTTGAAATTATAAAATGCTGGAGCTGCATACGCCCTGATTTCTTTGTCGATGTCATTTGTTAGTAATACAGCATTGAGAGGGGGCACTGCTACCTCAGGGTCAGCAACAATAGGAACGTCGTCTACTATTTCCTCAATCCTCACATTCGGTGGAATAGGCTGGCGTAAAGGTGGGTTAGGCTGATTCATATTTGCTTCAGCTTGGACTCTTCTTTGTACTCTTCGATTTCTATGGAATGTGCATTCTATCTCGTGATCTATAATATACTCTAAGCTTTCAAATCGTTCATGCACCTACAACCACATAAAAATGTGAGAAAAAGAAAACTCGATTAAGCATCGTATCTACAAACAGTTATGGTTTAAAATAAAATCACTAAGTCCCCAGCAACAGCGCCAAAAATTGCTGTGTCTACACAACTGTGCTGACAACACGTGTAAGTATACACGAAATTATCGATTGTAGTACAAAACGAAGTGGAATCCACAGGGACTTTGGATAGAATTTTAAACAATGCTCACAGATACTAAAAGTGTAAAAAGAAAGAAATATAGGTGTTGTGTCGTAACTAAACAAATATAACATAAAATAAACAAATCGCAGCAGCAGACATACTTCGTAGAGCTGATAACAAGAAGAAGAACTAGCACAGAATATGAAAATGAGGAGATAACAGATATGGGAAAGTGAGGGAGATTCACATGCAGTCACAGACTTATCAACCTACCCTCTAGCTATCAAACATTCATTAATGCCCAACTCGACTTGGTTCCCATCCGAGACACCTAAACATGGAAACCCACAACTCCCGTTGCTAACTTCCAAGCAATACAAACAAGTTTTAGGCATGATTAGGGGACCCCATTCCTGAGAATCCATGAAATACTATAGAAAAGTACTGATCACAAACGAAGCAAGTCGGCAATCGTAAGCCCTCTCGGGTCAATACAGAAGCTAGCATACAGAACAAAGTGACCAACAATGCTCAATAAGATATAAGAAATAAACACAACTTCATTTAAAAATGAATATAGCGGCTAGAGGTTCAGTTTCATAGCAGTTACAACATGAGAATCTCCCCCGAAATGAGGTTTAGCTCATAAATGAAGAAGAAAATACAATGGGTAAAAGAATAAGACAACCCATCTTAGGGAAATAGCAGAAAAACTGAAGAAGAACAAGATGACAGCTCGAAAATGCAGCGGAATATCCCTTCTGTCGTCAACTTTCTGTTAGGTGTGTTGCCCTAAACTCGTAGTTTGTATTTATGTAAAAACAAATGTATATTCAATAAAGTTTTATTCAATCAATTTGTTGTTGAATTCATAGCATTGCTTTGTCCAAAATCCAATAAACTGAACATCCAAGGTTATTATCATGTAACCGGGACAGTATATCTATTGGGTATATATTTGATATACTGGGTATGTATTTGATATACCCCTGATATACTAGGTATATATATTTGATATACCCCTGATATACAAGTGGATAATGTTCTCTGAATAACCTAAAGCTTCTATAGTATATGGATACGGCTGGGTACTTTATCCTGGCAACACTATGGATACGGCCCACTCTGTAAATGTTACAGACGACTCGATCCAAGTTGTTCGTGTGAGGGCATGCGAGTGGGGGTATCCTATACAATAAGTTTGTATAAGATCGGACTGCGAAATAGCCAATCTTTAGATGTAACGCCGTTGACTAACAGATTGCTATTTCATAGGATGACCAGACAACTCATTCTCAATCCTGAGTGAGTTATAGACTCTTGCCTGTGAGGGCTCGTCCTTTGATCTGTATGGGTGAGAGTGGCCGAAGTTGCCGACTCAATATTCCTACCATTTTGGGGACGAGACCAAATGGGGAGCTGGAAACATAACTTCATAAGATGGAATTCATTCCTCCCCGACTTTAGGGGAGTAGATGAATGTTCTCTTAATTATTGACTCCGGGACTTGAACAAGGGGCCCCACCCTCTCACTCGCCCGAGAGGGACTTCCAGTTATTGGTCGGACCATAACTGGGTTGTTCATTAGAGGAGTAATGGTATTTAAAGAGCAAGATGTAACTCAGGGGTAAAACGGTAAATTGCTCCAACTTGAGTTACGAGCACTCGTGAAGGATTGACTTGCCATTAATGGTCGTATATCCGTGGATACGAAAACATTCTGCAGTGAGAAGAGTGCAACTGCGGGTCTTTAGTGGAGTGACCCGTAGTTAACGAATGTTGATTAACTCGGTCAATGAGTTTGATCGATTAATATCGTATCGTTGGATGTTCTGATCTGTAGGTCTATTAGGTCCCCTTGCTAGCTCATAACGGGTAAAACGAGGATCAAGAATTATGAAATAATTTGAAATGTTCAAATTATAAGGGAATATATATAATGTATATTGATGCATTATATATAAGTATATATTAATTTGGATAGAGATTCAAAATTAATATTATACATTATGAGAGAAATATTTGAATAGGATTCAAATAATTAATATGAATTAGATTCATATTGAAACTATAGGTTAAAAATTAATGCACATAAGATGTACATTAAATCTATATGTTATACAAGAGAGAATATGGTTTAATTAAATATGGGATATTTAATTAAATGTTAAATAATTAATTGTTAATTATTTAATATTATATTTAATTAATTAATTATTAATTAGATTAAAAATTATTAATTAGTAATTTGATTAATAATTATTTAATATATTAATAATATTAATTTTAATTAATGTTATTAATTATTAACTCCCCTGCAGTTTAGCGAGTGGGAGTTTAATGACGTCACGTCATTTGGTTTTTGTTTTGAATTTAGAACTATTCTGTTGGAGATACAGAATAAGAAATACACAAGAACTCCCAGACTTTTTTCCCTCAAGCTCTCTCTTCTCCATTCCCTATAGATCCATATCGAATGCTCCCACAAGCGTGTTCTCGGTATCCAGAAGATTACACGGAAGGTCTATTAGTGGCGTTCGTCGGGAAATCGTTGAAGAACAGTTCTTCAAATGTAAGTTTTCCCCTGTATTTCATCCTTTTCAATTATGTGGTTTTGTTCTTCAAAATTCAAGAACTCAATCCGTTTTCAGCTGCGGGAATCACATCTCATCACTTTCTGCCCCCGAAAATGGAGAGAATCCTCCTCCCTTGTCGTTTCAGCTCTTAAAAACGTGTCTCCATTGGGATCTGTGTGTGGCGGCTAGGGCAACATGTCCCTTTTATATCGGGTCCCGTTTTTAGGGCACCCAGCTTAAGATTGTACAGACACGGTAATTCCTGTGTCTGGGCTGTTACTGCGCAGTAATTCCATGCTCCAGCTCTGCTTCGCTCCAGCTTTCATTTGCCCTGACTTGAACATGCTTCATCCACTCTTCTTTGAGCTCAGCACTTTTTTCATACTTTGTCTTCCTTTTCCAAACCTGTACAATTACACCAGAAATAAGAGAGTTTATCGCACTTTTTAGCTAAAGCATTCAAGACCTGGGACTTTGGTTCGATCTTCGATTTATAAGATTTTTCATGATGTTTAAGAGCTTAAAACTGACAAACTTTGACAATTTCTTGCATAAAAACACCCAAATATACACTAGAATAACTTTGTTATGGAGACTGCGGCAGCCTTGGAGGCAGAGCTAAATAAGGCTAAGGACGAAATACAAGCCTGGAAATCGACCTCAGAGGCTGACAAGGCCGAGCTCAAGAGCGCTCAGAAGGAGAATGAGTGTGGTATGGAGGCCTTGAGGGGTGCCCACGCCGTAGCGAAGAGCTTGGAGAAGGAGAAGTTCGCTCATGAAGCACAATGACCAGCTCGAACGCAGCATTGACGACCTTCAAGGCGAGTTTGAGAAGCTGAAGGCAAAGCTGGAGTTTGAAAAATCCAAGCTTAGCAATGGCGTGCTCCTGGAGGAAACCTTTTGCCAACACCCATATTCGATGGGTTCGCCAAAGATTTTAGCAACACCGGCTTCAGGTTTTTTATGAAGGGGATCAAGGAAACGGCTTCTGAGCTTGACCTCGAACCCATCAAGCTTTTCTATGCTGAGAGGTGGGCGTCGGGTCCGAACAAAACTTTTGGCCCCCAGAGCTTGGTGGACTAGTATTTGAAGGACCTGGAGTCCAACACTGAAGAAGAGGGGGAGGGTGACGAAGGCGTCTCGTTTCACGAAGGCAATAGGGTGGATCTCCCAACTTATGGGGTTGTTTCCTCACAAGAGGCTGGGGCGCTCAACTCTCGGGAGGTTGACATACTGGCTTCCTAAGGCGAGCTCGGGTCGTACCTTGGAAGTAATTAGTCGACCCTCACTATTGGTTTTTCCTACTTTCCTTCAACTTTAATGATGTAGTTTTGGCGAGTCTCGAGATCTATAAACCTTGGCTCGGACATTGAAGATTAATGAAATCATTTTCTTTTACATCGCTCCCCTAAATCTGTAAACTTAGAGGTTTGAAGATTAATGAAATCAATTTCTTTTACATCACTCCCTAAATCCGTAAACTTAGAGGTTCGAAGATTAATGAAATCAATTTCTTTTACATCGCTCCCCTAAATCCGTAAACTTAGATGTTCGAATTTTTTTTTTATTTTAGCACATCGCACCTCGAACTCGTAAGTCCAAAGGTTTGAATTTTTGCTTAAGTGTTTTAGTCCGCACTTTAGTAATTTGCGTTGTGAGGAGGTAGCTGGCCCCCATTTAATTTCACATCGAACTCGTAATCTTTAGCAGAGATGAAATTAAATAGCACGGAGACCCTTGTTAGGGTTAGTCCTTGAAAATTTTTACAAGTCCAAATAATTTTGAACTATTTTGACATTTCAAGGATAGTAGCATTTTAGGTGCTCTGCATTCCATGGATGTAGGAGTCGCTTTCCTTCGAGATTGGCCAGCATATATGTTCCAGGTCGAAATATGCCCTTGATTTTGAAATGGTTTTTCCCAACTCGATTCCAATGTGTCAACGTGCTTTTGCACTTTCCAAAGAACTAGATGTCCGACCTGGAAGCTCCGAGGTCTGACTCTTGAGTTGTAGTGTCTGGACATTCGATTTTGCTATTCTGCTAAGCGCAGTTGGGCTGCTTCTCTTTTCTCATTAAGGAGATCGAGGTTGAGGAGCAGCTCATCCTCGTTCCTTGCTTGCTCATAATATTCGACTCTTTCTGTGGGCATGCTGATCTCCACTGGCACGATGGCCTCGGAACCGAAGGCCATGGAGAAGGGTGTTTCATGAGTAGTTTGGTAGGACCAGAGGACTTTAGGTAGCTCCTCGGCCCAGCTACCTTTTCTTGCATCTAACCTTAGCTTGAGACCACGCTTAATGATTTTATTAATGGCCTCCACCTATCTGTTGGCCTTGGGGTGAGTCGAGGATGAGCTGAGATGACTGATTTCGAGCTTTTTGCAAAAGTCCTTGTAGTTTGCATTATCGAACTGCTTACCGTTGTCTATAACGATGGTATTGGATATACCAAAGCGGCAGAAAATTTTTGTCCAAATAAAGGACATGACCTTGGCTTTTGTAATGGTAGAAAGCGCCTCAGCAACGGCTGCAAACTTCTTCTGCCCCCTGCCTAACGGAAATCCACGGCAATGACTCCATTGCTGATAAAGAAAGATGTTTCGTACGTGGCATGGTGGGGATCATCGTCATACGAGAGTCTGACGGGCAAGCGAGGACATTATAGGGGCGTGATAGTCGTACTGTCGCCTGCCACCCTATCCCTCCTGCAAGCTATCATCTGCAGGGCGCCCCGTGCCTCTCGTACTGCGTAACAGGCACCCATGCCTCATCCTCCCTTAATCATATGCTTTATACAGTCTATGGTCCCCACAACCAACTGTCACACTCCGAGCCTGACACACCACCTGCTCGACTTTCACCATCAACAGTAAATTTGTGTCGATAATATTAATAATGATCGTGGATATTGTTAGAGTTTTTGAGTTCGTATTTAAAGAAGTCTCATTCTTCAGTTTCCACGTTATCATAGTCAAAATACGATAGAGATCATGTAAAAAAAATTTAATTCAAAAGTCGTGAAATGTGTATTTATTTTGTCAATTACTTCTGCAAATAATTAGGTGGATTATTTTGGATCAATACATTGTTATGAATATATTGGAGTTATTATGTGTGTGTTTTATATATTGAGGAGTTATAAATCCTTGAGATGATAGTTGTAACGATTGAGGCCGAGCCAGAAATTTTAGAAGATATTTGTAAAGATTGGGGACACCCATAAATTTTGGAAGGAAAAGGCAAAATTTTACACATTATAGTTTCTTTTATATATATATATATACTGTACTATTTCAATTTTAAAAGTTTAGGAGTAAAGTAGAGAAAAAACCTGAAAATTTTAAATTTTATATGTAAATTTTTTAATCTAAAGGGAGGAAGGTGGGGGCAACTTCCTTCCTCACTCTGACCCTATACTTTCACCCACCATCATTATTTTTATTCGACGTTTTGTAATGGAAAAAACTTGGCTTCTTAAAGTTAAAGGAGGAACTTCATCTTCCACACTATTTAATATTTGACAACTAAGAGAGAGAAATGTAAAAATAAAATAAATTATAAAAAAATAATGAGTTGTCAAACATTTATGCCCCGTTTACTTACCGGCAATCTTAAACCATGAATACTAATGAAAATTTGGATTCCCTTTAATGGTGTTTTCCAAATTGTATGAATGTAATCAAATGGTATGACCCACTTCAAACTTTGTAATACCATTACATGAAAATGTATAATCTCATTACATTCCTACAACCTCATCAATCTCATTCCCATTCCCATTCTCATTCCTTATTCCGTAGACCCCACATATATATTATAATTAATGTACCACTTTTACCCTTTCTCTCTCATCTATGGATTAGATCCATATAATTTTTAATTAGTTTTTTTATACATTTATAATTTCTTCTCCATTTATACTCCAATTTTTATTAATTGATGTGAGTTTATTATATAATATTAATATTAATTAATATCAATAAATTTTTTAAATAGATATTATTACTTTTAAATATTAGAATAATGAAACTTAATAATATGTTTTATTAAGGTTTGGTTGTTCTAATAAAAAATATTTTATTTGATATAATTTTATTTTAATTATTCATTAGGTATTAATATTAGATAAATTGTTATAATAAGAAATATTTACTATCAATAATATAGTAATAAATTAAATTAAAATTTATTATTATTGTAATTGAAAAAAGATTAGCATAATATTATTTGTAATTGGCTAAAAATGAGAAAGGGGTATATTAGTAATTGTCATATATTTGATTCTGATTCCGATTCCAGACAGTTTTAGTAAACAACAAAGGAATTCTAATTACGATTCCAGAAAATTTCTAGTAAACTACATCAATGGAATAACATTACGATTCCGATTGATTTCATTACGATTGATTTTCATTATGATTGCGGTTAAGTAAACGTGACCAAAGGAGCCAAGTTTTTTCCTTTTGTAATTAGAGTTATAGTTGTGGAGAAAAATAATATTGACGCAGTCTTTTTTTTTTTCCTACTATATAAACTATGAAAGAGAATGTGTATTTGGTTGCCATGACTATTTTATCAAAAGTGTTAAGTTTTATCAAAAGTGTTAAGTTTGTTTTTTCGTATATTTTGTTTTTCAAGTACAACACCGTGTGAGGGCATAAATTTGAACCTAGAATCTTTTGGTCGGCAGATATATGTGTTAATCAGGTGTGGGCTGGGCTCAGTTTTGTAATTATTATTAATTTTTTTATATTTTAGTGTCTGGAAATTCCAAAATAACCATAATAATCCAAAAAAATTTCTAACTCACATAATGAAATTAAAATATTTAAGGTGTAGATTTCATTGAAATTGAACTTTCAAATTTTATATGTTAGTGGCTGAACGAACTTTTAAAAATAACCATAATGATCCTTTCTAATTTTATTATATATGTTACTGACTGGATAAGGTGATTATGAATATGTGTATTAACCTATCGATTTGGTTATATATTATAGTAAAAAAAATAAAAAAAATTGATTAAGGCAAAGTATTAGGTGAGCTGATCATAGCAAAATATTAGAAGAAGCAGGTAGCTACATTTAAGAAAGTTCATGTGTCAATGTTTTGGTTTGTTTTTTTTTTTCTTTTCTTTTCAGTGTAAGTACTAAAATAAACCTTTCAAAAGTTTGGAAAGTAAAGTGAGAAGACAAAGGAAAAAAAAAAAACTTAAATTTCGATGTCGATGGGTGTATCAAGCATTACAAGAAATTACCCTTTTAATATAGCGTTTTTTAAATAAGCTAGGAAATAAAAGTTAATATATATATATATTTGGTTGTGCTCAAAATTTTTGAAAATCCACATAGTGCTGCTAGGATAGCAATACGAGCATAGTGTTGCTAAGCGAAGTGGTGGAGTGTTGCATCTTAGGCGGCGAGAGTCCACTAGCCAAAAGCATCACTAGTTTACTCTCTTACCCAAATAGTATGGGATACTTGTAATTTGGTGTGAATTAACAAAAAGCATCTTATAAGGCTAAATATTATTGGGTAAACTTCCGAAGTTATAAGCATCACCACACGCTCCTCTCTCCTAGACGCAAAACCCTATATATTTCTTTCATTTTCCCGTTTCTCTTAACCCCTTCCATTCTCTGTGCACAAAATACCTCACCACATACTTTCTTATCCATTCTCTTATCTCTTTTCTTTATAATTTCTCTCAACCACATAATATTTGCAGCGCCATTCACAAAGGTCAAAAACACACAAACCACTGTAGAAATGGAATTTCTGACTAAATAACTGACGATGATGGTGAGAAGACGATATATTAACATAGCAGAAACAACAGAGTAGCGACACCGTTGATGAAGGAACATCGTCTACATCGATGATGCTGATGGATATTTTTTGAAACATTATAAAAATAAAGAAAAAATCCATAACAAATATTTAAATGAGTAAATGAGTAAATAGGTACTTCACACCTTTTAAATAAGTTAAAATTATATTACTATTAACATTATGTCCATATTAGTGATATCATGTCGATATCTTTTTATATTTTATCGACTTTTTTGCGATACTATAGAAATTAATGTTGATTCATTCCTCATATCGACGAAATGAAAAATTAATTCTTCCATTGATTAATTGGGAATTTCTATGAATTAAATAGGGATTTGGGGGAGAGTGATTAGAGCTCAACACATATAAAGACGAGAAAGAGACTTAATAACTTAACATATATGGATGACAGATAGATTTGATAAAGAGACTTGATAATAGAGATACAGACAGATAGATTTGATAGCTTAAAACATAAGGATTAGAGATACACTTGATAGCTTAACCCACATAAAGATTATAGAGAGAGGATGGAAAGGATAACAGAGATAAGTTGAGAGTTCAAATACATACTCCCCAAGTAACGGCACCAAAACAAGTGCAGCCAGAAGGGCATCGTTTAAAAATATTGCAAAATCTCGTGCATTCATCAGGAAGTTGGCCCTTCATCATTTTTCTCATGTCCATTTCATTTCCAACAACATTCAGATACTTTGACGCATCAGATATCATTTCAATCCCCACGTTTTCAGTGACCAAATCAGATTGGGCTAAACACCCACTAAACATCATTGCCATTATCGCCACCATCACACCTACCTTCTTCCACTCCATCTTCATCGCCATCCTTTTTCTTCTCTGTCTTTTTCTTTTCTTCTTCTTCTTTTCTTTTCTTGCTCTCTCCCAATTTCTCCCCTCTGCCCTCCATTTATATAATTGCCTCATGCCTCCTGTACAGGATAATTACTCTACTCGACTGGGCCCACACATGTTATTACTATTATTAGGTTATGGTATCCATTTTTTATTTTCACTTTCCATTGGCTACACATTCGCAAATACTGTGTCTTCCCATTATTTATGAATATTGATTATATACTTAAATGAGTGCATCTAAGCATAAGTCGAAATTTCATATGGCGTGGTTCTTAATTTCTATATAAGTTAGAGGTTTGAATCTCCCTTGCCTCACTTGTAATGCAATATCTCAAAGGTTATATTAGATTATATGTAATATGTCAAAAGTTACGAGTAATATTCCAAAATATTTTGTTAGAGGGAAATTTATTGGAGAAAAATATGTCAAAAGAAAGAAAAAATTGAGCATTAGAACAAAAATTATATTTTTAAAAACAAAAATCTGTTTTTAAAAATTACATTTTTTAGGGCCCGCTTCATAACATTTTTAGTTTTTTAAAAACATGGTTGTTTGGGCCCGTTTGATAACTATTTCATTTTTTTGTTTTTAGTTTTTAGTTTTTAAAAAAGAGGGTTGTTCGATAACAATTCAATTTTCTGTTTTTTGTTTTTCAAAAACTATTTTGAAATTCTACGTAAATTTCAAAAATAAAAAATATATATATAATTTTCAAAAACTAATTTCTGTTTTCCAAAATCAAATTTTTTTCCATTCTCATATTTATCTTTAATAAATTTCTTTATCATTCTAAAATCTTCATATTTTAAATATTTATTATTATTTGTCACTCTACTAGCTGAGCATGTCCTTGGGTGTTATGCATCTCAGGGTGGAATCAGACTTTTTTCTTGCAACTCAGTTTATTAATGGTGCGAGAGAACCTCTTTCCTTTTCTTCGATATCTTTTTCTCACTTTTCTTGTGGTAGCAACCATTCTGCTCATACACTTCCTAAATATGGACTGTTGCACTCTGTCACGTTTTCTTTTGCTTCATTCTTTTCCTTCAGGGTTGTTAAACCTTGCTAAGGGAGACTTTCTTAGTCCAAGTGGCCTTTAATTAATGAATTCATTTTCTTCTTAAAAAGAAAACAAATCATCCTCATTTTTCTCTCTAAAAATTTAATGTTTTCTCCAATTCTTCTCTGCGATTTCGTTTTTAAAAAACTTTTCTTTCTCCTCTTAATCTATTTTTTCTCCAAAAATTTTATCTTATTTTCTTGTTCAATTATATTCCACTGTAACTTTTATTTATCTTTTTATATTTTGCATCATCTTTTTATATTTAAAAACAAATTTCACTATAATTTTTCTTTTTCTTTCTATTTTTTTTTGACGTATCTTTTCCTCCCAACTTTACTTTTTTTTCTCTAAAATTTGTCTCTTTTGTCTTTAAATTTTATTTCACTAATTTTCTTTTTCTAAATATTTTTCTTCATCTCTCCAAAATTTCTGTTTAAAACGTTTATTTCTATCCATCTAAACTTGTATTTTCGTGTTTCTACGAGGGGTGATACCAAGTCAAAAAACCGATCCGACCGACTAAAACCAACCAAACCGACGTCGGTTGGTCGGTTTATGGGATGAGTCGATCAGTGTCGGTTTTTCTCTATAAAAAACCGACTAGTTGGTCAGTCAGCTCTTCCAATATCAAGGAAACCGACCGACCGACTTATTTAAAAAAAAAATCTAAAATTTCTTCCAAGAGACAGCTAAAAAAGAGAAACAATAGGATAAATGATAACTTTAGGCCATGTTTATTCCAAGAGAATGGGAATGAAGGGATGTGAATCAATTTTTTCATTCCTTTTTTATGTTATTTACCAAATGAATGGGAATGAAATGGTGGGACCCACCAACTTTTTTCATTCTCATTTTAGGACAATCTCATTCCTCTCATATACCCTCATCAATCTCATTCTCATTTCTTATTCCGTGGGTCCCACATATTTATTGCTATTAGTTTTCTACTCATATCCTTTGTTTCCATAATTAATGAGATCCATAACTTTTTATTTAATTGTTTTAAACTTTTTTTATTTTTTTTATTTATTTTACTAATAATTTTTCTTTTAGTAAAAATTTATATCACTTTTATTAGTTGAGGTAATCTTATTATAAAATATTATAAATTTATATTTAATATTTAATATTTAAATTTTATTTTGTTATTATTAACTAATATCATATCTTTTAAAATATAATTCATTATAATTTAATTATTATAATAATAAAATTTAACAACATTATTATTAAATATTGTTATAATGAAAATTAATAATATATTATATTAAATGACGATGGTTCTCATAAAATAATATTTCAGTGGATGTAATTTTATTTTAATTATTAATTATTTATTTATATTAATTTTATAATTTGTTATGGTAAAAAATTATTTATTATCAATAATATAGTAATAAAATAAATTAAAATATATTATTATTGTAATTAAAAAAATTAGCCTGACAATATATTTGTAATTAACTAGAAAGAATAAAGAGGTATACTAGTAATTATTATATATTTGATTATCATTCCAATTACAGATAGTTTTAGTAAACAACATTAAAGGAGTTCTGATTCCACATTCCGATTGATTTGATTCCGATTCTTCCCGATTGCGATTCCTAATAGGTAAAGAGGAACTTAGTGAAAAAAAAGAAAGATGTAGGAGTACAGAGAAGAAACGAGAGAAATATAAAGCAGAAGAACAAAAAAGAGGGGGAAAGAAGAGAGGGAGAGAAAATTTAAAAGAAAGGAAGGGTTGGCTAATAGAAAGCCACGTATGTGAAAAAAGGTAAAAGAAAAAAATTGTTTCACATGATTAATGTGATTCACGTGAATTATATATATAATATTTATTTTATATACTTTTATTTATTATTATATTTTACTCTTTTTACCATTTTTCTATCCCAACTACATGGCTCTTTAGTCGTCATTCCTTCTTATCCGCATTTCTCTCTCTTTCTTATCCCATTCTTTCTTCTCGTTTTTCGTTTTCTCTCTCCACCTTTTCTCTCTTTCATCCTCTCTATCCTTTATTCTCTTTCTTCCTTCATTCTTCCTCTCTACCGTTTCTTTTCTTTCTTCCTTCGATCGATCTTCCCTGCATTTCAGGCACACAACCAGTATAGTTCTAGTTTCAAATTTATTACTCTTAAAAATCGACCAAACCGACTTATCGAACAGTCGGTTAAACAGTCGGTTTGTACAGAGACGTAAAAAAAAAGTTTCTGACACCGAAGTCGGTTTTCAGCATTGGGGTCCCCAAAAACCGACCCCGACCGACCGCTCACCCCTAATCTCTATATTAGGGATGACATAAATTTCTGTAGGATCAAATCCCTGCTCCAAGAATAAGAAATACATGTTCCAAACTGGTCCCGATTTGATTTTTTTAATAATTAATATATATTTTATTAACATATTTAGTAAATTCTGAATAAAATATTAAATATTTTTTAATACTAATTATTTATAATGTTAAATAATAATTCTAAAAATAATTAATATATATTTTTTACAATTTTTTTTAATTCTAAAAATAACTAAAATTATAAAACCGATAATTTTTCCCATGAATATCCTCGTCCCCAAATTAAGATTCTTTAACTTGATTCTCGATTCCTGAATCGAAGAACAAGGTAGAGATGGTGGACTAAAAATTTTCAGGAGTACGAGAATGGGAACGTACATCTTCACTCTCACCCTACACTATTGTAATCTCTAGTCTAATAGATTTTCTCTCTAATATATATCTAATTTCTAACTTTTTGAAAAGATAAAATTAAAAATTGTTACCAAACATGTTTTGTTTTTTGTTTTTTAAAAACAAAAAACAATTATCAAACATATATGATTTTTATTTTTGAAAAACAAAAAAGTGAAAACCACGGACACAAAAACCAAAAACAAAAAATAAATAACAAAAATGGTTATCAAATGTGTTATACAAAGGAAAACGACAAAGCAACGACCAATTGAACAGAAGAGAATCAAAGAGAATACAAGACGAACTAGACCGAGCCGAGCACGGCTCGGTCCCGACCCCGGCTCGACCCATTGCCAAAGCTCGGTACTCGTTCTCTTCTTATCTCCACGCATCTTGGGCCCTGCAACAATGAATTAAGGCACATTAGAATGATCTATAACCTACCGAGCAACTATAAATAGGCCATGTAGCCTAACCCTAAAGTAAGTCGAATTCTACCATTGAATTCTATTACCCAACTACTCCCCTTGAACTTAGGCATCGGAGCCCGTGTGACAAAAGTCACACTGGTCTAGCCTTGTTCGGTTTTGCAGGTCTCCGAGTCCTTGATAATCAAGCTTGGTGCGAACCTCAGGAGGAACCGGGAGAGCATAATCCACGTATCAACAATTGGCGCCGTCTGTGGGGATGATACAGTCCGAACAAGCTTAGCCGAGGCGAAGCCCAGATCTGAGGCGGGTAGAATGGAGCAAATCGACACGAGCCCTGGTGGAAGCCAGCAACGTTTCGAAAAGAAGAGCCTGAGCGAGGCTGCCGACCGCTTGGGGGAGACAAGTCCGAGCTCTGATCATCGACTAAATCCTACCATCCCCGATAGGGGAGAACCGGCTAAGGAGGTAGAATCTATCCCTCTAACAGCCGAGGATCGACGAGTCAATATCGGAACCAGGTTGGGGAATGAGTAAAGAAAAAACGTTATAAATTTCCTCAGAAGCAACGCCGACATGTTCGCATGGTCACATGAGGACATGTCAGGAATCGATAGAGGGGTCATGGTACACCGACTCAACATCGACGAAAGGTAACCAATGAAGCAGAAGCGTCGGACATTCAACCAAGGAAGGAACGAGATTGCGGCTGAACAGGTAGAAGAGCTACTGAAAGCAACTTCATTCGAGAAGTGCATTATCCCTAGTGGATATCCAACGTGGTGTTGGTGAAGAAGCCAAATGGCAAATGGATAATGTGCATCGACTTCACAGACCTAAATAAGGTCTGTCCAAAGGATTCTTTTCCCTTGCCCCGAATAGATCAACTGGTTGATGCTACCGCTGGACATGAAAGATTGAGTTTTATGGATGCCTACTCCGGATATAATCAAATCAAGATGCAATTATCAGATCAGGAGAAGACCTCTTTTGTCATGAGCCGAGGTTTATATTGCTACATGGTAATGCCGTTCGGGTTGAAGAATGCAGGCGCAACCTAACAACAAATGGTAAATCGAATGTTTGCAGCCTTAATTGGCAAAAATATGGAAGTCTACGGGGACAACATGCTAGTAAAAAGTCGAAAAGATAAACAACACGAGGAAGATTTGGCAGAAGCATTTGACGTTCTAAGAAAGTACAAAATGAAGCTAAATCCTACTAAATGCAATTTTGGAGTAACCTCGGGCAAGTTCTTGGGATTCCTAGTACACCAAAGGGGAATCGAAGCCAATCCAGATAAGATCAAAGCTGTTTTGGAGATGGATCCACCTAGAAATATAAAGCAACTACAGGGACTCAAGGGAAGGATAGCAGCACTCAACAAGTTCGTTAGCCGCTCAACTAACAAGTGTCTACCGTTTTTCAAAATCCTAAGGAAGAAAGGGCAATTTGAATGGACAGAAGAGTGTGAGATTGCCTTCAAAGAGCTGAAACAATATCTAGGGGCAACCCCGCTCTCCTAAAAACCAATCACTGGTGATGAACTCTACTTGTACTTAGCTGTATCCGACATTGCAGTGAGTTCCGCGTTGATAAAGGAAGAAGATGGACAACAATCTCTAATTTACTACATAAGTAAAGCAATGGTAGATGTAGAGCTTAGATACCCACAAGCGGAGAAATTTGCATTAGCGCTGGTCACTTCGACTCGAAGACTACGTCCGTATTTCCAAGCCCACAGAGTGACTGTGCTCACCAATTTCCCACTACGACAGATCTTGCAGAGGCCAGACACTTCAGGGCGACTGGTAAAGTGGGCCGTGGAGCTCTGCAAGTACGACATTCACTATAAGCCAAGAACTGCTATGAAAGGGGAGGCTGTGGCAGATTTTATAGCAAAACTAACACCAGTAAAACCTCAAGTATGTATCATCGACCCACAGCTAGTTGAGGAAGAGATACCTTGGACGCTCTACGTAGATGGGTCCTCAAATTTTAGAGGATGCGGGGCTGGACTTCTACTGGTTTCTCTAGATAGAGAAAGATTCAAATATGCATTGCGATTCAATTTTCATGCATCCAACAACGAAGCCGAGTATAAGGCTCTGCTGGCGGGATTAAAGGTGGCCAAGTATGTTGGGGTCAGAAACATACTGATACTTAGTGACTCGCAGCTAATTGTAAGCTAGGTGAAAGAGAAGTTTCAAGCTAGAGAAACACGAATGGCGAAATACCTTTCTCGGGTAAGAGATCAGCTCGGCCAGTTCTCAAAATATGAGATTCGACAAATTCCTCGTACTCAAAACGTCAACGCAGATGCGTTAGCTCAACTAGATGCTGCTTATGAAACCGACCTAGGAAGGACTGTGCCGGTCGAGATTTTGCCCGAGCCCAGCATAGAAGCTCAGGAAGCAATGGATATGACGAACAAGGGCAACCAGAAGAGAACTGGATGAGCCATTTGATCAAGTATTTAAGAGACGGAATCCTACCTAATGAAAAGTTAGAGGCCCAACAACTACGACGACGAACAGCCAGATATATGCTTAAAGACAAAAATCTATACAAAAGAGGCTACTCGTTACCACTCTTGAAATGCTTAACACCCAGCGAAGTTGACTACGTCATGAGAGAGATACATGAGGGCATTTGTGGGAGCCATTCTGGAGCACGGTCCCTCAGTCACAAAATAGTTCGACAAGGGTATTATTGGCCGACCATGCTGAATGACTCGACGCAATTCACCAAAAAATGCGATAAATGCCAGCGATTTGCAACGGTACCTGCCTCTAACAAGTATAATGAGTCCTTGGCCCTTTGGCCAATGGGGAATAGACCTCATAGGATCTCTCCCGCTAGGAAAGGGCCAGATCAAATTTGCAGTGGTTGCAGTCGACTATTTCACTAAGTGGGTCGAAGCCAAGGCCTTAGCTGCTATAATTACTGAGAGAAAGATCACCGACTTTATCTGGAAAAATATAATTTGCCGCTTCGGAATACCCTACACAATTATCAATATAATGGGAAGCAGTTTGACAATGCTGCCTTTCGAGAATTTTGTAGGGAGCTGGGCATTAAGTACATCTGTTCTTCACCAACGCACCCGCAAGCTAATGGGCAAATTGAAGCAGTCAACAAAATCATCAAAAGAACTCTAAAAATCATATTAGAGAAACTTAAAGGGTTATGGGCGGAAGAACTCCCCAATGCCTTATGGGCCTAAAGAACAACACCGTGTACATTGACGGGAGAGACGTCGTTCTCACTGTTATTTAGTTCTGAGGCGGTAGTGCCAGTGGAGATTGGTCTCCCTTCCCCAAAAGTAGAGCAATTTAGTCTACCTGACAACAATGAGTTCATACAACTCAACCTCGACCTGTTAGAAGAACATCGAGAAATGGCACGACTACGAACGACCGAGTACAAAAATCGAATAGCTCGATACTACAATTCGAAGGTTAGGAAGCGCGACTTTAAAGAAGGTGATCTAGTCTTAAGAAAGATCATGTCTAATGCCAAAGATTCGACTAGTGGAGCATTCATATCGACATGGAAAGGTCCATACAAGGTTACTAAAGTGGTGCAAACATGCACTTATGGCTTGGAAGACCAACGTGGAAAGGCCTTGCCACATCCATGGCACGTTCAGCACCTCAAAAGATACTACCATTAGTTTGATGCATTTATTTTTACCTCTCTTATCTTGCTCAATTAAAGTTATTTTATTGTAGCTACTCTCCAGAAGGACGATTTTCTTACTAATTAAAGTCTTCGACATTTGGCATAGTACTTGAGTTTTATGTTCATTCTGAAACAAATGTCTCAAGCAGGGGCATTATTGTGTGTAAATATCTACGACCAGTCAAGAAACTCAGAATTGGGACGGACCTAGAAGTAAGCCAAACAGGCAAAAAGCCAGAGCGGCTCAGCATGGTCAAAACTAAAACAGGAAAATATATGATATAAAACTGTTTGGCATAAAAAGCCAAACAAATTAGAAATCCGGAAATATCGACATTAGTTCTGCTAAAGTTAGATCCTAGGGCCAAAGGTGAATGGTTAAAACCAGATGAGGTAAAACCAGCCTCAGGAGACTTGACTGTGATCAACGAAAATTGGGAAAACTTCCAATTCGCGAAATAATATCGACAAACTCAAGGTACAAAATCAGTAGCAAAAACCAAGCATTTTAAATCCAAAATTGGATGTAAAAAGCCTTTGGTAAAAGCTTTGTAGGTTAAGAACCTTGGCGTGATTAGCAACTAATACGCATATGGACTATGCTATGTTATAAAATGATCTCGTGGTAGCAACAAACGACAGATGCTCTCAAAACCAAAAATCTTAATGCGGTTTTGAGAGTGGGCTTATTGTTATAAGGAGTAAAAACGATCCAAAACGAGACGAGAGGCCGGATTGTGGAAGAAGAAGAAGCCCGAGATCATCGACGAATGAGGGCCGACCCATAACGTAAGGGCCGACCCAATTTGAGTGCCGACCCCACCTTGGCGCCGACTTCTTGCCTTGACCTTTGGATCAAGGCACAACCCGGTCTCCTCCGCCCGGTTCCTATGCAAACCGATCGTTGAAGCCGAGAAAGTCCTCTCTTTATGACACCTAGCAAGTTGTGAGAGGTTAAGTACGACTAAATTATTAAACTACTTTCAAATAGCTGGCCGTGGCCGAGGACCACAAAGCTGTCCATGACAATAATGCAAAAATTATATTGAGCATTCAATCTTTGGTGGGACCACATTACCCCCTTTTTAATAAACCAGTATTTTGGCACCTACCTTGTATGTTTTTATTATTAAAAATCGAAGTGAATAACTTATTATTATTATTATGAAAAATTAAAAACGATTAAAAAATGAAAATCAAAATGTTGGTTTGAAAGTGATAGAAGAAAACTCTTTTTCCCCCGAGAAAAAGTTACAAATCATATTTAATTCTAAAACTTTTGAATTTATATTATTATTAATTTAAGCCGTTCAATTACTGAGAAATTAAGTAACAATTCTTTTTAGGGGATTTGTAATGGGTAGCATATAAGTTTTCTATATTTAACAAAATAGCATACATTTTTTATATTTTCAGATATAGCATTTTTTTGAAAATCCTAATTTTAAAATTTTCAATATTCCCAAATTACCCTTTTCAGTTATCGCTTCGTTATTATATATCAAACATATATCACATATATATCAGAAGTATATCTGACAACATTAATATATCAGAAGTAAATCAATAGTATATCAGAAGTCAATCAGTTGTATAATAATAAATCACTATTTTACCTGCTTTAACCCTTTGTCTTGTATTTTTTTTTTATCAATTAGAAATCAGTAAGTATTGGCATGCATGAGAAAACTTGATACTTACTAAAAATGAGAAAGAAAACTTGAAAGGAACGTAAATGTGAACGTGAATGGTAATTTTCGAAGTTATTGTGAATGAGAAATCAATTAGAAATTATAGGTAAATAAAAACTTAGGGTTTTTCTGTATATGAATAATATATCAGTGATATATCAAGTATACATCGTACATATATCAATAGTACAATTAAGTTTTATTTAAAGTTTTAAATATCAAAACGAAATCAGCAACAATGTCATTCTTAAAAGGTTTAAACATCATTATTGGGTATCAACATTAACAGCAAATCAGCAGCAAAGTCCTTCAACAAAAAACTTAAAGGTTTAAACATCAAAACGAACCAGTAGCATAAACCAAAAGTAGACTAACAATGTCATTCTTAAAATTCTATAAATGAAGTAGCATAAGTTCCAACAGTTTAGAAAAGTGTAAGTTTCATTCTTGTATAATCTTTTGGTAAAAGCTTTGGACATCAATCTTCGTTCTTGGTGATTGTCGTGTCTTCGGAGATAATATCTTTGAAACTTTCCGTTTTTTCCATAAACAACACTTTTAGCGTTGATTTGTGTTGTCTTTTGGGACGAACAACATTAACATTTTCGACGATGCATTTTTATTTCATTTTTCGTGTTTGTACCATTGCTTTTATCTGAAAAAAAAAATTATTTCATATATTAGTAGTATATCAGAAAACATATATTAAAGGTAATATGTTCGAAATAATTGGTAGATATGATAGTTATATCAGGAGTAAATCAATTTCATATCATATGTATATCAAACCTATATCACATATATATCAAGAGTATATCTATCAATCAGAAGTAAATCAATAGTATATCAGAAGTCCATCAGTTCTATATCATCTATAGTAGTAGATATCACATAGTTCTATAAGAAGTAAATCAATTTCATATCATATGTATATCAAATATATATCACATATATATCAGTAGTAAATCTGTCAATCATAGTTATATCATAAGTAAATCAATAGTATATCAGAAGTCAATCAATTCTATATCACCTATAGTAGTATATATCATAGTTATATCAAAAGTAAATCAATTTCATATCAGATGTATATGAAACATGTATCACATATATATTATGAGTATATGTCAATGATAGTTATATCATAAGTAAATCAATAGTATATCAGAAGTCAATCAATTCTATGTCACCTATAGTAGTAGATATCATAGTTATATAAGAAGTAAATCAATTTCATACCATATGCATATCAAACATATATCATATATATATTAGGTATCTGTCAATCATTACTATATCAGAAGTCAATCAGAAGTAATTTATTGTTGGTTCGGGCCTGTAGGGTATACTTGTAATTTACAACGTGGACCTCCGTTTTTTTGTAAAAAAAATGCTATATTTGAAAAATTCAAACCTTGTTGCTATTTAGCTTATTTTCCAAACTTTTTTTGTCATATCTCAAGTTGCCCCTTCTTTCTAATATTCCATATCTTTAATTTTATGCGGAGTGGCCAGTTGCAGCACAAAGTTGTTGGGGGAGGGGGAACATGGAGGAGGAGAAGAACGAGGATAGAGAAGGCCCTAGCCTTTGGGATAAGGGTTGAAAACTAAAAAATGAAAAAGGATAAAACGAAGAAAAAAAAGTGTGAAAATAATAGCCAACTTGTATTATGGTGCCGGTTTGTACTAACTATTATATTTAAAATAAGTTCAAATAATCAAATTTGTAGTATATATGATATAAAATAAATAAAAATATGTACCTTAAACAATTAATATCTAAATTATCGACTTCTTTAGATTATGAAAAATGGATAACTTGTATTTTGGCCCTTCAAAATGGATAACATATATGCATGAGTCTAATGGAACACTTCATATTTTTAGGGGGTCGCTCATGTTGATCCTCCTTTTTGTTGATGTAGGTCGACTGTTGGAGCTGTTAGCCAATTATAATCATAACAACGTGACATGCCTCTCCTCTCTGCAAACGCCCATGGGAGCGGAGACCAACCACTACAACCCTCTCCATATGTTAAGAAAGGGACACTCCTAACGAAGGTAAACCGCATTTCCCTACGCATATCTGTGTGAGGATTCAAGACACAATCTCAAGCAAACTCTCACTACTACTACAATGGTGGACTTTCATGCATGACAGTGATGAACAATAAGAAAATGTCATAATAGGTAAAATTCACATTTTTGGCAAGAAAATCGGAGTTTTTGGAATATTTTGCTTTTCGCACAAATAGTTATCTAAGTTTAGGGTTCAATATGATAAATTTAATGTTTAGGTGATTTATCAACTTTATGGTTAAATTTTGATTATTTTTCTCATTCTTTACGACTTTTATATTATCTCTTATCTATTAACGAGACTTAATACTTTTCAATTAATTGATTTATATTTTTATTATTTATATTTTATTTATACTATTAATTAATTTTTTCTAATAAAATCGTATAGAAGTTTTATGAGTTGATGTGATTTTATTATAAAATATTACAAATTTCTATTTAATTTTTAAATAATTAATTTTACTTTGTTATTATTAATTAATATCAATCCATTTTAAAAATAGAGTTCATCATTAATAAATATTATAATAATGAAGTTTAATAACATTTTATATAAAATTACTATTGTTCTGATAAAAATAATTTAATTTAGTTGATGTAATTTTATTTTAATTATATATTATTTCTTAATATTAAATAAATTGTTACATTTAAAAATATTTTCCATTAATAAAATAGTAAAATTAAAATTTATTATTATTTTAATTAAAAAAAATGAGCACAATAGTATGTATCGTAAAGAAAATAGTATACTAGTAATTGTTATACATGTAATTATTATTCTAGTTTCATACTGTTTCAGTAAACAAAATCAAATGATTTCTAATTTTGATGGTGGAAAAATTCTAATAAACAATATCAAATGATTCTCATTCCAATTGATCTCATTCTGATTGATTGATTTGTTTACTTCTCAATTTAAGTATACCTAGTACCATTAATCATTATCAAATAACATATTTGCAGGTTTAGTAAAATCAACATTTTTATAAATTCTTTATCTCTGACCAAGAGACCATGAGTTCGAATCTCTCACCCCACTTGTTGTATTAAAAATACTTTTGTATAAATGTTAAATATCAAATTTATCCTTAAACTTTAAAAAAATTCAATTATGTCTCTCATATTTTATATAAGTCACTATTAATAAGTTAAATTACCAAATAAGTTTTTTGGTTGGGTTTCAAATATTGTTAGTACATGTATTAATATATTTAAAATAATTAAATATTTACGTTATTGTATCAATTTTTATATTATAATCTTTCATTTTTCTCAACAGTGATTCAACCGAAATTAGGATTATATATATATTTCTTGTCTGTATTTTCCAAATTTAAACGGTGCTCGAACGTGGCACATTTTGAGAAAAAAAAATTACAAATTATTGAGAGCAGTTAGGTAAATGTCAACTTTTATTTTATTTTTATTTTTCTTAATTAAGAAATGTGAGAGTAAGAGACGGAAATTACTTAATATAATAAGTATTAGGTGTCTAACAATTATGCTCATATATGATAAAAGTTCACTTTTTTTGAAAAAGAAAGTTTATAAGAAATAAAGGTTTAAGATGAGAAATTGGGATACTAACTTATGGAAATGAACTAATAAAAGAGTTCAATTATTTGGATCATTATATGGAGAGAACAAAATCTATTTTCAACCTTTAGATTTTTAAACAACACTTAAACTAATTTATGAAAGACAGAAACGTTCATTATTAAGATGAAGTTCCAAGTGAAATGAAACTCCATCTCACACACAATTCATCCAAAGTATTAGAATACACGTAACAACGTCTTTCAAAATCTGAGTATGGATATATTGCTTCTTTTAGATACAATTTTATATAAATAATACGTTTAACTAACCATTTATTTCATCACAATTCAAAAAACATATCCAGTTAATTGCTTTAAAAAACATTGTATTGGTATGCTTCAATATTATGTTGAATTGTCACTGGATTTAATAACTTAAATTGATGGATTATGACAAATTTAATCATTTAACAAAGTAGTGTTCTATCATTGAATAACCGCCACTAAATATTGTTAAAAATAAACTTAAATGAAAAAAAAAGGTTTTTTTTTTTCAATCCATAATTCAAAATTTACCTATAATAATTGAAGTGGGCAACTTATGCGACAAACAAGCACAACAAAACAATGCATTAAAAAGGAAAAAAAAAAAACAGAAAGAAAAAGGCACACGTGAAAAATGTGTGAAAGTGAAAACGTAGTTTAAGATTCTTTCTTATCTTGAAACGATTTTCCAAGTTTAGAGTACCTTGAAATCCAAAATAATTTAGTGGCCGATATTTATTAAAAGGACAAAATGGTCCAAACTGATCCGATTGAAATCTCACGACGGATGGCCACCACGTGGTTCTGTCAGGAACTTCACCTTCACGATGAAGCCACTATTAAATATTTGGTTCAATTATAATTCTCGAGTTAGAAAACACCTTTCTTTTTTTCTTTTCCTTAATACTTTTTTATCAAGATCATATTTACTCCAACGGAATGAAAATCAAGAAATGAAAATAAATTTTATGGCATAATTGTAGAAATGGAATTAAATGGTGGACTCACCTAAAATTTTGTAATCTCATTCTCATTCCTTACCATCTCTACCCCACATATTTACTAGTAACAGTGGCAAATATGTCAAAAACATTTACTAAAATTAGCAAAATAACAATCACATTTAGTTTTTTCAAATATAAAACTTTTTTTATAAAAAAAAAAACGGATGTCCAATTTTAAAATGACAACTTTACCAAAATGATATATATCTACAATATATATGCAATATATCTGATTACTGATATATGGATGTGATATACATCTAATATGCTACTGATATGCGTATCTGATATACTTGTAATATATATGTGATATATATTTGATATACTATTGATACGAGTGTCTGTACCATATGTATATAATATATATTTAATATACTATTGATATGAGTGTCTGATATAGTACTGATATGAGTATCTGATATACTACTAATACAATTGAAAATTTTTGCTATATTTGAAAATTTAAAAAATAGTTAACATCTTTTGAAATATATAAAAGATTTCCTACCATTCTAATTTCCCTATTTATTATAATTACTTATTTTTACACTTTATCTCTAAGACCCATCACTTTTTTGATTTATTGTTTTATATTTTTAGTATTCTTTTTCAATTATACTACTAATAAATTTCTTTTAATAAAAATGTCTACATTTTTTATTCAATTAATGTGATTTTATTATAAAATATTATAAATTTAATATTTAATATTTAATTTTTACTTTCTTATTATTAATTAATATGGATAGATCTTTTAAAATATAACTCATTATTATTAAATATTATAATAATAAAATTTAATAATGTTTTATGGTAAATTATGGTTGGACAGGTCCACGTGTCCCTCAGACGGGTTAGCTTCACTAGAGAATAAATGAACTCGCAACCAGAAAACTCGACGCCAGTGCAATGTCCCACCTAATGCACTCCAACGCTCAAGTTAGTAATCATAGTAGAGAATAGGAAAAATACACCTTAAGTATTAGTGACAAGTTTTTTACTTGGTGAGGGTGAGGGTTCTTCCTTATATAAGCTCGGACGACCGACTAGGAAGGACGACGATTGGGATGACAGGGACACACCGTGGGGTACAATGTCTGCCGAGGGTGTATGTCCCTGACAACTGGCAGGTGGTGCGACCGCTTGTAGGCTTTGAGCCTATCGCCTGCCACTGGCAGGCTTTGGAGCTCGACGTACTACTCGTACTAGGGAGACAGAGACGCGCATCCCCTGTCATCCCAGCGTACGGTATGTAACCGTCAGTGGTCCTGCGCCTCTTAAAGATGGACACGCGTCCTGCTCGATTTTACCCTCTACAATTAGACCTCTTTCGGGGTCGGGTTGCTCGGCCATGAGTGGGTTGGGCCCGAAAGTGTTGAAGCAGAGCATGGTGCGTGTGGCCTAAGGCGCGTGTGACATTGGATATTCTTTGGATCGGGAAGTGGGTTCACATTGTGCAGTAGTCATGATGATTCGACGTTAACCTATATGATCACATCTACGAGGGGACACATGGCCATCGACGTTTCGCGGGCAATTGTGTTCTCCCTACGGTAGGTGAAGCGACAGAGTTGGCGGTCACGATTCCCAGCGTCGTTGGGATTCGAAGTCACGCCTTAGAGGCCTTTAAATTCGCTCAGTAAGGGATAAAGCTGGAGCTTGGCTGGATTCTTTACCAGCCGAATCGATCACATCATGGAACAATTTAGCAGAGAAATTCTTGATGCAGTATTTCCCACCTTCCAAAAATGCTGAGCTGAGGAGTAAATTAATAATTTTCAACAAACTCCAGCATAATCTCTGAGTGAATCATGGGAGAGATTGAAGGGATTGCTTCAAAAGTGTCATCATCATGGAATACCGCACTACATACAAATAGAGACTTATTATAATGGGCTAAATGAGGCAACTCATCTAGTAATAGATGCCTCCGTGAATAGAGCTTTACTATCAAAGCCATATGCAGAAGCTTTTGACATCTTAGAGAGAATCTCTCGCAACAAACATCAATGGTCGAAGTCAATAGCTGCTTCGTCTACAAATTCAAAAGGGCCGGTAACAAATAACGTGGTAACAGATTTAAACTCCAAGATATAACGATTGGCTGATATAATTATGAAAAGTGCTACTGCAAGTGAGGCTGGTGTTGGGATTGGTGGAGTCAAAACGACGTCAAATCGAGCTAGGAAAGATTCGGGATCAAGTCGGGACGCGTCGAGGTAGAAGTGGGGATGAAAAACAGGGGAGCGAGCGCTACAAACCACACGGGTCGAGGAGGCAGCGCCGCGGCACTGTCCAGATGGAGGCGTGCACGAATTTTTTCGTCCATAGTGCCATGGCACCCGGGACAGTGCCATGTCGCTGTTTCGATGTTTATAAATACGCAGCCTCGGGTTTTAGGGTTTTACCAGCCGAACAAGGGGTTATTTGCAGCTGATTTTGAGCGGGTTTTGGTAACAAATCAGTGGTAGCGGCTCGGGCATTGGTAGAAGCTTTGGGGTTGATCAAGATCGATATATCGCGTAATTGTATCTTGATTCTGTGAGTTTTTCATTCGTGTTCCTAAGTATTAATTGTGTACAATACTTAGATGCTAGGGGGCTTTTGTTGAGACCTCCAAGGGATATTTTGAGGAGTGTTATTGTATCCAATCCTAAACAAAATTAGTGAATTACTCACATCTGAGTGGAAGACTGGACATAGCCCTTAGTGGTGAACCAGTATAATTTGCTGTGTCGTTTACTTGTGTTTACTACTTTTCTTCCTATTTGCATATTTGTGGTTGTGTTGGATATTTTCTGTAGAAGGGGAAATTATTTAGGTCAATCAATTTCCCAACAAGTGGTATCGGAGCTGTAGGGTTGCAGCATCATGGGAGACAAATATCACGCACACTATTACTATGAAGGGGTTTTGAAATTCACTAGAGAGAATTTCAGCTTTTGGAAGATGCAGGTAAAGGATTTTCTTACGTGCAAGAAGATACACAAGACTTTAGGGGAGAGACCAGCAGGGATGACTGATAAGGATTGGAATGAGATGGATGAGCAAGCTGTTGCGAACATGAGAATGTCGTTGTCGATGAATGTTTGTAGTCTGGTGGCGAAAGAGACTACAGCGAAAGATTTATTGAAGGCCTTGCAAGACAGGTATGAAAAACCTTCTGCCAATACAAATGGAGGAGGGAACCTCGATGAATTCCCACATTAATGAACTCACCGATATCTTGAACAAGTTAGAAGGGATGGGTGTCAAGATTGACGAGGAGGTGAAAGCTATGAGGCTGTTGACGTTTTTTCCTGACAGTTGGAAGACGATGAAGACCTCAGTGTCAAATTCACTAGGGGAAAATAGCTTGAAATTTACAGCCATTTGTGATGCCGCCATATCTGAAGAAGTCTGGAAAAAATTAGGGAAAATGTCTGCATCTACTTCAAGGGTAGAAAACGAGGTTGAATCAGCTTTGGTAGTTCAAAACAAAGGGAAGGGCAAGATGAATTACAATGGGAAGCAGCAACAGAGATATAGTAGGGGTAGTGGGAGTTCCAGTGGAGAAGTAGAGTGTTATTACTGCCACAAAAAGGGACACGTGAAACGTTTCTATAGAAAGTTCAAAGAAGATTTTGAAAAGAGGAACAATTCTACAAACGTTGTAACAGAAG
This sequence comes from Momordica charantia, assembly GCF_013281855.1. Classification (NCBI taxonomy): domain Eukaryota; kingdom Viridiplantae; phylum Streptophyta; class Magnoliopsida; order Cucurbitales; family Cucurbitaceae; genus Momordica; species Momordica charantia. The sequence goes on from NW_028275158.1 coordinate 11,178,122, forward strand.
AAGAACAGATTGAGGAGTTTCTAGCTTGTGTTCAGAGGAACATATTTGTAGACCAATGGGTTGTGGATACTGCAGCATCAACGCACGTTGCTTCAGACAGACGTTGGTTCTCATCTCTTACTGTAGGTGATTATGGCTCAGTGAAGATGAGGAATGAGAGTATCTCAAAGGTGAGAGGAATTGGAGATATTTGTTTGAAGACAGACGAAGGGGCCGAGTTGGTGCTACGAGGTGTCAGGTATATTCCTAGCTTCAGATTTAATTTGTTATCCGCAGGGAAGCTAGATGACGATGGCTACAATAGTGAGTTTAGTGGGGGTTGCTGGAAGCTCGAGAGGGAATTCAGGGTGGTGGCAACATGCCACAAGAGATCTTCTGTTTATGTGTCAGAGTTTGGGGTTGCCAAAGGTTAACTGAGACAGACAATGCATAAAGTAGCTGCAGATGGTTCAGGGTAAGACCTTAGAGGACCGACAACATTGATGGCTAGAATAGATCAGAAGAATCTGCCATCAGCTCAAGTTAAACAGTTGAGAAGTACAGAAAAGGGAAACGAGAATTTGATAGGCCATCGAGTTCATACCTCAGCTGTCAGACGTTCAAGCGAGCTGGTGAAGTCGCATAGGCGAATTAGTGCATTGGAGGGTACGAGTTCTGTTTCTAGTGTGGCAACAGACTTGGGTGGGAGCCCCAAGTCATTAGGGGAATCTTCCTTTAGAGTCGTTGAGTTCGATCGAGAAAGGAAGCGATGGGGATCACTTAGATAAAGTGGGAGTACGTGGCTATGTCTCTAAGTCTGGGGGACAAGACCACGTAGAGCTGCCTAGTCTCGAGGTAGAGTAAGACGATGCTTGGGTAGGGCCAAGCAGTATTGATCAGTTCATTGATAGAGGAGTCAGAACTGTGCCTTGATAGAGGGTGTCAAGAAGTTGATGGGACACTGTTGATGTAATGGGAGGTAGAGAATTGTTGCTTTGTCTCCAAGTGGGAGATTGTTGGGATTGGTGGAGTCAAAACGACGTTGGATCGGCTAGGGAAGAGTCGGGATTGAGTCGGGACGCGTCAAGGTCGAAGTGGGGATGAAAAACAGGGGAGCGAGCGTTGCAGGCCACAGGGGCCGAGGAGGCAGCCCCGCGGCGCTATCCAGATTGGGGCGTGCACGAATTTTTCCATCCGTATCAGTGCCATGGCGCTGTTTCGATGTTTATAAATACGCAGCCTCGAATTTTAGGGTTTTACCAGCCCAACAATGGGTTATTTACAGCTGAACAATGGGTTATTTGGCAGCAAATCAGTGGCAGCGGCTTAGGCATTGGTAGAAGCTTTGGGGTTGATCAAGATCGATATTATTGTGTAATTGTATCTTGATTCTATGAGTTTTTCATTCGTGTTCCTAAGTATTAATTGTGTAAAATACTTAGATGCTAGGGGGCTTTTGTTCAGATCTCTAGGGGATATTTTGGGAAGTGTTATTGTATCCAATCCTAAATAAAATTAGTGAATTACCCACATCTAAGTGGAAGACTGGACGTAGCCCTTAGTGGTGAACTAGTATAATTTGCTGTGTCGTTTACTTGTGTTTACTGCTTTTCTTCCTATTTGCATATTTGTGGTTGTGTTGGATATTTTCTGTGGAAGGGGAAATTATTTAGGTTAATCAATTTCCCAACAGTTGGAGCCTCCAAGGCCAAGGTGAATGCGGTGCAAAGTGCCCTCTGTCCATATTGTGAAGGTGAGCACTAGTTTGAAAATTGTCCAGGTAATCCTGCGTTAGTATTTTATTTGGGTAACCCGCAGCAGAATAAGAACCAAGCGTAAGAGAAATCATCCCAACTTTAGTTGGGGAAGGAACCAAGGAGGACATAATGTGGGAACAAGTAATGTTCAAGGATATCCGCAGAAGGCTCAATACCCACCAAGTTTTACATCACAAAATCAACAAACCAACCAAAAACCTCTAGAAACTCTGAGTTTGGAAGATATGATTAAGGCATATATGACAAAGAACGATGCTAATGTGCAAAGCCAAGCAGCATTGCTGTAGAGCCTATTATGTAATATAACAGTATTGAAATTAGTTTCTGTTTAGTTGTATTTCTGTTATGGGAAGTTTTAGTTTGTTGAGTTTATCTTCCTATTTACACTTGTAATGATCTTCTTGAGAATTAGTGAGAATACAATATTAATCTCTCATTCCTCGATTGTTATCATGGTATCTAGAGCCCTCTGACTCACGTCTCTCTCCACGCGTCATTTTTTTCTCTCTCTTTTGCTGGTCTTTTTCCACGATTTTCTCTCATGGCTTCATCAGCTTCTAGCAGTCTTTCTCAAGCCGGCGAACGCGATGTTCATTCTTTGATTTTTCTACTATCAAATATCTACAATCTAATCTCTATCAGGTTAGATTCGACGAATTATGTTCTATGGAAATTTCAGCTTACTTCGATCCTCAAGGCCCATAAGCTGTTCGGATTTGTTGATGGATCCACTGCTCAACCAAACCGTTTTTTGCCGCCGCCTCCAATTTCAGAGTCTTCATCTACATCTCTTTAATTCGCAACTTTACAGATCAATCCGCTATATGATGACTGGATTGCCAAAGATTAGGCACTTCTCACATTGATTAATGTCACTCTTTCCCCTACGGCACTTGCTTATGTAGTTGGAAGTGATACTTCCAAACAAGTTTGGGTAACCCTAGAACACCATTACTCCTCTCATAGTCGCTTGAATATTGTCAAGTTGAAATATGATTTACAAACTATCACAAAGAAGCTAGTGGAATCAATTGCTGATTATATCAAGAGGATTAAGAAAATCAAAGATAAATTGGCAAATCTTTCCACCATTGTTAACGAAGAGGATCTTCTCATTTACACGTTCAATGGCCTCTCTGTGGAGTATAATACTCTTCGTACGTCTCTACGCACTCGTTCTCAACCGATCACTTTTGAAGAACTTCATGTTCTTTTGACTGCTGAAGAATCTGCACTTGATCGACAAGTAAAACGTGATGAGATTTTTCCATTTCCTACTGCTATGGTTGCCTCTGCTCCATCCTCAAATCAGCAACATAGTCAGAACACCACTCATTTTCGTGGCAAGTCTTTTGGCCATAATCGTGGTCGCGGTTCCAATCAAGGTCGCATATATCATACTAGAAGTCAATTCTCTAGCAATCAAGGTCGCGGTCGTGGTTCTTACTCTTAGTCTTCCTCTTTATCGTATTCTGATGGACGAATTTTATGTCAAATATGTAATCGTCTTGGTCATACTGTATTGGACTGCTACAACCGCATGAACTATAACTTCCAGGGGAGACATCCTCCAATACAATTTGCTGCCATGGTTGCTACTCAAAACCAACAGTTTTTACATCTACATCTCCAAATCCCACTGCTTGGTTAACCGACTCTGGCTGCAATGCACATATCACTTCTGATTTGGGTCAATTATCTCTTGCTTCTAAATATAATGGTGATGATCAGGTCTCTGTTGGCAGTGGACAGTCTCTCCCCGTATCTCATTTAGGTTGTGGAGTCTTCCGAACACCCTCTTCTTCCTTTTCTTTATCCAATTTATTTCGTGTTCCTTCTATTTCTTTTAAATTGCTTTCTGTCCACCAATTATGTACTAATAACAATTGCACTATTACTTTTTATTCATCTCATTTCATTATTCAGGACAAACATTTGCGAAGAATTTTATTCCAAGGACCTAGCATAAACGGTCTCTATCCAATTTCTTCTTTGCCTAATCATTCTTTTGCAAATCATGCTGCCTTTGCTACAACAACTACATCTGTTGCTCATGTTGGTACAAAACCTTTATATTTCTTATGGCATAATCGTCTAGGCCATCCCAATGTTCATGTCCTTAACGCTGTTCTTCATATGTTGAATTTACCTTTTCAAAGTTCTTTGCATTGTGTTTGTGAGCATTGTCTTAGTGGTAAAATGAAAAAATTACCCTTTCCCAATTCTGTTTCTACTTATTTGTATCCTTTAGAACTTGTACACAGTGATGTATGGGGTCTTGTCCCTCAAATTTCTTCTAATGGATTCAAATATTATGTTTCATTTATTGATGATATGAGCAAATATACTTGGTTTTTTCCTATTACTTCTAAATCTGATGTTTGATTTGTCTTTCAAAGGTTCAAACCACTTGCTGAAAATCTTCTGTCTTCTAAAATAAAAATTCTTAGAATTGATGGCGGTGGTGAATTTATCAATTATAATCTTCGTTCTTTTCTTTCTTCATGTGGCATTTTCATCAAAAATCTCGTGCCTACACTCCTGAACAAAATGGTGTGGCTGAATGCAAACATCGTCATATTGTTGAAATGACCCTCACTTTAATGTCTAAATCTTCTCTTCCTCTTTATTTATCGGATTATGCTTTTGCTGCTTCTGTTTTTCTCATTAACCGTCTTCCCTCACCACTTCTTAATAATAAATCCCCCTTTGAGTGCTTATTTAAACGACCTCCCGATTATTTTCATTTGCGAACGTTTAGTTGTTCTTGTTACCCTCTTTTAAAACCTTATAATGCTCATAAACTTCAACCCAAAACTACAAAGTGTGTTTTTCTTGATTATCCATTGGACTATAAACGTTATTTGTGCTATGACATGAGTAAAGGAAAGCTGTTTATATCTAGACATATTGTTTTTGATGAATCCTCTTTTCCCTTTAATCACTCTTCTTCTACTCCTCTCTCCTCTCCTTCTCTTAATTCTCCCTCTTCTTACTCTAATTCTTTACTGCCTTTTCTTTTATCATTTGTGCCTTCCACTGCTACTGCATCAGAAACTTTATCATCTGTTAGTAGTAGAAATAGTTTTCTTAATCAGTGTGATAATGCCATTGTTGCTAGCTCACCCGATCTGTTGGTATCTAACCCTGTTGTTAGTGAGGATGATCAACTTACTGTTGGTACTGTGATATTCTGACATTGGTTCTCAAAATCAGTCTAATGTTCCTTTTATTACTTGCCCTGATGGTGATGATATTCCAGCTCCTGCCCCTATTATCCATGATATTTTAGTTCCTGTTCTTAATCATCACCCTATGCAGACCAGAAGTAAATCTGGGATCTTCAAGAAGAAGATTTTTGTTGCTTCTACTTCAAATGTCTGTCAATCAGGGATGAATGACTATGAACCTTCTTCGTTTACTCAAGCCTCTCGGTTTCCTGTTTGGAAAAAGGCTATGACCAATGAATATGATGTCTTGATTCATCAAAACACCTGGGTACTTACCCCTTTACGTCCTGGCAAATGTGCTATAAGATGTAAATGGGTTTATCGGATTAAGTGAAATTCTGATGGCAGTGTCTCTCGTCACAAGGCTCGTATTGTTGCTAAAGGGTATCATTAAGAAGAAATCATTAATTATAAGGAGACATTCAGTCCGGTTGTCACGAAGCCCACTGTTTGGATTATTTTATCTTTGGCAGCTCAATTCAATTGGTCTTTGAGGTAGCTTGATGTAAAGAATGCCTTCTTACATGGTGTTCTTCAAGAGGAGGTTTATATGCAACAACCCAGGGTTTTGTCGACTCTCAACATCCTTCCCATGTGTGCAGATTACTCAAGTCTCTATATGGACTTAAACAAGCCCTTCGGGCTTGGTTTGAATGTTTTACTACATATTTTTTGGAGCTTGATTTTGTTGCTTCTTCGGCAAATACTTCACTGTTTATTCGTGCTTGGAATGGTTCTATTACCTATCATTTATTGTATGTTGATGACATCATCTTGACAGGCAGTCATTCCATCTATATTGATGATTTGGTTTCTAAATTAAAGCTTAAATTTGAAATGACTGATCTGATAGCATTGAAGTATTTTTTATGCCTTGAAATTTCTCCTTTTGCTGCTGGTATCTTTGTTAATCAAACCAAATATGCTTCTGATTTGCTTAAAAGGTTTGGTATGTTGACCGCCAAATCCTGCTCGACCCCTCTGTCTCTACCGCATTTTTCTATTAACAGTGCTTCTTGTTCAGTTGACGATACCTGCAACTACCGGTTTATCATTGGAGCTCTCCATTACCTTACTTTCACAAGGCTGGATATCTCGTTTGCTGTTAGCAAACTTTCTCAGTTCATGAATTCACCATCTGCTGATCATCTTATAGCTGCAAAGTGTGTTCTTCGTTACTTGGTAGGATCTCTTTCTCGTGGTATTGTGTTTCACAAGAGTTCTTCTTGCTTCCTTACGTCTCACGGCCTTTTCGGACTTTGATTTGGCAGGAGATCCTCTGGACAGAAGGTCAACCACTGGTTTGGTTGTCTTCTTGGGGTCTAATCCAGTTTCTTGGGGTGCGAAAAAGCAACCTACTGTTTCTATAAGCTCCATCGAAGCTGAATATCGAGCTTTGGTGTCGACAGCTGCAGAAATATTTTGGCTATGTCAACTTCTTCGTGATATTCATGTTGTGGGTTCTGAACCACCTATTTTATGGTGTGATTTTCAGCTATTCAATTGGCTCGGAATCCAGTTTTTCATGGCCGAACAAACCATGTTGAAATTGATTACCATTATATTCGGGAACATGTTGTTAGCAAGGATATTACTCTTTGTTTTGTTCTTACTCATGACCAGCTTGCTGATATATTCCCCAAGTCAGTTCCCATTGATCGTTTTCATCTTCTTTGGTCCAAACTCATGCCTGATTAGGCCTTCATTTGAGGGGTATTATTATGTAATATAACAGTATTGAAATTAGTTTATGTTTAGTTGTATTTCTGTTATGGGAAGTTTTAGTTTGTTGAACTTATCTTCCTATTTATACTTGTAATGATCTTCTTGAGAAATAATGAGAATACAATATAAATTTCTCATTCCTTGATTGTTATCAGAGCCAGGCAGCATCCTTGCATCATATGGAAGTTCAGATGGGCCAATTGGCAACATAATTGAAAAACGAGACAAAAGAAGCGTTGCCGAGCGATACAGAGAAACCAACACAAGATGAAAAGGAGCAATGCAAGGCTTTAAAGTTGAGAAGCGGCAGGGCACTACCACCAGCGTAACTGCAAGAAGGAGTTAGCAAATAAGGGGCAATTAGACAAGAAATTCCCGAGGAAACAGAGAAAACCATGCAGCCAGACGAATTAGTGAGTGTTGAGGTAAGCCAAAGCGAAGAGCAGTTGGGAAACAAAAAAAAGCAGTGGAACATAGACGCTAGAATCAAAGGAACAATAGTCTGGGAAGAAAAGCACGGAAGCGGCATCTAAATCAGACAAAGCTAAAGCATCTTCGTTTAAGTCAGCTGATAAGCAGAAACATCCAGAACAACTCCCTGCTCCAGAGAGCACCACAAACATGTCCCTATAATACCATATCTGAAAAGACTGCAGAAGAAGAATTAGGAAGGGTAATTTAAACGCTTGAAGTGCTTAAGCAGATACACATTAACATCTCACTGGTGGATGCATTATAACAAATGCCTACCTATGTAAAATTTTTTAAGGATGTCCTCACTAAGAAGCGCAGGTTAAAAGAATTTGAAACTGTTTGTGTAATGAAGAAGTGTAGTACAATTATGACCAGCAAAATTCTAGAAAAATGAAAGATTTAGGAAGCTTTACAATTTCGATATCCATTGGAGGTCATAAGATTGGCCAAGCGCTGTGCGACCTCGGAGCAAGTATTAATTTAATGCAACTGTCAGTGTATAAGAGGTTGGGCATGGGAGAAGTGAGGCCAACTACAGTCACCTTTTAAGTAGTAGATCGGTCTATTGCTAACCCTGAAGGAAAAATAGAGGATGTGCTGGTACAAGTAGATAAGTTTATATTTCTAGTTGACTTTATTGTTCTTGATTTTGATGTAGATGAGGAAGTACCAATAATCCTAGGGAGGCCATTCTTAGCTAAGGGGCATGCTTTAGTGGATGTGCATAAAGGTGAAGTAATGATGAGAGTGCAGGACCAAGAAATCAAATTTTCAGTATATGACTCTATGAAATACCCTTCAGATGCTGAGGAGTGCGCGGTCTTGCGGGTGTTAGATGAAGCTGTAATGGCATCGCTCAGTGCAGAGACCATGCTGAAGCATAAGAATAGTGAACTGGATAATATGCTAGAGCAAGCAGATGAAATTTGCCAATAAATACTCTATGTGGACTACGAAGAAGATTTAGCAAGATCATGGTCCAAAGTTCACGAGAGCCTGGAATTAAAGGACATCGAACGTAAGCAGTTAAAACCATCAAATCGAGGAGCCGCTCGAATTGGAGTTGAAAGCCCTCCCACAACATTTAAAGTATGCTTACCTCAGTGCATCAACATGTTGTCTATTATTATTGCCGCAAATCTAACTGCGGAAAAGGAGAGGAATTGCTGGCAGTATTGAGGGAACACCGGCAAGCCAAGGTTGGACAATCGTAGTTATTAAAGGGATAAGTCCCAGTTATTGCATGCACAAGATTGTCTTAAACGAGAATTGCAAGAACTTAGTGGAACCACAACGGAGGCTCAACCCTACGATGAAGGAAGTTGTAAAGAAAGAGATTATAAAGTGGCTGGATGCTGGGATTATATACCCAATCTCAGACAGTGAATGAGTGAGTCTAGTGCAATGAATTTCGAAAGGGGGGGGGATGACAGTGGTTGGGAATGTAAAAAATGAGCTAATTTCTACTCGGACAGTGACGAGTTGGAGAATATGTATGGACTATAGGAAGCTCAATAAATCCATAAGGAAGGCCCACTTCCCATTACCCTTCATCGATCAAATGTTGGACAGGTTAGCTGGGCAGGAGTATTACTGTTTCCTGTATTGATACAGTGGATACAACCAGATCACTATTGCGCCTCAAGACCAACACAAGACAACATTTACATGTCCATATGGAACTTTTGTCTTTCAAAGGATGCCCTTTGGTCTGTGCAACGCTCCAGCCACATTCTAGCACTGTATGATAACTGATCCTCCACCTCCGCTCATCCCAACAGCAACGCCAAAGCCCCCTAAACGTCTCTCCTCTCAAGTCCGACCTCCCGTACAAGAACTGCCAAATGGCCAATCAAATCCACCTCTGACGACCTGTGCTCTAAAAAGGCTAAGTCATCGGCTGTTGCAAAGCCTTCGAAACTCGTGACCGCTCCATCTTCCTCTACTTTCAAAGGGTCCAACAAGGGTAAATCGGTAAAGACCGCTTCCTCACCTGAGAGGAAGCAGCAGCCTTTTGTCTCTTTTGTGCAGGTCAGCGCTCAGTAGCTTCCGTCGGGGTGCAAAAGAACCAAGCTCGTTGCCCCTCAGGAAGCCACCTTCAAGAGGTTCCACACCCAAGCAGCAGTTGAGGCACATGAGCGATTGCACAAGCGGGACTTGTCTTCGACAAAGGTTTCCAGTAGAGCCCGTGCCTCCTTTCATCCAGCAGGTTATCAATAGTAACAAGTGGGCCGACTTCTTTGCGCCACCAAGGCCATTACTCCCATGGCTAGTGAAAGAATTTTATGCTAACCTCTGCCCTGATAGCATCGGCAAAACGATGGTGCATGAGGTAGAAGTCGATTGGAGTTTAGAAGAGATCAAGAAAGCCTTCCATCTTCGTTCAAATCTTGAGGCAAAATTCAAAAAAATGCTGGAGCAGCCTACCGAGGCTCAGCTTGCTCATGTGCTCTCCATTGTGGCCCACCCTACAGCATCCTGGAGTATTGCCCCGCAAGGAGCCAATTCCCTTCCCTCCAACTTCCCGCAATAAATCAAATCTTTTTATATATTTATTTTTATTTTAAGAATAAATCAAATTCTTAAAACAAAATCTATTCTTTTTAATTTAATTAATACTTTATCTTAAATCCAATTAAGATAAACTTTAGTTTTTCTTTATTTTAAACAAAATAACTAAAGCGCCAAAATAAAACTAATTAAAGTAAAGTAGGATATAAAATAAATAAAATTAAGTAAGACCAAATACGGTGTCTACAGTTTTCATCTAAAAAAAATTAGTGGATATATTGGTATTCACCACACAGATAACATAGTTATATCAGTATATATTAGGGGTGTAAATATGTCGGATTGGGTCAATTTTGGCGGGAAACCGACCCGACCCGAAAATGTTCGGTTTTCGTTCGGGTAGAGTCGGGTTTCGGGATTGTTTTTAATCCAATCAAGGGTTTTACTCTTTAACACCTCTTCAACCTTAGAAGCAGAAGAATAACCCGAAAAACTAGAAAACTGGTAAATAAAAAATGTTCTTAGAAGCAAACAGGAGAGAAAGAAAGATGAAAGCAAAATTTTTTATGTATTCTCAGAATCCACCCTCAAAATCTTCAAAATGAATACCCACCTTCTAACCTTCAAATCAAAATCTACCTCTATAAAAAACCACCTTCTTCGAAATACATCAAAACACACCTTCAAAATACATCAAACCCAACTTCAAAATCAGACCTACCTTCAAAATACATCAAAACTCACCTTCAACATAAACAATAGGGACATCCATCAAAAGCCACCTTCAAAATCAAAAGAAGATATGAAATAGAATCAAAACAAGAGATGAAAGAAAAGGGAGGTGGGGTCTCCCTCGTGCTGCCATGGATCTCTTTAGAAGCTGTCCTGAATCTTTGTCATTGTCGCCGCCAATCACTATCGCTATCGTCTTCGATCTTTCTCGTCGTCACCTTGAGGAGGGGAGAGGCTTTAGGGAGAGGGGGAGTGGGGAAGGGAAGGGAAGGGGGAGGGAAGGAATGACTTCAGGGAATGGGAAAGAGAGAGGAGAGGCGTCAGAGAGAGAGGGAGTGAGGAAGGGACAAATGCGTGCAAAGAATGAGGGAGGAAGAATTAGGGTAAGAAATAAAAATCTCTCGATTCGGTTCAGGTCCTTTCTCCCCTAGTATAATCCTGGTTATATCAGAAGTATATTAGTGGTAAATTAGATGTATAAGTATATATCACATATATATCAATGTTATATTAGTGGTAAATCATATAATCCTATAAGAAGCTATATTAGTAGATATCATAGTAATATTAGTGGTATATCATTTGTATATCAATGCTAAATTAGAGGCATATCAAGTATATATCATAGATATATAAATACGTTATGTCAGCGTGGTAAATAATATAATCATATCATAACTTATATCAGTCGAAATTGTAGTTAAATCATACGTATATCAGTGGTAAACCAATGGTAAACCATATTAGAAATTATAGTTATATTATAAATAAATAAATTGTACATTAGTATTATATCAGTGGTATGCCAAAAGATATATCAAGTATATATCACACATATAGCAGTGGTAAATAAAAATCATATATTCATATAAGAAGTTATATTAGCACATATCATAGTTATATACATTGTATATCAGTAGTAAATCAGAGGTATATCATGTATATATCAGTGCTATATCAGTGGTATATTAGTGATACGAGGTTAAATTTGACCTTTTATTATTTGGACCTCCATTTTTTTCAAAAATTCTGCTATATTTGCAAAACTAAGATGTAGATGCTAAATTTGTTATCTCCATAAATTTTTTTTTGTCATATTTGCAACCGCCTTTTTTTTATAAATTTATTGAGATCCATATCTAAGATTATTCTTTCCATTTTTCAATATCTCATTGGTTCCTCTCTTAAATATTTTGGCTCTGCATCTATCTCTTGAAAATTTACAACTTATAAAAAATTATAGTTTTCAGGGATGGCGACGGAGCAGAGCCAGGGCCGAGGGCAATCCCCATCCCACCCCCGTTGAGGATTTTACCCCCCACCCCCACCCTTGTCACCACAATTTTGAGGTGGGCCAGGTTTCCTGCACGGTCCCTGTCCCCGACCCTGAATTAATTTTTTTTTGAGGTAGTTGTGCCTTTGATGGGTTGCTTTATTTGAAGAAGAAGTTGAAGAAGACTTGAAGAACAACTTAAAGAATATTTGAAGAAGAAAGGGTTGAGTGAGAGTAGGTTTTGTGTCTGGGTGGTTGGTTGTGTTGTGTCGCGGGGTTGTGAAGTATAGAGAAGAAAAAGTTAAAACAATTTTGGACTTGGACGTTTTTTAGAATTAATAAAATATCTTTAAATATCAATATATTATTAATATTATTATACATAAAAATAATTCATAATTATTTAAATATATTAAAATATTAAATGGGACGGAGACAGGGTAGGGATACCCTTCCCCATCTCGCCCCATTCCCGCTCGGGATCCCCGAATAAAATTCCTGGTTTGACAGGGGATTCGCCACCCTGATCAGGTCGGGTACCCGCAATGGTTGACTTCCCTTAGGCTCTTTTGCCTGTTAGCTTTTTGGACTTCAATCACACCAAATGTTTTGATAATAACAAACTGTATTTACTAACGCTTTTAGTGTTTCAAAGTATCTACTGCATAGAGTTCGGAAAGGCGAATTCAACGCATTTTGAATAACAGAAATCAGAGTTCAAACGAATAATTTATAGCAAAAACAAGTTGGGGAAGAGAAAACACATGTGGCAAGTGACGGGCACCTAATAGTCAAATTATACCACCGTGGCAATGATGTGGCAGTAAGTGGCATCAACAATTTTGGTGACGTGGTGGATGACGTGGATAGATCATGTGACGATGCGTGGTGCTTTCAATCTCAACAAATCAAATTCCCACAATTCTCCCAATTCCACAATCTTCTCTCAATTTCACATAATTTCTCAATCTCTACAAATTTCTCTAAATCTCCATAATTATCTTTATCTCTACTTTTAATCTTCATTGTCCATCATTTATTGCCCTAAAAATCCAACGGCCGAATTTCATCTTCCAAACTCTATTTAAAGCCACCAAATTTCATCATTCTCTACACCAATTATCAAAGCAAACATTCTTCTCTCTTCAAATCATTTTGCTCTCAAATTTTCATTCTATCCACACAAAAAGTTGCCATTAGAGTTTATTTTATTTGTATTGCTCATTTCACATTTTGGGTTTTGTATTAAGGTGTGGGTGCACCTTGGGATTGTAGAGTGGTTTGATCCTGCACGAGTAAAAAGGATCGTAGCGGTTTGGTCCTGAACCAGTGAAAAGGATCATAGTGGTTTGATCTTGAACAAGTGAAAAAAACCATGTTGGTTGGATCCTGAACCAATAAAAAGGATCGTGGGTTTATCTTTAGCCTAGACAAAAAGAGGGTTGATTGGTTTGGTTCTCACCCACAAGAGAGATGTTGCAGTAAAATATCCAAAAAGAAGTCTTGGGGAGTCGAGTAGCGATTTCAGAACCACTATAAAAATTCTCAGTGTCATCTCTCTACTATTTAGTTTAAGCATTTAAATTTCATTTGATTTTTTGTTATTATTAATTTGATTTTTTTAAATCTACAAGTTCGTAAGCAACCCTATTCACCCATCTAGTGTTGCCATATCGATTCTACATTGTCATCCCTAATAGTTCTGCTCCATGTTAATGCCACTTTACCTTTCATATATTTTGACCCATTATTATTTTGTTTCCGAACTTATTTACAACTTCTAACACATTAGAAACTCCAGATGAATTCTGTTGGTATGAGCGTAACATCATCGAGAAAAATTGAAGATGTTATTGTGAGGCGGTCCACAAATTATCATCCTCCCATTTGGAAGGATGAATTTATTCAATCATTAAATAATGAACTTAGGGTATGTATACACAGTTGCTTTCTGCTTAAGCCAAACATAACTATTTCGATATATATATATTATTTATTTTCCATATATTCTCACTTCAAGTCATGTCTAGGGAGAAACATATAAAAGATCGCTCAATCAACTGGTAGGACAGATTACAATATTGCTTAGAGAAACAATAGATTGTTGCGAGCAACTTGAGCTAATTGATACTTTACAAAGACTTGGAATATCTTATCACTAGAATTTATTATTCACACCATATATACATTGGTCTGGATCAAATATTGATCAGCATTGAATAACTTTTATAAATTTTATTTTTTCAATTGCAGAGGTTTTCAATGCCTCTAAATATGAGATGATAAATTATAAAACATGCTTTCGCAAAGATACAAATAGAATGTTATGTTTTATATGAAGCTTCATTCTTATCTATCAAAGGTGAAGATGTTTTAGATGATGCAAAATGCTTTACAGTCAACCATCCTAAAACAATACATGAAAGCAAGTAGAGATGAACGTGTAGTAGACATTGTAAGGCATGCCTTGAAGCTTCCTTTACATCCGAGGATACCGAGATTAGAGACAAGGTGGTCGATTGATATGTACGAGAAAAAAGCAAATATAAATCCTATTCTTATTGAAATTGCTAAACTAGATTTCAATGATAACAATGATAGATGATATTTATAACGTCTATGGAACAACTCCAACTCTTCAACCAAGACTACAGAGAGGTAAGTAATCTATGAATTTAATTAAAAACTACTTGATCAACAAACTAAAAACAAATTCAACTTTAACATGTTACAAAACAGAATAATGGTCTCTGCTATTCAAAACAAAGTAAAGAAAAACAAATATTTGTGAGAATTTTATATATGTTTCAATTTATGTTTTATTTTCCTGGTTGCTTAAATATAACTCAAATTCAACTCGTTACACTAGTGAGAAATTACCAAAAGGACATATCATATAAAACCCTTACCATCCAATTGATTACAATTCAGGTAATAAAATATTTTCATACTTAAATAATCAAAGTTTGGATTTAATTTTATAATGCTCATATGCTAGATTTGTGCATCTTTTGAGTCTATAAGTATAAATTTGATGGACATTCTTTCTTCCATTTTTATTTGGAAACTTCAATAGGTACGCAGTTATTATTATTTTTTTTTACCACAATTTTTATTATTGTTATTATTTATATTCTAACACTTTGCTATAATGCTTTATCATTTAGGATGAACAAAGTGCAGACATGTTTCAAAATCAATTCAATGTTGCATGAATGAGATGAGTGTCTCCGAGTTATGGAAGAAGTTAAATGACATTGAAGATGAGAACCACTGGCATTCATTAAGATGTCCAAAAATCCAGCTCGAATGCTCAATATATGTATCAATATGGAGATGGATACACTATAGATTAAAGCAAAACAAAACACCATTTGGTGTCTCTTTTGGTTGAACCTTTTATGATTCCTTAATACATTCCAAATGATAATTAATGTCATAAATCAAACAAAACTCTTCTCCAGCATTCATTAACATGTGGTTTTACGTTCAAATTAGTCCAAATGCTTTGGGCTTATGTTCAATTTTATTTCTATAGTTTAGATTTAGTTCCAATTTAGTTTCTATGTTTAAAAAATTTCAATTTTTTCCATATGATTTAGTTAACATCACAAATCATCCCTACCTTTACCAAATTGACTATAATTTTTTCCATGGGGGTAATCAGTTGCAACATAAGTCTGAAGCCCTTGAAAAGTTTAAGGAGTACAAGACTGAAGTTAAAAATCAATTAGGTAAAACCACTAAAACACTTCGATCCGATCAGGGTGGAGAGTATATGGACTTGAGATTCAGGATTATATGATACAACATCGAATCACGTCCCAACTTTCAGCCTCTGGTACACCTCAACAAAACGGTGTATCAGAAAAGAGAAACAGAACCCTGTTGGACATGGTTCGATCAATGATGAGCTATGCTCAGTTGCCTAACTCGTTTTGGGGTTACGCAGTGGAGACTGCAGTTTACATTTTGAACGTAGTTCTATCGAAAGTGTTTCTGAAACACCCTTTGAGCTATGGAAGGGTCGTAAAGCTAGTTTACGTCACTTCTACATTTGGGTATGCCCGGCACACGTCCTCATGACTAACCCAAATAAACTGGAACCTCGTTCAAAAGTATGCCTATTCGTTGGTTACCCTAAAAAGAAGAGAGGTGGTCTTTTCTTTGATCCACAAGAAAACAGAGTGTTTGTATCGACAAACGCCACCTTCCTAAAAAAAGTCCACGTTCGAGATCATAAACCACGTAGTAAGGTAGTGATAAACGAGATTTTTGAAAAGGCTACAAACGCATTAACAAGAGTTGTTGATCAAGCTGGCACTTTAACAAGAGTTGTTAATGAAGCCAACACATCACGTCAGTCACATTCACTTCAAGAATTGATGGTGCCTCGACGTAGTGGAAGGATTGTATCACAACCTGACCGCTACGTGGGTTTAACTGAAATCCAAGTTGTCATACCTGATGATGGCATCGATGATCCATTAACCTACAAACAAGCAATGGAAGATGTCGACAATGACAAATGGGTCAAAGCCATGGACCTGGAAATGGAGTCTATGTACTTCACTTCCATATGGGAACTTGTAGACCAACATGGCGGGGTAAGACCCATAAGGTGCAAATGGATCTACAAGAGAAAACGAGACGCTAAAGGAAAGGTACAGACCTACAAGGCGAGGCTTGTGGCGAAAGGCTACATACAAAGAGAAGGGGTAGACTATGAAGAAACCTTCTCCCCTGTAGCTATGCTCAAGTCCATAATAATAGTTTTGTCCATTGCCACATATTATGACTATGAGATTTGGCAAATGGACGTCAATACTGCCTTTCTAAATGGCAATCTTGAAGAAAGTATTTATATGTTTCAACCCGAGGGGATCATAGCTCAAGGTCAAGAGCAAAAGGTTTGCAAACTTAAACGGTCCATATACGAATTGAAACAAGCATCTCGATCTTGAAATATAAGGTTTGATACTGTGATCAAATCTTATGGTTTTGACCAAAATGTTGATGAGCCTTGTGTATACAAGAAGATCGTCAACAACACTGTAGCCTTCTTAGTGTTGTATGTGGATGATATTCTACTCATTGGGAATGATGTAGGATACCTCACTGACATAAAGAAATGGTTAGCTACTGAGTTCCAAATAAAGGATTTGGGAGAAGCTCAGTATGTTCTTGGCATCCAAATTCTAAAGGATCGCAAGAACAAAACGCTAGCCCTGATGCAGAATTTCAAAAAAGACTTATTGTCCTCCAGGCATGGAATTCATCTGTCTATGGACCAATGTCCTAAGACACCTCAAGAAGTTGAGGATATGAGACGTATACCCTATGCTTCAGCAGTGGACAACCTGATGTATGCTATGCTGTGCACTAGGCCTGGCATTTGCTATGCAGTAGGGATGGTCAGTAGGTATCAATCCAACCAAGGATATGATAATTGGACTACTGTTAAGGGAATCCTCAAGTATCTAAGGAGAACGAGGGACTACAAGCTTGTGTATGGCGCTGGATTTGATCCTTACAGGATACACTGACTCTGACTTCCAAACAAACAAGGATTCAAGGAAATCCACGTCAGGGTCAGTATTCACTTCTTAACGAGGAGCGGTAGTTTGGCGAAGCATACACAAGGATGCATCGCAGACTCCACAATGGAGGTTGAGTATGTTGTAGCTTGTGAAGCAGCAAAAGAAGCGGTTTGGCTAAGGAAGTTCCTAACAGATTTGGAATTCGTTCCAAACATGAACTTACCCATCACACTTTATTGTGATAACAGTGGTGGTATGGCAAATTCTAAAGAACCTCGAAGCCACAGGAGAGGCAAACACATCGAAAGGAAGTACAACCTTATACGGGAGATAGTGCAATGAGGAGATGTGATCGTCACAAAGATCGCTTCGGAGCACAATATTGCTGATCCTTTTACGAAGGCGCTCACGACTAAAGTGTTTGAGAGCCATCTAGAAAGTCTAGGTCTACGAGCATTGTACGCTTAGTTTAGGGCAACTGGGAGAAATGTAATAGGTATAGTATATGCTCTAGTTTATTGTATTTTCCCATTGGTTTATGATAATGTACACCCCACTTGAGTTTAGTTCAAGTGGGAGTTTGTTGGGTGTGTTGCCCTAAACTCGTGGTTTGTATTTATGTAAAAATAAATGTATATTTAATAAAGTTTTATTCAATCAATTTGTTGTTGAATTCATAGCATTGCATTGTCCAAAATCCAATAAACTTAACATCCAAGGTTATTTTCATGTAACCGGGACAGTATATCTATTGGGTATATATGTGATATACTAGGTATATATTTGATATACCACTGATACACAAGTGGATAATGTCCCGTGAATAACCTAAAGGGTCTATAGTATATGGATAAGGCTGGGTACCTTATCCTGGCAACACTATGGATACGACCTACTTTATAAATGTTACAGACGACTCAATCCAAGTCGTTCGTGTGAAGACATGCGAGTGGGGGTATCCTATACAATGAGTTTGTATAAGATCGGACCGCGAGATAGCCAAGCTTTAGATGTAACGCCGTTGACTAATAGATTGCTATTTCATAGGATGACCAGACAACTCATTCTCAATCCTAAGTGAGTTATGGACTCCTGCCCGTGGGGGCTCGTCCTTTGATCTGTATTGGTGACAATGGCCCGAGTCGCCGACTCAAAATTTCTACCATTTTGGGGACGAGACCGAGTGGAGAGCTGGGAACATAACTTCACAAGATGGAATTCACTCCTCCCCGACTTTAAATAGTAGATGAGTGTTCTCTTAAATGCTTACTCCGGGACTTGAACAAGGGGCCCCACCCTCACATTGGCCCGAGAGAGACTTCCGATTATTGGTCGAACCATAACCAGGTTGTTCATTAGACGAGCAATGGTATTTAAGGAAAAAGATGTAACTCATGGGTAAAGCCATAATTTGACCCAGCTTGAGTTACGAGCACTCGTGAAAGATTGACTTATCATTAATGGTCGTATGGAGACGAAAACATTCTGCAGTGAGAAGAGTGCAACTGCGGGTCTTTAGTGGAGTGACCCGTAGTTAACGAATGTTGATTAACTCGGTCAATGAGTTTGATCGATTAATCTCGCGTCGTTGGAGCTTCTAATTAGTAGGTCCATTATGTCCCTTTGCCAGCTCATAACGGGTAAAATGAGGATCAAGTTTTTGGAAAAATTTGAAATGTTCAAATTGCTCCAGAGATTATATGTATAGTGATACATTATAATATATAGTTAATTCTAATTTAAACTATATATTATGAGAGAAATTCTTTGAATGAGATTCAAATAAAATTAATATGAATGTGATTCATATTAAAACTATAGGTTAAAAATAGCGTGCATAAGATGTACATTACAACTATAGGTTATATGAGAGAAATGCTATAGAATATGATTCTATTTTTGTAATAAATAATTAAGTGTTAATTATTTATTTGATTTATATATAAATATATTAATTAATATGATTAAATAAATAAATAAATAAATAAATATATTAATTATTATTATTTATTAATAATATTAATATAATTATAATTAATATATAACTCCCCTGCAATAATGCAGAGGAGTGGGGAGTTAAGTGACGTGGAGTAACTCCCCACGTCACAAGTTTTAGTTTTGTTTTTGCAGAAAGTTTCTGACGAACAGAAAAACTCCCAAGGATTCCTCTCAATCAAGCTCTCTGTTCTATTTTCCCTCTAGTTCCATATCGAACGTTCCCACTGAAGGGATGTGAATCCCGGAACGGAAGCGGACCGTTGTTGGTGATATTTGGGACACAAAATCAATATGCAAAGAAGGAAAAACAGAGGAAAAATTATACCTTTGAAGAACTTTTCTTCAATGAATTTCCCTCCGAACACCACCACCGTGGTTTCCTCGTTATCCTCTTGGGTCTCGAGACCGTGCTTGTGGGAGCACCTCGTTTGGAATGAGAGGGAATATTGAGAGAGCTTGGGAGAGATTCAAATGGGAGTTCAGTCTTTTTTTTTTT
Organism: Momordica charantia; assembly: GCF_013281855.1. Lineage (NCBI taxonomy): Eukaryota > Viridiplantae > Streptophyta > Magnoliopsida > Cucurbitales > Cucurbitaceae > Momordica > Momordica charantia. The sequence continues at coordinate 11,197,858 of NW_028275158.1, forward strand.
GTTCTGTACCTCTGTTTTTGCAGAACTGCAAAAGAGGAAAACAAAAGTAGTGAGGTGGGGAGTTAAATATTAATAATAATAATAATATTAATATTAATAATAATATTAATATTAATAATAATATTAATATTAATAATAATATTAAAAATAATATTTATATATATAATAAATATATATATAATAATTAATTAATCATATTAATTAATTATTAATCTAATTAATAATTAATATATATATATATATATATATCAAATAATTAACACTTAATTATTTATCTCATAAATAGAATCATATTCTATAGCATTTCTCTCGTATAACCTATAGTTCTAATGTACATCTTATGCACATTATTTTTAACCTATAGATTTAATATGAATCTTATTCATATTAATTTTATTTGAATCTCATTCAAATAATTTCTCTCATAATATATAGTTTTAATTTAGAATTAACTATATATTATAATGTATCAAAATACATATATTCCCTTGAGCAATTTGAACAGTTCAAATTCTTCCACAAACTTGATCCTCGTTTTACCCATTAAGAGCTAGCAAGGGGATCTAATGGACCTACAGATCAGAAGCTCCAACGATACAAGATTAATTGGTCAAACTCATTTACCGAGTTAATCAACATTCGTTAACTACGGGTCACTCCACTAAAGACCTGTAGTTGCACTCTTCTCACTGTAAAATATTTTCGTGTCCACGGATATACGACCATTAATGACGAGTCAATCCTTCACGAGTGCTCGTAACTCAAGTTGGGTCAAATTACCGTTTTACCCCTGAGTTACATCTTACTCCTTAAATACCACTGCTCTTCTAGTGAACAACCCGGTTATGGTCCGACCAATAACCGGAAGTCCCTCTCGGGCTAATGAGAGGGTGGGGCCCCTTGTTCAAGTCCCGGAGTCAGCATTTAAGAAAACACTCATCTACTCCCCTAAAGTCGGGGAGGAGTGAATTCCATCTTGTGAAGTTAAAGCTCCCCACTCGGTCTCGTCCCCAAAATGGTAGGAATATTGAGTCGGCAACTCGGGTCACTCTCACCCATACAGATCAAAGGACGAGCCCTCACGAGCAGGAGTCCATAACTTACTTAGGATTGAGAATGAGTTGCCTGGTCATCCTAAGAAACAACAATCTATTTGTTAACGGTGTTACATCTAAAGATTGGTTATTTCGTGGTCCGTTCTTATACAAACTCATTGTATAGGATACCCCCACTCGCATGTCTCCACACGAACGACCTGGATCGAGTCATCTGTAACCTTTACAGAGTGGGCCATATCCATAGTGTTGCCAGGATAAGGTACCCAACCTTATCCATATACTATAGACCCTTTAGGTTATTCACGGGACATTATCCACTTGTATATCAAGGGTATATCAAATATATACGTCGTATATCAGGGGTATATCAAATATATACCCAGTATATCAAATATATACCCAGTATATCAAATATATACCCAGTATATATACTGTCCTAGTTACACTAAAATAACCTCGGATGTTTAGTTTATTGGATTTTGGACAATGCAATGCTATGAATTCAACAATTTTATTGAATATACATTTGTTTTTACACAAAATACAAACTACGAGTTTAGGGCAACACACCCAACACCCACAAGCGTGTTCTCAGTACTCAGAGGATAACACGAAAGGTCTATTGGTGGTGTTCGAGAAATCGTTGAAGAAGAGTTCTTCAAATGTAAGGGAAATACTTTTTTTACCGTATTTCTTCCTTTTGCACATTTGATTTTGTTCTTCAAAATTCATGAACTCGATCCGTTTTCCGCTGCAGAATTAACATCCCATCAGATGATACCTCAGAGCGTCTCAACGCCGACTAAAACGGGAGGAACATGTTGCAAGAGTCGGAGCGTTGAGACGCTGAGGACAACGTCTCAACTGTGCCGTGAGGGAGGCGTGTGCGTTGAGCATTGCGTCCACAGTGTTGAGATGCTATGACAGCGCCTCAACAATACGGTGCTAGTCTGTAAATACAGTCCATTTTTTCTGGGTTCTTCAGCCGTGAGATTACCAATTTTAGCCGAAAATTATTGGGGATTTGTGGCATTTTGAAGGCAGCGGCTCGAGGGTGTTGGCAGCAGATTTAGTAGATCAAGATCGTCTTATTCGGTGTAAATAGTTTTCGATCATATTGTGTGTTTCTTATCCTTACCTAAGTAATTGTGTTAGATTGATTAAAAGCTAGATGACTTTTATTAGAACCTCTGAAGGGTGAATATCTGGGTGAGATATTGAGAGTGTTTTGCTTGTATCTAATTTTTATTATAGTAGAACCCACATTTGAGGCGGAAGACTAGACGTAGCCCATAAATTGTTGGGTTAACTAGTATAAATTTCTATGCCATTATTGCTTTTCCCTTAATCTCTTATGATGTTATGTGATTGGCTTTGTTTATCTAGATATTTGCTGAAGGGAAAATTGTCAAGAGTTCATTAATTTACCAACAAGTGGTATCAGAGCAAAGATTGCAGTATCATGTAATCTAGTCAGAAGTCACATTACTACTTCGACGGGGTGTTAAGATTTGATTGGGAGAAGGTTTTGTAAGATGCAAGTGACAAATATTCTTACTTACGAGAAGACACACAAAATCCTGAAAGAACGACCGACCACTAGGATATTAGATCAATAGTGGACATAGATGGAAGAACAAGTGATAGCAATCATCACGCTGTGTTTCACGATGAATGTGTTGAGTCTCGTGGCCAGCCAGAAAACAACAATGAGACTGGTGAAGGCTTTGACTGACGAGTATGTAAAACCTTCTACAAATAGCAAGGTGTATCTCATCACGAGATACTTTTACATCCACATGGAAGAGGATACCTATTCGCTTCCTCACAACTAAGAGAAAATTAGTACAAGTATATACTAAATAATCAATTGTAGTATATAAACAAAGTCGTTTCCACAGAGATTGCAGCTATACTTTGAACTAACAAATCAGAATAACAAAAAGGAAAAAGAAAAATAGTTAAATTTATAAAATAGTAAATGGATAGCTGCAGAAATATTTTGATACAATGCTGGAGCATCCAATATAGAGAACAGATAGATTGTGAAGAAGAAACCATTGCGAAGTAAATCGAGGGGAGTTCGCCCATATGCTTTCCCCCTTTGCTAATTATGCTCTAGCAAACCAAAAATATTGAATGCCCAAACCGCCGTGGTTCTCTCCCGAAATACCCAAACATGCTTAAACCCAACTCCCGTTTTAATTAATGTAAGCACTAAAAGCAGTTTATAGGCACAATAAGGGTGAGTCTCATCCCTGAATACTCACCATCCTACTTCAAATAGAGGATTCTAAAGTTAATAGAAGGAAATGCGCTAAGCAGGGACTCTCCCGAGCCTTCAACAAGCTAGTCACACCAATAAAGTTTGCCAAACAAAATTAGTGAGATGAAAGAATTAAAACACTTCTATTAAAATAGTAATTAAGATCACTCAAGCACAGTTAACAAAAATGGGTACAGCTAGCTCATCCCCCTCCCCCCCCCCTCCCCCCACCTTGCCAAAATTGATTCTCTGCTCTAGGGCTCTCTTTGGCGGTTGGGCACTATTCTCCTATTTATATCAAGCCCTTAAAATTAGGACAGCACCTGAAAGCTGTACGGACACAGGAAAAACTGGTGCAAATCAGTTACTGCGCAGTCATTGCTAAGAGCATCCGACAGACACCATGCTAGAAGTTCTTTTATGCAGGCTCCAATATCATTAACAGTAGACTTTGCATCGCTCAGCTTAGCCAACCCAAAATCTACAATTATTGTCCAAATAATCAGAAAATAAGCTCAACTTTGTCCAAATTAAGGATATTGAGAATTCTAAATAGCTCAGGCACCTACTTAGCTAAATGCTTCTCTTTTCTTACTAATTAACCAAGGACCCTTACGTTTACACACCAAAATTGCCCAATTCAGCAAGAAAACGCACTTACTTTTTCGTGAGTCCCCACTATAGACATTCATTTATCTTTGAAGGGGTGGTGTTAACATCTTGCAAGGTAGTAGCCTAAATATTAAGGTGACTTTGTGAAAACCATTGTCGACATCATTTTATGTCGGGTTGCTACCTAACGAGTTTCTATGACTGTCTATGGTTGGAAACCGATGTTAGTGTGTGGAAAACATCAGAGGCTAGTAGCCGGTCCACGTGCCTTCTTGATGTAAACCTTTTTAATCAAAACGGAAGTGTGCATATTCTTTGGTTTGGTAAAAAGTTTTGTGTTTTAGAAAAGAAGGGGATTTAGAATCATTTTTATTTTCAAAACAAATGATGGTTTATGGTATACTGGTTTGAGATTAAAGTTAGAAAGTTTGGCTTGTGGAGTCCTTTCTAAGACTTATATGATTCATTTACTTAGAATCTTTGGATTGTTGCTCATTCATCTTCCTAGCATGTTGATTGTTATAAATTTGTTGTTGTTGTTTTTGCTTGAGAACAAGCAAATGGCTAACTTTGGGGGTGTGTTAGGGTTGACTTTTTACTGTAGAAATGTGTGTCGGTAGGTCTGTTTGACCACGATTTTGAATCATTTCCCGTCATTATTTGCCAAAAAGGATTACATATTCTTAAAGTGGAACATTCATAGAACATTTCTGGATAAATTGTAATATATGGTACTTTAGAAAAAAAATGAGAAAAACATGGTCAAAGTTCGAAGAAAATAACTGTTTTCCTGATTCTGCAGGAAATTTTGCCAACTTTGACAAAACGTACGTTTTGATTAATGAAGGGCAAAGGGGATATTTCCAACATATTTGAATCAAGCTACAACCGTGTGTCTAAGTCAAAAAGAGGTTAGGTGAATCTCAACCCATTTCCACCTAAAAAAAGGGGCGTTCAACCAACTCAAGGGCCTATATAAGGGAGCCTATCCCTCAACTTTAAATCATCCATTCCAAGCTTGTTATCAGCTTCATTTCATTCCTTCTTCGTTGTAGAACTCATTCTTATGCTTTAGGTTTAAGTTTTAGTTGTTTTTTCCTTATACTTTCATACTTTTGCTTACCGTATTGTTTTCAATTCAAGTTCTACCTTTTGTTCTTCATTTATTCTGTTCATCTTAATTTATTTAGCTAGTTTACACTCCCCTCATGCTCGAAAGAGAATAGGATGAAGCTAGAACTCCTTGTACGGCTTATTTATTTGTTTCAACTCAATGAAAAATACTTCCTTTATGTTTTCGTGCATTTTCTTTCCTATAATTATGCACTAGGTTAGTTATCAACCTCTTTGTGGAATGCCTTAATCAAAATGATTTGATTTTCAACACGCTTGGGATTTTGTCCAAAATTGTTCCTGGCACTTTTTTGAGTTAGTTTCTAAAAACTTCTCTTTACTTCTTTTTTCCATTTGACAAGTGGGAACTTGATTTACACACTAAAGCTCGACTTTGAGAAGGGTGGGTAAGGTAAAATAATAGGAAACCAATATGAGATTTGACTTAGACATAAGCGCATAAAACATGGTCCTATACATTGACCCTCTGATCCATAATGCAAATGAGTTGATAAATATTCTCTAGGATTGTAATCACACATAGAAATATATTGTAGGTTACCCTAGCCTCTGCAGCAACCAAAAGCGGTAGTGAAAGAGTATAACTCAGTTTCCCAAGAAAAGCTAGAATTGTTGGATTACTCCTAAGTATTACTTGTGACCGTGTGCGCTTGCACGAGTCTCTAACCTTTTTAAAGGTAGAGAAAGTCCCAACAAGGAGGCTCGCGCGTTGAATGTTATGTCCGTAGCGTTGAGACACTATGGACAGCATCTCAACACTGCAGCGTTCGTTTATAAATACATTCCAATTTCTTTAGGGTTCTTCAGCCGTTAGATTACAAATTTTACCTGAAAAATCAAAGGGGATTTGTGGTAGTTTGAAGGCAATAGCTCGAGGATGTTGGCAGCAGATTGAGGAGATCAAGATTGTCTTATTCGGTGTAAATAGTTCTTGATAATTTTGTGTGTTTCTCATTCCTTACCTAAGTAATTGTGTTAGATTGCTTAGAAGTCAGAGGGCTTCTGTTGGGACCTCTAAAGGGTGAATATCTGGGTGAGATATTGAGAGTGTTTTGCTTGTATCCAATTCTGATTGTAGTTGAACTCGCATCTGAATGGAAGATTGGACGCAGCCCATAAATTGGTTGGGTGAGCCAGTATAGATTAATGTGTCGTTTATTGCTTTTCCCTTAATTTCTTACTGTGTTGTGTGATTGACTTTGTTTATCTAGATATCTGTGGTAGGGGAAATTATCATGAGTGCACTAATTTCCCAACAATTTGGATATAATTTAAGTCACCTATGTCCGACTAGGAGATCGTGAGTTCAAATCTCTGCCCTTATATTGTACTAAAAAAATAATATTGCTTGGTAATTACAATCATATTTTGAAGTTGTTACATTAGTCTATATACCTTAACCTGCATTTCAAAGGTGGAGGCCATCAAGTTTACATATTCCTGTGGAGTAGTCTCGTTCTCCTCGGACTCATAATAACTAAAGATGTCATTTCTTCCCACACAAGAAAAAACAAAGATCTAGAAAGGTGTGCTTGTGTTTCACTGGATCCCAGCTCTTTTACCATATATTCATACACTGAAGAATACAACGCTATTTGTTGGCTCACCGCATTTGGGTGGTTTTGCTCTACCTCTACCATCTCAAGATTATTTTGAAACTCAACCTTTTTTCTTAATTTTTTTTAAATAAGTTATTATTTAGTTAGTTTTTTGTTTCTTGCTTCAAATAATTCATGGAAAATATATAGAAACAGATCATGCTCGTTCAAAATTCCAGATCCTCCTCAGGCAAACCTGACGCCGATTATAACCGATGTCGCATTTGTGACTATTCCATTTTCTTGGTCTATAAGAGAGAGATATGGTGGTAGAAGTGGTAAACCCACCTCCTCAGTTGTTCACAAATTCATTTGTTAAGTTCAATTAAAAATTTTTAGAATGGACAAAAACCATGCATAGAGAGAAGATAGATTCTTTTTAATAAAACGTATAACTATCAATTTTTGAACTGTGGTTAATAGGTAAGTATTATTTATAAGTAGAATGGATGGTACCGAGAAAATCGGGAATGACTTTGCCATTAGAGTACCTGTCGGGTTGTGAGGAAATTGGGCTTTGGCAAATACATTTAGGAAGTTACTGTTTCCAATGTCGACCAAAGAGTCTCTGAACACATAGATGGCGGGAACTAATGGAGAACTTTCGACCATAAAATTCATAGGAGAAACGAAGAACAAGAAGAAGAAGATGAAGTTGAGGTGAAAGGATGAAGGAAGGAAAGCCATTGCTAACCTTTTTTGGATGTTGATACAAACGGAAATGGAAGAAAATTTAGAGATAGAGGAATGTTTTTTTTTTTCAACTTTTAAAGGGCCATTATTATATCAAGACAAGCAGCAAGTTTTTCTACTTGGAATCAAATCTTATCTTTATTATTAATTGTTAAAGTGTTATGTTTGTGCTTTTCTCTTCTGCTTTTGTGGGATTATTTCTTGTTGATGTGTAGATTTCGACCCTTCGGTTTTCCTCCTCGCACACACGTAACTCGATGATACGGGAACTGATATCTGCAAAACCAAACCGATCTAAACCGGTTTGACCTTAGTCACATGGGCTCCGATGCTTAAGTTAGCAAAGGGGAGCTTCAGAAATAGTAAGTTTCAAGTAAGTTACTTGCCTTCTCAGGGTTAGGCTGCGCTGCTATTTATAATGGCGATGGTGGTTTCAGAACATTCTATTAGTCGACCCCTAATTCGGAGTTGCAAGGCCCAACGATTGTTAATCAACAGAAGATGGTGGATGTTGGGCTCAAATCCCGAACAGGTGTGTTTAACGCCTTAACGTTAGATCCGAGCGGAGGAAGTCAAATTGTACCTTGGCCCGAATGCCAAGGTGAGAAGCCGGCGCCTCGGCGCCGAGGTGGGGTCTGCGCCTTGATGGCCTCGGCGCCGGGTCGTCTTTTGGCATGGGTCGGTCCGTTATGTCACGGGCCGATCTCTCCTAGTCGATGATCTTGGGCTTCAAACTCTTATCTCGTTTCGGGTCGTTTTTGTTCTTTATAACAATGGCCCCCATTCTCAAAGGATAAGATGAATAACTGTGTCAAAATCTTTATTTTGAGAGTACTTGTCGCTTGTCGTTACCACTGTTGGGAAAAATCCCCTACTTCTACCGCAGGAATAAGCAGAAAATAACTAAGAAATTTAAAGAAAGCAATAAAATAAAGAAACACAAGAATTAACGTGGAAAAACTCCAAACCGGAGAAAAAACCACGGCCCACAAGGGAAAATCCACTATGTGAAAAATTATTACAATCACATAGATTTCTCTCCTCGACCCCAATTACACAAAACACTCTTTCAAAGCAAATACCGCTCAGTTAACTAGAGCTAGTATATCAGGCTTAAAGTATTTCAATTGGGATGATTAAAACTCAAGCCCATGAGCTCCTTTTATAGTAGTTGAAACACATCTCCTCCTTGTACTTTTCCGATGTGGGACAACTTCTAGAACATGGAGACCATCCTTGTATTCTTCCAATGTGGGACAACTTTAATTCCAATATTTTGCCAAAACCCAACAACCACGAGATCATTCTATAACATAGCCTAACTCATATGTATATCAATGGCTAATTATGTCAAGGTTTCTAACACATAGAGCTTCTACCAAAAGTTTTTTATCCAATTTTGGATTTTAGATGCTCGATTCCTGCTACTCGTTTTGTGTCTTGAGCTTGTCGATACTATTTCATGAATTAGAAGTTTTTCCAATTTTCTTTGGTCATGATCAGTTCTCCTGAGCCTGGTTTTATTCTCATATGAGTTTAAACCATTTATTTTTGGCCTTGTGATCTAACTTTAACAGAACTAATGTTGATACCTTTGGATTTGTAACTCGTCTGGCTTTTTATGCCAAATAGTTTTATATCCCGTACTTTTCTGCTTTTGTTTTGACCATGCTAAGCCGTTACTGGCTTTTTGTCTTTCTGGCTTGCTTCTAGGTCTATGCCAATTTGGAGTGTCTTAATTGGTTGTAGATATGTAGATTTTTACATATAATGCCCATGGCCCCAGCTTGAGAAGTTTATTTCAGAATGAACATAAAAACTCAAGTATCATGTCGAATGTTGGAGACTTTATTAGTAGGAAGATCGTCCTGTCGAAGATTTAGTTACAATAACTTTAGTTGGCCAAAATAATGGAAAAACAAAATGTATAGAACCAATGTGTTGAACTAGTGGTAGTATCTTTTGAGGTGCTGAGCGTGCCATGGGTGTAATAAGGTCTTTTCCCGTTGGTCTTCTAAAGCATAAGTGCCTATTCGAACCACTTTAGTGACTTTGTATGGGCCCTTCCACGTTGGCCCGAACGCCCTGCTAGTTGAATCTTTGGTATTAGGCATGATCTTTCTTAACACTAGATCACCTTTTTTAAAGTCACGTTTCTTAACCTCCAAGTTGTAGTATTAGGCTATTCGATTTTTGTATTCAGCCATTTGTAGTCATATTGTTTCTCGATGCTCTTCTAATAGGTCGAGGTTGAGCTGCACGGACTCATTGTTGTCGAGTAGACGGAACTGCTCTACCCTTGGGGATGAGAGACCAATTTCTACTGCACTACCACTTCAGAGCCAAATGATAGCGAAAACGGTGTTTCTCCCGTCGAAGTACAAGATGTTGTTCTATAGGTACATAATGCATTGGGAAGTTCTTCTGCCCACAACCCTTTAAGCCTTTCTAATCTGGTCTTCAGAGTTCTTTTGATGATTTTGTTGACTGCTTAAACCTGCTCATTAGCTTGCAGATGTGCTGGCGAGGAACAGATGTGCTTAATGCCAACTCCCTGCAAAATTCTCGAAAGGCAGCATTGTCGAACTGCTTCCCATTATCATTGATAATGGTGAAGGGTATTCCAAAGCGACAAATTATGTTCTTCCAGATAAAGTTGGTGACCTTTTTCTCAGTACTTGTAGCTAGGGCTTTGGCTTCGGCCCATTTAGTAAAATAATCGACTGCCACCACTGCAAATTTGGTATGGCTCTTTCCTACTGAACAAAGGGCCAAGGACTCATTATGCTTGTTAGAGGCTCTGACGATTGCCTAGTTACTGTTGCAAACCGTTGGCATTTGTCGCATTTTTTGGTGAATTGCTTTATGTCATTTAGCATGGTCGGCCAGTAGTACCCTTGTGACTAAGGGACTGTGCTCCATAATAGTTCCCAAAAACGCCCTCATGTATCTCTCTCATGACGTAGTCAGCTTCGTCGGGTGCTAGACATTTTAAAAGCGGCAACGAGTAGCCTTTTTTGTACAGATTGTCGTCTTTAAGCACATAACTGGCTGCTTGTCGTTGTAGTTGTTGGGCCTCTATCTTTTCAGTAGGTAGGATCCCATCTCTCACATATTTGATCAAAGGGCTCATCCAGCTTTCTTCCGGTTGCCCTTGTTCGTCGATATCCATTGCTTCCTGAGCTTCTATGCTTGGCTCGGGCAGAATCTCAACCGGTACAGTTCTTCCTAGGTCGGTTTCATAAGCTGTAGCCAGTCGAGCTAATGCATCTGCTTTGACGTTTTGAGTACGTGGAATTTGTCGAATCTCATATTTTGAAAAGTGGTCGAGCTAGTCTTTTACCTGAGAAAGGTATTTTGTCATTCGCGGTTAACTGCTAGTCGAGGCCTAATTCAGAGTTTCAAGGCCCAACGATTGTTAATCAACAGAAGAGGGTGGATGTTGGGCTCGGCCCGGAACAGGTGTGTTTAACCCCTTGACGTTAGATCCGAGCGGAGGAAGTCGAATTGTACCTTTGCCCGAAGGCCAAGGTGAGAAGCCGGCGCCTCGACGCTGGGTCGTTGTTTGGCATGGGTCGGTCTGTTATGTCACGGGCCGGTCTCCCCTAGTCAATGAACTCGGGCTTCAAACTCTTGTCTCGTTTTAAGTTGTTTCTGTTTTCTATAACATTTCCGTTCATTTCTAGGTCTTTTCTTTATGTTATTTTCCCTCTAATGTCTTGATGACATGTGTCTTATATCCTGCTTATTTAATGAAAAGCCTGTTGCCCAAATACTGTTCTGGTGTATCCTGGTGTGCATTCCCTTATTTGCTTCTGTCTAATACCCGGTTCCATTTCTGAAAAAAAAATTATAAAAATTAATTTACTATTTTTTATAAAATAATTTTGTTTGGAAAGGAAAATAATATTTTTAGAAAATAATTTAGGTCTTGATGGTGATGATATATTTTTATCCTCACTGCGACTAAAATTTTGACAGCTTATCTTTTATTTATCCTTGTTAAATATCACACATTGAAAAGATAAACGACCTAAAAACGGTTCATAATAGATATAGACTACTCTTGGCATTGTCAATTGGTTTTGAGATGAAACCATGAATATTGGATATGTTATCAGAGTCAAAATACTTAAATGAGCATTAAAAAAAATAATAAATCGCTTCTTATATTTCTTCATCTTAATTGTCAAATATTTAATGGTGGTGACAATTACTGAGTACAATACCTAAAGTATTCTCTTTATTAGACTTTTTTTTTTTACATATATTAGGTGTTTTTTAAGATTTTCAGTCAGCTATTAAACACAGTTGTAAAGTTTAATCTATAATTTAACTTTTTTATTTATTATTTAGAAAAGATGTAAATGATTTACATTTTTCTCACATTTGATTCACGACTTAGATATGATATAAAAATATATACTTCTATATGTGTGTGGTGAATATATAAATTTAGAAGCAACGATTTATTAATATAAAAATGAAGTTTTATTAACAAGAACAAGAATTTATAATTAATTTCATAAAAGTTTGGCTATAAATAAGTTTTTAAAGTTCGGTTTGACTATAAATAAGGTTTTAAAGTTAAAAACACGAACATAATTAATTAGTTATGACACTTGTCCTTTTCTCAAGGTTGTAATCCTCGAGATCTGATTAAAAAAAAAGCTAGAAACTAAGATATAGAACTTTTTGAAAATTGTCCTTTAACCCTTCCATGTCAATTATTGTCAAAACTGCATCTGCATGCCTTTTCTTTGTCTCGTTCTAAATTTAATTATGTTATGTTATATTATGTAATGTTATATTATAATATATATATATTATTCAACTTTTAACCACAGGAAAAATGATAACTGTTGTTTGGTCATGATTTTGACCAAGTCCTCGAAATTTGGTTCAGGCTATTACGGATGAGCTCATGTACCGACAAGTAGGAGACTTGTAAAATAGGGTGAGCACTCCAACGCTCAAGTCAGTAAATGATCGATCTATACTCGAAAGAGAATATAATTTCGCGTACTTGAAAATGAGGCGGAAGACCTCTATTTACGGACGAAGATTTTGATAGGGTGTCCGACAAGCTTACAATGGCTCTTTGGCATTCTAGAAATCACAGCGTGTTGTTATGGAATGTGTCGGACATCAGTTTTTGGCAGAATGTCCTTTAATTGGCGTGGCTAGCAAGTTAGGCAGTTGATGAGAAGAGTGTTAGTTCATCTCAGCTTACATTTCATGCGATCGAGCTATTAGATAGGTTGGCTCGGCCTCGTTGATGAAGTCCAATACAATAGTCCTTGCACAAATCATATTGATATGCCGACTTATCATTATGGTCAATGGTCAGTGAGAAATGACCTCAAGTGTCTTTGTCTATTAATCTATATTCTAATCGACATATATCAACAACTCTTATATTGGTTAGATATTACGAAGTAGTTTTAAGGCATGTATAGGAATTATTTTAGAACGAGTGAATTTAACAAAAAGATATTTAGGGCATGTTTAGGAGTGATTTTGAAGCTAGAATCACTTTTACTTATGCCAAAATCACCATCATTTTAAAATTAAAATGCTGGGCAAATATTCTTAAGTGATTTTAGAAATCTAAAATCACTTTAAGTGATTCTCCGTCAATCACTTGGAGAGTGATTCTCACACTGATTTTTGACCAAAAAAATCAATAGAAAATTGTTTTTTTAAAATGGTCATGGTTTTAATTGGAAATTGTCTTTCTATTCAGCTTATTTTCACATTTTTTCTCTTTCCTAAATTTTTTATTATTCTCTGCCTTTGTTTATCTTTAATTTTATTTATCCTCTCTAATTATTTTATCTAAAATTTTTGTAATCACCCTAAATCTTTAGTTCTTATATTTTTATAGTTTATTTCTCTGTATAAATTTTGTATCTCTCTCCCTAAAATTTCTATTTTTGTTTCTCTTTGCAAATTTTGTTAAATTCTCTCTTTTAAAGTTGATGTCTTAATCATTTTAAATCATTTTAAATTATATAAAAATATGAAATCAAAGGTTAAAATAGTTATATAAAAATTTATTTTGTGTTAAAAATCATTTAAAAAATGTGTAATCAAACATTAAAATAATTATTACAAAATCAATTATCATTAAATCTCTTTTACTAAAATCACTTATTCTAAAATCATTCCTAAACAAGCCCTTAATGTTAATTGAGTTTGTGAAAGTGGTTTTTATATAGTCATTTTAACGTTTGATTACACCATTTTTAGATATGAAAAATTAGAGAGAATAAACAAAATTAAAATTAAAGATAAAACAAAGTTAGAGAGTAAAAAAATTTAGATATGAAAAAAAATCTCAAATTTTAAGGTAAAAATAAGGTGAAATAACAAGATAATTTTGAAATTTAAAACAATAATCGTTTTAACAACTAATTTTCGTTTAATTATTTTGACCAAAAATTACTTGAAAATGACCTCTGAAGTGATTGACCAATAATAACTTTTTCCAAAATCACTTGAGAGTTAATGCCAAACATATTATTTTAAAATTGTTGATGCAAAATTCTGCCCAAGTGTTGTGGAGCGACCTGTACTGAACTCAAGCGAGCTGTGGGCGAGCGAGCTCAGGAGAAGAGGTTTCTCTAGCAAGCTGTGAGCGAGCGAGCTGAGAAGAAGTGGTTTCCCTAGCGAACTGAAGTGTAGCAAGCTCGAGAGGGAAGACCTCTCGGCCGAGCTGATGTGGAGCGAGCTGGAGGAGGAGACCTGCAAAAATAGGTAGAGCAGTCCGACGCTCAAGTTAGTATAAGTTGGAGCTGTGAATATGAGCTTCAGATGGATTTCATACCTTATTGAGTTGAGTGAAGATGTATTTATAGGGGTTTGAGGAGTACTTACCCATTTCATCAATTGTAGTACTATTTTCCAGATGGGTGACCTACTATTTACTGTTGACGGAACCGCATGACATTAGAATTTGTCCCTGAAGAGCTCAGCGGTAGATGAGCTTAGGAGCTCGGCGGTGGAACAGCTTAGAATATCTTCCATGGATAGCTCTTCCATCGATGAACTAAGGAGCTCAGCGTTAAATGAGCTTATGATCTCTTCCATAGATGATCTTAGGAGCTCGGCAGTAGATGAGCTTAGGAACTCTTCCATAGACGAGCTTAAGAGCTCTTCTGTCAATAAGCTTAGGAGCTTGGTGGTAGATGAGCTTAAGAGCTTTTCCGTGGATGAGCTTAGGAGCTCAGTAGTAGATAAGCTTAAGAGCTCTTCCATAGGTGAGCTTAAGAACTCTTTCACATATGAGCTTAGGAGCTCAACCGTAGATGAGCTTAGGAGCTCGGTCGTAGATGAGCTTAAGAGCTCTTCCGTAGGTGAGTTTAAGAGCTTTTCCGTAGATGAGCTTAGGAGCTCAGCCATATCTCACCACGTGGTAGGTCATATTTTTGCCCCCAACATTTTCCCCCACTTTTATAAGTTAGGAAGCCAACTTGTCAAAGGATTGTTTCGTAGGTCATGCCAACATGTTTTAAGATAGGTGTTTGGTTGAGGTTTCAGTATTCCTTTCGTTGGACCCTTGTGAACTTTGTTTCGAGGAGTTCTCCTAAAGACTCGTGTGGATGTCATCCTTTTAGGATGAGGAGTTTACCTTAGATCTTATAGTGAAGGTCATTCTTGGAGAATTTTTCCTCGAACCCTACTGCAAGTCTTTTGTCGTTCTAAGGTCTGACCGTCGGGACGTGTTAACTTGAAGAAGTTTTGTTAATGTCATAGTTTGAGTAGCTCATGAATTATGTATATCGGCTCCTTATGCGGTGATTCAAAAAGATCACTTCGCAGGTTTGTCTTTATATGTTGGCAGCTCATCCTTGAAGCATAGCTTAGCTTACTGATGGAATCTCTTTCTTTGGGCCTCGATAACCTATCTCGTGGGAGCTCACCATCGAGGTTAAGGTACTTTGGCTGACATAAGCTATTTGGTTGGAACTCATGATTGATGTTATCATGAGCTGTCTGGTGGGAGCTCATCATTTTGGCCGAAGTGAGCTATATGGTGGGAGCTCGTGATTGAGCTCATCGTGAGCTATCCATTGGGAGCTAATCGTCGAGGTCCCTACGAGTTGCTCAGTTGGAACTCATCATTAAGGTTGATGGGAACTATTCACTGAGGTCAATGGGAGCTCATAATTGTGGTTGATGTGAGCTATTTTATGAGAGCTCATTCTTGAAGCTGATGTGAGCTATATGGTGGGAGCTCGTCGTTTAAGTTGATGGGAGCTAATGCTTAAGCTTAACTTGAGCTATTTGATGAGAGCTTATTCATGAAGCCGTCGTGAGCTATAAAGTGAAAGCTCGTCATAGATGCCGATGAAAACTCGTCCTTGAAATTGAGGTAAGCAATGTGATGTGAACTCGACCTTAAGGCCGAGGTATCCTCTCTCGTGAGAGCTTAACCTTTGCACTGATGGAAGCTCATTCTTACAGTTCATGTGAGCTTTTTCTCTGTGAGAGCTCATTCTTTGAGCCAATGGAAGCTCATCATTGTGTTGATGGAAGCTCATCCTTGAATTCGAGGTGAGCTATATAATGTAAGCTCATCTTTGGGTTGAGATAACATCTCTCGTGCGAGCTCGTCCTTTGGGTAGATGAAAGTTTATTATTGATGTTGACGGAAGGTCATCCTTAAAGTCGAGTTGAGCTATATGTTGTGAGCCATCCTTGAGGTTCACATCATCCCTTACATTGATGGAAGTTCATCATTGATGTTGATGGAAGCTCATCCTTGAAGTCAGTGAGAACATTGGAGTCAATGTGAGCTATCTGATATGTCATCTTGAGGTCTAGACGACGTCTTGTGGGAGCTCATCTTTTAGTCGATGTAAATTCAATGCATGAGGAAGTGAACTATCTTATAGGTCATCTTTGAGGTCGAGATGACCTGTTTTGTGGGAGCTCATCTTTTGGTTGATATAAGATCCTGCCTGAGGAAGTGAACTATCTTGTACGGGCTCACCATTGAGGCTTAGGTGAGTTATCTGATAACTCATCCATGTTTGAGGTCGAGATGAGCTCTTTCTTTCCGAGCCTTCCTTAAGGTAGAGTGGGGCTATGTAACGGAAGCTCTTCTAATGAGCTTAGCTTGAAGTTCTTCTTGCTTGGATGAGCTCGGATGGCAGCTCTCCCTTTAGGCAAAGATGAGCTATCTGACGGAAACTCTTCCTCTTGATGATGATGAACTCAAATGTAAGCTCTCCCTTTAGGCAGGGATGCACTATATGACGGAAGTTCTTCGTCTTGATGATGAGCTCAAACAGAAGCTTTCCGTTTAGGTGGGGATGAGCTGTCTAACAAAATCTCTTATAATGAGCTCAGTTGGAGGTTCTTTTTTTAGGCGAGGATGAGCTATCTAACGGTAGCTTTCCTGTTGGTTGGGGATGAACTATCTGACAAAAGCTCTCCCGTTGCTTGGGGGTGAGCTATATAAATGCAACTCTTCCTTTTGATGGTGATGGGCTTAGATGGAAGCCCTTCCTTTAGGTGGGGATGAGCTCTGTCTCTTCACAAGCTATATCGCCTTGGATGTGTTCACTATCTTGCCTTACAAGAAACTCATTTTGATGGCACGTTGCTTGAGTTAGCAGCTTTGAGAAGCTCGGCTAAGCATGATGCTTAAGAATGACTGATGACGTGTTGTTCAAGGTTGGTGCTTTGAGAAGCTTAACTTAAGCTTAGCATGTAGATTAAGTTTGATCCTTGGAGAAGCTCGGCATAAGCTGGACGCTGATAAATTTGAGCTCGGGCTTGGAGAAGCTTAGCTCAAGTTGTGCGTTTAAGAGTTTGAGCTTGGAGCTTGGAGCTTGGATAGCTTGGCCTAATTTGGGCGCTTAAAAGTTTGAAGTTGGAGCTTGGAGAAACTCGGCTTAAGCTAGGTGCTTAGGAGTTTGAAGTTGGAGCTTGGAGAAACTCAGTCTGAGTTGGGCGCTTAGGAGTTTAAAGTTGGAGCTCGACCTAAGTTGAGCGCTTCAGGTTTTTAAGTTCTGCTTGAAGCAACTTGGCCTAAGCTTTGCACTTAGGAATTTGAAGTTTGAGCTTGGAGGAGCTCGAGCTAAGCTGGTTGCTTAAGGTTTTTAAGTTTGAGCTTGAAGCAGCTCAGCCTGCGCTTAGGAATTTGAAGTTGAGCTTGGAGTAGCTCAGCCTAAGCTGGACGCTTATTAGTTTGATGATACGCGTACTTTATATTTTGGTGCCCCCATTGAGTGTAGGTTGGCAACTCTTAGACCGGATGTTGTGCTTGCTCAAATATGATCAGATAATGAGAGTTCATCCTTGGTTAAGAGGTCTTCATCTTAGAGAAGATCTTCCTTGAGAGAAGTCGTCGTTGAGGGGAAGGTCATCGTCAATTATGAGGTCTTCCTTGAAAGAGTCGTCATCAAGAGAGGGGTCTTCTTCAAGAGGAAGGTCATCCCTGAGAGAAGGTCGTCGTCGGGGGGAAGGTCATCCTCGACTATGAGGTCTCCCCCTTAAAGTAAATCTTCCGAGAGAGAGTCGTCCTCGACAGAAACGTCTTCTTCAAGGGCAAGGTCATCCTTGATTATGAAGTCTTCCTCTTGGAGTAGATCTTCCTTGAAAGAGTCATCGTCAAGGGGAATGTCGTCCTCAATAATGAGCTCTTTCTCTTGGAGTAGATCTTCCTTCAGCGAAAGTTTTCGTGAAGAGAAGGTCTTCCTTGAGGGGAATGTCATCCTTCGGGGAAGATCTTATGGTAGCAGAAAACCTTGAAGAGCTTTGAAGGTCCACCCGATTGCCGGGAATACTAGAGCTTCGAGAAACTGTGCGAGTCATAGATTGATTTGGTAGGAATGACTTAAAATATCGTTCCCATACAGACGACACCAACTGTTGATGCAAAATATGCCAAATTGTTGTGGAGTGACCTATACTGAGCCCGAGCAAGCTTAAGAGAAGAGGTTTCTCTAGCCAGCTGTGAGCGAGTGAGCTCAGAAGAAGAGGTTTCTCTAGCGATTTGAATATAGCAAGCTAGAGAAAGAAGACCTGTCGGCCGAGCTGATGCGAAGCAAGCTAGAGGAGGAGACTTGCAAAAACATGTAGAGCACTCTGACGCTCAAGTTAGTATAAGTTCGAGTTGGACATATCAACTTCAGACAGCTTTGCATACCTGGTTGAGTGGAGTGAAGGTGTATTTACAGGGGTTGGAGGGGTAGTTACCCATCAACTGTAGAACTATTTTCCAGGTGGGTGAACTACTCTTTACTGTTGACGAAACCGCATGACATCAGAGTTTGTCCCTGAGGAGCTCGACGGTAGATTAGCTTAGGAGCTAGGTGGTGAAAAAGCTTAGGACATCTTCCATGGATGAGCTTAAGACATCTTCCATGGATGAGCTTAAGAGCTCTTCCATCGATGAGCTAAGGAACTCAGCAGTAAATAAGCTTAGGAGCTCTTCCGTGGATGAGCTTAGGAGCTTTGTTGTAGATGAGCTTAGGAACTTTTCTGTAGATGAGTTTTGGAACTTTTCCATAGATGAACTTTAGAGCTCTTCCGTGGATGAGCTTAAGAGCTCGGTGGTGGATGAGCTTAGGAATTCTTCTCTAGATGAGCTTATGAACTCTTCCATAAATGAACTTTAAAGCTCTTCCTGGACGAACTTAGGAGCTCAGCGGTAGATGAGCTTAGAAGCTCTTCCGTACATGAGCTTAGGAGCTTTTTTCATTAGATGAGCTTAGGAGCTTGGCCGTAGATGGGCTTATGAACTCGGCAGTAGATGAGCTTAGGAACCATTCCGTAGATAAGCTTAGGAGCTCGGCCGTAGATGAGCTAAAGAGCTCTTCCGTAGATGAGCTTAAGAGCTCTTTCGTAGATGAGTTTAGCTCTTCTGTAGATGAGCTTAGGAGCTCGTCGTAGATGAGCTTAAGAGCTCTTCCGTAGGTGAGTTTAGGATCTCTTTAGTAGATGAGCTTAGGAGCTCGACCATATCTCGCCACGTGATAGGTTACATTTTTGCCCTACAAAAATGATATTAATTTTGATACGAATAAAGTTGATTCTAAACCAATTGAGATTACTCTCAAACATGAATATATGTGTTATCTCTTTTCATGTGTGTTTTACCCGTTAGTTTTGTTGTAATGGTCTGTCACTCACCTTTCATGTGTTTTCGACAAATTTTGCGGAGCATCAGATTCCATATGCCTCATTGATATATATATATATATATATATATATATATATATATATATCTGAACAAAATATTGTTTCATTTAAACAAATGAAATTATCGTGGATTTCATTTATAATCAGATAACTTTTTTTATAAATATATTACCTATCTTTTTTGGTACATAGTGTCCAAATGTCTAACCACCTTTTTCATTCTTTTTTCTTTCTTTTAATTTAGAATAGAATCACAAATAGTCAAACCAAGACTTATTTAGAAGAGGTAGAGATGTCTTAGTTTTTTTTAGTACAACATGTTGGGAGTAGGGATGTAGAGATGTCTTAGTTACTAAGTTATGTTCAAGTTGGCAAATGTGTCCAATCGCTTACTTTAGCATTTAAGATGATCTATTTAAGTCACAGTAATATAAAACTAACTTTGAGTAATATTTGTTTATTCCGAGTTACACATGAGTTTTGCTAATGTTACCATATAAACTCAAGCTTATGAAATATATATACCTTTTAGACTTCGCAATATTATGAGGGAAAGAAATTGAATGGCGATCGGTGCGAATAATTGTCGTCACCATGGAAGCTAATGATCTTTGATAGTGCAAGATGGTGGCGATTGGTAAATTTCAGCGATGTTGATTCGGTGTTTCGTTCACCAAGGATTTTGAATTGGTGATTCGGTACTTCGATTACCCAGGGCTTGGTCGACGGTGTGAACTCTTTAGCAAGTGATCGATCGTTGTTCTGGTTTGTTTTGTCGGCAATACGCAAGCACAAAAATCGTTGTTTTGTTTTGTTTTGTCGGCGATGCGCAAGCACAGAAAGAGGCCGGTTCTTCGATCAATTCCAGCGTTGAGGAAGGATGGTGCGATGGTGGGCGGTGTCGTTAACGGTGTGTGGTAGGGGCGAAGGTTACTGCTAGGGTTCCTCTGCATGGGACGAAGGTGGAGCGGGTCAGGGATGAACGTGATGGGTCGAGTGAAGGGTTGGGAGGTCGAGTGGGTTTGGAGGTGGTGCCTGGTTCAACGGGTGGTTCAATGCTGGTTCAGAGCGGTTTAGGACCGATTCTTCTCGGTTCAGTGTCGGTTCATGTTGTTTCAGAGTCTATTCCAAGGCAGCTTCCTGGTTCAACGTCGGTTCTTCATCGGTCGAGACTGTATCATGTGGTTCTCGTTAAGTTATGTCTGGTTCAGGGGGTTCTTTGGTTGATTTGGGATGCCCGAGCTCCTCAAGAGGCAATTTTGGTGGTAGGAATGCCTCGGTTGGGGTGGTTGAGAATGGTTATAGGAAGGATTTGTTGTGGTACATCCTCCCCTTCTTCTCCTCTACTAGAGTTCGTCCCCCAGTGCTAGTGGATGGCGAGTTTATCGCGGTGCCTTCAGAGGAGATTGTATTTCAGGGTGAGCAACTGTGGGGTAACACTCTTGTGGGCCAGTTTTTGGATTCCCATCCCCCGTTTGCTATTGTGTCTTATCTGGTGGGCAAGATTTGGACTCATACCGAAGTGCCGACTATTACTTATTTGGATAATGGTCTTATTTTATTCAAGTTTTGCCACAGCTCTTTGAATGATTTGGTGTTGGTTAATGGTCTCTAGCACATAGGGGTAAACTCTTGGTTCTCCGCCGGTGGGTCCCAGGTATTGTTCCTCGGTCATTTACTTTTGACACAGTGCCTGTTTGAGCTAAGTTCGCTAATATTCCTCTTGAGCTCTGGACTTCTCGGGGCTTAAGTGTTATTGCTAGCCTTGTTCGTAAGCCTTTATGCCTTGATAAGGCCACTGCAGATTGTAGTCGATTATTTTATGCTCGTGTTTGTGTTGAAGTGGGTGCAGAGTCTCAGTTTCCTAAGGTTGTGAATGTTTGAGTGCCTGATGTTGTCTTCTCTGTTGATGAGTATGCAAGGAAGTCAAGGAGATGTTCCGAATGTCGGTTGGCCATTCTGATGCGGTGTGCCCTCATGCTCCTAATAAGGTGTGGGTGCCTAAGTAACGACCCCCTCCTATTGTGTCGCCACCTCAAGTTGTATCGTGGCCTCAAGTGTCGCTGGTTTCTCGCTCCTCATTGGAGGGTGCGACGGTGTTTGAGAATCGGTATGAAGCCCTGTCTGCTCTTAACCTTTATCGGGAGTGGTCGGGTGGTTCTGTAGGGGCCCCTTAGGATGAGGGTTGTATTCCTTTAGACATGCTCTTGGATGGTAGTTTGTTGGATGTTCCCTGTGGCGAGGAGCATGGTCAGTTTTCTCATGTTGTCACCCATAGTAATCGCTGCAAGAAGCATGTGGGAAGCTTGTCTTCTACGGGGTTTGGTGTTTTGCCTCCTTCTGGTCCTCATGTATAGTTGGTGTTCATGGAATGTGCGAGGCTTGAATACCTCCACGAAACGTAGAGAGGTACGCACGTTTATCTCTTCGATATGTTCAGATTTCTGTTGTTTGTTGGAAACAAGGGTTCTTCATCATACTTTTGCCTCCATTTTCCAGCCCTTGCGGATCAGTGGCAGTGTGTTAGTAGTTAAAGTGTTGTGGATTTTGGGAGGATTTGGGTGATGTGGCGTCCCAATCGCTATGCTTTCACTCCCATTACTGTGTCTTCCCAATATGTGTAGGGACCCTGTTTGATATTGTCTCCCAGGTCTCTGTTCAGGTGGTCGTGCATATGCAACAAAATGTGTAGTGCAGTAGTGTAGCTTGTGGCAGGCTTTGTGTTCTATTTGTTTGTCTTGGTATGGTCCTAACATAGTAATGGGTGATTTTAATGCCATTCGCCACTCCTCTGAGTCTTATGATGGGAACCCAGCGTTGGGAGATATGGTTGCTTTTGATAATGTGTTATTACAGGCGGATCTAGTGGAGGCAAAGGTCTCTAGTCATTGGTTTACTTGGTCGAATGGGCAGTAAGGGGATGCTTTGATTTTAAAAAGTTTTGACTAGGTTCTTGTTAATGGGGGGTGGTAAGTCTCCATGCTGGTGGTAAAGGTGTAGGTTAAGGAGTGGGGGGTTTCTAATTATTGTCCCCTCGTGGTGTCTGTTGGGGTGTCTCCTCTGAGGCGGCCTCCCTCGTTTCGTTTCTTGGATCATTGGGCTTCTCATGAGCGGTTTTTGTTGTCTGTTCGTGCTTCATGGAGGCAATTTTCAGGTGTTTCCCCTATTGTGGCTTCTGTTAATAATTTGCGGCAACTCAAGCCTATTTTGCGTCACGAGTTTGGTCAGTCCATTTATGCTATTCAGAAGGGAGTGTCGAATGCAAGGGCTAGGATACTTTCGGCCCAACTGCTTTGTTGGGTGACTTGTCTTCTGCTCGGCTACAACAAGAGGTGCGGAGGGCAGTGGATGAGTTTTGTGGGTTGGTCTCGAAGGAAGAGGCTTCTCTTCGCCATAAATCTCAAGTCCAGTGGTTGTCGTTAGGGGATCAGAACTCTGCCTTCTTCCATAGGGTTGTTAAAAGCCAGGTGGTGGGTAATAATATTGTTTCTTTGCTTGATGCCTCAGGCCGTCAAACAACTGATCAGAGGGAGATTGCAGCATAGTAGTTGAGTATTATCGTAACTTGCTGGGTAAGGAGTCGTCGGGTTATCAAGACCTTACTAATTGACTCTCTGATTTGTGGACTTCACGTGGCCAGAGGAGTGATGTGCTGCCTTACGCCTGCCTGTAACGTCTATGGAGGTTCGTGAGGTTTTATTTTCTATGAATAGTGCCAAAGCTCCAGGGCTTGATTGTTTTTCTGTGGGGTTTTTTAAGGCGGTCTAGAGTGTTGTGGGGGATGATTTTTGTAAGACTGTGCTTCATTTCTTTGAGTATTCTGTCTTACCCAAGGGGGTTAATGCTACTTCCCCTTACTCTCATTCCGAAGGTCCCTAATCCTACTGTGTTAAGTGACTATAGACTGATCTCATGTTGTAATGTGTTGTATAAATGTATTACTAAAATCCTGGCTAACAGGTTGAAGGTGTGGTTGAAAGGACGTTAATCCCACAACGGAAACAGATCTTGTTCTTGAATTCTTGAAGAACAAAACCATACAAATGAAAAGGAAAATGCAGGGGAAAAGAAACTCACTTTTGAAGAGATTTTCTTCTAGTGATTACAAGCGAATACTACCATGGCCTTCCTTACTATGACTCCGGTAAAGATCTGGTTGTGTGGGAACTGATAGGGAATACGGTGATTGAGAGAGGGAGCTTGAGAGAAAATCAACACTTGAGGGGCAGATCCATCGTTCTGTTTTTGCAGAACTTTTCTGCATAATAACGAGTATGACGTAGGGTAACTCCCCACGTCATAACTATCCTCCACTACCCTGCATTAATCAGGGGAGTGTTAATATTAATTATTAATTAATATTAATCATTAATAATTAATATATTATATAATATTAATTAATCATATCAATTAATTAACATATATATATATATCAAATAAATAATTAACTCTTAATTATTTATTACAAAAATAGAATCATATTCTAAAACATTTCTCCCGTATAACCTATAGTCGTAATGTATATCTTATGCACATTATTTTTAACCTATAGTTTTAATATGAATCCAATTCATATTAATTATTATTTGAATCTCATTCAAATAATTCCTCTCATAATTAGTTTTGAATTTTTATCAAAAATTAATATATATTTATATATAATAATGTATCAATATACATTATATACGTTCCCTTATATAATTTGAATATTTCAAATTATTTCACAATTCTTGATCTTCGTTTTACCCGTTGTGAGCTAGTAAGAGGACTTAATGGACCTACAGATCAGAAGCAACAACGATACAAGATTAATCGGTCAAATTCATTGACTGAGTTAATCAATATTTGTTAACTACATGTCACTCCACTAAAGACCTGCAATTACACTCTTCTCACTACAGAATATTTTTATGTCCATGGATATACAACCATTAATGGAAAGTCAATCCTTCACGAGCGTTCGTAACCATAGATAGGTCAAATTACCGTTTTACCCCTATATTACATCTTGCTCCTTAAATACCACTGCTTCTCAATGAACAACTCGGTTATGGTCTGATCAATAATCGGAAGTCCCTCTCGGGCCAGTGAGAGGGTTAGGCCTCTTGTTCAAGTCCTGGAGTCAACATTTAAGAGAACACTCATCTACTTCCCGAAAGTCGGGGAGGAGTGAATTCCATCTCGTAAAGTTATGTTCCCAGCTCCCCACTCGATCTCGTCCCCAAAATGGTAGGAATATTGAGTTGGCAACTCGGGTCACTCTCACCCATACAAATCAAAGGACGAGCTCACATGGGCAGGAGTCCATAACTCACTCAGGATTGAAAATGAGTTGCCTAGTCATCCTATGAAATAGCAATCTATTAGTTAACGAAGTTACATCTAAAGATTGGCTATTTCGTGGTCCAATCTTATACAAACTGATTGTATCGGATACCCCCACTCGCATGTCTCCACACGAATGACCTGGATCGGGTCGTTTGTAACATTTACAAAGTGAGCCGTATTCATAGTGTTGTTAGGATAAGGTACCCAACCTTATCCATATACTATAGCCCCTTTAGGTTATTCCTGGGATATTATCCACTTGTATATCGACAGTATATCAAATATGTACCTAGTATATATATTGTCCCGGTTACATGACAATAACCTTGGATGTTTAGTTTATTGGATTTAGACAATGCATTGCTATGAATTCAATAACAAATTGATTGAATAAAACTTTATTGAATATAAATTTGTTTTTACATTAATTACAAATTACGAGTTTAGGGCAACACACCCAACAGTGGTTACCATCTTTCTTTAGTCGTAATTAGTAAACTTTTGGGCCAGGATGGAGTATTGTTGGTAACATTTTGCTTTGTCAGGAATTTGTTGCGGTTACCATCTTAATAAGGGGTCCTCATTGACCTCCAGAAGGTTTATGATTCGGTCCATTGGGACTTTATTTTTAGGCTTTTGTTAGCTATCCGTACTCCATGTTGTTTAGTGAACTGGATTTGTGCCTCCATAACTTTCCCTATGTTTTTGGTCTCGTTGGATTGGGCCCTTGAGGGGTTCTTTCCTAGGTGGCGTGGGTTAAGATAGGGTGATCCGCTGTCCCCTTATCTATTTGTTATGGCTATGGAGGTGTTATCACGTTTGTTGAATCGATCTCCTTCAAACTTTCAGTTTCACCCGAGGTGTGAGCGGATTGGTTTGACCCATCTTTGTTTTGCTGATGATTTGATGATTTTTTCAGTATGTGATATTGATTCTTTGGCTTTTATCAAAGATATTTTGGCTTCTTTTGAGGAATTGTCAGGTTTGAGGGTGAACTCTAGGAATAGCTCTTTTTTTTTTTTGTGGGGGCCTCCTTCGCTTGGTGTGGAGGTTTTAGCAACTACGGTTGGCTTGTCTGTTGCTACCTTGCATGTTCGGTATTTGGGGGTGCCCCTTTTTTTACGGCGTCTCTCATATTATGACTGTAAGCCTTTATTGGAGTGCATTACGTCGCGGATTCAGAGTTGGTCGGCTCGGGTGCTCTCTTATGCGGGCAGATTGCGACTTATTCGCTCTGTCTTGCAGAGTTTCCATGTTTATTGGCCTTGTGTTTTTATTCTATCTGGCCGGGTTATTCATGAGGTGGATAGTATCTTGCGGTCCTTCTTGTGGAACAGGTGTGTGGATGCTCCTCCGGGGGCGAAGGTATCGTGGTCTCAAGTTTGTTTACCATTGAGTGAAGGGGGTTTGGGCATTCGTCATTTGCCTTCTTGGAATTGTGCTGCTATTATGGAACTTCTTTGGCTCTTGCTTACGAGGGTAGGTTCTCTTTAGGTTGCTTGGGTGGATGCTTATATATTACGTTGGCGGTGCTTGCGGACTCTCCCAGTTTCTTCGCGATTCTCTTGGTGTTAGAGAGATATTATGAAGGTACGGGATCATTTTCAGCCTTTGGTTAGGGTTTTTGTGGGGATGGATGTCGGTGCTTTGTGTGGCATGATGCCTGGTTACCTGGTGAGCCCATTTCGACCCAGTATGGTGATCGTATGATTTATGATGCTACTAATTCTTTTCAAGCTAGAGTCTCTGATCTTCTCCTCCTTGGTGGGATTTGGACGTGGCCTCGATTTTCGTCCGATCTTAGTGAGAATTACTAGGAGATTGTTGTTATTTCTCCCTCCATTGGGAGGGAGGACTTGTTTTTCTGGACATCTATAGCTTCGGGTATCTTTTCGATGGCTAGTGCTTGGGATGTGGTGCGACCGAGTAACGTGCAGGTCCCTTGGTTTCGGTTGTTATGGTCTGGGGGTTATATCCCCAAACACTCTTTCGTTGCTTGGTTGGCGATTCGTGATCGACTCTATACGAGGGACATGCTGTGTGGGTGGGTCTCCTCTCTTCCTACCTTGTGTGTTTTGTGTGCGGCTGGGGCAGAGTCTCGTGATCACTTGGTTTTTAGTGCCTTTTTACTATGGAGGTTTGGGGTGCTATGATTTGTTGGTCAGACTCTTCGCATATTATTGGAGATTGGTCCTTGGAGCTTGATTAGGTCTATGGCATTAGTGCAGGCAACTCTCCGCGTCATCGGGTGTGGCAAGTTGGCTTGGTCGACGACTATTTATCATATTTGAAAGGAGCATAATGCATGGATCCATGGGGGACCTTCTATACCGCCTTCCATCTTGTTTCGTTCGGTTCAGAGTGATGTCTATTTTCGGTGTACTACTTAGCTTGGTAGTTCTTGCTCATCTACCCAGTCGATGGTTATTTCGCCTTAGAGATTTATTCGATTGATTATTGTTTTCTTTGTTGCCTTAGCTTGGGTTTTTGTGGCTACTTTTTGCTGGCTTTTGGTTAATTATTGTTTCTTGTTGTTTTGTTGGCGGGGCCTGTCTTGTTGTTTGTGTGCCTTGACCTCGGGCTGTGAGGTCCTTTTTTTTGCCTCTTAATATATCTACCTTTCCAGAAAAAATAATATATTAGGAGGGAAATCTACAAACTAAGTTGGGAGAGTATACTTTGGGATTCATGTGACGGTCGGGTGTAGTGTTGACTTGAGAAATTTTAACACTCAAAATAGAAGTGTAGATGTATATGATAAACAAAGTGAAACTTAGAGAGTGAACGTACTCAATTTAGGTAAGGCTATTTATGTCTCGAAGAGAGTAATCCCCTTGCATAGGGAACGCTCCTTAGAATTTGGGAGAGTTGGTAATGGACACTCCCTCCGACCATGTCGCTCTTCGTATCCAGAAAGAGGGGTTGAGTCATAATGAAAGTGGTCTACTTAAGTTTGGTCTTCTAAAGTAGTTTTGGATGAGGTCGAGATTATTTACGAGGCTCGAAATTTGTACGAAGCTTTGAACCCCTATATATCTCAAGTACGTCCTTTTAGAAGGCTGATATTTGGCACCTCTGAGTGTGCCCTAAGGCAGAATGTGTCTTTGTTATGACTATAGACTTAACATTTTTGAGCTCGCAAGTCTTAGACTCCATACTAATTTAAAAAAAAAAAAAGGTTACAAACTAAACCTGAGTTATACCCTTTCAACTTTTCTATAATTTATTATTCTTTCTGCCACTAAAATTTATGCTATATAAACTCCAATTTTCTAATCTCAGGCTTAATAATTACATAATTTCTTTTTGAAAAACAACTAAAAAAAGATGTTTATTGCGTGCTCAAGAAAAATAATGCTCCACGCCTTACACACAAATATAATTTTCACATACAAAGGAAACAATTAATTTTTTAAATATGTTAGTAGTTTTATATTTTATTAGAAAGGACCACATTGTTTGATTTTTCAAACATATATAGCATGCGAGATGCTGGAAGTAATTTACTATTTTTTTTTTATATATTTCGTCTAGACAGAATAATTTATTTATTCATCCCAAAACCTTCACAGGGTATAGTTGGAGATAATAATTAAATAATAATAAAAAATTAAAATTTATTTTTTTTATGAGATCTAAGAATCCTTAATACGTACAAATGGACAACGACGTTCATAATATTTATATACACGAAAGCCGACCAAATTATGGATCAAAAGGTGGTTGGACCTGAAAATTAAGATGTATTTATTTGGTGTATAAATTTAAAATAATGAATTTAATTAAAAATAGAGTTGTATTATTTATTTTTAGTGTTTTTTAGATATTTGTCGTATTTAATTGCAGAAAATTATTCAATGTATGTTTAATAATATATTTAAGCTAGCGGTACTTACCAACTAAATGTTTGGTTCAATCTAAAAATATATGAACTAATTTATTAACATTTTTGTTACAAATTTGGTAAAATTATTATTTTACAATATTATATAAATTATAATATATTATGTTTTACATGTTTTAATTTTAATAAAAATAAAATGAGTTTATAATATTCGATATTTTTATCAAAGTTTTTATGTTTCTTTTTTTTTTCTCAATGTAATTTTACATTTTAAGGTTTCAAATTCAAAATCTAAAAAATAAAAAATAAAAAACATAAATGTTGTTTTCAGAATTTTCACTCTTTATCATTACAATCTAAAATAATTTTAGAAACAGATCTGTGAAACAAAGATTTACTGTGTTATAATCATTTGTTTCATGAAACATCAGAGAGGGTACAAATTTCTAATAGATATTATTGTATTAATTCCAGTAACATTACCCTATAAATCGATGAGAGAGAAGAAAATATAACTTTGTGAATAGAAAAATGATTTTTTTTTTGTTTTTTTAACTAACCTCAAGGATCAAACTATATCTTACCTATCAATATTTTCACTAATATTTATACTAATTAGGTACATATCTCTTTTAAGTAACTTATTTATAGGACCAGGTTAAAATTAAGTGTGTTTAACTTAAAATAAGTTTATGCTGGATGAGCTTCTACAAAGTTTTTCTAATAAAGATATTACACGTGTTGGCTCAAAGAAACAATCTTTACTCACGCTCACAAAACCAACTCAAGTCACAATTTAGATTTCAAATCCTAGACTTAGACATCATAAAATATAAAAATTCATACTTAAGTCGAAGTATATCAGTGTAATTGATCATTAATCCAATTTATAAATTTTAAGGGTAAATCGTATAAATTAAACCACCCTTAAAATATGGTAGCTATTAATTAAGTCGCAGATAATAGGCACTGAGTTCCTAACTTGCAATTGTGATCGCATGTTGATGAATAAAGTTTCCATTGGAACTTTGATTTTATAATTTACATAGTAATTAAATTAATTAATGATTTCAAAGCATTAAACTTGGCCACTGATCTCTCAAGATTCAGATGATCCATGAAGCTGCCATGCTTGCTCCCTTGTGTAGCTTATGTTGTTGCTTCTGTGTCTGTGTTGTTGGAAGAGATCGATCTTTAATTTCGTAAACTTTTTTTTTCAGTTCAAGGGTTTCTTTTCAACAATTAGAAATTTAGAGGTGAAATTTTCTCACCTATGAAAGTTTGATGCTTTAGTTTTTACTATTGAATATTTAGGGTTCCAATTTTTTCCTATAAATATTAGAGGATACGGTGTAATTTTTACAATTGAAACAACTATCCTATTCAAGAGTGATTTATGCAATTTACCAGATTTTTTTTTAAAAGGAAAAAAAAAACAGACTTGAGTGTTTTTTTTCTTTTGAAGTCTTTAATTTCGTACCAAACCTCTATTTTAACAATCCGTTTAAACCTACGTAGGAATGTCATTGTGAAATGATTGGAAAGCAAATGGTAAATATTGCATCACCCAATTTGAATACTTCATTAATTTTTTTCATTTTGTAGACAAAAAGTTATAATTTCTTCTCTCTTATCAAGAGGTTAATGTTACACATTAATACAATTTATTTTGGATATTTGTGCCCTCTTTGTTGTGCATAACACACATTAATACAATATGCTTGCTTTCTAATTTCTCATCACGTGCACTATCTCATAACACGTGCTCAGTTTTCTTTTTTAAAATCTATTTATTCGGTCTATCCACCTCTTGTTGATTGGATTATCATGAACTCCGCTATCCATTCCATTTCCACGTATTATGGATTCTAAGAGATGATAAAAATAATAATTTTCGATTCATGGGAAGGTTGGCCTTTTGTTACTATTCCTTCACATGAATAAGTTAATTAGATTCAATATACAACTATAAAAATAGTAATTACTTCCAACATCTCAGCATGCTGTCGTGGCCTAAAATTAGGCACTATTGAAATTAAGAATAAAAAAGGTAAAAAAACACAAGAGATCATAAAATTGGGGAGAAATATAGAGACAGTTTCAATTAATTTCTCGTTGATTTATTTGGAGGAGAACATGAAATATAGCTTGAAATATCATTGATTTGGAATATCAATTTTCGATGGAGCATTTAGGGTTGGTAAATATGACTTGGTCACTTTCTTAACATCTATAATTGCATATTAATTGATTTGCTATATTTTGCAAATGAATTATCTTCTGAACTTCAAATTCACATTGAGGATCTAAATGAGACAATAACGATGCATTCCATGTAATTAATTTCTTTTTCCAACTTCTTACTTCCTCCCTCTAATGTTGGAAATTTTGTCTAAAATTAACAATCAACAAATCGTGCAGTAAATACATCACCCATCAATGGTTCAAGATATTTAATAATTGATAGAGAATCAAATCCAACGTATCTCCTTTGAGGACCCATCTTATTACACACTATGGTGAAACAATTAGAACATATACTGCACATCCAAAAATTCTCAAATTGAAAATATTTTTCTGTTGGTCATAAGCTAATTGTAATGAGAATACTTATGATAGGCTACTGGCCTAATGCGTACAAGTGATGCTACATGCAAAGTAGCATGACCTCATACATATGTAGGAAGCTTAGCACTCATAAGCAATGGTCGAACAATTAACTGCAATCACTTTATAAATGGTTCCGCTAAACCATGTTGTGTATGAACATGAGATATAGGATGTTCAACGCTTATCCCAATCACCATGTAATAATTATTAAATGACTAAGATGTAGATTCAACAGCATTATCAAGACGAATGTTCTTAATTGTATAATCAGGAAATTGTTCTCGTAGCTTTGTTATTTGAGTAAGTAATAATACTACAAAAGCAAGGTTTTGACTTGATAAAAAACACACATATGACCATCTAATCGATGCGTCTATTAACACCATAAAATATCTAAATGGTCCACTTGATGGATGTTGAGAATTCGAAACAAAATAAAAAGGGATGAAAAGAGTTTGGGCCATAAAACATAAAACTCATTTAAGATTTAGGTTTTGTTTTAAAAACAAACCTTTTGTTTTTGTTCTCAGTAGCCATGAAACACAAAAATTGGGGTTGTAGCCATAAGGAGCAGCCAAGAGTTTTTGAGAAGCCAATTTTTAGAGTATTTTGGAAGCAATTTGTGACGGCGACTCGAGGCATCGACAGAGGCTTTGGGGCAGATCAAGATCGACATTATTCGGGTATTTGTATCTTGATTATTGTGAGTTTTTTATTCATGTTCCCAAGTATTAATTGTATTAAAAATACTTAGAAGCTAGGGGCTTTTGTTGGGACCTCTAGGGGATATTTTTGGGAAGAGTATTGTATTCCAATCTTGAAACAATTATTAGTGAATTATCTACATCTGAATGGAAGACTGGATGTAGCCCTTAGTGGTGAACAAGTATAAATTGCTGTGTCATTTACTTGTGCTTTACTGTTTTTTCTACCTATTTGCATATTCTTCGTTGTGTTGGATATTTTCTGCGGAAGGGGAAATAATACAGGACCGTTAATTTCCCAACAAGTG
Source organism: Momordica charantia (assembly GCF_013281855.1). NCBI lineage: Eukaryota > Viridiplantae > Streptophyta > Magnoliopsida > Cucurbitales > Cucurbitaceae > Momordica > Momordica charantia. The sequence continues at coordinate 11,230,169 of NW_028275158.1, forward strand.
GTATCAGTTGGGAAATTAACGGTCCTGTATAATTTCCCATTCCACAGAAAATATTCACACACAACCACAATCTGCCTTCGTCTCCGGCCGACGTCTGTCTGCCTTCATCTCCGGCCGCCTCCATTTTTCTCAGTCGCCAGAGTAGTTCATCTTCCGATTGAAAGATTTGCATTCCAACGGTTGTTTTCAATTTCTGATTTGGTGTGAAATATTGTATATATGAGGATATATATTATAATGATTTGATTAGGATATATCTTATAACTCAACTTGTATATATGCGGATATGCAGATATATACTATAGTGATTTTGAATGTATATATGCGGATATGTAAATGGATATATACTGTGATTTTGAATATATTTTTTTAATATGCAGATATATGTTTATTGAGACTTCAAAAGATACTTATGTAATTTTGAATTGTTCTTGAAGATTGAGCACAAGTGTGGGAGTGAATTAAAGGAAAATCAATCTTTTTGAGGAAGTAAATTAAGGTTTTGAAGGAGTGAATTAAGACCCGGTTTAGTTACCCGCAATCGTAATCAATGAATTATAATGAAAATTTTGATTCCCTTTGATGGTGTTTACCAAATTGTAGGAATGTAACCAAATGGTGGGACCCACCTCAAACTTTGTAATCCCATTAGATGAAAAAGGTGTAATCCCATTACACTCCTACAACCTTATCAATCTCATTCTCATTCCTTATTCCATGAACCCCATATATATATTATAATTAATGTACCACTTTTACCATTTCTCTCTCGTCTATGGATTAGATCCATATAATTTTTAATTAGTTTTTTTATACTTTTATAATTTCTTCTCCATTTATACTCCAATTTTTATTAGTTGATGTGATTTTTTTATATAATATTAATATTAATTAATATCAATAAATTTTTAAATAGATATTATTACTTTTAAATATTAGAATAATAAAACTTAATAATATGTTTTATTAAAGTTTGGTTGTTCTAATAAAAAATATTTTATTCTAATTATTCATTATGTATTAATATTAGATAAATGGTTATAATAAGAAATATTTACTATCAATAATATAGTAATAAATTAAATTAAAATTTATTATTGTTGTAATTTAAAAAAAGATTAGCACAATAATATATTGTAATTGGCTAAATAGGAGAAAGAGGTATATTAGTAATTGTCATATATCTGATTCTAATTCCGATTCCAGACAGTTTTAGTAAACAACATCAAAGGAATTCTAATTACGATTCCAGAAAATTTCTAGTAAACAACATCGATGGAATAACATTACGATTCCGATTGATTTCATTACGATTGCTTTCTATTACGATTGCAGTTAAGTAAACGTGGCCTAAGGGATTTGTGTTGAAAATTAGTATTGGGCCTACAATAATTAAAGGATTATGATAATAATTTACGGAATTAAGTCTTTTAGATTTAAAAAAAACAAATAACTATAATAAATGTAAATGCAATAAATAAGAGTAAAATCAGAATTAAAATAAAATTCTACCTGCAGAAATCTAAAAGTGTAAAATAAGAAAATTTTAGATATTTGTGTAAATAAGTTTCTAAAATAGTCCTCCGAATACATTATCTCTTTTATTTATTTATTTTATTTTGTATCCAAAAATCCCAACAATGGATTTATGGGTCCACAAATATCACCATGCAGGTGAATCAGTCCCCACTTTAGCTGGTAATGGTCTAATGATGAATTTACGTTGAGATCAAGAATCACATGATAAATCATTAGATTGAAGAATATTCTGATTTTTCAATGGATGTACATGTGAATTCTCGATGATTCTTCTCATCATTTTGGACCTAGGATGCCCTAATCAATCATGCCAATAGTAAATATATATGGATTCATGAACTTCGAATTTATTGTTGCATATGTTTAAATTACTCGTATATGAGTATAATATAATCCAGAAGATAAAGTAGACAACTTTTTTAGCATACGTTTTCCATGTAAGATAGTATATAGAATATAGAAATATTCTATATTATTGTTGTTATTTGTCTCAATATGGTAAGCATTGTCACATATATTTTTAAAACTCAGCAGATTTCTCTTTGATTTACTAGAGAACAATACGTTAGAAATTATAAATTTTGTTCCATTTAAGCAAAATATTTGCTTTTCCAAAACCTTCAATCAAGCTCGCAGAACCTGATATCGTATGGACTTTTGCTTCCAGTATTGTCAATTTAGAATAATATTTTTTACTTTTCAATATTGTGTGCATAGTGTTGTGAAAAAAATGCAGCCTACACTTAAAAGGATTAGATAAAATAATCTAAAACTTTTAAGTAACAAGAACGATAAATAAAGATTAGGGAGAAGAAAATTAAACGCCGAATTTATACTGGTTCACCCAATGTGGGCTACGCCCAGTTCTCTACTATCGTTGCACGTTCTACTAAAATGTCATAAAGAATCTCCCAAGAGTTTACAAGCCCCTTACAATGATGTCTCTCAGTTTTCTCTCACACAGAAAACGCTTACGAATCACTCTACAGGCCTTTCAAACTCTCAAACGGATACACAAGTATTTAGCTCTCAAACTCTCTCTTCTTGGAGAATTTCTCACGACTCTCTATTTGTTCACACCAATCAAATGACCCATCTATCTCTATTTATAATAGATGGTATGACAAAAACTAAAAGGGAATGGGAAAAAAAAGTCCAAACTAAATAGGACTAGGAAAAATTTAAATGGACCTTTTCCTTATAGGAAAAAGATTTTCTCCTTTGTTTGGCTCCATAATCCCAACAATTTCCCACTTGGAGATAAATCAAGCAATATTTCTCCTCTACAACGGTAGCGACTCCTCTCTAGTCGGGGAGAAGTCCAACTAAAGTTGCACACAACTTCAGTTTATCAATAGGGACGACCTTGGTAAACATATTCGCTGGATTCTGACAACTCGGAATCTTTTCAAGCAACAACATTCCATCTTCCAAAGCTGATATGATAAAATGGTATCTTATCTGTATGTGTTTTGTTCTCGAATGAAACACTAGATTCTTTGCTAAATGAATAGCACTCTGACTGTCACAATGCAAAGTCCCTTTTTCTCAATCTCAAACCAAGTTCTTCCAAGAAAGACTGAAGTCATATCATTTCTTTGCTTGCTTCAGTAACTGCAACGTACTCAGCTTCTGTAGTAGAAAGTGCTACTATCTTCTGCAGTTTGGAGACCCAGCTAATCGCAATATTACCCAACGTAAAAACATACCCGGTAGTACTCTTTTTGCCATTTGTATCTCCTGTCATATCTGCATCTGCATATCCCTGTAGTTTATAATCTGATCCTTTAAACTGCAGAGCATAATCAGTCATCTTGCTCAAGTGTTTGAATATCCACTTCACAGCCTCCCAATGTTGCTTTCTTGGGTTACTCATATACCTGCTGACAACTCCCATTGCATGTGCAATATCGGGTTTTGTACAAACCATGTCATACATCAAGCTTCCTATAGCTGAAGCATATGACACTCTAGCCATATGATCTCTTTCCTGCTCAGTAGTTGGTGAGTGCTCTTTAGATAATTTAAAATGACTAGCTAAAGGAGTACTCACAGGTTTTGCATTTCCCATGTTAAACTTGTTCAAAACTTTATTAACATACTCTTTCTGCGACAGTGTCAAAATACCATTTTTCCTCTCTTCCTCATCCCTAGGATTTGTTTGGCAGCTTCCAAATCTTTCATGTCAAATTCTTTAGATAATTCAGTCTTTATCTTCAAAATTTCTTCTTTGTTTGGTCTTGCTATCAACATGTCATCAACATATAGCAATAAAATGATAAATGAGTTACCCTGAGTTCTTATATATATAACAACAATGATCTACCTCACACCTTCGAAATCCACTACTGCACATAAAACTGTCAAACTTCTTATACAATTGTCTGGGTGCCTGTTTGAGACCATATAGGCTTATCTGAAGTTTGCATACCATTTTCTCTTGCCTCTGTACTGTAAATCTCTGTGGCTGCACCGTGTAAATTTCTTCCTCCAAATCACCATGAAGAAAAGCTGTTTTTACATCCATTTGTTCCAAGAACAAATCTTCTTTGGCTACTATCGATAGAACAGTCCTAATGGTAGTTAGTTTAACTACGGGACATAAAATATTATTAAAGTCAATATCTTCCTTTTGTTGAAAGCTTTTGGCTACAAGTCTTGCTTTGTACCTTTTGCTCCTGTCGGGCTCCTTTGATTCTATATACTCATTTATTCTGCAAAGCTTTCTTACCTCTTGGTAACTTAGCAAGTTGCCATGTCTGATTGATCATTAGAGAATTAATTTCATCTTTCATGGCTAACTCCCACTTAATAGAGTCTTCCAACTGAACCGCCCTTTCATAACATTCAGGTTCACCTCTGTCAGTCAGTAAAATGTAATTCAATGTAGGGCAATACCTCTGTGGTGGTCTGATTATTCTGCTAGATCTTCTAACTATTGGTGGTGGTGTTCTCTGAACCTGATCAGTTTCCACAACTGGTTCATCATATTCCTCAACCTGCTCATCAGATCGCATAGCTGTTTCTTCAGGATTTATTGTATTCTGATCTTCAATCTCTGTTGTTTTAGTCTCAAACTTAGGAGGACTTATATACTGAGTATTCTATGTGCTTCCATCTAACTCTGTCTTTCCTGAATCAACTTTATTTCTATCTTTGTATAAGACTTTCTCATTGAAGATCACGTTCTTGCTTCTGATAATCTTCTTGTTTTCGTCATCCCACTATAACCTATCTCAGCTCCACCATACCCAATAAAGAAACATTTCTTGGATTTGGCATCCAATTTACTCCTGTCTGCAGCATCAATGTGAAGGTAAGATACACAGCCAAAAACCTTTAGATGGGAAAGGTTTACTTGTTTACCAGTCCAGACTTCTTCAGGTAATTTGAAGTCTAATGATGTGGTCGAGCTCCTATTGATCAGATAGGTCGCACAATTGATTGCCTCTACCCAAAACATCTTAGGCAATTCTGCATGTATTCTCATACTCCTAGCACGCTTATTCGACATCCTGTTCATTCTCTCTGCCATACTGTTCTGCTGTGGTGTCCTTGGAAGAGTCTTTACCATCACAATTCCACTATCTTCACAATATTTCTTGAATTCCTTACTAACATACTCACCACCATTATCTGACCCCAAGCTTTTGATTTTCAGGCCTGTCTCATTCTCTACCATAGTCTTCCATGTTTTGAAAACAGTAAACACATCAGACTTATGTTTAATAAAATAAGTCCATACCTTCCTGCTTAAGTCGTCTATGAAAGTTACATAGTATATGGAATCTCCATTGAAGGAAACTTCAAAAGGCTTCCACACATCGGTGTGAACCAACTCCAATTTTGTAGACTTTGGCGTTGAACTTGTCTTTGAGAAACTGACACGACTCTGTTTCCCAAATATGCATCCTCCATATAACTTGTGTTTCACTGTCTTAAGTCTTTTTAGCTTCCCTGTAGAGTGAAGAATTTTCATACCTTTTTCAGTCATATGTCCCAGCCTACTGTGCCATAATTGGGTCTGACTCGAATGATCTACAACAGCTATCATATCTTTGTTGTCGTCGTGGACATACAAAGTTCCTAACTTTCTTCCTCGAGCGATCACCATCGAACTCTTTGTAACTTTCCAGTTTCCTTGACTGAATGATATTTCACATCCTTCATTATCCAGCTACCCCACGAAAATCAAGTTCTTCATCATATTATGAACCTGACGTACCTTGTGAATCTTCTAGACTGAACGATTAGCCATTTTTAAATTAACGTCACCAATCCCAATGATGTCCAAAGGCTCTCCATCAGCAAGATACACCTTTCCTGATTTCCTGCAACATAATTCTCAAGAATGTCACGTTGTCCTGTAGTGTGAAAAGAAGCACTGAATCCACCATCCATGTGTTATGAGCGCCCTCAACTGCAAGAGCTAGAGCATCATGTATTTCTTCAGCAACAACATTTGCACCAGCTTCTTTCCCCTCAGCTTTCTTTGGGGCTTTGCAGTTCCTCCTCAGATGTCCTGTCTTACCACAATTCTAACATTTGAGTTTGCTGTTTCTATACTTGCTTATCTTGTTTCTTGACTTTCCACGTTTTTCGTAGTCTCTGTTATTATTTCTTCCTCTGTCTACATTCAATGTTGTACCAGAAGTAGACGCAATACCAGAATTCTTTCTGCGAATCTTCTCTTCAAGAGCTGCATCCTGACATCTGCAAATTTCAATTTCTCTTTTCCACAAGTTGAAATAGCTGCCTTCATCGGCTCCCAACTGTCAGGTAAGGATCTCAACAACAATATAGCATTTAATTCATCCATAAATGTTAAATCCGCAGCAACCAGTTTGTTAATTAACGTATCAAATTCATTTATATGGGCAGCCGCAGATGTACCTTCATCCATCTTCAAATTAAAAAATTTAGTTGCAAGATACACCTTATTATTTACCGAGGGCTTCTCATATATGTTGGACAGTGCATTCATCAGCCCCATTGTTGTAATCTCCTTAGCTATGCTGCTCTGCACATTTTTTGTTAATGTTAGGCGAACCGTACCCAACACCTTCCTGTCCAACTTTTTCCATTTGGCTTCTTCCATGTCATCCGACTTCTTGTCTAATGGCAATTCCAATTCCTTGGAATATAGATAATCTACTATCTGATCCCTCTAGTACGAACAATCAGTTCCATAAAAAATAACCAATTTATCTTCTCCAGTCATCGTTCTTCAACCTTGCTCTGATACCAATTGTTGTGAAAAAAATGCAGCCTACACTTAAAAGGATTAGATAAAATAATCTAAAACTTCTAAGTAACAAGAACGATAAATAAAGATCAGGGAGAAGAAAATTAAACACCGAATTTATACTGGTTCACACAATGTGGGCTACGCCCAGTTCTCTGCTATCATTGCAGGTTCTACTAAAATGTCATGAAGAATCTCCCAAGAGTTTACAAGCCCCTTACAATGATGTCTCTCAGTTTTCCTTCACACAGAAAACGCTTACGAATCACTCTACAGGCCTTTCAAACTCTCAAACGGGTACACAAGTATTTAGCTCTCAAACTTTCTCCTCTTGGAGAATTTCTCACGACTCTCTATTTGTGCACACCAATCAAATGGCTCATCTATCTCTATTTATAATAGATGGTATGACAAAAACTAAAAGGGAATGGGAAAATAAAAAAAGCCCAAACTAAATAGGACAAGGAAAAATTTAAATGGACCTTTTCCTTACAGGAAAAAGATTTTCTCCTTGGTTTGGCTCCATAATCCCAACACATAGTTACACTATCTGCCAGACATATATCTTCATTATTCATTCTTTCATCAGGAGAATTCATCATCTCTTAAGGAGATATAAAAACCACTTCAATATTATCTATTAACTCCTCAAGAGATTAAAAAACGTTTGCAACATCCAAATACTTCATATTAAAAGGGTCAAAAGATTTATTATCTTGGTATATATGAAAGTCTGCTTCCAAACGTTTTTCCTCTTTTTCTTAATGAGGCTTTAAAATTTGCACTATAAACATGAATGTAAAACAGGTACGAGACCAATGCACCTTGATATCATTCACTTCAGGGAATGAGTTTTCAATTCTTTCATGATTTCAACATTTGTCACAATTATCAATTATTACCATATACATTTCAGAAAATAATAGTGTGGTGAGATTCATGACTTTTCATGAAAAAACTCATTGATTTGTTCGATAACTAAAAGACATGATAAGAAGCTCGTAATATACATTTCATATCATCTTTCTTATTTATTGGTACTTCAGGAGGATATACCATATATTAATGTCTTCTCTGATATGTGCTAAAAAATTACTAGTTGATTCTAAGTTATGCAACTTTAGTGCATTCAATCAAACTAAGCACTTGTTGTTTCAAAATTATGCAACTTCAAGTGCATATGAATCAAACTTTACCTTCAAACATAAATACCCAATATGAATCAGTTTCAAGATTCATAGCATTCACATGGATTTCATCCATGACGATTATTTGATAACAAATGTTATCTCTGCCATTTTTTCATGGCAAAATTTCAAAAATATATATCAAATATGTAATTCAACATATAATTTACTACGATCATAATAAATATCAAAATAAATAACATATCTGTAGAACAAAAATAACAAAGGTTCGTGCTAATAACTTGTTGTGAAATTGGGGGCAAAATTAGGCACTATTTAAATTAAGAATAAAAGAGGTGCAATAACATAAGAGATTATAAAATTGGGGAGAAATATATTGAGAATTTCCCTTAATTTCTCCTTGATTTATTTGAAGGAGACCATGAATATAGCTTGAAATTTCCTTTTATTTCTTTTTTCTTTTTTTTGATCATTTACATACAATGAAAATTGATCTATTTTAGGCGATAAGGGCTTAGGAGAGCAAGCTACAACTACATGAGATATTGTATAGGTGTCATGAATTTGGTGAAGATGGGTGTACTCTTGGTAAATAAGGAAAGATGGTCTTTGGAAATATGAATTTGATTCAACAAATAAGTTACATAATACATGTTATGTTTTAAATATCAAACAATGCACTCTTTTTAATAAAATTATAAAACTTAAAACATATTTAAAAATATATTATTTTACTATGCAAGTAAAAATTCTATTTGTGTAAGGTGGAGCATGACTTTTTTGTTGGAAATTAGATGCTCCAAAACAATTTTCCCTTATACAGTTATATCCAGTAAATCACAATCACACAACAAAAATAAGAAATTAAAGGAAAAATAATAAACTACACAAGAATTTATACACTAGACTTAGGTATTTCACCCCAATATTCACCCTTTAGATGTCTCAATAAAAGCTCTTTGGCTTCTAAGTATTCTAACACACTATACTTAGGTATATGAATGAAAACTCACAATAAAATCAAGATCTAATTACCCCGAATACATTGTTCTTGATCTTCCCAAAACCTTCTACCAATACCCTAAGCCTCTACCTCGAAACTGCCACAAATTGCTCCAAAAAACATCTCAAAATCGACTTTAATCTTGGCTGGAAAACCCTAAAACCCGAAACTGCATATTTACAAACATCGATACAGTACCATGGCGCTATGGATGGAAAAAGTATGCAAGCCCCATCGAGACAGCACCATGGCGCCGTCCCCCAACGAATCAGTGCTGATTTCTCAGCCATTCTAGTCTTCAGGTCTGCTTTTCACTTGTTTTTCATTCATTCTTCGTCCCGACGCATCCAGGCTCGATCCCAACTCGTCCCTAGCTCGTGCCGACGTCGATTTTGCTCCACCAATCCCAACAATCTCCCACTTGGAGACAAGGGACAACTCGTCTCCCACTGCACCAACAGTGTCCCTTCATCTTGGCAACCACGCCAAGGCTGAATTTGGACTGCACTAACAATAACTGACTCTCATCTACGCGACCCCACCCACGCTTCGTCTGTGATTGCTCCGAGACTGAGCAATCTTGCGTTGCCTTGCCTCCTAGACGCTAGAGACATAGCCACGTGCTCTCACTCGATCTAAGTAATTCTGATGCTTCCTTCCTCGATCGAACCCAATGACCTCTAAAGGAAGATTTCCCCTATGATACTTGGCATTCCTACTCAATTTTGTTGCCACTCTAAAGACATTGTCTTTGACTTCAACACCTAATGTAGTCTTCTCCCTCGATGCACTCCTTCACCTACGCGAGTTCATCAACTCGCAAAACCGTCTGACAACTGGTGCTCATAACTGACAACCTATTGAACAACTCACTAAGTTATTCTTCTTTCCCTTTCCTTTACTTCACAGTTTTTGTACTAGAATTGATGGCAATATTTCTTCTTTTGTCTTGGTTGTCATTACTGTTGGTCTTTTCAAGTCTCGTCGTAAACTATCTGCAGCCCTGTGCGTCCTCTGTCTTTCAGATCCCCTTGCAACCTCAAATCTAGACACATAAACTGAAGCTTCTTTGTGGCTCACTGCCACTACCTCAGATCCACTCAGAAGTTTCGAGCTATCATTTGCGAACTCATTTCTTTAACCATCGTCATCTAGTTTTCCAACAGATAACAAATTCTTTATGAAACCTGGAACATACTTAACAGATCGCAACACCAATTATTTTCCCCCATTGGTCTTCAAACAGACATCCTCAATTCCTACGACCTTAGAAATACTCTTATTCCCCATCCTTACCTCGACTTGCTAAATAGTGAAAGATGAGAACTACTTTCTATCTGAAGATACATGTGCCGATGGTGCAGTGTCCACAACCCACTCTAATGAGCGATCTACTAAGTCGCTCTCAACAGAGGCCATAAACTTTTCTACTCTTTCTACAACATTAGTAGAATCACTCTTCTGCTGATCCTGCTTAAGCTTCCTACAAAACCACTTAATGTGTCCCTTAATTTGGCAATAAAAACACTCTACATCCCCACTACTACTCCCACTCCTCTGGCTGTTATATTGCTGCTTTCTCTTGTAGTTCATCTTCCCTTGCCTCTACTTTAAGCTATCAATACTAATTCTAAACTGTTCACCCGTCTGAAAGTGGATGCATAATTTTTCCCACTCCCTTCTTTGTAAACCTCCTCAACAATCGCAACGTTACAGATATCTGAAAATTTCAGACACTAGTCTGCCAACAAATTCGACACCGCCATCTTTTTGGTCTCCCAACTATCAAGCAAAGAGGGCAACAATTTTATAGCCTTCACCTCCTCTAAAAATATAATCTCCATCGATTCCAGCTTGTTCATCAGATCATTGGCCTCATTAATGTGGGAGTTCACTGAGGTATCATTTTCTATGTGGATTTTGAAGTATCTCGTAATGAGATACACCTTGTTGTTAGCAGAAGGTTTCTCAAACCTGTCGGTTAAAGTCTTCATCAGTCCTATTGTTGTTTCCTAGCTCGCCACGAAACTAGCCTCATTCATCGTCAAGCACAGCCTGATGATTTCTATCACTTGTTCGCATATCTCTATCCACTATTATCTAACTGGTCGGTCGTTCTTTCAAGGTTTTATAAATTTTCTTGTATGTAATAAGGTTTGTAATTTAAATCTTCCAAAACCCAAAATTCTCTCCATCAAATCTCAACACCCCCCTTGAAGTAGGATTCCATTATACTGTAACCTACAGCTCTTATACCACTTGTTGGGAAATTATATGCTCTAAAACAATTTCTCCTTCCATATTTATATTCAGTAAATCACAATCAAACAACAAAAATAAGAGATTAAATGGAAAACAGTAAACGACACAAGAGTTTATACTGGTTCACCCCAATAGTTTATGGGCTACATCCAGTCTTCTGCTCAAAAGCGGGTTCCACTAATAAAGTGATTAGATACAAGCACTCAAATATCTCACATCAATATTCACCCTCTAGAGGTCCCAACAAACACCTTCTATCTTCTAAGTATTATAACACACTATACTTAGGTACAAAAATGAAATCTCTGAGTAGAATCAAGATCTAATTACCCCGAATACGTTGATCTTGATTTTCCCAAAAGCTTCTGCCAATACCACGAGCCTCTATCTAAAAACTGCCAAAACTGCTCCCAAAACGGCTCAAAATTGGCTTTAATTTCGGCTGGAAAACCCAAAAAACTGAAACTGCATAATTATAAACATTGATACAACGCCATGGCACGATGGACAGAAAAAGTCCGTACGCACCGCATCGGGACAGCGTTGCGACGCCGTCCCCCAACAATGTGGTGTCGTCCCCCAGTTCCTTGGCACTACGTCCTCGGCCATTCTAGCCTGCAACTTCTCTTCACTTGTTTTTCATTCCTTCTTCGTCCAGACACGTCCCGACTTGTCCTTAAAACGTTCTGACGTCGATTTGGCTCTACCAATCCCAACACTTTTCTTAACCAGTCAATCAACGTTTTTAGTTATCTTTTTCAAATGTTTTGAGGAATTAAAAAAGAAAGAAAAAAATATATACACACACATAGTTTGTAGTTTTAATAGGTGTATTGTTGGGAGGTTGGAAATCTATTGCAATGTCTCACAAAATTGGACAGACCTCCAAACAGGTCCGAACAAGATGTAGACATTCGGAAGTAGCAAGCAAATGTTCGAGTACCAGGCGTTATGGCGCTAATTGCTGGTGATGACTTGGTGAAGGGAATCTACAGCTCGAGAGAAGGTGCTCGGAGATGAATCAGTATCCATATACGGCCACCCGATTCTTCGCTTCGTGACATTTAGTATATAACGCTAATATGGGGAGGAATTAAAGAGCAATCAATGGCCACTTGATTCTAGGATTTCACCTCAATCACAATTGAAGACGTCATTGGTTATTAACACCACACCATAAACGACTACTAATAAAAGGTAGAGAGAGGCTTGCTTACAGGTATGGGTGAATTTGTTGGGTTTGGTGCCCTTAGCTCCTGATGGTCTTGGTATTTCCTTTAGATTCAGGAGAAGATATCTTATATCCACAACGATCTAATGGTTTTAGAATTTTCTCTCTCTATAAATATAACAGTAAGCTGAACCTAAAGGGATGCAAAAAGTTAAACAATCTCTCAACTCTCTTACTCTCTCAACATCACTCGATCGAGAGACATATCAAGGAATATCAAGTGATGTTGTCTCATTGTGATTACACGAAAAAGAGTCTTCAAAGGTAAAATCCAACGGTCTTCCCTGTTTTATATTTTTATGTGTTTTAACTTTCAAAAAAAATTCAAGAATGCGTTCTACTTCTTCCACTCCGGGATTCACATCCGCTTCAGAATTTCGATTGTCTTTGAGTTTAATCAGTGCAGACCCCAACTGACTTAAGTGTCGGTGTGCTCACATATCTTTTAAAAGTTTCTTCCCTATCGAGATTTCTGTGTTTGAGTGTTGTTTTCGTGTTCAAACATTTGGCGCCATCTATGGAAACAACTAGTCATTTTATTTATTCAATTGTGAGATGGCTCAAGGCGATTCCCAATGTGATGAGGGCAGTTATTCGCAACCCGACACACAGCACAGTGTGCGACACTCAAATGAAAGTATCCTGTCAATAAAGGATTTCATTCATAATTAGATAATTATTTTATAAATATGTTACCTATCTTTTTGGGTACAAAGTGTCACATGTCTAACCACTTTTTCATTTTATTTCTTCTTTTAGTTTAGTATATTCCTCACTAATATTTGAACTAATGATCTCTTTAGACGAGGTAAAGATGTCTTAGCTACTGAACTATGTTCAAACTGGCTAATGTGCCTATAACCACTTACTTTAGTATTGAAGATTAAGTCATAGAAATTTCAAACTAACTTTTTTTCGTCTTCCTAATCTATTTTTCCTCTAAAAATTATATCTGTTAATAATAAGAAAAGAAAATAATTCTTCCTTTATTACTCCAAATGATTGATACAAGGCTATATAAATAGCAGCCACAAAGAAGAAACTAGAAAGAAATTCTTGCCTATTAGGATAAGAAAATACTTACCTATTAGAACAATAAAACCCTAACCTAAATAAAATAGGAAACCTTTAAAATAAAATAAACTATAATTTAACACTCCCCCTCAAGCTGGTGAATGAATATTTTCCATTCCCAACTTGTTTACCAAATGCTCAAAGTTTTTGTTGTTCAATCCTTTTGTAAGAATATCTGCTATTTGATTGTTTGTTGGTACAAATGGAGTACATATAAGGTCGCTATCTAACTTCTCTTTTATGAAGTGTCTATCAACTTCAACATGCTTGGTTCTGTCATGTTGAACTGGATTATGTGCAATAGTGATGACAGACTTGTTATCACAATAAAGTTTCATAGGCTACTGTTACCAAGGTACCATCTGCTGTAGAAATTTTCTTATTGCTCGGACAAATACTATAAGAGATAAAATGACAGCTACTATTCGTCATATGGTCTGTTGCACCAGAATCAATAATCCAGGTACAAAGTTTAGGCTGGGAAGTTGTACTCGTCAAAGTTACCGAACCTGTACCTTGACTAGGAGCATTATCCAAAGTTTTTAAGAAGCTCCTTAATTGCTTGATCTCATTTATGTCCAAGTTTTTTGTAATTTTGGGCGACTGTGACATTGATACCAAGACTAAACTGCAAATCAAAAATGGAGATCCAAAACTGAAAAATCAGTACTGTACCAAACTGAAAAAGGGTTGAACCGAATCAAAAACAGTTGAATCGAACCAAAATATTCCAAACCGAACCAAATCTGACTGAAACGAACTGAAACCGGTCGAAACGATCCGACAATGAACTGAACCGGACTGAAAAACGTTGAACCAGTCCTACAACGATTTGAACCGAGCCTAAAAGAGCCGAACTGGCTGGACCGAATCAAGTGAACCGAACCCGTTGAACCGGACTATCTGAACCGAACTGGACAAACCGGGTTGACTGGACAGGACATAACAGCAAAGGACGACGGCGGCAACGGTGGCGGCGACGAACAATAGCGGTGATGGTGACCATTGTCGGTGACGAAGGACGGCGAAACCCACGAATAGCACTCGAAAAACAGCAGCGCTGGCGAATCAGCAAACGGCGCCGGCGCCGGCGGTCGTCGGCGGTCGGCGGAGGTCAGCGGTGGCTGGCGGTGGTCGACGGCGGTCGGCAGTGGCCGTGAGTTGAGCGGTGGCAGTAATGAACAAAATTTTAATGGACAAAAACCCTAATGGGCATCAAAACCCGAATTGGCACAAAACCCTAATGGGCACAAAAAACTAAGTTAAAATTTTTTTTTTTAAGAAACCTAGAGCTCTGATACCATGTTAATAATAAGAAAAGAAAATAATTCTTCCTTGATTACTCCAAATGATTGATACAAGACTATATAAATAGTAGTCACAAAGAAGAAACTAAAAAGAAATTCTTGCTTATTAGGATAATGAAATACTTACCTATTAGAAGAATAAAACCCTAACCTAAATAAAATAGGAAACCTTTAAAATAAAATAAACTATAATATAACAATATCTTCTTTTCTCTTTCAATTTTCTTTCATTATAACTTTTATTTCTCTTTGTATTTATTTATTTTCTCTAACAAGTATATTTTGAATGTTGTTTTTATCCCTGCCCTCATATAAGGATTCTTTAACATGAATCAATTCACAGAAGGAAGAACAAGGTAGAGCCGGGGACTAAAATTTTTCATAAGCATGAGAAAGGGAAAGGAGATCCTCACTCCCGCTCCACACTATTGTCATCCCTACTTTACATAAAATTTTCTCTCTCTAATATATATTTTCAAATTTTTAACTTTTAAAAAATAGACAACTAAAAATGATTAGCAAACATGTTTCGTTTTCTGTTTTTTTTTTTTTAAAAAACAGTTACCAAACATATATGGGTTTTTGTTAACAGAAAACTAAAATCCAAAAAATAGAAAACATAACAACCAAAAACAAAAGACAAAAATTGTTATCAAATGGGCCCTAAACAACCCGTTAATAAAGTTGAAAGTATACTTTGGGACTCATCTGACAGCCGGTGTGGTGTTGACTTGAGACATTTTGATGCTCAAGATAGAGCTAGATGTATATGAGAAAGAGAGTGAAATTTAGAGAGTGAAAGTACTCCTCGAGTTATTCACGTCTCCGGAAGAGTAGTCCTATTGAATAGAGAACATCCCTTAGAATTAGGGAGAGTTGGTAATGAACATTCGCTTCCATAAAAACTCGCTTCCATGTCACTCTTAATTCGTTGAATGCAAAGAGTAACAGGAAGGGTTGAGTTTAGTGGAAGAGTCTATTTAAGACTTTGTCTTCTAACTTAGTCTTGAATGAGGTCGAGATTCACTAGGCTCGAAGTTTGTATGAAACTTTGAACCCTATATCCTAAGTACTACCTCTTGGAAGGCTGATATTTGGCACCTCAAGGTATAATAGATTCTTTCAATCCAATTCGAGGAACAACAATTTTGAGCTTGCAAAGTTTTAGACTACTTACTAACTATTTACAATTAAAAATGTTACAAACTAAATAATACGAGTTATAGCCTTTCAAGTTTCTATAATTTATTATTCTTTCTATCACTACAATGCATGCTATATAAACTTCAATTTTATAATCTCAAGCTTAATAAATAGCCACCAATTAAAACTACAAGAGCTATATGTGTATAATTTCTTTTTTGAAAGACAACTAAAAAGAAAGACGTACATTGATTTCGTGCTAAAGAAAAATAATGCTCCACGCCTTGCACACAAATATAATTTTCACTTTACACAGAAAACAATGTATTTTTTAAATATGTTTGTAGTTTTATATTTTATTAGAAAGGACCACATTGTTTGACTTTTCAAACATATACAGCGTGCGACACGTTCGAAGTAATTTATTATTTTTTATAGTTGACCCAGAAAAAATCTAATTTATTTACTCATATAAAGAGATAGCGTAACAACCCAAAACCATCACATGCTATAGTTCGACATAATATTAAATAATAATAATAAATTAAAAATCATTATTTTTTGTTAGATCTTAGAGTCCTTAATGCGTACAAATGGATAACGGAGTCACAATATTTATATACATGGAAGCCGACCAAATTATGGATTCAATAGATGGTTGGATCAAATTAGGGTGTGTTTGGTCGGTGATGTGAAAAATAATGGATTTAATGAAAAGTAGAGTTATATTTTTTTATGTTTCTAGTATTTTCAAATTTAAATATTAAATCTCAATTTAAAAAATTTGTTTTAGGTGTGTTTCGTAATATATTTGTAAACTAGTGATATTTATCAATTAAATATTTAATTCAATTTAAAAATAATATTAATCGATTTATTAATATTTTTGTTAATAAATGTTAAGCATATTACACGTGTTGATTCGTAGAATCCCGACTTCAAGTTGGACAACTGACCTGGAGGCCCAACAGCAACAACTGTCGGTCGAAGCGGTTGTAACGACCTTGTCCCATCCATCCCCCCCCCCCTCCCCACTGCCTATAAAAAGACACCCCAACTCATGACTTAGGTACACAATTCTGCTTCGAAATCAACTTACCATAGCTCATGCTCACTCTAATTTGAGCGTCGGAGTGTTTGTTCCTTTTGCAAGTCTCTCTTGCATAAAGTCGCACCTCGCCAACTCTTTCCTGGACCTGTGGTAGCTCAGCGGAATCCTACATCAACATTTGGCGCCGTTTGTGGGGATCGATGTTAACAGAGCTCTTTGTGCTATCTGTAATGGCAAATGGTTCCCAAACTTCCAGCAATTGTAACCTAAGAGACCGAACTTGCTAAATAATGGCGAAACTGATAAAGAGGTCAATCGACCTCCGACACCAAAGAACTCACAACCCGAGCTAATGCCCGAAGACTAAATCCACAACTTGGAAATTCCATCATTCGAGCTGCAGACGACCCACATGGATGCTATGACACAAGCACTATTGAACGCCAGGATATCTCTCCTTGACCTACCAAAGCCTGAGGTCCCTCGTGATCCAAAGAAAGGGAAGAAGAAAGCAGATGACCCACCTAAGAAGCAACTAGCTCACCAGCAGGTGGAACAGCTGGTCCTAAGAGGTAATGACTGACCTAGAAAAAGTCAGGATCTCTGATCTACGTTTCCCCTCAACCCTCCAACGCAGGAGATGATCAGCACCTAAAGGATACCATTATCCAAAACCAAGTTTGAAGATGACAAGAGCTCGAGAAGATCCATCCCAAACAACCTGTGGACAACATGAATCCATAGATGCAGTTTGACAAATTCAAGAGAGACTTGGTCAGTGAGCTCAAAGGTGACATCAAGAATGCGAGCAAGCCGACCCCCGACAACGATCTGCCTAAAGAGCCACCATTATTCAGGCCATTATCAACGTGCCAATCCCTCATAAGAGCCACCTACCGACCTTCGACAAGTATGATGGCACGACCGACCCTGTCGACCATGTAGAGACCTTGGAGTCCATCATGGATTTCCACGTGTAATCAGATGCGATGAAGTGTAGGGCATTATCAATCACTCTGCAAGGGCCCACGGGGAAGTGGTTTAGGTTGCTTGCACCCTACTCCATCTCGACTTGGAAACAGCTGTGAAAGACATTCATAACTCAGTTTGCAGCCCATAAGGATTCAAGTTGAGTCAAAGCATCGAGGGCGAGAACGTCATGTTGTCTAAAGACAAAAAATACTTCAATCATGGTTCTCTGCCCAAACCCAAGGACAGGGGGAAAGAAAAGAGAGACAACCAGTCCAGCTCTTCAGGTCGACCTGACTACGATCAACAAAGCGATTAGTAGTCTAATCAACCTCAGCGATATCATAGATTCACCTAGCTGGACATCCTGGTCTCCGAGATTCCAACAAACATTTAAGATGCAAGGCTCAATCTGTTGAAGGATTCCAAACTGTTGTGTTAAGATTCCGACCAGCAAGATAGGTCGAAGTATTGTTGTTTCCAGTGGGACCACGACCATCATGCCTCTGACTGTTACGACTTAAAACAACAATTTGAGGGTTTGATTCGACAAGGCTGCTTTAAAAAGTACGTCGAAGAAAAGTATCAAGAAGATAGTACAAAAGCAACTAGTAGTAAGAAGGAAGAGAAAAGAGAGAGGTCCAAGACCCCTCCAAAGCATGATGATCGACCTCTAGTGATCAACACTATTCACGGAGGACATAGTGTGGGCTAGTCAGGCCACAAGCGCAAAAAGCTTGCTCGAGAAGCTCGACATGAGACCTCCTCGTTGCAAGCAAAGCTAGAAGCCAGCCCCATCGTTTTCACAGATGCTGACTTGCAAGGCATCCATCTGCCTCACAATGACACCCTGGTCATCATAGCTACCTATATTGACCACTGGTAGATGGTGGTGCCTCAGCCAACACTCTATCCCTCTTGACCTGTACGACTCTTGGTTGGTGAAGAGCTCGGTTGAAAAAAGGCTTGACTCCTCTAGTTTGTCTTTTAGGAGAAAGCATGACACGATCCGTCCCAAACACCTACTAGTCCTAGAACGAGTCGCACCGACCACAGACCCCGACTAACTACGAAGTCAGTGGTCAACTTCTTTCTTTCCTTTGACCTGAACTTTGACTAACAACTTCGGATGGATGCACAATAAAATATTAATCTTAACCAAACAACCATTCTTACATCCATTCTATACATTCTTTTCCTATCAATAGAATGCAGATAAAATTTCTTACAAACCAACTAAACTACATACAAAGAGATATGCAACTCTTAAACAACTCGGGGTGGCAGAAGCTGAACTAAATTCTTCTTGAAACTCAGAAACTCAGATACTCAGGTACAGCCTGGGGGGAAAACAAAACATAAACAGTGAGCTGAGAAGCTCAGTGAGTGGTAAGTTAATAAGAAAATATTGTCGTCAACTTCCTTTCATAAACAACTGAAAATTCAGTTTTTAAAACAAACATCATAAAACTGAAGTAATAATCATTCTCATTAAAATTCCATAAAATTCTAGTAAAACTAGAGCAACGTTATACATTTCATAAAACTCAGTAAACTTCTCAAAATCAAACTTGTAACAACAATTTCTTTACAGGCAAACCGAAAAGACAACGCTCCCAAGTCCAGGATTCAGACCAGGATTCGGAATCCGGATTTGGCCCTTATCGCCCCGGCATTCCCCTGCATCTCCTGCGACCTAGTTACGCCAACTTCTCAACATGCTCTAAAACACATTCTAAAATATATAAAACATTCTTCTTCAAACATAAAACAGATAGATAAAACTCAACATCACACATGTATCCACATTCTATTCTGGTCTACTGGCGTAGAGTAATCTCAATACACACAGCAGAATAATTCTGGTCTACTAGCATAGAGTAATCTCAATACGCATAGCAGAATAATTCTCTCAACACGTGGAGTAAAATGGTCCCAAAGACCTTCTATTTCTGGGTATACTATAGAAACACATTCACATAGCATACGGGTAATCACCTAGATACAATAACATGGTGGTTTGAAAACTTCTTTCTCAATCTCATAAACTGTTCTAAAATTCTTCTTTCATTTTTTCTTCTTTCTAAGAACTTTTCTTTCTTTCTCAAATCATTTCTAAAATATTTCTTTCTAAGAACATTTCATGAAATTCTAAAATCATTTTCTGAAATCTCTTTCTAAATATCTTTCATAAGCTTAAACCATTCTTTAAACTCATAAAGCATTTCTAAATTCTCATAAACATTTCTAAATTCTCGAACAAACACATTTTCTTTCATTCTTAGCAGAAATGCTAAATCATACATAATATATAATTTCTTAGAAATTCTATATTAGTAGGTATCTAAAACCATTTAATAAAATAACCACTCACTAATCCTTCAAACTTGATCGTCCTCCGTTCCAATTTCTGCTCGACCTGAAATATCGATTCAATACCAAATTAATTCACGCTTTAATCCAATTTAACTTCAACATATTTTTGTTTCCAATTGAAATTATATTACCTTCCAAATTAATCCACATAAATCCAATTTTATAACTCATTCTCCCTCTTCATTAACAACCCACCATTTTTCTCTCTTATACCATTTACAAGTGGGTCCCACCAAAACCCATTGAATTTCTCTTCCTTTCACCTTCTCACGTGATTTCCCCTTCCTTTTACCAATTCATTTTTACTTTTCTCAATTAAATTCTATTAAAAAATTCCTCTCTCTCTTCCCAAAAACTATTCATCTTCTTCTTCTTTCTTCTCCAAAACCCATGGATTTTCTTCCTTTCTTCCATCCTCTTTCTCTGTTTTTCTTTCTTTTTCTTCAACCCAGAACCACAATTTTAACCTCAAATAAGTTGTCCTTCACAAAACCCACAAATGAAAGGAGTCTATTTTCAAGAATCTCATGGTTTAAGACACTGAAACTTACCCAAAAACAAGCTTCAAAAACTCCAACCGGTTTAAAATAAAACTCTTCCTTCCTCCTTAGCCGTACACCACCTTCGATTTCTTTCTCTTCCCTATTCATTCTTCTTCTCCTACGTTGTCTCTCTCTTTTCTTCACACTTCTTTCTTTTTTTTCCTTTTTCCATTCTTATGCTTTCTCTTTCTTTCTTTTTATTTATTCTTTTCCTTCCCCACCTTTTCTTTTCTTTTAAAACACCTATCACTCACCTTCATTAATCAACAACACACACACACGTGCCTTTCTAAAACAAACTTTCATTTCTTTCATTTCTTTTTCCCCTTTTTTTTGTTTTTCACTTTGAAACGGTCCTTACAAAGCATTACTCTAGAGGGGTGCATCGAGCTCCCCATCACTCTTGGTGAGGAAGATACTCGAATCACCTAAATGGCAGAGTTCACTATGATAGATGGCAAGTCAGCTTACGACACTATTTTTTATTGACCTATCTTACATGTCGTATAGACCATCCCCTCAACATATCATCAAATGTTGAAGTATCCGGGTTCCAAAGGAGTGAAAGTCATTAGATGGGAGTAGAAAACCTCGTCGCCGCCCTGAAAGGATCCTCTACATGTGCTGTCGTCTCAGATAAATCTAAGCTAAATGGGGACGACCTCACCATCAGTAGAGGCACGCCGGCTAAGAAACTTGATCTGGTCCATTACTTAACCCTGGTAGACAAGTAAGCACTGGTATCAAGCTGGGAGCCATAGACAGGAGCGAGCTTATCAGCTTCATAAGATAAAATATTGACGTGTTTACTTGGTCACACGAAGACATGCGGGGCATTGATCCAAGCATCATGGTTCACCGCCTCAACATTGACCCCTCTTCTCGATCTATTAAGTAAAAGTGCCAACCTGTAAAGAGTGAGAGAAGTGTAATTATTGTAGAGGAAGTCAACAAACTTTTACGAGCTCAATACATTAAAGAAATTATCTACCTTTACTGGCTCTCTAATGTCGTCTTAGTTAAAAAATCTAATGGTAATGAAGAATATGCATGAAATTTAGAAGCTTAAATAAAGCATGCCCCAAAGATAGTTTTCCTTTACTGCGCATGAATCAGCTAGTCAATTCTACTACTAAGCTTGAGTTATAGACCATTATGGATGCCTACTATGGCTATAACCAAATCAAAATGCACAAGTTCGACCAATGACATACTTCCTTCATAACCGACCAAGGGCTTTACTACTACAAAGTGATGCCCTTCGGGTTAAAGAATGTTGAAGCGGCCTACCAACACATGGTTAATAAGATGTTCGCCAAGCAACTAGGTCGCAACATGGAAGTTTATGTTCACGACATGCTCGTCAAGAGCAAGAAGACTAGCTCCCACATTGTCGAGTTGACAAAAGCATTTAGTATACTCCAACAATATCGGATGAAGCTCAAACCAGCTAAATGTGTCTTTGGAGTTTCATCAAGCAAGTTCCTCGAGTTTATAGCGAGCAAGCAAGGAATAGAGACCAATCAAGAGAAAATCTAAGCCATACTTGGTATGGAACTCTTAAATAACTTGAAGCAACTCCAATGCCTTAATGGGCGAATAGCTACCCTCAACAAGTTTTTGTCGCATTTAACCAACAAATATCTTCCCTTCTTCAAGGTGCTGAATACCAAGGGGCAGTTTGAGTGGATGTCAGAGTGCCAAGTCACTTTTGACCAGCTCAAGACCTACTTGAGCTTGACGCGCCTACTATCAAAATCTATTCAATGAGGCATGCTCTTTCTCTACCTGGTTGTTTCAGAGAAAGCCATAAGCTCGGCCCTGGTGAAGTAGGAGAAGAGACAGTAGAGTCCCGTCTATTATATAAGTAGGGCGATGATTGATGTTGAAACTTGGTATTCGTGCATGGAGAAGCTCGCTCTAGCCATTGTTACAGTTGCTCGACGACTCCACCCCTACTTTCAAGCTCATTCAGTCACGATGTTGACAAATTTTTCCCTCCCAGTTTCTCCAAAAGCCTGAGACCTCCAGAAGATTGATGAAGTGGGCACTCAAGCTTAGTAAGTATGTCATCACCTTTGTGCCTCGAAAAGCTATTAAAAGCCAAGCAATAGTTGACTTCATATTCGAGCTGGCCCCACCAGTCAGCACAATCTAGAGGCACTCGAGCCATGGACCATGTATATCGATGGATCATCCAACGACAACGAGTGTGATGTTGGGGTATTACTTAGTGCACCAAGAGGCATGAGATTTGAGTATACGTTGCACTTCAACTTCCAAACTTCAAATAATGAAGCAGAATACGAGGCACCCCTTGTCGACCTGTGAATAGCGAGAAGCTTGGCAGTGCAGCATCTCCTCATCTACAACGATTCATAGCTCATAGTGAACAAAATTACCAAGGAGTATCAGGCCAAATAAATGGAGAAGTACTTGAAAAAAGTCAATGGATTGTTTGCCGAGCTATGCAAGTACAAGATACACCAAGTTCCAACGTCCAAGAACACTAATGTTGACGCCCTTGCAAAGTTAGTTTTTGTCTACGAAATCGACCTAGCCAGTTCGGTACCTGACACGACCCGCCCTAAACACCTACTAACTATAGGACAAGTCGTGTCGACCACAGACCCCCAACCATCTACCAAGTCTATAGTCAAATTCTTTCTAACTTTCTAAAACTAATTTAGATTATTCTTCAACATATAAAACATAAAGTGTAACATAATTCATTTAAAAACAAATAACTATTCGGCCACAAAAGGTACAACTATTCCAGTATAAGTCATTCTAGTTGTACATACAAAATGATATGCAAATTTGAGACGGTGAGTGGCAGAAACTGGTTGGCTATCTCTATGAAACTCAGGTGCAGCCTGGAAGAGGAAAACAATGATAAACAGTGAGCCAGGAAGCTCAGTGAGTGGCATTTTATTAAGAAAATAATTTCGTAAAACTTATTCCATAAAAACAACTGAAATTTCAATTCTCAAGTCGAGCTTCATAAAGCTGAAATAATAAACATTCTCGTTAAAACTTCATATAACTTGAGCAACTAAAATTCAGTAATTTTCTGAGCATAACTTGTAACAACATATACTTCCTAAAAACACTTTCTGAAACACATATCAAATATCTTCTTTCAAACTTAAAACAGATTAAGAAAACTCAACACCATATATGTATCCACATTCTATTCTGGTCTACTAGCGCAGAGTAATCTCAATACGCACAGCAGAATAACTCTATTTCTGGTCCACTGGCATAGAGTAATCTCAATATACACAGCAGAATATTTCTCTCAACGCGCGGAGTAAAATGGTCTCAAAGACCTTCTATTTCTAGGTATACTATAGAAACACATTCACATAGCATACGGGTAATCACCTGGATACAACAATATGGTGGTTTGAAAACGATTCTCAGAAAATTCTCAATCTCAATAACAGTTCTAAAAATTCTTTTTTTTTTCTTTCTTTCTAAGAACATTTCTATCACAAATCACTTCTAAAACATATTTCTTTCTAATCATATTCAGTAAACACAACAATTTCTCAGACATTCTCAGCAAAATTCAATTTCTCAGCAAAAATAATCAAACATACGTTATATATTTTTGTTGAGGTTCTATAATAGATATCTGGAAATATTTAGTAAAATAACCACTCACAAATCCTATGAACGAGGTGAATTTGGTTGGTACGCTGCTCCAATTCCTGTATGACCTGAAATATCGATTCAAAACCAATTTAACTCACTTAATTCCAATTTCAACATAACTTAATTCAAACTTCAATCATAATAACTTCAAAATATCCTATTACCCAATTTCCTCACTCTCTCTCTTCATTAAAACTCACCACTTTTTCTTCTTACAAGTGGGTCCCACCAAACCCAATCAATTTCTGTTTCTCACACTCCATCTCACGCACATATACTCATTCCTTTTTTTTACCTTAATTTATCAATTACCTCTCTCCTTGATTTCTTTCTCTCTCTTCAACACCAACCCCCACACTCCTCTCTCTCTCTTCCCTTCTTCTACAGATTTCATACCCACCTTAAATCTGCACTTCTTTTGTCTTTCTTTTGCCTTTCTTTTGCCTTTCTTTCTCCCATGGAACCCTTCTTTACCAAAAAAAAAACCCATCACAATACCAAGGTTCCCTCATAATATTTCCACCATAAAATTCAACCAAAACATACATCCTTTGCAAAATCGAACCCCACGAGTTTACCATTCCTTCTCATCCAAGAACAACAGGAGTTTTCCGTTCATTGAATACCCATAGAACTCAAACTTCTCATGACATTTTTCACAAAACCCATAAATACAAACCTTACCTTCAATTTCTTCTCCTTTCCCCCCTGCTTTCTTCTCTTCTCCTTGCCCTCTTTCTTTTCCATTCTCTTTGTTTTTCCTCCTTCGTTTTCTCCCCTTTCCCTTTCCTATTCTTTTTCTTTTTTTTTAACACGTCACAACACACACACACACCACACGTGTCCCATGTTTCGTTTTCTTGTCAAAAGACCAAACTACCCTTCCAACTAAGATATCTTAATTATTATTTTTTTTCCTTTTTTTCACTGAAAAATTACAATACTACCCTCACAAAATATTATCTCTTTTGAGAATTTCATCCTCGAAATTCAATCAGAATAATTAAGGAAATAGACGAGGGTATTGAGTGCGCATCTGATCCTCACTTTCCCATGTTGCCTCTTCTACTGCATGATTCCTCCACAAGACTTTAACTAACGGAATAGTCTTGTTTCGCAACACCTGTTCTTTCCTATTATATAAATATAAATACACACAGATTGACTAAATACAATACTCAAATGGATGCTTTTAGCTGAAAAGTTCATTATTATTATTATTTCTTAAAAGTTCATTATTGATTTCTCACTTGACATGTACGCTAATTACTTTTTATATATATTGACACATGTATATCACATTAGCTTCTTTCTAGTTGCTAAGCACCTTTTTTTCACTAATCTCTGCACACATATTTTCTCACAAGTTTTCAAAAACTTTTTTTTTTTTTAGTTTTAAAAATTTGCTTATATTTTGAAAAATGCTTTCTAAAAAATATATAGAGAGTTAAATTAGTCGGTAGTTATTTAGTATATGTTTGAGATGTGAAGTCTTTTAGCCTAGAGTTCTAAAATTTGTATTTGATGGGTAGTGTTATTAAGCATAAAGTCATGTAAACTGAATTTTTGTTGGTTGACTTCCACTGCCTTTCTAATGATTTTTAAAAAATTTAATTAATAAATATTTGTTTCCTTCCATTATTAAATTGAGATCTTAAGTTATATTGTTTTAGGAATATTTTATAATTTTGTTTAAGTAGTTATTTTGATTAAGATTAACACAATAATTTAGATGTGTAATAATAAAAACATTACTTGAGCACAAGAATTAAAAAAAAACGACAAAATGATATAATAATAAAGTGACAGATCATTTCGACAGAACTCAGGAACAAAACACACTTGTTTTCTTAAACTAATGGTGTGTTTGGGAGTGCTAGTAGAATTAGGAACATGTTTGGAAGTGATTTTAGCACGATTAAAATAATTTTTAACAACAATTCTCAAGTTCAAACTTGACTTTCTATTTAACCTTATTTTTTCGGAAAGTTAGATTTTTTCATTTCTAAAATTGTTGTCACCTGTGAACTTTTTTATCTTTAATTTTGTTTATTCTATCTAAATTTTTTCTCTAAAATTTTTTTTGTAATATCTCTTTAAATTTTTAGTTCTAATCTCTTTCTTGAGTTTATTTCTCTCTCTTAAATTTTTTTTTTGGCTCTCACCCTCTTATATTTATCTCTCTAAGATTTTTGTTGGTCTCTAACTTTTATCTCTCTAAAACTTTTGTAATGATAATACCATTACCATTGTTTTATTGCTTTATAAATATCTATTTCTATTAATTTATTTTGCAATTATATTTAAAAAAATTATGATTTCCGGTCATTATTGATGATAATTACTATGTCCCTTCCATTTCTAGTGCTAAATATAAATATTTTGGGACTTTTTTAGGGTAATTTTGCAAATTTAATGCTTAATTTTAGGATGTGATTATATGACCATCAATCCAACCAAAATCACCTACCAGCTGCCCATTCTTTTAATTTTTCAAAATCCACCCCCCCCCCCCCCCCCCCCCCCCCCCCCCCCCCCCCAAGTGATTTTGGGAATGACAAATTTGATTTCAGCTAATTCTTTTCCTCTCTTTTTTGGATTTTTCTCAACTTCTGTTCACGTCTTTAACTTCCTGCAAGTTTTCTCTATCTTTGGATTGTAAGGTAGCAAGTCTGATTTTGTACTCCAGCACTAATACACTCCCTCAAGGTTAGAAAGTAGGATACTTTTGGAACGGAAACAATGTAGTGATCGCATACACAAACAATTCACAATAGGGGTGTTCAAAAAATCCGACAACTCGACGAATCCAACCCAACCCATAAAAGATTCAAGTTTGTGAAAGTTGAACATATAAGGCCCGTTTGATAATATTCTCGTCTATTGTTCCTCGTTTTCAAGTTTTATTAAGAAATCTAAACATTTTGCAATTAATTATATTTCTTATTTCTCATTTTTTGAGAACACCCTCAAAATTGTATAGAAATTTTGAAAATAATCAAAGCAAGTTTCTCGTTTCCATTTCCAATTTGTTACAAAATGTAAATATAAATATTATTTAACTATTCTTGATTGAATTCATCGATATTAAAGGTCATACAATTTTATTTTTATTTATTAAAAGTGAAGAAACATAAATAAGAAAAGAGAATGTTACCAAACGGATCAACTTATCAACGCATTACTTAAGTTTGAATCCCCTGCTTCTTTATTGAATTTTCTTTAAAAAAAATAATAGCAATAATGATTGTCTACAGCCCAACATTTTATTATTATTAAATGTGTGTTTATTTTCTACTAACATGTTTATTTATTAATGAATCAATCAAATTTCAAACTAGTAAAAATAAAATTTAAATATCTATGGATAATAAAAATTGAGAAAATATTCCCTCTTAATTAGCGAGCATAAAAAAGTTCAGATATTCAAATATCTGTCAATACGTATTTGTAAATTTGAGTTATCAATTTCAACGACATCAATATACGTTTTCATCACTCAAATCTGATTGATTAGATTGGTGATTTAATCTAAGCTTGAGAACAAGATTAAAATAGTTACACGTGAAAGATGAGTACTCCCGAAGTTAAGAAAGGAAACCAAAATGTGGTAAGTTATTAATTAAATTACAACCAAAACTAGAGTAAAATCTTGTTGATGTGCATTCCCCTGAAAGTATCCTAATTTTCTGGATAGTTTATGCATTTATAAGTTTACCATATTATAACTTGATTAAAAAAAAAAAGCTTCCAAAAATGGATTAATATTCTACGGAGATTTTTTTCCCTTTTTAAATGAGAAAATGTGTGTAAGACAAACCAAATTAAACGCTGCCAACAATACCTGAAAGTTTCTCTGGAACAAGGCTAAAATTGAAATTTCCCAGTTAAATTATAAATTTAGTTCATGAACCTTAGTAGTTGTTCAATTACGTCCGTTAACCATAAAAGGTTTTATTTACGTTCATGAACTTTCAATCTTGATTCTAATAAGTCCTTGTGGATGACACCATCACTTAGATATTAACTGACACGCTGGTTGAAGAGTAATGACTTTACACAATATGATACAAGCAACTAGGCCAACTAGATAAATTAGATTTAACAGGCTGAAAATTTTGGTCTAAAATTTACTATGTCTAATCGTCATTTTTATTCAATCAGCATAATCACATCGTGTCAAATCATCGTTCTTAGTTCAACCAGCATTGGCACATCAATATTTAAGTAACATGGAAGCTACAAGTTACTATAATAAAAATTATCTTCTAAGTTTGAAGACATAATTGAAACTTTGTAAAGTCGTATGAACTCTAAATAAATGCAACCATCATAAAGGGAAATATGTTCGATTACCTTCGATTAAGAAGGAAATATGTCCTGGAAAAAACAGCTTAGATCACACCTGTTAACATCAAGTCCCAGCAACTTGTCGACGGCATCCTGTATTTAGTTCAAAGATCAAACGCATCATCATTCTGCCAACAGGTGGTGAGGCATCATAGATAGATCAAAGTTCAAACTACACAATTTAAGAATTGAAATTGAAGGAAAACTCCACCTGGTATAGCTTCTCTTGAGCGGATAAATTCTCATTTTGCAGCCGCTCAACATGTTTATTATTCCCCATGGCATCCAAAACAAATGCTGCTCTCTTAATAACCTCCTCAGGAACGCCTATACAATTACAAGTACGTAAGGATCAATTTGCAGCAATAATGGAAGCAAGAAGACCACTGTCATTATGGTACAAATAACCCACAAGTTTTTATGACATTGAGAAATTCTAAAGCATACTTTGGGCGGATTATTCGCACGGGGCAATGGGGTGGGGTGAGGCATCTAACAAATTTTTACTTTCAATTTGAAGAATGCAAAATATTTAAAACTCATCTGGCTATGGGCTTTGAGATATACCAGCAAGAAGTGCACAGTGTAGACCTACAGGATATAAATTTACACGTCTCAGAAAGAATTTTCTAGAAATGTATAGATGCATTCATATACTTAGCGAAGACAGATTGCAATTGGAATGTATGTCTGTATGTATCTATGCAAATGTATATGCATATAGATGTATTTATATAATTTACTTACCGTAGCTAGGAAGAGCGTGTCCTGGGACCAGACTGCAATGGGGGAAAACAAGAACATCACCGTCAAACTTAAGGAAGCTGAATGTAATGTGTCCTAACATTCTAAGGCTAAACTAGGATTACAATAATGACAGCATGGCTCTAAGACAACATTCAAAGATAATGCATAGATGTCAACTGTACTGTGGTACCCTGGCTTCTACTGAATTAGAATTACCCAGGACTAGAAAAATATATAGAACTTGTTGTTCAGGTATTCAAATTCAAGTAACAACAATGGGTGTTGTTGGGGGACTTCTGCCAACCCAAAAACTCTATGGAAGAAAACCAACAGATAAAGAAAAAGTAATTGAGCTGTGTATAAATGTTTCCAATTTCAATCTCTTTTCCTCTCTTATTTTTAGTTATGAAGAATAAGTGGATATGAAAATCTCCCATTTCTAGTCGTGCGTGTAAGTTTTGAGACACAAGACAAAGTAGTTTCTTTTCTTGTTTGTAAATTTCAAAATACAGAAGAATAAACGGTTAAATGTCTATCTTCTTTTTCCATTTCAAAATTGAAGAAACTAATAGAAACACAAAATTATGAAAAACAATGAAAAGAAGGTTACCAAAGGAAAAGCTGGGATTAATAGCAATCTAACAGAAGAGGAGTATATCATATATTACCGATAAAGAAATACAATATCTTCATTTCCAGAGCAATCATTTTCAGGTCGTATGACACTCATGTTGTAGAACTTGATCCTTTCACACTGCAATAAATGAAAAGGGGCATTAGAAAATTCATGTCCCAAGACAACAGACTTTTGGAATAGAAGAACGCAAAATGAATTACCATTGGCAGTAAACCCTCATTAATTAGCTCAGTTAGATGAGTGCACACCAGCACCTGAAAACATGAGCAATCATTTCAAGGAGTCCCTATAATCTAACCCTATGTAATTAAGAAACAAAATTGTGAAGGTCTTTCATTTTCCAGAACCAACTTCATAATATTATTTTTTTAGTTTTGTCTGTCCTGAACTTTTACAGTTATTTCATTTTAGTTCTTGTCCTTCCAAATAAGTTCTTGTTTAAAATTTTTGCAGTTGAATATTAATGCTGTGTTTATTAGAAAAGTTATGTGTCACCATGCATACTTGGGTGTTTACATGTATTTGTACTTGTACGGAGTTTGAAAATAGACGACGTCCAACTAAATATGAGGAAAGCAATTAAAAAAAAAAATCTGCAATTCAGAAGAGGAAGTCAAACCTTAGGAGAAGCATCAGAACTTGCAAAATGATTGATGGTTCCACCAAGAAGACCAATGCCATCTTAAATGCATAGAGAAAACAGTGTGAAGTTACTAACATTAAAGACACTGCAACTGCCGAACACGATCATGCCCAAGATATGGAAAGCATATTCAAATTGGTGTACATTGGCGAGCCTAACCTTCTGTAAGAGTACCTTTACCAAATTCATCTATCAGGCACAACGATTGACATGTTGCCTGCCTGAATTTTTCACGATGGAAGTATTTAAGATAGAAGGGTTAGTGTATATTCTTAATAAAGTATAATCAATGATAGAGAGTAGCAGATTCAATACTAAGGTCATGCCATTACTCAAGCACTCCAGTCTAAATTTCTACTAGAAACATCAGCTGCACAACAATCAACATTCATTCTAGGAAAATCTTGCAACCTCAGTTACTACTCTGATTGCAAGCAGTTAGGAACTTTATCGAGTGTACCTCAGCATCATCCCAACTTGATGCAAGTCAATCATAAAAGTTGATTGTTCTGCAGTCATATGCTTGCTTCCCATAGCACAAAATATTCTGTCAATATTGATAAGTAATTATTTAAATCCAACACTGGTACGAAGGAAGGTAGTCATTATATGCAAGACAGACCTATCAGTCAAGCCTAAAGTTGCAGCCTCTGCTGGAACAAAGCTTCCTATATGAGACAAGAATACAATAAGAGCAACCTGGAAGGTGGAAGAAGAAGAATAACTGGGGTTAGAACTATGCAGGCTTGTAATTCTCTCTTCAATTCATTAATTCTACGGTAGTAGAATAGCTTGCCAATAGACAAGAAAATCTAGCATCCAGAATTACAGGATTTCAAGTGTCAAAAACTCCAAGCTTCCAAATCCAGCCTGACCTCTTCCCCGCTCTCCTCGCTTATTTACAATTGGCTATCATTTACTATCTCAAATACCAAATTTGCACAAGTGTCACAATGCTCACGCAATACCACATTTACATGTCAAAATACTTAAAATCCTTGGGGTAAAGGATGGAGCCAGAAATTTTCAAACTTTTTTTTTTTTTTTGGAACAAAAAAACAAACTTTTCATTGATGAAATGAAAAGGAACAAAAATTGTCAAGGATACAAACTCGCGGAGGGGTGAAAGGAAAAATAAAAATTTAAAAGATACAAATACATAAATCGAAAGCATAAAACAGAGACCAAATAAGCCAGCTAAACAGAACAAATAAAAGCATCCCAATTACTAAATATAAGAGAAGGGGAGTAGTGTGAGAATAGCTCGGAAAGGGAACACCAGTGAGATCCTTTGAGTTTGGCAGATGAAAGGCAATCTATAGAAATTTTCAAACTTTTTATATATAACATTCAATACTTGAGAAAAAATAGAAAAAGAAAAAGCTTTAAACCTTTATATACACACACACACATTGCTACAACAGGAAAAGAACCATAAAAGCTGTTGCCAGTTTCTGCTTTACATACTAGGCAGTATTAAATCACTGCGGCAATATTTACCTATCTTAAGCACTTGTCTGAACAGATTTTAATGCATTGCTGGCTTCTCCACAGTTGAATTTAACCTCTTCTAAAATCTTATCTTTAAGGAGTTGATACGCAACATCATTAGGAGTCACTAATCTATCTCAGCTTTTCATCTTAGGGGCATCGCTAACATATGGTGACTTGAAAGGCATAGTTTTAGAAAATGAATGACATGAAATCTTGTTCAAAAATTTGGCCCAATGGATCCAACACGATCTTGAATATGTATCCAGACAATCAATTTACCAATAAGATCGGTCATCTGTTTGGGATATATTCTCCACCATTTTGCGTCCCTTGTAACTTGAAAGCTTTGCAAACTATAGTACTAGCTGATGGACCAAGTCTGTAATTATTAGCTATTGACAATTGTATAGTAGTTTTTTCATACCTCCAGTTATAGCTATCTCTGATTGATCATTCCACGAACCGCCCCTTGCCTACTTAAGTAGCTGTACTTTATCCTCTGCTCTCCATACTGCCTCCACTACCCTACTTAAGACCATTAGGATCGACCATCCACAGCTCCATCTTAATCTCCAGTTTAGTCCATTAATAAGTTAACCTTTAAACGATTCCAAGGAATGTCTTTAAATGGCTAAGCTAATATCTCAAATTGTCGTTGATATTCCCATATGCTAGTATACTGTCTCATAGCCATTAATTTTTTACTGAGATAACCTTCTTGAGAAGATTGGAACCTTCTCATCACTAAATACTTTAGTTGTTCCCATTTTCTGATCGTGGTCAACCATCCTTTTACTGGAACCAAGTGGCTATAGTCGATTCGTTTCTCATTCAGTTTATTATCAGAGAAGTACCTTTCAGTGCGAAAAAATCCAGGGGATTATTTCTGTCAAAAATAGGCATCTTCGTTCCATGCACATACGCATTCATATCCACTATTCTTCCCTTCCACATAAGTGTTTTCTGGAGTCCCAATTGTTGCTTCTCTCAACCTGTCTCCTTCCATTCAAAATGCAGTCAGTTTCTATGCACTCGAGAGTTGCCTGCAATTCTTTCTCCAAAAGTGTCTGTCCTTTTAACATCAACTTTATTTCCCCTTGCACCTCCAACTAAATAAATATGTTCTATCTTCTACTGCATCAATCCATGCATTTTCTTAAGTAGCCGTTCGGATTGAAACCCTCTGATACAAATTAATAATTCCCCATCAATTCATTAGTTTTACTAAGTAGAGTAGTACAATAGTACACTAAATAAGAAAGTCTAGCAGCCAGAATCAAAGGATTTAGATTCTAAACACTCCCAGAGTTACAAAATCCAGCTGACCACTTTTCCATCGGTTAAGATTTTTTTTTTAATGCTCACCCTATTAAGAATATGAATTGTTAAATTATATTTGTTATCTTTTAATTTCTTATTGCGTTTATTTTTTAATAAGTTAGGGTTTTCTTGTTCCAATAGAAAAAGGTTTTCTTATCCTAATAGGTAAGGGTTTTGTTTTGTTCTTCTTCTTAATAGCTATAGCTGCTATTTATATCCTTGTATCAGCTCTTTAAAGAATAAGTAAGAATTATTTTCTTTTCTTATTAATTAACATGGTATCAGAACCTTGTGACTTTTTCGATTGGCCTTCATTGCCGATCAATTTTGATTGACAGTCATTGTTGGTCAATTTCCTGCTATTTTTTGGGTTCAATAGTTTTTTCCTCGATCGTTTTTTCCTCGTTTGTGATCTCCGCCTGAATCCATCTCACTCGCCGCCGCCGCCGTGTTGCTACTGCGTAGCCGCCGCTGTTGTACCGCCGACACCACTTGAGCTCACGCCGCCGTCGGAATGTCGTGAAAGATCGTCGCAGCCGCCCTATTTCAAGGATTCGAAGCCGCTAGTTGTCGTCGGATTAACCATCGTCAATCACCGCAGTCGCCATCGTCAGTCGTCGCCGCCACCATCAGTCGTCGTCGTCAAAATCTAGGTGTACCGTTCGTGGTGGAAAATTGACTCAACTGACCTAAAAGAGTTTCTATTTTGCTCAAATAACTAAATTATAAAAATTGACTCAACTGACCCAATTTTAACTTTTCTGACATTTCAGAGAGTCTGTAATTACGAATATACCCCAAATAAATTGAACTACAACAAATCTGGCACAGAATCACCTAGGTTGGTGTAATTAAAACCATGGGCGAGTTCCACTGGCCATGAATTTATTAAAGTACCACCAACTTAATAATTCCTCACCAAATTTTTGTACTATCATTTATTATATACCCACACATTCTCACCGAGTGCAGAAAATAAAAGTATGTTTCAGTCCGTATTGTCCAGAAGCACATCTTTCACGTGGTTTTGAAGAACTTCCACACCTTTTCCAACATTTTTCACATCTTGAATCCATGAAAGGAAGTTAATTTTTCATCTCTGACACCTTGAACGAGGTTAGTTTTTTATTGGTTGATAATATTGTTTTCAATTCGTCTAGAATATGATATATTTAGTTGGAGTAAATGGAATTTCTGAATTTTTATCAATATTTTTGTCGGTAAAAGAAGTTACGTAAGTCAATGATTCATGGCCGTGTTTATTCGTTTAATGGCCGTGATCAATGGTTTTATGATTAACGGCCGTCGTTTTAGGTCGATTGCATACAGATAACCTTGATCGGCTCACGACCATGGTCCATTTTGTCGATTCGTGACCGGGGTGTTTAGGATCACGGCCATGGTTGTGTGATTAATGGCCGTGGTAACATGTTACCTCGGTCGTGGTTCTTAATTGTTTGATTCATGGCCGTGGTTGCAAATTCCCTCGGCCGTGGTTGTGTGATTAATGGTCGTGGTAGCATGTTCCTTCGCCGTGGTCCTTTATTGTTTGATTCATGGGCATGGTTGCAAATTCCCTCGGTCGTGGTGCTTATCATCTGTTTCATGGCCGTTGTGACATGTTCCCGGGGTCGTGGTCCTCTAATGTTCGATTAAGGGCCATGGTTGTATGTTCCCTCGGCCGTGGTCCTCTAATGTTCGATTATGTGCCCCCACTCGTGTTTGTGCTTTATATTATGGTCGTGTCTGAAACTAACACGGTCATGGTGACTTTGATTACTTATTACTTGTGTGTTATTATTATTCTCCATGCAGGATGCGTCAACTATTTGTGATCTATGGTGGCAAGTGGAACGAGGCTAGTACTGTGTACGAAGGTGGCATCATGGGTGGGCTAGATGTTGATGAAACAATAACATATGCCAACCTAGTAAATGTCTTGCACATGCTTACTAGAATTGATCCTGACCAATTTGGTCTTATTGTACAGTACGTATATAGATTTGATTTTCGGTACGAAGTCCCAAACTATCTAATATTTGATGACAGCAGTTTGATATTCTATTTGAACGGTCCTCCCGATCCGTCACAAGTATCCTTGTACGTAACCGTCGTACCTAAAGCATCATATGGTAGTGGGAGCAGGAGAGGAAATAATTTTTTCGAAACCCATACATCGTCTTCATTCCCATATTACCCAAGGCAAAATGATCCATGTTTCGGTCGTTCTATTTCTATTGACTCTCCTCTGGATGATGTCGGTCTTCCCTCATTTGTCCCACAGATTACACCATTAGCCGATAACGTTATCCCATGTAACCTAGACGACGACGAATCTCCATATTATGGTCAACTGTACGAGAACGAGGTTGAGTACAAATTTCAGAGTGATGATGAGTATGATTATGACGAATATCGTACCGAGGATGGGATTGAGGACGATGGTGGGAATGGGTATGACAATGGGGAGGAGGATGAATATTATACCGAGGATGTGCTTGACGAACATTATGAGAATGAAGGTCAACATGTTCATGAGTCGCATATAGTGAGTGGGAATGCACCTTATCAAACTGTTGAAGAAGTTGTTTCACGTCCGATGCAGAATATCATAACTGGCAATGGGTTCGACTTCATAAGTGAAATTGCTGTTAAGGGTATTTTCCGTTCGAAGGAAGAACTACGCTTCAAACTGTCTGTGCTAGCTATGAAGTTGAATTTCGAATATAAGGTTAAAAAATCGACAAAGACATTGTTCACTGTTGGATGTACCGAGCAAGGTTGCAAATGGGGTTTGCGTGCGAAGAGTATCCAAGGTGGTGACTCATTCATCATTTCGAAGTTTAATGATGTTCACAAGTGCAAACATGAAGTACTGAACCGTGACCACAGGCAAGCTCGGAGTTGGGTGGTTGGTCAGTAAGTGAAGTCCAACCTGGAGGATGTCAGCCGTCAGTACAGATCTAAAGACATTATTAACGACATGTGAAAGAACTACAACCGCACAGAGAAAGAAAGACATCAAATCAGAAACCAAAACCGCCGATTTCGAGCCCTAGAAGTACCGCAAATACTAAAAAGGCGGCCATTGAAGGAATGAAAGACGAAAAAAATCACAAATGAGTACAAAAAAACTTTTTTCTTGCCATAAACGAGACGCAAATACCAAAAAAAATGTGCTAACCTCGACGTTTCAGATATAGGAAGCGATTCGGAACACAAAATTGCAAAAACCAGTATAAAGTGAAGTAGAGTAAATTGGATGGGCGAACACGAAAACGAAAACGGAAGAAAAGAAACGAAGATGAAATGAGAGGATACCAACGGTTACAATTTCAATTGAGGGGTATAATTGTCATTTAATTCACGGCAGTGGTCGTACCTTTCAAGGCCATAGTAAAGCAACCAATTTAACCACGGTCAAACCGCGCCCATTGGTTGTCTTCATGAACACCACGGTCGTGGTTCTATTTTTCACGGTCATGGTCAGCTAACAAAAACCACGGTCAACCCCAGCTCATTGGTTGTATTCATGAACACCACGACCGTGGTTCTATTTTTCACGGCCAGGGTCAGCTAACAAGAACCACGGTCAACCCCACCTCATTAGTTGTCTTCATGAACACCACGACCGTGGTTATACTTTTCACGGCCATGGTCAACTAAACAAGAACTACGGTCAACCTAGCTCATTGCTTGTCTTCATGAACACCATGGTCGTGGTTTTACTTTTCACGGCCATGGTCAGCTAACAAGAACCACGGTCAAACCCAGCTCATTGCTTGTCTCCAAGAATACCACAGCCATGGTCCTATTTTCCACAGACCCAGCTAACAATCGTGGTTTATGGTTCACGGCCATGGTCAGGCTAACAATCATCGAACCATCGTCGTGTTAATTCCATCACGAACGTTCAGATTGAGGTCGTGGTACTATAATTTAAAAGGGGGAAATGAATATACGATTCTTAGCCTCAACCTAGACTAATATACGAACGAAAATATTAAAAAAAAGAGGGGGAAATTGCAACTTCTTATTTGCGTTCCAGATTGAGACTAAAATAGTAATTTACCCCTTCAATATTATATTCCAGATAATAAATTGGGTCAGTCAATTTTTGTAATTGAGGTCATTTGAGCAAACTATAAACATTTTCAAGTTATCTATGCCATTTTCCCGTTCGTGGTTGCAGGTTTCTGAAGTTTGTGTGGCTGCTGTGCTTTTAGGGTTTCAAAATAAAGATGAAGCATTTTTGGTCCGGCTGGGGTTCCTCAATTCAGTTCAGTTTTCTGGTCTGGTTCTGCCATTTTCGGTTCGGTTCAACATTTTTGTTCTGGTTTGGCCCTTTTCAGGTTCGGTTCAGCCTTTTTCGATCTGGTTTAGTTTTTTCCAGTCTGGTTCGGTTTTTTATTCATTCGGGTCAGCTTGTCCAACCCGGTTCAGCTTTATATAAGTTTGGTTCAGTGCATCCCGTCTCAATTCAGACCGGTTTCAGTGTTGTTCTTTATTCTTTCCTTCGTTATTTTGGGTCTTCATATTTTAAGTTGCAGATTAGTCTCTTTATCAGCATCAATGTCGCAATCCATTGGACAAATATGAGATAAAAAAAACTAAGGAGCTTTTTAGAAACTTTGGATAATGCTCCTAGTCAAGGTACAGGTTCGGTAACTTTGACAGGTACAATTTCTCAACCTAAACATGGTACCTGGATGATTATTCTAGTACAACTGATCATATGACCAATAGTAGCTATCATTTTATCTCTTATAGTCTTTGTCCAAGCAATAAGAAAATTTCTACAGTAAATGGTACCTTATTAATAGCACATGGTATCTTATTAATATAAATTCAAATATTACTTTAAAGAATGTGCTTCATATACCACGTTTAACTGTTGACTTGTGTGAGAGTCCTAATAGGGATAGTTTGGGAATATTATTAGTAGGGGTATTATGTTAATTAGGTAGGAGTGACTTGTTATAAATAGGGATAGTAGGGAGAGGAGAATGATATCTTGGAGAATAGCATTTTGGTGAGGACTTGAGAGAGTTCTTTAGGAGAGAGAGCCCTCTCAAAAGTCTATCGATATTGTAATTACTATTTTGCATTGCAATATAATATTCTTGTTAGGTTCTTGTATTCAGATACCTAACAAATTGGTAACAGAGCAAGTTCATCCTGGTCATGGATCGTGATCGTGTGTTGGAGTTCATGCTGAACGATCAGAGATGTCTGGCCGAAGAAAGTGATCTTATGAAACAAATGCAGCAAAAAATAGAAGTCGGGCTACGAAGAATAGAAGAAGTGCGAAGTATACGAAAAGCAATTAGGCTGGGATATCGAAAGCAGGGGCGAAGAGTGGCTGGCAGGCGACAATCGTATCCAAGAACGTGGACTGAATCTCGATGGAAAATCAACCGAAGGGAAGGAAAGTCTTTGGGCGGGGATTCCTCGAGAACAGAGAAGAAAAACTTCCATCAACAGATTATGAAGAGGTAGAGGACAAGGAATTGGTAGGATGGGAGTAGGTGGCGATGGAGAGCGCGACACGTGAAGGGAGGGGGAGGAGAAAACGAAGGCATTAATCTCGTCGTTGGAAGTGCGAAAGGAAGAATTAAGAAGAAATCAAATGGCTGAGAAGAAACGACAACTTTTTGGCGGGATCAGATTTGAACGGGGGTTGTCGAGTAAAGAAGCGGCGCAACAAGAAGTTGGAGAACGACGACGGCCAGCGACGGAAGGGTGAACCACATGAGGGAGGGGACAAGGTTCTGGCGTGCGTAGGACCTGGGGGGTGCGGCGGCCGGCGGATGAATAAGCATCGGAAAAGATATTGGCACAACAGGGGTGGGCGACGGCGGAAAGGTAAACTGCAGGGGAGAAAACACACGAAGTTAGGGTTAGGGTTACTATACAAGGAGGCTCCTGGAAGAAATAAAGTTATTGGGCTTGGGCTGAGGCTAAGCCAAATTAAAAGTGACCAATTTGGTAAAAGTAAACACATCCTATTATGTTTTTATAATGGGAGGAGGAGTAGGTTATTATTAGGGATTAGTACATTGATGTGTTATTTAAAAATCCTAATTACATAAAAGGAGGGAGAGAATGTATAGAATTTAAACATGTATCAACCCTATTTAAGAGGTACCCATCATGTAAATTACTTAAATAGTCTCTTGTATTTCAAAATTGATTAATTAGAAGGTTATAATTTAGATCCCATCATTTTAGGTTAACGATACTTTCCAAAACAAATTAAAACACCAAAACATTAAAAACAAAACCCTAAATTCCCCAAAATTGAAATCATAACCTCCCAAAATATCTCCAAATCCCGTCCAAAAATCTCCTAAATTCGAAATCTAAGAACTTTTTTCGCTTCATCCATGAGACGTTTAAAATTCAGTTTTGGAGGACCCTTTCTACATTACTATAGAATATATGCGTTTATATCTTGTATACAACTATAAGATATATACACATATATAATATATACCTATATATACGAATATAATCGGGAATACTAAGAATATGAAACATTTAGAACTTCAATTTTCTATACACATAAACAAAATATATCCCCATATATACCAATCTTAACGGAAGACTAATAATTACAAATGGTATGGAGGACCATTTCTACATAACTATTAAGATATGTGTATACACATATAAGATATATTCACATATACAATATATACCTATATATACGAATATAATCAAGAATACTAATACTGTGAGACGTTTAGAACTTCCATTTTCTGTACATATACATAAAATATATCCTCATATATACCAATCTCAACGGAAGACTATTAATTACCCATGGTATAAACAGAAGGGGGCAGGAGACGAGGAACACGCTGCACGACGTCGGAAACGTCCAAAGACATCGACATAAAGTTTATTCAGCGACGGGAATTGAAGGTTTGGACGTGTCTGGGGGAAGAAGAAATCAATACCTCGTTGATTTGGTGTACAATGAACGGCGTTGGAAACCTGCAAAGATGTCGACGGGAATGAACGGCGACGGGAATGAACGGGAATGAACGGCGTTGGAAACGTGCAAAAGAAATAAATACCTTGTTCATAAAAGCCCTGAAGATGGAAAATGAAGGTCTGGCAGCCGACGTCTTTGCACCTTGGAAACGAATACAGCGGTGAAGAAAATCGACTTTGTAAGTCGGCTCAACAAAATAGACTAAAATTTGAGACCCACGATGACTTTCATCGCAGATCGACCTATGGGAGATCATTTTAGGAGCTTGTCCAAAATAAACAAAAACTCATTCTCTCATCTACAATCCTACTGAACTCAACATCTTGCTGCGCCATCTATGGAACTTTGTGTGTCACACTAAACCGAACAAATTCTAGCACTTGGGAAGTGAGCAAATCCAAAAATCCATCATGGATGCCAATTTTTATTTCATTGTGGGAGTTCACATTGTGGGTTCTGGTTCGAAAGGCGTTCGCAAGACTTATGCTGTTTTGGTCACAAGGTTGGGTGAGAATTGCAGTTTTCTTATATCTACAAGTCTGGTCGAGAGAGACGGACATGGATGTAAGGGTGGTTGACGGGCTGCACCTACATGGGGAGATTCTTTATGTCTACTTTGGTATCATCAAGAATCGGGAGTGGGGACATCTCAAGCCGAAAATCACTGAGATAGGATTGAGACACTACTTCGGCAGATTCCTACTTGGGAAAACAGAGAGTTCTGTACATGGCTAACTTGGGAACAACAAAACCAGCCTTTTGGACCATTCAAGATGATTTCTTTCGACTTTCAGGCGGCAATTCCTTGTTATTGCTGTGTTGTTGAAGATTATTTTTTCAGTCGGCATCTTTTGTTAATATGGGTTGGGGGCGAGTATGAGAATTTTGTTTAGTGTTTGTATGCACACCTTGAGGACAAGGTGTCTTTGAAGGGTGGGGTAATATGAGAGTCCTAATAGGGATAGTTTGGGAATATTATTAGTGGGGGTATTATGTTAATTAGTTAGGAGTTGTTATAAATAGGGGTAGTAGGGAGAGGAGAAGAATATCTTGGAGAATAGCATTTTGATGAGGACTTGAGAGAGTTCTTTTGGAGAGAGATAGTCCTCTCAAAAGACTATCGATATTGTAATTACTCTTTTGTATTGCAATATAGTGTTCTTGTTAGGTTCTTGTATTTGGGTACCTAACAACTTGATCTCAGTAAAAAATTTGATCAAAGATCTAGGATGCAGAGTAACTTTTTCTAATTCTTCTTGTATTCTACAGAACTAAAACAATGAAAAGACGATTGGACTTGCTAAAGAAAAAAATGGTCTTTATTATCTTGAGGAACCTACTGGTCAGGATATTGTTCCACTCGCTCTCACCTCACAAACTCATCATATTTCAAGTAAGCTATGGTTGCACCATTATAGACTAGGACATCCCTCATTTAGAACCCTTAAAATTATGTTTCCTGATTTGTTCCAAAATATTCATCCTGAGTTAATTCAATGCGATGTTTGTGAATTTGCTAAACACAAACGGGTCCCCTTTCCTAGTAATAATAAAAGGGCATCAAATGCACGATAAAAATTTGAATAAACCTGTAATGGTACAGTAGCAGGAGGATTTGGGTTTAGCACTCAAATGTATTTTTGTTGGATACTCGAACATCCAAAAGCGATATAAGTGTTATCA
This sequence comes from Momordica charantia, assembly GCF_013281855.1. Lineage (NCBI taxonomy): Eukaryota > Viridiplantae > Streptophyta > Magnoliopsida > Cucurbitales > Cucurbitaceae > Momordica > Momordica charantia. Next base: position 11,272,593 of record NW_028275158.1, read on the forward strand.
TCCTCCTTCTAAAAGGTACTTCATCTCTGCCAATATTACTCTTACGAAGACACCAGCTTCTTTACCTCACCTTATCTTCAGGGGGAGGAAATATTGTTGGAAGATAAGGATGATTTACCCATCCCTAACCTCACATTTCCTTCACACCCTTTACTATCACCAGTACTAAACCCAAATCCATCACAAGTACTAAACCCCACTGAAATTCTAGGGCCATCTAACCCTCTTGCTATTGTACCGTTACAGGTTTATTCAAGAAGGAACACTGAGCAAGTCCAAGAGTCTGAACATATATCTAGAACTGAAATTGTCGAGAAAAGATTCAATGATGAACCATACATTACAATATCCGCTAATAATGAATCAGATATAGATTTGCCTATCGCCTTGAGGAAACGAAAACGAACTTGCACTCGGTATTCATTGTCACACTTTGTATCCTATGACAAACTCTCAAGTCAGTATAGAAGCTTTGTGGTTAACCTTAAATAAATATTCCAAAAACATATACAGAGGTTGTACAACATGAAGAATGAAGACAAGCAATGAATCTTGAAATGCAGGCCTTAGAAAAAAATAAAAACATGGGAGTTAGTTACCATATCTAAAGATAAGAAAGCAGTAGGTTGTCGATGGGTATATACTGTGAAGTATAAAGCAGATGAAACACTTGAGAGGTATAAAGCATGATTGGTTGCTTAGGGATATACTCAAACTTATGGAATTGATTATCTTGAAACTTTTGCACATGTTGCCAAGATGAGTACGGTACGAATACTATTATCTCTTGTTATAAATCATGGATGAGATATGTTACAATATGATGTAAAAAATGTTTTTCTGCATGGTGATCTTGAAGAGGAAATTTATATGGAAGTTCCACCTGGGTATGAGACAGCAGGAAATAAGGTGTGTAAACTAACAAAAGTATTGTATGGACTAAAGCAATCTCCTAAGGCGTGGTTTAGAATTCTTTCTCAGGTTACGAAGAAGATAGGCTACAAACAAAGTCAAGGAAATCATACATTATTCATAAAGCATTCTACTGCAGGGAGTGACAATACTAATTGTTTATGTAGATGGTATTATTGTCACTGGTAATGATAATAAAGAACGAGATAATTTGAGAAATTGTTTGATCCATGAGTTTGAAGTTAAAGAACTTTTGGGATAGAAGTCGCATATTCTAAACAGGGCATATTTTTATCACAACAGAAGTATGTGATAGACCTACTTTCATAAATAGGAAAGCTTGGTAGCAGACCAATGGGAACACCGATTGATCCAAGCATAAATTATGTGCAGTCGAAGAGAGTCCTCCAGTAAATAAAGAAACTTACCCAGGTTAGTAGGAAAATTAATATATCTATCTCATACAAGACCAGATATTGTGTATGCTGTAGGTGTGGTAAGTCAATTTATGCATAGTCCAAAAGAAGTTCACCTTCAAACAGTGTACCAGAAACTTCACTATTTGAAGAACTCCATTGGGAGAAGATTGTTGTTTAAAAAAGACGAGAAACTTAATCTAGAAGTTTATACAGATGCAGATTATGCAAGATCGATAGACGATAGGAAATCAACTTCTGGTTATTGTACCTTTTTTGGTGAAAACTTAGTAACATGAAGAAGTAAAAAGCAAAATGTAGTTGCAAGATCAAGTTTAGAAGCAGAATTTAGAGCTATGACATTAGATATCTATGAATTACTTTGGATAAAGATTATTTTAGAAGATTTGAAAATTCCATGGAAATGGCCTATTAAACTTTACTGTGATAATAAGTCTGTCATCAACATTTCACATAATCCAATTCAACATGATAGAACCAAACATGTGGAGATTGATAGCCACTTCATAAAAGAAAAGTTATACAATGGCCTCATATATGTACTACATTTGTGCCAAAAAATAATCAAATAGCAGATATCCTTACGATAGGATTGAACAACAACTTTGAGCATTTGGTTAACAAGTTGGGAATGGAGAATATTCATTCACCAGCTCAAGGGGAGTGTTAAATTATATTTGTTATATTTTAATTTCTTATTGTGTTAATTTTTTTTAATAGGTTAGAGTTTCCTTATTCTAATAGGAAAGTGTTTTCTTATCCTAATAGACAAGGATTTTGTTTTGTTCTTCTTCTTGTAGCTGCTATTTATATCCTTTTATCTCCTTGTATAAGCTCTTTAAAGAATAAGTAAGAATTATTTTCTTTTCTTCTCAATTAACATGAATAAAAGATTAAATGTCGCTTAAGTTGTTAGATGGAGTGGTTTTTTAACACCTTCCTCCTATTACAATTTTCTATCATTAACTCACTCACATACTATACTGGATAAGCAAACCTGCAATGATAATCTCACGATAGACAATTTCATATGTACAAAATACTAAAATATCCCTACAATATCTACTACTCCCTTGGTTGCCCCAACTCTCCCGGACTTGCCTTAAAGGCTCCACGAATACACAAAGCATCAATAACACATGAATCACAAGAAATATAAACTTAAAAATAATGACAGTGTGCATGAAAATTGTTCTGCCATATTTAACTGATCATTCGAGAAGAATGGCCTAAATCAGTGGCAAGTATGTGCCAAGGATAATCAGCTATAACTTTGCAAGAAGGGGTGAAAGCACTTATAAGTTAACATCTTCACTCTGCAATGGATTATCTTTGAACATATCTATACCTTTAAAGACCATATATGGACCCATATTGTTACTTCGTTTGCAGATGGAAACTCCATGGAAAGAGAATAAGTTTACCAAATATGCATTAACGTGGAGAGAAACAGGAAGACAGCACACTGCTTTAGAAAGGAAAAATTATTCACCTGTTTTATGTAGATACTTTTACCAGAATAATTTGGACCAGTAATGATATTAACTCTTCCTGAAAAGACATGAACTTGAAAATTAATAGGAACGGATGCGTGTTTCTAGTTTGAAGTTGAATACAGATATGTAATGCAATGCACCATCAATTTACCATGATCAAAAATCGTCGTGTCATTTGGAATAAACGTATCTACCGCCATTTCCTGCAAAGCATGCCTACAACAAATGTACTATACTGATCTAAGTATTCTTATCAAAGTATGCCTAACTATATTCAACGTGACCCGTTGATCCAAAAGTTCCAACCTTCCATTCTTTATATCAAGCATGTTATCCGTAGTTAAAACTGGCCTTGCATAGTTGTTCTGACGAGCAATAAGTGCTAGTGATAAAAAGCTGTACAAAACCATGAAGATGATTGATGTATGTTCAAAATGCACAAAGTGTATGCGGGAGAGCATAAGTACCAATCAAGTTCTGCTGCAAAATCTACAGCCTTGAGCAGATGCTGAGAGAAAACAAGTACATGTGACACCAAGTCTCTGATAATTGCCCTCTCCATATCTTCTAGGCATCAATATAGGCAAGGTCAAAGAGTAAGTTAATGGACATGACTATGGAAACTAAGATTAATTACTCTTCCCTTTCTTAATTTCCAATTGTGAAGTGCTAACTTTGTACATAAATTGGAATTTAGCACTAAGCATAAACTTTTATTCAATTCTTCTGAACTATATACCAACCAACAAAAAATCTTAAAATAATCTGCTGCAAGAAATTAAGAGAAATACGAACAAAGAGAATGAACAATAATACCTAAAATTTTATGATAAATGTCTCCAAGCAGATTGTCCAATTCTCGTGTTTTTGGACTATGGTAAAAGTATCTCTTTATCTCTTCATCCACATCAGAGAACTACATTTGTAAAGATTTTAGCTAAAGCAGATAGAACACTATCAGAATTATCTGTTACAATAATTCGATCTAACATCAACTTACAGCAAATTCAAAATCTCCTAGGGTCTCTAGTGTGCTTTCGTCAAGTTTCTCTTCAAATATGCACAATAGATATCCTGGAGGAGGGGAGGGGGGTCGGCAGGGGGAGAGAGAGATATAAAAGTCCAGGCTCCGATCTCTTGAAAATGAATGAAAGAACGAAAACATGCAATATATGCATAACAGTGACATGCTATATAAAACAAACTTTTCTTTCTCCTTTCCATTTTCACTACATTAAAGGATGGTAGTAATTATGCCCTGGGCTCTTTTCATGGGAAGACAGCACATTAATAATCGGGGCGGCTGCACATATAACAATTTGACCCAAAATAATAGCAAATCTAGCTTAAGCTGAAAAGAATTTGCAAAATATGGGAGAATTTTTAAAAAGACCATAACCATATCTTATCCCGCAAGTCCATCGGTGATAGACATCTATCACTGATAGAAACTAATAGATGTTTAACAATAGACATTGATAGACATCTGCCCCAAAAACTGTAATATTTTTAAAATCTTATTCCTTGTACTATATTTGTAAGTTGCCACCCATTATAATTCTCCTTAATAATCTTTTTTTTTAGTACAACATTGTGGGGGTGGGGGTTCGAACTCATGACCTTCTGGTCAGAGATAGGTGCCTTAACCATTTGAGCTATGCTCGGTTTGGCACCCATTATAATTCTCCTTAATAATCATTGCATTAAATCCCTTTAATAGGCCATTTCATACACTCAGCCTCAATTTTCCACCAAAAATGCCTACAAAATATGGATAGTTTGAAGAAATCTTTTCAAGTGAATGCTCTGGAAAGAATGCGGACCTATTTGATGTATGTAGACTATACAAGGGGCAAGCTTGTCTTTACACAGCTGAGGAAATTGAGCAAGTTCCATTGATGAAACCTGTCAAAAGTGGTGAATTTATGAAGAACTCATTTGTAAATTCAACTTGTGAACACTTTTTGATGTTTAAAATATGCAAAATGCACCTCCTCCAAAAATTCAGGCAATTCCTCGTAGATTTGCCTCAGCTCATCCAACTATTAGCCATCCAAAAGAAAAGTATGTAAAAGTCTATTTCCAATGCAATCCAGAAGTAAAAGTTAAATACTGTCTCAGATTTAAATTGTTTATTATAATTCATAAAGATAACAAAGTGAACTCTGTGCATGATACACTAACATCTCAACTCGATAAACTAACCTCGGAAAGATGACAAGAAGAGAAGAATCTGTATTCCCGTTGGGCAAGAAAAATATGTGCAGTAGCTCTAAAAATATAATAATATTATGGTAAGAAGAGCAGTTTAACTGGATAATTATCCCTCACCTCATCACAAAAACCCTCCTTCACAATTGTCTCATATGACCTCTCTTTGCTTCTACTAACATCTAAGACACCAATAACCTACAAAATGAAAAGTCAAATATTATAAGAGATCCATTAAAGCAGACAGAAGTGCTTAAAAACCAATAACCTACAAAATGAAAAATCAAATATTATAAGAGATCCATCAAAGAGGACAGAAGTGCTTAAAACACCAATAACCTACAAAATGAAATTCAAATATTATAAGAGATCCATTAAAGAAGACAGAAGTGCTTAAATGTCAATCCAATGCGCTTGTAGAAAAGCCAATCATAGTAATGTACATTTGATGAGCATGGTGAAGGGATGCTGACTAGTTCCACGACCCAAATTATTAGAAGAAATCCATAGTTTCTTTCTCCATTATTGCAGAAACGTCAGCAGATTAAACAGAAATATAAATAGAAGACCAGAGAAGTAAGAAATAGTAACCAACTCATAAACATAAGCCAACTCTGTGGTAATGCATGAATTTGCCTGCAATAAACAAAGATTTACAGAAGACTCATCAAATATTATTTTGACTAAAGAGAAAGTGAATCAAAGCTAATATTGGGTACCTTCTCGACCATGTCCAAATTCAAGTACTTCATGTTATCTCTAAGGTTCTCTGACATGCCAACTTCAAATATCTTGTTCACGTGCAAAAGTGAGCAAACACTCTACAGTAGAAAAAAGACGAAGAACAGAACATCAAAATAATAGGTTAAAAAAGTTATTGATTACAAATCGGTCCACAATATGGAGGGGCAGAGATGAAAGATTATAAAAATGTTTTCTCCTATCAAATTCAAAAAGAGAAAACAACAATTTCCAGTCATCACTCCCTATTCAAGATTGTCATATTTTAATTTTATTTTATTTTTCAATAGACTAAACTTGACTGCCAACTCCCCCTGAATTTACTTTGCAATTTCTCCTCATCTTATAAAATCAAATGATAACTGGAAATACCATTAACGAGATGGAAGAATTTCTACCATGCTTTCAAGGAAAAATTGTTTTCCCTACCTCATATCGATAATGATTTGAAAAGATTGTGTAATGAGTTTAACAGTAAAAGATGGCAACTTATTCGATAAACGGCAGAATTTAAACGTGACGCACAAGTCAGAAGCAAACTAATGATGAGAAACAGTTGAGACATGTAAACAAAAATGTGATGAACCCGAACAACTCACGATATATTGAAATATAATAAGATATAAGAACTACAATGACTACCAAGTAATTCGAGGTACTTGGACCCTCCCCTCTCTTGAGTAAGAATACTCAAGCCTAAACCATACTACCAATGGCCTACCTTCACCCTTTCCCCCTCCCTCTATTTATAACCAATTCCCAAACCCAATTACTAATATACCCTTAATACCCTAATAATATCCCCAACTTAACCTAATAGCAATCATATCAAAATGATGCAACGATTTTCTCATACCTTTGACTTGGATGTTTAACTGACACTTGAGCAACCACAAAATCATAGTTCTAACTTCTAAGTGTCACTTTTAAAGTGTTTATAGAGGACTAAAAGTTTTTTTTTTTAATTTAAATTTGCAATGTTTGGTTAAAATTTTAAAGAGTGTTAACCTATTAAAAGAAAAACTGGAAGTAGTTTGAGAGAAATTCTAAAAGCCAATAAAAAATACTTAAATCTACATGAAACATTTAATTAGATTTCTCTCAAAAGTGCATACAAAAATGTTTCACTCAAAAATACTTTTTCTCAAAAATCATCCCAACCTCACCCGAGTAGTTTGCACAATTACTGATTAGTCAGGTAATAGAGTCAAAATATCATAGCATTTGAGGAGGTTAACATACCTTCAAGAATGCTGTCCAATCACCAGAAGAATATGTTGAACTGGGAGAATTGAATTTCTTCCATGAAAAAAATTTACAAACATATTAAGGCAACTACAAGCAAAAAACGACTTTCTATCATGTATGCTGCCAATGTATTTGATGAGTATAAATTATGAAGAATAGAAGAAGCTCTACTACCTTCAGTATATGGGGAATGTCTTTCACAATCTTTAGAGTTTCGCGTAAGGAATGCATCAATTCATTGGAAGAAAGAAAAAATGATATCTTTAATGTGTTAAAGAAGAAAGGCATTTTCATACTGTTTTTTTTTTCCATAATTTTACAATATTATATATAGGCTAGACTTGTGTCTAGTAGCCTCTGAACTTTGAAAAGTGTCTAACATATCCTTACTTTCAATTTTGTGTCTTATTAGTCTTTGAACTTTAAAGAGTCCAATAAATCCCTAAACTTTCAATTTGATGTCTAATAGTTTTTTGGCCCTTCAATATTTTTTAAGATCCTAATAAGGACCTCTTAGACATAAAATTAAAAATTTAGGGACCTAAAATCTTTTTTTGAAAGTTTAGAAGCTTATTAGACACACAACCTTAGAGGTATGGAGAACTATTAGACACAAAATTGAAAGTTTAGGGACCTATTGGACGTTTTCTAAAGTTCAAATAATTATTAGACACAACCATAAAAGTTTATGGACTAAACTTGCGATTTAACCCATAATATATATTCATTTACACACTTTAAGGGTAAGCCGTACGGTCCTTGTGCATTTCATATCTCAAGACTCTAATAATGCATTCATCATCTCTGGAAACTGTTCGACACTTCTATACCGTCAAAGAATGAAAGGATACAGCATTAAGTCGCTTGTTCAAATTTTCAAGATCCAGTAATGGCCTCAGGAACCAATTTCTAAATGAGAACATCCATTATCAAAGTTTTTGGATTAGAAGAGATATATGGACAAAAAGGCTGTAAGTAAATTCATAGTAAAAAATGTGTACCTCAAGAGGCGTCTGCCCATAGGTGTTACACACTGAAATGAGGAGATTGAATTAACTGACGGTGTACGTGAGCTCCAAAATTTAAAGTAAACCGACAGATACAAACCTTATTCATCATCCCAAACACGGAGAACCTGCAACAAGAAATATCGGTTTAGTTTCCTTCAGAGAAACACAGACGAGTAAGTTCTCGAATCACCCTTCTTTAGCTCTTCCAATGCCCATATGGCTCGGATGTTTGTCAGTTTGAAATATCTGCAATGCTTCCAAAGCTGTTGCATCAAGTTTTAGAAATTTGTTTCTGTTTTATATGTAAAGGAGGGATTAATATAAACTTCTTTTGTTTCTTAAATCCAAACACAGAAAAGTAACTGGCTTTTCAAGATAACGGTAAAAGGATACAATGAAATTTCTATGACAGAATCAATAGTTATTGATGAAGTTCCAAGTTCCTTTTGTTCAAGCGACTCTACGATCCTTTCATTCTCCAGTATGGCAAGAAGACCCCCACTAGCACGAATTTGAATATCACTTCCCGTGTCCATCATAGAACTCAACTATACTTGTTGGAAAGGAGGAAACACCCCCACCCCCCAACAAAATAATTGTTCAATTTCAGATAAAAATTAAATTGCTACTGTAATGGAACCAGAAAGCCAATTTTAGATGAAAGAAAAATATTAACGGAATAAAAAATCTCATATCGCCACTAAGGTTATCCACTAACTCAATAATGAAAGGAAAATAAAATAATAAACAGATAAACATTAGACCTTTTTTAGGTTAAATACACACAAAAAGGACAAATATATGGAGAAAGGTTGCTCTAAGAATGAGCAAAAAAAAAATTATATTAGAACGAGCAGAGTTTGATGGTGTGTCTGTTAGCTATTCTAATAGATTATGTCGTAATTCAGACTAACGTACTCCAATAGCAAGTTAAACCATTTTATGATTATCAATATTCATGGGGTTCCATCTCAAAACTAATTGGCAATGAGAGGAGTAGCTCATGTCTATTATAAACCATTGTTAGGTCCCTTCTTTTATCAATGTGGGATCCTTAACATACCCCTCAAATGGTGCCTCTTTTGGGTTCACCAATCTTTGATCGGATCCCATTTTGAACCGAATGCTCGTTTGAGCTTGTGGGCTCTAATACCATGTAGAGACTTTAATAATGAGAATATAGAACATTGGATTCTCTCCAACCTTAGTCTCTACAATGATTAAGTTCAGTTCATTCAAATATTTACAGAATAGGATCGCCAGCTCAGTAGGCTCTAGCACTGCTTTAAGATATACAACTGAAATTCTACATCAACAATAGCCATAATATAAAAGTAAAAAGGTCTGAAAAATATCTATCAGTAATCAACTTACATAACAAATTCTCTCCTTAATGTTTAATCCATCATCCATTCCTGTTACCCGTAGGTATATCAATCTGCGCAGCAAATATTGAGGGGAGCCAATAAATGAACTAACTCGGTAATAGGGTTGATGAGAAGGGATCCAACTAGCCTGTTCTAAATACAAGTTCCATTTTATCCGGAACATCCAGCAATATTCAAATATTTTCTAATAATTACTGAAAATCAAACAATATGTCTGTGCTTGATACCTGTGCCAGGCCTGTTCATAGCTGAAAATTGAACTCTTCACAAGCTTCAAAGTAGGAGCCTCAGACATGCCGTCTGCATTGCTTAGAAGTGTAAACAAAGACCGAAGGATGAAATTCCATTAATAAACTAAGTAAAAATCAGCATACCACTCCGTTGCAAAGCAGCCAAGAAAGACTCTTCACTTTTAGTGCTGGTATATATCATAAGGGGCTGAGCTTGATATTTCACTGAATCGACAAAAAAAAGGAAAAGAAGAAGCAAACATGATGTACAAATATTAAGATTTAATAACTGCAGCCAAAGAAATTTGTAGAAAAACGCATGTACACAGTGGGACCAGTACAAAAGCAATTATTACTACATCTCCTTAAAGTTTCCAGCAATATTATCAGGAAACACACCAAATTGAATTAAACCGTATCAGAAAGCTTACATCCTTACAAGTCACAAAGAGACTTGAGCTCGTACCTAGTTCAATCAGAGGAAAGTCCATGCTACCGTCTTCCCAAACTTCCAGCACATGAAGCTGCCGAATGCTAGAATCATAGTATGAAACTCCCACTCTGAGGAGAGAACTTGCTGTGTCATGCATGTCTTACAATTCAAGCATGTGATCAATGCAGCAACATGTAATGTACATTTATCTCCTCCTTTTACCAAGGGAACCTTTTTCTGTTTTGCCCTTACTTTCTTATCTTCAACTATTTACTTTGTTTCTCTTGGAGCTTACAAAAGTTATGAAAAGAAATCACGTTTTAGCTTTTTTATGGTAAATACCTAAGAATAAGACTACTAGTTTCTTGTAAATATGTTCAAGCATTTTACGTCACATATTTATTGCCACTAGTTAGTATCAGTATGCATAATAACATACAAAATCCCTCACATACTCTTGATACTTACAAACAACCAAACAAAGGTAGAAACCAAGATTTGTATGGTCGGGAAATCCTCACCTCTGTCCATGTTTAACACAAGCCATGTATATCTGTTGTTCAACCCAGGGGAATAAAAGGGGCAACACAGTGAGAAAGGTGGTGATAAACTACTAAAACCAGTGAAGAACATTTCTCAATTCAGAGTTGTCAGCATATATGAAGTGAAATCGCTTATTAGAAAGAATGTGCAGCGGATGAAGTCTATAGCTTCGATATAATGGAAGATGGACAAATTCTCCACCAATTTCTCATGATGCACCATCAGTTCTTTTTCATCTAATTCTTACCAGATCTAGAACTTGTTACATATCATCACAGAAACTGATTTACATAAAAAGGAAACTCGAGGAATATATTAGAATTTGCTAAATTTTGGTCACTTGAAGTCTTGTATTTCAAGATACGGTGAAGTTCAAAGGCAAGAAGTTTTCATGTGACAAGTTCGACGCAATAGATAACAATATCTATCCATTGAAAAGCATAATTAGAGTAGAATTGTGATTAGTTGAGTTATTGAATGGCTGCAAGCATTAATTAAATCAAAATGAAATTAATTCGCTGTATACATAGATTATGAAGAAACCAGTCTCCATATCATCTCTATTTCTAGCTTTTCCTAATTTAGAAGATAAAATACAGATAAAATTAACGTGATTTGCTGTGCTCAATGAAACTAATAAATCTGGTTCAAATGTCCGAAAGAATCAACTGTTACACGTTTATCTATGCTCCTAAATTTTCTCAGTAGCATCCAAACCTTATTAACTTACATCGAAGAAAACAAAATCCAAAATAAAATTCGAAAAGGCAGAATCGATAGTCCAGGCTCCTTCAAATGTATTGCATTCTCGCTTTTCGATTTTCATACAGTTACACTACAAGCCAATCACAGTTTCATTTGCTTTCCTTTTCAGCCATTTCTCATTAACCAGATATAAATTTTCAAACAGAGTAATGCAGAGATGATCGAAATTGCATTCTAATTTTTCTCGTTCCATCCAGATACAATAGAGAAGAATAATCATGCTTTAGATTAATCTCGCGTTCCTCGATTCCTCATAGCAGAAGAAAATTGTGAAACAGATAAATGTAGAGAGACGAGCAGGAAGAAAAATCATCAACCTGAGGCACCGCTTCAGTTTCGTCCATTTCCTCCATTTTTTATAAAACAGGAAAACCTGAGCGTCTACTCCAAACGAGCGCGCGAACTTTAATTTATAGCTATATTTAAACCGGGTCGGGTCGGGTCTTACAAATTCGGATCGGATCCATTCAATCTCCGATTTTATGTTTCCGAAAAACAAAAAGGAAAAGGAAGACTGAATTGAGAACGAAGAGAACTTTTTTGGCGGGAGAAATTGCAAAACTAAAAAAAATAAATAAGTAATAATAAAATAACATAAAAGGTTTTGTGCCGTAGGAAATTTACCCATCTTTAAATCTTTTAAGCTGAGTTTGGTTGGTAATCAGAAGACAAAAACTTAAAAACGAGGGATTCAATGAAAATCAGAGTTGTATTCTTCGTTTTCAGTGTTTTTAGATATGCGTTTGGTAGCATATTTGGTAATTGAATATCAATTCAAAAAATATTCAATGTTTGTTTAGCAATATATTTGTAAACTAGTAGTAGTTACATACTAAATTTTAGTTTAATCTAAACTTATATTAATTAATTTATTAACATTTTTTAATGAATTTGTATAATTATTATTTTACAAGTTTATATAATTTAGAATACATTATATTTTACATGTTTCAATTTTAACAAGCATAAAATGAGTTTATTATATGAAGTAATATAATTTATCAAAGTTTTTTATCTTTTTAATGTAATCCTACATCTTAAAAATTTCAAATTCTGAATCTAAAAACACTGAAAACATAAAAAAGTCGTTTTCAGAATTTCAACTGTTTGGATCACAGAATGTAACAACCCGTATTTTCTAATACGGTCATTCTGACCAAATGCGGAAATGTAACTTTCAAGAAACCTTAAGAACTAAAATTATTCAGTGGAAGCAATTTCTTTACAGAATTTTTATAAACTAACTTAACTAAATAGGGGGATGACTTTCAAACTCATGCCAGTATGTTAAACTTCACCTTCTACTAGAACGATCATTCAATCCTTCATCTGAAAAACATTTAGGAAAACAAAAATACTCAATAAGCAATTTCCATATCGAATTTCAAAATTCATTTTCCTTTCAAAACATTCGTAAACAAAAATACGAACAGATCAAAACTTTTAAAGTCCTTTAAAATATTTAATACAATTTTCAAAACTTTCAAAACAAACTAAATTTTCAGAAACATAGTCTTCAAATAAGGTGAAATTTTCAGTCAATCAAAACAAGCTTTCATTCTTTCAAAACAAACTTTCATTCATTCAAAATAAACTTTCATTTGATCAAACTCAAAATCCTTCAAAACAAACTTTCTTCCAATCAAAACTTTCAAAGTTCCTTTTAAAACATTTGGTACAACTTTCAAACTTTCGAATAACTAAATCATTCAAACATTCAAAACAATCTTACATTCATTCATACTTTCAAAATCAGAGTGGAAGGTTGCATTATTTGGGTAGCGTACAGAACATATGTGGGTACCCGTCAGTAACGCCAAATCAATCAGAAGCTTCTATCAGAGTTGTCGAATTAATATCGACCAGAATAGAGTTGTCGAAACAATATCGACCAGAACAGAGTTGTCGAAACAATATCGACCATAATAGAGTTGTCGATATAATATCGACCAGAACAGAGTTACTTAAGTGTGAGGCCATGTGAGTGAATAACACACACATGAATCTTCATTCTCAAGAAATGTCAAACCACAAAAGTGTCTTCCCACAAATAAGCCAGAACAGAAATCCATCAATTCCAAATTAGGCTACTACCCCAAATAAGCAAAACATTCCTCAAAACAAAAATCATGGCATATCCGGATAGCCCTATCAAATCAGTCAAAATATCTTTCAAATAAAATGCAAAACAAATACTCTTTCAAATAAAATGCAAAACAAATACTTACTTTCAATATTAAATTAATTCAAAACATTGAAATAATTTAAAACAAACTTTATCAATCCTCCAAAACGTGATTTCAAATATTTCACAAATAAACAAAATATCAATTTCAAACCTTTAAATAAATCTAAACAAAACTTTATCAAATCATTTAACAATACTTCAAATACTTTGCAAATAAACATAATTTCAATTGCTAAATTAGTTTTCAAATCCATAATAAAACTTCAATTTCATATGCAAGATATCAATTTCAAATCTTCCTATCAAATCCAAAATACATTTTAGTTTTTGAAATACGACAAATCACTTACAACACTTTTCGAAGGGATATGGTAAATTACTTACAATACTTTTTCGAAGGAATATGACAAATTACTTACAACACTTTTCGAAGGGATATGATAAATTACTTACCTCTTTCAGAAATCCTATGAATCTAATTTACTTCTTCTTTGGTAGTTGTCAACTTGGAGGCCTAGAAACAACCAATATCCAAAATCAATTCTTAAATCCTATCCAAGGATTTTAAATTCAACCAATTACTAACTCAAATCTTATCTACCCAATTTTCTCATTCAAAACACTTTTTTATGTAAAATAATTAGGAAAGTATGGATTTGGGGCCACAAAACCAGATCTGAAAACTAGGTTAAAAAGCCTCTAAAATCCACCATAACAATCTTTAAAAATTACAAGAATCAACATAAATCAATACGAACTAAATTTACAAAAAGTTTCTCAATAAAACCAGCTTAAAAACCTTCTAAACAATTGAAAATTTGGGGATTTTAAATCTGAAAAATTTTCTGTTTTATAAAATAAAACTTCCAAGAATTTTCCATAAATCAATTAACAATTTATTGATTTTTATAGAAAAATCAGATCTGAAAGCTTTATAGAAAACCTTTAAAATTTGGTCAAAACATATAATTTTTCATGTAAAAATCATAACAACAGACTATAATTTATAGGATACAAATAGGTAAACTTTTTTGTAAAAAGAGCCTCAAAATAGCCTAAAAACAGTCTTATAAACAAAAAGATTCAAACAAAAAACTCTGAAAAATTTTTAGGATAAAAAGTCCTTAAAATCTTTTATTCTAAAAAAACAAAGACCTCAAAACTTTTCCCAATAAACTGAATTAAAGAACTACAAATCAAGAAAAATAAAACTAAAACAATGAGAAGAAAATCTTACCGATCTTTGAGAGAAAATACCAAACTCTTCTTCTTTTCTTTTTTTTTTTCTCTTTGAGAGAAAACTAGGTCTAACAGTTTAAAAAAATAAAACTTAGGGTTTAATGGTTTTTATAACAAATCCTAATGAATCCTTATTTAAAAAGGATAATAAAAAGATAAAGATTTAATAAAACTCTTTCTTTTTATTTTTTTCAAACTCTAAGAACAAATTATCTTTCAAAAATAATTTCTAAACCAAAAAGGTTTATCTTTGAGAAAATAAAAGAAAACAACTAAAATATAATAATTTAAATATATATATATATATATATATATATTTATATATATTTTTTCGGTTGTTACACAGAATCTGAAAACAGTTTTCAAAAACTAATCTAAAAAATTCTACCAAACGCCTATTCGCTGAATCCATTTGATTCAGTGAATCTGAAAACAAAAAACAGAATCCGAGTTTCCAACCAAACGACTCCTTAGTTTTTCTAATCCTTGAAAAAAAGTTTTTTTTAACCCTTTTTCAATTTGTGCAGTTGAAAATGACTAGAATACCCTCTTGTTTAAAAAATTCACGAGTAAAAATCGACCGAATGACGATTTCTTTGTTTAACTCTGAATGAACCACGAATCAAAATTCGAATCTCACTCCAAATCACACTCGAGGACAAAAAAAAGTGTGCAGAATTTTGAACAGGTGCCTTTGCAGATTGCACATCTCAAGAGTTTATGAAGTCAAAGCTTGTCAAAGCTCATCCAAACGTGAAGCGCCTTCTACATTAGATTTCCAAGACAATTTAAAGTCATTCTACGTTTTTTGTTCTGTATTTAAGTGTCTAGATTGATGTGCAATCAAGTTTTAAATTGCATGACTTATTTTCTTCAATTTACATTAAATAGCATTTTGAAAGGCTTTTGGTATTTCTTTCTTGAACGATCCTTTGGCCTATTTAAAGGCTTGTAATGTTTGAGATTATTCAGATTTAACATATTAAAATCAAGAACTTTTGTTCCTTAACACATTTTGACACAACTCGTCCCAAAATATTTACTAGTTCTAGAACAAACCGCGCCGACCATAGACTCTAGCCAGCTATAGAGTCTATAATTAAACTTCTTTCTAAACCTTTCAACCTAACTGATATTATTCCCTATTATACACAACCCATAATATAAACATAACCTAATACAAAAGAAACTATTCTCCCACAACTTCTAAACATGCATAATAATTACAAAAAGGTAAAACTAATCTATTACAAGTCGTTCTAAATGAACATACAAAATGATATGCAAGTTCTGAGAGACGTTGAGTGACAGAAACTGGTCGACTATCTCTTTGAAACTCAGGTGCAGCCTGGTGGAGAAAACAATGATAAACAGTGAGCTGGGAAGCTCAGTGAGTGGCAATTTAATAAGAAAATAGTTTTGTAAAACTTCTTTCATAAATAACTGAAATTCTCAAAATTTTCGAACATTATAAAACTGAAGTAATAAACTTTCTCATAAAAATTTCATAAAATTTGAGCAACTAAAACTCAGAAAGGTTTCTAATAATAACGAGTAAGAACACACAATTTCTAAAAATCACTTTCTAAAACACATTTCTTAAAATCTTTCTTTCTTAAAACATTTCTTAAAATTCTAAAATCAATTTATGAAAGGTCTTTCTAAAATATTTCATAATTTTCTCAAACATTTTTCTAAATCATAAAGTATTTCTAAATTCTCATAAACATTCATAAATTCTCAAAACATTTTTAAATTCTCAGCAAACACAATTTCTCAACGGGAATGATAAATCATACGTAATATATATTTTCTTGAAATTCTATAATAATAGATATTTAAAACATTTGTAAAATAACCACTCACAAATCAATAATAATATCCAAAACGTTTAATAAAACAATCACTAACACATTTCAATAATAAATATCCAAAACGTTTAATAAAGTAACGACTCACAAATTCCAATAATAAATATCCAAAACGTTTAATAAAGTAACAACTCACAAATTCCAATAATGAATATCCAAAACATTTAATAAAGTAACCACTCACAAATCCTACGAACGAGGTGAATTTGGATTGTATGCTCCAATTTCTGTTCGTCCTGAAATAATAACCAACCGAGTTTCAATACACACTTAATTCCAATTTAAAACTACAATACTTAAAATTAAACCACAATATCCCATCACAACGTCATTCTCTCTCTACAATCTAACTATATTTCTTTCTCTCTCATCTTCCTTACAAGTGGGACCCACAATCCTTTTTTTTTTTCTTTTCAAATCTCAAACTCACGTGATTGACTTCCATATTCCAACTATTCTTTTTTTTTTAATTTCGGCACATAAATCTCTCTCTCGTCTAACAATTACTATTCACCTTCTTCTTCCTTGAACCTCAATAGACCAAGACCCTCTTTCAACCTCTCCATTTCTTCTTCTTTTTCTTTTCTACAAATTCTACCAACCCACAAAACTCTATGATCTATAACCAAAAACACATAAGTATAAGCTAAACTCATCAATACATATATTCATAGAAACTAGGGGTGAAAGGACCCGAACTGAACCGATTGGATTCGGTTCGGTTCGGGTCCAACCAACCGAGTGTTTAAACACTTACCCTATTTCTTCGTCCCCTTTTTCTTTATTCAATCAGCCGCCTCCCACTTCTCCCTCGAAGCCTCTCCCTTCCCCATTCCCTCTCTCCCTTGAATCCTCTTCCTCCCCCCTCTTTGAAGCTCCTCCGTGCCTCACTCCCTCCCCCTTCCACAATCCCTCTCTCCCTTGAATCCTCTTCCTCCCCCTCTCTGAAGCTCCTCCATGCCCCACTCCCTCCTCCTTCCCCCCTCCCCAAGACGGCGGCGACAAAAATCAGAGGCGGCAGCGACAAAGAGTCACGACGGCGGCAAAAGAGAACTAGCGATTGGGAGAAACACCACCTCCCTTTTCTTTCTTCTCTTGCTTTGATGTTTTTTATATCTTCTTTTTGATTTTGAAGGTGAGTTTTGATGGAGGTCTTTATTTATTTATTTTGAAGGTGGGTTTTTGTATATTTTTGTTATATTTTGAAGGTGGGTTTGATTTTGAAGTTGGGTTTTTGTTGTATTTTGAAGGTGAGTTTGACTTTGAAGTTAGGTTTGATTTTGAAGATGAGTTTTGATGTATTTTGTAGAATATGGGTTTTGAAGCTAGGTTTTGGTTAGGTTGGAAGGTGGATTTTGATTTTCAAGGTTTGAAGATGGAAGGTTTTATCTGAAAGGTTTTTGTTTTTGTTTTTGTTTTTTTTTTTGTCATTCTATCGCTCATGAGGAGAAACCCAGAGTGTGAAGAAGAAGAAGAACTAAGAAGAACAAAAAAACAAAAAAACCAAATCGGACCGACTCGATTCGACCCGAACCAACTAAAAATCGAACATTTTCGGGTCGGGTCGGTTTTGTACGGAAACCAACCCAAACCGACCAACTTATACCCCTAATAGAAACCAAAAATCCAAGTTCTCCATCTGTTTCAAGAGATTTCTTAAGCATAACAAAGAACCCATAAACTATTTCTTGAACTTCTATTTCTTCCCAAATCTTCAAATGAAACAACTTTAATTACCACTTTTCATTAACTGATACTGTTGGTTCTTCAATCCGGACTTCAAATTCACCTTTCAACTTCCCCTTCTTCAGCAATGAAAACCCTCATTTTCCAAAACTTTCTGATCGATTTCCCCCAAAAATTTTCCCCTTTTTTTCCTTTCATATTATTTCTTTTCCTTTCATATTTTTTTTCTTCCTTACCACGTGTCCCATCTACACCTCACACACCTACACACATTTTCACTTTCCCAACTTGTTTTTTAAAATACAAAAACTGAAATTTCTTTTCTTTACCTGTTTTTAGCTCAAAATTACAGAAATGCCCTTATACATATGGTGTTGTCTCTTTCAAATATTGCTTTAGGTTTGATGTTAAACTTGTTGGGTTATTCCAACTTACAATAACAACACAAACACATCCAGAAAATATATAATACCAACAAGCTAAGTTTCAACAATAAATTCAACAAATTAAATGAGTAAGAGAGAAGAAATGACACACTGATTTATAGTAGTTCGATCAACGTGATCTACATCCATTGTGACGATCCATCTATTCCATTCATATCAACCAAGCAACAGCAAAATACATGGAGTCTTCAAGGAACAAAGAGCAGAAATTTCAACACCAAAATCTCCTAAAACAACACACCACTCTCACTCACCATCAATGGAGTTGATACAAAGGAGGGAAGAAGTACCCAAGGGAATCTTGAAGAAAAAATGAGTAAGAGAGAAGAAATGACACACTGATTTATAATGGTTCGATCAATGTGATCTACATCCACTGTGACGATCCATCCATTCCATTCATATCAACCAAGCAACAACAAAATACATGGAGTCTTCAAGGAACAAAGAGCAGAAATTTCAGCACCAAAATCCCCTAAAACAACACACCACTCTCACTCACCATCAATGGAGTTGATACAAAGGAGAGAAGAAGTACCTAAGGGAATCTTGCAAGAGAAAACCCACTCAAATCTCTATAGTTTGGCTCACACACTCAAAGGAAGAATAAGGAGAAGCTCCCTTTCTTTTTCTTTTTGCTTTCTGTACAGCAGTAAACCACACAACAAAAGAGCAAAAAATGGTTTTCAATTTTTCACCAATGAGTGAGGTGCCTTAGGCACGTGTCTTCTTCAAGATCCCACATGTTTGTATTTATTCCCAGCCCATGAAGATACATTTTCAACACAGTTTAATTTTGGGCCCAAAGCTAATACATGGCCCAACAAAACTGATTCATTGGATTAGTCTCGATCAAGCTAATTCTAAAGTGAGTCGTCTTAGAATATACGAAGTGACCATTATAGATTCTACGTTTGACCTTAGAGTGATTCATCTTCTAACCTTACTCTTTGTTGGAATCATTAAGTAAATTAGCTACTTTTGTGAAACACAAGGATCCTAGAAGGACCTTTAGTTTTGTAAACCCCAACAACCTTGGCGCTTATCATTTGGTACCAATGAAGGGATGTGAATCTTGGAGTAGAAGCAGTAGAATGCGTTCTTAAATTTCTTTTAAAATTTAAAACACAGAAAAATATAAAACAAGGAAGAATGTTGGATTTTACCTTTGAAGACTCTTCATCGTGTAAACTCAATGAGATAACACCACTTGATCTTCCTCACTAAGTCCCTCGGTCGAGAATCTAGATTGTGGGATAAAATTGCAAGCGATTTAGAGAGTAAGAGAGTTGAAAGATTTGAGTGAATAGAGTCTAATGAAACTTTATAAATTTTTTACTACGTTGGGTCCAAATTAAACAAATAAGCAAACTTTTTAGAAACAATTAATTTTATCACAAATTATTCAATAAATTAAAAATAACATTTGAAGCACCCTAATTAATTTCATAAAACTTGAATAACAAATTCTAGCAATTAATTTCATGTAATTTATGATAAAAAAATTAATTGCAAAAATTAAATAGAGGATGGTAAGAGAAAATGATACCGGAAATTTTATAGTGGTTCGGCAACACCGGTCTACTCCACTTCCCAAGCTCCTCTGGGGTGTTCAACTAAGAAACTTACTCTTTCCACGGTAGGAGTCAAATCGGTACAAAACCTTCTTTTTCTAGGAGTAAGAAGAAACTCAATCCTTTCCATGGTTAAGGATTAAACCGTTACAATGCTCATTTTTGAGCTCAAGAACAACCCTTACAATAAATTTGAAATTTGTAGAACAAACTTACAAACTCCCTCAAAGAGTGGAGGTACAAAATTTCTTTCACAATTTTGTAAGAAAAAATCTTACAAAATAAATCCTGGTTAGGAGAAATAAAATTGAATAGCTCAAAGATATTTCAAAATAAAATTTCTCTCACAAGAAATTAGAACAACATTGAAGTTTAAGAGGATAAAAAAAACATTGAGGGATTTGGGAGAAAATTGGGGAGGAAATTATTGTAAAATTTTGAGAGAATGAGGGGTTTAAATAGAAGGAAAAGAGTTGGAGAGAAATTTGAAATCAGATTTAAATTTGGGTCATTGGATCTGAAATGATTAAAAATTAAGATTAATTTGAAAAAAAATTGAATTTGAAAATATAATATAATATAATTACATATTATCTATATATATATTTCTCTTATTACTTTGTTTTTTTTCCTTCTTTATTTCTTTTTTTTTTAACCAACGACTCCTTTCTCCCTCTCTCTTTTTTCTATCTTTAAGTTACCTTCAACGGCAACTTTTCTTTTTAATTTATTTTTTTTTCTCTTTTCTTTCTCTATTTATTTTTCCTCTTTTTTATTTTATCTTTCTTTTTTTTAATAACACAAACGCCACGTGTCAACTTCTTGTTGGTTCATTGAGATGACTCAGCCGCCACATCAT
Organism: Momordica charantia; assembly: GCF_013281855.1. Classification (NCBI taxonomy): domain Eukaryota; kingdom Viridiplantae; phylum Streptophyta; class Magnoliopsida; order Cucurbitales; family Cucurbitaceae; genus Momordica; species Momordica charantia. The sequence goes on from NW_028275158.1 coordinate 11,293,870, forward strand.
CCTCTCGGGTATATTTGCTTTTAATTTCATTTGACTGTAACTTTTCCATTTGAGCTCTAAATTGGGTGATTCAAAAAGCGTTGGAATCGTTGTATCGAGCTCTATGCTATGGACACTTCAAAATATCAAAATTGTCAATAAACAAAATTAGGTTTGTTATCATCAAAACATTAATTAATTAATTAATTAATTTGAGATTATGGGCCAAAAAACCAACAAACAATAGCCCCATTCTCAAAATACGTACCATTAATTTTGAATCTTTATCCAAATTTAACATATATTTATATAATGTATCAATACATTATATACTTTCCCTTATATAATTTGAACATTTCAAATTATTTCATAATTCTTGATCATTGTTTTACCCGTTGTGAGCTAACAAGGGGACCTAATGGACCTATAAATCATGAGCTCTAACGATGCGAGATTAATCAGTCAAACTCATTAACCGAGTTAATCAACGTTTGTTAACTGCAGGTCACTCCACTAAAGACCTGCAATTGCACTCTTATCACTGCAGAATATTTTCGTATCCACGGATGTAAGACCATTAACGGCAAGTCAATCATTCACGAATATTTGCAACTCTACCTAGGTCAAATTACCATTTTACTTTTGAGTTACATCTTGCTCCTTAAATACCATTGATCCTTTAATGAACAACTCGGTTATTGTCCAACCAATAACCGAAAGTCCCTCTCGGGTGAAGAGATGTGAATCTCGGAGCGGAAGTGGATTTTCGTTGCTGATTTTCGGGATACAAAATCGAATTTTACAGAAGAAAAATACAGGGGAAATTCGAACTTTTGAAGAACGTTTCTTCAACGAGTTTCCCTCGAACACCACCACTGTGTCTTCCTCGCTATCCTCTTGGGTCTTGAGATCGTGCTGGTGGGAGCAATCAATTGGAACGAGAGGGAGAGCTTGAGAGAGTTCTTCTTATAGAGAGAAAACGGGTTGGACGTTCTTCTTCTGTGTTCTGTGTTTTTGTAGAACTGCAAAAACAAAACAGAAGTGGTGACATGGGGCAACTCCCCACGTCACACTAACCTCCCACTCCCCTGCAATTTTGCAGGGGAGTTTAATATTATTAATATTAATAATATATATATATATATAAATAATTAATATATATATAACATATATATATAATAATTAAAATATAAAAATTAATTTATTAATTAATCATATTAATTAATAAATAATTATTAATTATTAATCCAATTAATAATTAATATATATATATATATAAATCAAATAAATAATTAACACTTAATTATTTATCACAAAAATAGAATCATATTCTATAACATTTCTCTCGTATAACCTATAGTTCTAATGTACATCTTATGCACATTATTTTTAACCTATAGTTTTAATATGAATCTTATTCATATTAATTTTATTTGAATCTCATTCAAATAGTTTCTCTCATAATATATAGTTTTAATTTATAATTAACTATATATTATAATGTATCAATATACATATAATCCCTTAAGTAATTTGAACAATTCAAATTCTTCCAAAAACTTGATCCTCGTATTACCCGTTATGAGCTAGCAAGGGGACCTAATGGACCTATAGATCCGAAGCTCCAACGATGCAAGATTAATCGGTCGAACTCATTGACCGAGTTAATCAAGATTCGTTAATTACGGGTCATTCCACTAAAGACCTGCAGTTGCACTCTTCTCACTGCGGAATGTTTTCGTGTCCATGGATATAGGACCATTAATGATGAGTCAATTATTCACGAGTGTTCGTAACTCAAGTTGGGTCAAATTACCGTTTTACCCCTGAGTTACATCTTACTCCTTAAACACCACTGCTCCTCTAATGAACAACCCGGTTATGGTTCAACCAATAACCGGAAGTCCCTCTCGGCCAATGAGAGGGTGGGGCCTCTTGTTCAAGTCCCGGAGTCAGCATTTAAGGGAACACTCACCTACTCCCCTAGAGTCGGGGAGGAGTGAATTCCATCTTGTGAAGTTATGTTCCCTGCTCCCCACTCGGTCTCGTCCCCAAAATGGTAGGAATGTTGAGTCGGCGACTCGGGCCACTCTCACCCATACAGATCAAAGAACGAGCCCTCACGGGCAGGAGTCCATAACTCACTCAGGATTGAGAATGAGTTGCCTGGTCATCCTAAAAAATAGCAACCTATTAGTTAACGGTGTTACATCTAAAGATTGCCTATTTCGTGATCCGGTCTTATACAAACTCATTGTATAGGATACCCCCACTCGCATATCTCCACACGAACGACCTGGATCAAGTCGTTTGTAACCTTTACAGAGTGGGTCGTATCCATAATGTTGCCAGGATAAGGTACCCAGCCTTATCCATATACTATAGACCCTTTAGGTTATTCACGGGACATTATCGATTCATATATCAGGGGTATATCAAATATATACCCCGTATATCAACTATATACCCAGTATATATACTGTCCTGATTACATCATAAATAACCTTGGATGTTTAGTTTATTGGATTTTGGACAATGCAAGGCTATGATTCAACAACAAATTTATTGAATAAAACTTTATTAAATAGACGTTTGTTTTTACAAAATACAAACTACGAGTTTAGGGCAACACACCCAACATCGGGCCAGTGAGAGGACGGGGCAACTTGTTCAAGTCCCGGAGTTAGCATGTAAGGGAACTCTGATCTACTTCCCTAAAGTCGGGAAGGAGTAAATTTCATCTTGCGTAGTTATGTACCCAGCTCCTCACTCGATTTCATCCCAAAAATGGTAGGATTATTGAGTCGGCAATCCGGATCACTCTCACCCATAAAAATCAAAGGACAATCTCTTATAGGCAGGAGTCCATAACTCGCTCAATTAGGATTAAGATTGAGTTACCTGGTCATCCTATAAATAACAATCTATTGACTAACGGTGTTTAGAGCCAATGATTAATTATTTTGGGGTCCGGTCTTATACAAACTCATTGTATAAGATATCCCCACTTCCATGTCTCTACATGAACGACATGAATAAAGTCGTTTGTAACTATTACAAAGCGAGTCGTATCCATAGTGTTACCAAAATAAGGTATCAAACTTTATCCACGTACAATTGACCATTTAGCTTATTACTGAAACATTATCAACTTGTATATCGAATATATACTGTATATATTATATATAAAATATATACAATGTAAATAAATATATACTGTATATCAAATATATACACTATATATTAAATATACAATGTATATAAAATATATACAATGTATATTAAATATATAATGTATATAAAATATATATACAGTGTATATTAAATATATACTGTATATCAAATATATATTATATATCAAATATATATTGTTCCAGTTACATTAAATAACATTGGATCTTGGTTTATTAGAATACGAGTAATGCAAAGAAATAATAAAATAACTTTTATTAATAATAATAAAATGTTTACAAATTACAAACTCACGAGCTCAGGGTACTAAACCCAACAATCGGAGCACTAGTCGACATCCTTTGGCCGGTTCTAGAGGTGAAATATTTTTACTTTGTGTAATTTTATTTTCTGTCATTTTCTTTCCGAAAGTAGTTTCTTACAAAGTGTAACAAGACATAATATAACTTGTCTTGAATTTCTTTAATCTTTGCTCTCGTATCATCATAAAAAAAAGTTAGAAGCAAAAAAAAAAAAAACAGAATCAAAAGAAACAGAATTCAATAGCAAAAGAAAGAAAACATTAGCAAAAAAAAAAAAAAACATTCGAAGATTTGAGGCACAAGATAAATTTTCATCACTGTATTGACTTTGGTTCAAATTGTCAAGTTGTTGATTCTAAGATTGAGTCACTATAAGTCTTAGTTTGTGAGATTTAATCCTTTTATTGGTTATATTAAGCATTAAGCAAGATTACACCAAAATTTAAGTCAACCCTTACATCTTTGATCTAGTACCAAAAGCTTACTCTTGAGTGATAAACACAAGTGTCCTTGAGTGAAATCTTGGTGAGAAGAGTGGAAAGGTTCTTATTATTATTATTATTATTATTTTATAACAAAATGTCACAGGAAGGAGTACCACAATTACCACAAGATACTAAGGCTATTCTTCAAGCAATCCAAGTATGGTGGGAATGATGAAGGAGGATAGGCAAGAAAGAATGTCGCGTCAACATAGAGAAGAACGAGCCTTACAAGAAGATGATGTCATGTATGACTTACATGAGCAAGAAAGACAATTTGGAGGAAGAGGAAATGTTAGAGGAAGTGGAAGAAATAACTTTATCAATGTTATGCAACCTAGAAGAGTGGAAAGAGTAAATGAAAATAGAAATGGTGGAGTTAAACCCAAAATTCCACCTTTTACTGGAACGACAGATCCCGAGGCTTACTTGCAATGGGAAAAGAAGATAGAGAATATGTTTGATTGCTATACATATAGTGAGAATAAGAAGATGAGACTTGTCATTACTGAATTCACCAATCATGCAGGTCAATGGTATCAACATCTCAAGTTCAAAAATAGATGGAAGGAGGAGGATCCAATAAAACCTTGGAAGAACTCAAAGAAGCCATGAGAAAGAGATATGCTCCAAAACATTAAAAAAATATTTGCAAACTAAATTGCAAGCTTTAAGGTAGGAAACAAAAAGTGTTGCTGAGTTTATCAAGAGACGGATATTTTAATGGAAAAAGCACAAATCCGAGAAGAAGAGGAAAACATCATGTCTAGATTTCTTGGAGGTCTAAATTTGGAAATTGCTCATCTGGTTGATATAAATCCACCACCTTACTTGGAAGATATGTATCACCATGCTATCAAAATTGAAGATCAATTGAGGGAATAAAATGAGCATTCCAAAAGGAATGAATCCCTGCAACCAAAAAGGAAGTTTGGTGCTGCCAAACGAGTGGAGATCGAGAGCTCCAATACTAAAAAGAATGAAGCTCCAAAAGAGGTAAGGGAGAAGACTAATTCTGTTAAATTTTGGAAGTGCAGAGGGTTTGGACACACGAGCAAAGAATGTGTTAGTAAAAGAATCATGGAGAAAAGAAATGACATTCTTGAGTTGAATAATGTTTGTGAGAAACATGATACACAATTTGAGGAAGAATCTAAAGCACGTGATGATGAATTTATTGAATAAGATAACAACAATTTTGATGTTGATGAAAGTGAGTTGAAAGAAAAGATAGAAGGAGAAAAGTTAAGAAAAAGGAATTCAGAGGAGAAAGAAGAGGCAAATAGCAAGGTCCAATCCATTTGTGATTTGTCCATACAGTCCAAAATTAATGAATGTATTGAATAAAGAACCTTACTATCAAGCTCATATATTTTATCCTAGTTCTTATACTTTTCAAAGTTTTTTTTTTGTAGGAAATTCCAACTTTTCAAATCAAGCATGGTCGAATACAAGTAACTCAGCCTCATCATTGTGCCCGAGGCTTAAAAGTCAGCCTAGGCCCAACCCAAGCCCGATCCAAGCTCTATCCAAGGTCAACGTTTGACCAGCTCGGCCTAATCCACCCTTCCATTAATTGGATTGGATATGGATATTCATTTTTTAACTTGGGTTGGCCCGTGGGCCAACCTGTTTGAGCCGTATTTGGATTGACTCGCAAGGACGACCCAAAAGCCTAATCCAATACTTATTAATATTATATTATATAATATTATTTCATTATTTAATTATTATAAAAAAAATAATAAATAACACATAGGCAATTTATTAGGCTGACATGCAAGAACCTTCGTCTACAGCCCAATTAAATAGAGAACATCTTCCAAAGAAAACTCTCTACCTTCTCATTATCTCTTTTAAATCTATTTTTGTTTTGAGAAGTACAAAAGATTTAAAATGTTCCGACTCCCTTTATGATATTTAAAAATTTTAAATTTAAAATTATTTTAAACATACCTAATATTTAGGTTGTAGTTTTTTTTTAATTAAAAAATTTTCTTATAAATATCAACCTTGTTTTCTTTTTCTCCACTCAAATTTTATTTCTCAATCTCGTTTTCTCTCTAATTCTCAATCTCAATTTCTCTCAAGTTTTAATTCAAATGGTTTAAGTTTTCAACTTTTCTCGTATTTAACCTCTGTTCATCTAAAATTTTTTCAAATCTTCGAGTATTCTATTTCAAGTTAAAAAAAAAATTCATATCTTCCAAACTTGTTTGTTTCAACTATTTCCTAAATCTTCTCTCATTTTATAGTATTTTTTTTTAAATGGCTCACAGTCATAGTCACAAAAATAATCTTCCTCTCACCATTGCCAGTGATGATGAAGCTGAATTTATTGAAGGTGTTGGTTCACAATCTTGAAGTACGCAACTGCTGCAAGTGTAAGTACGTCTATTGTCGAAGTTCTTCAACGAAATACAGGTAAGAGAGCAGCATCTTCTGTTTGAGAATATTTTGAAAAGGTAGAAAAAAGTTAGATAATGGAAAAATAGAATTGAGATCAAAGTGTAAAACTTAGTGGTAATATTTTTTCAAAAGATGGTACTAGTCATCTTATTAAGCACATGAGATCTTGTAGTCACAAACTCAATGTAGATATTGGAAAATATATGCAATTAGGTAAAGATCAATTAGGTAATTTAGGTAATTTATCTTATAATAAGGAACATGGTAGATCTGAATTGGTAGATTACATGATTAGCGCAGAACTTCCTTTTACTTTCATAGATAATCATGATTTTACTAGTACTATTAAGAGATCATTTAACCCAAAATATGAAGGCTTTTTGATAAAGTGTTTTAAAAACTTATTTTTCTAATTTTAATGGAAGAATTTGTTTGACGTCTAATATGTGAACTTCTTGTCATCAACAGGGCTATCTTTGTTTAACTGCACATTATATTGATGCTGATTGGAAATTATGCAAACAAATTATTTCATTCAAAATGGTTGAGTCTCCCCATACTGGTTATATAATGGAAATGTCATATTAGAATCCCTCAAAGAATGAAATATTATTGTAAAGTTTTATCTATAACTCTAGATAATTCTAGCTAGTAATAATGATATAACTACTTTATTTTTAAGTCATTATTTGAAATCACAATTAGGCATTAGTTTTCGTATTCATTGTTGTGTCCATGTTTTAAATTTAATTGAACAAGATGGTTTGTCGATTCTTTTTTATTCTATTTCAAAGTTAAAGGCAAGACCTGTAGTTCGTAATAGTAATAGTTCTCAATTTAGACATGAATTATATTTCAATTGTTGTAAACAATTAATAAAAAAAAAAGAAATATTATAATTGATTTACCTCATAGATGGAATAAACATTTGAAATGTTGAAAGTGGAAGTAACATATAAAGAGATTTTAGATTTGTATTGTATTGAATTGCATAATAGTTCTCGTCATGTTAATATTGTACAACTTATTGAGCTTCATTGGAGATATGCATCAGTTGTTCGAGATTTTTTAAATGTTTTTATACTTCAATAAAATATTTTTGTTCGGTATATTCTTCTAGTATTTGTCAAGTAATACCAAATTTACTTAAAATTTTCTTTATGTTTAAGAATTGTTCTAATGTTGAATTATTTAAATCAGTAATTAAAAAAATGAAAGAAAAGTTCAATAAATATTTTGATGATTTACATATTACGTTTTTGCTTAGAATGTTTTTTTATCCTAGATATAAAAATCATTTTTTATACTTATTTAGATTTATTGTTCATAGTAATACTAATAAAATTAATGAGATTACATATTCATTTAATTCTAAATATGATTTTTATAAGAAAACGGTAAATAATACTACTGCTACTGTTGGTGCATCTTTTTCTTCATTTACATATTCAATAAATCTTGATAATTTCTCAACATCACATTTAATGTTGCCATGTTACTTTCTAAAAAGAAGAAAATTGATTCTTCAAAAAATTTTGAAGCTCTTTATTTAAAACAATTATATAGATTTACCCACAATATCTATGGATACTCTTGAACCTTTTAATATTTTGGATTGATGAAAATTATATGAAAATACTTATCTTGTGCTCTATCTTATGGCACAAGATATACTAACAATTCATGCTTCGGCTGTAACATAATAATAAGCTTTTAGTGCAGGTGGTCGAGTTATATCAGACACTAGAAGCAACTTATCACCTTGAACTGTTGAAGCACTAATATGTCTAAAAGATAGGGGTCTAGCGGAGAAGAGAATGCACGGAGAAGAAAACATTAAAAAAATGGCTGTAGAAATGGAAAAGCTAAAATCGTCAGTGTTGGAATTTAAGGACAATAGTTCTTCCGAAGAATGATTTTTTTTTTTAATATTCATTTCCATTGTGTTGGTATTATTGTATTTATTTATTTTTGTTGACGACAAATTTTGGCAGAGAGCCACGTGGTGCTCGGACGAGCAGTCCGACCTTCATCCACTAGACCTGAAACCAAAAAAACTCGATGCCGGTGCGGTGTCCCACCTAATCCACTCCGAGGCTCAAGTTAGTAATCGGAATAGAAATAGGAATAAAACACCAGAGATATTAGTGACAGGTTTTTCACTTACTTGGTGAGGATGATGGTCCTTCCTTTTATAGCCTCAACGGGCCGACCAGGAAGAACGACATGTAACGCCCCGCGTTACTCAGGTTAGTTAACCCTCGAGTCTCCGGGCCTCTTTTCTTAGAAATTTCTTTCTATTTAATTTCATTGTTCATTTCATTTTATTTCGAGCTGCTGTGGTAATTGTTATGAGTGTTGAAGTGTACTTATGTATCTAAGTATTGTGTAACGAGGAAATTGTTTTTCTTTATAATGGTTCTGGTCCGTTGGGCCCAAATTAAGTATCTAAGTAAGTGGGCCTTCCTTGTTTTAAAACAAGAGGGAAAAAGAAAAGAACCAAGCCCAAGTGGGTCCCTTCTAGTAAAAACAAAAGAAAGGTAAGGAGAAAACCCTAGCCCCCAAAAACCCCTCCCATTCGTGAACCTCTTCTTTTCCCCCGTTGGAGTTTTCGTCTTCCTTCTTCTACCGGCGCCTCAACCCTCCCCGAAACACTCGACGGACGGCGACCACCGGCGGTTTTGACAGCAGCAGCAGCAGGCGACGGCGCGGCAGGCAACCGCGGCGGGCTACTCCGGGCAGCGGCGGTGTGCGGCGTCGGGCAGCCGCAGTTCGCGGACGTCGGGTGTCGGGCAGCAGCAGTTTGCGGATGTCGGGCATCAGCGATGCGCGGGCGTTGGCAGCAGCGGTGCGCGGGTGTCGGCAGCGACAGTGGTGCGCGGGCGTCGGACAGCAGCGGTGGTGCGCGGATTCCGGTAGCAGCGGGTCGTGGCGCGGGTCCTTGCTACACACAGCGTCGTGGGCATCGTTTTGGGGAATTTTTACTGCTAAAATAGTCCAGACAGCAGCAGTTTCCGATCCCGGCACCTACCCATAACCATTAGAGGCTCGATTTATGCAACCCACCTTTATTCGAGTTAGGCCTGAGTTACCCGCACCTAGCCGAAGTCGATTTTTGCGGTAATGGATATTGCAAGATCTCTTAGAATGAATTTAGACGGCTGGAAATTTTGTATTAATTATTTCGTTGTCTATTGTTGTTTAGGTGGTGAGTTGACTCAAGATATAGGAGCATAGCAGTGTGTAAGTAGCACCAGGGGGCGAGTGCGTGCGTTATTTAGTGTTAACGGAATGGTTTTGGTGTTGATTTTTAATTAGAATAATTCACTTCGTGCATTAGAAAATTGTTAGTCTTGGTTTGTGAACTCTTAGTGATTATCGTTGTGTTACGTGTTACTGTTTTCATTGCTAGACATTTTGAAAATGCATGATTCTTGTGGTTGGTTGTGATTGGTCAGTTCTGATTATTGTAGTTGGAAGTAATTAGCCCATGACGTTTGTAAACATGTCGGAGACGAAATGCATGTGTTGATAGCCTGTTATATAGTTTTATATTGTTTTGTTGGAAGCTGCTAAGTTAGTGTATTGTTTGGTACAAAGAAAAGCATGCTGATAAATTGTGTTGTGAATTGAAATGTGGAAGACTTACTTATAGGTTGTCTTTGGAGGATTAGTGGTAATTGCAAGAGTGATGGGTCGGTTTAGTGGTTCGTTAACCTGTGGGTTGTCTGAATTGAAAATGCATACTAGTCGCATGGTTATTCAAAGCTTTGAGTGGATGCCTTGGGAATAAATGGCAAGGCCGAACATCAAGTTTCTATGGAAGAGTATTGGGGTCTTGGGGATAAATGTCAAAGACCAATACGCCGGGTAGTCATCGGTACCTTGGGGATAAATGTCAAGGACGGTGCACAGTTCAAGACCTTGGGGATAAATGGCAAGGTCGAACACCAAACGTTGTAGAGGGAGGTCGGTATCTTGGGAATAAATGTCAAGAGCCGTTAAGCCTCGAAAAGTTAAACTTGGAGTACTAACATAGGGTGGGAGTTAGTGTTAGTTCAAGTAAGGACAAACGCTAGTGGGTCGTGTGGTTGGAGTCCCGGAAGTTTAGGCGTTGGGTTGCTTGTATGGAAATGTTAATCTATTATTATTAGCCCGTCCTGCCTATCTGTTTGTTCTGCTATTGTTTTCATTTGATGTGGTTGTGATTACGAGCGTGTTGTGGTGTTTAGTTAGGGTGGGCTACTTACGGAGTATTTTATGTACTCATCCTCCCTCTACCTTATTTGTTTCAGGTGTGAACCGGGCCGACCGTGGTGATGACGTAGAGGAGGTCTGATCGAGGAGGGATCACTAGCTGTGTTGGTTAGGCTAGGAAATAATGTTGTGCATTGCAGACATCGTTAAAATCTTATTGCTATGAAATAAAAGGGGAATTAGACATTAGGTTAACTCAAAGGGCACTCTCTCTTATTGCTTTATGGGCATTTTTACTATTCGAATTACTGATGTATTTGGGATTACGAGACAAAACGATTATTTTCTTTTGATTGAATTCCTGACCACTGAGGCGGGTATTATCTCCTGGATATTCCATTATTGTGTACCTTTATTTTGTATGTTGCATTAAGAGACGCATTACATTTTTGTTACCTTAAATAGGAGTGTTCAGTAAGTGTTATAGGGCCGTTACTTCGTTAAACCTATCAGAAATTTGGGTCCTTACACGACAGTTAAAGGTGGCAGGGACGTCGCACGCTGAATGGATGGACAGAAGGGGGTGCACTGCCGACAGTAGCAAGGTAGTCCCGCTACCCGTGCCTTCTGGACATGTCGCCTAGGGCCGTGGGGTGCACCCGTCGTACTGACAGCACGCGTCGCCAGCTGTGGCCACATACAGGGCGTAACCGTTTACAGTTCTTCGTCCCCCCCTAGTAGACGCGTCCTCTGCTCGGTGACATCCTCTTTGAGAAGGTGATTCTTAGTGGGCCTGTGCTTATGGAGGGACGAATGCTTATCCTGTTCGGACGCTACCCATAACAATTTTATTTGAGAAAAATGCACATGATTAGCAAATAAGTAGTTGGGATGTGCTCGTATTGTAATCATGCAATAATTCTCGAAACAAAATATAAATAAACAAACAATAAAAAAATCTATTTTATTTTTTGTCATTATTTTTGTAATTTTGTTTAGATAGGTTTATATTAATAAAGTAAAACGATATAAATTTAATTTTAAAAATAAAAAATATAATTTTTAAAAATAAAGTGACTGAAACTTATAAAATATGACATAACAAAATTTATTAGTAAGATTATAAAAAATAACAAAAATTATACAAAAAAGTTTATATAAAAACATGTATTCTAGAATAAAAAAAAAACTTAGTTTGGAAATTATTTAAATTTTAAATTTTAATAATTAAAAATATATTAATATATAGGCTGACCAAGTCCGATCCAAAGGGCTGATCCAAACTCGATCCAACTTTGACTCATCGAGTTAGGCCCATGGATTGGGCTATGAGACTAGGTTTGAGTGGTTGGGTGGCCCAAGCTCGGCTCAAACAATACTTGAGGCTCGTAGAGCTTGGGCCTGGGCCAAACTTGGGTCATTACTTCTTTGGGCCAGCCCGACCCAATGATGAGGTTGACAAGTAACGATCGAAGCTATAATGGAGCTAACGAGAGTTATCCTATCATCTTCTAATAATCTAAAGATTGTAATACAAGGTAAGTATAAAATAGATCTTGATTTGAATCTACTAACTTACTTCCTTGTTGTGTAGGTAACTGTGGGCAAGCGAAGCCTAAGGCAAAATGAATTGTGGAAAACTACTTGTCCAAGAAGCCTTCTAAACAATACCATGGCCGAAAACACAAAATGTTATGTAGGACAATGTTGAGATTTTTAATATGTAGTCGATAACTTTCTGCAAGAAATAAAATCACAAGCACACAATAGAAAAGCAGAGACACCAAGATTTACGTGGAAAACCCCTCAGTGTAAGTGGAAAAACCACGGGACAGCTCCGAAAATCATCCACTATAAGAATAATGGGTTATACAAAGTTTCTTCCCTAGTCGCAACTAGAGGATACAACAAAATACATCAGACGAGAGCCTGGCTAACAATGGATACACAAAAATCCTTCATCTACCAAAGATGGAATCAAAAGCAAGCAAAGAAAGGTCTCACCGGTGAAAATGACACGAAGAAACTCAAACGAAAGAGGAGCAAACTAAATCAACAACGAACCGGCAAACAAACCAACTTCTTTTTCTTCTTCGGCTCTTGCACCGTTCCTTCAACAAAAGAAGTTCTCCCTCTCTTCTTCTTCTTCGCACCCACACTAAAGCTCCCAAATTTTTTTTTACGTGTTCTTTAGCTGAGACCCACGAAACACACCATAAAAGAAAACCCAAGCTTGCCCAACAAGCTTCACATATTTCTATGTTTTATTTTATTATTATTTTCTTTTCTTTTCAGTAAGTCAAAACTTATCCATAAACAAATGTGCTAAAATAATTGGGCCCTTTATGTATGTCGGGACCCAACAAACTCCCCTTCCCGACTACGCAGAAGGGTCAACCATGCCCGCTATCCGTCTGCATGCTTCATGTTTTCCTCTAGGTAAGGTCTTTGTCATCATATCTGAGCCATTATCATCTGTGTGTATCTTTTCAATCTCTAACAACTTTTCATTCAACATTTCTTGAATCCAATGATACCTAACATCAATGTGCTTAGACTTCGAGTGGAAGCTTGGATTCTTGCTGAAATGAATAACACTCTGACTATCGCAGTACAACACATATCTCTATTGTTTAATGCTCAACTCTTGCAAAAATTTCTTCATCCAAAGCATTTCTTTGCAAGCTTCGGTTGCTGCTATAAACTCAGCTTCTATAGTTGAAAGAGCAACACACTTCTGTAACTTGGATTGCCATGATACAGCTCCCCCTGCAAAAGTAATCAGATACTCCGAAGTGGATTTTCTGGAATCAACATCACCGGCCATATCTGCATCTGTAAACCTATTTAGCACAGTTTTGTCATTCCCAAACTGTAAACATACTTTGGAAGTACCTCTGAGATATCTGAAAATCCATTTCACTGCTTCCCAATGTTCTCTGCCTGGATTGGAAAGAAATCGACTGATAATGCCAATTGCATGAGCTATATCTGGTCTGATACAAATCATTGCATACATCAAGCTTCCAATGGCCGAGGAGTATGGAACGCTACTCATATCTTCCATCTCTTCTTCATTTGAAGGGCTCTGTTTGGAACTAAGCTTGAAATGATTGTCAAGCAGAGCACCTACTGGCTTTACTTTGTCCATATGGAACCTCTCAAGCAGCTTCTCAATATATTTTTCTTGTGATAACCACAACTTTTTAGTTTTTCTATCACGGGAAATTCTCATGCCAGGAATCTGCTTCGCTGGTTCTAAATCCTTCATGGCAAAGGATTTATTCAACTCCTTCTTTAGTTCGCTAATCTTTTTGCTATCAGCACCAACAATTAGCATATCATCCACATATAGTAGCAGAATGATAAAATTATCATCAGTGAATCTCTTAACAAAGACAAAATGATCAGAAGTTGTTTTCTTGTACCCATGCTCCCCCATGAACGAATCAAACTTTTTATACCACTGTCTCGTTACTTGCTTTAACCCATAAAGGCTCTTCTTTCATTTGCACACCAAGTGTTCCTTGCCTTTTACTTGGAATCCCTCTGGCTGTTCCATATATATCTTTTCCTCCAAATCTCCATGAAGGAAAACAGTTTTCACATCAAGCTGCTCAATCTCCAAATTCAAACTAGCCGCTAAACCAAGTACAACTCTAATAAATGACATTTTCACCACTGGTGAGAAGATCTCTTCAAAATCTACACCCATTGAACCCTTTCACAACCAATCTCGCTTCATACCTTGGTTGTGAGCTATTTTCATTTGTCTTCAATCTGAATATGCATAGCCCAAGAATATGCATTGTTTGGTTTTACTATCAAGCTTTGATCTCTGATCTTTGGGAATATGAACAAATGTCTTGCATCCAAAGACCTTCAGATAATCATAGGAAGAATATTTTCCTGTCCAAATTTTATGAGGCATGTCACGTTTCAAAGAAACTGTAGGAGAAAGATTTATCAAATCCATTACCGTCTGCACTGCTTCACCCCAAAACATCTCGACAATTTTGCATTCGACAACATGCATCTGGCTCTTTCTACAATGGTGAGATTCATTCTTTCAGCCACACCGTTATGCTGGGGAGTATTAGGAACTGTCATTTGATGTCTGATCCCATGCCTTTAACAACATTCATCAAATGGGCCTCTATACTCACCACCATTGTCAGATCTAATGCATTTCAGTTGTCTCCCTGTCTCTCTTTCTACTTTAGCTTGAACCTCCTTAAACGCATCTAAGACCTGATCCTTAGATTTTAGGATACGCACCCACATCTTTCTAGAGTGATCGTCGATGAATGTGACAAAATACAAGGCACCACCCAGAGATTTTTCTCTCATAGGACCATAAACATCGGAATGCACCATATCCAATACATTGGAGCTTCTATGTGCCCGAGCTTTAAACGATACTCTGTGTTTTTTACCAGCTAGGCAACGTGTACAAGTTTTAAGAGATGCCCTTTGCTTGTGGTATGAGATCCTTCCTAGCAAGAACTTCCAATCCTTTTTGACTCATGTGCCTAAGTCTCTTATGCCATAACTCCATATGCGATTCATCTTCCACTGTATTTACCAGGCTCTTTGCAAGTTTCACAGTCATCACATACATGTTGAGGTTCTTACTTCCTCTGGCTACCACTAACGAGCCTCTGATGAGCTTCCACCATTTCTCTCTAAAATGACTATGATAGCCATCATCGTCAAGTTGTCCTACGGAAATGAGATTCAATCGCATATCGGGAACATGTCTAACATTTTTCAGAATTAAGGTACATCCACTACTAGTCTCCAAACACACATCTCCAATACCCATGACTTTTGATGTATGATTGTTTCCCATCTTTACTATTCCAAAGTCACCTGACTTGTAGGATAAGAAAAATTCGCATTTGGAAGTAACATGAATTCCCGCACCACTGTCTACTATCCAATCAGTATCCTGACATGCGAAATTAAACTGCATTTTCCTCACAAACAATCAATACATAACTATTTGTGGCTACTGCAGTATCTTTTTCTTCATTCCCTTTGTCATTCTTTTACTTGTTCTGATCTTTCTTCCATTTTCTACAGTGGATATTCTTATGGCCCATCTTCTTGCAATAAAAGCATTGAATATTTTTACTCGATCTACTCGCTGATCTTCCTTTATTATTTTGATTCCTATTGCGACTATGGCTTCTACCACGATTCTCTGTGACAAGAGCTTCTGATTGACTTGTCGAAGGATTCACCGTTTTCCTTCTCACCTTTTCATTTAGGAGACTACTCTTGACCATACCCATGGTGACCTTTCCATCAGGCGAACAATTACTCAAAGAGATCACTAATGTCTCATAGCTATCCAGTAACGAACTCAGGAGCAACAAAGCTTGGAGTTCATCATCCAAGTTTATCTGCATGTTCATTAGCTGATCTACAATGCTCTACATTTCATTTAAATGCTTTGCAATCAAAGTTCCTTCTTTGTATTTCAAATTTACCAGCTTTCTTATGAAGAAAGCTTTGTTGCATGTTGTCTTCCTTTCGAACAAATCCTCCAACTTTTTCCATAAAGCGTGTACCGACGTCTCCTTAGAAGTGTGATAATATACACTATCATCAACCCATTGGCGTATATATTCCACTACTTGTCTATTCAAGAGTTCCCAATCCTCATCGAACATATCTTTTGGCCTAGCCGACTCTCCCTTAATCGGAGCATGAAAGTTTTTGCAATATAGCAAGTCTTCCATTTTCTCTTTCCACAATTGCCAATTTGTTGCATTCAAATTGATCATTCGGCTTGTGTTGACATCCATTACTACACACAAAAATTTAACCAACCACTAAAATCAACCCGACTTGGTTGCTTGCCAACCTGGAGCTCTGATACCACTTGTTGATTTTTAATATGTAATCGATAACTTTCTGCAAGAAATAAAATCACAAGCACATAATAGAAAAGCAGAGACACCAAGATTTACATGGAAAACCCCTCAGTGTAAGTGGAAAAACCACGGGACAGCTCCGAAAATCATCCGCTATAAGAATAATTGGTTATACAAAGTTTCTTCCCTAGTCGTAGTTAGAGGATACAACAAAATACATCAGACGAGAGCCTGGCTAACAATGGATACACAAAAATCCTTCATCTACCAAAGATGGAATCAAAAGCAAGCAAGGAAAGGTCTCACCGGTGAAAACGACACGAAGAAACTCAAACGAAAGAGGAACAAACTAAATCAACAACGAACCGGCAAACAAACCAACTTCTTCTTCTTCTTCGACTCTTGCATAGTTCCTTCAACAAAAGAAGTTCTCCCTCTCTTCTTCTTCTTCGCACCCACACTGAAGCTCCCAATTTTTTTTTTCACGTGTTCTTCAAATGAGACCCACGAAACACACCACAAAAGAAAACCCAAGCTTGCCCAACAAGCTTCACATATTTCTATGTTTTATTTTATTATTATTTTTTCTTTCTTTTCAATAAGTCAAAACTTATCCATAAACAAATGAGCTAAAATAATTGGACCCTTTATGTATGTCGGGACTCAACAGAGAATGTAAATGCAAAGTACCAAGTTGAGGAAAAATAAAACCAAGCACAATGTCAACAAACCAAGTACTGGGGTTTGGAAGCGCTTTTGGAAGGAACGGAGCGTTCGTTCAAGCCCAAACCAAATAAGACAAAGAAGATCAATATTACGTCAAGACTTCAAGGTTGCGCTTCAAGGACTTCAACAAGTTGTGCAAAGTCAAGCACCCACGAGGAAGAAAGAAGAAAAGAAATGACATGTCCATGGAAGAAAATCATAAAGCACCTACTAGGTAAGGGATAACTTGTCAAAGCTTACCATTTGACTAACTTGATTCGTTTTGATGTAGTCAATGAAGACCTTGATTTAAGGACAAATCTTTTTAATGAAAGGAGGGATGATACGAATCCATTTGTGACCAATTACATGTACACAAAGGAGCAATTACATGAAGCAAGGCAAATAAGATTCAAGAGGCTTTCACACTACATCTTCAAAAGCTAGTTAATTCACAAGAACCAACAAAGAGTTTTGAGCCCAAATTTATTTACAACGTTACTTCAATGAGTCAAGAAGATAATTGAGCATAGATAACATTGGAAATATTGTCTATGTTGAGAGATGGCATGGAGGACAAAAAAAGTGTGCAAAATTGTGAACATGTGCCTTTGCAGATTGCACCTCTCGAGAGTTTGTGCAGTCAAAACTTGTCAAACCTCATCCAAACGTGAAGCGCCTTCTATATTTGATTCCTAAGACAATTTAAAGCAATTCTGTGTTTGTTGTTATGCATTTAAACGTCTAGATTGATGTGCAATCAAGTTTTAAATTGCATGTCTTATTTTCTTCAATTTGCATTCAATAGCATTTTGAAAGATTTTTGGTATTTCTTTGTTGAACCACCATTTAGCCTATTTAAAGGCTTGTAATGCTTGAGATTGTTCAAATTTAACATATCGAAATCAAGAACTTTTGTTCCTTAACACATTTGGTGTTGTCTCTTTCAAATCTTGTTTTGGGTTTGATGTTAAACTGATTCATTGGATTAGTCTCAATCAAACTAATTCTGAAGTGAGTCGTCCTAGAATTTAAGAGTGACCATCATAGATTTTAGGTTTGATCTTAGAGTGATTCATATTCTAACCTTACTCTTGGTTGGAACCATTTGGTAGGTCAGCTACTTTTGTTAAAGTTTGAAAGAATCCTAGAAGGACCTCCAGCTTTGTAAACCCGAGCAACCTTGGCGCTTATCATAAGATTTCTATGGTTCATCCCTTTACATTATTAAAAAATGAACGATAAGTTTGATTTAGGTTTTAATTTAGTTAGGCTTTATTATTTAGGTTGGTTTATTTCTCCAATAGAGCATAAAATTGATTTTCGACCCTCTGAAAGACATTTTGATGATGTATTTGAAAAAGTATATAAGTTATCAGTTTTTGAAATTAGGACTTATTCATAGTTGTAATCATGATTGGGTGCACCACCGAGACTGATGGTAGAAGCTTAGGCCCAATGTTATGTGCATCGAGTTTGTATTTTGTCATTAGTCCCAGTGCTAATCCTGAAACTAATTCCGATGGTCTTAGCACCAGGACTAAGGTTTTAAAGGCCCTATGTAAACTGCATTGAATTCCACCAGGAAATTTGATTCTCCCTTTAGTCACAGTGGGACCTAGTGACAATCTTGACCGAGACTGAAGGCATAAACTTTTTCCTTCATATTTTTTTCTGTTTTCATTCCCTCTCCCGTGCTTGATTGTTTATTTATTTATTTATATAATTTCTCACAACTTTTATTTTTTCTTGTTTAGGGAAATTAAGGAAATGATGGATAATCTAAAATTGTTGTTTTAAAATCTATCTTTTAATGCATTGTGAAGTAGAACTAAGATATTTGAAAAGATCATTAATAGCCTCTATAACACCTTAAAAGATATATTAACAACATACTGTCGCAACGTCATTGCGATGCGGAGCGGCCGACATCATCCCCTGAAGGGTCTCACGAGATGAGGGTTTGGAGTCGCCACCAACCATCCACGAGGTGTGATTGGTCACCTATTTTAAAATATTTGGTCTGTGAAAATCAAATTGTTTGTTCGGGAGTCGACTGAGCATAGAGAAGGTGTTAGCACCCTACGACACCCGTTCGAAAACGATACAATATTTTGTCAAAAATTATCCTATTATTTATTTGGTCTAAAAGAAAATTATTTTGTGTTTTGATTGAAATATCTCACGTTATATTAATTTACACTTTGTTATAAGATATGAATTAATACGTATGAGTGACATGAAGGCCATTAAAAAAAAATTTATCAACTCTAGAATATTGGAAGATTCCAATTTCCGTCATTGGAGTTTTCGAAGTAATTAGTAGTTAGAAAAACAAAGATAAATAATAATAAAAAAAGAGGCACATAAGGGTTTGAACTTGGATCGTGATTAAAATCAATGAAGCCTATTGCCATTATGCCAACATTTAAGGATGTAAAGTAGATATTTATTGCCATTATGCCAACATTTAAGGATGTAAGGTAGATATTCATTAAAATCCGAACACGTTATTTTAAAACTTTATTTAAAAAAAAAATCATTTAACTTAATGTTTTATTTTGCAATTTGAAATTCATTTTATCTTAAAACAAAATTTATTTAAAAAAGAATTAATTTTCTTTATTTAAAAACAAAGTCTTATTTTTAAAAATCTAACATTTTATTTATTGAAAAATGCTCAAAACTTAAAAGGAAGTGTTTATTTTAAACCTCATTTTCTTAGTCTTAAAAAAACTCTTTATACTTTAAAACAAATCTTATTTATAAAAACAATCTTTATTTTCTTTTCCCAAATTGATTTAAAACTTATTTTATAAGTTTTAATTTTTACTTAAAAAATTTGGTTTAGAAAAGAAAAATATTTATTTTTTCTTACTCACTTAAAGCTTATTGCAGGGAGGGAGGTCGTTGGAGCTGATGTGCTAGTGGGAGCCAGGTCAGGCTGCTGAACATCACTGTTGTTCGTGGTTGCGCCAGAATGGGTCGTTGGAGGTTGGTTGTGCCACCAGATGTTATTCACGCCGCCAGAGGTAAAAGTACCTATGGGTCTCGTGCGTAGTATCGGTCGTCAGACTCAGATCTGCATTGCCGCTAGGATGAATAGGCTGTGGGTCATGCTGTCAAAGTCGATATCATCGTCGAAGTTCGTTGCTTCTGACGGACCTATTCACCGCCGTCGAATTCGTTGCGGTGTCTTGCCACATTTGCGTTGAGAGGGGAAAAAAGATATGGAAGGTTGTGAGAGATGGGGAGAGAGTTATGGTGGAGTTGGTGAGATCGGAAGAAAGATTTTTTTACAGATGGTGGGTCATAGTGGATTCTTTTATAAAAGTGGAAAAGAAAGAAAAATGTTTATACTCAAACTTATTTCCCTTATTTACATTTCCTGCTACATTTCTTCCCTTCACACAAATGAAACCCCTCCTCTGAGGAAATTATGAGTTAATTTTGAGAAAAGAAATAAAAAAAATTCAAAACTATTTTGAAAAAGAGAGGGAGAAGAACGAAACTTACTCCCTCCCTCTCTTGTCTCTTTAATTTTTTGTTATTATTTTCTTTTTGTCTAATAAAACTAAAAATGTTTATTTTAATTTAATTCTGTGTTATTTTTTCTCATTTATTATACCAACAAATAAATAATAAAAATTGAAAAAAAAGCCGGACCAAATATGGTGTCGAGACATCATGAGAAGTAAATGATAACATCGAACGAGTCGAGAAGTACAGTATGTACACGGTTGCCCACATGTCTTACAGGTTAGTTTACGTTAAAAAGTAATCTTTAATTTTTTTTACTCATCACATTTATTTTCTTCAAATTTATTTTCATATATTTTTTTTCATAGATAGTAGGTATTTAGGCATATGAGACTATCTCGACACTGCGTTGTTGTCCCAACAACCCTTGTGCTAGAGCACATGCAAGAGTAAGAGTACATAAATGAGAGTGTAGAAAGTTAGAAGTTAACTTTGTCTCCATGGGATTGTAATCACTTAATTGCTTCAGAATTTACTCAAGAAAATATATATCATAAAATTGCAATGTTTTGAGCAAAACTATTAACAACACTTAAAGATAAAAATACTTAAAAATGTCAAAGAAACAACTGTAACACATGGAATAACGAGAGAGTAATATTTGATAATAAAACAAGAGGGAGGGGCGGTTCCTTTCGTTAACTATTACTGACCAATGCTCTAGCATTAGAGACAAAATCTACTAGTTAAACAGACATAGTACTTTTCCAAGTTACCAGGATACACCATTAATTAGTTCCCACTATACTAAAGTTTCACACTATATATAAAAGCATAGAGCAAGCATCAAGCAAGGTTAAACACAAATTTGAAGTTCTTACAAAATCAAAAGCAATTATTCATAAATATTAATCAACCATTCAAAATAATATCAAACAGTACACACCTTGCTCAAACAAAAAATATTTGCTCGAACAACAAGAGAATGACGTTGATAACGAAAAATTTATACACTCTCCCCCTTTTTGGGTTTAGCTTATGTTACAAATGAAAATAAACAGAGAAGAAAAAGAAATAGTGCAATCCATTTTGAGGTTCCTTTGGAATAGGAAATACCCAAAGACATATCTCGTGTGTCCACTAGGTAAAGGCTCCAGTAGAAGGGTGTCTTCTTCTTCCTTCTTACACCACCTTCAAGTGTTAATCTCCTTAATTTTATGTGTAAAAGAATGTTCTTCCTTGGGATTTCCCCTTTCTCGGCTACCTGTCCTCTAGTTTTTATATGTTCGTTAAAATTAGGGCAACCACATGGGCTGTATAGAATTAGGTAGAAGGACAGCTGCATAACTTAAGGCTATTGCACTCTACTGCTTCATTTTCCAATCCAGCTGCTAATCTTTGATGCTCTAGAATCGCCTGCGGTACAATAAAATTTTCAAAAAATAACAAGAATTTCTCACAGTACCTAACTGAAGTGCAAAATATTTCATAACATTGCAATTTCATCAAATCTATTTGTATAATAGGCAAAATTGACCTCCGAGTACTTCACTATTCTACTTTTTCATCGAGAATATCACAAAACAACTCTCTAAGCGTGAGTTATTATGCGTCCACGCATCGAGAATAAGCTAAGCAATGATGTCGTTCACTACCTTTTTCAATGGTCTGCACTCATTCTCGTCCATTCCGAGTGCTAGCCAATCTTCAAGTCACCTTGCGTGTAAATGATTGTTATGGTATTCTATTTATGATAGTTACAATAGTTTATTTAATATCTAACCTAGCATTACGTTGTGTGTAGCCAACGACTAAGTTACAACTGAAGGTGATAGATGGTGAAGTCCAGCACACAGACCGTCGTTGGACACTAGCATTGAGTTGGGCCTAGTTCATCTAGATCTTAGATTCATGAAATGACTTTGCAGCCATTAATAGAAACATATCCACTCGATTTGTTCTTAAATTTTTTTCCTTCAAGTTCATCGTTAGATGATGATTACAAATTACATGGAAGTCATTGGGAAATACACTATCAACTGCATATTAATGCTAAAATTATGATCGGATACAATCATCAAGCTTGCAGTTACGCCAAGCGCACATTTTTAACGAGACATAAATCATTTTTATGAATCATCAGACTCCCGATCAACTATCCTAAAGGCAATTGGGTATATTTGATTATTGTCATCAACAAAAACAGTTGTTAGCGTCCTTTTATACCTCCTATTGAAAAATGTGTCATCAACAATAAGGCCTGGGTGGATGCAATTTAAGATTCCCCTAACGAGAGGACCCAAAGTCATGAACATGTACTTTAAATTTTTTTTATCCTCAAGTTTCATGTCGAAAAGTATACCTTGGTTCATGATTTTGAGGGTTTCACCATATGCGCCTGGTAGTTTATATGACTCTTCTAGCGATCCTCAGACAAGTTCGAGTGCTTCTTTCACCTATCATGCAATCTCATAACTCAAGTTACGTACTCCTACTGCATGTCTTGTCTTTCTGTCTATACGTGCATGAGACATCTATGAACTTCAATTGTACATAATGTCCTACAACCCAACTCTTGGCTTATCTAGCCATGGTCATGGTTCAACAATTCGAAAGAGCATGTATGGAAATGGGGTATTGTTTCAATCTTATCAATAGATTACATCTTTTCATTCTAACGAAGTCTCCATTTGCTGCTATCATAGATACACATAGGGTATATAGCTCCTTCATTGACCTTTTAACTCATAATTCAAAATTATTTCTCATTGTTAAGACGAACATCTTCATAGTCAACTTTTTCTTTGGATAGAATACATTACCCACCTCAACGTTTTCGGTTCCAAAACACTTACTTGCCATGACATACACATTCTCATCATGTCCAGTAAGTTCCTAGCATACCAACCTTGGCTCAATCGTGACATTGAGTATGGTTCTTCTATCAATTGTTGTTATTGGGTGTGTTCCCTTAAACTCGTAGTTTGTATTTATGTAAAAACAAATATATATTTCATAAAGTTTTATTCAATCAATTTGTTGTTGAATTCATAGCATTGCATTGTCCAAAATTCAATAAACTAAACATCCGAGGTTATTATCATGTAACCGGGACAGTATATCTATTGGGTATATATTTGATATACTGGGTATATATTTGATATACCCCTGATATACTAGGTATATATTTGATATACTCAGATATACAAGTGGATAATGTCCCGTGAATAACCTAAAGGGTCTATAGGATATGGATAAGGCTGGGTACCTTATCCTGGCAACACTATGGATATAGCCCACTCTGTAAATGTTATAGACGACTCGATCCAGGTCGTTCGTGTGGAGACATGCGAGTGGGGGTATCCTATACAATGAGTTTGTATAAGACCGGACCGCGAGATAGCCGATCTTTAGATGTAACGCTGTTGACTAACAGATTGCTATTTCATAGGATGACCAGACAACTCATTCTCAATCCTGAGTGAGTTATGGACTCCTGCCCGTGCGGGCTCGTCCTTTGATCTATATGAGTGAGAGTAGTATTTAAGGAGCAAGATGTAACTCAGGAGTAAAACGGTAATTTGACCCATCTTGAGTTACGAGCACTCGTGAAGGATTGACTTGTCATTAATGGTCGATATCAGTGGACACATAAATAATCTATAGCGAGAAGAGTTCAGCTGCAGGTTTTTAGTGGAGTAACCCGTAGTTAACGTATGTTGATTAAGGTCGTTAATGAGTTTAACCAAATTAATCTCGTAACGTTGAAGCTTCTGATCTATAGTCCATTAGGTCCTCTTGCTAGCTCGTAAAGGGTAATTAAGAATATAAAATCTTGGAAAGTAATTTGAATTGTTCAAATTTAATTAAAGGGAATTTGAGTTAATTGTGTATGACACAATTTAAGATAATGTATGATGATACATTATAAAACTATATATTATGAGAGAATAATATGAATAGGATTCATATTAATACTATAAAGTTAAAGTTTAATGTGAATTAGATTCATATTAAATACTATAGGTTACGAGGGAAATGTATATTTGAATATGATACAAATATTTATTTATTTAATTAAATAAAATTTAATTATTTAATTAAATATGTTTTAATTAATTATTAATTAAATTAAAACAGTTTTAATTTAATTAATCATTTAATTTATTTATTAAATTAAATAAATGAATATATATACAAGTTTGTTAATTATGGAAACTCACCACTCTCCAACAATTTTGCTGGGAGAGTGGTGAAGTGGAGAGTGGGAAGTTTCTTCCCCTCCCTCACTCCCGTCCTTTCTTTATAAAACACAAGGTATTTCCCTGTGTTTTGAAGTTGTTGATCAAAAAGGAAGAACACGTTCTCTCTCACAAAAACCGATTCTCAATTCCTTTCTTTTCGTTCTCATTTCTCCAAGATACGAGATACCACAATCTCGTTTTTAAGTCCTTGAGACATAGCGAGGTAACTTGGTGGTGGTGTTCAATTACACATTTGAGAGTTTTTATTCGTGCTATCACGATGCTCGTGCTCGAGGAAGAGAATCTGCCAACGATCTTCAAAAGTAAGTAGTTTTCTTATTCCCCGTGAGGCTTAACCTCGATTTTAAATAGAATTGTTGTGCTTTTTTATAAGAACCGGTATCGTTCTTCTTTTAAAACCAAATTGAATCACAAGCGATAAAACGCTTCCGCTTAGGATTCGATCCCTTAAGTTGCCATATGAATGTGTTGTTTGACTCGATATTCAATTTTCTCCTGCTTTATAAAGTGATATTCAGACATCTGTGTGCTTGATCATTTGTCTGTTCTTTATCAGGAACATCACATTCATCTTCATTTGTCAATGAGTCATATGATTCGTCATTTTAATCCCACTTTTCCTTCTTATCACAATCATGATCAATTCATTCACATACATTTTCATTATGCACATGATCACTCGAGCTACCTACTATCATCTCCCAAATTACACAGAACCACATTTGCATTTAAGAACGTTGGCGATGCTTATATGCCCTATGGGATTGTAGGATGGAGGAGAGGACAAGATATGAGGTAAGGGCATGTTCTGGTCTGTATTATATGGGAAAGCTAGTATGTTTGTGATACGTGACAACCCAAGCGTATTGAGCTACTCGAGCCACAAGCCACTTGAATCCAATCATATAGATGGTTCAACCCAAAAGGCCAAGGTTAGACGGATTACCTTTGCAGTCGTTACCTTAAGCAGACAGATGACTCACTATGCTCGAGGCCGAAAACACCCAACGAGTTTGATGACCAATCAAACAAGCATGCTCCAAGGGGTTCAAATACGAAGGCCTAAGTTCAACCACACAAAGGATTCGAAATTTGAGAAGGGGTTTGCATAAGACAAGGGGTGAGAACACTCTCAATTCTATTCAACTTCAATAATCCAAGGCTGTGTTACAATGAAGGGGTACAAGCCTATTTATAGGCCGAGGCCCTTGGCCTTTTAAGGAAAATAACAAATTTAAAAAGAAAATTAAAAATGATAAATTCCTAAAAAGTCTAAAACTTGCCTAAAAGTGAATTTTAAAAATGATAAATAAAACAAAGAAATCAAAGATAAAATCCAAAACAAATCTCCCAAGAATAAATCAAAATGTTAAAGAAATATATTTGTTAATTGGGAGGAGTGGGTGACTGGGTGTTTATGCTGAACGCACGCACTAAGCGTGGTAACAATTATATAGATGCAAGCGCACACCTGTCAGAGTAATATAAAATGGATGGAGTATCCAAGTATCGATCCTCAAGGACTTCTAAATAATTTCCAAACTCTGAAGTTTTAAAGAATAGTGAATGTTGAAATGAGTGATTCTTGTAAAATGGGAAGTGGTCACAAATAATGGTTTTGGATTTGGGATTTGGACTTATAATAATAAAACCTGACCCGATTTACTTCAAGTTAGCCAACAAAGAATCAAGGACATGCTAAGGATAATATGCATTTTACTTTAGAAACTAACGACTACGCTTCTCACTTTACTTATGTCTAAGCAAGTTCAAAGTCCTAAGACATTCCCTAATATGTCTATTATGAGATATATCTTAGTTTTAGGATGGAAATAGTCGCAACCTCGGGTTAAGGTCCTATGTCTAGGCTACTTAAGCGGAACCCTTATGTCTAAGGCGCTCCTCTCCTCGGTTTAACCACTCAACAATGCAAATAAGCAACATTTTCAGTATTGACTTGTTAAGACTTACAGTGGCCTTCTCTAAATCCTAACTTTTTGGGAAAACATGTTGAGCAATGAATGGAAAGTAAAAACACTACTTCTTAGCAACCCTTTTTAGACATAAAAGGCTAACTATCCATAACCGGGCTAGAGACGGGAATTTAGAAAGACATATTGAAGAAAATACAGCAAGTAAAATGGTTGAATGTGGAATGCATGTGTGAAAAACAAAAGTTAACTAACGGAGAGTTTTTATCAGGATTGAGAGCTTCGCCCTTCTCTTTCAAGCAAGGGAGAGTGTCACGTGCTCTTTCCTCCAAAAATACAACTCTCTTAACTAAAAATAAAGTAAAGGCAAAGAGAAGATAAGCAAAGTGCTAGATTTTTATATATTTGAATAAGTAGAAAATAACTAAGTACAAATGGAAACAAAACAAATCTCAATAAAAGAATGTAAAGTACTCGGGATTTAAAAACCAAAAGCAACTAATGAAAGCAACTCAAAAGTACTTAGAAAGCAACAAAGAAACACTAAAAATGATCAAGAGAAGGAAGCAAGGCTTGATGAATTTGGTGGAGAAGTTGCTGGAATTTATAGCTGTGCAGAATTGGTTAGGTAGGTCCTAAAACGATGGTGAATCACCCATTTCCAACTCTTTTGACTGACCAAATCGTGCTCAAACTGATAGTGGAACACTTCTTCTACACGTATGCATCGGTTGGAACCACCAAAACGCATTGGAAGACGCGTTTCATTAAGGGCAAAGTTGGAAGAAAAACCTGTTTTTCTGCAGGCTTCCCAGGCGCCTGGCGCCTCCCATGATGGTTTTTCCGTCTTTTTGCTTCTTTTGATTAATTTGCACTCCCAAATGGTCCTAAAATGTCATAGATACAATATAAGCCAACCACAAACCATAATATATGAATTTTGCATGAATTGGAACTCAAACGATCGAGAAAAATCCGAAACAAAGCTGAAACATTGTAAAAACAGCATCTAAAACCTTCTTTTTACGCATGTAAACAAGCGTAATCAGTGGGCGGCAAGGTAGTGCAGTGTGCACGTTGGGCTGGACGGGCTGGGGGCGGGCACGGGGTTGGGTGGCACGCTAGGCGTGTGTGCAAAGCGCTGGGACTAGCGTTGGCATGTAGGCATGTGCACGGGTGTTGGGGCAAGGCGCTGGCGTGCGCGTGGGCGTGGGGCAGGGGCGCTGGTACAAGGGTGCACGCGCGGTGTCATGGTCATGCTCGTCCAGGGCTTGTTGCCTGTGGCTGCATGCCTATAACAACCTCTTTCCACATACTTTTATGCCATGTATTTAGTTTTACTTGTTATTTTCTTTTCCTTATACTTTTGGTGGCGAGTGACTCCTCGCCACTTTGCATGTTCAGGCCTGCCATAACAAATATGCCTTAGAATGTACTATAGGGGGTACACCTAGTCATCCTCCCTACATTACGTTGTATTCTTGTCTTGCCGCTAATCTATTCTCTTGCATTCAAGCTTACAACAACTTCCAAAATGCTTTCAAACGTTTTCCAAAACCTTTTTCTCTAACCCCGTTTTCTCGAGAACGGGGGTGAAGGTTGTGACATATAGCCATTGTGCCACCAGCTATTCATTTTCGTATTGGCTGACTTGCTAGAGGGTGAAAGCAAGTGCCGCACAATCGCTTTCTAAGTCTCGTTAAAGTGCGATTGTGACAGTTGGTATTAGAGCCTTGTTGGCTCCTCGAGTTTGAAAACAGTAACCATGTTCGTGACAAAACAGTTGGGCAAGTCCCACGTCGACAGACTCGTCGAGATCGGAGAACAGTTGTTGTTCTTAAGGGAAATCCCTGACAACCTTAGATATGTGGAATCTCGGTTGGATGAGATCTCCACCAAAGCTGATGGAATTGATGCCGTAAATGCCCGCATAGATGGACTTGTTCCACGTGAGTTAATGCTTCGGGTTGAGGCCCTTGAAGGCAAGGTAAGCGAACTGATAACCTTGAGCGTGGCGAAAGCTCATCGAGCTCAATCGCCTACATGGAGGAGCGTGTCGAAGAAATAGACATCTCCCAAAAGACTATTGTTCAGATGGTCAGTGAGCTGACCGACGACTTCAAAGCCGCCATTGACGACATGAGGGCAGAGATTGTCGAATTAGGCACCAAAGTAAATCTCACCATGAGAGCAGTGGGAAATCAGGCCCCAGCTGGGGGACCTATTCAGTTCAACAAGGTAAAAATTCCCGAACCCAAGCCCTTCTGTGAGGCGCGAGATGCTAATGCTCTTGAGAACTTCATCTTTGACCTTGAGCAGTACTTCAAGGCGACAAGCACTGTGAAAGAAGAATCGAAAGTCACACTAGCCACAATGCATCTTGCTGACGATGCGAAGTTATGGTGTAGAGCGAGATATGTAGATGTACAAGAAAGCAGATGTACCATCGACACATGGGAAAAACTAAAGCAGGAACTTAGATCCCAATTTTTCCCATAAAATGTAGAGATCCTCGCCCGTCGTAAACTACGTGAGTTAAGACACACAGGAAATATTCGAGACTATGTAAAATAGTTTTCAGGGTTGATGTTGGACATCCGTGATATGTCCGAGAAAGATAGGGTCTTTGCCTTTATGGAGGGCTTGAAACCATGGGCCCAGGCTAAGCTGTATGAACAAAAAGTACAAGATATCGCTACCGCTTATGCCACAGCCGAAGAACTATTCGATCTTAGTAACGATGCTCCACAAGAGCAAAAGAATACCAGGCTTTTTCTAGTAGTGGAAACAAACCCGCTAGATCGGGTCCCCTAAAAGTAGGGGAGCTGACAAAAATGGAGGGGGAGACTGCAGACCCTTCCAGTAGAGAGGTGGAAATACATGGAGAGGGCCGAACCCACAGAACAATAACAACCAGATAGGACTGTCTTGCTTCATTTGTAAAGGACCGTATAGAGTATATGAGTGTCAGAATCGAGCTGACATCCAGGCCTTCCAAGCCACATTGACGAACGATCGAGCGACCGAACAGGAAGGCCCTGAAACAGATACTCCTCCCGAAGACGTCCATGACAACCCCCTTATGGGAGCGCTCAAATTCTTATCGGCGCTTCAGAGGAAAGCCGAGGAGGTGAAGGAACCTCTAGAACGTGGTCTGATGTATGTGGAAGCATGGGTCAATTAGAAAGAAGCAAAAAGAACTATGGTAGATTCTGGTGCCACCCACAATTTCATGACGGAAACCGAAGCGCGTCGGTTGAACTTGTGATGGGATAAGACCCAGGAAAGATGAAAGTTGTCAACTCGACCACCCTCCCTATCATGAGAGTTGCCAAGAGAGTCTCAGTAAAGCTAGGGACATGGAGTGGACAGGTTGATTTTGTGATAGTACGGATGCATGACTTCGACATCGTATTGGGAATGGAATTTCTGTTGGAACACAAAGTCATTCCCATGCCTCTCGCCAAGTGCCTGGTTATAACGGGTTCCGATCCCATAGTTTTTCAGACAAGCATCAAACAACCAAGCGGAGTGAAGATGATATCAGCACTTCAACTAAAGAAGGGTCTTGCTTGTGACGAACCAATGTTCATGGCCATCCCTGTTGTGGAAGGCGGAAATTCTGAAGAGCCAGTCCCCAGAGAAATCCAGCGAGTTTTAAATGTGTATGTCGATGTAATGCCAGATAACCTGCCCAAGGCTCTACCTCCAAGATGGGGGATAGATCATGAGATTGAGTTGTTACCAGGGGCAAAAGTGCCCACTAAGAACGCCTATTGGATGGCTCCTCCCGAGTTAGCTGAATTGAGGAAACAACTTGACGAATTATTGAATGCTGGATTCATCCGCCTGGCTACGGCTCCCTTTGGGGCCCCAGTTCTTTTCCAAAAGAAGAAAGACGAAAGCCTCCACCTATGTATTGATTATCGAGCACTAAACAAGCTCACAGTTCGCAACAAGTACCCTTTGCCCATCATCACAGACCTTTTCAATCAACTTCATGGGGCAAAGTACTTCTCTAAACTAGATTTACGATCGGGGTACTATCAGGTGCGCATCGTAGAAGGAGACGAGCCGAAGAGAACCTGCGTCACTCGGTATGGGGCCTTTGAATTTCTTGTCATGCCCTTTGGCCTTCGAACACTTCCGCCACCTTATGCACCTTAATGCATCAAGTGTTTCACGAATATCTCGAAAAATTTGTGGTGGTATACCTGGATGACATAGTCGTCTACAGTCCAACCATGGAAGAACACCAGGTACACTTACAGCTCGTTTTCGAGAAGGTCAAGAAGAACCAGTTGTATGTCAAGCGGGAAAAGTGTTCTCTTGCTCAAGAACACATCAGTTTCTTAGGCCATGTCATAGAATGTGGTCGAATAGGCATGGAAGATGGGAAGATCAAGGCCATTCAAGAATGGAAAGTTCCGACATCCATCACAGAACTACGTTCGTTTCTCGGACTAGCCAACTACTATAGACGATTCGTGGAAGGATTCTCGAAAAAGACAGGACCCTTGATTGAACTACTAAAAAAGAATCAAAAGTGGAACTGGACCCTAGAGTGTCAAGCCGCATTTGAGAGTTTGAAAAATGTGATGATGGAGGGGTTGGTGCTGGGGATTGCAGACGTTACACGACCGTTTGAAGTCGAGACAGATGCGTCAGACTTTACCCTGGGAGGAGTGCTGCTCCAAGACTGTCACCCCATTGCATATGAGAGTCGGAAGATGAATGATGCTGAAAGGAGGTATGCTGCTTCCGAGAAAGAGATGTTAGCAGTAGTCCACTGCTTGAGGGCCTGAAGGCAATATCTCCTAGGGGCCAAATTCGTTGTCAAGACTGACAACAGTTCAGTCTGTCACTTCTTCAATCAACCAAAGTTATTATCAAAACAAGCTAGATGGCAAGAATACCTTGCCGAATTTGATTTTCAGTTCGAGCATAAGCCAGGTCGAGCAAATCAAGCAGTAGATACCCTTAGTAGAAAGAGCGAACATGCGGCCCTGTGCATGTTAGCTCACCTAAAAGCGAGCAAGCTAAAAGGATCCATTCGTGAAGCCATCAAAAAGAACTTACAGAATGACCCAGTTGCCCAGGTGATAATTCAGTTGGCCAACGAAGGGAAGACTCGACAGTTTTGGGTCAAGAACGACCTTCTCTTCACCAAAGGTAACCGTTTGTACGTTCCCCATTCTGGGAACCTAAGGAAGCTCCTACTTGGAGAATGTCACGACACGATGTGGACAGGCCAGGCAGGAGATCAAGGCGTACTTAGAATTCCAGGCAGGAGATCAAGGCGTACTTAGAATTCCAGGCAGGAGATCAAGTCCTTGTAAAGCTGAGACCTGAACAACTTCGTTTTTGAGGTAACAAAAACCAGCGCCTTGTGCAGAAATATGAAGGACCCGTCAACGTCCTTTAGAAGGTGGGCAAGACATCCTACAGGGTACAACTACCCTCATGGATGAAAATTCATCCAGTGATCCACGTGAACAACCTGAAGTCTTATCCCCCAGACACTGTCGACCCTACACGAAATGAGATAACCCGTCCAGCAGTCACGTTGACAAACAAGGTTGACAAAGAAGTTGAGTCAATCCTCGCTGAAAGGACACGCCGAGTAGGAAGACCACGAAGGGACGTACAAGAATTCCTAGTCAACTGGAAAGGGCTCCCAGATGAAGAGATCAGTTGGGAGCGTACTGAAGACCTGAAGACAGCTGCAACAGCGATTGAAGAGTTCGAGCAGCAACGGTTGACGGGGACGTAAACCATTTAAGTGGGGGAGAATGTCATAGTCATGCTCGTCCAAGGCCTATTGCCTGTGGTTGCATGCCCATAACAACCTCTTTCCACATACTTTTATGCCATGTATTTAGTGTTGCTTGTTATTTTCTTTTCCTTGTACTTTTGGTGGCGAGTGACTCCTCGTCACTTTGCATGTTCATGCCTGCCATAGCAAATATGCCTTAGAATGTACTATAGGGGATACACCTAGTCATCCTCCCTACATTGCGTTGTATTCTTGTCTTGTCGTTAATCTATTCTCTTGCATTCAATCTTACAACAACTTCCAAAATGCTTTCAAACGTTTTCCAAAACCTTTTTCTCTAACTTCGTTTTCCAAAACCGTTTTCTCGAGAACGGGGGTGAAGGTTGCGACATATAGCCATTGTGCCACCGGCTATTCGTTTTCGTATTGGCTGACTTGCTAGAGGGTGAAAGCTAGTGCCGCACAATCGCTTTCTGAGTCCCGTTAAAGTGCGATTGTGACACGCGACGCTTAGTGGGCGGTATGGCGCAAGAGGTATGGGCGCTAGGTGGTAGTGTGCTGGCGGCATACGCAGCAAGGCGCTGGCGGGCGTAGGGTGCGCATGGGCGCTGGTGGCGGCAGGGCGCGCAAGCGCTTCGGCGTGCAGGGGGCGTAGGCACGTGGGCTGCTGGCATAGGCGTGGGCAAGCTGCAGCGCGTGCATGGCAGGGCGGTTGTGAGGTTAGCGGCAGGGCGCTGTGAGGTTAGCGACACGGCGCGCGTGGTAAGGGCCCTCACGGGCAAGGGTGTGCGCTTGGCGGTGCTTGCATGCGGGTGGCTCCTCGATAGGCTTGTCCTTGAAATGGGGACAGTTACTTGACCTCTGTTCTTCTCCACACTTCCTTTTGACCCTTGTGGTTTCTTCATTGGTTCTCAAAATAGTCAAAATTTTTGGCAACTATACAAATATTTGTGGATGATACGCTAATCTCACCTATAATTTAAGTTTAGTTTTTAGTTTATATATTCATGCTCACAACAATGAATTGTTTTAAAAACAAATAAGTACTTTCAAATTAGTTAGATTTGACATTTTTTTTTGTTAGAATCCCTTTTTTGTGTCTTGCTATTTTCTTCTAGATATTGTCCTTCATTTTCTCAATTTTATTGTATTCAACCTGTATATGTAACAGGAGTAAGAAAATATTAGGTAAATAGTATGTATTTAAATAATTTGAAAGTTGTAATACAATAAAAACTTACTTATTGTCTCTCTTCCCTTTGAATAATTTCCATCACGAATCTTTTTGAAAATTATAGGCTTTATTTGTACAACTCCCCCTATAACATCTGAAAAAATAAATAGATTATTTAAACTAATTAAATAGTAAAATAATTAAGAAAATGTATTTCCAAAATATATATGTACATATGCTTTGATAATCATTTGTTAACGGTTCAAAATTGCAAAAAAATCTTACTTCCTGAGAAAGAATGATTCTCCTTTAATTTCTTTTACCTCACCGATATTTTATAAGTATATCTCAATTTCGAATGAACATTTATGTATCTCATATCAACCTGTTTGATGTTTCCTTAATTGACCACATATGTTGTTCCATTTTCAAACATATCTCCAAACTTTTCAATAAAGTCATTAAAAAAATTGAACTTCAATTCTTATTCCATGCATTACGAAACATTATAGATAAGTGGGAGAGATAAAAAATTGGATGACAAACGCTAATATTTTACATGCTCAATAAAAAAATTACCTCTTTGTCAATTACTATTAATTTCACAATTCTTAATAGTTCCTCTTTTATGTTTTTCAATTTTTGAATGAAAAATTTTCAAACAACGGTAACGTTAATTATCCAACCTTTTTTAAAAGTCTTAAAGCTCATCAATTACCATATTCATCTTTGCAATCTAAGAATCATTGAAGAAATTTAGTATAAACATATGATAATAAAAACAACATTTGAAAATTTAGATGTTTACTCATAATAGAGATTAAATTGAATTACAAAATTTGAGAATTTTTATTTTCTTAAGTGTGAGCTCATCAATTACCAAATCTGGATTTTAAGATATGAAAATTGCTAAATGTAACCATATTTATACCTTTTTTTTAACATAAAAGAAATTGAAAGGTCAATGTAATAAATTTCAGTTATATTTATATAACTAAAAACATTTGAAATCATGGACAGTGGATAGGAAATATAATAAGTAACAGAAAAAAAAAAGAAGTTAGTGAGCTAATAAATATTAAATCATAAAATACAAATAATTTTTATTTGTAATCAACGACAGTGAGTATTAATGGCTTGATGAGTATTAATGTCTTGAAATTTACTTACACTTTTATTTCTAATCAATCAAAAAGCACAAGGGTATTATTGTCCGAAATTTTTTTTTACAGATTGTACTTTTTCAGAGATGGTGCCTTTTTAATATATTATAGATAATATCATCGATATATATTAGATTTCTCTAACAGTAAGCCTATACTTTATATGAATTTCATCTCAAATATGCCATTTGTGGCAAATCTAATTAATAAATATAAAATTTATGGCAAATTGCAACAACTTTGAAATTTTTGATATTTGACTGTTTAAATATAATTTTTTTTCATCAATAACTACTTTTGGTTCATGTTGATTTAAAATATCTCTAGAACCATAAATTTTGGGCGAATCGTAAACGATCACGTCATTATTTAGTTTATTTGGGGATCAATTTAGATTAACTCTGAATTAAAACTAAAGACAAATTGACAATTCCAAATAATGTCATATGTCTTTCATTAAGCCCGATGAAATTTAATTGGTTTAATTGGATTATACAACAATTAGTTAAAGAGTTGGGTTGACCGAAATTTAATTGATCCGAAATCAATTTAGTTACAAATCCATTGGATGATATTTTGGCCCGAAACCCAAATTACTATAAGACTAGATGGATTGATATTTAAATTTCAATAAGTTTAAAGTCATTTAAAGAGTTGGGTTGACCCCAAAATCACCCAAGCTCAAATCTTTTGAAAATAAAATTAAGCTCGTAACCCAAATAGAGCCTAATCATGGGTTGGGTCCAAAATCACTAAGCCTAAAAGCCCATTAAATTTGTGGAAACCTGTATAAATAGAGGGACCTCCCTTATTCTGAAGCACATCAATTTGAGAGAAAGAATAGGAGGATAAAGACTAGAGATTGACTCCACTAGATATAACTTCTTCGAAAATCTCGTGTGAACAATATCACATAATGTATCATTTTGCATAAATACTCATGCATTTAATTAATATTATAATATTTTTTTTATCTTTTAAGAACTTTTTATATATTAAAAAAAAAAGTCTTCAGACTAGAGTAGAGTTGTGTAAATATAATAATGATTAACATGGAGCTTGTGTGAGGAGAACACAATGGGGTAGTACATTAGTTTTTATCAATATTTTTGTAATATTTTTAAGTTTGGTAACACTTCTCTATTGAATGTTTAAAAATACTATAAAAATGAGTATTTAACTTTTATATTTGTTGAATATTATAGATATAATATGAATATTTAAACTTAATAATCCATCCAGTTGGTGTTATTTAAACTTTTCAATTTAATGAAAATTAAATCCAAATTTCAAAATAACTAAAATACTATAGTTAATACCCATCGCTTAGTAAAAACTTTTCTTCCATATCTTAGTATTTATTCTTTCTCATGATCTATAGAAAGAATTTTGCCTAACAAAAGGAGGAAAAAGAAGTCCATACTCTGGGCGTACTTCACTATAGAAACTGTATGTGCTTTCTATAAGTTCCGAATGTATAAGCGCATACTACAAGAGTGCAAGTAGAGCTAGAGTTTTGGATACAGTACCAGCCACTTAAAAAAGACATATTACTAAGAGAATATGTGTTTATGTGTTGCACTTTTATGCAATAAGGGCAAAATTCGTTGACGCCATCTGCTCCGACTCCCAAAATGATCTATGTATTTAGATTCAAAGGGAAAATGTTTAGAATTATGAAGAATTAATTTGAATTAGTTGTACGATATTATGTAACATGATTGAAATTGTGTCTCTTATTTATTTTTTGAGATGTTAAGCTTCCAAAAGTTATGTTTAAAGTAGTAAAATATGTTGGCCGAATATCATCCTAAAATAATGTCCCAATCAAATAATGTTATTAGATTTGATAGCACCAAATTGCTAAGTCTAATGCTTAAAGTAAAGAGTAGAAAAATACTAGCTAAGATTCAAATTTAAAATGACATTTAACATAAAGTAAGAATCTTCCGCTATTAGATATCATATAATAAATATAAGACTTTTGTGAACACTACATGAAAGTACATATCCCTATTTTTCGACTTGCTAATATCAACACTACTAAAATCTTGCCATTTAAATATCCACGTCCATGAACAAAATGAAAATATGCGATGATAGCTTGTTGATAATATAAAGAATACAAAAAATTGCATATCACTATTTTCAACTGCTCTTGTTTCAAAAAAGTATGCTCCTATCAACGTACAAAAAAAAAACTTATTAATACTACAAACCTACACAAAAAGGCGGATTGGTGGGAGAGATGCATGCTAAGCGAGCACTCTACCATCTAAGCTACATCCCCAAATTATTTACTATTGTATTTGCTTATTTATTAGTGCTCTTATCACTTTAAAGAATGAAAATTACCTTGTTATATTATTAAATTACCTTGTTATATTATTTGGAACTTAAAAGTTCTAAGATGAAACAGTTGTGAGGGAAAGAAAAGTAAGAAGGACAAATGAAAGAGTTAAGTTTTTGCATAAAATAGATGCCAAATGATCTCTTTTTTATGGTCGTCGAAATTAGAAAAGTTTCATTTTTTTTTTAAAAATGACACTTCGTTAAAAATTATGAATAATTTGATTTTTTGGCCATAGCCCAATTGTTGTTTATTGGATTAGGCAGGTGATCCGTTTAGTTGTCGTTCTACAACCAATTTGGTTGCTCTCCTTGGCCATAGCCCACTTTCTTGGTCTTCGAAGAAACAATAAACTGTTTCTCGATCTTCCATAGAGGCTGAATATCGCTAATTGGCAACAACATAAACTAATTTGTATTCGTTGCAGCAGCTCCTTCATGATCTTCATAATATTCTATCATAACCTCTTGTTTATGGTGTGATAATGTTTTTGTCATTTCTCTTGTGAGCAACCTGGCTTTTCATGCTCCAACGAAGCACGTAGAAATCAACTATCACTTTGTAAGTGAAAAAGATTGTTCCTAAAGATCTTTGTGTCAAGTATGTACACTAAAGGACCAACTCACTAATTTAGAATGGGTTTATAAATAGCCATTATGTTAAATAAATTGGGCTAACGAAAGGAATGACCATAAAAAATAGGGGCAGCCAGAGGAATGACCATATTAAATAGAGCGATTTATAAATAGACAAAACAGAGTGATTTATAAAATAGCCAAAACTGTAAAAATGACTAACTAGCAGTTTCCATTCTACGATTTAAATTGGACAAAAATACCCTGAAAACAAATTGACCAAATATTATCCTATAATTGCTTTTTCTTTTGGTGACAAATATACCCTTGAAATAACAACATATGCAGTAGCTGGATTTTAGGAACCAAAAAACTTACACCAAGAATAACCATACATAATCAAACTTTTTGTTATTTGAAATTGTAGATTTAAGGGAAAAAACACTATACGATTACATTCTTTGAACTTCGCAGATTTGGAAAAATCAAACTTATAAAATCAATTCTTACATTCTTTGAACTTCGAAATTTGGAAAAAAAAAATCAATCTTATAAAATCAATTCTTTAGACTCTTGAAAATAGAAGAAAAATATATATAAAAAAAACAACTATCAAAAGCTAAATTAAGTTGCAATAATGTGATTAAAGTTGATATAGAAAAATTAGAATGAAAATATAAATGGAGTAACAATTAATATCGTGAAAGTATTAACTCACCCTCTTCAACGCGATGGAGTAGGTCGAAATTGAAAAACATAGAATACAGATTGAGTAGGAAGGATAAACACAGTACCTGTTGGTATATATAGGGTCCATGTATCTTAACATTTGGACGCCGCATAATGAATAATAAAGCGCAATGAGGGCCTGCATTGAAGACTCCTAGGGAGTTTTATTATATTGCTTACTATTGGAAGTGGCTAGAGGCAGTGGTTACTCTCGTAGCGAAAAGACCCTTTGCGAAGCTCATATATTTGATGCAATAACGACTTCCCTATATACGTATGATCGTAACAACGACGTGGTTGGAGCCTTTTGCGAGACTTTGTGTCCCTCAAACAATACTCTACATACTTCTGCCGGTGAATTATCTATTGCTCATGGGATTTGTGGAAATTTGGAGGTCTTCCTATTATAGGAAAATTCTATGAAGAAGTCATTCCTAACCATAAAGAACTGAAAGAATCCGGTAGACAAGACATATATCTCCCAAAAAGCTGTGAGTACCTTTTTAAAGTATAGTACGATTTGGCCTTTAAAAGAAATGGTCATTCTCATGTTGCCACTAGTTCTTGGATTTCCTTCTTGTTCAAGGGTGAGCTAAATTATATTAAGCCTCCTCTTCGAAAGCCAAAAGAAATCTCGTCCTCGTTCAACTCATAATCCTACTGGTGCTTTTTCCAAAGCTCGTGATTGGTCAAGTAAGGAGAAATGCTTGTTCCACGAACATAATATAGACGATGAGTGGAGAGAAAAAACATATCTAGCTGCCTTCATATCCTGTTGGTTACGTTGCTTCGTGTTTCCTCACAATAACGTCAACTTTCTTCGTCCAGGAGTTTTTAAGATCGCTAGCTTGATGGCTGAGGGGAACACTTTCGGCCTTGCCATCCAGGTCTTGGCTAGTATATATCACGGATTAGGTTAAATCTTAAAGGCCTCTGAGCTAGTTGTAGGTTTGGAAGCTTGCATTCCCATACATTATATTCATGGTTGGTTGGCTCACTACTTCAACACACATTACAAAATACCTGGGGAGATCCCATACCCCAAGATGGTTGATTTTTACCCAAGATGGTTGAGTTTTCAGGTGAAGGTGGTTCTATATATTTTTAAAATGTTGCAACTCGTGAATTGATTCATAAATGTAAGTCCATAGCATGACATGTAAATGTTCAATCCAAGAATTCGAACGAACTTTTAGTGGATGATGGCAATTTGTCATTCACCAATGTTCCTATTTCTCAAGCCTTAGAACTTGTCACCTATCATCACGATTCGGGGACTTAATGGTTATTGAATCACACAACCCTCACCGATTTGGTCGACAATTTCGCTTTCATCAGGACATACCTTATTTTTAGAGAGAAATGGCCCCTCTAGTTAATTTGGAAAACGTCTTATATCATTGGAGAGTTTGCACTCGAACTAATACATCGTCACAAGTGTTCCTTCCGGCTCATACATTAAATCCACATGAACAAGTCACTGCTCAATACAAAAGTTGGTGGTCTAACAAACATGAGGATTACCTTAAGAAAGGTATATCAAAGTTGGTGAGTAGTGCTCTTCCTCCTTCACCACAACCTAAATTCCCAAAACATAAAGGAGGTAATAAAAGAGGAAAAGACCTTAGTCTAATCGAGGATAAAGTCTTTGCTCCGACTCCGGATGTAAGTGAACATACTGAAGAGAGCCAAGACAGTAATGGTGACCGTCATTGGAAGCGAACCAAGAGATCGAAGAAATCTTCCCACTCTGACGATCAATTTTTTTATGGCGTTTCCAGCACCTCCCAGATTCCTGACAACGTCGAAGCAATGGTGATTGGTTCCTCTTCCTTTAGTTCTTACTCTTTTTACTTTTCCATTATTATCACATCTTCTAATTTGCCCCATTCCTTTTTATAGCTACCTTTGGAGGATTTCATCAAAAGAGTGGACCAGGAGCATAGTGGAGCGTCGATGATGAGTCCAGAAGGTTTCGAATCTTCGATAAAACATATTGAAAGTTCCAATACCCCTATAGTTGAGACGATAACTTCCCCGCCTCTTCCTATTATGGTCAATACTCCTCAACCTCCTCAACCAATTCAGAATAAAGTACCGATTGCAAACCCTGAGATCTCTCATTACTCTGTTGAAAATGTAATCTTTAATTTTGTCCGGTAAGCAGCTATGACCATGTAGGAAAACATACAGGAGAAGATTGTTCGCAATGCCTTTGAGAATGTTGTTGATCTAAAAAACAAAGTACATAAAATATTTGGTTGGATCTCCAACACTCGAACAAGTAACTTAACATCTCTTTAGGCATTCGTGGAAAGCTAATTCCAGAAAGTTGAAAGATATAATAATCTAGAGTCCTCATTTTCTACTCAACTAACCAAGGTTCATCAACTAGAAGAGATGAGATCTAATTTGGAGAAATCATTATTGAATAAAGATCACATACTCGGAGAGCTGAATGCACTCCAAGAGCGATTCAATAAATTGGTCTCAAGAATCGAGGAGCATGAGGCTGAGCTTAAAGCTATGAGGATTGAAGTTGAGACACTCTTCTGTTTAATTTCTGAGAAAGGAAATGATCTGGACAAACACAGACTTCAAACCTCTACGATACGTGATGAGATAAGTAATATGGAATACACCGCTACTACCAATGAAACAAATGTGAGATCTCTTGAGGGAGCTCGTAATGCTTTGGAAAGCGCACGCCAAGAGCTGAAAGAGTTCAAGTGGAAGCCTTGAATTTTTTATTATATATTTTTTATTTTTTATTTTTATAATCTCATGTAGAGACATTTTATTTGCTTATTTATAATGTACTTAACATTTTTTCTTTGGTATAATAAAATTTATGAATTTTGTTTACACCTTAGAGTTTTTTTTGTTTCTTTTTTCTTAGACTGAACTTAAAACATTCTTTAAGCTGCCTACGTACTCTCTGATGAAAGGGAACAAGTCATAACATAGTTTAAATACAAGATTTTTTTTAGGCCGTTCACCTTTTTAACTCATGCGAGCCAGGAGTATTATGTAGTTTAGACTCTTACAATAAGGAGTGTTATATTGCAAATGCTCTCATTTTCATCACAACTTTCATATCCACCATTTTTAGGATTGGTTGAGATGAAGAGCTTTTGTTTTACTTTTAAGGAACCTTCTGTATTTTTTAGAACGGAAGAATTTTTTCTTCATGCGTGAAGGAACAATGCTGTGAATTTTCTTGTCATCATTCACTTCATCAGATGATTTTACTTCCACGATCTTATCATTCTTTCGTATTGATCGCTTGACACTTCGAGACGATCAAAAATAGATTTTGAAGATTGATTTTTCTTTGACGTAGATATGCTTAGCCTTTGAAAGATTGAAGATCGAGCGGGGATGGATATAACACATTGACTTTCTTCTTTTGCAGTGGCCATACTCATCCTCTAAAAGACCGAAGGTCGAGTAGTTGAAGGTTTGATGCGATCAAAGATAGAAGTCATTTGCTCAGTTACTTTAGAGTCGTCAACTTCTTCCACATTTATGTAATACGAACTTGCAACATTTTCTTTTTCCTTTTTGACATGGAAAAATTTTATCAGGAAAAACTCTTTTAAGGTCACTGAGACATGAGGTCGAGAGGAGTCTTTATTTTCTTTCCCCTCTGATTTAGGCTTCCTTGAATTCTTCTTTCTTGGTGTTCATGCTCTTTGATGAGCATAAGTGACTTCTTCGAGCAAAACTTTGTTTTTGTTTCTTTCGACAAGTCATAATAGCCCAGTCTTCCTTTCCATGATTGACAGATTTGACAACATCTTTAATGGTATTTCTTGAAGTCTTCGGTTGAGAGAGAACAAATATAGGCTTCAACGTTTCAAATTGGATCAAGTATATACCCTTATTGTAGAATAGACTTTGAGGTGTTTGGCTGCTTATATTTGTTGTTACTGCAATGTGATCTGATTGAGTTATTTCATTGAAATCCAACTCAATCTTTCGTTCTCGAGCTAAATTTAGGATACGCTCTTTTAAGACAACACACTTTTCCACTGGATGACTGATAACTCGGTGGTACTTGCAATATTTGGGATCATCAACTTTACCCATTTCTTCTGGCCGTATACACTCTTGATGTACAATCAAGGGATGTCGGAATCAGAAAAATGATAGACTTTTTCTTGCCTTTCTTTCAAGCTTAGCCGTCTTTTCTCATTTCCTTATTGCTTCCCAATTCTCTTTCCTTTTATTCTTGAAGACAACTTGGGAGAGGTCGTGTTTAAACCAAAAGATTCATTTGAAGTTCTCTTGACACTTTTGTTTCTTTTCTCTAAGTCCGACACATAAATTCTTACTTCCTCGACTAGCAATGCTTAGCTTCATATCATGAGCACGAGTTGCTGTTGGATCGATATGGCAACTCTAGGGGGGTGAATAGAGTTTAATTAACAAAATGTAAACTTTTTAATAAATGGTCCTAATTTAAACAAAAATAATACACTTTTTGAGATATGCAATTTTAACAAAGTAAGATAAAATAAATTCTAAGGCAAAGAAGAGAAATTTAAAGCAAACAATAAAGTTCTAAAATTAATTGCAAAAATAAATAAGAGAGATGGTCAGAGAAATTTGACACTGGGAATTTTTATAGTGGTTTGGCACAACTGTCTTACTCCACTTCCGAAGCACCTCTTAAGTTGTAAATTTAAATTTCTGACTATTTCCATGGTAGAAGTCAAATCGGTACACTGTCCTTCTTAAGAGCAAAGACGATCCTCTCCACGGTGAGGATCATACCATTACAATGAGTTGAAGATTTTGAAATACACACTTGCAAACTCTCAAATAGAGTAAATGTACAAATTTGAGCTTACAAAAATTCAATCCTCACAACAATAAATTTTTCTCACAGATAAGATGAAAAGAAAAATTAAGAACTTGGAGGATTAGGAAATGAAAAATTTGAAGTTATGGAGGATTGAGAATAAAAGAATTGTATATAATTTATAATGAGGAGTTGAGTTTAAATAGAGGGAAGAAAATGGTAAAAAAAATCAAGTTTAATTTCGGACCATTAGGTCTTAATTATTTAAAATGAACGGTTAAGATAATTTTGAAAAAAATGAAATAAGAATTATACATATAAAATAATAATAAAATAATATATATATATATATAATAATAATGTGACAAAATAGTTTTCAATTATATATATATATAATAATAATAATAATAAAATAAAATTATATATATATATATGTGAAACGGTAAAAAATTTTCAATTTTTTTTGGGTCACTAACACATGTCAGCATTTAATGTTGACATGATATAATTTTTTTTATTTTTTTATTTTTCAAAGTGACCGTTGAAACATTTTTTTTTTTTGCTTTTAACCATTTATTTTATTTTCTTTATATATATATATATACATACATATTAACAAAACAAGTTTGCCAATTGTCAACCTACGAAATTGTCCATGATTTTTCCTTTTTTGTTTCGATCGTAACTTCTCTGTCTGAGCTCCGATTTGGATGATTCAATAGTCGTTGAAATCGTTGTAACGAGCTCTACGCTGGACACTTTAAAATACTAAAATTATCAATAAATAAAAATTAAGTTTGTTATCATCAAAATATTAATTAATTAATTAATTATAATTAATTAATTTGAGATTGGCAAAGCCAACAATCCCCCTCTTTTTTATGATGACAAACTTCCAAAGAAAAATACATAGACATTTAATAATCATCATAGTAAATCCAAAATATCATACTT
Source organism: Momordica charantia (assembly GCF_013281855.1). Lineage (NCBI taxonomy): Eukaryota > Viridiplantae > Streptophyta > Magnoliopsida > Cucurbitales > Cucurbitaceae > Momordica > Momordica charantia. The sequence goes on from NW_028275158.1 coordinate 11,338,222, forward strand.
AAAAACCACTCAAAGATTAATTTCTCCCACTCAATTGATACATCTATGGATTAATAAACCAAGAAATCATGAAATAATTTTAGAGCAAATTTTTCTTAAACTTCTCCCCCTTTGGAATCATCAAAATGAACAAAAAAAAAATTAATAACATAAAAAGCTCCCTCTAAAAACATGAACACAATTTTGCATAAATTCTCCCCCTATCAATATGCATTTAAAAAAAACTAACAAATCAAGATGCATCACAACGAATAATACCAAGCTCAAGCCTAGTTTTGCAAAAACATTCTTCATTTAAAGGCTTGGTAAAAATTTTGCTAATTGATTATTTGAGCTTACAAATTCAAGAGTAATATGACTATTTTGCACATGCTCTCTTATAAAGTGATGCCTAATATCAATATGCTTAGTCCTAGAATGATGTATATGATTTTTAATCAAATTTATGGCACTTGTATTACCACAAAATATAGGCACATTTTCAAACTTTAATACAAAATCACAAAGAGTTTGTTTCATCCAAAGAATTTGAGCACAACAACTAGCAACCACAATATATTCCGCTTTGGTAGTGGATAAAGCAACCGAATTTTGCTTTTTACTAAACCAAGAAACTAAAGAACTACCAAGAAATTGGCAAGTCCCACTAGTACTCTTTCAGTCAAGTAAACTACCCGCAAAATCCGCATCAGAATATCCTACCCAATTAAATTCAACATTTCTATGATACCACAAACCTAAATCAATAGTTCCAAGCAAATATTTAAATATTCTTTTAACGGCATGCACATGAGATTCTTTAGGACAAGTCTAGCTTTATTTCTAATGATATTTCCATTCTCATCCATTTTATTTCTAAAGACTCATTTAGTCCCAATTATAGAAGCATTAGAAGGCCTACAGACTAATTCCAAAACTTTGTTTCTTTTAAATTGATTTAATTCTTCTTGCATAGCTAAAATCCAAAATTCATCACTTTCGGCATCTTTAAAACTTTTTTGTTCAATTTGAGAAACAAAAGCAATGTTATTAAATATATTAAGGGAGGAACGAGTTTTCACACCTTGTTCGGGATCATCAAGAATTAAATCCTTAGGATGGGATGGAGCATACTTCCACTCCTTAGGCATGGATGAAAAACCGTCCACCTTATTTTCGTTGATGTTCACTTCTTGCTTACTTGAAGCAATCTCTTTGCTTTTGTCACTAACAAGTAAATCTCCAAAATTTCTTTCTAAAGAATCACTACAAAAAGAATAATTAGAAATAACATTGCAAGATTCATCCAATACCACATGCATAGTATATTCCTCAACTACCAAAGTTTTTTTATTGAAAACTCTATAAGCTTTACTAGCAGAGGAATAACCAAGGAACAACATCCATCTTAGAATCAAAATTTCCAAGCTTTTCTTTGTTATTCAAAATAAAGCATTTGCAACCAAAAACTTTGAAGTACCCAATATTTGGAATTTTGTTATGCCAAAGTTCATAAGGAGTTTTATCTAAAGAAGGTCTAATTAAAACTCTATTTAAAGCATAACAAGCGGTGTTAACGGCTTCCGCCCAAAAGTATAAAGGCAAACCATACTCATGCAACATTGACCTAGCAAATTCTTGCAAAGTACGATTTTTCCTTTCAACCACACCGTTTTGTTGAGGAGTTCTTGGAGCGGAGAAGTTATGAGAAAATCCATTTTCTTCACAAAAATTTTCAAAAGCATTACTGTCAAATTCTCCTCCATGATTACTCCTAATTTTAGAAATAAAAAATCATTTTTCATTTTGAACTCTTTTGGCAAAACTAGAAAAACCTTTCAAAGCATCATCCTTATATTTTAGCATCAAAACTCAAGTAAATCTTGAAAAATCATCAACTATCACAAAGGCATAATAGTTCCCTCCAAAACTAGCAATTTTAGAAGGGTCAAATAAGTCCATGTGTAATAGTTGTAGGGGTCTTGTAGTAGAGATCATATTTTTAGGTTTGAAAGAAGACTTGGTTTGCTTACCCATTTGACAAGCATCACAAACTTTATCCTTTTCAAATTTAAACTTGGGAAGACCTCTAACCAAAGAATTCTTGGAAATATTTGAAATCAAGTGCATGCTAGCATGTCCTAATCTTCTATGTCATAACCAAGAATCATCATGCATGACCGAAGCATTCGTCACTAATTGGGCAATCACTCAAATCAATAGTATACACATTATCATCTCTATTTCCAACATATAAAACTTTTCTATCACTAGCATTTTCAATGATGCAATTCTTTTTATCAAACACAACTCTAAATCGTTTATCACACAATTGACTAATACTAAGTAAATCATGCTTTAAACCATCAACCAAAAGTACATTTTCAATCAAAATAGAAGGTTCATTACCTATACTACCCTTACCTATTATACCCTTACCTATTATATTACCTTTCTTGTTATCACCAAAGGTCACAAAACCTCCATCCTTTTTGGAGAAAGTGACAAACTTGGATTGTTCTCCCGTCATGTGCCTCGAGCAACCACTATCCAAGTACCATTTGCTTTTCTTGGAAGCTTTCAAACAAGCCTACAAATACAAAAATTTAAATTTGATCCTTTGGTACCCGTACTTGTTTGGGTCCTAGAAGGTTAGCATTAACAAACTTGGGGATCCATTTCATTTTTGCATTTTCATTGAAAGCATAATTTAGACAAGCAACAAAATTATGATTTATGTCCATACTTCCCACATGAAAAACAAACAACATTATGCAATGAATTATCTTTTACAACACATTTATGCATCCTACTTTTTTGGGTGAAATTCTTTCTTGGAGCATTGTGAAACTTTGCCCTTTGAGAGAAATTTCTTTTAGGAGAAGTAGTTTGAGCATATTTTAATTTAAAGCACTTAGGTCTTATATGACCTTCAACACCACAATAATGACATATAGGCACAAAGTTAATTTTAGCATGATTAGATACAACCTTAGGAGCAACAAGCTTAGGCATATTAGGAGATACTTTAACAAAAATAGTTTTAGAACTTGAGGAGTAAAGCATTCATCAATATAGTCTAAACCTCTTTTATCACCATAAGGCTTACCTACTTCAATTATATTGTCCAATATTTGAGTACCTATTGTTAACTTTTTAATAGAATCTTTAGCCTTATCAAGTTCCACTAAAGCATTTGATTCATTTTTCTTAAGTAATCTAATTAGATTATCTTTTTCACAACCATGATGCTCAAGAAATCTAATTTTATCAAGTAAGACATTTTTCTCGTCACAATTAAGAACATGCTTATCACAAGAGATATTTACAACATCATGCTCATTTTTCTTTAAACAAGCAATATCATCAAGTAAAGACTTATTTTCACTAATTAAAGCATTGTATTTCTTTTTAAGCATAACATATTTAGAACCAAGTTTTTCTAAATCATTTTGCATATTCTCAAAAGCTTCAAACAACTCATCATAAGAAAGGGGGTCAAGATTTACCTCATCATCTTGTTCATCCTTTTTGTCACTATGAGCCATGAAGCAAAAGTTGGCCACTTCTTCATTCTCACTTTCACTTCCACTTTCATCACTATCATCCCAAGTAACCTTCATTGCTTTCTTCTTGGATTTCTTGGATGATTTAAGAAGAGGAAAATCGGTTCTAATATGACCCGGTTTTTTGCACTCATAACAAATTACCTAATCCTTTTTGCTCTTTTCACCTTTTGACTCTTTTTGGTTAGAGAAATGCTTCTTGAATTGTTTCTTCCTCTTGATGAAATTTTTATACTTACGTCAGTGATAGGCCACATCATCTTCATCAAGGACATTCTCACCTTCGGAGTCAACTTCCAAGGCGATTGCCTTTAATCCTATGCTCTTCTCTTTCTTTTTCTTCTCATCCTCCATGTTTTTCTTGATCTTTATCTCATGCGTCATCAACGAAGCAATGAATTCGTCCATGGAGAGAGTCTTGAGATCCTTTGCCTCTTGAATGACGGTGACTTTAAGATCCCATTGTTTAGGCAAGGACCATAAGAGCTTCTTTACCTTCTCAAGATTTGAGTATTCTTTTTCAACTCCTTCTAAAGCATCAACAATGTTAGTAAATCTAATAAACATATCGGAAATAGCTTCATTATCATCAATTTTAAACGTTTCATATTGATGAACTAACATGTCAATCATTGTTTCTTTTACTTGACTAGTTCCTTCATGAGTAATTTCTAATTTATACCATATATCCTTAGCGGTTATACAAATAGACACCTTACTATACTCAACTTCATTCAAAGCACAAAACAAGCAATTAATAGCTTTAGCATTTAAAGAACATGCTTTCTTTTCATTTATAGATCATTATTCTTTAGGCTTTACAACTCTAACACCATCAACATCTTTTGTTGGAATTTCAAATCCTTCTTCAACAATATCCCATAAATCATAGTCAATTGAAAGCAAGAAAAATTTCATTTTATTTTTCCAATAACTATAATTAGTACCATTAAAGAAATGAGACTTAGTAATAGATTTCCTATCAGTAAAAAGGATGAAACCTAAAGTTGCCATTGCTAAAAAACAATTAAGTTTATCAAAGAAGAGCAACCTTGCTCTGATACCAATTGTTGGATCGATATGGCAACCTTAGAGGGGGGTGAATAGGGTTTAATTAACAAAATGTAAACTTTTTAATAAATTGTCCCAATTTAAACAAAAATAATACACTTTTTGAGATATGCAATTGTAACAAGGTAAGATAAAATAATTTCTAAGGCAAACAAGAGAAATTTAAAGCAAACAATAAAGTTCTAAAATTAATTGTAAAAATAAATAAAAGAGAGAGTTAGAGAAATTTGACACCGGGAATTTTTATACTGTTTCGGCACAACTGTCCTATTCCACTTCCCAAGTACCTCTTGGGTTGTAAATTTAAATTTCTAACTCTTTCTACGGTAGGAGCAAACCGATACACTACCCTTCTTAAGAGCAAAGACCATCCTCTCCATGGTGAGGATCACACCGTTACAATGAGTTGAAGATTTTAAAACACACACTTACAAACTCTCAAATATAGTGAATGTACAAATTTGAGCTCACAAAGATTCAATCCTCACAACAATAAATTTCTCTCACAAATAAGATGAAAAGAAAAATTGAGAACTTTGAGAGATTAGCAAATGTAAATTTTGAAGTTATGGAGGATTGAGAATAAGAGAATTGTATATAATTTAGAAGGAGGAGTTTAGTTTAAATAGAGGGAAGAAAATGGTAAAAAAAATCAAGTTTAATTAAAGAAGTCTCTGGTGCATACCTTGAGTGCAAAATTCGACAGCAGATAGTTCAATAAGTCTATCTTTGCAATCAAGACTTAGAGCTCTCCATCGGTTGATATATTCGACGACCGGATCGCCTTTTCTTTGTTTGAAGTTCGTGAGCTCCACATGCTAACGGTTCTCTTCGTACTGTAAAAGCGATTTAGGAATTCTCTTTCAAGCTGTTCCCAACTCTCGATCATTTGAGGCTCGAGATCTGTATACCAGTCAAAGACATTTCCCTTCAACGTTCGGACAAACTGCTTCACTAGTTGATCGCCTCTTGTACAAGCATTCTCACAAGTTTTGACGAAGTGAGCAATATGTTGTTTGGGATTACCTTTTCCATCGAAATGCTGAAACTTTGGTGGTTGGTACCCAACAGGCGATCTAGTTGTCAATTCTATTGGGATATGGTTTTGAATACAAGAGAGTACTTTGAGAGGATCCGCCGCATTGAGCTCTAATAGAATTTGTTATCATGTTTTGGAGTTGTTGAACAGAAAGTGAAGCGATTGAAGTAGAATGTTGTGATTGATTTTCTTGAGCAATAGTCTTTCCCTTATCATTTATCTTGAAAGTAGGGGTTTGACTCGACTCAGCAACATCCCAACTTTCAATCTGATTCTTCAGAGAGGCGATTTGAGAATCTTTTTCCTCGATGGTCTTTATCAAATTTCTGATTTTCCTCTCTATTTCTGCCATTTCTTCATCCATAATGCTTGCATCAGTCATCATAACAGATATTGTGTTAGGATTAGGATCAAATAAGGGGTTATGATTAACAAGAAACTCATTTTCAATAGATGTTTCTTGCAGCAACATTACTTTGTTGGCAGTAATAGAGAGAGTTTGATTTTCCTGTAGTTAGAATCCATCAGAGTAACCATGGGTGATATAACCCGTATAAAGGTCACTCATGATAGCAGCTGTCGTAGAAGTCCTTTTAAATTCCATTGCTTTTCTTGGAAAACTTTAGGTCTTAAGAAGGAGATGAGAGGTAGAGATTGTCCCACTGGACGTGCCAATTTGTTCACACAAGATTTTCAGAGAAATTATTTTTCGTGGAGTTGAACTTTGATTTTTATTGTATGTGTTGTATAGTGGATTCAATCTCTAATCTTTATCATCTCATTCTTTCTCTCGAACTTGATATGAAGATTGAGATGCTTGTTCTTGAATTTGGATCGAAGTTCTATGTTCTTCGAAAGTCTTCAAGTCTTCAAAGTCTTAAAGTTGGTTTTCGAATCTTCAAGTCTTCAGAGAGTCTTCAATTTTGTGTGAATTCTCTCAATTATGAAATTTTGAACCTTAAAAAATGAAGGAGACCCCCTCTATTTATGGAGGTTTCTACGGGCTTAGTGGACTTTTGAGCTTTGGTAATTTTGGACCCAAACCAACTCTTTAAGTGGATTTAAATTTATTTAAATTTAAATATTAATCCACCTGGTCTCATCGTAATTTGGGTTTTGGGTCAAGTTTGTGAACCAAATTGATTCCAAGCCCAATTGTCATATGACCTAATTACATATTTTAAATGTCAATTTATCTTTAATTTTAATTTAGAGTTAATATATAATTAATCCCTAAATAAAATAGATAATGACGTGGCCGTTTATGATTGCCCAAAATTTATGGTTCTACAATTATGAATTGTTCGGGTCATAGAATGTTTATACCTCGTATGAACAGAAAATCGTGTTTTTTTAATATACGGATCAATAGAAAATTTTCTAGAGACTCAAAGAATAATTGGAAAAAAAAATATCTATTATTGAATAGAAACAACTAAATGCCAAATAACGATTAAAAGAAAACTTACGATTTATTGCTCAATAGAAATTAAAAAAAAATTAACAAATTATTCTTCAACATATCTGAAAGCGAAAAAACAAAATTAGAGTGAATCCATAGATGCAATTTTTTTTTTCTTTTAGAAAATGAAGATCTTTGGAGATGCATCTGTTGTGTGCTCACAACCGAGGTGAATATCAGTGCAAGTGTACACTATATTTGTCAGTTGTGGTACAAACGAGGTCGAATCCGCATGGACATAGTGTAATATTTAAAGCTATGCTCAATAATATTAAATGTGCAATAAAGTAAACATATAAAGATTTGCTACTTAACTGTAAAAATGATGTATTATAAACGAGAGCTATAAATGACTCCAAGAAATGAACACAGCCTACAGATGCTGGGGCAAGGAAAAACTCTAGCACAGTACGGAAAAGGGAATAACAGATATAGAAAAGACGGAGGAGACTCCTTAGCTCTCACTTATTCCCAACCCAAACTCTAGCATGAAATCGATTGCCATTGCTCAACTCGACACGGTTATCTTCCGAGATACCCAAGCGATAAAAACGAGTTCTAAACATGATTATGAGACCCCATTCCTAAGTATCCACAAACCCACTAAATAAATAACAACTAAATCACAAATAGAGCAGATCAACTAACCACACATCCTTTCAGATCTTCCAGAAGCTAGAAAATTAAACAAAGTAGCCAACAAATGCCCAACAAGATGAAAGAAATCAACACGTCTCTATTTAATAGCAAAATGAAATCAGCTAGAGTATCAGTTGTTCAAAAGTTACAACATATTGAAAATCTCCCCCAAAATGGGGTTTAGTTCATGGAGAAGAGGGAAAACGAAATGGGTAAGCAAAAGATACAATTCATTTTAAAGAAGAAGACAAAAACGCAAATTGAAGAAACACCAGCAAGCAAGGGCCAACAATAACTTCTCTTATCGTCAGCTCTCCTTCTGAAAATGTTGTGATTCCTCTCCTTGTCTTTTACAACACGAAAGGAATATTCTCTCTTAGGATTGTCTGTCGGCTAGGTCATTCTTTCCTTTTTATATCGGGCCCTAATTTTAGGGCACCCAACTTGAATTTGTACGGGTATGGTAAAATATCCCTACATGGGATAATTACAACGTTGTGAATCCATGATCAAGCATTAGATTGTTCTAGCTTCTTAGACCTTCGGCTTAACAATGCTTATCAATTGCTGCCTGGGCTCTATGCTTTTCTCATGTCTTAGTCATCAGCTTTCAACTCTGAGCAAAAGGGCCAATAATACAAGGAATTAGCAAGAAATTAAACCAAAACATCCAATATAAGGAAACTAAGCTCATTTCACAGATTCTATTTTCATTTATGATTTTTAAGAGCTAAAATAGACACATATCAGCAATAATTAGCACAAAACTACCTAAATAATAGCTAGAATAACTCTCTTTGGAGAGTTATGAGCATCCAACGAGTTGTTATAGGTGGAAATCATTGGGAATTGAAACTTGAATGACTACTGAAGTCCTTTTATTCATCCTAAAGTTCATAATATAAAATTGTGACTACTAGCGATTTCAATACTTGATTTAGAAACCCAGATGTTGATTAATTTAAAATTTCAAACGGTAGACAAAAGACTGAAAAAAAAGTATAATTGGTGAAATCAATAAAAGAATATTTAAAACGATAAAAAGTAAAAATGAACTATTAGGTAGAATTAAATACGTAAGGAATTAATTAGTATAATTTTGTAATTTTCATTTATGTTGGGTTAAGTAAATTCTCGATTTGGGTTGGGTTAAATATTTTCAGAACCAACCAAATCAGTTTGGTTCTCGGGTTTAGAGAAATAAATCTCGGTTCAACCAAAACCGAACCGATTTTATGTATTTTCCTTCAAGTAGGGTTTTTAGGAAAAAGTGAAATATTAAACAGCGTGCTACCTCCTCATTAACCTGTCTTCTCTCTTTCATCTTTCTCTCCTTCAATTTTATTTTTCAATTTCACCTTTTTCTCTTTCAATCTTAGCCATTCCCTCTCTCTTTTTCATTTTTCTCACATCTCTTCTTCCATTTTACTTTTTAATTTCTCTCAAATTCTCACCTCTCTTAGTATGTCTTATCTCTTCTCTCAAATCTCATCTCTCAACCTCCCATGTTCACCATCAATCTCTCAAATCTCATCTCTCAACCTCCCATGTTCACCATCAATCGCCCGTTGCCACTGTCCATCAACCATCGTCGCATGTCGCTGCTGTTCGTTACACTTCGTCGCCCATAGCAGCCGGCGTTGGGCATCACTCGTAACCACCAAAGTTCTCATCTCGCACAAAGATTCACCCAATCGTCCAGAGAAGCACGCTGTCGCTTATAGCCGCCAGTGTCGTTCGTTTTTGTTGCGGCCAGTAACGACGGAACCTCCCATTCCAAAGCACTCTCACCCTCAAAAAGATGAAACCCAAAAACCCAACCCAACCTGAAAAATTTGGGTTGACTTGGGTTGGGTTGGCTATATTATTCGATTCTACCAGTTCTCTATTTTGACCAACCCAAAAATTCGGGTTGGTCCAAAAATTCTCATAACCTGACCCAACCTAACCCGTGAACATCCCTATGTAGGGTTGAGCTTTAGAGATTATTTGATTTTGAAACAAAATCCCATTTATTTTGATTTTTAAAACAGAATCCCAAATAGTTATAGTTTGATTTTGTAATTTCATTTATGTAGGTAGAAATTTTAGGGATTGATTTTACATTGAAACATAATCTCTTGTGTTAATTGTTGTAATGTGGACAGGATAAATTTGAGAATTGACATATTAACTAATTTTAGTGAATCTAGGATAGGCATATGGGTGGGAGTAAATTAAATTTACTCCTTCCATAATTCATGTAAAATAAATGTTGGTCATTATTGAAGATTATAAAACTTATGGCTATTTTTTATTAGACTGTCATAGATTTGACCACTACTCAAGATTTCCTATCAATTGAATAATTGAAGAGAAAATTCATTTTCATATTTTGTGAGTTATTTTCAAAAGCAATAGAATAAGAAAGTATCTATTTATCCAACCAGTGTTTCAAATTTCGAGTTACACATCGACATGTCGAACACCTCAACATTGACAGGAGGAGAAAGTAGTTTTTCTCCCCATGTCGTCGATATATCAAAATATCGTCAAAATATCGATAAAAATCGATATTTCGACGATATTTCGAAACATATCGTAAAGAAAAGATAACATTTAACTAAGAGACCGACACAATTTACATGACCCAACCCATCTGCCACGTCCACAAGGGTAATAACTATTGACAAAATAGGGAGGGGCTTTTATAGCATGCACTCTCCTCCCCCCCTCTTTACACTTTCAGATGTGAAGTTCAATATATTTATTTATTTTTTTCTAATAATACTAATAATAGATTATTATTTAAATTTATTTATTTATTTTACTTTATATATATATTTTCTAAATATACCTTAGTATTTATAAAAAGAAATATTGTTTAAAAAACTTTCAAATTTGTGCTTTCATATTTTCTCCAAATTAACTTTTTAGACACTACTTCTTTTGATATTTGCAACAAATGTCACTATCCTGAGATTGACTCGTCGTATTTTTTTATTCTTATTAATTTTTTTTAAACTTAACTTTACCTATTTTTGTTTTCAAATTTAATTACAAAATTTCCAAACCTATCTCCAATTCTCAATAAATCAATTTAATCATCATATGTAATGTATGTATTATATATCAATACTTCATATCTTGTTCAATTATGTAACAAAAAACTAAATTTGGTTATAAATTATCAATAAAACATAATTAAACAACATTTAACTTCAATTTTCTAATTCAAATTATTTTCATCAATCTTCACTATCTTGTACCTGCATTTCTATAGACATCGACATTTTCATAAGTGATTCATTACTTTGTACCTAAATTTCTATAGGCATCGATATTTTCATAAGTAAGTTACCGTATTTTTACCAAGGTTCGAAATGTCGATGTCAATGGAAATGTCGAGATCTCGATTTTATGGACATGTCGATATTGACAAATATTTGGGAAAAAATCATGGAAATTCTGGAAACTAATAAAAAATTTGTTTTAATTAGTAAATGAAACTTTAATAATAACTTAATTAAGCTATAATTGATCCCTTTTAATTATCATAAGTAAAAATATGAGTAACTTACTTATGAAAATGTTGATGTCAGTAGAAATATCGAAACAAGATAATGAAGATTTTTTTTATTTTTATTTTTAATCAAAACAAGATAATGATGATTGATGGAAATAATTTTAATTAATAAATTGAAGTTCAATATTGTTTAATTATGTTTTATTGATAATTTATAACCAAATCTAGTATTTATTACATAATTGGTATATATATATATACACATGTACATATGATGAGTTGTTAGAAATTGAATGATAGATTTGAAACTTTAGTAATTAAATTTGAAAAAAAAATATATCTTTAGGTTATAATTAAAAAAATTAATAGGAATAAAAATCCATAAGGTTAATATTAAAAATTGAAATAGAATTATAATAATATTTTATTATGATTGGAAGAAAGAATGAAAGAAACAAGAAGAGAGAGAGAAAAAAAAGGGGCAACTCATCCCACTTCCTAACGGATTCCTACCCCTCTCAAGTATCATCTCTTCCCAACTTGGGGAATGGGCTGATGAGCCCAGTCTTGAGTTAAAGTTTTTTTTCGATATATCGCAAATATATACGAAATGTCTAGCGATATTTTGATCATATTTTATTATATCGTCGATATTGGGGGGGGGGGGGATTTTCACCCCACGTGTCGATGTCGAACCCTTCGACATGGGCGACATTTAGAACCGTGATTTTTACATATGATGGTTAAAAGTGATCAATTATAACTTAATTAAACTACCATTTAAGTTTTATTTACTAATTAAAACAATTTCTATTAATTTTCACAATTTTCGTGATTTTTCCCCAAATATCCATCGGCATCGACATATCCATAAATTCGGAATCTCGATATTTCCATCGACATCGACATTTTGAACCTTGTATCCAGCCAAAGAGGTGGATTAGAAGCCCAACATTGGATTTCTATAAAACGCCTAGCCCACTAAAAAGCGAGCAGAAACATTAAAGGATCTGGAGATATAATTAAATTCCAAACAAAGAAAAATCTCCCTCTATGCCTCAATCTCATCGACAGAACGCTTGAAGAATGAAAAACAACGACTTCGTCTTCAACATCTGAACCAAAAATTGAGAATCAGTCTCCACAAAGAGTCGATTGCTACTCAACTACTACATGCAAACTGTGGAGAAGAGCTAAGGCTTCTGCAGTAAACACATCTCTCCCAAAGGCCAACGACTTTGAAGAACCAACCACCAAACAACCTTGATTATCTCTCATTATCGCCACCAGACCCACACAGTTTCCATCTATAGGACATGCAACATCAACGTTTAGCTTCTAAGAACCCACTGCTAGATGAACCTACCTTTGAATCTTAGGATTCGTATGCCTCTGCCTTTGAAAAAAAGTGGGTGCCACTTGACACTCATGGAAATTCTTTAGATAATCAATTATCTAGATTACTCTGAAATCTATATCAAAAACTTCCCTTATGTGTTTTATTATTATCATTGTTATTTTGATCTAAGTAGATGCCCCAATAAGTAAGACAAGATAATTCAAAATCTTCCAAGTTCAGACAATCAGCCATTCCCACAAAACAATCTTGAATCGGTCTTCCCCCAACTGTAAAGGTGTGAAAAAAATTGTTGAGGTGCATCCATAAATTCTTCGCTCTTTTATAGAGAAAAAAAGGTATGCACAAAAGAATTATTTAGTCTACTGCATAAACTGTTGGAACAAATGAGGATTAAATGAAAAGATTGTTGTGTCGTGGACAAAGATACTTCCCTGAAAGCAATTACGGCACGACCATGGTGCTACACCGTATGCTTGTCGATTGTCTCCAAGGTTAACACAACTTCCAACATCGGCATGCACTCGCCATGACCGAATGGAATCGATAAATGTGCACAGAAAAGTTTTCTTTCTATATTCTAACACAAAAACAAGTCTTTATTTATATAGAAATAGTATGCTATTTTGGGTGGTTTAAAAAATAGTAAAGTTAAAAATACATACTCTAAATTTATCAAGTTTAAAAATAGCAAGAAGACTAAATCTTTTAAAGACAAATTAGTCATTCGCAACAATCCCCCACGAATGACTAACTAGTTCTTAAAAAATACGTTTTCTGAGCAATTAAAGAAATAAACTTAAGCCTTAATGTCTTACGATTGGAATTAATGCATAGTGAAGTGAGGCAACAACCTAAATAATGAAAGTGAGTTGCGTCTTGAACTTTCAGTCAGTATGATTGAGACCTCCACAACACATTTTATTCATTGTTTTTCAATTCCGCGATATAAATCAAGTGTTATTAATGACCATGCACATAAAACATTGGGTCATCGTGAAAGCTCTAGAAAGATACCATTTAATTCTTTCATAGAAGGTAGCCCACCTTCACAATCATGTTATTGGTTCATCAAATCTATCACGGATAAACCACTCAAAAATTGAGCTATGAAGACTTCGTATATCATCCATCAAGTCCATACAGACCACCCAAATAACGGGCTATGGATTACACAATACATCACATAAGTGTATTATCCATCAAGTCTATACAGATCACCCAAATAAAGGGCTATGGATTTTCACAGCATTCTAGAGAAATAACTTCACCATTGAGCAACTGTTTTACAGCTCCATTTCTCATGTAAGGCCATCAATTTCTACTTATTTTCAACCAAGAAGGTAGTTAAGAAAATTTAATTTCACATGATTATAATCATAATATCTCAAATTAATTATTCTACCAATAATTTATTTAATTTCATATAATAATGTCAATAACCTTCACTATGAAGATATTTTTCCACAGTTTGCTAAATAATTTAAATAGCAACATCTCATCGTCAATTGACATTAGATGTAATTAACCTTTCACATAAATTTACAACTTTTCACCTTTTATAATATTCATAATACTTCAAAAGAAAATAAAAGCGACAATTATGCACCACATAATGTACAATTTATTTCTTTTGAGATCATAGACATGCTCACAATAAAAATATTCATAACGAATAATTTTATATATTCAATAAACATAAGACTATAATATTCAACTATAATCAAAGCAGGATCTCAAACCACCACTAAATTAAGGTAAACTTAAATTGAGATACTCTGTTACGTCAATTTTCTTCTTCACAATTTTAAGCTGTATCTCAGAATAACTATAGCAGTTATTTCAATTATCATAAATAATTGCAAATTTTACAAAGAAGAAAATAAAGAAACTTGCTTTAGCTCATGCATAAAATAATCAATAAATATCATGCTCAATCAAATGTCAATGATATGAGTTGAAAAATGTTTAAAACTTGATTTAAAACTTTGTTCTTATAATATAGGAAAAACCAGCTTATATAAAACTTAATTAAGTAGCAAGAAGAATAACAACTCAAATATTTTCAATTTAATTTTGACATAACCGAACATCATATTTATGTCAAATCATTTATGCATGAAAAAGTATATTATCGCACAAGTCTCAATAATAGAATACGAAATTCACATGTTCAACTTTTCTTCTTCTTTCTCCATCTTTCATATTTTTCCCGTGTCTCCCCCACAATTGTGGCATTTGTGCATAATCCATCGTCAACGATGTCTTTCGGACACGCCTTATTGAGGCTTGTAAAGTCAATACAGACACGTCACTTGCCGTTAGACTTTTTAACTAAAACAACATTAGAAAACCACGCAGGGTAGTGAACATCTCTTATGAAATTAGCTCGTAGAAACTGCTCGACTTCTTTTCAAATTACATTACTTCACTCGGCGTCGACAGGCCGATGCTTTTGCCTCATAGGCCTACAGCTAGGATCTACATTAAGCCTGTGCACCATTATACTTGGGTCTATGCCTGGTATGTCGTCATGGGACCATGCGAACACGTTGGAATTCGCCTTTAGAAAGTCGATGAGGTCTCCCTTCACCTCGGCCCCCAGGCTGCTACCAACACTGACCTGCTTATTTGGCCCCAACAAGGGGACAATTCTAGCTCTTCAGCTGGGGTGCCTCGGCTGGGCTCAGCTTCGTCGGCGGGCGGTAGCGCGGTTGCTTCTGGTTCTATGATTGCCGCGCAGGTGTTGGTCCCATTCATTGCAGTCGTGTAGCATTCTCTCGACGTTTTTTGCTCTCCTCGGACTGTGGCGACTCCAGCCGAGGTCGGGTACTTCAACACTTGATGGTAAGTAAACGGGATTGCTTTGAGGTCGTGAATCAGGGGTCAGCCAAGTATGACATTGTACGCCGAGCTTCGGTCTATCACAACAAACTCTGCGACCTTGGTCACCTGCTGATCTCCTTCGCCGACAGTGATAGGGAGTGAGATACATCCTTCCACGCTAACCATCTCCCCGGCAAAGCCGACCAAAGGCATCAAGTTGCGCTTCAAATGTCTCATCTCCCATCCTAGGGTCGTGTAGGTCGAGAAGGACAATATATCAGCCGACGCTCTGCCATCAACAAGCACTCTTCTAACCTTCACGTGGTCTATTAGTGGGGCGATCACCAGGGCGTCGTTATGAGGCAGGTGCATTCCCTCACTGTCATGTTCATCAAACAAGATCGGCATCACGGGCTCCTTGGGGGTACGAGGTACAGACCTCGTGTACCGCCCGAGCCAGAGCTTTTCTCTTCTGCCCTAACTGCCCCCCACTTGGGCCCCCATGAATGGTATTTATTACTGCGGGAGGACCTTCCTTCCATCTGGGCGGCGGGGTCCCCTCTCGCTTCTCCTCCCGAGTTGTTCCCTCTGGCTCGGCTCTTTCTCTGCTGCCAACGTACTTCTTCAAATATCCTCTTCGGATCAGATCCTCAACTTGCTCCTTTAAGTGAAAGCAACGGGTGGTGTCATGGCCGTGATCCTTGTGGAATTTGCAGTAGAGCCGCTTGTCCCGCTTCCCCGAAGGTCGGCGGAGCTTTTCTGGGGCTGCGAACAGCGCCTCCAGGTAGGTATCTTCAGCTGCTGCGTAGATCTCCGCGATTGAGGCGTTCAGCGGAGTGAACCTGTCAAACTTCGGCCCCTGACGGTCTGAAGGGGCTTTCTCACCGTGGCGTTCTCGGCTCTTGTTGTCGTTGGCCCGCCGAGACGAGCTCCTATCATCAACACGTTGCTTCTTGGGAAGAGGAGACTTTTGGTCCCGATCTTTACCGCGGTTGCTCCGCCTGGCTCCGTTGGCCTTCCACAGCTCCAGGCCATCAATGTACTACCGAGCACGTGCGAGCATTTCGTTCAGTGAGGTCGGTGGATGACTTCTGAACTCAATCGTGAGGTTCCTGTCATTTAACCCCATTGTGAAATACATCATGGCCATGTCGTCAGTGCAACTTACCACCTTGACATGCTCATCCATGAACCGAGCGATGTACTCCGTCAGGGACTCATTGT